>NC_049229.1:63176910-64601910 GCF_011100685.1 Canis lupus familiaris
TGGTTTCCTGGGAGGGGAGGCAGGGACATCCATTAATGACCAGTGACTGGGGTGGGGGTATCGTGTCCTTCCAGTGAGCCCACCGGGTTCTGTTCCAGGTTAGCATCCTTGGGCTGCTGGCCCTCTTTGGGGCCAATAGGACACTGGAGGTGGTCTCAATGAGGGTGACCACGTAAAGTGTCATACACACCAGGGCACGGTTGAGGGCGAAACAGGGGAGCTTTTAATAATGAAGCAGGGACAACAGGCATGGATTGGGACTATTCTGGACAAATGAGAATGGAGAACGTATGGTCAGCCTAGTAGGACATGTAGTCAGGCTTTGCTCTCTTTGATTATGAGCAAGCAGATGTGAGGATGAATATTTGGGGGTGAAAAGAGGAGAGGTGCCAGAGATTGGATTTTGCAGCCCCCTCTGTGTGATCAGAGGTAAGTGGAAAACGTGATGAAGAAGATGGCGGAGGAGGTGATGCTGGTGGCAGTGATGGGGTTTGAGGTGGTGGGAATAGTAATGTGGGTGGAGGTGGTGACGGTGGTGGCTATGGTGACGACAGTGGTGACAATAGTGGTGGCTGTGGTTGTGTTGATGGTGGTGGTTATGGTAATGGTGCAGCTGATGCTGGCATTAGTCACGGTGGTGGTGGTGTTGGGTTGACGGTGGCAGAGGTGGTGGTAGTAAAGTTTCAAACTAAAGGAGTGCACCCTAGTGGTTTTCGAACACTTGATGTTGGGCCACTTGAAGCTCATTCCAGACTTGAGAGTCTGGTGCCTATGGGATAGAGTCTTAGGTGAATTAGTTTAGGGGAGGCAGGGTCTGCAGGGTGGTTGTTAGCAGTTTCACGGGTGGGATTCTCAGGCCCATTCGGAGGCGACACCCTGAGATCATAGCTATTAACTCTTCCCGTTTTTCTTGCAGCAGAATTAGCTCACGAAACAGAGAGAAACTGTGTGCTCTCAGTTTCTCTGAGACCGAGTGAGCAAAGTGTGCTCACTCGGGGTGTCAGGCTCAGCCATGGTGGCTTCTAGAAATGTGAGATGCAAACCAGCACTTCCTCCTGCGGTGCATCACGCTTTGTGCAAAGCACTCTCTGTTACAGATTTTCTTGTCCCCTCTCCCAATGGTCCCCTGGAGAAGCTAGGCCTGCGGTTAAGGGATTCATCTCATGGAGAAACTGAGGCTTAGGGAGAGCGGTGACTTGCCCAAGGTCCCTGAGCTGGTTGGTGTCTGGGCCTGGACTGCTACCTGCTCCTACCATATCCTTGCCCAGACAGCTTTTCATGAAGTCAGCATCCCCCAGCAAGGGTTGTCCCCTGGCTCGGGGTCTGGATCCTATCACCTCCCACCACCCTCCTCCTGGAGAGTTCCAAAAGTTTTGCTTTAACCCAGCACATCCCCCAAACCCTATTTATGGAGATACTCACAGACACTTCCCAGAGGCCCCGGGTTGGTAGGGGTCAGACAGTTGCCTTGTTTGTTATGGGCTCGTGGAAACCAGCCTTTGTCCCTGGGTCTCCTTCCTCGCTCCCCTCTGCCCACCTACCTCTTCCCAGGGGCTTCGAGCAGTTCTGACTTTGCTGGGTGGGTTTCATCTCCGACTCTGAGTTTGCAAGGTCTGGGAAATTGGGGAGGGGGTGCGTTTTCTTATAGGGAGAGCCCACGCTGATGGGCTCCAGCCAGAATCCTACATTTGTCATCAATATTCGAGGGGGAGGGTGGGCATCAGAAATAGGAGTCCAGGAACCACGAATGGGAATAACCTCGGAGCCCAAACCCACACGGCTTTCTCCCTAATAAATGTTCAGTCTTGGGCCAGGTCTGAAAGATCAACTGGAGCAGGCAGGTCTGGGTCAGGGGAGATAACGCTGAAGAGCCTTCCAGAAGGGATACTGGAGAGATGAAGAAAGGGGCCTGGAACCCCATGGAAATGGGCAAAGCATGGAGGGCACAGAGTTTCCACCTCTTTAGGGTGAGGGGAGGATATCAGCGGGATTTCTTCTGCGGGAGAAGAGGTGACATTTCCACGGCCAGCCTGCTGGCTAGGAGAGCCTTCTGTAGTCCCCGGGGCCTTGGAGGGAAACGCTGGCACAGAGGGCCTGGCAGGAAGCAAGCCTGGCTGGAGGGACACTGAGGACAAGGCAAGGGGACAGCCCCAGGGCCTTGTCAATGGTCCTAGCCAGCTTCCCAGGCAGGACAGGACGGGGGTGGGGTGGGGCAGGGGCTCCACCCAGCAGAGTGGCACCTGTGGCTGGCACAGCCTCCCCCCCCCCCCACCGCCGGGAGCATTCCTAGAGCCTGGGCACGGCAAGGGGAGAGGGGGACGCTATCTCGAAGGTTCTCCTGAGAAATGGACTTGGTCTGCTTGCCTCCTCCACCAGAGCTGAGGCCCCGACCACTCTACTCTCTGGGCTGCTGCCCCAGCCCACTCCCCAAGCCCTCCTGGGATTCACGGAGGCCCAGTGGAATCTGGGGTTTTATCTACAGCGGGAGATGGCTCCACCTGGCCCCTCCCTGCGCTGTCCTTCCACTAGCAGGGCACTTCAGGGGGACGCTGCCCAAGGGCTGCGAGGTCACGGCTCAGTAAACCCAGGCCCCACCACGTCGAGCTGTGTGATCTTGGGCAAGCCACTTAACCCGTCTATGCCTCAGTCTCCTGACCGGTCAAATGGGTACCATAAGGGTGTCCGTCCCATAGGCTTGTTGAGAGGAGGAGGGACGTTAATGCAGGTCGGCACTCAGACGAGCACCTGGCATAGAGGAAGTGCTCCGGAAGTGTCTGTTAGCTCCGGTACTGCTGCCGGAGGGGTGGCAGCAAGGCGCGGGCCCGGGCACGCTCCACTGCCGTCTGCACAGACGTCCTACCTACTGTGTACCCGTGGGGCTCCGGAAATGCCAGAGAGGCTCGCTGGGACCCAGCGTGGCTCCGCGGCGCTCTGAGCCAGCCTGGGCCATCCCGCTAAAGCAAAGAAAGGCATCTGCACCCTGGTGCAGGAAGGGATGGCCACAGACGACTCCCTACAAGGCCTGGTTCCTAAAACCAAGAGAAAGGGAAGTGAGCTTTTCCTTGGCCGCGTCTGGGGTTCCTGCCTGCAGGTGGTGGCTTCTCCACCTGGGACCCCTGTGCCCTGGCCAAGGGCTGGTCAGCAGTGGACCCTCCGCGTTCTTTGCACGGAGCCCTGGGCCTGCAGCTCCGGGGGCGCGTGCACCAGCCACAGCCTCTGCAGGAGCGGCCTTTGCCGGCGTGGCAGGCCTGGGTGGGGGCAGGCCCCAGGCACCCCTCTTGGGTCCCACTGACAATGATCTGACCAGTCCCCCCCTTATCCTGTTGCTCTGCTGTGGGAGCTGGAGGTAGGGACAGCTCTGAGGAGCTTGAGAAGGGAGGGCTGCTGGCTCGCTTCTTGCCTCCTGTGCCCCACGGAAGGGTCTGTTTTCAGCAAAGTTCAGAGGCCTCGGACTCCCCCTTCCAAAAGCATTCATCCTCCCCTCCACCCGCACCCCAGAACACACACTCATGCAAATACACCCCACTCACACAGACACACACACACACACACACACACACACGAGTGCCCATACACTCTCGCCCATAGCCACCCCCTCACACACACACACACACACACACATCCACCCACAATGAGCTGCCTTTGTGGCCTGCAGAGGTCTCCAAACCTGGGTCAGAAGCCAGGAAAAGCCCGTGTGAGCCACCAAGGGTGTCGCTGACCGTGAGAAGCAGCAGACTCCTTTCTAACCCGGCGCCACTTCCTCCCTCACCTGGGGGAAGGTGAGCCAGGGATGCAGCTGACGAGCATCCTCGCGCTCCAGCTGAGCCCACTGTTGGACCACCTCCCTAGGGTGTCCTTGTTCAGGCATCTCTGGCTGAGCAAGCCGAAGGCTGGCGTCCGTGAGTCTCATGGGCTTCTGCTCGCCCCTGGGACCCAGCCAGCAGGGCCAGGCGTTTGGATCTCATTCCGAGTGCAGCGGGGAGCCATCGGAGGCCTCCTTAAATCAGGGATTCCTGTCTAAGCCCTGGCCCTGCCCCACATCCTCCACCTAGCCTGTCTACAGAGATGAGTTCAGTGAGGGATGGAGCTTCCTGGTGACAAAAGGGCCCCCCCAAAAGCAGGACCCGTCTGGGTCTCCCAGCCATTGGGACTGAGCATGCCCACAATGGGCCTGTCTGTCTGTCAATGACTGGCCTGCGGTGCCAAGTGGCTCCACTGCTCGAGGCATGCCAGGCAGACAAAGCCGCTCACCCCTGCCTGCCTCCTACCACCAGGATGGCATTCCATCTCCCACTACAGCAGGTGGGTGCCTTGTCGGGGGCAGGGCAGGGGGGATAAATGCGCCCAAATAAGCATCTCAGCCCAAGGCAGATGGGGACACACAGAGCCCTTGCCCCTTCTGGGCCCAATCTCTTCTCAGAGGGAGGACTGTGGCGGGGGATAATCAAGAGATACTGTGGCTTGTGGGACTCAAAAGAAGCCTGTGTGTTGACCCCCCACTGAGGAAAAGCAAGCCCTGGACTGCCTGGGCCCCGGGGAAAAGGGCACCGGTGCTGAAATTGGAAGACTGAGGCTTGATCCTACAGCAAAGCACAAGAATCCAGCCGAGGTCCCGAAGGAAGGAAGATGGTCCCGGAGCAGCCACGGCCATGTGTCGGTGCTCGGGGCCCGGCCAAAGGCAGTCCCTCCTCGGAGCACCCCAGCTTTGACCTGGCTCCCGGTACAGTTAGACGCGGTGCTTTCCACTTGCAGCGGGGAGGTTGGATTTGGCGCCTGGGGGCGCGGTGTTGTTACAGGAACGGAGGGGGACAGCAGGGAAAAGTGACAGATGGGAGCGGCTGCGTCTCAAGTGTCTGCATCGGGCCCCACCTGGCCCAGGAGGTTTTGGTGCAGAGACAGCTCCAGTCTCAAGACCCCAGGGATCCCAGGCGCACTCAAGGTGACTGTCTCGCTCCTGGAAGCTCAGCGAGAGGCGGCTGGGCGCGGGGCTCCACTCCCGTCCTCAGCCCCCGGGCCCCAGCGGTCTCGTCCTCCTCCCGCCCAGCTCTGATCCCGACTGTGCAGGTCGGCGGGAGGCCGGGGGCGAGGGCTGGGCTGGTGGCCTGCGCGCTGGGCAGGAGGAGGCGGCAGCAGATGGCGGGGCCCGAGGGTGTCACCCGGGCGGGAGGGAGGCCGGGTCACTCGGGGCGCAGGTGGGGGGCCGCTGAGTCACTGAGCACGCACGCAGTCCAGCTTGAGCCCAGCAAGAAGGCGGAGGAGCCTAGGGCTCGGAGGGAGGGCAGAGGGTGGAGGACGCCCCAACTGGGACAGGCCAGGCATCGAGAACCGGGCACATGCCACCCGAAAAGCAGATTTTACTTCACTCACCCGGAGGGAGAGAAAACACCGAGTTTACCAAAAATCTCAGTAGAGTTTGCTAATTTATTTTTTTGTTTTTATTTTTTTTTTAATTTTTATTTATTTATTTATTTATTTGAGTTTGCTAATTTAAAAGGTAGGATCTGGGGGCGCCTGGGTGGCTCAGTCAGCTAAGCACCCAATTCCTGATTTCGGCTCAAGTCATGATCTCAGGGTCGTGGGATCGAGACCCGTGTCGGGCTCTGGGCTCAGCTCAGAGTCTGCTTGAGAGTCTCCCTCTCTCTCTCTCTCTGGCCCTCTGCCCCTCCCCTCTCTGCGCAGGTATGTGCTGTCACTTTTTAATCAAATAAATAGATGAATAAATAAATAAAAAGTAGAATCTGGCAAGTCTGTGTAAACAAGCCTCCATTCAAGCCACAGAAAGTCATGGACTAGTGACTACGTGCTGGACACAGTCAGGGAGAGGGACGAGGAAGGCGAGATGGCCACCCCCCCTTCGCATGTTTGTGCAAGTGTGCACGCAGTCCCTGACACACACGCGGGGGCACATGCACCTGTAGACACCAACATCAACCTGCCTAGAGCAGAAAGCAGAGACGGGAATCAGGCAAAGTGACAGCTCCAGGGCTTGGGCTGGGGAGAAGGATCCAAACCAGCCCAGGAAGCCCGTCAGAGGAGGCGGCGCTTGGCCTGGGGCTTGAGTGAGGAGCAGGAAGGGCTCAGCTGGCAGTGCTCAGCCGGAGGCAGCTCCCTGCGAGCTCCAGAGCACCCAGGAGGGCTGGGGACCTCTGTGACCTGAGCCGCTCTCCTCCCCAGCCAGGACTCGGTTTCCTCCCACGACCTTGGAGGCTCATTTTGGCTCCGACCCCACAGGAAACTCATTTCCACCCCTCGGTGGCCTTCCATGGCCCCAGGCCACCCGGTCTTCTCTACCTGCCACACTCTGTAAGAACCGACCCTTCCTGGCCACCGCCCCTCGCCCAAAGCTCCAAAGAGAAAGTCCATTCTGAAAAGAACATTAACTTCCCTGGCTGACTGCTGTGGAGTCTGTGATTCAAGAGAGATCTTGAAAAAAATCCCCACCACAGCATCAGGCTGGAGAGAGAAACGGAAGAGGGGAGAGGGAGGGCGGGAGGGCCGAGTGTGCAAGTTCCCTGGGGACGGGGACAGAGCCACCTGCCGCTTCCAGAGGCACTGCTGACTCCAGGGGAGCACGTCCATCACCTACGAGGGGGCTCCGCAGCAGACAGGACGCGGTCCCGCTAAGGTGGACGCGAGTCAGCGCCCCCCCCCCCCCGGGGACACCTGTAGGCAGGGGTGGGGACGGGGCGGCGCTCTGTCCGATCTTGGCACGTCAACAGGTAATGTGCGAAATGGAAAGAGAATTCTCATAAGGGCACAGTCCTCGCTTAGAGCGTGGAGGGAGGACGGGGACAGCTGACACCCGAAGTGGTTGTCTCTCAAGGGTGTGACTGGGGGGGCGGGGGGCCTTTCAGGGGGCTTCTGCTTTTCTCACTAGGCTTGTGGCACGTTTCAAGCTATGTGCATGCATTACCTCAATAACCATTAAAAAAGGCAGTGGTGGGTGCACAAAACCCTAAGCTTTCTCTCTGATCATAAAGCTGCATCAGGAAGGCCGAGCACTCCTGAGCCTTGGGGTGGGAGGAGCACCCCGACCCCTTCTCCTTCTCCCTTCCAGCACCCTGGTCCTCCCCCTCCTTCACAGCACTCACACTTTTTAAAAGCATTTATTTATTTATTTGTGTAACAGCTTGCTTTCTTCTTTCTTTCTTTCTTTCTTTCTTTCTTTCTTTCTTTCTTTCTTTTTTCAAAAAGATTTTATTTATTTATTCATGAGAGACACAGAGAGAGAGAGGCAGAGACACAGGCAGAGGGAGAACCAGGCTCCACGCAGGGAGCCCGACGTGGGACTCGATCCCGGGTCTCCAGGATCACGCCCTGGACTGAAGGCAGTGCTAAAGCGCTGGGCCACCTGGGCTGCCCCCTTTTTTTTCTTTAAAAGATTTTTTTTTTTTTTTTTTGAGAAGAGAGTGAGAGAGACATGAGCTGGGTGGGGGTGGGGGGTAAGAAGGGGGAGAAGGAGAAGCAGACTCCCCGCTCAGCATGGGGCTTGATCCCAGGACCCTGAGATCACACCCTGAGCCAAAGGCAGATGCTCAACCACTGAGCCACCCCGGTGTTCCAAGCACCTCATTTATTAACTTGCTTGTGTGTGTGTGTGTGTGTGTGTGTGTGTGTGTGTATTTAATCCACATCCCCCCTCGTGAGGGGGCAGAAGCTCACCTCGTGTATCTCTACATCCCTGCCGTCTAGTCTCATCCCCAGCACACAGTAGGTGCTCAGTATCTGTAGAGCAAGCTGGGGAGCCCCAGGGCACACACGCGCACATACACACATGTGCACCTGAGCCCACCCCCAGGGAGCAGCACGCTTGCTCACTGTCTGCAGTTAATGGTGTGCGGGACCGGCCACACTGGTGGCCACACCGTTCTGTAGCCTCTTCCGTCTGTCAGCCAATACCCTTAAATCAGAATGAGGCGGCCGTCAAATGGCTTAATTGGCAAATCGATGGCAGAAGGTGAAGGCCTGGGCTGCGGACAGCTGGAGGAGGAAAGGTGTGCTTCGTGGGCCGGGGGTGTGGGGGCGACTCGAGGCAGGGGCCCCCAAGGGGATGGGGATGCGTCCTCTCTCTGCAGCACAGGTGTTCTCCGCACCAACGGTGTGGCTGTCAGAGAAGCTGAAGACACCACCCTGGGACGGTACCCCCGTAAGAGTCCAGGGGCCTGGGAACTTCCTTCCCCTGGCCGGCTAGGGGTCTGAGGCCTGGCCCTCCTACCTGGGCGCTGGGCACCTTGCACCCTGGAGCTTTATCTCGGTGACTGTCACGGATCATTGTTGTTTGAGGTCCCCATCCCATCCTGGACCAACGGCTTCTTTCATTGTGTCTGCTTACAACTTATTTCTGCTTGATAGTCCCTTCGGCTACTCCCCTTCAGAGGGTGGAACACCCTCTCCTCCCCCCATGAGGTGGGTACCCCGTGGGCAGAGACGGTGCCCAAAGCACCCAGGATAGGAGCCCCTGTGCCAAGCACGGCCCCACCGCCTGGCCTAGACTTTGGCAGGCACTTCCGTCTGCAGGGATGCCTCTGAGCAGTGAAATGCCCTAGGTATTCCCCTACAGGTAAGGGAAACAGGCCAGGGAGGGCAGCGACACCTGCTGAGCTGGGGGGGGGGGCAGCTGGGAATGGGGCACAGAGCTCTGGACTCCCAGTCCTGGGTTCTTGGAACAACTCCAGGCTGTCTGATGCCATGTGCACATGCCAGGCCTGGGGGTGGGGAGGAGCCCTGGGTGGAAGCACAGGGTGCAGAGCACACAAGGGCTCTGGGGCTCCATCACCCTGCAGCTGTGAATAAAGAAGCTGCTGAGAGTGTCTGAGGGGTGTAATCGGTTAAGTATGACTCTTGGTTTTGGCTCAGGTCATGATCTCAGGGTCCTGGCCACTGCTCACCTCGGGGTCTGCTTGCTACTCTCTCCCTCTTTGCTCCACACCCATCCCTGCCCTTCTCACCCTCCCCCCATGTAAATAAATAAATCTTAAAAAAAAAAAAGAAAGAAGTTGCTCACAGCAAGCTCAAGGCAAGGAGGCCACTGAAATGCAAGCTGTGTGGGCTCCCGGGCTGGGGACCCTGCAGAGGTTGGGGTCATTGGCAGGGGACCTGGGGGCCACTGCATGCGCCAGTCACAAGTGTGAGCGGCTCCCCTCCTCAGGCCCTTGGTCTGATTAACTCCCTCCTGCTTCCTGCTTCCTAGAAACCTCTTGGGGCCCTGGGTCTGGGGGAGGTGCTCCTCCTTGGGCTCCTCCCCTTGGAGCCCCTCACCCCCGAGCACCATATCATCTAGCACAGAGTTGGGACTCTGGATGCATTTTTTGACTCAGGCTGCAGTTCGATTCACTGAGTCTGTGAGTCCAAAGTGCTAATGAGACCCCATCTCCCACCAAGGTCAGGCCCGGTGGGGGCTCTGCGGGGTGCCGCTCTGCACCTGCTCCCGTCTCCTCCCACTCCTGCAGAAGCTGTGGGCCCTGTGGCCTGCACCCCAGATGCCAAACCAACCTGGGATCTCCAGAACCACCTTCCTACCCCAGCTGATTCTAGAACCATCCACCCGGTGAGCTGGCTCCCAAAGGCTGTGTGGGGGCCCTTCACAAAGATCTCTCGGAAATCCTCCCCCAGGACTCCAGGCTGTGAGAGTTAAAAAAAGACCCGGGTTCATCACTGAATTTTCCTTTTAATGGTTTTACAGTGACATGAAATGCTTTTGTTTCCTGAGAGAAGAGGCATGTTTCAAATGAATTATTAACCAAAAAGAATTGGCCGTGAGCAAGACATCCTCCGTTGACTCCGGAGAAAAATGCAGACAGACAGCTGGCTTGCATGGTGCTATCTCTTACAGCCCCCAGCAGAGGTCAGCCTGGGCAACAGGAGGGGGCATCGGCTCTCCCACCAGCTGTAGCCCGGCCTGCTGCCCATTCGTCCCCCAAGGGGTTGAGCCTCCCACACAGGCCTCCTTCCAGGCCGGTTCTGGGGTGCCGGCCTCTATTTCTGACTCTGCTGGACCCTGAACGGAGCCCCCTCTGGTCACGGACTGTCCCCCCTGGGGGCTGGGATGCCCTTGCTGGATTATGAGGTCTGGAGGAGCAGAGGGCTGGGCCTTCTTCCCAGGCCCCAAGGCTTGCGGAGGACAGTGTGGACCATGGTGCTGTCGCAGCGCAGGGACTGTGCTGGTCTCTATTTCTGCGGCCACCCACCCATTCCGTCCTGTCCTCTCTCCCTGCCCTGTGTCCCGGGAGGCTGACGCCTTCCGCTGCATGTCTTGGGCTCCCCTGTTCCTTGGGTTTGGCCAATGACATGCACCCTCAGGAGGACTAGGGAGGGTGGAGAGAGGTTGGGGTGTTTCTCCCCTTCCTTTCTTGTTTAGGGGTTCATCTCCATCTGTTCCAATCAAGCTCCTGCGAAGCGGCCCCTCTTTTGAGTCTCAGGCTCTCTAGGTTTTCTAGTTCCTGTGGCACGATTTCCTCCCCGTGTCCTGTTCCTAGGGGTGCTGACCGCCCCCCCTTATAGTCCTGGAGGACTTCACGAGCCCCATTTACATCCAGGACCTGCCCACACCCCTGGAAGGGATCAACTGAGCCTTGTGGCTTGAGTTCCGTGTGTTTCTGGGTCACTGACAGACCCAGGAACCAAGAGCTCAGAGCCTGAGGAAGAGGACAGAGGGCAGCCAGGAGGCCCCTCGGGCTGCTCTGAGGGGAAGTGAGGGGGCGCCCCCACACACCTTCCTGGAAGAGCCCCAGCTCCGCTAAAACAAAGCTGGCGACACTTCAGGTCTTCTTGTTTTTGGACACTGTCTGTCAGCCTTGGAGCCTGCGAGCAAGGGGTGCAGGGGGCTCTTGGCCGGGAGGTAGATCCCCAGGGCTTGGCCTCTCTGCGTGGAGCTGCTGTACCCGGGCCCTGTCCCCCTCGTGTCCTGCCGCCGAGCCACCAGGACACTCCCAGGCTGTTGCCTTATCTGGCCCTTCACCCTCCATGCCTGAACGCGCATTCGTTGTAGGACTTTTAACTCAGTATTTTACTTTTCCTGCTTTTGAATTATTAAAGTGAAGCCCAAAAGAACAACAGATTAAAAGGCTAAAGTGAAATAGTTGAGCTGTTACAATTGTTCTTAATATATATCCCCTAACTTGGGGCCTTCAGGAATTTTCAAAAACTTTATTAGAAATCGATGAACAATGCTTAGGACCCTTAGGGGTTTCGCAACATTTTTGTCTTTTGCCTCTGTCCTCCAAGGAAGGAGGGGTGTTGGTGAGGGGGTGCTTTCTGGAGGCTGGGAAGCCTGGAGGTCAGGGCCTGCTGCTCTGTAACTCTGGGGGGCTGCCATCCACAACATGGCAAGACTGAGGGCCCCAGACACTACCTGAACCTCCTCAGACCCCAGTGCTAGCCACACTCCGCTGTAGCCCCCAGCTCAGCATGGGGGGGGGGGGGGCGGTGACTGGTGATCACTTTTGTATTTTTTGTTTTTTGTTTTTTAAATTTTATTTATGATAGTCACACAGAGAGAGAGAGAGGCAGAGACACAGGCAGAGGGAGAAGCAGGCTCCATGCAGGGAGCCCGATGTGGGATTCGATCCCGAGTCTCCAGGATCGCGCCCTTGGGCCAAAGGCAGGCGCTAAACCATTGCGCCACCCAGGGATCCCTGGTGATCACTTTTGAAAGGTAAAGTGAGTTGGTAGGTACAGAAAGGACAGCAGTGTCTGTGAAAGCCAGTCTGCTGTTGGCATAATTAAGGACTCCCCTGGAGCATTCCCATTCTTTCCTCCCATTTTACAAGTAGGGAAACTGAGGGCTAAAGAGGTTAAAGCGCTTTCTTCCTGGTCACACGGTTTGAACTGGTATTTAGATCTGACCCCAAAGCCCCGGTTCCTACTCCAAACCAGCGTGGGCCCTCCTGGTGGCTCCATCCAGTGGCACCCTGCAAGGATCATGTCCATACTCCCAGGTGCCTTAGTGAGCTCCTGATGGCAGGCTGTGACTTCCAGGTAGGGATACTGTTCACACACACACACACACACACACACACACTCACTGCCCTGGACCCAACACATAACTGGCGCTCATTCACTGCTTGGCTGAAGGAAGATGGGCATTCACTGTACATCCTTCCTGCTTGTTAAATGCTTAACAATTTTTATGGTTTCAAAAAACACGATGGGGGTGGGCGGAGCGGCCCCAGCCCAGGCGGAGCCCCGTCGGGGCTCAGAGCCCAGCGAGCACTCACCTTTTGATGGCTTTATAGCAAATGATGACAAGCACAGTGAGAAACACCAGGGAGGCGCAACATACCGCGATGATGATCACCAGCCCCGACCACCAGCTTTCCTCAGCAGGGCACGAGGTAGAGTTGGGGGCTGAAAGACACAGGAAGAGGCTGAGTCTCCGCCGGAGGAGCAGGTGTCGGCCGCGTCGGAGGTGGACCGTGGCGGGTGACACGGCAGTGTCCTCACCATCATCCGCCCCCGGGATGGAGGCTCCTGACCTGGGCCGCCGTCCCCACCCCCACCCCAGCGGCAGGTGACGTCATGCCTGGCCCCCCGCCAGGCACGTGCTCTGAGCAGGGGTTAACGCTGAGGCCCAGGCCATCCATCCTCCCTTGGCATGAGCTAACTGACAGCAGGGTCAGGTTTAATTTCCCATGAAAAATAACAGAACATCTCATTCTCTCAGTTGAGGCATTAGATCCACTTCCTCCGAGGGTGGGGGTGGGGAGCAGGGTGCACAGGGCACGCTCCAGGAGGGAGGACAGAAAGGGAGGCCCATCAATGTCAGTTTGGTAAGCCAAGAGGCAGCCTGTCTCCCTGCTTGGATCCGGCCCATGTGGGGAGTACCTACAGCCGTCTCAACTGGCCGAAACCCGGCAGAGTCTGTCGCTGACACAGCACCTGAGCTGTGCCACAGGGCCCCTTTGTCATTACTTGATCCAAGGAAGGGGTACCCGGGGTGAACCTGTCCCCCCCCCCACACTTGGCACCAGCTGTGCGGGGCAGACCGCAGCACAGGGTGGACGAGGCCCGCTGCAAAGCTGGTTCACTCTTCTGAGAACCGTGGAGACATCACACAGCCTCATCCCAGAGGCCCTGAAAGGTCCAGACACAGCTGGAAAGGAGCGCCCCGAATTGCAAAAGAAATAGGAGGGGTGGAGGGGAGAAAAGAGAGAAAGAAGGGAGAAGAGGGAGGGAGCGGAGGAGAGAGGGGGGCAGGGAGGGACAGACGGATGGACAGATATACAGACACTACTAGCTTTGGGCAAGTCTTCAAGACCTGTGGCTTTATGTAAAGGGATCAAAACTATGCCCTAGACTCTGTGTCCACTTAATAATCGATACTTTCAGGGGTGCCACAGAACATGGGGAGTAAGTGAATGGTTTCCCGGGGATACCACAGATGCTTTCGTCTCTACCGTCATTCTCAGAATTGACTCCTCACGGTGTAAACCGCACACGGTGATTCTTAACCCTCTGAAGTGTCCAGTGTGATCCGCTTTGACAAATGAGTTCACCTGCCTAAGCCACACCTCTGTCATGACATAGAATATTCCCACCACCCCAGGAAGTTGCCCTGTGTCAATCCCTGCGCTGCAGGCAAACACTATTCTGCTCTCTAAAATCAAAGATTAGGGGATCCCTGGGTGGCGCAGCGGTTTCGCGCCTGCTTTTGGCCCAGGGCACGATCCTGGAGTCCCAGGGATCGAGTCCCACGTCGGGCTCCTGGCATGGGGCCTGCTTCTCCCTCTGCCTGTGACTCTGCCTCTCTCTCTCTCTCTCTCTATGTCTATCATAAATAAATAAAAATAAATCTTTAAAAATAAAATAAAATCAAAGATTAGATTTGCCTGTTCTTGAAAGTCCGAACATGGAATCATGCAGTATGTTATATCTTTGCTCCCTTTATTTAGCAAGATGTTTTTGAGATTTATCCACGTTATCGCAAATTTCAGAAGTTCCTTCTTTTTTTTTATTGCTGAGTGTGGTATTCCATTATATGAAGAAACCACAATTTGTTTATCCGTTCACCTGTTGTGGGTGGACTCCTGGGCTGCTTCCAGGTTTTGACTTTTGTGAATAGACCTGCTAGAAGCATCTGCAAACATGGTCTAGATCTTTTTTTTTTTTTTTAAGATTTTTATTTATTTATTCATGAGAGACAGAGAGAGAGGAGAGAGGCAGAGACACAGGCAGAAGGAGAAGCAGGCTCCATGCAGGGAGCCCGATGTGGGACTCGATCCCGGGACCCCAGGATCACACCCTGGGCCGAAGGCAGCTCAACCGCTGAGCCACCCAGGGCTCCCCTAGACCTGTCTTCATGTTTTTCCTGGATAAACATCTGGGCTCGCTGGGCCCTATGGTGTGTGTGTGAGTAACTTTATAAGAGGCTGCCTGTTTGTTTCCCCAAGTGCCTTTTCTCTTGTATATGCCTGCCGGGAACAATTAAAGAGGAGTAAGCAGAGCAGGGTAGTTCCAAGTTACCAAATTGTTATCAGATTGTGGTGTTGTTGCAGCTGGGTGGGGAGACCCAGCAAGCCACTAAGTGCTCTTTGCAGGGAGCAGGTGCTAAAGCCCCTTTAACAAATGTCAGGTCCCCAGATCTGGGGCTCAGATCACCACACAACCAAGCTGGTTCAGAAATGCTTCCTGAGAGACACCAGGACAGGGATGTCACCGAGCCACATGGCTGCTCTCAGCCAGGGCCGGGTCAGGCCATTAAGAACTCCAACACTGAAAAGATACAGAATATGAAATTCAAGATAGGAATAAACTCTAAAATAAGGGAAAGGAGATCCAAGAGGATTCTCATTTTTCCCATGATGAATTTCTTCAGTGGTTTTTTTGTTTTGTTTTGTTTTGTTTTTGTGAAATATCAAACGCAAACCTCCGAGAAGCCTGGCTCTCCTACCCCAGTTCCACATTTTGGTGTATCCCAAATGTCCCAAATTTGGCTTGGCTGAGTCTTCCTGGGGTGACCCAGCACAGATTCAGGCCCCATTTTCCCTCCAATGGTCAGTGCATGATAGTCAGGAGTGCAACCAGATACAGGGGGATCCCAACCCTAAAGGGCTTGCCTCCTTGTTTTTGCCACAAAGGGAAGCAATTTTGGCTTCTGTCAATTGTACCTCAGGCTGTAACACCTCCGGGCCAAGTCCCAAGGGCCATGCCTGCAGCCCAAGGGGACCCTCACACCTGTCCACAGGGGACCCACAGGGGGCCGGGGCTCACAGCAGCTGTGGGCAGCCCTTCTCCAGAGGGTCCCTGGAAATAAGGGGAGGGGGGCTGTCTTTGGTTGTCACAGTAAGTGAGCCCAGGAGCTCCAGAAAACAACAGGGGCCTGGATATTCCTACAAGATTGAACTGTCCCTCCAAAAAAAAGCCACTGAGGCCCTCGTTGAGAAATACCATCAACGGGAAACAGAAGGGTTGATCCGAAACCGCCTTTGGTATCTGACACCAAATTTCAGAGTGTCTCTTTTGAGGTTCTTTACGTT
The DNA here is from genome assembly GCF_011100685.1 of Canis lupus familiaris. Classification (NCBI taxonomy): domain Eukaryota; kingdom Metazoa; phylum Chordata; class Mammalia; order Carnivora; family Canidae; genus Canis; species Canis lupus. The sequence continues at coordinate 63,192,384 of NC_049229.1, forward strand.
CATTGGTAATGAGGTGGGGATCTCCTTCTTGCTTACTCGTCCCAAACACAATCGACATAGAAAGCAGGGGGACTGGTTTGAGAGGGTCCTTCTGCGTCGGGCCCCTGATATTATTCAGCAGCGTGCTGCCCAGCACATGCATGTGAGGAAGCTGAAGCTACTCCAGGCAAGAAGCTAACACATGAGCAAAGAGAGAGGTATTTTGTGAATCTAGCCTGGGGGTATAAATCTTGGATTTTGCCAAGAAAACGGCTCTTGTGTTCAAACAATGCATTCTTATGTCTCCTAGCTCCAGTCATTCTTTTTACATTAAGAAGCATCAGGAACTGTTGGAGCTGGAGGAAGCCTGAGAAGTATCATTTCAGCAAAAGGACACACACGGACACCCAGGATCAAGAAGCAACTTTTCCCAGGGGCCAGCGATCGGGACACCAAGCTTTGGGCTTCAGGCCAGGTCTGCTCCTGCCTGAACTTCCTTCCTACTGGTGTGGCCAGGACTCCTTTGCAGATGTGATAAGCTTAGCATGTGAGCAGCCTGATGGTGCACATTTGAGAAGATAGCATCATGAAGGTGCTCATTCATTCATTCATTCATTCATTCATCCACCAGGCATTTGCTGAGCACCTGCCATGCTCTAGCATCATGCTAGGAGCTGGGAGTGCAAAGATGGATTTGCTAGAAACCATGCCCTTACCAGGTCTGGTACCAGCTGCCCACAGATCATCACAGGGCTGGCTGAGACCTGGTCACCTTTGCTCAAGGGGCCAGCAGGCTCCAAGAGGAGATGAGACATGCAGATTTCCTAACGTGCGAGGTGCAGGTCATTTGTGGCTTGAGGAGAGGAGGCCATTTGGTGCGAAGGATCAAGGAAGAGGGTGATGTCCATGAGAGGCAGATGGTCAGGCAGGGAAGGCTGAGACAAGCCGGGTGTGAAGTCCAGACATGAGACTGCCGGGGCTCCGCTCCCTCTGGCACAGCCCCTTGTTTGTGGCCAAGATTCTGCAAACACTGACAGAAAGGCAGGAGCTGTCCTGACCTCTAGGGGTTGCAGCCCCCTCTCTCCCTGTCTCTACTCAATAAAGCTCTGTCTACTGTATTCATTAAACACTCCTGACGTCTATAAAGATGATAAAAGTAACAACCACAGAGCTCGGTGTAGAACCACCTGGGCTCAGTTTTGCTTTATCAAAGGAGCTGCTTTCTTTCTAATCAAGAAATGTATCATTTAAACTTATATTTGGGGGTGCCCAGGTGGCTCAGTTGGTTGGGTGTCCAACCCTTGGTTTCGCCTCAGGTAGTGTGATCTCAGGGTTGTGGGATCCAGAACCGAGTCGGGCTCTATGCTCAGCTCAGAGTCTGCTTGAGACTCTCTCTCTTCCTCTGTCTCTTCCCTAGCTTGCATTCTCTCTTTAAAACAAATACAGCAAAAAATAAATAAATAAAAATTACAAATAAATAATAAAAATAAATAAATAAATAAATACAGCTTAAAAAAAAAAAACCCTCATATTAGAGACTTCTTCCAGCCAAGATACAGTAACAGGGACAGATTTGTTCCCCCCCCAAAAAAACACACATCTGAAACATCTACAAAATATACCAAATACATACGACAATGGTTTTCAAAATAGCAGACATCAAGGCAACAGAAGGCACTGATCTCTGAAGTACAAGAAACGAAGAAGGGGAGTTCGGGCTGCCCCAGATCACTGCCCGAGAGTTTGCAAAGAGCGGTCCTGGAAGGGAGAAGCCAGCAGGATCCAGACATCTGCGTGAAGTTGGGGAGCTGGAACTGGGAGTCCAGGGAGTGAGCACGACGGATATGGTCTCCCCCCAGGGTACTTCCAGAAGAGGGGAGGAAGCCAACAGCCTACAAAGAAATCTACCAAGGAATATATAATGGCACGAGTGGCAAATGCTAGAAAGAGATGAAAAGGAGGTCATCTTGTGGAAGTGTCTAGAAAAGAAGCAGCTGTGAATGTGCCCATCTGAATGGTATCAAGGAGCCTGAGCAGACCAACGGGACTCCAGTGCCCCAGGGGAGCCTGTGAGGTCAGGCAGGAGCCCCCAACCCCAGTGCTCCCGCTGACCAGCACCTTCCCTGTATCGCTCTCAGGTATTGGTGACCATCAGATGAGACAGCAGGGGCAGGGTTCTTGAGGGTCCCAGGAGTAGCAACCATCATCACCTGCTGGGCACTGATTCCAAGGCACGCGACTGGTCATGGCAGTGCAGAGCCCACTGAAATCCCCTTTTGTAAGTGGGGAAACAGACCACACAGTCAGCAGAACAATCACGATTCGAACCCAAGTGTGCTTGCGACAGCATTCATGGTCAACTCAACATGCTTACGTGCGATCAGGAACCTGCCACTTCCATCTCCTTGCCTGCCAGCTCTACACAGGAGGTGCCTGACGGGCAGCGGGGTACGCAGTGGGGCAGGAATGGATCAGAGGGGCAGCCAGCAGGGGAGAAACAATTCGGGTTTGCAAGATATTTTTCAATGGTTCCTAGAAGAAGGGAGTTATAGCCTTGTCCTTTTTTTTTCTTAAGATTTTAATGTATTTATTGGACAGAGAGAGAGAGAGGGGGGGGGGGAGAGGGAGAGAGAGAACAAGCCGGGGAAGGGGTAGAGGGAGAGGGAGAAGCAGACTCCCCTTGGAGCAGGGGGCCCGAGGAAGGGCTCGATCCCACGACCCTGGGATCATGATCTGAGCTGAAGGCAGATGCCTAACCTACTGAGCCACCCAGGTGCACCCCCCTCGTCCTTTGTTTTAACATGATTTTATCCGTTGTGATGGAGACTATGGATTTATCCATGGTTTGGCCTTTTGACCCTGAGTGGCCACCCTGAGTGGCCAACCACTCGCGTCCTGCGGCTCCTCATTTCTCGAGCGCAGCCTGAGCGCCAGGCACTGCCAGTGACACCGTGGGTGTTCACTCGGCCCCAAGGGAATCATTTTAGACTTCTCTCCCAACTTTCCAAGTCTTTGATGACTCACGCCAAGGTTGCCTGTGCTGTTTCCCGACTGACTCGAGAGCTGAAATGGCAGCACACTGAGTCGGCCTTGACTGAGCGGGCGGGAGGCCGGTCAGCCTGCAGCCACCCTGCACTGCTAGCTCCCCGCAGTCACGCTCCGGCCCATCAATGGGTCACAGCCACTGAGCACAGGTGCGCAGAGGGTCCCCTGAGCTGCCACCAGCTTCCCTCAAGAGGCTGATGCCCATGAATGCGCTCCCCAACCAGAGGACACGTTCACCCCATACTGGGGTCCCCCGTTGGGAGCTGGCCCAGGGCTCGTGACACCGCCAGGGACTTGCCACTGTTGTGTGTCGGGCACCACACAGGAGTCACGCGGCCCCGCTCTCAGGGATGACCTCCTGGCACAGCTGGCCCTTAGGGTGTAGGGGAGCCCCTTTTCTGTGCCGGGCCCTCCCACCCACAGGAAGGGTCTAGAAGACACCACCCAGCCATCTGGGCAAAGTGCGCCCCGGGTTACCAAAAGTCTGAAGAGCATTTTGGAGCCATTCAACTCTCGGCCCCTGCCTCAGCCTGTTCGCCCAACACGAGGATGGGGTGGGGTCCAGGAGCTCTGCTGACACGTTCGTGTGGGGACACAACCTGTCTCCTGTGGTCAAAGGAGGGGTCTGGGGCGCAGAGAAGCAGACTCGTCCTCACATCTCTGCCCTGCCTTACATCCGGCCCCCGGAACCAGAGGGCACGCGGCTCCCACAAGCTCCTTCATGGCTGATGGCCCGTTCCCTGCCTCTGCCTCGGTGTCCCCAGCCCCACTGCGGAAGGAGGGGGTGTGGGGGCGCCTCCATCCCCGTGTCCCACCCCCACACAGAGCCCATTGTTCCTGGCACACAAGGGGCCGACTCAGCTCACTGCCATCCATTCCCGGGCACAGGGCATCCACGGGGAGGCCTGTGCCAGGGCCGTCCACCCTCCCCCGTGGGCCAGCTCGGGGGTGGGGCCGCGCGCTCATCTCCCACCCAAGGTGCCAGGGCGTGTGGCCAGCCTTCACAGCCACAAGTGCAAGATCAGACCTTGACACCATGCAAACCTCTGGAACAAGCCCCTACATATAGAGAGAAAAGTCTCCTTTGGCACCTGTGCCCGATAAAAGCAGTGAGCATGTGCGCTTCAGCTCCAGGGGGTGGCTTTCGCCCCTTCTCTGCTAATAGGAGTCTGGCTCAGGCTTTGAGGATGGGATAGAACCCCCCTGTGATACGTCTTTCCAATCCCCCCACCCCCACGGCCAGAGGTTCCCGTGTCCCCCCATCCGCCACAGGCTCAGGCTTTGGAAAGGCGTGTCCACCCAGGAGGTGGGTTTTCAGTGGTGTCAGCCAGGTCTGGTCGTTCCAGTCCTTCTGACCCTAACTGATTCAGACATGGGCACATCATGCAGATCAGGCCAATGACATGAGGAAAAGCCTGCTGGCAGCTTCCAGAACTGTCTCCTTGCTGTTAAGGGAGAAGCAGGGAAATAGGAAGGCCTCTTTTCCTCGTGGACACCACCATGTCCTTTTTTACCCCTAAACAAAGTAGCTTTGGGGGGCTGAGGGTGCTGGGGTGCAGAGTGGGTGGGTTACAATGTGAACTAGGGCAGCCACGGTGCTTCAAGGGGCAACAGGTGAGCAAAGGGGGTTCATCACACAGGTGCCTGGAGGAAGAGCCAAAGCAAAGGTCCTGAGGTCAGCAGGGATGTGGCAGGTCTGAGGAGCAGCAAAGAGGCCCTTGTGACCGGGATGAAGCAGGCAAGAGAAGGACAGGAGAGATGAGAAAACCTTAAGCTTTTACACTGAGAAATGAGGTGTCATTGGAGAAGGGGTGGTCAGGTCTGACTTCACATTGACTGAATGGCTCTATGTTTAGAGTAGACGTGTATGTGTGTGGTGTGTGTGTGTGGCGCAGGGTGGGGGAGTGTGTAGGAAGCTGGAGGGTCACTGCCAATAGTCTAAGATGAACAGGATTGTGGCTCAGATGGGGCTCAGCAGTGGAGGTGTGGATAAAGGGTGGATTCTGGATACATCTGGAAGGTCAAGTTCACGGAAGTGTGGATGTGTGTGCATGTAGATGTGTGGGCGGGTGCTGGGTGTGACCCAGGAGAGGGGATGGGCCCCATGCACAGGTGGGCGCCCCAGTATGTAGGAAAGGTGAGAGAGGAGTGTATGGGTGGGTGACAGAGCGGGCTCAGGGGTCGCTTCCTTCCTTCCAATGGTTTCTGTTGTCTCGGCGAAGCAGGAAGCAGGGTCAGCAGCTGAGCGAGGATGGGACAGGTGTCCAGGGTGGTGGGGTGGGCAGGGACCCTAAAGTGAGTCCTGGTCCAGGGCCAGCCGCTTCACCCCACACGCCTTCACCCCATGCCTGGGACTGCAGGGTCAGGCTGGCTTTCCCCAGGCTGTGTGAAGGGAGGGTGGCCTGGGGCTGAGGGTGCTGAGGGTGTGCCTGGGGGGTGAATGCAGTGCCGGACCAGGACCGGCAGACAGTTCGTGAAGGTGCCCAATGTCCTGGGGCAGGTGGTAGAGCTGGGATCTGAACCCAGACATCTGGCTCCAGGGCCAACCTGCAACCCCCACCCAGAAACAAGCAAGCAAATCCAGGCCCAAAGATACACCTTGGACAAAATGAGACAGGAGGGTCCCATGGAGGGAGGGAGGCTGTGCATGGAAAGGGGACCTCGGTGTTACCTGGGCATCGGGGAAGCCTCTTTGAGGAGGTGGTATTTAGGCTGAGCCCTACAGGGTGGGGGAGAGGGGGCCACCCTATGGAAAGGTCCTATGTGGGTTGGTCTAGGTCAGCAGGGGAAGGAGGGGGGCCACAGGCAGGGGGCACCCAAGCCTCTCTGCTGCCCCCCAGGACCCCAGTGTCCGGGACCTCCCTGCTGAAGCCCTGGGGAGGGGCTCCATGCCCTTCCATCTGTGACTCCCAGCCTGTTGCCCGAACTCCACAGGACACTCACTTCTCTGATTTATTTATTTCTGCCTGGCGTCCTGGGCACGGAGCCCAGCGTGGTGGCGGTGTGGCTGCTTATCATCAAGGACACTGTTCTCAGGCCCGGCTCCTGAGGGGGGCATTAAAAAAAAAAACAACCCAATACATTATTAATAATTGTCTCCATCATCCCCGTGCCTAATTAGGAAAGGAAAATTATGAATTGGGTTTCAGTCTCCATGGTGGGGGCAGCCACGGCTTTTCCTGATGCAAGGGAAAGATCTGGGCGGAGGCCCGGGCAGGAGCTGAGAACAGCAGGCCGCTGCCTGGTGCAATTAATTATGCTTCTGGTGGCCACTGCAGAACACGCCTCCCCTTGTTCCTCGCCCAAACAGCCCTCTTTGTGAGGCTCCTGAAGGCCAGGACTTGTTAGTCAACAGCACTCCTCGCTTTATGTAGCTGCAATCCATCCTTTCTCTGTTCCTTGCCCCGGGGACCCTCCCCGGACGCCCTGAGCCTTCTGTTGCCACCCAGGGCTGCAGATGCCCCACTGCCCAGAAGGTCCCCACTTGGCAGCTTCAGAATGGCACAGAAGTGACGAGATGATGCCACAGGGGGAAGGCCCTGGGTGACCACTTGAGCCCACCCTCGTGGCCCTGACAACTCCTCATTCCCGTGCTAATCCATTCCCTCGCTCGTGTCTGCTAAGAGCCTGCTACTCTGTGCCGTGCACGCCCCGTGCCAGGTCCTGGGGATGGGAGGGTCAGCGAAACAGAAAGGGGCCTGCCCTCATGATGCTCAGGTCCACTAGAGAATGGACAGAAATTCAGGAACCCCCAGACCGATGCCTGCTGATTCCGGTCTCCCCTGAGACACTCGGTTGCCCACATGCCTTAGGTTCAAACAGCGGGAAACCAAAAAGCAAAAAACAATAATGCCCTGAACATGGTTGATCGAGAATAATGAGCCTGTCTTTACTTGTGAGACGCTCATGACCTTGGGGTGGGAAAATGCTCCCAAGAGAATATATTAAATGCTCAGCAGAGCCCCAGTTACCTAGTTGATACTGAACAGATGTTGAATTGCTTTCTTCCCTCCCACCCAGCGAGTAATACATGATGGGGTCTCATGAATGCCCCCTTCTGATAGAATCTGCTCCGTCTACACAGTTGTAATCATGTTGAAGAGGGGTTCACGATCACCTTGGACCAATGGTTGACAAACCCTGATCCCTAGGCCAAATGTGGCCCACCACCTGTTTTTGGAAATAAAGTTTTATTGGAAAACCCACTTGTTCACATATGGTCGTGACTGCTTTCTGGCTGCATCAGCCAAGCTGAATAACTGCAACAGAGAACTGTTTACTGTTTACAGAGAACTGCAAGGCCTGAACTGTTTACCATCTGGCCTTTGACAGAAAGAATTTGCCGGGACACCCGGGTGGCTCAGTGGTTGAGGGTCTGCCTTCGGCTCAGGGTCGTGATCCCAGGGTCTCGGGATTGAGTCCTGCACAGGCTCCTCTCAGGGAGCCTGCTTCTCCCTCTGCCTGTGTCCCTTCTTCTCTTTCTGTGTGGCTCATGAATAAATAAATAAAATCTTAAAAAAAAAAAAAAAAAAAAGGTTTGTCTATCCCTACCTAACTTGGGGTGGTCTTAACCTGAGACTGTTTGACAAACTTAGGAGAGTGATCCAAGAGCATCCTGAAATTATAGCCCCAATTTTCATTTTGCTAGTAACCATTCCACTCTTATATTATTTCTTGGAAGGGTGCTTCACTCCAAATGTTACACCAATACCTTGATGGGAGGTCTCTAGGCATGGGGCTCAGGCTCTGTCTGGCCTGAGAATTTTAACAATGACAGTGTGATGACACGGCGAAAGCGCAGAGGACTGACCGGAGTTTGGATATTGCCCTGCGCGTATCACATGTGCGAAGTGACCCTGGATGGTGCACTGAAACGATACAAGCTCCTCAACCCTTCCCTGGAAGATTGGGGTTCAGCCATGGAGGGGCTCAGCCATGATAACGTGTCAAGTATCATCCTGGCAGTCACCACAACAATGTGTTCAGTGGTTCTCCCAACAGCAGAAGCAACGACATTTGGGTAGATTTAGGACTAACATCCCTAAGAACTGTCTACACCCTTTAACTGTCCAACAATGGAACAGGCTGGTTTCTAAGGCAGGTACAGCCCGCCACTTTGGCGGCAGCCTCCAAGGCTCTTTCTGGCTCCCAATCTGATGACAAGCTTACCCTTGGCTTAGCTGTGAGGAAGGACAGGCAGTTCCATCCCATCCCTCATCCTGCAGTTTCAAGCACACGGGAGAGCCACTGGCCCCTCCTTCCTCCTCTCGATCCCCCTCAGTACATCTTGGGGTCTTTTTGTTTGTTTGGCACTCAAACATCAGCTTCTGCAGCCACCCGCCTCTGTCTTGGCTATGGAGGTGAGCACTAGAAGGTATGGTCCTCTCCACCTGTGCTGGGGTACAGGGGATATGAAGCCACATTACGACCTTCTCAGACACCTAGAGCCCTTCTTGGGAAGACTGCCTCAGGCTGCTGGAGTGGATACACATGCAGTGGGGAGCCTGGAAATTTATTCCCCTACACCTAGGAGAGTCCTTGACCAGTGACCGACAGCAGCTAGGCTGGACAGTCTAGCCCCCTGCTGCCAGCTGGGACCACTGGTAGGACATAAGGAATCCTCCAGAATCCCCCCACAGGATGGGGCCCAGGCCTCCTGGATGCTCACTTGGCTTTCTCTTCTTCCCAGTCCCACCTCTTGTGTTGCCTTCCAGTCTCCCCTGGGTACAGTTCCTTTAAGAATTCTTGTCTCTGGCTCTGAGAACAGGTGCCATGTCAGTGACCCCAGACATCAGGTCACCAAACGTGAAAGGTCCTGGCCTGCCTTCCCAAGCATCAGATAGATGACATCACATCCCAATGAGATTCATGGGAGCTTTCTATGTTCCAGATTCCTTCCCAGAATCACCCTTTGCTAGTTCTCTAGACAAAGCCTAAGTCTTGTTTAAAGGTCCCTGTTGGCATGAGCTAAGAATGATCTTGGTCCAGGTGTTACAAAGGGCTGGTGACACAGCTGAGAAAACCCAGTACTGTTTAGTTGCTCTTTGTTAAAAAAAAAAAAAAAAAAAAAAAAAAGGAATGTCTGAAATGTCTGTGGCTTTGGGATAAAACCACAGTAGTATTAAAGAGGGGAAAAAAAACCACCCATGCCAATGGTTCATGGCTGCACTCTGATATTATATATATAACATGTGACTACTTAAACTTAAATGAATTAAAACAAAATTAATTTTAAAAAATCCAATAGCCGCACGTGGCTAATGGCTACCACACCGGACAGCACAGACATAGATCATTTCCATGATCTCAGGAAGTTTCTTGGATGGCACTGGTCCAGGGTGATGAGAGGTGAGATGCTCTGCTTCCCTTTCCAAAAGGGCAGCAAGAGCAGTTTCGTGCCCCTCTGAAAGGGAAGGAAGAATCACATAAGTGCTGACACAGCTGTTTCCAAAGCACTTCCTTCTCACATTCTCTTTAAGATTTATTTAGTTGAGGGGAGGGAGGAGAGGGAGAGGGAGATTCTCAAGCAGGTTCTGCACCGAGCACGGAGTGCGGAGCCTGACACAGGGCTCGATCTCACAACCCTAAGATCATGACCTGAGCCAAGACCAAGTGTCGGACACTCAACCAATTGCACCTCCCAGGCGCCCCTCTTGTTATATTCTTTTATTCTCATATCTTCTCCTGCAGAAATAGGCTGCTAGGCAGGGATTATTAATACCACTTCATAGGTAAGAATGCTGAGGATTCCTAAGGGCCAAAGAGGCAAAGTTGCGGAGCTGCTAAGAAAGTGACAGAGCTTCCGAAGCCACTGCTGGGAGGGTCCCCAAGCGTGGGGTGCAGATTCTAAGGCCATGCTTGGCACGCAGGCTCACTCGTTTAATAACCCCAAAGCTTGGGGAGTAGACGGACACTTCTTGAGGTGCTAACAGAGCAGGAGGCCGGGCCTGGTCGCCCCTCTGTGATGAGTGTGCGGCACTGCGGTGAAACAGGCCCAGCCTGCGGCCCAGACACCCTACGATCGCACTATCCCTGGACAACTTCTGGGACACTGGCCTGTCCAAGGGATGGGCCTGAAGGTCCTGACTGACAGCAAGCTCCTTCCCGGGATTTTTTTCCTTGTCTTTCTGCACAAGCGGCTCACTCCAAGGAGCCACCTAACATGGCATCTGGCACTGTCCCGGAAACCCTTTGGACTTTTGCAAGCGCTTCATCAGTCTGGACCTCAAATGGCCATCTGCCCAACCCGAGTGCCAGCCTCGGCCCAGAGGCACTCCTGACCTCCTGGGCTGGATGGTTCCTGGGCGGGCAGGAGCCCTGGGCACCGTGGGGGGTTTAGCAGCATTCCTGGCTTCTACCCACTAGATGCCAGTAGCTCCCCTCTCCCTACTGCGATGCCCAAATGTTCCCCAGGGAACAAAAGCTCCCAGTTGAAAACTGGGGGCCTGGCAGGTGTCCAGGGCTCTTCCCTGGCTCCTACTCTTGGTGCAGAGCCGGATGCCTCCCACGGGGCCACGGCCGGCAGCGCAGACCTGACTCAGCCTCCCAGGGTGCACCTCGCCGAGCCCAGGCAGCGATGCGAGGAGTCGAACTTGATGGCTTTCCAGCTGGAACCTGGGATCCAGAGCCAGTTGCCTCCACGATGACCTCCCGCTACTCAGAGGCTCCACAGCGGAACTGCCCATAACAGAGTCCAAAAGAGTCGAACGCCTTATTTTCCAAGGCATCCATAATTCTCTCTGCCAACACAGGAGACAATGTGCCTTTGCCACCCACAGGCCAGTTCATTCTAGATCTGAGAACAAGGAGCCCATTTACTCTGCGGAGGGGCAGGGGGCAGGCCATCATCTCTTCCAGGAAATGGTGGCCTTTGGCCTGGGTGGCTGGCAAGGGCGACACAGCAACTTGCAAGCTGGGAAGAGGCGCTGCTCTTTTGTCTTGTTTGCTCTGGTGGAAGAAGGGACCATACGCCAGAGGCTGTTCCTCCCTGACCCGCAGAACTTCATCGTCTTTCCCAGGGGGAGGGCCCAGCCATAGGGGTCCTTCTCAAAGGCCACTGGAAGCCACCTCTGCCTAACTGGAGGAATGATCCTACCCTCTTTCCTCCTTTCCCTTGATAAATGGAAAGCACTTTGGAGCATGGCTTCTCTGACCCGGCCCAAATCCGAGCGTGGGATACCAAATGTCATGAAGCATTAAGTCCCATAATGCGAGCCTGGAACACCTTGCTGTCGTAAAAAGATGCTATGATTGCCACCTACACAATCGTGCCGCTGTCACCCTTGTTCGTGCAAAATGCCAAACCTCTGGCCTGGGCCTGCCAGACTCCTCCTTTCTTTTAAAGACTTTATTTATTTATTTGAGAGAGAGAGAGAGCAAGAGCACAGGCAGGGGGAGGGGGAGAAGCAGACTTCCTGCTAAGCAGGGAATCTGACACAGGGCTTGATCCCCAGACCCTGGAATCAGGGCCTGAGCCAAAGGCAGATGCTTAACCCACTGAGCCACCCAGGTGCCCCATGCCAGGCTCCTTCTGGGCCTTCAAACTAGTATTTACTATTTGTCATCTGCTGGCAGACAAGCCATTGCCTGAGGTTTCAGAAAATTCTCTGGAGGAATATCTTTATATTTTCAAAATATTTCAAGCAGCTTAGTAAGAATATAATGGTCTTGACAGCAGCCCCCTTGCTGAGCACTTGTTCAGCCGCACGGCATGCATGCATACCACCCGAGTCAAGTCTCCTGATCCATCGGGAGATGGGAGTGTCACTGTCCCCATTTACAGAAGTGGGGACAGACTCTGTGAGCAGAAAAGTCAACAGAGAACCCAGCATTCCAGGACAATCTGATGCCAAAGTCCATCTTTCTACCACATTCCATTACTGATCTGATAAAGACCAGATTTTTTTTTTCTGGCACAGCACCTTGATCCAGCTGGAAGAACAGATTCTCACATTGCCTGCAGATGCTATGACCTCTGACCTCCACGACGGTGTCCCTAGCCAAACTCTCAGCCTCCTTCAGCCCTTTACTCGCTCCTCTTGAGGGCAGAGGGCACGACTTGATGAAAGAGTTGAGGCAAAGACCTAGGAGCACAAAATTTGCTTCATGCCCACCTTGGACCCATGAGTGATGAGAAAGGGGAGTAAAATTCCCCACACAAGAGAAATTAGGGAGTAATTTTTTCTGTATCACATACAGGATGAATTCTCCTCTCCTTGGATTCCTTATAGTCACGAGCTCCCTGGACACACTGTTCTCAAATCCAATGGACATGGAGCATCTTAAGAACCCCGCTGCTGCTTCCTGCTCTTTATTTTTCCTGACAGCTGGCCAGACAGGTCACCATAATCCACCGTCCCATCATCTTCCTTTGACAGGGACATTAATGGGGCCTTGGGGGTGAGGACCGCCTCACACAGACAGGGTGAAGCCTCAAAAGCTCTTCTGATGCAGACATTCCCCAATTCTGAGGAATCTTCTGAACTGTAAAATATGATCGATAACCCCGAGGGTTCTCAAGACATCCAGAAACTGGTCAGTGAAGGGAAAGGAGGCCCAGGGGTTAGCTCAGGTACCCAGTTCCCCTCCAGAGAGGCCAGCACTACCCTAACCAATTGCTGATTTATCCTTTGAGAGTGTTTTTTTTTTATATATTCCAAGTGAGAGCCCCTCTAATGCCCCCCCACCCCTAAATTCATATGTTAAAACCTAACCCCTACAGTGATGAGGATGTGGGGTCTTTGAGAGGTGATGAGTTCATGAGGGTGGAGCTCTCACCAACGGGATTAGTGACCTCATAAAGAGACCTCCGAGCGATCTCGCCCCTTCTGCCGTAGGAGGATGCCATAATAAGATATCGTCTATGAACCAGGAGAGGCACCCTCACCAGACACCAAACCTGCCTGTGCCTTGATCGTGGACTTCCTGGCCTCCAGATCTGTGACAATTAAATTGCTGTTGTTTATAAGCCCCCCAGTCTACGATATTTTGTTATAGCAACCCTCCTAGACTAAGACCAGCACCCCACCCCTCCACACACACACCCACACCAGGGAGGCTGTCATTACTGACCTAGAATATATATTCCACTTAGTATATTTTGGCAAAGCTTTCACATTGGTATGAATTGAGCTGCTTTTTTTCCCCCCTTTTCTTTCTTTTCTATTTCTTTTCTTTTCTTTTTTTTTTTTTTTTTTTTTAAGAGCTGAATGGAATGCCACTGTATGGCTGTTCCATGATTTATCTAGCTAGTTCAGGAGACGCTGTTTTTCAAATGCAAGGAGCTCAACCTTTTATTTGTCACTTCTAAACCCCAAAGGTAGTCTGCTGTTGCCCAAAGTAGTTTGGTAGCAAAACCTGAGCTGCAAGGAAGGGAGGCTTTCTATGTTCTTGATGTGAGATGATGGTCTCAATGTGACCCCCACACATGTCGCTGCAGAAACATCACTGGGTGCTGGGCTGCTGGCAGTGTTAATCCGTAGATGTATGTGACACTGCTTTTCTAGAATCTGAAGCATTCCGATTTCTCAAACACACCTAGCTCCAAGTTTCTGGTGGGCATGGGGCTTTTCTAGTACTTCTGTTGAATGGAGGTGAGGTAAACCAGAGGTGATGGGGTCCTGGAACCAAATGTATCCTTGGGCCAACTCAGCATCCCTCCTACCCGCCCGCCCCCCTGCCCCACAGCCAATCTGCAGTGATGAGAACCAGGCATTTGCTGAAGGTATCCTGGGGGCAACGCAAGGACAGGACCACCAAGCAAACCAGAGAACAGAAACCGTCTCCAGGCACCCTGTCCCCCTCCCCTGCCTCCAAAGGCCACCCTCCTCGCTCCTCCCCTCCCTGACCCGACACTGCCCCAGACTCTCCCTGTCACCTTGAGGAACTCCCCTCTGAGTTGGCTCAGCCTTCCCCTTCAACAGCATTTCAAGATGCTGATTTTTTAAAAGAGAATACAGAAGTCAGGATTTTCAAAATGTGGAGTATCTTTGATGGTTAAATATTGTTTCTTTCTTTTCTTTTCAAACCCTGGTTGCGGTCCCGGCCCACTGGTGCGGTATCCACTCTGGTTGCCGTTCCCCTACGTCTCGGGCGGGCTGGGGGCAGTGACCCGGGTAAGGGATCAGCTTTAATCTATCTCTTGGGGAATAAAGGAGGAAAAGGAAGCTGTCATCTAGAAAAATGGGAAGAAGAGCGCATGCAGTGTTCTTAGGTCCTGAGATTGTGGTTGGCCTTGACCTGGCCTACCTTAGCTTCTTCCCGGAAGGTGGTGGGGGCAAAGGTCCTGCAGCTGCAGTCCCCGGGCCCCCACCTCTGTCTATACTCTTTCTCCAGAAGATCTCTTCAGTCCCCTGGCTTCAAAGACCAGCCAGATGCCAACAGCTCCCATATTTAGAGCGTCAGCTCTAGCACCTCCCCCGAGCTGCTGATTTGTAGATTCAACTATGACTCAGTGTCTCCACCTGGATGGTCCGCAGGCTGCCCCGAACGGAACTCCTTGCTTTTCCCTCCCAGTCACCCATTTACCCGGTGGCTTGACTCAGAGATGAGGGGTCCTTCCGGACAACCTCTCACATGGACCCCTCTGTCCAACCAAACGTGTCCCGTCCGTTAGGCCTTCAGATTTGGTCCTGGCCCTGTCCCTTTGTCCACCACCTTCACTCCCACCCCTGGCAAGAGCATCCTGGCTGTGCTCTCCCTGCCCCCAACCCACACTCAGCACCATTGGCACCATCACTGCCAGAAGGTTCTCTGTACAATGTAAGTCAGATCATATTATATTCCTGCTCGATCCCCTTCACCAGTTTCTTACCAAATGTAGAATAGAATCCCATCTTTTCACCACAGTCTTTGCTAAACTTCACTCCCCATTTTGGCCGGTTCAAACCCTTGTAGGGAAGAATCTAGAAACTTTCCAGGCAGTGACACAACTGCCAGGGGCCAGCACTCAGTGGGATAACTTCCAAAGGGAGGATGGATAAGTTGTGGGATGTGTGTTAGAGAGAGAGACAGAGAGAGAGAGAGGCAAAAAAAAAAAAAAAAAAAGCAAGTAAGAAAAGGAATTAGTTGTCTTACTTAGTGGCTATACCTCGGAGGCCCCAGCACTTGATAAACATCAGCCGCCAGCGCCTGGGCTCTCACTCCTGCTGGGTGTCCCGGAAAGAGGAGCCGGCTGGGTGCACACGTCAGAGCCAGCTAATCCCACAAGGCTTTAAGTGGCCCGGCAGAAAGCATCTTAGGGTTGAGTAAGGAGATAAACTGCTTTGCTGGTTATAAGGCCCAGAATGTTCTCAGAGATGAGACTGAAATCCTTTGTGTATTTCTGCCGGAATGCAGGGTTCCAGCCCGGAGGTGGTGGGGGCAGGGGCAGGGAGCAGCTGGGCTCTGCAAACCAAAACCAGCCACGGCCCGAC
Organism: Canis lupus familiaris; assembly: GCF_011100685.1. NCBI lineage: Eukaryota > Metazoa > Chordata > Mammalia > Carnivora > Canidae > Canis > Canis lupus. The sequence goes on from NC_049229.1 coordinate 63,207,821, forward strand.
CCAACCTCCCCCTCCACAGGGTGCCTTTCTGGCTCTCCAGGGCACTTCAGGGGCGTTGGGCTCTGGCTTGGGGGGAGCATGATGAGTTCAGCGGCAATGGGGCAAGGAGGGAATAAAAGGAACGAGATGGGGGAGAAGTTGACATCTCAAAAGGAGGAAGATGAAATTTGGTAGGTCTTTATAGTGATGGATGGTGCCGCAGCAGAGCCAAGAAATTTAGAGCACCTGGTACAGGATCGAGCTGGATGGAGGCTCTCCTCACATCTAAGAGGGGTGTGCAGTAGTTGCTTGTTGGCCCCCCAACCCTGCAGGCCCCTGGTGCAGTCAGTGGTCAAGGATTCACTGATATGGAGGCATCAACAGCTGCCCCGCACCTCAAGGCTTCCTCATTGGAGCTGTTCACAATCCAGCACTCCCTATGGGTTCTCCTGAAGGTAGCTTCCAACGGAAGTCATACCCTTACTGGGCTCCTTCCCCTTTGCTGGCTGCTCCCCTCACTTCCCTGCCACTTCCTCCTGAAAGCAGTCCTTCTGTGATAACACACGCCTGAACCCCTGCCTCAGGCTCTGCTTCCAGGGCACCCGATCTAAGACAGGATGACTAAGGAAAATCAAGAAAAACATGAAGTCTGTAGAGATGTAGCCCAACAAAGTACCTGATCTCATAAGACTACGTGTGAAAGTTGAATTTATGTATCAACATTCAAAAGCATTGAGTAGAACAAGAGCCCTGGTGACAGACACCAAAAGCCCTGTCCTTCAGCCAACCAGAATGTCAACAGCTATGACTGGAGCCCTTGGGTCAGTTTAACACACCCAAATTTATTGAGTATTCTGTGAGCAAGACACCATGCGGTAGGCTCCAATGGGGTGGATGCAGGGATGGAGTGGACCCATTTTCTGACTCCCAGGGGCCTGCAAGTTAGTGGGTCCTCAAAGATGACTCGCCATTCAGCGAGGCAAAGCACAAGCCCTCTGAGGACTGGCCCAGGTCTTAGATATTTTGCTTCTTGGTTGTTGGCAAGGTGTTTCATAAATGCTTTAAAAATTAATGTGGGGGGCAGCCCTGGTGGCGCAGCGGTTTAGTGCCGCCTTCAGCCCAGGGCATGATCCTGGAGACCCGGGATCGAGTCCCATGTCAGGCTCCCTGCATGGAGCTGGCTTCTCCCTCTGCCTGTGTCTCTGCCTCTCTCTCTCTCTCTGTGTCTCTCATGAATAAACAAATAAAATCTTTAAAAAAAATAAAAAATAAAAATTAATGTGGACTAGTCCAACGACATCATACGAGAGTCAAACAGAATCATCCAGAGAAACAGTAACTGTCTTCCACAGTAGCCAAGTGGGTCCCTGAGTTTTCCAAAAATGGAAAGAATCTGTTCTCCTCCAGATATCAGGTTAGGGTTTGCAAGCTGGCTGGTTCGAAACAAGGCTTAATGGCTAAGCAGATTCTCAGCAGGATTGCAATCTGTACAAAGGGGAGGGACTTCACTGTGTAAAATGGTCCCTTGCGGGACATTCATCATCCTGGCCCTTGCCCACAAAGTGTAGGTAGCACTCACCTCCTCAGTCACTACAGCAACAAAAAATGAATACCCCCACATTTCCAAATGTACTCTAGGGACACAGGTAGGATAAAAGTCAGCTCAAGGTGAGAGAGGGAAAGAGTGTGTGGACCAGACTGACGCCATCTCGAACAGTGCAACAAACCCACCATGATGACAGCTCTGCGACCTGAAGTCTTCTTGAGTGCAGCACCCCCCTCATCCCCCTCATCCCTTCCTTTTGTTTCCCTGCCAGCGTGTGTGGTGTGCATGTGTGTTGGATGCAGGAGATTCATCTGACTTTGGCAAAGTGCGAACCTGAAGTACGACGGAAGGCATCAGAGGGGAGGAAGGGGAGGAGTTAAAACACTCTCAGTGTATTCAAGGTAGCTTTGCATTTCCAGCACAGAGTTTAGAACCTCCTAAACTCAGTCATTCTGCTGGTGGAAGTGGATGGAGTAAGAAGGGAAGCAGCCGCTCTGATCCCCAGCAGCCCAACACGCCAACTGCAGCCCCATTCATAATCTCAACGTCCACACGCCAGGGAGGGGAACCCTTCCGGAAGAACAGCAACCAAGAAGGGCTAGGTGTCATCACCCTGCCCTGAGGTGGGCGGAGGCCCCAGCATGAACACACTGGCAGCTTCCCACACAGGCTGGTCCAAGACACCTTGAGCTTCTACTGAATTCCTTCTCCAGAGGCTGAAGGGCAAAGGGCAGCAGAGATGCCACTGCCAGGTCACAGCCAGTCTTGATAGACTGCAGGAAGGCCCATGCTGGAGGACAGACCCCATCCCCATTTGCAACCCAACCATATTTAGAGAGAGAAATGGGACAGAGAGGCAACCTATATGAGTCCCCATAAATTGATCTGTGAAGGGAAAGAAAACAAGGCCAATGTCCTGGCGCCATCTTAGAAAGAGATGGTTGCCACAGCCAGGACCCAAAGAGACACACAAATGTGCAGTGGAACCAGCCTCCTTCCCATCTCTGTGAGGTTAATAGTCTTCAAGCCCCACCTAGGTTGCTTAACTCAGCTGCTCACCTTCAGCTATTCTATCCAAACTCCTTGGGCCACCCACCCAGAGACCCCTCCACTCCCATTACCCTCCCTGGTACCCTATACTCCTAAAAGGGATAATAACAGTTTCCCAAAAGGCCTTGGACCTTCCCGATGCCCCACCTTTGCTCAGGCCATTCCTTTCCCCTGGAGCACCTCTTTCATCCACCTTTATATCCTTCCCTGCATCTGCTCTTTGAAATCCCAACTGCTCTCTGAGACAGTTCAATGCCACCTCCTCCAAGCAGTCATCCCTGATGGCTCAGGGCTCGCTGTCTCTATGCTCTTGCAGCACTTTGCCTCCGATACACTCTGTGCTGGATGAGAACGTCTCATTCCCCCTCCCCTGACTGGTGAGCTCAGCCAGGGCCTGGAGGAGTTCTTACTCATCTCTGGGTTACACGAGCCAGACAGAGCCCAGGACGGAGGAGGTGCTCAGTCCACGCTAGCTGGGTAAATCAGCGTCCTTGCTCAGCAGATGATCCCAGGGCCACAAAGCTCTTGGCAGACATTGGTTGGCATCAACTCATCATCTTCGGACCTCCTCCCTTCGACTCCTTCCTTTCCTTCTCTATCCTCCTCCATCCCTGCTGGCTCCCCACTGTCCCAGCCCAGGCCCCTATCTTCTATCACCTGGACAACTGCTGTAGCTTCCTAACTAGTCTTCCCCACAATCCTCTTGCTCCTCCAACCCATCCTCCTCTTGGCCAGCAATGACTGTCTTATTTTTTTTTAAAGATTTTATTTATTTATTCATAGAGACACGGGGGGTGGGGGGGAGAGACACAGGCAGAGGGAGAAGCAGGCTCCATGCAGGGAGCCCAACGTGGGACTCGTTCCCAGGTCTCCAGGATCCCATCCCCGGCTGCAGGCGGCGCTAAACTGCTGCGCCACCGGGGCTGCCCCAATGACTGTCTAAAAAAAAAAAAAAAAAATCCATGACTCAAGCTGTTTCAATGGTTTCCCATGGCTTTAGGGATATATATCATATCAACTTTCCACAGTACAGATATGATTTATAAGGCCCTGCATGATTTTGGTACTACCCTCCTCATGCTGCTTCTGGATTGCTGTGCCCAGCATAGCTGTCCCACCACAGGGCTTTTGTACATGCTGTACCTTCTCCACGGAATGCTGTCCCCCGTCTGCACAAGGCTCCTCCTTCAAGTATCAGGCAGCCTGAAAGGTCACTCCGTCCAAGGCGGAGCCCTCCTGTGGCCCCACTTCTGCCTAGAACCACTGGTACAGCTCACATCCCAGCTCCTGCCACAGCATCTGGCCCAGAAGAAATGTTCAGTAGGTGTTTGCTGAATGAAGAGTGCATGAGTGAGAGACTGATCCTCTTGAACACCTGCAACGGCCTCCCTCTGGGCATCCTGATTTTAGCTTCATTTGCTTCTTAACTAACAAAGTTAGAAGAGTTTTGTGTTGTGAACTTTTTCTTTTTTCTGTTTTTTTTTTTAGTAGGCTCCACACCCAGCGTGAAGCCTGATGCAGGCTTGAACTCACGACCCTGAGATCAAGACCTGAGCTGAGATCAAGAGTTGAACGCTGAACCGACTGAGCCACCCAGGTGCCCCTGTGTTGTGATTTTTTTTTTTTAGCCGAAACCAAGAATGGCTGCTTGCTTCTGAGCATATGTAGCCTCTTTATTGTTATGTTCATTTTTCAGCATTGACTTACTTTAGAGAAACCTTCCCTATGTGTCTTACAGACTTTGACTCTCTTCCAGTAGCCACAGAAAAAAACCTCCCGTGACGGTCCCTCCACGATGGGCCTCTGCCCTAGGCCAGCTTTGGGAACACCAGTACTGGGGGGCCGGGGGGCAGATGTGGAGCAGATCCAGGCTGCACAGCCAGATCCCAGCACTCAGGACAGCGATGAAGGACTCTGGGCTTCCCACCTGGAAGGACCAGGTGGCGGATTTCCCTCCCCAACCCATCAGATGCAGAGCTCATTTCTCCTTTTAATTAGACCAACACCAGGCCACTTGCGAGGCCACCTCATCAGAACCCTGTGGGAATCAGAGTTGTCACAGAGGGTCTGGGACATGAACCAAATGGCTCTGTCCTAGCTCCGGGACAACCCCAGCCCCACCATCCCTGGGGCCGCTCCAGGGAAGACACCACCATTGCTGCTGGCTTTGGAACCACCACAGGGTCCCACCATCCCTCTCCGCTCCTCGTCCTGGCACCCCACGACACTGCCCTTCGGAACCTGGCTTATTCAGACGTGCCCTGGGCTCCCACCTGGAGTCTGGCCGGTTTCACCACCCAGTTGGTGCCATCTGCTCCAGGGGCCATCGCCTCTCACCTGGCTCGCCACAATCGGCTCCCAACCGGTCTCCCTGCTTCTGCGCCGATCCCCAGGGGCTGGTCTACACGACAGCCAGAGCGATCCCATCAGGAACAAGTCCCCTGATGCCCCCTCCTCTATACCCTGCTTGGCCACACGGGCCCCTGGCTGCTCCTCAAGCCTCCCCCGGCCTGTCCCTGACCCCAGCCCAGCTCTGCTCTCCACCCGGAACAGTCTCCCAGGTGCCAGCCAGCTTTGCTCCCTCACCGACCACGAGCCTTTGCTCCAAGGCCGCGCTGCCTTCAGGCTGCCGCCCGGCCCACCCCACTTGCTCCACTTCACTCCCCACACCCCCAGCACCTGCTGTTCCTAGCACACGATGCAGCTCCAGGAGCATCCCGATCACTTCCCTCTGATGTCCCCCCTGCCGAGATGTCCGCTCTGCATCCCTTTGTTCCATGGTGTATCCCAAACTCCTAGAACGGAGGGATGCTCCAGAGATGTCTGAATGAACCAAGGGCTGCCTGCCCTGCCATGGCTCTCCCAGCTGCACTCAGCGTCCTAGGAACTCTGCCTCTGACCCGCCAGCCGCACACACGCCTGTGCAATGCACGCTCCCCGGGGGCCCTTGGTTGCTCCCAGCCACGTGCAGCCAGCTCCCCTTCGTTCCTCAGGGCTTCCCCACCCTGGGAGGCCAGCTGTACCTCTCCCCGCCTTCCAGGCCCACAGTGAGCTCTGCCTCCTTCCTGGGGCCCCCCTCGAGGATACCAGTGTATATCCCCACCTGCCTTCCCACGGTCCCTAAGCGGGAGCCACCCACCCGTCCCAGCTCTAAGTACCTATCCTCCTTCACTCTCCACTCTGGAGGCACAGGTGAGTGGATCAGGAGGGTGGACACCAGTGCCTGGTTACTAACCCTGTGAACTCTGGCCAGCCCTCAGCTGCCTCCCTCCTCCCAGGTCAGGTCTCTGGTTGTCCTCTTTCCCTCTTTCTCAGGATCCTCTTCCTCTAGAACCTCGGGCTTGTCCTTCCCCACCCTCTGGTGGCTTTGGCATCATCGCTATCACTGCCGACTACCCACCCCACCCCCGGCTTACATCCAGCTCAGGCCTCTGCCCTCAACTCCAGACCCACCGGCTGACCGCCCCCTCATCGCATGTCACGTCCAACACCATGTGACAAAACCTTGAACTTCTGAGCGCTTGGAGCACTCTCCCTGTGTGTCCTGTTTCCACAAGAGCATCGGATCAGACACTGTTGTCTGGGAGTCCTCCTTGGTGCTCTCCCCTGACAGGGGTTGGCCACTGAGTCCAGAAGGTTCTCTAGCCCACGACCCCCTTGCTCACACCTGCCACCTGGCCCAGACCACCATTCTCTCCCCTGGTCCACCACCCTCTCCTGCTGTCTGCCTTCTGCCTCCTGCCATGTAGCCCCTAACCAGGGCTGTCTGACCACAACGTAGCTGGTAGCTCTCCACGCAGACCCTCCAACGCTCTGCCCTGCTTGGGGTTCAAGTCCAGGACTCGTGCATGCTGTGCCTCGCCCGTGCTCCTCTGGCTCAGCTCTCGTGCCGCTCGTGCACTTGCAGTCCTGGGAAGGACAGACGCTCTGTGGCCTCCAGCCCTTAGCCCCTGCCGTACTTCCTGCCAGGAGCATGCCCCCTCCCCACTTGCACTCCCAGCCCTCACCCAGAGAATCTTTCCCCCTCAGCTCCCCATCGCCTCCTGCAGGGCACCTGCCCTGGGTCAGACACTCTCCACTCAGCTGACTGGGGACTCCTGGTGCTGTTTAGTCCGCTGTTCCTGTGTCCTGCCTCTCCCAGCTGTCCACACGCATCCCAAACTCCACATGAGAAAAACCAGAACCCCGACCTTCCCCCTTGAGCCTTCCCTGTGGGTTGTCCCCGCCCTACCCACTGTGAAGTCCTTGGCCTCTGACCCCAATGGAGAGATCTACACATATTTTTGAATGAGTAAATGTCTGTGAATGGTTTACGGCTCTTTAAATATATAAACCAGGAATCCCAATGATAGGAGAACACTCGCACGAGAGCTGATGTGCTTCCTTGAGTGGGAAAGAGGGGTGGGGACTCTCGGAAGGTGTCGATCCATCTGGGTCTGACCAGGAGTGTGAGGTCACCCACGGCAATCCCAGTGGAATAAGGGGACAGCGCCCGTGGCCTGTAGCTGGTGTCCTGTCAGGGCTCACTGGCTCGGCTGCCAACTGCTGGGGAAGTGGATGCCCCACTCCCCCTGGGACCAGCACTGTGACCCCAGCCCCTTCGGCCCGCAGGTCGGGTGACTCTCGGGTGCTGTCCTCCACCATTTCCCAGAGCTCCCCACAGGCATTACTGGCTTGACGTCATGCCTTGCCCTGTCTCCCACACCCACTTCTTGTTGGTGTTTTCTGAGGTCAACTCCCAAATAGCCACCTGTACCTGAAGTCTTATCTCAGTATCCATTTCTGGAGGCCAAACAGTCATGGGCCCAGATGCCCCCTGGGAAATGGCAGGCTCAAAACTATTAGACCTTCCTCGCCCCCTTGCTCATGGAGAGCTTATAGCCTGTCTTCCCTGTAAGTCATGCATTTATTCAAACACTCAGCATGCACCTTCTGCGTGTCTCCGAGCTGTCTCTGGGGACAAAGATCAATCAGTAGTCCTAGTCCTTAGGGATCAGATCAGAAACTTAATAGGACAGACCAGCTGCTTCGTCCCAGGCACAAGCAGGGCATCCTATATGAATTCGGCAATAATGTGAAATTGCTAACATTGACAGGCTGATCACCCTGGGCGGGCACTGTTCTAAGCACAAGCCTGTCTGACCCACTCTACAGCTCCAGGAGGGAAATGAGGTCCAGAGTTATGGGGTGCCAGAACCAGCTCTTGATCCCAATGCAACAGGCAGGGGCCTTTCAGCCAGGATCATGTTCCCCACCATGCACCGTCCCTTTCCGCCATGGGAGCCACCTTCTCCGAGCACCTGCCCTGGGCGGCAGGCTGAGCCTGCACGCGATGTCCGGATTCCTCCACACAGCCACACTGAGGGAAGAGGCTTCATCCCCGCTAGGTGGAAACTGAGGCTCGCACTGCCTAAGAACACCCAGGTTTATGTGAAATGTCCCAAATAGGGACCACGAGAGGGAATGTCTTAGGACGAATGGGGTTTCCTTTTGGGATGATGAAAATGCTCTGCGATTACGTCAGGGAGTGACAGTTGTGTGACATTGTGAAGGTACTAGAACCAGCACTGAACTGTATACTTCAAAAAGGTGAACTTTATACTATATGGATTTAGAGCACCCAGGAAGTAGATGTCAGGGCTGGGTGTGTGCTCCGGCCAACATGCATGTTTCCCCGTCTCCAACTCTGGGCTGAGTCCAGACGCCTCCCCAGATTCTGGATTCTTGGAGGATCAGGGTCCTGACTCTGGGTACTTCCCTGTGTTCGTGGTGGCACCGGGATGTCACTCACTGGTGTGCAAGTCTCACTGGCCTTTTGGCCTCAAGTGCACACAGCTGTTCATCTTCTTGCAGCACAGACCCCTTCCTGCCTCGCGCCTCCAGTGACAGCCGAGGGTCTCAACCTTGATTCGGCAAGAATCATCTTCCTGCAGGGTAGGCCTGAGTATGGGTCATCTTTAAAAGTCCCAGGTGATGCCAACACTTCCCAGCAGCCAGAGCTCAGGCATCCACGTAGAGGCCCGGGGCTGTGTACAATTCATCTCTGCAGCCCCGGAACCTGCCAAGGCACAACCTCTTGGCACATGTTTGCTCAGTAAATCAACAAATAAAGGTTGGTTGAGCAAATTAGAGTCTACATAAATGTGTAATCTTTTATTTGCCGGATACAAGCAAATAAATGGCAGACTAACAATTCCATTTATTCAATTGGGAAAAGAAAATTCAGTACTTAAAAAAATAAATAAAATCACTTAAAAGAAAGAGCCAACAACTGCTAGAGCATTCAAGTCCAGAGACAAAAGTTATGCTCATGCACGCACTGTGCTTGGTATGGAGTACAAGGCGAGGCAGAGCCAGCCCATTTTGTGGATGGGGGAGCTGAGGCCAATTTGGATGAGAGATTTGCTCGAGCCAGGATTACGTGGATGAGAGACCCTGGGTACTGAGAGTGGGGAGTGTACCACATGCTAGGCAAGCCCTCACGTACTCTTTCTACTCCCACACCCACCCCCCCTTCAGAGGACAGCATCATCCTTCGCCTTTGGCAGACGAGCAATCGGAAGTTCAGACAGGTGCTGTGACCGGTGCACAGCTGCCAAGGGCCAGAGCCGGGCCCAGACCTCAGGTTCTCCTGCAAGGAGCTCAAAGATGACAGGATGGAAACTGTGTCCTACAAATGATGAACGTCTACTACCCCAAGGTCCAAACCATAGTGACAGTGAAGACCAGCTACACCAATGCAGCCCCTGAAGCCGGGAACGGGCAAAGCGACACGGCTCCTGTTTGATGCCTAGAGTCCCTCCTCGGGTCTCACCTTGGCCAGGACAGTGCCATGGCAGTCACGCACTTCCCTAAGGAGCCCGATGCCCTACAGAGAAGGCCGGTCCCGGGGTCGGCCTTACCCCCTGCACTCATCCTCAGCTTTAGAGGCCTGTAAGGGTCTCCTCCTCTGCTGGTCCCAAACTCCTCACAATCTGGAAGAAAATCTAGTTGGCTTCGGTGATGCAATGAAGTGTTGCTAAACTTTGGATTTCTAAAGCCCCAGAGGTTGTGTCCTTAAAATAGCAGCTGCTCAAACTGCCGGACATCAGAGCGTCTGCAGACCCCTTCACGGCACCATCCGAGTCGGCCTGACCACCCCACTGGTGAGATCACCAGCATCCTGAGGACCAAGGAGAAGAGCAGTGTGGGTGACATCTCATGGATTCTCTGCTCCTTTATCCCCCAAAACCCAGTGGCATCCCTGCCTCCCGACCCTCCCCTACAACCACAGCCACCACTGAGTCCCATCACCCTGCCTCCAAAACCATCTTAAATCGGACAGGGGTCTGACACCGTCACCTCTCCCTTGTCCCCAACCAGGCCACACCACTGGCTCCCCCACCACCATCTGTGGCCTGGACTGAAGTGACAGCCTCTTGACTGGGGAACTGGTCTCTGTAATGTGTAAATGAGGCCACACCACACCTCTGCTCCAAACTGTCCAGAGGCTTCTAGGTGCACTTGAGATCAAACCAACCCCCCTCCCTAGCCTCAGGGATTCTGCATGGTCTGGGTGCTGCCTCCCTCTGGGCCTCGCCTCCTCCTGCCTTCCTTTACCCAGCAGCCAGAAGCCACCCTGGCTCTTCACACACCCCAAGCGCCGCCCTGCATGCATTCGCTGTTCCCTTACCTGAGAATCTTCCTCGCCTGGGTTCTCCTGCCCTGACTACTTCACTTCTATCAGCTTTCACTGAAATATCACCTCCTGTCCTCAGACCATGCAATCTAAGTGATCACCGAGATCACAGGATTCTAACGACCTCTGTAGTAACGCGTTTCTATCTTTGATGTTTTTGATTTATTTTCTCTCCCAGCGCCCCCTGCCCCGCCGGAGCACACACGTGGTAAAATGTAAACTCCATGATTGCAGGGGTCCTTCTGTCAAGTTCACCGCTGCATCCCAGAACCTAGCACAGGGCCTGTCCATAGCAGATAGTCAAAATTATTTGCAAAAGACACGGATTAGAAGCTACTGAGGACCTGTGATATGCCAGGCACGGAATAAGGAACTTTGCTCTATCTAGCAAAGGATCCAGGCATTAGTCGATCAGTTAATTAATGAATTGCTAATGATCAGATTTGATATTTAAAGGGTTGGATGATTGCTATAAGGGAAAAAGATAGTAAAGATAGTGCAAAGAGTGTGTGCGTGAAGATCGAGGGTGGTGTGCTTTTCAAATGTAGGCAAATTCTCTGACACTCCTCTATCAAGAGGTGGGAGCTGGGCCCCACTCCCTAAATGTGAGCAGCTTTGGTCACTCGATTCCAAGGAACAAATGCAGTAGAAGCGGTGTTACATGATGCCCTCAGCTATGTTCCACCTGCTTCTTGGGCTTGGCACGCAGCCACCATGCTTACGCTGCGGGGAAGCCCAAGCCACAGGGAGTCATCTCGTGTGCTTGGTGGACACAGTCGGCTGGGGACCCAACCAACAGCCAGCACCAACCATCAGAGGCGAGCAGGGAAGCCTTCAAGGTGGATCCAGGCCCAGCCAACTGATTGCAAAGGCAGGAAAGACTGCAAGGAAGAGCCTCTTGGTGGAACCTGTCAAGCCCACACCCACGAGTGCACCCATGCGTTACTAACCACTAACTTTTGCAGTGATTCATTCCTTACCCGTAGATAGAACTAGGAATGGTGTGACCTCCGTGGGAGTCAGGGAGGGTTTTCCTGGAGGATATTCGAAGCGTGAGTTAAAGTCAACTATTTTGAGGGGGAGCCTGGCACCCAGGAGGGCTCATAAGTGTGAAGGCTCTGAGATGGGAAGGAGCACAGGCCATTCAAGGAAAGGAGGGGAGAGCCCTGACGCTGTCTGTCCGCAGTGGAGGGGCAGAGGCAGGCAAAGGATGCAGCAGGAAGCAGGAATGACCACCCCTTCTTACCAGCTGGGTAGCCTGGGCCAAGTAACTCACCCTTTCTGAGCCCCAGGCTCCCCATAGAAATTGCAGATCATACCACTTACTACAGAGGCGTGTTTAAGGATTAAATGAGCTGAGGAAAGCAAAACTTCCACCTCAGTACTGGGAACTAATAGCATTTTCCTTTCAGTGTTCTGGGTGAGTGAAAAAAAAAAAAAAAGCATTCTAGAACTTCCACAGCCCCATTTGTTTCTGTGTTAAAACCTGGCCCTTGGCACATGGGATGGGGAGCCAGGTGACCCCATCCCAGCTCTACCACTGCTGTGTGACCTTTGGGAAATCACTTAACCCCTTTCCTGGCTTTTCTAAGAATAAAACAAATGCAAAAATAAAATCTCAATCAGTGACTTGACTCTGTAAAGACAGGCACTATGGAAATGCAGGCTCACGCCTCTGTTCTGCTACAGCTATTTTGGGACCAATCAGCCTCAGAAGCAGGTCTCATGGAGGGGTGTGCATGCTTTTCCCGGAGGGCTGGTACATGTCTCCTTCCACGGAGAAGGAGCCGTGTCTGAGTCACACGCAGGGACGAGTGGGCATCTCTGACATTTACCAAGTGAGCCCAGGTCCTGAGCGCTGCAGGCTGTCGTGGGCTTTCTCCTGGGGCCCTTGAGGGTGCCTTTGCTTTGCCTTTGCCAGGATTCACCCCTGCCCACACCTGCCAGAAATACCTGGGCCTGGGGGCCCCGATTTGACTGTAAGCCTGGCGAGGGAGGCCCCAGAAGGGTCCCGGGGTGGTGGTGGGGTACTCTCTGCAAACCTCCTGTTCATGCTAAAAACCTAGGAGAGCCTACAAATCCTTAAAGAGCCAACTTGATCCTCAAGTTTCTAACCTGATGCTCCTTTGTCAGCAGACAGGGGCCAGCACCGTGTTTAAGTCACTCCCAAACTAGAGGCCAGGGACCTTTTATTATCACTACTGTTACTGTGGATTGTGAATATTATTTATTAGGGGCCATTTATTGCATGTGGCTTGGGCTCTGGGTTCTGCACTGTGTTAACTTTGTGGCACTGAATCCCCCCGGATCCCTCATACATGCAGCCGGTGTTATCATTAGCCCCATTTTTACAGATGCAGAAATTGAGGTTCCCAAGCAGTTAAGGATACCTTGACCAAATCACTTAGCTAGTGAGCAAGATTTGCCACCAGCTCAGGAGGGCAGGAGAGCCCAGCTGGGAGGCACTGGGGAGCCACAGGGTTTTGCAAACATGTCGTTTCTGCCACATGCAGCCTGTGTCATCTCCAGTCTTCCCAGCAATCCCTTCTCCAGTGGGTACCACCAGCCCCACTATACAGATGAGAGAACTGAGGCCCTAAAAGGGAATGTGATGTGCCCAGCGTCACAGAGCTAGGAGTGGAAGGGCCGGGTCTGCCTCTAGAGTCCCCTGACCTGATTGTCATTCGCTAGGACACTGGTTCTCAAAGTGTGTACCCCTCGCCAGCAGCAGCAGCTGAGAATGTGTGAGAAATGCAAATCGTCAGGCTCCACCCAGACCTACTGAAGCAAGAATTCAGGGGATCGGGTCCAGCAACCTGTGTTGAAACAAGCCCTCCACGGGATTGTGACCGCGCTCACATTTGAGAACCCCTGGTCATGTGTCTCCCGACGGCCCACAGCTTGCACAGGTTTACAAAGTGCAGATGACACTTCATTTTAAGTGCCAAGGGTTGTGGGCAGAGCTTGAGAAACAAAGAGCAGAGAGTGGAGATGCTCTTCCAAGCTCCCTCCCAATGGCAGATGGGACTCAGGCACGGCTGTCTCGCTACACTTCCCAGGGGGGCTGGGAGGAACGGCCCGGACCCACCCCCACCCCCCAGGAACACATCGCGGAGCTGCCCCTGTGAGCCATGAGTTCCAGCTGGAAACTGGGGTGCCAGTGTCCCTGAAAGTCTCATGACACAACAAAACAAAACACACCAAAACCAAATAAATCAACACCCCAAAACCACCCTCGCCTTTGCCAGAAGAAGAGTGGCCCAGCCAAAAGGAGACCCACTGTCCTGGTGAGGCTGCAGGACGCTCAGCACTCAAACCAGGACAGTCCTGGGCAAAACACGACAAGTTGGGTACCTCGAGCAGCAGCGTGCTGTTTGGAGGCGGAGGGAGGCCTGCCCGCCTGGCCGTGTGGAGAACACCCAACAATTTCTAAGGGTCACTTTTATGGGAGGCCATACAGGTCTGCATAAAGATGCACAGAGCTTTCTCTCCTCTTTTCTTCCTCTATCCTAGACCCAAGAGGGAAAGCCTTGAGCCTGGAACCTTCCACAACAGGCTAGAACTTTGAAGCATTGTTTGGTGTTTGCTGCATTTGTTTTTATGGTCACCGTCTACTAGGCAAATGATACCGGTTCTTCACTGACAGTAGTTCTATAGTTTTCTTTGGAAATAAATTTGTATACACGCAAAGGTGAGTCTATTTAAAGAAGCCCACACTCCGGCAGACGGACACTCCTTCAGCAGGGAGACTTCCGCTTGATCCTTGGGCTCCAAACTCTGAGCTTTGCTTCAGCTGCTCCCTCTCTTCCACCTGCCGGCCAGCCTCCCTCTGCTCCAGCCCGTCCAGCATCTACTGGAGAGTTCTTTCACGCCTTCCCAGGTCCTCCCCTCCAGCCCCCGCTGGGGAGGACACGTCCCTGTGCACCTCTGTGTGCCTCCAGCGTGCCCGAGGCAGACGCTGGGCACACACTGGCCAGCAAAGGAGAGGCCCTTGTGAGCAGAAGGGGTGCAAAGCACATCCATGGAACAAATGGGCAAAAGGCTGACACGCACCTAGAAACAGCATCTCCGGAAAGATGGCAGGAAAGGACACTCTTGCAAACTCCCTCTGCAAACTGAAGTTCATGAGGGCTCCCCCTCTCTTGCTCAGTGCTGATTCCTAGCCCTTGGCACAGTGCGCGGCACCTGCCGAGCTCTGTGCACACCTTCTGAATGAAGTGACCACAGGGGGGTTTCACTGCACCAAAGCCCAGTGCCCGCTGGGGGGTGGGGGGCTAGTTCTTTGGGGACTGTAGAACACTCTGAGGTTGTGGATGTGGCTCTATCTCTTTCTGATATTTATTGGGTACTGCTCGTGTGCAGGGGTGAGGCTGAGCTCAAGCAGGATGGAAAGAATATACAAAATCTTTTCTCTGCCACTGGTTTAATCTGCCTCCCATGTCTGCAGGTAGGTCACAGCTGAGGGCGGCATCCTCTGTCCTATCCCTGCCAAGTGTCCACGTCCTCATCCTTGAGCTATCGCTGCTCCATCCGGCTCTTCCCTTGGAGAGCCACCTCTCCTCCTCTGACCTCCCTCCATGTGGGCCAAGGCCAAAGGGGGTCATGTGGCCCAGGCCTGACCAATCAGCTTCTTCCCTCCCGTAGGCCACCACCACCACTGATCCAAGGACAGACATGTGACCCAAGCTGGTCCAGTTAAAGTCAGCCCCAGGACTTTGGCTGAGAGATCCAGAAAGGGAAGCTCCCTTTGTGGGAAGATTACTGACAGTAAGGGTGATGGAGTCCTGGAGCCTGGAGCCCCAGGGACCACGCCAGCCTGAGAGAAGAGGCAACCCAGGAGAAACCAGAAGAGAGAGAGGCAGAGACAGAAATCTAGTATCACCATCATACGAGGTCTGCTGCTGGGAAATCCTGACACATGAGCCAAGGAACTAACATCTCTCGCCCTGGTTTTAGCACGGCTTCAGCCACTTCAAGAGGCGTTTCTGCTCCGTGTAACTGAAGAAGCCCTGCCATAGGGTCAAGCCCCAGAAGCCCTCAGCCCCAAAGCCCAACAGGAGGCTTCTGTCCCCTCACCAGAGGCACTCCCTGCCCGCTTCCCCTTCTCTGTAGCACCCAGCCTGGCGCCAAGCCCTTGTGGGTGGTCTGACACTGAGTTCCCCGCTCAACTCCAGTCTGGCAGCTCAGCCCAAGCCCATTCTCCACATTGTCAGGGAAGTTGATCTTTCTGAAGAAGACAACACAAAATCATGCCAGTTCCCCCGCTTAACGCCTCTGCGGGCTTGCAGCTATCCGTAGCAGATTCCTAAAGCGTGGGGTGCTTGTCCCTGCAGTCAAGTGAGCTGATTGCAGATGGCACATGGACTCTGCACGCTAACACACTGAGACAGAACAAGAAACTTGGGCCCCCTTGGGTTCTCTCACGAGCCTTCTGATTTCTTTATAGAGAAAAATCTCCATGTGGTCCCACGAGGGCTCTGACAACGGTCTACCACTGGCTTCTATCCCTTTTAACAAAAAGAGGGGAAGCCTTGAGCCTGGAACCCTCTACAACAAGCTTTGAGACATTGTTTGGTGTTTGCTGCATTTGTTTTTATGGTCACCTTCTACTATGCAAATGATACCCGTTCTTCACTGACAGTAGTTCTATAAAGTTTTCTTTGGAAATGAATTTGTATAAACACAAAGGTGAGTCTATTTAAAGAAAAACCAAGGCAAAGAACAGGATGTGTTTGGATATGGGTGAATCACGTTTGGCAAACTGATTCACAGGATGAAAGGTGATAGCTCGGCACACGAGGCCCCTCACAGTCCGCCCCTTGATCACTCCTTCAAACCCACCGAGGGGCTTGTGACTCCCATGATGAGTCTCACAAAGTCATACCTCCGAGCCTCCGCCCATGCCGTTCCTTCTGCCTGATGCCCTTTTCTCATACCCTTCTCATCAACCTAGAATAATCCTACTTATTTCTTCTGGGCCAGATGAATGGTACTGTTTTCTGTGGCCCAAGTACTCAAAGGTCTCGAGACCACCTGTGCTCTCTCGGGCCACTTTTTTGCCAGTTGCGGACACTAAGGCCTTCCCTTCGAGACAGAGAGATCCCAGAAGACCACAATGGTCTTTCCTCTCCACGTCTGGTGCAGAAGCTCAGTTAGCACAGGTTGTAGAAGGGACTCCCACTGGGGGGATATGGGCCCATCAGATGCAAGCACACCTGCAGACAGCACAAGCCCAGAGCCCAAACAGAGGGAAGGGGAAGATTTCTAAAGAAAGGGAGTGATCTCCAGAGGCAGGTGCCTGGGGCTGGGCCCCATGGCACAGCCTGGGGATTCCCTCAGGAGAGAGGAGGAGGTGAGCATCCCGGGCTACAGGGTCCTGCAGAGGCCAGGAGCAGAGGGCCGGGTAGGCCAAGCTTCTTGACTTTAACTTGCCTTTGGATCATCTTTGAACTTATCATGCCAATTCCTAAGCCACACTTTAAAAGAAATGGCTCCTGTGACACTGAGGGCCACACTCAGAGAAGCACAGGGCCACAGGTGTCAGCGACAAATGGAGACAGGTAAGGGCCCTACAGACAAAGTGCAGAAATGCATCTGAATGGCAAAGATCCTCCAGAACATTGCATCACTGTCTGGACCCCGAGAGCCTGAAGACACAGTCTACCAGAGAATGAGCATTGTCAGCGTTATTTAAAATATGCCCAAAATAATTCAAAGGAGAGGTGTTTAATGAGATAGATCCACGCACTACCACAGGCAGCGTACAGGCCGAACCCGGAGGGACCCATCCAAGATACAGGATCTCTTGTTCAGAGAGACCTTCTCCACTCGCAATTGTCAGCATGCGGCAACTTAACCCCTCCGAGTCAGGAGTCAGGAGGAGGCCATTTCTGGCCAAAGAAACCCTCCTTTGTTCGAATGACCAGGCAATCAAATTGCTCATAGATGAAATCAAGGCAGACCAGTGAGAGGGAGGTTTCGAGCAGAACTCGCTGCAAATGGATGTGAGGCATCTGCATGAGTTCACTCCCAGAGCCTCCAAGTTGGGTCAGGTCATTACCAACCGCCTTCCTCAGGCGTGAGTTAAAATAGAGAAGTGAAAGCATGTGCACGCGTGGGGTCTTTAAGACCAGTCCGCTGGCTGCTCCCCCTCCCCTTCCAAGCTCTGGCCTTCAGAACCATCCAGGCCGAGTCACTCATCAAATGGAGATTGACTTTTATCTGATTAA
This sequence comes from Canis lupus familiaris, assembly GCF_011100685.1. NCBI lineage: Eukaryota > Metazoa > Chordata > Mammalia > Carnivora > Canidae > Canis > Canis lupus. Next base: position 63,225,303 of record NC_049229.1, read on the forward strand.
CCGATGGAGAAACATCCTCCTCCATCTCGCAGGAACATTCTGTGGGAAAGGCGTTTTGCAGTCTGCAGGGAAAGTTGGGCCTTGGCTTCCCTCCTGCTCGGCCAGTGGAAAAATACAAAGGAAGCGAGGCTGTCCTCTGCTCTGCTCCCGGGTCCTTCCCGGGCCCAGAAAACACAAAGAGAACCCCGCGACAAAGCAAACCCCAGAGACGGAGCGAGCCTTTCCTTACCTGGGGCTGAGAGGAGTCTGGGAGGCGGTGGGGGTGGCGGCGGCGGGGGCAGCAAGGGAGGGGGTCGGCACTGGCAGATGTGTGGACAGCTGTCGGCCACCTTGGAGCAGGACTTCTGCGGCTCACCGTGCGTCACCTGCAGAAATGGGTGCAGGTGCGCAAGAGATGACAGTGAGGCCACTGGAGCAGAAACAGGCCCACCCACCCCGACACACCCAGCCAGGCTGCAACTGTGGGTCCTGCCCCCCAGACCCTTGAGGGAGGAAGGCAGGAGTCGGGGTGGCTCAAAGGGGAATAATGGTGTGCGAGGCTGGCCTAGCAGGTTTAGAGACCCACGTCTTATCCCCAGCTCTACCAGGGACCTGCTATGAGACGGCGGCAAGTGACTTGGCTTTTAAGAGGGAGACGGGGCAAGAGGAGTGGCTGCCCAAGGTTCCCACGCCCAGGTGGCGACAGGATGCCTATTCTGACTCCTCTGTAACCTGAATCAGCCATTCCTGCAGGCCTCATGGCTACAGCGCAAGGCCAAGCACTCCCCTCCTCTCCGCCCACAGCTCCCGAAAGCCTTCCTGGTCACAGGGCCAAGGCACCCCCAACCTGAGGGAGGAAGCTTGCCCAGCCAGGCTAAGTGAGCAAAGGTGGCCCAAGTGGTCTTGTGGGAAACACACCCGACCGCACCGTCCACATCCTCCCAATAATCCCTGGGCACTTGCCCACAGCTCCGGAGCTCACGTGGCCATGAGGCCGTGCTTGAGAGGCCCCTGGCAACATTTCCAGCCCCACCTCACCCATGCTCTTAGCTTCTTTTTTTTTTTTTTTTAAGATTTTATTTATTTATTTATTTATTTATTTATTTATTTATTTATTTATTTATTTATTCATTCATTCATTTGAGAGAGAGCGCGCACAAGTTGGGTGCAGAGGGAGAAGCAGGCTCCCTGCTGAGCGGGGAGCTTGATTCAGGACTGGATCCCAGAACCCTGAGATCATGTCCTGAGCCAAAGGCAGACACTTAGCTGACTGAGCCACAAGGAGGCCATGCTCTCAGCTTCTGTTCTGCCCTCAACGCCCTCCTTCCAGGCCCTGGACCCCGGCCACAGCACCCCTCCTTTGCATATGCTTCTCCAGTATCCCACAACATTCTCCTCACACCCTTCTCTGACTTCTTCTATTACTGGCTACAAGCTCCTCAGGGAAGGATCTCTGAGCAGCTCAGATCTCCCTTTATAGGCTCTCCTGGCACCCGTGTGTACTCTGTGGGGCAAAAATCGACATTTGGGTGATTATCTCTTTCCTACCTGTCTTCACCATTGGATCAGAAGCTCTATGGAGGAAGGCGCCCCGCCTTTTTTTTTTTTTTTTTTCTCTCACTAAGAGAATGCCTGGCATCCAATAAATATTTGGTGAATGAATGAATATTAAAACCTGGCCCAGAATCCATGCCTCTTGACTCCCAATCTGGTGTTTTTTTTCGACACCAGTCTTTAGTCCTTCACCTGTAAATAAGGATGGGGCTATGCTTGACCAGCAGTTCCCAACCCTGACCACACATGAGAATCTCCCAGGCAGCTTAAAAAATACTCATGCTTGATCCTTTCCCAAGACCAATTAAATCAGAATTTCTGCAGGTGGAGCTGGGCATGGCTATTTTGTTTCATTTTCCCAGGTTAGACTTCTGCTGTACAGCCAGTGTGAGCACTGCTGGTTTAGATGAACCACCAGCACCCCTCCCGAGGGCAGAGCGCCCTAACCCATGAGCCTAGGGTTGTGTGCCTGTCCCAGGGACCAAGCGGATTTAAAGGCATGAAGGAAAGAGTTGGTGGGCATCACCAACCTCAGTGAAGTCCCTAGTAACTTCTCTGGCTCATCTCCGGGGAGTAGAAACCCAGAATCCCAGTTTCTCCGCAACCAGCTACCTGTGGCCTGCCGGGAAGGGCATTCCATAGACTGCCTTTGGAGGTCAAGGCAGCCCTTCCTCCTCAAGTGTCCTGGGCTGGCAGAGAGGGCCCCTGGGGCTCCGATGCAAACAGGCTGGGTGATGACCACTGGGTGATGGCGGCTGGAGGTGGGCTGATTTACAGCCCTATCTTAATATCTAGGAGACCAAGAAGCTGCTGCTCACCACCTTTTAGTGTTCTTAGAGGGCCTTGGACTGTGTTTCAAACTCCAAAGGTGATCTCATCTCCCATTGGGAAGAGCAGATCCTTGGATGGTGAGCCTCTGCTAGTTAGTTACCGGGGATGCCTAACTCCCTACATGGCAGAGGCACCCCCACTGGCTTCTCACCAAGGCACCTGTCAGTTCTCCCGTGCTCATCGAGCCTCCCTCCTCTTGGTTCCGACCTTCTGAGACCTTGGGGGTTGCTCGAAGGCTCCATTCTGCCAATGCCGGCCTCTAAGTCTCTCCTCTGCTGGACTCTACCAGTATGTAAACATCGCGCAATGCCACCGCCAAAACAAGGAGTCCTCCACTCTCCGAGGGGCAATTTATGCGAGAGTTCATGAGGAGCACATCTGCTTAACCTGGCCCAACACGATGACCCATTTTTGTGAGAGGGTACAAGGGCGCAGATGTGTACAAGAGTTTAATGTGACAAAATTAGCTGCAGGGAAGCCGGGGCCAAGTTTCAAGGCTGAAGGGGGAGGCATGACAACAAAGGAGCACATGGCATTTAAACAAATCTATGGTTCCTTGGTCTCTCGGAAAATGGCCCCAGTGAAATGGGAGCAAACACAACTGCTTAGCCAATGGCCCTCACAAAAGTGTCCAGTTTGGGGTGTCTGAACTTCTCTCTGAGCGGCAGGCCCCACTTGGGGCTGTTCACCGGAGTTTGGTCCAGCGCAAGCCTGTGGCCACTGAGCCGCTCTTAACTGACAGTAGGTTACACTGACCTTTATCTACTTGCCAACTTCCCGAACCCCATGTTCCGCACTCCCATCCTTCCCATTAGATCCACCTGCCCAGGGCTGCTGCTTCACCTTGTAATCTCTGGGTGGCGCTCTGCTCACTGTTTCGTAATGTCTGTTCCCCACACTGAGCCAGGGAGCCTCTTGGGGCAGGCAGGTGGGTAGGCCTGTGTTTCCTTAGTCCTATCAGGTGCGCCTTCCTGAGCCCTGCTAGGCGTCAGCCATGGGAACGGGGTTCTGGTTTCCTGGCAAGGATAACTGAGAGAGGCAAGTGGTATCATGGAGGCTTACAGGGGGACAGGGGGAGGCCAGGCCCTGAGAGGCTAAGTCATGTACCAAGATTTCACAGGGCCCTGCATTCAGTTGGTACATAATGAAAAGCTGTGTTGGGGGATGGTCTGCCCATCAGTGGAGAAACACAGGATCTATTCTGCTCCCCAACTCTGGGTCCACTTGGGGGTTCTGTGGAGGGTAGTGTTGTATTTAGACCAGTAGTGGGGAGACCTCAGCATTGAAAGCTTGTCTCAACACCTGGCTTGCTTGGTTTGCATCTTGGGGAGTCCCACAAGGAGAAGGAACTTTCCCTGAAGCCACCAGCTCTTGGCTGGACGTGGCTAAGCAGGAGCAGAGGCTCAGAGAGGTCGATGACTTGCCGAAGGCCCACAGAACCAAAGGTGGCATCATTACTTCCCGCGACCGCTTTTGTTCTAGTCCTGCTGTCCCCTGCCTTCCTGTCCCTGCTCTGTAGCATCTCCCTGGCACCAGGATCTTGTCAATGCTGCAATCATGGAGAGGGGGCTGAGGCACAGGTAAGTCTCGCAGTCACCCTGCTGCTCCATGGCCATCAGTTCCCACTCACTCCTGGCCAGTCCACCCAACTTTCTGGTTCAGGGGATGTTACCTCCCTGCATCCATCATCAATTTCTCCCCATTCCCACCACCACCATCCTAAACCAGGATGCCATCCTTTCTCCCACTGGGCAGCAGCAGCCTCTCACACAGAACCACGAGATAAAATATAGGACATCTTGTTAAATTTTAGACTGAACAACAATTTTTAGTGTAAGTATATCCCAAATATTGGATGGGCTATACTTACACTAAAGCATGAGCTGTTTATTTGAAAGTCAATTTTAACTGCCCTGTATTTTTACCTGCTAGATCTGGCAACCTTCCCCTCCCTAGCGTCTTTGCCCCTTGCCTCACTCCCACCTCCCCCAATCCGTCTTTTCCCTGGGCCTAGACCGAGATTTCGAAAATGCCAGCCTGAGTCTGAGTCATTTCTTGCTTAAAACCTTCCATGGCTCCCATAGGCCTCAGGATCAAGTCCAGGATGTAAGGCACAATGTTAGTGGTTTATAACAGTGGCCTTATCTGGGACTTTCCGCCTCCGTGGTTCTTCCAATGCCCCATTCGCTCCTGTGGACACTTCATTTATGCTGACCATACTCCTGTCTTGTCCTTGTCTATGCTTCAGCCAAAGCACTACATCTGTGAGGCTTCTCGGACTCTTCCACAAGATCTCTCCCCAAGCCATCTGCTCCTGTTGAGTTCTCTTACCTATAATTACTTAATTATCTCTCCAGCATCAGACTGTCGGTGCCATGAGGGCAGGGACCACTAGGTCCTCTGCACTTAACACAGGGCCTGGCAAACAGCAGGTGACCAATAAACGCCACTGACAAGATAACCCAAGCTGTAGTGACTGATCATAGGAGGAGTTCAGCATTGCTGGTGGCTCCTCTTCAGCACAGAGACCTATAGGCCGGGGTCAGAGCCTGTCTCCCTAGAGGAAGTCCACAAAGATGACGGCTCCTGGTATCTTTTATGGAGACAGGCCAGCACCACAGTAACTTGATGAGACACACTCCTGTCACACCTAATAAATTTGCCAGCCTGTCATCCTCTTTGCTTGCAAAAAAAAGGAATCATCTGGAAGTGAACTTACAAGAACCCCAAATCACAAAAGCTTAGAATCTCAATTCTAGACATATTAAAGAAGAAAAGGGAAAGGCTAAGGAATGCCCCCACCAACCTTGCGGCAATTTAAATGTCATCTGACTTTAATGATTACGTTTCTTATCCTCTGGGCAGCAGCCAGGGGCTTCAGGCTGATTCCAAGGTGGGAACCTGGTGCTTTGCTGGGAGGGGTGGGGGTGGGGGGGCGGGGGGGGGGGGACCTGACCACAGGTCTCTTGCTTCACCAATTATCCTATTAATTACAGCTCTTTGCAAATGTTGGTCTCACTCTTGCAAATGTTTACAACTTGGGGGAGTCTTCTGGCAAAATGCTTATGAAAGCACAGAGAGCTCCGAGTTCTTTCTCTATATTCAAGAAATTCCTAGGATGTGACAGATTTCAGTCTCTCCGCTTAGAGGGAAATACATGGCTTCATGCACTTGTAGCTTTCTCTACTCACGTTGGTTCCACTGGATTCAGCTCTTTTGCTTAAAAACCAGACCCATCCATTCGAGAGCCCCTCTGCCCTTGGCTTTCTCAGTGTCTTATCATTTGTAGATTAATTTTTCCAGAGCCTCCTGCCAACATTTTGCCCATTTTACTTGTCTGGAGGACTCCTTTTCTAATTGATTTTCACGAAAATTGATTTGTATTGAGTAACAGCATCTGAAACACACACACACACACACACACACACACACACACACTTGGGTAAGCACTGCCTGGCTGAAGGATATTGTTAAAAAACTGAGCTGCTTTCATGACATTATTTCTTTTGGTGGCGACGGTGGGGAGGTAGCGGGTCAGCTGTTTGAATCCTGCTAGTCCATACCACAGAATTTCAGCCTTGGAGGCTGACAACAGCATCACGCTGCTCCCTAAGAGTGTTAGGGAAAACTGTAAACAGATGAATATAAAAATGAAGTGAACTTGTGCTCGCTTCAGCAGCACATATACGAAAAATGAAGTGAACTTAACATTTGAGGCTCAACAAAAACTTGCACAAGGGAAGCTGGTCCCAAGCCGCCCAAGTGTTTAGAAGTGACAAAATCTGGAATCCTGAGGAGGCACAGCTGAGTTTAATAACTGCCGTTTCACACATTAAACAAAGCTGTCAATTACGGAAGGAAAACAATCGTGAGGGAGACAGAGGCAAGCCAGGGATGAGAGCTGAGGATGAAGCCGGGCGCTGGGGCTGGGAGTGGGGACTCCTGGCTGACCCACCCACTCAACCGACATCCTGCTTCCAGCATGAGAGCTCCCGGTGCTCCCGGATGGTCACCCCAGTCACCATCGGAACATCAGAGCAGGGCGCAGGACGGACAGCTGGTTCCCAGCGGGGCCCCATCGTCTGGGGCAGCTCAAGGACTCAGCAGACCGGCAAGTGGTCTCATCCTACCCCCCCTTCTTTGGTGTATCACTCCCTACTCAGGGCAACCATGCGAAAGATCCCCAACGCCCACCCCCTTGGCAAATGCCACCAGAAGAACGCAAAGCCGCAAAACCCCCAGAGTTGGGGATTTCAATGCTCAAACAGTAAAAATGTCCTCCAGTGCCTGCGGAACCGCTGAAAATTCAAAAATGTCCAACAGACTGTGTAGTGATCAAGAGAGTACCTGGCCACCCAGATGGAAGAGCAGCGTGACAATTACTCCATAGATAATGGCAGCCACAGCCACCACTAGTATTCATAATGGTCCAGGCGCTACACTAAGCAATCTTTACTCCCTTGGGGGGCTTAACGACAGCACTGTGAGGACCGAGAAACCAGGGCCCAGAGAGGCATTGCCTGAAGCCCTGAGCCGGTGAGGGGTAGAGCTGGGGCTCAAGATGCAAAGCTGACACCAAAGTTCACTTCACCACTCCATGGCACCACTGATCATGGACATTCTAGGAGGTGCCAGGGGCCATGCTGTCTGACCCTCTCTCTGACCCTAACAGAAGTAACCCCAATTGGCGGCCCCCTGGCCTGTGCCCCGGGGTCTCCCGGGCTCCAGCCCCAGGCAGTCCTTACAGATGGACGATTTCTTCCTACCTCCCCACGAGTGGCCACCATGCACCATCTGTCCACGTCCCCAACTCCACTGCCTGCAGGAAGCACAGCCCTAGGTATGGTAAGTCCAGTTTGAGAACGCCAAGTGGAAGTTTACTAGTGATGCTGGTGGCAAATAAAGAATGTTATCCTTCTTGGGATCATTTTCTTTTTAAGTTTGTAAAAGCTCTAAGGTTTCTTTCCCCCCATTTCTGCAACAGAATGTTATTACCAAGACGGCACTGTTCCAAGGCCCTGTCCTGTAGGCCGTAGCAGGCCAGGGCTGAGCTTTACCTTGGACTTTTCCCGCATCTTTTCAGGGCCCAGTATTGGGGGAGGGGGTGCCTAGGGATAGTGGGAGGGCATGCACCTTTTCTTTGGTAAACTCTCCCCAGGAGCAATCAGAGGGGCGGCTGCAGGAAGCCAGGGTCGTGGGAGTGAAGGGCACCCCTCCCCCAGGTCCTGCCCAGGAGGAGATCCTCCAGCCGTGAAGTCAGCCCACACCGCCCCGCCGCCGCTCACCTGCACGAAGCCCCAGAGCGGGTGGAGCGCGCAGTGCAGCAGCAGTGAAGGCCAGCAGCAGCCACGGCGCAGCACCAAGTCCCGGAGAAGCATCTCGGCCCGTGGCACCAGCGCTCCCGGGGCGAACTGTCAGGGGAGCAAAGCCCGGGTGAGGCGGGCGCCGCGCGGGCACCATCGCCGGCGCGAGCACCCGCACACGCAGCAGTCGGAGGTGGGCCGGCACGCCCCGCACCCTGGGGCACCCTCGTAAATCCAGCTGCCCCTTCAATCCAGCTTGCACACTGGCTGACCCTTCGGGCACATTCACAGAAGCCATGCATCCCAGAACACTCAACCCTGGTGCACACCCCCCAGAACCTTATGTGTATACCTCGGCCCCGTGCACACCCCCAGAATCCTGCGTGCACATTTTGGTTCCGTGCACACCTCCAGAAACAGCCAGGCACTCTTCACCGAGCCCGGTGCATTTCTCCCAGAAACCTCCCCAGTCATGCACAACTCACTCCTACGGTGAGCACACTTCAAACCCGGGGCGGGCACCTCTCACCCTGCCTGCACACCCACAGGAACGGCCGTGCACACCCCCCGGCTCCCGCACGCACGCTCGCGGACCCTGCATGCACGGCCCCGGGAAACCACACGCTGCGTGCACCCTCTCTGCCCCGCCGGCCCTCACTGCGCACACTGCAACATGGGCACCTCCGTGCGCACCCCGGTTGCCCTCGCGCGCTCTCCCCGGCCTCCCGCTCCGGGGCGCGAGCCTCCCCCCGGTCTCCGTCCCCGCCCGCGCCGCTCCAGGGCCTCACGCCACCTTGCCTGGCGGCGGCCCCGCCGCTCCTCGGCGCGGGGAAGGGAGGTCCACGCTCCCCCCGCGGCGGACTGCTCCCGAGCCGCCGGACGGCCCCCATTTAAAGCCAGCCGCCTCCCCGGTCCCCCGCCCTCTAGGCGGGGCCTCGGTCCTCACCCTGGCGGCTGCGCGGGCGCCCGGGGGCTTCACACGCCGGGAGGAGCGCCGGGAGGAGCGCCGGGCACCGGAGCAAAAGTTTGCGCGCGGCTGGGGCCTCGCGGGCTGCCCAGCGGGGGCCGGGAGCTGTGCGCCCGCACGGGGCGCGGGGCGCGGGGCGCAGGGCGCGGCGGCTCGCGGAGGCTCCCGGCCGCGCCCGGGGCCCGGGCGGGGGGGCGGCCGAGCCGGGGGGGGGGCCGGGGGGCGGGGAAAGTCTCCTCCGAGCCGCCCGGAGCCGGCGGCGCGAGCCTCCCCGGGTCCCCGCCCTTCCCGGTGGCGCCGCGCGGCTGCCCGGGGCGCGGGGGTGCCCGAGCTCCCCTCTCCGGCCGCGCTGGCCCGCGAGAGGCGCTGCCCCGGGGCGCCCGCTGGGGCAGCAGGGCTGCGGGCGGAGGCGAAATAAATAATGCACGAAAAAGGAAAACAGACGTGAGCCCCGCCGGAGCCTCGCCCGCCTCCCGCCCCGGGCTGCGCTCCCGCCCGCGCTCCCCGCCGCCGCCGCCAGCGCCGCTGCAGTGATTCCTCGTCTCCATCTAGCGAGGCTATTGTGTACTGGGCGCTTAATAATTTATTTATTCACCCGCGAGGAAGAAGACTCCCGGCTCCCGGGGGACTTGCTCCGGGCCTGCCCTGCCCCCAGGTTCTCCGCGGCGGCGGGAAGGGGGCCGGGACCGACTCGAGGAGACCCCTTTCTGCGCTCGGGGCGCGCGGACTGCCTCCCCTCCCCCGCCCATGCGGACCGGCAGGCTCCCCTGGGTGCCGGGGCGGGAAGGTGCGAGGCGCCCCACCCGGGGCGAGGGCCCTTGCCGTCCCTCCTGACTCCCAGCACGGGGACCTCTCCGACCACTCGCTGCGTCTTGGAGGGAGTTGCCCGTGGCCCCGGGGAGGACCTCTCCCTCTCCCCTCTCCGACTCCTCTGTTGGACGCAAGATTATCAACAAGTCGTCGAGAAGTGGCCTGTCACGTTTCTTTGAAACCCGCTGCCCCCGGCCTCCCAGCCCGCAGCGCAGGTGCGCGCAGCTGCCCTGGATGGAAGCGCTTGGGAAGCGCTTGGACTGGTGGACTGGCCTTCCAGAAGGCCCCCAAGGCATGGGCAATCCTATTTTTAGGTTGAGCGAGGGAGGGAACCAGGAGCTCCTGGGACCAGGAGTGGAGAGTCAGACACCGTAGCTAATTTCCTAAAGAAACATTTATTTAGTCCTGTTCTCAGTGTCTGTGGGCACCCAGGTCACCCCACATAAACGCACACTCTAAGTATGAATTACCCTGCAGACCAGTTTGCAGACCGGTTTCCTAGGGACCTCTCTCCTGCAGAGTGCTGCCCCAAGACTGTTGTTCTCCATGTCAACTCTTGGGCAGAGACGTGGAGATAGGGGCACCGGGGTGGCTCAGTGGTTGAGTGTCTGCCTTTGGCTCAGGTGGTGATCCCCGGGTCCTGGGATTGAGTCCAGAATCAGGCTCCCCAGGAAGGAGACTGCTTCTCCCTCTATGTCTCTGCCTCTGTGTGTCTCTTGTAAATAAATAGATAGATAAATAAATAAATAAATAAATAAATAAATAAATAAAATCTTTTTAAAAAAGAGATGTGGTGATACTTGTTCATTCATTCATTCATTCATTCATTCCATGCATAGTATCTGTGAGCACCTACTAAGGGCCAGACAGAGCATTTGAGGCTGGGTATACAACAGAGGACAAGTGAGATGTTGGTGCTGCCTGCAGGGGCCAGCATGGAGGGAGGACGCATGGGAAGAAAATGCTGGAGATGGGACTCCCCGGGGGAATTTTTTTTACCACTAGCTTGAAGCAGTTGAATGAGTCACAAAATTGAGCCACTGTTTTGTCAGCTGAGGTCAAAATAACACTGATTATTGTAATGCCTTTCTACTTAAGCAAGTCAGGGTATTTTGTTCAGTTCACGATATCAATCTTTCCATGTGGCGACACCTGTCATGTTTCTATATGGAGCTCTTTACCACTTAAAAAATGTCCTCGGGATTCCTGGGTAGCTCGGTGGTTAAGCACCCGACTCTTGATTTCAGTTCAGGTCGTATCAGGGTGGTGAGAACAAGGTCTGAGTTGGGCTCCCCACTCCATGGGGAGTCTGCTTGAGATCCTTTCTCTCCCTCTGCCCCTCCCCATTCTCTTTTTCTCTTAAAAATTTTTTTTTTCTTAAAGATTTTACTTATTTATTTATGAGAGACACACAGAGAGAGATAGGGACATAGGCAGAGGGAGAAACAGGCTCCCTGTGGGGAGACTCGATCCCAGGACCCCAGAATCACAACCTGAGCCCAAGGCAGATGCTCAACCATTGAGCCATCCAGGTGCCCTCCAAAAGATCTTTTTTTTTTTTTTAAAAAGATCTTTTTTAAAAATGTTCTTTATATCACATTTTAACGCAATTCTCACAACTCTGTGAGCCAAAAGTAATTGCTCCACTTGACAGGTTGGGAGACCTGAGGAACTTGCCCAGGATCACACAGCTGCTCACCTGGGATTCAGAGGTACTGACCCCCAGACAGCAGTTCACGTCTTTGGGAGGACCTACGCAGATTTTATATGTTGAAAAGCCTGCATTAAACATTCTGGCCTTCAGTACTCCTGTACTGGATCCAATCTGTGTACCTCTGGAGTGTCACCTGGTCCCATAGCCTCCTGGCCCTCCTAACAAAGTGGAATGTCACAGCATTATGGTGAAGACTAGGCTCTGTCATGGGCCCCCTCAAGCCCTGGCAGGACGGTGGGAGGCTGTGGCTCCTCCCACCCTTTCTGGACTCAGATGGCCACCCACACCACAGGACCTGGGATCTGCTTACAGGGGGCCAGGTAACTCTACTCAGATATGCAGGGGAGTTAAACCTCGGAGTAAATTTTGACCAATGAAAGACGAGAGGACATACCTGGTATCTGGATCATAGTGGTCCCATCTGGCCTTATGGGCTATAGGCATGACAAAGCAACTGGCAGTGTTTCCTTCTGAAGACATGGCCTCCTCAAAAGTGCACAACCTTGTGTTTCCTTCCCACCTGGCCTGCTTCCCTCCCCTTTCCCCCTTATTTTTGTCACCCTCAATAAAATGTCAATGGGCAAGCATTATTGCTTCATGCTCTGTGTCCCCATGAACTACAGACAAGTGATACCACAAGTGGCTCCAAGAAGCAGATTTTCAGGATGGGATGTGGGAGCTGGGTTTCCTGTCTCTCTAAAAGCAATAGGGGCCCCATTACTCATGAAAACCAGGGTCATACATGGCATATAGGAATATTACGATTTCTAAAGCTTCCCCCATGGCTACTTGGAATGAGAGGCAAGTAGAAGGCAAGACTTTGGGAGGTCATGTGGCTGCCACACATGATCAGTGTGAGGGAGATGATCATCATAAGGATTGTGGGGTTTGATGGCTTCTGACAGTACTGGAGGTTTTCTGGAGAGACAAGGACAGGTTCATGGAAACCATTGGCCAACTGAAGGCATGCTTGTGAACTCTTTAAGGTCACTTTTAGCTCTTGACAGCCACAAAACAGACTGTGCTGAAAATCAGGCTGGATCTGGTTGTATGGTGGCAGAGCTGAAAAGCAAAACTCAGCTTGCAGCCACACAGGACATGTCCTATGTCCACGTCAGGACTCTGATAGGGAAAAAGTTGGATCCTGTGATCTGGAATAGAGACATTTGGGTGACAAGCCCTGAAAATCTTGGACCTACAAAAGTCCCTAAATCTGTTGGCTGGTAGAAGAACCTCTTTCCTTCTTTGTCAGAATAAAGCAGCTCCTCTTGGCCTAGAGAGCAAGCAATGACCTAATTTGTAGCAGGGGCCTTGCAACATGGTGCTTGTTCTCATGACAATAGCCTATGGGAAATAAGGTGAGATGCCAGAACTTCTTTGGCACACAATTAAAAAAGGAACAGAAGGCACAGAGAGCTGGGAATATTAGAATCATCAGACCCAAGAGCCTACCAGTTGGCTATGTTTCCTGGGATGGCCCTGAGGGCATTCCCTTTATTGTGCCAGAAAGAAAAGCCCTGGTGGGAGTAGGGGAAGCACCAACATCTTTGAGAAGCTCAGTGGTGGCAATCCTCTGAAGGCCGTGTCTGGGACAAGGTGGCGACATAGATTCACTAGTACCAAAAGCTAGCTGGTCTACTTTGTCACAAGAGGCAAAGGGGATACAATTACCCAGTGGAAAGCAAAGCTGGAGTGGCAATTAGGGTGTCTTGAGCCAGAGGTGTCTATGTCAATGGCTAGTAGGTCATGGTGTCGCTAGGGATGAGATCGATAGAGAGCTGACAAGGTTATTGCTCGATGTGTATGAATTTTCTTTAAAATAATCAAAAGCGTTAGAGCAAAAAGATGACATCAGCTACTGCAGTGGAAAATTATTTGAGTTTTGCTCACGAGGCAGAGCCCATTGATTGAAAGGGAGGCTGGGTTCCTCTGAAGGGCATGCAATGCCAATGAGTCCTAAGATCAGTCACCACCAGTGGTGATTTGACTTGTGAAAGGTATGGTACATGGAGGACCAGGCTCCAACAGGTCCAGAAGGAACTGGTAAATTATCTAAACAGGTGCCCTAGATCCTCCTCTCACCCACTTCTATTTAAGTTCTTCTTCCATAATTTGTATCTAGAATCTCAAAGGGGGCTTTCATATGCCAGTCTGCTAGAGGAAGAAAAGGACCAGTTTCTCATCTACACACAGGTCAACACACTCGGTTGGTGCTCATTGGAAATAGCACTGTTGCATTACATCCCCTTTCCAGGGTGGAAGGAGAGGGGGCCGGAAGTTCAGATATACATCTGGATCCTACACTGGGGTAAGTGTTTAGGATTAAGGAAAGAATGAGAGAAATCCAAGGGCATAGAGCGCAGGTAAACAATAAAGGCATAAACGCATGGGAGTAGACACAAGGGGTATGGATGTGTCTGCCCTATATTAATACTCACCAGAGAGTATTATTACCAAGGAGGCTCTCGGCAATTAGTTGGACAGGATGACACATGCTGTGGAGGTCAACCAGCCTCTCTCTCTGGCCAGCCTAGTGTTTCCCAAATGACGACATGGTCTGCTGAAGGTTCAGCCATGGTATCACCTTGGAGACAGTGGCTTGCTGGGTTGGGGCATTATTCTCCTGGATGAAATGTGAGTCTGTAGACGTGCCTCCAATACCTAGAACATAGAAATTTGGGAGCTGGAGTAAGATTGGCCCCTCTGAGCCCAACTACCACTCTGTGCTTCTATTCCTGCACTGAACACAGTAAGGGTTCCACTAGACCAGAAGCTGTAACTACTACAAAGCACCTTGGGCTCCTCGCACCTGTAGGCAGCAGTCAGAGAGGGGTTGCTGTACTGGTAGGCTGGTTGTCTTTGATTGTCATGAGGATCTAAGCTTGTGGTTACATGGTGGGCACAAGGGCAGAGTTTGACCAGTGCTATGGACTGATTCCAAATTCATATCTTGAAGCCCCATCCTCCATATGACTATATTTGGAGATACGGCTTTTGGGAGAAAATTAAGTTTAAATGAGAACATAAGGATGGGGCCCGAATCCAATAGGATTCATGTCCTTATAAGAAGAGGAAATCAGAGGGTGCAAACGCTCTCTCTTTCTCTCTCTTGCCCTGTTCAGAGGAAAGGCCATGTGAGGATAAGGCAGCTGTCTACAAGTGAGGAAGAGAGCTCTTGCCAGAAACCAACTCTGCTGGACCTGTATCTTGGGACTTCCGGCCTTCAGAACTGTGAGAAAATTAATTTCTGTTCTTTAAGCTACCCAGACTCTGATCTTTTGTTTCGGCAGCCCAAGCTGGTACTTACTGAGGTTTCTCTACTCAGAGATGACCATCAGGGAAGAACACCAGACCAGCTGAAGAGTTGTCCATAGACATCTGAAATGGGAAGTGTGGATGGGGGGAGATGATGAATGTCAATTATGGCCCTAAGACCAGCTCCAGCAGTGGGACTATAGCTTGGTTTGCTAATCCTTTGTGTCTTTAAGGACATTACAATTAACCACTTCAAAACTTGAACTTGTACCTTCACTCTCAGACTGATGGCATTTTGTTCTCAGGTTAGATCCAAGTATCATAGGAATATATGAGCAACTCCGAATAACACGAGGAGCAGACTGTATCGGATCCTGTTTATATAGTATTTGCTTGGCTCCACCTGTCTCATCATGCTGCTCAGTGGAGAAGGTGGCCATTGCTACCAATGGCCCATGTCCTAACACCCTCTATGTCAGCCTCCATCAAGGTAGAGCTGAGCTGCAGTATGGCCTCCACCATGCTCACCTGGCCGGGGGGGGGGGGGGGGGGGCAGCAGCGGTGGAGGCCAAGCCCAGCCTGACCAGACTCATGGAGGTTTCACTCCTACCTCCAGTCCTATACTCAGATGAAGCTCCACACAGTGAGGAGTGGGACCTGATGCCCCCAGCAGCCGTCAGGAGACACCCAGGCACACGACCTACACATGTGGTAGAGTTAACTTCCTGTGGTATGACTTTGATCAATGAGAGACAAGGGTCTGGAAAAACCTGGTAGATAATCTACCTCCCTTTCCCCGTCCCTGGTTCCATATGGCCCACTCAAATTTATCTTGTATGACTGAGCAGTTGGCTGTATTCCCTGGCAAAGCTGTGGCCGGCTGAGTGAACACAGCTCATTCGATCTCCTTTCCTTCCCTCCCTGCCTGCCTGCCTGCCTGCTTCACTGTTTCTGACTTGGGGTGACACCCCCCCCAAATGTATTATTATATACTCTTTGCTTCAATCCCTTCTTTTTGGGGTACCTAGGCCTAGGTCTCTGGAAGTTGTGGCCGCATGTATCAAATGAAGCAGCATGCCGTAGCAATCAGGATATTTTCTACCTGGAACATCTATAGAAATGCAGGGAATTAGAAAGGGTGGTTCCTTAAACAAGCAAATGAGTTTCCTCAGGTCACTGTTCTCCTACAAATATAGGCACATTCTAGGTGGGAAGGGCCTGGTGGCAGCCAACGGCACCAGCTCTGGAGTCAGACTGCCTGATTCTCTGTAGCCGTCTGATCTTTGAAGGATTCCCTAACTTTTATTTGTCTATTATTATTATTACTATTTTTTAAAAGTAGATTCCATACCCAGCATGGAACCCAATGTGGAGATGAACTCACAACCCTGAGATCAAGACCTAAGCTGAATCCAAGAGCTAGACCCACTTAACCCACTGAGCCACCCAGATGCCCCTTAGAGTATTTCCTAACTCTTAAAGCTCACTCTTTTCCCTTGTCTTTTAGGAATTATAATATCATTCAGATATACAGTTGACCCTTGAGCACCAGGAGGGTTAAGGGTGCCAACCCCTATGCAGCCAAAAATCCCCAAAACTTAACTTCTAATAACCCACTGTGGACCAGAAGCCTTACCAATAACATAAACTGTCAATTAGCATATACTTCATGTGTTATATGCTCTATGCATTATATTCTTACAATGACGTAAGCTAGAGCAAAGCTAGTACTAGTACTGTATTTATTGAAAAAAATCCTGTGTGTAGGTGGGTCCATGCAGTTCAAACCATGTTGTCCAAGGGTCAACTCTAATTAGCTTGCAGGGCTCTTGGAAGAATTAACTGAGATAATTCATAGAAACACTGAGCCTGGCACATAGTAACTGCTCAGAAAAGGCCATCTCTAATTATTTTGAAGGATAGAGGGGCAAAGATGCTGCCCCATTGCCAAGAGTGCTCATTGACATCAGGGATCTTTTTTTGAGTAAAACACAAAGAAAGCAAAGGAAATGCTTTACGAGTACTCATTACGAACATGAAATCACGCAGGCTAATTATGTTTTGAAAAGCTGCAGATAAACACACAATTATTGAAAAAAGACATTGGGATTGTCCAAATTATTCATTACTTCAGCTTGAATTAAATATGTAATTGTCAGGGTCAGGTTTTATGGGTCAGCTGTGACTCTGTCCAGAAAGGATATTTTCCTGATTGACCACTGGGGGAGGGGGAAACCCAGTCTCTCCTAGACTTTGTCCAAGACCTCACTGGGCCTTCTGAGGTTGGTCCCACGCCCTACCCAGTCACTTCGTAGCTGAGCAAGATTTATTATTCGGGCTAGGTGGGCAGATTTGCCTTGCCCCAAACTCTGAGTGAACTCAGTTTGAATTCCCCAAGAATATTTTTGTCCAAATCCCTTAAAGCCAGTTGTTTGGACATGGAGGAGAGTTAGAAAGAAGCCCAGATTTTAAACTTTGAAAACCACCTGCATCTCCTCTCCCTTGTCATCTTTTCTTAAACCCTAAGAAAGGACTAAATTTTTGGAAAAAATTATCGAGACTAGAGATGCTTGGAAGCACAGCCTGCGCTGGTGCCATTTCCCTGTGTCAACAGAGGTTCTAAACTGAGAGGACTCAAGATAACATCTGACTGGAATGGTTTGGTGGGCGTCCCCTTTGGTCAGGCTGGTCAAATCGAAATGCCAGCCCAGCCAGGAAAGCTGACTCCATCTCTTCAATTCAGCTGAGCACCAACCTATGCTGGGCCGTGCAGGAGCCAACAGAATGAAGGAGAGAGGTCCTATTGTCCAAGGTCTCACGTTGTGTTAGAGGGAGGAGGAATATACATGTCTTCTAACTACAAGTAGGGGGAATCTCTCCTGCCTGCTTAAAACTCCCTAGAAGAGTCCCTAACACAGCACCTAACCACCCCTAGCCCCTGGCTCTTCCTGCAACCCACCCCCACTCTTTCACCCCTGTGTACTTTGTCTTTGCAGCTCCCTGGGACCCACTCTGCTGTTTCACATCTCCCTGCCCTGCTCACCACGCTGTTTTGTCTCCCCAGAACCCCTCCCCTCTGGTCTGCTTGGCTAATATCCACACCATCACCCCTGTCTCCCTTCTCTCCGTCTTATGTATCCCTCCATCATGGGACCCATCCTACTGGACTCTATTAGGACACATGCAATCAGGGATGGGCTTCATGGAAAGAACTCTGACTTTGGTGTCACTTGAATCTGGATCAAATCTGGAAAGTTCCCTTAACCTCGCTGAGCCTCAGCTTCCCTGACTCTAAAGCAAGGATGCTGCTCTGGCCTTGCTGGGCTGTAGTGGGGAATCCTAGAAATAAAGTATGTAGAGCTTTGGTCCCAGGCCGCTGTGGGCAGGCCTCACAGGAACCCCATCTAGCTGAGGCTGTCTCCTCTCCTCATTCTGTGCACTGTCAGGGGCAGGGGCTCTGTTCTAGTTATCTTTGAGTTCACAGCATGCCACATGTCAAAGGAACTCCATTAATATTTGAGAGTAACTGCACAAACCATGTGCCCCTGGGCCTCACGGGAAGGGTCCCCCCTCACTTCTGGAGCCTTACCTTCTCATTTCTCCTTTGTCCTCCCTTCCTCCGGCTTCGCTATTTCTCAAGCCTTCAGCTCTAAGCTGCTCCAGGGCCTTGGCCTGGCTGTTCCTGCAGCCTGGAATACTCTTTCCCCACATCAGCAGGGCCCACCCCTTTCAAGTCTTTGCTCACATGTCACTTTTTTAACAAGACCCACTATGACCACCCTGCGTAAAATTTTATCCCATGCCTGCTGGCTCTACTCGTTCCCCTTCCTTATTTTTTCTCCCTAGGAGTCACTGCTGCTTCTTTTTTTTAATTTTTATTTTTTTAAGGATTTTATTTATTTATTCATGAGAGACAGAGAGAGAGAGAGAGAGGCAGAGACACAGGCAGACAGAAACAGGCTCCATGCAGGGAGCCCGACATGGGACTCGATCCCGGGTTTCCAGGATCAGGCCCTGGGCTGAAGGCAGGCGCTAAACTGCTGAGCCACCAGGGCTGCCCCTTTGGAGACAGTTCTAAGGCTCATTCTGTTTGATGTCCAGGGGGTCCCCAGGGGATGAGGCCCCATCACCCACAGAGTGACTGTCTCGGTTAACAGCTTAACCAGCTCCTCCCTCATTCTGGGCTCACCTCCCAAACCGATCACCTGTGTGAGTCCTTCATCCCATGCTCTGCTTTGGCGGGAACCCCAATTAAGAAACGGCGAGTGACCTCTGGCCTGGTACGTATTTGTTGAGTGAGTGAGTGAATGAAAGAGAAACGATTTACAAAGTTTTATATTTTGGGTCTTGTCTTAGGATGAAATATTTGGGTGACTTTTCATCACGGGGAGAGCTTGCTGAAACTCTGCTTCTGGGTGTTTACACTAGGATTTTCACTGAGTGGCTTCTGACCGGAAACCTGTCTGTCTTTGAGCTTTGTAGATTTTTCAGGGAATGAGGATTTTGCCATTTACTTTAGTCAGAAATGTCAGAAGCCGTCCGGGGAGCTAGAGGAGCTCCTGCTAACACCTGAGCTGACCAGCCCAGCACTCAGCTCCTCGTTGTAACTTTTCTAAGAGCATGCCTACCTCACAGAATGGTGTAGGGGGATTGATTTGGGGGATAGTCCCTGAAATGTGGTTGAGGGTTGAGAGAATCTGTGCCTCTTCGGGCACTCATCCAACACGAATGCAGATGATGTGCCAGGTTTGGGTACTGGACATCAGAATTGCCCAAGACAGAGTCCTTGTCTTCCCTCCAGGAGCCCCAGGCCGGTGGGGAGGTAGAGGTGATGGCAGACGTGGTACGGGAAGACCTGTGCTGGAGGGAAGCGTAGGCTGCAGATTTGCAGACTTGTGCATCAGTGTCTCGGTACAATTCTACTTTCTGCTTCAGATTCACCAACCCTGTGTTCTGCACACATTTGCTGTTTACGTCTCCTTGCCTTTGCAAGAGTAGTTTCCTCTGTCTGGAAGCTTTCCCTCTGCCTTCCTGGCAAAATCCTCCTCACCCTTCAGATCCCAGCTGATGTCACTTTGCCCAAGGAACATCCCCTCCCCTGTGTCAACTCCCACTGAGCTCACCCATCCTCTGTGCTGTCTGTAGTCTGCATTATAAGGGTCTGTAGAGCTGCCCTTTTACCTCTTGGGTGAGTAATGAGTAACAGGGAGGGTTATGATTTAGGAGGAAAACATACTGACTCTGGAATCAAACAGAGCTGGGTTGGAATCTCAGGACTGTTGTTTCCTGGCTATGTTCTCAGGCCTGGCTGGTGGGAGAGGGGAGAGAACAAGACACGAGGTTGTAGAAGGGAAGGGCTCTAACCGTAGTGGGACTTGTGAGCCCTGCTGAGACATTTGGGATTCACTCTGGGGGCAGTGGGAAGCACGGAATGGTTTTAAAGCAAGAGAATGGCGCTGTGCATATGCATGCAACATTGGGAAGAGGGACGTGGGTATGGGATGGGCAGATGGAAGGCAGGCAAGCCAAGGGTGGGCTGAGAGCCTACACCTAGAGTCACCAGTCTGACATTTGAATAGCAGCTTTGCCTAGCTGTATGATCCTGGGCAATCATCTACAATCTCTGAGCCTCATTTTCCTCATCTGTAAAATGGGAAGAATAATATTTCTTCTTTGCTTGGGAAGATCACAAGAGACTATTATATAAGGGAATGGGTTTCATCAACTCTAAAGTGCCATGCAAGGCTTAAAACTGATCAATAGTCAGAAGAGGCTTAAACATGATAGAAGTTTGTTTCTGGTAAAAGGATGTCTGGAGCCAATATGCTGCCCCACAAAACAGGGTCCAGGCTTTCTCTAGCTGGTTGATCTGCCATTTTCAGCACATAGATTTCTTTTTACCTCATGGTCTAGTGTGGTTGCTCAAACTCCAACCATCAGATTCACATTCCGGCCAGCAGGAAAAAGGCAGAGAAAAAGAAGAAGGGTATTCTCCTCCATTTGAGAGCACCTTCCGGAAATATCAAAAGAGACTTCTTATATCCTACTGACCTGGACATAATCACATGATCACACCTAGCTGTAAGGGAAGCTGGAAAACACATTTCTTATTTACAGCAGCCACATGCCCAGCTAAAAATCAGAAATTCCCTTATGAATGATTAACAAACATTTTAATATTGGGGAACAACTAGACAAAGAACAATTTCACATCTTTTTAATGATTTGCACGATAGAGTTTGATAAGCTAGATTTCTCAGAAGCGGAATATGCATCACCCACAGGACATTGAACAAGAAGCAGCAACCCCAGAAGTAATGTTGCAGGAAGGATGCTTAATTATGTTACATAAGAGGCTCAAAGGCAGGGCACCTGGGTGACTTAGTGGTTGAGTGTCTGCCTTCAGCTCAGGTCATGATCCCGGGGTCCTGGGATCAAGTCTCGCATCAGGCTCCCTGCAAGGAGCCTACTTCTCCCTCTGCCTATGTCTCTGTCTCTGACTCTCACGAATACATAAATAAATAATCTAAAAAATATAAAAAAGAAAGACAGAAGTTCAAAGTTTTCCCTTTCCTCCCATGATGTGGGCCCTTTTTGGGGTCATATTCCAAGCAGAAAGAGACATTTACCTCCTTAGGGGAGGCTTGAGAAGCCCCCTTGCATTGATATAATCATGATGAACACTATAGAGAACAACAGCCTCAGGCCAGGGAGGCAGGGGGCTGAGTGCCCCATGGCAGCAGCTGGCCAGGTGGACAGTTGGTAGAGAAGCAAACCTTTCCTACAAATGACCGATGAAGACTGAGCTTTAAGAGTGGGAAAGAGGACTCTAAACAAGAGGCAGCCAGCCCATGCAGATGGCGTAGGGCCAGACTACCTAGACTGCACAGGGATGTGTCCTCGGAAGACCAGATCCCTGCTCAGCCCCTCTGCACTTCCTTTATGAGTGGAGCAGGGAACTGCAACCAGCTACCACTGGACCTCCTCTAGCACCCATGGTTCATACTTAACTGAAGATAGAGACTATTTTGAAAGAGCCCAGAGTAAATCATTCTTTCAGGCACTTTTATCCTTAGATCCTTAGAATGCATGCATGCTACCAAGATATTAGAATCAAGCTGCTGGTACCAAGTGCAGGTAAACCAGGCAATAAAAATGACATGTTGGTTGTTTACTAAGTGCCAGGCTCTGTTCTGAAGACCTAACAATATTTCTTCCTTATATCCTCATGGCAATCTTACTAATTTTTTCGAAGTAACAACATTTAATGCTAGAAATGCAATGAAAGAAGCACTTAAACATCTTTGATGGTGGTGGGGCATTTGATACAGCTTCTGGAGAAAGCAATTTGATAATACCATTCAGCTTCTGGACATTTTCTAAAATTAGAATTATTTCAGAAACCTTAACGTATTGGTTTAAGCCAAAAGGGGAATCTATTGACTCAAAGAAATAAAAACCCTCCGGGTGTGGTTGGCTCCTGGGTTAAAATGAGGACTCTCTCCACTCCTCACCTCTGCTTTCCTCTACATCATGTATGCTTTCTCCATGGGGAGACTCACTGTTTTCACATACAGGTGTCCCCCCATATCCCAAAGCAGATCGTTCATCCCGAGGAAACCTTTTGGAAACTGAAAAGTGATGGATCTGTTGCTTTCTGGAAGTCCTAACATTTCAACATGTTTTTGATGCATGAAGGACCATCCTGGGGACATCACATAGCAATTTGTGTGGTATAAGACTCGTGTCAGGCCGGAGCCATTTGTCATCTGGTAAACGTTCTGGAGGTAGAAAGTCCAGGATCATAGTACCAGCGTGGTCAGCTTCTGAGAGCTCTCTTCAGGGTTACAGACTTCTCATTATAGTCCATGCGGGGGACGGGGGGAGAGTCGTCATTACAACCTCATGTAGGGGGAAGATCCCTTCTTCCCTACCTTAGAAGGTAGCTACTGCTGTTGTCACCATTTTATGAACAAGGAAACAGGTGAAGAATGGTGAGTCAGTATCCATGATTCCACCCCTCATTGCGCCCATACCCGCTGCCCTGGAACTTTGGCACTGCCCTCCCTCTCTGAGTCTCGGCCCCTGGGCCCTGCTCTGGATGCTCTCTTTGCTGGAGAGTGTGCTGCAAGCTGAAGCTTAGAGGGCGCTACGTAACGGGGTCTGCTTGCTTTAGTTTCTCTCCCTATGGCTATGTGAAGAACATGCCCTGCCCAGCCTGCTGCAAGGTGGAAGACCTGTGGAGTGGAGGCAAGTTGCTCAAGCCATTCCAGCTGAGGCCATCCTTGCTTCAGCCAAAATCCAATAACCTCAGGCCTGTGGGCGAGCCCAGCCAAGATCAACAAAGCTCCTTCATGGATCTACAGATCTACAGCTGCCTGCAAGCCCACCTAGATCCGCAAAGCCTGGTCCAGATCAAGGAGTCCCATAGATTCAGGAGCTAAACAAATACTTTGCAGTGTCCGCCACTGAAGTTGAGCGGCCTTCTTATAATGGTAGATAGCAGGTACAAGAGATGACGTAACTTCCCAACTAATCACCGGAACGGCCATCAGTTGAACCCAGGTAGTTTGACTGAGGACCTTACGCTCTGAGATACTGTTCTATGCCAGTTGTTGGCAGACTATGGCCAGATCCAGTCCTCCACCTGTTTTGTGCAGCCTGTGAGCTAAGAATGGTTATTACAGAGGAATATTTTCAATTAGTGTGATGATAGGTAACGTTACCTTTGAACCCCAATTGAACAAACACTATCCCGTAAAAGGAATTCCATCCTTCTCCTGAATAGACCTAAATTACAAAATACGGTATTTAATTCTTATACTTTGTATTCCATCAGTAATAATTTGTGAAAATGTGTTTCCTCTTACTAAGTAAATATCTATATTACATCCTTGATGTTAACCTCTTGGCCTGCAAAGCCCAAAATATTTACTACCTGGTTCTTTACAAAACGAGTTTCTTGACTCCTGTTCTGTATGATAGTTTGGCAGTGATGTTTGATCTTTGAATTTGGTCCTCAAGAAACAGAAGGAAGCACACTGTTAATAGCACAAAAGGCTCTCCTAGGGCTTCTAATCCAAACTCAGAAACAGAATCAGACTCTGGGTCTCTGGTCTCCTCGCCCTGAGCTCTCCTACTGCTCTCTAGAGAAGCCAATGACAAGAGTTGCATTTGTTTACAGGCCTCCACCTCTCCAGCTGGAACGTTCCTGGGACTCACAGGCTTCTCCAGGCCTCCCACTCTGGCCCTCCCTCCCAAGGGTTCACACTCACTCACGTGGCATGGATGATTCACTCTTTCTCCAGCTCCGCCCTGAGCCATCTAACATGAATTTGTGCTGTGTGCCTCTGTGATAATTAAAAAATTTGAGCATTTAAGACAATTTTTACTGGGGACGATGGAGAAATTCTCTCCCGAAGAGTTTCACAATCTGGCCTTATTACAAAGGAGAAGTAGAATGGGAGAATTGAAGAGAAAACTCATTTCTTCCCTGAGTGTGTTAATGAGCTAAGCCACAGGAGGCCATGTGTAAGTCAGGCTGCGAGCGGCCGTAAATTAAATTTATTATGCGCCAAGGGATTCTAATAAACATTACTTAAAAATAGCAACAGACAGTCATTTGTATTATGTCATGTGACCTGGTTATGGCGACACTTTTGTGCCTTTGCTATTAATCAGAGTTACTTTGAGAGGCAGTTGGTAAATTCTTTTAGAGCTACTGGCGCCTTCCACTTAATTAAGATTGTTCTGGAAAAGAGCAGAGTGAGTAAAAAATAGTCATAGTGTATATCATTGCACCCTGGAGGCCCTCGTTGCTCATTAGGTGATGCTTGTTACGCTTTCAAGAAGGATAAACCTGAAAGAAAATGTCATTGTCCTTAATAAAAATCCTAGACCCTGGAAGGTTAATATGGGAGAAGGCAGTTGCTTGAGGCAGGGGGGGCTGTTGCTTAGCCTTGCTGGGAGCAAGTAGCGCCGGTTTGGGAGGGGAGCCATGTCAATAGCCGATGCCACCCTACTCCAACCCCTGGGGGTGCTGCTTGCCCCTTGCTCCTCTAGGCCCAGTACAAACAAGGGCTTTGCCCTCATACTTTGGAACATGGGATGGAATATTCTAGCAATGCCCAGAATTATCTTTGGAACATCCCAAATAGGATCTCGTCACTCCCTCATTAAAACTCTCAGAGTCTGCTACTGTCTATGATCTAGCCCTTACTCTTCCTGCTTTATTCGCCTTCCCTCCTTCCTCCCAACCTCTGCCACCACCACCCCCGTCTCTCTCCACATCCACCACTGCCTGGAGAGGCAGATGTACTCTGAGCTTAAGACCTTGGGATCCAGGGGATCCCTGGGTGGCTCAGCGGTTTGGCGCCTGCCTTCGGTCCTGGGCGTGATCCTGGAGTCCCGGGATCAAGTCCCACGTCAGGCTCCCTGCATGGAGCCTGCTTCTCCCTCTGCCTGTGTCTCCGCCTCTCTCTCTCTCTCTCTGTGTGTCTGTGTGTCTCTCATGAATAAATAAATAAAATCTTAAAAAAAAAAAAAAAAAAAGACCTTGGGATTCCAGAGTCCTATTGACCTGCATTTGAACTGTAGTTGTGCCATTTACTAGCTGGATAACCATGGTAGAGCTACTTAACCCTTACCTACATTTTTTCGCCTATGAAATGGGGTTAGTTATGCATATGGACACAAAGTTGTAATGAAGATTACATAAAATAATCCATGGAGGACTGGGCATTTGGAAGAACTCTCTGAAAGGGTTCAAACAACAACTAAGAGCTTGAGAAGTAGTGCCTTGACAATGCTGTTCCCTTGTATTTCTCTCAAGCCCTTCCCTTGGCCTCAACCAACCTCACCCATTGCTTTGCATCACTAAAGACTTTTCATCCTCTGTACTTCTCAGCTCAAATATAAATTATCTGAGAAGACTTCCCAGGCCCCTGTCTGATTTAGAGACCCCTCTTCTGGGCTCCTATCACATCCTGAATCACCAGGTCCTTGCCTGGGACACTAGGTCAGTACCCCAATCTTCCATTCCTCTGTCTACTGCCGTGCATGAGGCTGAGGTCTTTCAGGGCTGACATCATGTCTGCTTTTCCTTTGAGTCCCAGAGCCTGGTGCAGACCAAATGCTTAAAAAGTGTCTGATGAATGGGAAAAGCAGCAGAGAACATTCTAAATTTAGAAAATGGGACCTACAAGGATATGAGGTGAACTGACTGTCTTGGTTTGGGTTCCCCTGAAAGCAGAGTCGGGGGACTTGGACATAAACTTGGGGAAGGGGATAATGATAAACCTGCTTTGGCCTGCTGGACTGGCCCCAAGGACAGATCCTACAAGCCACACTCAGTATCCAGGTATTAGAATGCACCTGGATGCCATATGGGCCAGTGTCCATGCCTAAGAGAATTCAGCTTGGTGGATGGACCTGGGAAATTGACAACTCAGTTCTGAAAGGCACGTTGGATAAGATCCCAAGTGTTCTGTTAATGATGGTTATACCATCTAGAGTAGGGGTCTCAGGGCCTCCACCAAAGGAACTGGTTTTCTAGGACCAGGTCCTACTCCCCAAACTCATGTAGAGATCAGTCATATAAATATAAATATAATCTTATTTACCCATGTAAAACAAGTTAACAACACTTATAAAGTTGGTTTCCCTTCCATATAAAGAGAATGGTAACAGTTACTCTGTAGGATTGTCATATGGATCAAATAAGCATATAAAGAGCCTGGCACACAGTGGGTGTTTAATGAAGGGTGACACTTAGGCTCATAAGATCTCTCTCTCACAAGAAGCTCTTTCTGATAATGTCATCTGGAGTTGGTTGCCCCTTCTCTGTGCCCTCAATATCTTGGGCTTACCTCTCAACTGCACGTTATTGCAATATCTGCTCATCCCAGATTCCCCTGCTAGCTTGTGAATCCTTCAAAGTAGGGACAGCTTGTGTTCGTTACTGTGTCCCTGGCTCACAGTAGATCCCCAATGCACATCCATTGCACTCAACAGAAGCAGCCCTTCTCTGTGAAGCCAGCAACAGTTATACAGTCTGTACAACTTATTACCCTTTGTGGCATGTAGGAGGAAGTTGCAATGCTCCAGGAACTCCCCCAGGCAGCAAACCTGGGGTCCCCTGTGCCGCTAGTCCTGTAGAACCATAATTGAAGCTCATGCTGCATTAAGCATTACTTGTATCAGGCCTTGTGGAAGTGCAATTGCACTCTGCCTATAATATGCCACTGACATTCCATTTTTATGGCATCAATGTCTCATTATGACTCACTGCTTCTGCCACAAGATTGTAAAGATTGTAAATACCTGGTATATGCAGGAGGCTTTTCTCCCCATGTGGCACTCGCTTATCTGAAATCATTCCCAATCCTCTCCCCCACTTCTAACTCACATACATGAATGACTCCTGGTCCACTGTTCTTTTCAATGAACTTGGGAGACAGACATCAGTGATGGTTAAGATGATAAACAAGATGAGGAAGACTAAAGCTAATGAACTGAGGGATTATTATTTGCTCTAGACACTATGCATGTTATTCTGTTTAATCTTTATCACCCCAGAGGTAGGTGTCGCTGTTCTCATTTAGCAGAAGAGGACTCTGGGGATTTAGGGAAATGATGGACTTGCCTAAGGTCATAGGAAAGCCCAGTCTTGCTGACTCTTTGCCTAGGGCTTCTTTCAGCTGATTGTTCATGGTGCTCAGATGTCTCTGACCCCATGGACAAGTGCACATATCTGACCCAACCAGTCACATCAAAGTGTTAGGGTTCATGAAGCTCTTAGCAGTGCTATTTTTAAAAGGAATGTGACCATCTTTGATAAGAGTGGATACATATGGCAGGTGGGGTAACCCGGGTTATCTGGAGGGAATGAGAGCTGACCCACACGAGAATGGTAATGAAAGATGTCACTTGTTGAGGACCAGTTGGAGCCAAAGCATATGCTGAGCAACTGGCCTATATCATCTCTTCTCAGTCCTCACAGCCATCCTGGGGCGGGGGGGGGGGGAGTTATTATTCCCATTTTACAGATGAAATAACTAAGGTCCAGAGATATTGATTAATTTGCAGCTGCCCAATGGGCCTGCTAATCCTTATCCCTAGGCCTAGATTTTTCTTCTGCCTCCTTCCCTGCTTGATTGATTCCTGGTCCCACAGATCAAAAGTGGAGGAGATGTGATTTGATTCCCTGTGTGTTGAATAATTAAGAAAAAAAAAGAACTAAATAGGAATAGACCCAGAGATACCCAGATGTTAGAATTAGCAGACAAATACATTAGAGAATCTATTATAAATATTTTCAAAGACTAAAAGGAAAAGATGGTCTGATTTAGTAAACAGAGGAGAAATCTCAGCAGACATGGAAATGAAAGAAACATATGAATGTTTTAGAACTGAAAAATACAGTTGGAAGTGATATGACACATTCATATTCACTCATCAGATCAGAGTCAGTGAGCTTGAAGTCAGCCCACAAAAATTATCCTATTTGAAAAACAAAGGGGAAAAATTTTAGACAAATGAACAGTACCTCAATGACCTCTGAGCCAGTATCAATTAAGGTAACAAACATCTATGTAGAGTTCCAGAAGGCATGGAGAGAGAAACTAAGGCAGAAAAGTATTTGAAGAAATTAATAGTTGAAAATTCCCAAATTTGATGAAAAACATGAATTAACAGATGCAAGAAGTGCAGCAAGCCTCTGAAAACCACACCTAGAAACATCTTAGTTAAACTTTTGACAATCAAAGACACATTACACACAGAGGAACAACAAAAATCAAGGCTGACTTCTCATTAGAAACAATGGAGACCTAAAGGAAAATGGAATAAGATCCTTAAGGAAGAGAAAGAAAAAAAGTGTCAACATAGAACTCTGTATCTTTCCAAAAGACGGATGAACTGAAAGTAATTGAAAGCAGGGACTCAAATAGATATTTGTATACTCATGTTCACAGCAGCATTATTCATAATAGCCAAAAGGTGGAAAAAACCCAAGTGTCCATTAGGAATGAATGGAGGCACACAATGTGCTATATCCAGACAATGGAATATATTATTCAGCCTTAAAAAGGAATGAAGTACTATACCTGCTATGACAAAGATGATCTTTGAAAATACATGCTAAGTAAAATAAGGCATACAGAAAAAGACAAATACTGTACAGCTTCACTTACATGAGGTACCTAGACTAGGTAAATTCAGAGACAGAAAGTAAACTGGGGAAACTGGCAGACCATGGAAGAAATAGGCAATTATTGCTTAATGGTTACACTTTTTATTTGGGGTGATGAGAAAGTTCTAGAAATAGTGGTGATAGTTGCACAACGTTGTGGATGTAATTAATGCCACTGAATTGTACACTCAAAATGGCCAAAATGGAAAGTTCTATGTTTTTAATTATTGATCAGAGTTTTAAAAATCAATACTGTAATAGACCAAAAAACACTGTACACTTTAAATGGGTGAGTCCTGTGATATGTGAATTAAATATCAATAAAATTGTTTTTTTAAAAAAGGGGAAAATAAAGATATTTTCAGATAAATGAAAGCTGAGAAAGTTTGTCACCACCAGACCTGTGCTACAAGAAATACTAGAGGAAGTTCTTCAGGCTGAATGGAAATGAATCTACAGGAAAACTTGGATCTGAAGATAGGGATGTGAGCATCAGAAATGACAGAGATGTAGGGGTGCCTGGGAGGTATAGTTTGTTGAGTGGCTGACTCTTGGCTTCAGCTTCTGTCATGATTTCAGGGTCATGGGATCAGCACAGAGTCTACTTAAGAAACTTTCTCCCTCTGCCCCTCCCCCCAGCTGTCTCTCTCTCAAATAAATAAATAAAATATTAAAAGAAATAAGATGTAGGCAAATATAATATACTAGCTTTTACTTCTGTTAATTTTTTAAAAGACGTATCACAGTGGAGTCCCTGGTTGACTCAGTCAGTTAAGTGTCTGCCTTCAGCTCAGGTCATGATCTTAGAGTCCTAGGATTGAGTCTATGTTGGACTTTCTGCTCTGCAAGAGAGTCTGCTTCTCCCTCTGCCCATCCCTCTCCTGTGCTCGTGCACTCTCTCTCTCTCAAATAAATAAAATCTTTTTTTTTTTTTTATAAAAAAGACACATCACAATTTAGGCAAAAATAATATCTTTGTAATATCAAGTTTATCTATGTCAAAGTATATGGCAATAATATAAAAGAAAGAAAGTAAATATAAGTGGACTCTTGTAATGATTTTAAATTTGAGAAATGTGAAGAGTGAAAGATAAAGTGATGGAATATTGATTCTAAGTGGATTGCGGTAAGTAAAAATTGAATATTAGAATTCACAGAATGGCCATTAACAATAAAGACAAGAAGGATAGCTAAAAATGCAGTAGAAGAATTAAAAGAGAATGTCAATAAATAAAATCAACGCAAAAGAAAGCAGTACAAGAGAAACAGAAAAGTAAAAAACTGTTGAGATAAACAGAAAAAGTAGCAAAATCATAGGCTTAGACTCAACCATAACAAAAATTATACTAAATGTAAATGGATCAGACACTTGAATTAAAAAGCAGAGATTGTCAGGCTGGGCAGAGCAGTAAGCCCCAACTACATGCTATCTATAAGAAATTCACTTTAACTATAGAAACATAGGTTAAAAGTTAAAGGAATGGAAAATATGCACCTCATAGATGTTAATCTAAGGAAAGCTGATACATGACTATCTTAATATTAGACAAAATAAATTTCAGAGCAAAGCACATTATTTGGGAGAAAGAGCGACATTTCATAATGATAAAGTGGGCTATACAACAGAAAGATAGAGCAATCATAAATGTGCTAGCACATGGTGGCTGCATAATGCATAAAGCCAGTACGGAGAACTAAATGGAGAAGTGTTGTATCTGCAGAGTTGGATATTTCAACATGTGTTTCTCAGTAACTGGTAATACAACCAGATGCCAATCTGTGGCACTGGGGGACCTGGGGGATGTCTAGGTGCTGCCCCTTCAGATGAGCAGGGGATGAGTAAACCATTATCATGGTTTAGTGGTACCAGGCACTGGGTACCAGGTACTGGGTACCAGGTACTGGGTCAGGGTCAGCCCATTGAATTCTCCCCGAGATCCTGCTAGTTCATGTGTTCTTCCCTCATAATTAATAGTGTCCCACTTCCACTTGAGGAAACTGTACCTAGTA
This sequence comes from Canis lupus familiaris, assembly GCF_011100685.1. NCBI lineage: Eukaryota > Metazoa > Chordata > Mammalia > Carnivora > Canidae > Canis > Canis lupus. The sequence continues at coordinate 63,255,917 of NC_049229.1, forward strand.
GAAACAAGGCAACTGCACCCCATTGTACAGCCAGGGAGAAATAGAGACCTGATAGGAACTTAGATCTATCCCTTATCTCCTATTCTTTCTACCTCCTGTGATGTTCTGGGGACCCTGGACCCACAACACTCACTTATCTTCAAAGCTCTAATCATGGCCCCCAGTGATGGCCAGGCAGGGACTTACTAAAGATTTTATAAGTAGAAGCCCAGAAACATTAAGTAAGGAATAACTGCAGGACACAGGGTATTCAAATTTATCAGGATAGCCATCACATTCTTGGGCTGCACCCCAGGCCCCTTCCCCAAAGGGGTCAGAAAGAAACCCTGCTGATGCTGAGGAGGTCAAGGTGAATGGCCTGCTTAGCCTTCCTTTTCAAAGGAACTGCTTCTCCCCTTTATCTTTTGTTTTCTTCAATGATTTGATCCAGTAACATTATGCACCCAGCACTAAGAAACCCAGTTTGGGAAATAAAGGGAAAAAAGGAAGTGATATTCCTTATCTTCCCCCATATTGTCCCCTGCCCTGCTCCTTACTGGTCTCCAATGCATGCCTATTTTTTATTTTAATCTGAATTCTGGATATTTTTATTAAGAATCATCTGTGCAGATAATGAAGAAAGAACTTACAGTCCCACCACCAGAGACCAAAGAAATTAGAACAATGTGCAGAATATGAAGCCAGCAGAGGAATATCTTTCCTGCTCACTCTTTCCTGGATATACGCTTCCCCTCGTACACTTGCATACATTCCTATGCACACTCACTCACCCACTTGTTTACACGCAGGCTTCCACTCCCGTTGGCATATGCACAGATGTGTGCACACACACAGGCATGTACACGCACACACAAACATACACCCATGCTCACAAGCTCATTCACACATACATGGAAATACAACCAGGGTTTATCCGAGCTTCAGGGAAACCGTGGGTTAACTTGACTTGTACTCCTGAGTAGTTTTTGATCATGTTTTCCCCAGCAGGAAAATCATGAATTATTTATTGAATTATTCAATAATTAATAAAAGTCATCACAAAAAGCTCAGCTGAGATAGAACCCTGTAAATAATTCCTCACTGTTGTTGGTATGTGTTTGTGTTTGTCTGTGTGTATGTCAGAAGGGAAGAGGCGACAATTTAAACAAAGCCTTTGATTCTAAATTAGCTTTAAAATATGCTGCTTTAGGGCCCTGACTCAGTTTACTGACTTTTTGTTTCTTCACGCTGTCGCAGCTGCCGGGAAAGGAAAAACCACAAACTTGCTCCCTCTGCAAGCTTTGCTCCTGGCTTCACTCCTGATGGGCTGTGTGGCCATTGTTTCACTGAGATTTACCTTGGAGACTCTTTAAATATGCCACGAAAGGGCAATCTGTATAAGAGAAAAGACAAATAGCTAATAAGCTTATGAAAACAGGGTTCATTCCAACATGAATCAAAGGAATGGAAAAGCTCTAAGCACAATAACGAAATACTCCTCTTCCCTATCAAATTAGGAAGGATTTTTTTTTTTTTTAAATGACATGCCAGCATTCTGGAATGGTGCATGGGGATAAAAACCCTCTTTCAGGTTGTTGGGGTGGCAAGAGCTGGATCAACTGTTTGGGGAAAGCAAGTTCACAATATGCTTCTGGTGTCATTTTAACACGTTCCTGTGTCTCCATCCACATCCCCTGGGAGGACTCAGTTCTGAGAAACTAGTGCATGCAATATGAAATGTCTTCGTGTGCAAGGATATTCACCCAGCCGAGGCTAGTGATCCGCAACCTGGCTGCTCATCCTAGCCTCTGGGTGTCCTGGTTCCTCCACCCCAGATCCTCCCACCCTCCTCCAGGCTGAGTCAACAATGTCACACTTGCCCTCTGCCCCATGTATTTTCCCCGGTTCTCTTGCTCAGTGGGTGGACTTGCCTCACCCAGCAATCAAGGAGACACAAACGCCATCACCACCTTGCCCTCTGAGCAGCCCAGCTGTGCTCACTGGACCCAATCTCTTTACCTTCCCGCCAGTGACCACAAAGCAAGGGCCCCTGTCGTGTGCTGGGTCCCCTGCCCTCTCACCTGTCCAGGACTTTGCGAGCATCGCCAAGCTTTAAAATGTCCCCCTCTGACCTCACATCCCCTCCAGGGGACACCCATTTCTCTGTTCCTCTTCAGGGGCAGAAAGTTCTGAAAAGCTTGATTGACCCAGGCCCTGAAGTCAAGTGTCTGACGCCACCAAGTCAGGCACGTTGCGTGCCAAACGCTGTTTGTTTTTAATGAGGAGAAATTCACACAACCTAAAATCTACTTTTTCAAGTGAAAAATTTGGAGCTATTTAGCTGACTTCCAATATTGCACCACAACCTAGTTCTAAAGCATTTTTCTCACCCCACATAAAGCCCCAAACTCATAAAGCAGTCACTCTCCCTCCTGCCCTCTCCCCAGCTCCAGGCAGCCACCAATCTGTTCTCTCCACGGACTGGCCCATTTCGAGTATTTCATATAAGTAGAATCATACCATATGTGACCTTTGGTGCCTGATCTTTTCCAGTCAGTTTCCAAAGTTCATGGCGTTGTAGCAGGCACCCGTATTTCACCCCTTTTTTGGCTAATTAATGTTCTATGTATGGATAGACCACAGTTTCTTTACCCATTTATCCATCTGTGGACATCCGGGCTGTCTCCACCTTTTAGCTGTCATGACTAGTGCTGCTATGAACATGTGTGTATTTGGGTTTTTTTAAAGGTGTATTTATTTCCTTTAGAGAAAGAATGTGTGTGTCAGAGGAGGAGCAGAGGGAGAAAGAGTCCCAAGCCGACTCCCTGTGAACCTGACTCAGCTCCATCTCATGACCCTGAGGTCATGACCTGAGCTGAAATCAGGAGTCTGTAGCTAACCGCCCAGGTGCAGAGAACATGTGTGTATTCACGCTTGCTAGAGTCTCGTTTGCATCCTTTCTGGCGTAAACCTAAGAATGGAGCTGCTGGGTCACATGGAATTCTCTGTTAACCTTCTGAGGCTCCGCAAAACTATTTTTCTGCAGCAGCTACATCGTTTTACGTTCCCACCAGCAATGCACCAGAGTTCCCATTTCTCCAAATCCTCAGGCACACTTGGGGTGACCTCTTACACGTGGTCTAGTTAATCCCTCCAGGAACCCAGTGAGGTCGGCAGCGTGGCAATGACCATCCGACGGAGCAGGGAGGGTAAACTTGCTCACGTCATCCAGCAGGGAGCTGCAGATGCCCACGCAGGCCAGGTCACTTCCCCAGGCTCTGTGGCACCACCCGCCTGCCTGGGGCCCCAAGAAGCCTGCATTACCAGCCCCTTGCGCAGTTTTATCATAACCTTCCAGGCTGCCTTTTCTTTGAGACCTCTGCTTCCAGCTGGCTGGTAAACCCCATGCTGGGGGCAGTAGGGAGGGGGGGCCCTTAGGAACACCCCCAGGTGTGAGTGCATGGCATGGGGTGAGGTGGGAGTTGCTGGCTGGGGCTGGGCCCCCAAGAGTGGAGGAGGGAAGGCCAGCGGCCTGGACTTGGTGTCTGAACGTAGTGGGTTCCAGTCCAGGCTTTGCCACCGCCAGCCGTGTGACCGTGAGCAAGTGCTTTGGACTCACTGAGCTGCGGTAGTGACGGCTCTCCAGTGTGTGCCAGGGACCCTTCTATGCCCTTTATGTCCAAGGGCTCATCTAGTCCTCCCGCCAGCAGGGCCATGGCTGTGATTACTCACCCTTGCTGACAGGGAAACTGAGGCATGGATGGGGGGAGTGGGAAGCCAGACTGAAAATGAGCTGTCGGGACTCTAAGGCTGGCTTCTTGACCACCACCTCGGTACACAGCAGGCACTCAGAAGGTGCTCCAGAGCTGCAAAGGCGGGAGCCAGCACATGAGGGTGGCACTGTGACACTCAGAGGCAGTGGGCAGGGCAGCAGCTTCCCCCCAGGACCTGCTGCAGGCAGGGCTGTGGGGAGGTGGTGACAACAAGGCAGCTCCTGACTCAGCCACCGTGCAGCCTGTGTGGGAACCCCAGGATGGGGGTGGCTCTCAACCCTGTCGGGTGCCCACGGGGGTGGGGCTGTCACGTGGCTGCTCTCTGAGCGCTGCTGATCCAGGGAGCTCACAGAGCTGCCATCCCCACCGGGGCTCGTCAGCATTGGTGTGTGTGTGTGGGGGGGGATGCTTCGTGGGGTCTGAGAGTAGCTCTGTTGGCTTCACACAGGAGCCAACTGACCATCAGGTCATCCCCAGTGAGCAATTTCTGCTGCTTCTTGCATACCTGCTGGGACAGGAGTCTCACTACTGGTTCCACTTGGGGTCAGCCCTGGCGTTTAGTTCTTTCTTGAATTGAGACAGGTTTCCTCTCGTGACTTGTCTCTATTGGATTCAGTTCTGCCCTGGGGAGCCATCCACCTTTTGATTGATTGATTGATTGATTGATTAATTGATTGATTTTAGCAGGCTCCATGCCCAGCATGGAGCCAATTGGGGCTTGAACTCAGTACCCTGAGATCGAGACCTGACCTGAGACCAAGAGTCGGAGCCTCAACTGACTGAGCCACCCAGGCACCCTTTTATTATTATTATTTTTAACTGCAGGGAAGGAGGGTAGCATAGAGGGGAGGGCAGGTCTGCCATTCAAATCTCGCCTCCCTTCCTTACCAGAACTCTGATTTCGGGCCACATCGGAGCCTCTGATTGGTCATCTGTAAAATGAGAGTAAATAGGACTCCCCTTGAGTTTGCTGTGAGGGTCCAATGAGAAGAAGAAGAGCCCCAAGTGCAGGGCTGGGCACGTGGTAGGTGCTCAGTGAGCAGTAACTGTTAACTCAAATTAATTCTAATTTCTAATTTCTTTTCCCACATAACCATCCCCTAAAGTACTTACAGTTCTCAAGTGCCCCCCAAACCTCTGTCCCGGGTTAAATACCTTCCCTCGACATTCCTGGTTTCCAAAGCCTCCCGTGGGGTGCTTGTGAGCGCCCCTGTGTGATGCGTACACAGTGTAAGCGCCTCAGTCCTGCCCTGGGCACTCTGCCGGGTGTGAAGCTCCAGGCACTTCCCTCTTGCACGCCAGGCCTGCACCTGCTTCTACCCACTTTGTTTTGTTTAGTATTTAGCATGGCCTCGGGCTCTGAAAGCGAATTTCATTTCCTTGCAGAAATGACAGCTGGCAGGCCTCTGGAATGCCTTTCTGCTTTGAATTGGATGATACAGAACTCTGAGAAGGGACTCTATCAGCCTCGGAAAGCCGCCCCTGGCTCAGGGGGCATGGCCTGGATCCTTGGCTTGGGTCCTTCCTGGAAGATCATGTTGGGGGGGGGGGCGGGGTTAGCTCTAAGTCCTGATGGCTTTCCAAATTCCCCACTCCGGCACTGGGGCACTGGGCTGTTTGCACTCGGGCTGTAAACTGGAAGATGCCACATAGGATTTTAAGTACGTCCTGATACTGAGTCGCGTCCCTAAAAGGCCTGGTTGGGGAAATCCGTCAGTCGGGGAACCGAGCTTGCCTTCCTGCTGACAGTTACAAACTTTGTCACTTTGTCAAGTCAGCTCACCCTCCTGAGCCTCCCTTTTCTTGTCTGGGAAAGGGGAAGAATGATACTTCGCCATAGGGATCCCCAAAGGGCTCCAAGGAGAAAAGCACATGAAAGCGTGTCCTGCGGCAAATATGCATTATGCTGACATTCCTGCTGCCCTGGGTCATGTTCTCTGGGGGGGTTGGGCAGTCTTCAGTGGCCATGGCCCGCGTGGCAGGCTGACCAGAGGCGAGCTGGGGCCAAGGCTTCCTGCTGGGGACATGTGTCAAGATGCTACCTGAGGCCCGTTGTTGCTGCTTGCATCAGAGCTTCAGGAGCGGGGGCCAGTGGGGTGATTACAGATGACAGAAAGCTTCCTGGTGGTTCCAGCAGGTGGGTCTGTCCCCCATCAGATGTCACACTGGGCTTTCTCTGGTCTTGTCAATGGTGCTTCCCTGGCCTTGGGATTTTGTTGGTCATGTAACAGAGATGGATTTCAGGGACCAGGAAGTATTGATTAGATCACATCTCTAAATTACTCTGCTGTTTTCTCCCAAACATTAATGATCATTTTCCAAGAAGGCCCTTGCCAACAGTGAGCTTTTCACTTAGAGACCAGGTCCCGTTCAGAGGCCTGACCATGGTGGTGCTCAGGAAATGCTGCTGGATGCATAAATAGATGGATGAGAGAGAGAGGGCGGGAGGGAGGGAGGGAAAGAGGGAGAGAGAGAATGATGGATGGAAAGAGAGGTGGATGGATGGATGGACGGATGGATGGAGGAGGCCATACTTTCCCTGTGCCTGAGTCTCCAGAAGTAGGCACCGCTCTTTGAGGCCTCAGTCATTATCTTAGCACCTGCTTCCGGGGCATCTACCATGTGCTGGGTAATTGGGGCACAACAATCAAGGAGATACCACTTCTGCCTTCAAGAAGCTTCCAGTTCTATGGAGAAGAGGTCTGTTAGGTTCAAGTATAGATGAGGGTACAGGGTACACAGCCCCAGGGTTGCTCATGGGAGGCACCAGTGCGGCCAGAAGAGAGCCAGGGAAGGCATCCTGGAGGAAGGGGGATCATCTGAACCTCACACAGCACACACTCAAAAACAGACCTTCGTTGTAACCTCTATATTTCTTATTTTTTAAGTGTTTATTTATTTATTCATGAGAGATACAGGGAGAGAGAGAGAGGCAGAGACACAGGCAGAGGGAGAAGCAGTCTCCATGCAGGGAGCCCGACGTGGGACTCGATCCCGGGTCTCCAGGATCAGGCCCTGGGCTGAAGGTGGCACTAAACTGCTGAGCCACCCAGGCTGCCCTCTTTTTTGTTTATTTCTATGAGTTTTATAAAGACCTTTGAAATCTCATGCTTTGATAGCTCCAGAGTTCCTAGGGAATAAACTTGGACTACTGTCCAGGGGAGCACACTGGACTGGTCCCCGCTGTGCCACTGAGTTGTCGGGTGCCCTCGAGTAGGAGGCTCTCCCAGCATGGGCCTCAGCTTTCTCATCTGTAAAATGGCCCAGTGAACCCTCAATTCTTCTCTACTCCGAGAGTCACACTGCAGGGCCAGGCTGATCATTCAACACCAGGCCTGCCCCAGAGTTGCCCCTGGTCTCTGTCTCCCTGTAGGGCTTCCCTTGGAGTCACACGGGGCCTCTCCAGTCATGCAGTCCTCATGGTGCCTCCGTGGCCTGGGGCCCGGGGCTCTGTGGCTGCTGGGCCAAGCCAAGGTGACAAAAGGCCCATTTCCTCCAATTACCTCCTGGCGGTGCTGAGATGGTAAAATGCTGCTGTGTGCAGTCAGTCAGGAAGAGCACTGGGCAGGGAGTCCACATGTAGGGGACATGTTGACAGTGCTTTGATCCTCCAGAAAACTTCTACACATTTCTCATATCCAGACCAGACATCACCTCCCCTGGGAAGCCTTCCAGGATCACTTCTTGTCCACTCACCTTGCCACCCCTGGCAGGGCCTCCATGTTCTCCTCTGCTCAGGTTGACTTCCAGCCTGGCCCTTTCACTCTCCGTGTGATCGCAGCCTCGTGGGGAGCTGGGGCCATTTCTTCTTCTGCCGTGGGTGCCCGCAGTCTGGACTGAAGACTGGAATCTAACAGAGGCTTGGTAAGCCTTTGTTGAAAGAACAAATGACCAAACGATTAGATGAATTAAATAATGATTCCCATGATTTCTAAACAGAAATCCCTCCCTTCTCTGAGCCTTCTCATGTCTTGGACTGGGTGGTCTGAGATCTCTTTCAGGTTTAAGGCTTTGTAATTTGATCTAAACTTGCCCACCTGGGATATCTCCATCCCCTGGGCTTCCCTTACACACACACACACACACACACACACACACACACACATACACACACCTCACCCGCCTGACACTTGGCCTCTTTGGCGTCTTGGGTTTGATGGGTGACTCTTTTCATGACTATGTTCCTTATTTGACAGATGGCAGGGTGGGTGTGGGCTCCCCAGGAAGCCATCAGCTCTCCCTAGGGGGAGCACCTTTTCCTCATGTTCTCTCTTCCTTGGCTCTGTGTATCATACCCCAGGCCTTGGGATGGGTTCCAGTATGGCCCATGGTATATGACAGGGGTTGTGAAGGGGGCAGTCACCAAGAGTTCAAAAAAATACAATCCGGGGAGGCTTCTGGAGGAGGCAGCATTTGAGATGGGCCTTGAGGCAGGGAGACTATGCAGCCGCAGCACCCTCCCTGGGCTGGGGGACACCTTGACCGGAGCTGCAGTTTGGGAAGACAAATCTGGCACCATACTGACGGTTAAACTGGGGGTGGAGTGAGTCTGGTGGTGGAAGAAATAGCTGGGGGCAGTTGCAGGGGTTCCTTTGAAGCCGCGAGTGGGGGGTGAGCTTGTTTCCCTCATTGTGTGTGTAACAGCACATCTTGCCAGGACCTGTTGACTCAACACCTCCTGCTGAGCTGAAGGTTGACAGGTGGGACCCTGGGCTCAGAGTCCTCTCCCTTTCTGGGGAGGCCCAGCCTATTTAAGCAGACAGGCGGGCGGGCGGTGCTGTGGCTCCGGGGACGTTGGACGGTGCCAAGGCCGGTGGCTGCCAAGCTGCAGAGCGTGTCTCCCGGACCGAGGACTTCATGCCAACATGCTGTGCCCCGACCCCGGATCCTGGGCTCCAGGCTGGGACGTCCTCCTCACTCCCATCTCTCTGGCTGCTTGTCATCTTTGGGGAAACAGAATGACTTTATGATCCCAATGCCATGTGGGCCACGGAGGGGGCGTCTCTGGAACTCTCTCTCAGACTGGATCTGCAGCCAGGCAGCCTTGGTCCAGAAGCCATTCCCAATGAAAGAAGAAATCCTAACCCAGCCTCTTGGACTCCCCCAGGCCCCAGGGGTTTGGAGAAGTTGGAGGGCCAGTTATTATGGGGGGTCATCGCCCACAGAACACTCCCCAAGGGTGTGCAGGTGACACCTACCTCTGACAGCCTGAACTTCACCGCCCTGCCCCTTCCCCGCCCTTCCCCCCTTCCCCTCTGTAATAACTTACTTTACTAGATTTCCCACTCCTTCTCTATTTTAACCCAAATACGAATGAGATCAGCTCAAACTTGCTTGCTTCTGCTGCAGAGTGGGGCCTCTGCTGGGCTCTGCCTGGCACTGCTGCCCGTTACCCCCTCACAGCCATCCCGGTGCCTGGCAGAGGAGGTGAAGCTTGCAACAGTGAAGTGACTCACCTGGGGCCTGGTGACCTTGACATCGAGAGCTGGGGCCTGAACCCAGAGCCCATGACTTGTCCAACCACATCCCTGCTATTCTCTCCCACGTTTCCACTCTAGGAACTAACGCCAAACTGCTGAGCCCTTCTTCAGAGGAGAACAAAGCTACATTTTTTTTTTTTGAGTAGTCACTCTCCTGCTCCAGAACCTTCCATAGCTCCCCGGTGCCTTGATAATTAAGTGTGAAGTCCCCAGCTGGCCTTTTGGAGCCTCCCGAGAAGGTGCACCCTGTCCATAAACAGACCTGGGTTCCTGCCCCACCAGCCATGCCCTGTGTGCTCTGTCTTGGTACAAATGCCCCTCCCTCCATGACGCCTTCAGAACCACCCTGGACCGAGATTCCCCATCTCCGAATCCTTCGTGAGTACTGTTCACATGCCACCGAGAGTAAAGGTCTTGCTAAGCACCTATCATGACCTTCTGTGTGATTCCTCTGAGGCCCACGGGACACAGACAAGTAAGCAGGGCAGAGGGTGAAAACAGTGAGCCTGAGCTGACCCATCTTGGCCCCAAACACTGTAGGATTGTGTCCCACAGAGCCAGCCTTTGCCCGGCCTGCCCTCCCAGCTCTCATCCTACTCCTCTGAGCTTGGGTTCAGACCTGGCTCTCTCACCTGGCCTGGTCTTTGCCTGGGCACCTTGTACCAGGCACCAGCCACTGTGTTTTCCTTGTACAATTGCCATTTCATGTTCATAACAAGCCCAACAAGTGTCTCATTTTGCAGATGAGGAAACTGAGGGCAAGATGGCTATTTGACTTGTCCAATGTGATCTCCCCAAAAGTTCATGGCTCGAAAGACAGAACAAAGACTTATTCATTCATTCATTCATTCATTCATTCATTCAACCAATATTTACTGAGTGCCTAGTGTTTGCTGAGCCAAAATGGTCCCTATTGTCCTGAAACGAGGCTCCAGAGCCTGAGCCTGGACCCCCACAGGAGCTCAAGGGTCTGTCCTGAGGCTAGGAGACACAGAAGCCATGTGTCTCCTTGGACCTGACTGGCTTCTTCCCCTGAAATATGGAGATTCATGTTATCTCCCTGTGTTTCAGGCACTCAATCCATCATGCTTTCTGGCATTCAGGGCCGCCAGTGGCTTGGGCTGAAATCCGACGGAGTTATGCTTCCTCCCATTTAATCTTTAAAATGAGAGCCGAAGGGCTGTTGATCACTTTCATGAGCTGCAGGAGATGATGGGAGCCTGATGGGGCTGTAATTTCCCAACCCCTGTCTTCTCTCCTGTCCTGCAAATTGATGGGACAAGGCTGTTTACCTCCAGGGACTGCACTCTGTCATCCCAGCCATGCGTCCTCTGTCGGCTTCCATTTGATTTGCTCTTCGGCTTCTCGAGTCGGAGCCTGTGGGGGCAGGAGCAGAGGCAAGAGATGTCTACTGGTCCATGCAGAAGCCAGCTGGTGCCCATGGCCTGGCCAAGAGCTTCCACTTGTGTGGGCATCACTGAAGCAGTGGTTGGGGGGCAACCAGAGATCAACTCTGCTGGCATCCCGTGGCCAGACTTTCTGAGGGTGGTGCTGGAGTCTGGGAGGGAGAGTTAAGGGATCCCTCAGTCCAGAATCTGTTCCCCATGTTGCTGGAGGAGGGGAGAGAATGAAACAAGATCATGGTGGGTTTATTATGAGTCACATGCTGTGCTAGACCCTTTACAGACTCCATCTCATTTAACCCCCGCAACAGTTGTATGAAGGAGACACCCTTGGCCCAATTTATAGACATGAAAACTGAGACTCACCGAGGTCGAATGCCTTGCCAGAGTCCTACATGGTGGCAGGGCTGCGATTTAGGCCCAGAGCTGAGATTCAGGCCATGATTGTTCCCTGTATGGCTTAGGAGGTCCAATAGGGCTTGAACCACACCTATCAAAGTCATAAAAGACTGATATACAAACCAGAAAGTGAGGTGATTGGTTTGCAGCATGGATATGACTTCTTGGTGTCTGGAATATTCCTGGGCATCATAGCTGAGTTAGTTATTCCCTGGTTTTCTGTACGCACAAAAGCAGAGGAAGCAAACTTATGCAATCTTGGGGGATATTTCACTGAGGCCACAGGAAAGTCTAGTAACGTCTTCCAAATCTGCGCATGGCTCCTGAGTGGGGGAGGTAGGTGGTGGCTTCCACCAGCTGCTAGAGAAACAGATAAATCTTCCCTATTTGGCTTCCCTTTCTTTCTTGCTCTCAATGCCTTTTGGACTATCATCTTGGTTATCTATTGTTTTGTAATAAAACAACCCCAAACTCAGTGACATGAAATACCCACCTTTTCTTTTCTTCTTCTTCTTCTTCTTCTTCTTCTTCTTCTTCTTCTTCTTCTTCTTCTCTTATGCACGAATATCGTGAGTCAAGAACTCACCAGCTCCCCCTCAAGAGGCCTCATTTAAACAGGGCAGAGGGGATGGTTGTCTCCATGATGTCTTCGTAGGGAACCTCACTGGGGAATGCCCAGAGGCTGCAGATGCCTGGGGGTTGGCATCATCTGGAAGCTTCTTTACTCACACCTGTGGTACTTACCCTGGCTAAGATGCCTATTTGGACCTCTCTCTTTCCATGTGGTCTCGGAGATTCACCACATGGTAGCACCACCAGAGCTTCAAGCATCAGGACAGTCAGATTACTAATTAATACTAGCTCTGGGTGAGAAAAGCAGGAGTTTTTGCATACGAGGCAGAGTCAGACTCAGAAGTCACACGGCCGCACTTCTGTCCTGCTCAACTGGTGAAAGGGGTTGCGAGTCCACCCAGATTCAAGGCAAGATGATGCAGGCCCACCTCTTGAAAAGAAGAATGTTGGAGAATTTGCAGGCATGTTTCAAGAACTACCGTAATCACCTGCGTCGTGTGTACCCTTCTTTCTTCAGAAAGCCACAGCTGAATTAATCCATATGTGGCTTTCTTTTTCAAGCTCTGGCTTCACTTCCTCAAGATGATAAGTTCATAAAAAGTAGCAGTTTTCAAGCACTTACTTTGGGCTAACAGCTATGCCAACTACTTCAGGTGAGGAATGTCCCCATTTTACAGATGGGAAACCAAGGCTTCCAGCAGGCCAGGAGGTTGCCCCAATCACCCAGAGAGGAAGCCTCAGAGGAAAGATCCACACCCTGAGTTCCTTGTCTGCAGACCCTCACACCCCCACAAGACCACCTGTGAGCGCACTTGGCCCAGTTTGACTGGCAGGACCTGGTTGCTTCCCACCAAGGAAGAAATCTTCTGGTATCACTCAGGACCTCCATATCTACTGCACATGGGTCCCTCCTTGCCCTCACTCTCAGAGAGGGAAATCTTACCTCCGTGTTCCCAGGGACACCTAGTATTCCTCTTGTTCTGGCCAGGGCTGGTATATATTTGGTGGTTTACTGGATGCTTTCTCTATAAAAATGCTTTATGAAGCTACAGTAATTAAAATTGGGAGCAAGCCAAATTTATGTCCAGCTGGGAAATGGGTAAACTATGACATGACCATACAACAAAATATTGATTATACAATGAAATATTATTATACAACAATAAGAAGGAATGAATGACCTCCTGGACGAGCCTCACATGCATCATGGTGAGTGAGAGAAGCCAGACCCAAAGGGCTGCAGACCATTTGATTCCATTTATATGACATTCTGGAAAAGGCAAAACCCCAGTGACCAAACACATCTGGACCTTGGGGAGGACTAGGAGTTGACACAAAAGCTCACGATAGATATAATGGAATATTATTCAGCCTTGAAAAGAAAGGAAATCTGATAAATGCTACAGCATGGACACACTTGGACGACATTACAGGAAGGGAGATAAGCCAGTCAAAAAAGAGAAATTCTGTATAATCTCATTTGTATGAAGTTGAAGGAGTAAATTCATAGAAATGGAAAACAGAATGACAATGGCTCAGGCTGGCCAGGGGTGAGAGAGTTGCTGTTTAATGGGTCCAGAGTTCCAGTTTTGCAAGGTACAAGATATAAAAGTCCTGGTGATCCACTGGGCAACAAGGTGAATATACTTAACTTTACACTTAAAAATGGTTAAGCTAAAAAAAAAAAAAAAAGGTTAAGCTGTAAAGAGTACACTTATCACAATGGGCACCGAGTAACATATAGAATTGTCCAATCACTATGTTGTACTCCTGAAGCTAATATACCCCTGTATGTTACCTATTGTGAAATTAAAATTTTAAAAACTTAATAAAAAATGATTAAGATGGTACGTTTCATATTATGCAGCTTTTTAAAACCACAATTTAAAATTTAAAAAATAAATTTAATAAAAGGCATGATAGACTTTTTTTTTGAAGTGATGAGACTGTTGTATATCTTGATTATGGTGGTGATTTCCTGACTGTATGTGTGTGTTAAACTCACCAAACTGGACACTAAAAAGGGAGAACTTTACTGTATGTGAGTTATATCTGAGTAAATCTGACTTCAAAACAAAAACAAAACGTGGTCCTGGCATAAAAATAGCCCAGGGGCACCTGGGTGGCTCAGTCAGTTGAGTGTCTGCCTTTGGCTCAGGTCATGATCCTGGGGTCCTGGGTTGACTCCTGCATCAGCTCCCTTGCTCAATGGAGAGACTGCTTCTCCCTCTCGCCCTGCTCCTCCCTTGTGTTCATGCTTTCTCTCTCACTCTCTTTCTCTCAAATGAATAAATAAAATCTTAAAAAAAAAAGAAATAGTCCATTGAACCAATCAGCATGTATTTCTTGAGAATTTACTGTGTGCTGAGCACCATTCTAGGCACTGGTGGTATGGAGGCAACTGCGATGGGGTTTATACTTTTGTGAGAATGTGATACAATGTAATGATTAGATAGATTCCTGGAGTAGAAGGGATAGTTCAGAAATAGATGGAGATTATCTCTATATATTCATATCTATATGGAAATGTGTGCATATATACAAATTTAATAAAGGATAAAAATGACATTTCAAATTATAGAGGAAAATTAATTATTCAATGATTTCTAATTTTATACTATGTCCCCAAATAAATTCCATATAAAAATTGAAATGTAAAACAAAATCTAGATGTTGAAAATGTAGAAACCATAGAGAAAATAGAAGTATCTCTGTAATTTTGGCCTGGGGAAGAGCTTTCTAAGCCTGAAACCAAAGGCAAATGAATGAAAGAAAAGATTAATAGGTCTGACCACATGTAAATTGAAAAGCCTGACACCAAAAATGCTATAAATAAAACTAAATGTCAAAGCACAATGAGAAAATATTCTTTGCAGTGTGTATTGTAGAGCAAGGATTAATAACCTTAATGCAAAAAGTAGTGTTATGAATTGATAAGAAAAAGGCAAATATTGTCATAAAAAAGGGCAAAGGACATAAAATCTGACATTTTCATTATTTTAGCTTTATATTTCAATGATTCATAAAACAAGCAATAAACATGGTGGCCAAAAACATAAGAAATGTATTCAAATCACTGAGAATCAAAGAAATGCAAAAGAAGACAGGCAAGAAATTTTTGAGGTCAAAGCTTTAAATGATAACATTCAGTGTTGCAAAACTTTGAGGACTAGATGTTCCCATGCTCTGCTAGCAGTAACTTATAGCGTAAGTTGATATAAGCTTTCTGAAAGATGATGGAATAGCAAAAGCCTTTAGACCCTTATTTATTTAGAGTTTATCAATTCCATCCCCCTCCCCCATCTCTGCTCTATAATACAAACTATGTTTTCCAGACACCTTGTTGGCTTGCAGTTGGCCAATGGGTGGAACCTGGAAGGCATGAAGAGAAGATACAGGACTGTCTTTTGGTGTCCAGCTGAGGTCTGTATCCCTCCAGAAGCAACCGTGTGGTTTGCACCCCCTGGTGTAGCACCAGCTGGTGGTATGCACATCAGGCCCATGGTGATCTGACAGAAAGTAGCTGTGGGCCACCCTTTCAGGAGTCTGGGCCCCCCAGTATGGAGTCATGGGTTGATCTGTGGCCCCCCAAAAGATATGTTGAAGTTGTAACTCTTCAAACAGCAGAGTATGAATGTATTTGGAGGTAGCATCACCGCAGGGGAATTAGCTAAGACAAGGTCATATTGGAGCAGTGTAAATCCTTAATCCAATACGACTGGTGTCATTACAAGAAAAGGAGAAGGGACACAGAGACGCATCAAGGAGACAACCATGGGATGACAGAGGCCGAGATTGGAGTGATGCTGCCACCAGCCAAGGATGCCAAGGATTACCTGCAACCATCAGAATCTAGGAGAGAGGCATACGTGGAATGGATTCTCCCTTTGAACCACCGAGAAGGAATCAACTCTTGATTTTTCACTTCTGGCATCCAGAACTGGGAGATACAGGTCTTTTGTCTCAATCTCCCTGTTGGTGACACTTTGTCAGGGCTGCCCTAAGAAACTCTACCTTCAATGACACTGGTTAAATAACTGAGAGTATCGTCCCAGAGGGGAAACCAGTGCAATGATTAAAATACAAAATCACAAGGTGGAAGAATTAGTAATGATAGGACAAGATGTTCCAGATGTGTTAAATTAAAACAAAATTTTACATAACTTGAGCCTGTTTTTGTAAATTAACAGCGACAACCAAAATGTGTGCGTGGTAAATGACAATCTGTAAAGTAGTACACTAATACAATAACATCAGTTACACACTGGGGGTGGAGGTGGCAGGCAGCATTGTGAGTGGCTTTAAAATAAAAGCCTTTCTTTATCTTGGCTTCTTTCTTTTTTTTTTTGTTTTTTTTATCTTGGTTTCTAAATATCCTACAATGAGATGCGTCTCACTGTTGAATAAGAAAATGAAGGCTTTAAAAAGAAGTGTTTTCTGTTCCAGCATTTCCTCTGACCCGGGCAAGGGACTCAAAGCAGGGAGTCCCACACTTAATGTTCTATGGGGAAACTGAGGCCCACAGTGGGGGTGGGAATGGGGGGCAGGGAAAGGCATTTCCTTCCGAGGCCACATCCAGGCCACATCGAGAGTTGAAAGAGCACTTATTCCTGGAGGGGTGGGGGGGACATTTCTTCCTCTCCTTGAAACTGAGCTCCTTCCAGGACATCCAGAGACCCAACGGAGTGAATGCGTGCTTCGATGATAAATTATCAAAGATGTCATGTGGAGAAACCAAATAAATCTCTCGGCTATTTTTAGCACCCTCAGTTTCCATCACTAACTCTACAGACAGAACCTGAGGCAGCTTCCCTAGGAGGCTATTTTGCCATTTACTTAGAAATTTGTTTTTCATTTATTTTAAATTTTTATTACAAAATTTCCAAATGCTTAAGAGTAGAGGGGACGGTGGCCTACTGAGCTTTAACCGCCAACAAAATTCAGCCAGACTAGTTGTCTCTCCACCTCTTATTTTAAAGGAATTGGCAAACTTTAGGTCATGTGGCCCATAAATACTCCTATTTGCACCTCAAAAGAAGAGGGGGGCAGGGGACATTTTCTTATAACTTCAGTACCGTTAACACATCTAACAACATGAAATATATTTAATTAATATGGCCTGGTATTGGGATACCTGGGTGGTTCAGTGGTTGAGCGTCCGCCTTTGGCTCAGGTTGTGATCCCAGTTATCCTGGGATCGAGTCCCGCATTGTGGTTCCAGCAAGGAGCGTGCTTCTCCCTCTGCCTGTGTCTCTGCCTCTCTCTGTGTCTCTCATGAATAAATAAATAAAATCTTAAAAATATATATATGGCCTGGTATTTGGCTCCCAATCAGTGTCTCTGGGGCCTTTTGGGGGTTCCCTACAATCCCAGCACAGAGGAAGTACCCACTGTAGGGATGCTTCAAAACCTCCAGCACTAAACAGATGGTCGTGTGATACAAGGAGGTGGTGTTTCCCAAATCTCTGGAACTTTTATCCTGCTTCCATTGCTCCTTCCCTGGCAAGGGGCAGGGTGATGGTGCTGCTTGCTGTTGGAGAGAGAACAGGTACAAGATGGAAACACAGCAGAACTCAGTGGAAAGAAGACTTCAAAAGAAGACTGATCTGGCTCTGCTGTGTGACCTTGAGCATGTTACTTAACCTCTCTGTGTGTCAATTTCTGCTTCTGCCAAGTGCAGAAAATGATCCGAGCCTGTGATCTGCCTGTTTGTCCTCAGAGCCATTGGCTGCCCTTCCTGTCTGGGTCTATAGGGCAGCAGCTTGAGGACGGCCCAGGGGAAGGATGGGAAGAATCAAGGTTCTTGATAACGTTGTGGGGCTACTGAATCAACTGCCCACCCCTGGACAAACGTGTTACAGCTCAGTGAGCGGAATAGGGGTTTGACATCTGGAAGTGGCACTGTTTCCACAGAAGGGTGGTACCTGGCTTTATCAGTCTGGAGTAATTTTTTTAATTGGAGACTTCTAAAAAGAAAGAAAGAAAGAAAGAAAGAAAGAAAGAAAGAAAGAAAGAAAGAAAGAAAGAAAGAAAGAAAGAAAGAAAGAAAGAAAGAAAGAAGGAAGGAAGGAAGGAAGGAAGGAAGGAAGGAAGGAAGGAAGGAAGGAAGAAAGAAAGAAAGAAAGAAAGAAAGAAAGAAAGAAAGAAAGAAAGAGAGAAATCCCAGGCAGTTAGTTGAGAAAGACTGAACTTCCACAAGAACCAAGTATATCCATATTTAGACACGCTTTTGAGAGAGTTTACTTGAGTGTGATTATGTAGCAAGTTAGAAAGTAATAATCAGATGCAAAGTCATAATCAGAAGATGAATCTATTGTCACCACGAATTCCTTAACCGGAGTTCATTAGCCCAGTCACGTGTTCATCCTATGAGTATTTATTGAGCACCAGCTGTGTAACAGACACCGTGCTAGTCACTGGAAAGTACAAAGATCATAGGGTGGGGAGACAGATGTGTAACTGGCCAATCCTGCCAGGGGGTGATGAGCACTGGGAGTGGTGATCACATGTCCTGAGTTGCTTGGGACAATCTCATCTTATGCCTGTTCTGGAATTAATCATTCATAGTGGCCCTCTATTACTGTCAAGTGTGTCCTGGGTTGGTTGCTAATTATGTGATTCCCCTAATAATGAGAGAAGTATGAACAAAGTCCAGTAACAAAAAAGAACATGGTGATGCTTCTACATCATCCTGGTGTCATGTTGTTGCTTTGACTCCATCCTGGTCCAGGTGGCCCAGGCACGCAGCAGTGACGCCACTTGTCTACGGACACAGACTTCTTCATGGCATTTCTTCCTTCCTTCCCCCTTCTCCCCCTCCCTCCGTCCCTCCCTTCCTCCTTCTTTCCTTCCCTCCCGTCCTTCTCCTCTCCCTCCTCCTTTTTCTTCCTTGTCATCATTGTCGTTTTCTTTTGATCAAATTTATACCTTGCACACAAAGAGTCAAATGTTGTATTTCATTGAAGGTGATATAGATGGTAAATTACCCCCAAACTTTGCAGCTCCAAGCAACTATGCATGATCTCCCACTGTTTCTGCATTTTGGGAATCTAGGAGTGGCTTAGCTGGGTGGTTCTGGCTCAGGGTCCATCTGGAGGTTGCAGGAAAGCTGTCAGGCAGAGCTGTGGTCACCTGAGGGCCTGTCATGGGGCTGGGGATCCATTGCTGAGATGGGTCTCTCCCATGGCTGTTGACAGAAGACCTTAGTTCTCTGCTGGCTCGGTTCTTTGTCCTAGGAGTCTCTCCTCAGGGCTGCTGAGTGTCCTCATGACACAGCAGCTGGCTTCCCCCAGGGCTTGCGACGACGCAAGAAAGAAAGAGCAAGGGAGAAGCTGCAATATCTTCTATGACTCAGTCTTGAAAGACACATGCCAGCAGTTGTGTGGCTACTTTACGCAGACAGACCCTGATGCAAGGTAGGAGTGGGGAACACCAAGAAATAGGAATCGTGGAGCCATCTTGGGGACTGGTTAGACCAGGAGGCAAGCACCCTGAGCCTTGCGTCTCTAATAGTCTAACTGGCCATACACTGAATGGACAGCTCACTAGCCACATTGTTCTACATTGGGAGTCATTCTTCAGAATCCTGGAGGCTTTCCTTCATTAGTCCCGGTTTCCATTGCTGCTGTTGGGAATTCCGCCAACATTTGGATTTTTCCATCCTTCTCTCTCTCTCTTTAAAGATGTATCTATTTATTAACTGCAAGAGAGGGAAGGAGTAGAGGGAGAGGGACAAGCAGACGCCCTGCTGAGCACAGAGCCTGACGCGGGACTTGATCTCATGACCGTGAGATCATGACCTGAGCAGAAATCAGGAGTCAGGCAGTTAACCGGCCAAGCGACCCAGGCACCCTCATCCTTTACTCTCTTTTCACCTCTTCTCTTTGCCCCCTGCATCCTGAAACTTCACCAGCAAGGGTGGGATCTTGGCATGCGTTTACTCCTGCCCCATTGTCATGGGCACTCCGCAGACCCTGTCGGTTCAGACCCCATGTATCTCACTTCTTCCTTGTTCCACTGTCTCTCCTTTCATTTTCTCTGGCCCCTCTTCCTCTCTTATCATTTGGTTATTGGAACTTGAATCTTCTCATTTTTAATTTCTTTGCCTTTTTCTCTACTTTCTGGGAGATCTTGGCGCCTGGTTTAGGGGTGGGATGGTGTAAGAACAGTAGCACCATCTAGGCACTAGACACTATCCTAAGCACATCATATATATTCATTCACTGCATCCTTACATCACCCCATGGGGAAGTGGGGTCACAAAAGAACAAAGGAGGCTAACTCTCATCGGGTGACGCAGCTAGAGCGGAGTGATGCTGGTACTAGAACCCAGACAGTATGGCCCTAAAGCCCACACTTGTGGTCTCAGCCACCCCGACATCCTGCCAAGTAGTGTGGTCCATATGGAAAAATGGGGGAGACGCAAGCCCTCCAGGGACCACAATGTCCTTACAAATGGGATATTGTTTTAACCTGTAGCCTCCTTATAAACAGCATTTTGAAGACAAATATAAGCACAGAGATATCCTCATGAGCTTGCAGGTGACTAACGGGTCTCCCAAACAAAAGGTGAATGTTTGCTTCCTGTGTATACCTACAGATGGGGAGACATCAAATTCACCCATGGGTGCCTTTGTCGCAGGTGTGCTCCAGGCAACACCACCTCCAGCTACTCTATAAGGCATGCAGGGGTTTGAGGGTGGCTGTCCTGCAGAGGCAATATTGATTGCATCTTTAGCAAAGGGGACCATATCCTCTCTATCTCTAGCACCTAGGAGAGCGCCTGACACATAGTAGGTGCCCCATCAGTATTTGTTGAATGCGGAGATTAATGCTGACCCCTCTCCTACCTCTCTTCTTTCTCCCGGTGGTCCCATAACCAGGCTGACTACCCTCCACCTCTCCCACTCTCTCTTGGAGTACAAACAAGCCCACCTGACTGGATTCTATCCCATTCCTTGGTTTCTGATCCTTACAGGCCAGCCCTCTGTTTCTGGCTCCAGCTTGCCTCTTGAACACAGTGATGAAGTCAGCTTTCCTGACTGTGGACTCACCCTTTAGATCCTCCTGATTCTGGCTGCACTTGGGCAGGGTTCGCCCTAGGTCTTATGTTAGCATACAGACTGAGCCACTGTAACAAGGTGTCCCCAAAGAAGGTGGCTCACATAGATAGAGGTTTCTTTCTTTCTTGAATCAACGTCTAAATGTGGGCAGGTGTGGTAAATGATGGACCCATCTTATCACCCCTTTCTAGATCTCTTTCTTTGCCACATGTCTTTATATTTTCCCCATTAGAGGTACCAGGCACTTCCCTGTACCGTCGTGTAAGGCTCAATGATTTAACTTGCCAGAGCCAGTGGCATGTGGGTGCCAGTGGAAATGTTCTGGCTAAAGTAGGCTATGAGAAGGCTTCCATGCTTCTGCTTGCCTCTCTTGTTCTGCTTTCTGTCATGAGAAGAACAATCCCCAGCTAACCAAGGAAGACGAGAGAAAGTGGAGCCCACTCAGACTCAAACAGAAACTCGGCCACCCAGCTGAGCCCAGACAGGTCTCAGGCAGCCTCCAGACACGTGAGTGAATTACATGTTGGTGGTTGTGGGCCACGCAGACTCTGTGCTTATTACAGTGAAGGCCCAGAATGGGCATGCAGCTGTGCTTCATGAAGTGGTTCATGGGCCCGTGTTAATGGTCAACTCTGCTATCCTAACTTGTGACTCTCATCTGTGTCTGTGGCAGCTGCTCCAGCCAAGGGGAGGAAAAAACCAAAGATGAGAGGGGTGTGTGGCTTGACTTTAGGGAACTGACCTCGAAGCTGTACATAGCATTGCTGCTCATTAGCTCATAGGACTAAGCCCAGTCACATGGCCCTGCTGAGAGCCTGGGGAATATGGACTTGCTGTGGGCTGATTTATGTTCCCCTAAATCGATATATAGATGTCTTAACCTCAGAATGTGAGTGCTTTTGGAGTTAGGGTCTTTAGAGAGATAATTAAGTTAAAATGAGGTCATATGGGTAGGTCCTAAGCCAATATGACTGCCATTAGGACATAGACACACACCGAGGAAAGACCACGTGAGGACGCGGGAAGATGGCCATCTACAAGCCACAGAGGCAAGTTGCCTCTCCTTCCACATCTTCCCAAGTCCCCAGACATCTATGCATGGGCTAAGAGGAGTGTGGGTGAGGTGTGGTCAGGCCAGTGCCATCTAAGCCAGAGGCTTTGCTCTATTCCCGGACTTCCCACACTCTTTGACTTCTGCTACAATGTAGTATTTTTCTTAAGATTCTATTTATTTATTCATGAGAGACACATAGAGGCAGAGACATAGGCAGAGGGAGAAACAGCCTCCTTGCATGGACTCAATCCCAGGACCCCAGGATCACGACGTGAACCAAAGGCAGATAGATGCTCAACCACTGAGCTACTCAGGTGTCCCCAATGTAGGTATTCTTAACCGCCTCTGTGTGTGGACCACTACATAGAACATGGTGGAGCCTTTGGACCTCTTCACAGAGTAATGTTTGTAAGTGCATCTGATAAAATACAGAGAATTTTTTTAAAATGAAATTAGAATAAACTTACCAAAATATTGTAAAAACCAATCTTGTGACATAGTACTATGTGTTTTTCTTTTCCAATGCTTTAATCCTAAGATTGGGCAAAGGTATTCTGTTTCTTTCTTTTTTTTTTTAACAATTAGCTTTTTTAAAAAATTTTTTATTTATTTATGATAGTCAAACAGAGAGAGAGAGAGGCAGAGACATAGGCAGAGGGAGAAGCAGGCTCCATGCACCGGGAGCCCGACGTGGGATTCGATCCCAGGTCTCCAGGATCGCACCCTGGGCCAAAGGCAGGCGCTAAACCACTGCACCACCTAGGGATCCCAAAGGTATTCTGTTTCTATACATATTTCATAATGGTCATAATATCAAAGTAGTGGTGAGCATAAATATTTTGAGATATCTGTGACAACCATAATATGGCACAAAAATATCTGCAATTATTCGTAGTTTCAAAGTACTACTAACATTACTGAGGTTTGTTGCCTGTGATATAATTTTTCTCATTTAAGTCCACGGGCTCCCCCAGATTCCATCTACACATCACTTGGGGGTCCGTAGACCCAGATTGAGAACTCCTGCTTATTACTGGGTTGATTGCTAGAAGAAGCTGAGCCCTGGATTTTACAGCCCGCCTGCTGTCCCCCACTCCTGAGCATCTGGAAGAGGGTGAGCAGCTATTGCAGTCATCTGGCAAGCCTCGACATGTGGCCTGCGACCGATAATTACTTGTTCATCCATGCATCCATGCACATATGCATGGATCCCTTCCGGCATTTGCTCAACAAATGTTTATAGACATTTTTTCTGGGTTCTGGGTTGGTATCTCAAGGGGTTTCCAGGCGGATGGAAGAGAAACACACAAGTGAACGACAATGTAATATTAATGCTAACAGGAGGTATGAACAAAGAGAGGCAGACACAAAGTTGGGGGCAGAGAGGCATCCCAGATAGAGGGAATGTCGTGAGTGGCATCCTAAAGGTGAGAAAGCGCCCGGTAGGTCTGAGAAACAGTGTGGTGGTGTGGGTCACGTTTGGGAATATGGATTTCATTAGCCACTGAGGTCTCCAGACAAGACAATGCATGATCAACTCTGCAGAGACAGGGATATGGCTTGGAAAGGGCAAAGATTGGAGGCAGGAAGGCCAGTTAGGAATTTTTGGAACAAGCCCAGCATGAGGTGATGATGAGACCTGAGATCAGGTACTGGCCAGTGGCCATGGAAAGAGAAGGTGCATAAGAGAACTTTCTTAAGTGGGACAGACTGGAACTGGTGACCAACAGGGTGGGGGTGGAGGGCTCCTGGCTCTCTGAATTGGGACCTGGGAGCCTACTCATGCATTAACCCAGAATGGGGGGCATGGGGACAGAACGGGGAATGGAAGGAGATCGTGAGTTTGATCTTGAGTTTGCTAAGTCATTCAAGTTCCTGTAGCACATCATGGTGGTCTTGTCAGACAGGAAGTGGCCTCCATGGAGTGGAAGGGTGGACGTCATTCCTGTTTGAGTCCTCTTTGCTCAGGAAAAGAGAAAAAGCAACAGGACCCATCCCAGATACGCCTCTCAGTGTGCATGGGAGTCACTTCAAGAGTTTGTTGGGAAAGACGTTGAGTGTGAGCCGGTCTTGAGTGTGAGGGGCAGAGGAGGGTATAGTTCAGCTGTGGGTTAGAGGGCAGAGCTGGTCAAGCAGAAGGTACTAGTTTCCTACAACTATTGTGACAAAGTATCACAGACTGGTGGCCTTAACAACATAAATGTATGGACTCAAGGTTCTGGAGGCCAAAAGTCCAAACTCAAGATGCTGGATAGGTTGGTTCCATTCCCCTTGTGGAATGTCTTCTCCTTCCTGTGTCTTCCCTCTGTACCTGTCTCTGTCCAAAGTTTTCCTTTCCATAAGGATGATTAGCCCACCCCAGTGACCTCCTTTTACCTTATTTGTCTATAAAGACTCCTCTCCAAATAAGATCACATTCTGAGGTCCTGGGATTTAGCACTTTAACATGTGAATTCTGGGGCATACACAAATCACCCTCTAACACACTGTGGGAAGCCAGTGCAGAAGAAAGATCCAGAGATCCTGTGAGAGCACAGGGGACACCGGCCTCAGGGTGTGTAAGAGAACCATCAGGGCAGAGAAGAAGTCTGTTGGAACATATCCCCAGGGCTGAGCATGATCAGGTGGACAGTGTGGCAGGTGGGAGCCGTGAAAGGCATTTGAGCAGGGGAGAAGTCACTCATTCTGGGCTTTGGGAAGACCCCATGAGGAGAAGGGGGCAGAGGTGTGACCACTGTGAGCTATCACCCTTCCAGGCAGCAATGAAGTCTCAGACCGAGCCTTCTGGTACATCTTGCCTGGAACAAGGATACAAATAGATCTGCCATGGCAGGGACATGAGTGTGCCCGGAGAAGTCCCCTAGGACCACTCACTCTTCAGAAGAGGCAGGAATCCCAGGGATTAGAGGGAGCTGCGGCCCTGGGTTGAGTCAGCACTAACACCTGGGATGTGAGGCTCTGAAATGGCTCGCTTGATTTCCTGACCCAAAGCCCCTGCAAAACCAGAAAATTAAAGGCAAATCATTTAGAAACAGTTCAGTTAACTCTTGGGGATTAATGTCAGCCTTGCCCTCTGGAAGCCAAGCCGGGGCCATGGTGGCAATGAGTGACGCATCGTCTCGGTTTTCTGGAAGCAGAGAGCAGCAGAACGGGGCTCCTTCCGGGGCCTTGGGCTGCTGCCTGGTGTCCTTTCCAGGCCTTCCTCAGAGGGTCACTGGTTCTGTGTTGCTGTGGGTTAAGGAGCGTGTCCTTTGGGATTGGCACACTCTGCTGCGCCTGGGGAGGGAGGCGTACGGACCCAGCGAGGGAGGAGGCCCATCTGCTGGACTTGACACTTCCTCATGAGCAAGAGCTTTTCTGGCTTGGGTTTCAGGGTGGCACCCATGTAGGACAGACGTTAGAGTCCAAAGCTGACCACCAAGAAAGAACTCTTGAGACGGCTTTGGTGCAGCAAGGTGGTTTTATTGAAGTAGGGGACGGGATGGGTGGGCAGAAAGAGCTGCACTGGGGTCATGAGGAGTGGCCCATCCTGTACTTTCAAGTAGGGAGAGGGTCAGGGAGAGCGGAACCCTCCCAGGGATTTTGGCAACAAGGTTCTCAGGATCCCAAGGGGGCTAGCTTTTGTTGGGAAAGGGCATTTATTAAGTAAACCCTCAATCACGAGATCCTCCAGATGTAGATCGGTGGGTCATATGCTTGGAGGGTGATTGCCAACATGAATCTTGGGAAGGGAGGAGGGGGAGGGAATTGAGATAAAGGAAGTTTCCAAAGGAATTTTTTTTTTTTAAGATTTTACTTGTTTATTCATGAGAGACACACAGAGAGAGACAGAGACACAGGCAGAGGGTGAAGCAGGCTCCATGCAGGGAGCCCGATGCGGGACTCGATCCCAGGACCCCGGGGTCACGTCTTGAGCTGAAGGCAGATGCTCAACGACCTGAGCCACCCAGGGCCCCCCCAAAGGAATCTTTATATGCTGAAGGAGACTTACAGGGTCCTGGGGGTCGGGCTAAGACTGCCTCATGCCCTTAACAAAGTATCAGCATCCAGGCAGTTGAGTCCCTAGAGGAAGGTCACTCTGCCTGCTTCAAGGACTTGTCAGCGGGCTGTAGGTAGTGAGGAAACGTAATAATTTTCCTTTTGCCTTTGCTTCCCACATCAGCACTGCCAATCCGTTCTCTTTGGGTCTCTGCGGTTCTGCCCCTGTCCCTGCATCCTGCCGCCTGTTCCTGTCTGTCCTCCCTTTGCATTAAGTTCGCCCTCACTCTGTGTGCCTCTGGGCTCTCTGTGTGCCCCAGCCCTCCTTATGTCTGCTCTTGGGGGGCCTGTCTGCCTCTCCCTTCATCTCCGAGCCCTTGTCTCTGTGTCCCTGTTGGCCTCTGAATCTCTCTGTCAGCATATCTCAAAGTGCCAGGTTTTCCTGGGCTGGTCTTTGGTGGCTGCAGCGGGCGGTGGTGACAGAAGCTGGGAACCCCTGCTGTGAATCCTGGACATTCACACCTACATTTGCTTGTCAACAGCACCAACCGGCCTGCAGAAAACCACCTCTCTCGTCCCTGTTTTACTCCGTGCTTTCCACCTGACTGGTTTGACTACAAGGGTCAATTCATCCCCCACAGACACCTGCTAACATCCTGCGGAATAATCTTAGAGTTCTGCTCTATGTCTTGGCCCTGCTCCCTGTTTGTCTACCCAGCTCTCCTCTCTCTCTCTCTCTCTCTCTCTC
Organism: Canis lupus familiaris; assembly: GCF_011100685.1. Lineage (NCBI taxonomy): Eukaryota > Metazoa > Chordata > Mammalia > Carnivora > Canidae > Canis > Canis lupus. Next base: position 63,282,366 of record NC_049229.1, read on the forward strand.
TCTCTCTCTCTCTCCTCTCTCTGTGTCCCTGAGTCTCCGTCTCTCCCTTCCTGAGTCCTAGCCCTCCCGGTAATGATGTGTCTGTCTGTCTGTGTTGGCAAGCCAGGAATGAACACTGAAGGAGGAACTGGTGTCTTCTTAATTAAGAGAGTTATTAAGTACTGGCTTTGGAAAAACCTGGTTTTGATAGAACAGAATGGGATGAAAACCTAAACTCAATATTGCTTATTTTGCCCCCTGAAATAACAGAGTCCTATTCAGACAATCACTTGGCGACAGGAAGGTCAAAGGAGAAAAAGTAACTCCTTGAGGCAACTCAAGGGTGGGCTATGATTCCTTTAAAGCAGAAGAGCGGCAAGCTTCCCCCCCACCCCATTACCAAATGCCACCTTTGCCTGGGGCCTTTTTTTTTTTTTTTGCCTGGGGCCTTTGCAGCAAGCAGCGTCCTGCCCCAGCTCTAGCACCTTTTCATTTTGATAAAGACCTCACTGTCTTTTTACCAACTTACTACTTGAAATGATAATATAGCCTGCGTTTGGTGTTTCAAGGCTGTGATCTATTTTCCTAGTGGTTCAGTTTTAAAAAAAAAAGAAGGTTTAGTTTTTCCTAAAAAAAAAAAACCCCAAAAAACAAACAAACAAAAAAAACGGAGGGCCCAGGGAGGTTTTCTCCCTTTCTCCTCTTGCTGACTTGAGTTCTCTGTCTCTCTCTGTCTCTCTCTTTACTGCTTTGTCCTGGGACAGCCTTGGCCTGAGGTCCCAGGAGGGTGGGGGCTCCTTGGCCTTTCCCAGGAGCTGGGGTGCTGGGGGGATGGGGAGCAAATGGTGAGCTTTGTGGATCAGACTGAGGTGCAGTGAGGGCGCTTTTCCAGCAGCAGAAGCCGGGAGCCAGAGGGTCACCAAGCCGCAGATGCTGGGGGTGCTTCCAAGTCCTGGGTGGCAGGTGCAGGCGGTGGGGGGGTGGTGCGAGGCCAGCCTGCTGCAGGACTGGGGCATGTGCCTGAGCCCCACTGGCTTCCCGGGCACTGCCAGAGATCAGCCCGGGCCACCCACACGCCGAGGACTGACACGAAGTAACTACACGGAGGAGAGGAGGGGGACCTGGGCTTTTGAAAGCGCATCACTACTGTTTCTTCCTGTCCCCACTTTTTCTCCCTGTCTCTCCCGTCCACATGCCCTGTGACTCCTCTCCTTAGCTCGGGCCTGCGGCCTCCTTCCTCTCTCTTGGCCTCTTGAGCAAGCTGTTACCAGTTTCTGCTCTCCGAGGGGGTCCTAAGAGGAAGGCCTGGCGTGTGCCCAATGCTTCAGACCTGAAATGTCATCAAGAACTTTTACACTTGCTGTACAGAGAGAGCAGCCCGGTTTCCATTTCATGGATGAGAAAACCCAGAGAGGGTGAGTGACTTGCCCAACATCACACAGGAAATAAGTGAAACTCAAGTCAGCCAGGGAAGTCCACCTTTCGACCATCCCGTGACTCCCATGGCCTCCTCTGGAGGTTGTGGGGGGGTGCTTTTTCCAGGGACACACCATTTCCCTCACCCTCCTTCTGGCTCTGGCCCTCTTTGCTGTGTGGCTCTGGGCAGGACAGCACCACAGGTGACACCAGAGCCCCTCAGGCTTCGCAGGCTCACCCTGCCCGGGTCGGTGACCCCCACACTGTGTTGGAGGCTGGGCACCTCGGCCCTGGCAGGTCTTTTGCTGATCTGTCTTCTTTTCTCCCAACCTCGACTCTGTTGTGCCAGGAGGAGCTGCAAAGAAGGAGCTGGCCCTGATACAAATGATTTTGGCTTCTGGAACACTGACCATCAGCAATGTTGGCAGCAGGTGAATTTCCAGTCCTGTCTTACATAAGGAAACACCAAGTTCATATTTTTAAACATACCAGAAAACTGTTCCTCAACTGTGACCTGCCATCAGGAGGGGCAAAATGAGGACACATGGTGGAGTGAGAGGGGCTGACGAGGAGGGGGCTCAAGGTGGACCTACTAGTAGCAACGGTCCCGAGCGTCTGCGAAGAGCTGGCTCTGTACCAGGCCCGTAGCCATTCCATCTCACTAAATCCCTCCAGGAGCCCTGGAGGCAAGGGCTGCCGGTCCTGATCTGGAGAAGAGGAATCTGAGGCTTATATCCCAAGGTCCCCAAAGCTCCCAAACCAGGAAGGTCAGACTGCAAGCCCCGTTCACCTACCATGAAGTGAGTCTCCCCTGGGAGAGGAGGCAAGCTGTTGAAGCAGTGACTTGGTTGCTGTGGAATTGGTAACAAAGCTCAGACAAGTGCTGGACGCAAGGCCTTTGGTCTCAGGCACTGGAAGATTTGGAGCATCCTCAGGCCAGTGGTGTGGCCAGAGAGTAGGCTGCTGCTGTGCACATTGTCTAGAAGGAGCCCAGAGTTTCCCTGGGGCTCCAGCAGGGATCTGGAAAGTGCTCGCCTGCAAAGGGGAATTATCTGACCGGTACCTTCAGTGCCCATCAAGAAGAGTCTAGATAAACAAATCATAGATCAGCAACTAACAAGATCTACAGAGCTCTCTGAGACTTACGAGGGGAGAAGTCCAAAATCCAGCAGCCTGTGGTTAAATGTGGAGTGAACTGCAGAATGGAAAAATCACTTGTGTTAAAAGATCCCCCAATACAAAGCCTAATGTTTCCATGGGTAGTTTTAAGTGTGTGTCCATGCCTGTTAAGAGGCCCCCCCAAATTGCCGATGGGCCTGGGCTCCCTTTGGGGGAAGGACTGGAATGAAGGGGGCAGAGGGTGATGGGGAGGGGCAGGGATGGGTGGGTGGGGGAAGCTGGGATTTCTCTGTAGTGCTTGAATGACTTACAGCAAAAAATATAATCATGTGCTTCTTGAGCAAAAATAAAGGCATTAAGAAAATCAAAAGAAAAGGGCAAAGCTGCTTTGTGGATAATAAATATATAGGATGGCAGCTTGGTTTGATGGATCAATTCATTCGTTCACTCAGCCAATAAACATTAAAGAATATGTGTCCTCTGGGACAGGCCCTGTGCTAGGGGCTGGGGCTGCAGGGATGACAGACGGAGCCTGTGTCCCCAAGGAGCTTAGGATCCAATGAGGAAGGTCTATGGCAAACCCAGAGTGACAACCAGGATGATAAAGTCATTCCAGGAGCTGCGATTGCCCAGGGGATCACGTCATCTGGCTGGTCCACAAGTATCATGAAATTGTTGTCAAGAGGGTAATATTTAGGTGGGGCTCTCCAGGAAGACCAGGAGCCAGGGAGAAGGTTCCTGACAGAGAGGACAGTGTGAACAAAAGCTGCACAGCAGGGGAGCCCAGAGCCACGCTCTGGTGGGCTGTCACTAGTCTTCCCACACATCTCCCTTCCTCCTGGAGCCAACATAGCTGGGTGACTATGTCCACCATGAAGACACCCAGATTCTAGAGCACCTCTGTCCTCTCGGCCACACAATCTCTCTGATCCTGTTTCTTGTCTGGAAAAGGATTGGGGGTGGGTAGGGGTGTGGGGGGGTGGTGATAATCCCTGTCCTGCCAAGTTTCTAGGATCATCATGAGGACAGGTGGGCTAATGATTGAAAAAGCATTTCAAAAACCAAAATGCACCAAAGACTTGGATTCTAGTCTTGCTTTTAGAGTCGGAGCCATGCACCCATACAGAAAAATTAAAAACAGAAAAAAAAGGACCTGGATTTCTCCCTCTCTTATCCCCAGGCCTCCAACAACCTCAGGTAGACAAGGCCTTCTGAGACCAGCCATCAGACTGAGAAGTTAGGGGCAGGGTGGGGAGGGGTCATGGGGGTAGGGCAAGGGAAGAGATGGCCACATCACAGCGATGGGCTATGAAGACAGTTGTCCTTTCCAGCAGGTTTGTGGTGGGGCCTGGCCAGGCTCAGGCCCAGCTATGAAGTCACCAAATAGGATTTTCTTTGCTCTCAGACTTGGCTGTTTTCCATTTTCTTAACATCTTGCCAAGGAAAATAGCTCTTGGGAAGATTCTGCACCCTTTCTATCCTGCAGAGGAGTGATCTGGCCTTTCTCTTGGTAGTATCCAGGGGCCACCAGGTTAATATGGTCACGGTCACCTCAAGCCCTCTGTAGCCTGGGATGTGAGTGAAAGTGGCGCTTAGAGCTGTCAGAGCCTTGACAGGCTCCTGAAAGAAGCCCTCCTTGACTTTCCCAGGGATCAGGACAGTGAGGTGAAGGGAGGCAGCTGTCAGTAGTGAGTAGATGAGACTGTATTTACTGGGGATAGTGGTAGGGGCTTCCAGGGCTCTGCTGATCTTGCACAGCTTAGATCATTGTGGATTTCCTAGGGCCAAGGAGTGGTCCCTGAGACCTGTAAATGACATCATTGTCCCAGACAGAATGTCAACAATGGTCTGCAACGGGACTGTCATGTTTGAGTGTGTTGTCCCTCATCTGCAACACTGGCCTGAGAAACCCAGGTTTGTAATTTGTCGAGCAAAAATCAGAAGGCAATCTAGGGAAGGATATGGTAACCTAGAGCCTTGCCTGCTGTATCCAGCTCATGGAACAGGTGACAGCGTGGATGGTAGGAAATTGGGGTGAAACCTGGACACCTGGGATCCTAGCTTACAGTCTGCAGGGGTGGAGGGAATCACACATCTCATGAAACAGGATGGATTCTGTGAGAGCAAGTGTGTTCGAGAGCCCTGAGGCTATGCTTAGGTTTGATGATTTGCTGGAAGGACTAGCAGGACTCAGAGAGCTATTGTACTCACGGTTATGGTTTATAACAGTGAAAAGACACAGGTTAGAATCAGCAAGGGGTGAAGATGCATGAGGCGCAGTCCTGGAGACACCGTGCACCAGCCTCTATGTGCCTTTCCCAGGGGATCACAGATTACAGACTGACTGATTTGTGTGGCAATGATGTGTGACAGCCAGAGAAGCTCACCTGAGTCTCAGTATCCAGGTCAGCATGTAGGCATGGCTGTCCACACCGTGGCTGACCTTACTGGGTCTCCAGCTCCTCCAGAGATCAGACTGATGCATGTGGCCCAAAGCTCCCCACCCCCACCCTCTCCCATTATAAGTCTTATTGTTTGTGTGGACTATCTGGCATGGCCCAAAGACACTCCAGTCAGGACGAATAGTCCAAGGACTTAGTTTCTCTCAGACTCCTCTTTGGAATCTGCAGGGTGTGGACAACCCAGTCTTGCTGGGACAGTCCTTTATGCACAGTAGGATTGACATAGAACTCAGAGAGTCTGAGTCTTTCCCCTGCTGGGTCAGATCAGACGAGGAGAGGAAGCAGGAGAGTGCCTGGCTTGGCTGGCATGAAGCCCTCAGGGTCATGACTGTCAGGAGAAAGTGGCTACATTACACTGATGGAGGACCAAAGCCATCTATTCAAGGAAGAACCCCCCACTTGGTCCCCCCAGTGTTCTTATGAAGAATTTATATAAGATGAGGGACAACCCGGAAGGGCTGAGGTGGATGGCAGGGCTGTCATCTGGGGTCCCTGGCACAGCCACTGGTCTCATGTGATGACCTCCAGCACAGAGACCCCCAGCCAGAGACAAAACAAGCTGGAGCAGCTCCTCAGGCAGCTAAGAGTGGCAGAAGGAATGGGGGGGGGGGTGTTTTTTTTTTAAAGATTTTTTTTTAATTTTTGTTTATTTATGATAGTCACACAGAGAGAGAGAGAGAGAGAGAGAGAGAGGCAGAGACATAGGCAGAGGGAGAAGCAGGCTCCATGCACTGGGAGCCCGACGTGGGGTTCGATCCCGGGTCTCCAGGATCGCGCCCTGGGCCAAAGGCAGGCACTAAACTGCTGCACCACCCAGGGATCCCCCGGGGGGGGGGGGGTGTTTAACAAAGGTACAGAGGGTATGTCTCTTATTTTTAAGTGTCCCCTCTTCTTGTTGCTAAGGTCACAGTTCAGAAGTTAAAATAAGACTTTGTCTCTTCCTGAGATAGTAGATGGCAGTGGGGAAGACGGGTACCCTCGGAAGAAACCTGGAGCCCTGCTCCAGAAACCTGGAACCAGATCTGTTGATTCCAGCAGGTCATGGCAGAGGAGCTGACCAGATGGGCTGGTCTCCAGAAGACAGAACCGGAACAAGGGAGTACAACCAGAAGGAAGGTTTTAGCTCACATACAAAAGAATTTGCTAACGACCAGAACTTCCAGAAGCAGGCAGGAACCACTTGGGTGGCAATAAGCTCCCTGTCATTGGAGGGATTCTTGCTCTGAGAGGGAGAAAAAACTAAGATGACCCATTCCCTACTCTCTCCCGTGGTGACCTCTTCCAGACCTGGGCATTAACCACCTTTTATAGTTCAAATTTCCCCCATTTAAAATTCCAGCCCAGACCACTCTCCTTAGCTCTAGCACCACATCAGTCTTCTCCACTGAATGTCCAGTATGCGGAATACATCCGGCACACAGTGTTCAGTAAGTATTTTTAAACAATTAGATGAATGTCAGCACCCCCATCATCTCCACCACCCCCCCATTCTTTTCTCCTTTTGGGTTATTTAATCAGCACTTCAGGCATATAACCTTCATGCAAGCTACAGTCCCTTGAATCTTATGGCAGCCATGCCAGCTCCACTCTTGACCTCCTGGGTCATGACTGGCAGGAGAAAGTGGCTACATTACACTGATGGAGGACCAAAGCCATCTATTCAAGGAAGAACACCACCCAGCTGCCAGGACCCCCAGAAGCATAAGTCAGACATTCTATGTTGCTTTCCCTGTCCAGCGCCCTGTCACTGTGTATGCCCTGCCTCCTGTGGCTGCCTCCTCCGAGATGGAGTTACTGGGGGCAGTGCTTGCATCTGCTTCATCATTGCTCACCCAATGTCCAGCCTCAGCACTGGCACAGAACAGGTGCTCAGAGCCCAAGCACTGCACCAAACTGCCATGTTCCCAGCTCCGATCTCAGCCTCGGTAGGCTGGGGCTGCCCGTCCCTCCTCATGGCTTCTTCCAGTAGAGCATGTGTGAAATTAATGGACAAGCTCTTCCCGGGCTAGGAAATCTATTTCACTTTAATGAAATCCAATTAATGCCTTCAGTGCGGAGCCCTGGGCCCTCCTAGGCTAAAGATGTTGAATGAGGGGCCGCCTCTTCCTGTAACCCAGATGTGCCTTCTCGCCTTCATCTCCCTTCCAGGAACAGCTCTGCCAGCAATGATTTCTCAGTCTCTTTCATCTCCAAATGCACATCTGTTGTCCACATATCCCTGTCTCAGGGATCTTTGAGTGTCACTCTGCGGAATAAATGAAGAGGGTACTCTTTCACGCCACCTACTCAGCCACATGCCCATCCTTCAACTTACTCATACTCTTATTTGCCCACACACACATCTACTCAGCCACCCATCTAATTGGAAACTTATTCATTCACCCATCTGCTCCCTCCACTTATCCATCCACTCATCATCCTACCTATCCATCCCCCCATCCGTCCATGCAAACACACCAAATACTCATCTCCTTGAGTGTCTACTTTATCTTAAGTTCTTTGCCTGGCGCTAGGTAAATAAAGTTGAACAAGATTCAGTTACTCCCCTGGAAAGGCTAGCAAGCAACTTCTAGCAACTTTTCCACTAACTGCTAGCTAGCAACTTTTCAGGTTTAATAAGAGAAAACCAACACAGTGCTGTGGTTAAGAAAAGTATGAGTTCGGGGTTCCTGGGTGGCTCATTCAGGTGAGTGTCCAGTTCTTGGTTTCAGCTCAGGTCACGATCTCAGGGTCGTGGTATTGGGCCCTGAGTCAGGCTCCCCACTCAGCAGGGAGTCTGCTTGTCTCTGGCTCCCTCTGCCCCTCTACCCTGCTTTCTCTTTCAGAGGAAACAAAATCTTAAAAAATAAAAAAGAAGAGCACGGGTTCTTGTGCTAGAAAATTTGGAGTAAGATACCAGGTCAAGTACTCAGTAGCTCAAGAACATGAACAAATTGCTAAAGTTCTTTATGTTTCGATTTTCTCATTGCAATGAGAAATGGAATTGTGGAATGTATTAAGTGATCAACAAGTGATCAATAATACTATTATTTAATGTTGTTGCTCTGATCATTATGGTCTATTCCCTCATATATTAATCACAAGATGTGATTACTTGTGCATTTAATGATTAATTTACACACTCAATGAGTATTTATTATCCTCTGCATATTCCAGCCTGCGCTAAGCTGTGCATACTTCAGAAGTTTAGAATTTTATTGTATAGACAAGGCAGGCACCCCTGGAAATAATAACACCGTAATAACAACCACATGAATGGTTGTAATAATAAAGACAGCTTAATAGCTGTCAAAGGCTTACCATGTAGGCATTGTTCCGAGTATTTTCTGTATATGAACTCATTTCAAATTCATAACAGCTCTGAAGCAGGTCCCAACATGCTCCCCATTTTACAGAGGAGAAGATCAGGACCAGAAGAGGTTAAATGTCTCATCCAGTGTCTTATGGTTGGTGAGTGGAGGACGTGGGATTTGAGCCATCACAATAAAGGGGTCTTAACCGGAATAGGGCCTTGGAGTGTTTGTTCTTGAGGATCAGCCAGAGGCTCAGCCAGAGCCGCTGAATCAAAACCACTGGGTGCAGGGCCCAGGAATCTGCATTTTGAGCATGAGTTACCCCCTCTTTAAAGCTTGAAAATTCCTGCTCTGATGTTGGAAGTAGAAGCCCGCCCTCAACTTCACCACTTACTCCCTGTGTGATGCTTAGCCCCTCTGGGGCTCCGTTTCCCCTTTAGGAAGTGGGGATTGGTACTATTGCCTCTTGACCTATAGCTTAACAAGGTGATCAGAAACATGAGTGCAAGAGTGTGGAGGAAGGGGAGGAATACAATGTTTGGGGGCCAGGTTCTGGGATGCCCTGCAGGTGGAGGGACGTGCAGATGGTAGAAGGGAGGCCAAAGACCAGTGTGGACGCTTCAGAGTCTGAGGATCCCTTGGGAGCTTTGTGTTAGATTCATTAGGATCCTTCTGAGTTTCTAGGCTTTTGAGGTATCTGTTAAAACAGGTCCTTCCTCACCAGGGACACGCCTGACGGCTTGGTTCTAGGAAGCTTCTTCCAGGACCAATCAGGGTGAGTGGCAGAGTGTGCTTGCAATCTGAGGGGAGGTCGTGGCACGTGCCACCCTCGAGCCCACGTGGCATCTGTGGCTGGTCCCCACACATTCCTAGGAAAGCTCTCTCAGCCCTTCCAGCTTTGCAGGCAGCAGACAGGGTGGTTTCAGGACGCAGCACCTGCTTCTGCTGGGTGAGTGACGGGGTCGCCCCGGAAAGGGGGCTCTCTCGGGTCGGCATGACCGGGGGTCACAGTAACAGCTGAGAGATGAAAACTCATCCATCAGTATGCCTGTCACCATGACTGTCACCATGAGCAAACACTCCTGGTGGCCCGTTCATTGACTTTTTGATGCAGACTGCATCACCTTAGGGAGTGAGGGTGGCATCTGGCAGGAATCTGGCCCAGCAACAGTGCCCACGTCACGGCATCCTGAAGTTTGGATCAGTCTGCATTTGGTCAGGAAAACAGCTACTGCCAAGTGGCTCGGGAACAGGGCTGCAGTGGAGGAGGGGAGTTTTGCAGAGCCTGGGGAGAGCTGGGGCCTCTGGAGGCTCTGGTGACACAGTCACCAAACCTCAGCCCAAAGGCCCCAGAGCAGGGGAGCGACTAGGTGTGGGGGTCCCCACAGACAGTGCTCATGAGGTGGTCAGAGAAGCCCTGCATCTAAGGGAGTGGTTGGCCCCAACCTCCACGGCCTCCCAAGAGTAACTGTACCTCCCAGTTGCAAGAGAGCTGGTGACACTGGCAAGCCCCAACCAGAAGCTGCCTCAGTTCTCTGGGCTGTAGGAACAGCACCAGGCTGGCAGCTTAACCAAAAGAAATGTATTGTCCCACAGTCTTGGAGGCCAGAAGTCCAAGATCAAGGTGTCGACGATGGGGCTGGTTCCTTCTGAGGCTGGGGTGAGGGGGTGGGAGTGAAGAACACGCTCCAGGCCTCTCCCCGAGCTGCTGGGGGTTTGCAGGCAATCTCTGGCATCCTTGGCTGTAGAAGCATCACCTCGATCCCTGTCTTTGTCTTCACGATGTGTTCTCCCTGAGTGCATGTCTGTGCCCAAATGTCCCCTTTTTAGAAGGTCATATTGGATTGGGGCCTCCCCTGGTCCAGCATGACCTCATCCTAAGTAATTACATCTGTAAGCCCTCTAATCCCACATAAGGTCACCTTCTGAGATATTGGGGGTTAGGACTTCAACATACAGGTTTGGGGGGAGGGACACAATTTAACCCATGACAGAGAGGAATCTGGGAAACATAGTTCCCAGCCTTAGAGGAATGTGGTAAGAAGATGAGGATGGCCTCACCCACAGAAAGCCGGCAGGGATGCTTCCCCACCCATTCATCCCTTCATGAAACGTTCACTGAGCACCTACTACACGCCAGGCTCTGTTTGGTATTGGAGACCCAGGGGTGAGTTAGGCCTTTCCCCTGTGTTTGTCCTGGGCATGAGTTGACAAGCAAATCGAGAAATTATGATTTTTGACAGAATGCTCACGGGAGGACCAGAGGAAGCCCAGCCCGCCCACTTGGAGACTTGAGGATGAGTTTTGCAAAAGAGGAGGTGGAGCTCAGTGGGGGAGTCAGGAGGGGCAGTGAAGTGAGGAAGGCATTCCAGCTGGAGCCACCAACCCGTCCCAGCAGGCACAGAGAGAGGGGCCAGGGAGGAGCAGCGCCTGAAGGCAGGGTGCCAGAGCTCCTTGGATCCCAGGCAGAGGACTGGGGCGGGGCGGGGAGGGGGAGCATGGGTACGCGTGCACTCCCACCACCAATCCTGGACTGCTTCCCCATCTCCTCAGGTTAAATATGGGGCAGCCGGGGTGGAAGCAGTGTGAAGGAGGTGGCAGGCAAGTGCAGATGGCCAGGATGAGTCACTTATGCTCCTTAGGGGGCTTTGATCACGCAGAAGCGCTGCTCCTTCGACTTTGTGATATATTTAGAGCCAGCCCCTTCCGCCTCCATGTCTGCAAACTCTGTCCTGCCACCCGAGAGTGGGGACTCTGCCTTCCTCATCGTGGGTCCCCCATAGCTGGTCTGGCACCTGGCCTGGCAAATTGTGGGCTCAGAAATGTTGAACACAACAGCAAAGTGGTTTATTTGACTGTTGCCACCCACCTGGCTGCTGCCAGCAGAGGGCTTATGCCAACGTGTTTGTGTTCAGCAGCCCTCATAAATGTTTTTGGATCTTGATCTCTTATATTTGCACAACTTGAATAAACAAGTTTATACCCATTACCTTATTTCACGTCTGGACAACAGGCAGGGCGGGGAGGAGGTGGTTCTCTCTCTGGTATGGATGAGGGTGATGAGTCTGCTGAGAAGTTCCTCATCTGAAACAGGTGCGGTGCAGGACTCTGGGGGGAGGTAGCCAGGTGTCCTCTGCTCTGGGTCAGTGCTGGGGGACAGGCAGGTGGAGGTGGGGGAGAAGCCACGTGTCTGGGTGGCTGGTGCTTTTTGGCTTTTTGATGAATGGCTTAGTCATAAACAGAATCTGAGCCAGAGGCAGGAAGGGAAATGGGCAGTGGCTACAGAGGCCATGGCAGGAGCTCAGGAGAAAAATCCAGGTGGCTCCGATCCTGGAGGAAGCAGTGTGGATGTACGGGTGTGGTGGAGAGCTGGGGGGATGCTCAGGGTAGATGGACCGGGCAGTTCTGGAATACAGAACAGACAAGACTTCCTAGAGGTTGACAATAGGGTGGGAGGGGGCACAGAGATGACCCCGAAGTCTGGCCTGAGCACCTGGATGACCCCGAGGTCTGGCCTGAGCTCACATTTACTGCATGGGGAGGGGCTGGTTAGAGATCTGGAGGGTGCACGGAGGGTTTCATTCTGGATATGCCAAGTCTGAGACCCAAGCCCAGCTTCCTGGTATGACACAAGGTTTCTGTGCAGGGCGGATCCACACGCATTTCTAGGAACGCGGTGGGGCTGGAAACATAGCCTGGGGAATTCCTTTAAGGAAAGAAACAAAATCCTGAATAGAAAATTCGATATGATTATATATGCACTTATTTGGCTGACAAATATTACAAAGGGAAAAGGCTCCGTACAAGTGAGGAAGGGAAGCCCGGGCTCCTGAGAGCCCCGCCCGCGCTCTCCTGCTCCTCCAAGCTTTGCTCAAGCTGTCCTTCTGTCTTCTCTTCCTCCCTGGTGTCTCCTACTCTTCCTTTAAGACCCAGCCTGGATGTCCTGGCCCCCAGCTGCCTTCCCCCACCCTCAGGCCGAGTGACTGCCTCTTCTCTGACCCCAGGGCCAGCTGCCCTGTCCTCTTGAGATTGTGAGCTCCTCAAAGGGGGCAGGGCTGCATTCCCCTCCAGGCCATGGCACACGTAGATGACACTTAATCGGGGCTATCTGACTGATAATTAATCATCAGTTTTTTAGTGAATGGATGGTTAATTCAAGAGCTCATGCTCTAGGGGATTTGGCAAAACCAAACTTTCCATAGGCAAAGAGCAAGCAAAGGATTCCAGTATTTTAAAGTTCATTAAAACAAACATTTCCTGGGGCACCTGGAGGCTCAGAGCCTTAAGGGTCTGACTCTTGATTTTGGCTCAGGTCGTGAGATAGAGCCCCAGCTGGGCTCTGGGCTCCTTGATGGATATGGAGCTGGTTTAAGATTCTCTCTCCCTCTGCCCCTCTCCCCCCAAGAACCCCCCCCCCAAAAAAAACCCATTTCCTGTGCGTGCTTGTGTAGAGAGTCTGAGAGGGCTCTGTACTTTTCAGAAGGGCTCCAACCCGAATCATCTCGCCTGATCCTTCCAGGAGCTCTGGAGGGAAGATGGGACTTGTTCCAACCCCAGAACCCTTTGGTTTGGATTCAGGGTCATAAGGGGTTTTTGTCGGTGCCACGTGGCGGGGGTGGGTGTCTAGCAGGAAGGAGGAGGAGTGATGGTGCAAAGGCCACGGGACACCTGCAGTACAGGGAGAGACCTGTCCTTGCTCTCAGGAGGCTCACACTCCATTCAGAGCGGCGGAGAAGAGGGGAGTAACTAAGCTGCACTCAGGGAAAGAGCAGAGCCCTGGCACTCTGTGTGTCCTCAGGCCCCTGGAGGGCTCTGGGGTAGGAGCAGCAACGGCTGGGGGATTGACCTCAGGGCCACCAGGGAGGGTGGCAGGCTCTGCCCATGGAAACGGCAAAGGCCGGAAGACAGAGTGCCAGCCCGGAACCCCTTCTCTGCACATTAGGATTAGGCAGGAATTGTTCCCACTGAAATTCCCCCATCCTAACAGGCCAGCCTAAGCCCCCTTCTCCATGCAGCCTTCCTGGGTTCCCTCTGCTGGCAGGACCCATGCTTCCTGTAACCCCCGGGGCATGATACCTCTGCCTGTCTTATGGTGGAGTCCATGGGGCCACCGCATCGCTTCCATGTCATTCTCTAAGCTCTAGAGGGATGTGACCTGTGTAACTCAGCACCTCTTCACCTGCACCTCCAGTAACAGAGACGGTTGACATTTGTAGAGCTCGGTGACCCTTATCAGGGGCTTCTCATAGATCTTCTAACCACGGGAGCCCTGACATCCCTGCTGCAGCCAGGCTCTGAGATCAGTCTTGGGTTAAACCTTATCTCCAGGGCTCACAGGGCAGCAGCCTTGCACTGGTTACTGAGCCTCCCCCAGAGCCTGGTCTCCTGGTCTGTAGTAGGGGTGTCACGCCCCCACCCCCAGGACTGGCTGGCCACCAGCGCTAACCATTATCATATAGGAACTGGCCTCAGAGTGGGTGGTAATCAATGTGTATTCAATCAATGGCTGACGGATGTGCAAAAATGTGCCTTGCCCTTGAGCAAACTTTTTTTGCATCTGGAAGGAGGCGGGTGTCAGGGGAAACTTGATGATGTTAATTGGAAGTCAGGTGGTGCTAAACTGCTAGGCTGGAGGAGGCAGCCACGAAGCCATCCGCCTTCTTGTTTAAAGTGAGTTATAATTCCCCAGGGAATGAGGAACCAGGCAGTTTGCTCCAGCAGAGAAAGGGAAGCCGAGCACCCCTACCTCCGGTGCCCCGTTGTGTCCCCAGGCTAATTAGTACTAGGACAGGGACATAGACAGGCCCTCGAGGGGGTCCAGGAGGAGCCTCGGGAGAGGAGGGACCCAGGCCAGACTGCAGCATCCAGAGGAGGTCCCAGCAGATGCCGCTGAGAGCACTGGCCACACCTCCCCCCTGGTCACCAGTGACCAGCGTGGACTCAGCGGAAGTTCACTGAGCGATTCCCTTCCACAGAATGACTGATCACCTGTCCTTCAGGGCTACTTGCCTGCATGGAGCGGGGGGGGGGGGGGGGGCGGGGGGAGGGGGGAGGTGTGCTCAGTGCGCAGGAATAGAGACCTAATGGGGTAATTCTATGCAGGGTAGAAAGCATCTGGCAGCCACGATCCAGCCCACTCTGCCTTTTCCTGGCTCTGTGACCTCGAGGCAACACTGGAGCCTCAGTTTCCCCAATTCTGGCTGGAGGGGGTGGAATTTGCTCTGCCCTACTCAAACCTTAAAAAAAAAAAAAAAAAAGGTGCTTCTGGACCAGGGCGTTTCACCTCTTCCCGGCCCCTCGGGGATTCATTTGCATTCTTGGAATAAAATTGTTGACTGTACTTCATGCTCAGTCGCACATTTAAATGCTTCTGTGAGGTTATTTTGGAGAAGTAACTCTCTGGAATGTTGGCAGGGCAGGCACCCCCGCCTCCCCTTGGAGAGGCAATCAGCCCCCTGCCGAGGCTGGAGGCGACTCGGGGCGGGCATCCTGGCCCCGGGGAGGCGCTGTCCAATGAGAACCTCACCCCAGGGGCTGTCTCGAGGCTGTTGGGAAATGTCTCATTTTTATATGTAAATAAATCATTTCCAGAGATTGCTCTGATCGCAGCAGGCTGCTGCTAAAATGTTTTAAGTGGGTCCTTTGCCACTGTAAACTTTGTTAAGCATTATTATCATGTTTGGTTCTGTTTTCCTCTGCCGAGCCCTCTGCTCCCAGCATTCTAGCCCCTTCTGTCATTGTATCCTGGTTGCATACCTCTGGGGACAGAGAGCTTACTACCTTCAGGACACCCATTCCAGGGTAGGACAGCACTGACTGCTGGAAAAGTCTCAGTGAGCTGGAATTGGAGCTGTCTTCCTATCGTTGGTCACTGCTACCCTCTTGAGCCAGGCCTTGCTCTGGCCTCATAGAACCAGCTTGCGCCCTCTTCCTCGGCTACCTCCTCCCTGTGCCGGACCAGTGCTCTGACCTCCTTGCCACAGCCCATAAAATCCTGATCACCTGGCCCCTTGCTCACCCTTATCTGCTCTCCCCCTTACTTACTATGCTCCAAAGCTGCTGGCATCTGTTCCTCCAAGACACAGAGCACTGTCCCACGCTGGGGCCTTTGCATCTGCTACTCCCTCTGCCAGGATGCTCCTTTCTTGAGTTTCCTTCTCAAGGTTCTCAGCTCAATGTCACTTCCTCAAAGATGCCCTCTCCCTGGCCGTCTTCGCTAAAGTGTCCCCTAACCCTCTCACATTTTCCCGTGCGGTTTCCCACTGGACTACCCCATAAGGCAGGACAGTATATACTTATTTCCGTGTTGCTGTCTGCCCAGTTTGAATGTGAGCCCCCTGGGGATAGGTCTGTGTCTTGTTCTTGCTGTAATCCCAGGTCCAGCACACAGTGGATGCCTAATAAATGCTCATTCTGAGAGTGTGATGCTCACTTCCTCGGAGTCGCCTTGCTGCTGGTTCCTCAGTGGCCACTGGCAAAACGCAGGATGGGGAGGCTCCCCTTCCTTTTCTCTGGATATGCTTCCTTCTGCATCAAGAAGGTCCAAACTCAGCAGCAGCAGCTGGTCCCCAAACACAATCTTACAGCAAGCTCAGTCTACAGAACAGATAAACAGGGAAGTGGTCTGCCTGAAGCAGTGTTCGCTTCATATGATGCTTGGCCCCCCTGGCTCCCCGTGCGGACCCTCGGGCACCTGCAGAGATGTGTCTGTCCATACTCACACCCCCTCGGTCTGGCGTCAGCTCCTCCTTTCCCTCAGGTCCCGGCCTCGCCCATTCTCAGGCAGAGATTCCATCCACCAGGCCTAGCTCATCAGCTGGTGCCACACCCCGGTCACAGGGTTTGGGCTCCAGAAGGACACGTGACCCCTGCTGGTTTGGAGTCTGGCCTTGGAAGTTTTCCTAGAAGCACTGAATAGGAAGTCTGCTCTTTGTGCTAGGGTCACTGGGCTGCTTGAGTGCGAGCCAGGATCTGTGGGCATCCTCAGGGGAGAGCCTTCCTGAAAACAAAGCAAACCAGAGGATTGCAGACTCGAGAGATGGAGAGAAAGTAGGCGAGTGCTCATGATTGTCTGGACTCCTGGATCTGGCTGTACCTGCAACCGTGCACTTTACAGTTACCGAAGCCGACAGATTTCCTCCTCTGCTTACGCCTGTTTGAGCTGGGCTTTTTCTCACTCGTAACTCAGAGAATCCTGACTTTGGCTTTGGGGCCACGCACGTGGCTCCATGTCATCCTTAAAGTCAGCCAGGACGCATTCCATGCTTTGTCTTCCACTGGCTTATTTGCGTGGGCAGTAATGATAGCAACAACACCTCTCTCTTCTCAAGTGCTTTTCAGCTTTCACTGTTTCCAGGAGAACACCATGGAAAAATTACTCTGTTTTTGTCTTGCAGATGAGGAAACTGAGTTCAGGAGCTTGAGGGCATTGCACAAAGTCACCTGACTACACGACAGAAATGCCTCTGCAAAGGTTTTCAGGATTTATGACACCTACGACAGAGGTGGATTAATGCTTTATTGATTGATTGATTGATTGGCTCGTATCTGGTCTTTGGGCTTTTAAAGATCATTATTTTAATTACATAAGGAGCTTACATAAATTGGTAAACAAAACAACTGAACTATCCTCTGGCAGATGAGTGAGAATAGGGAATTCACAAAAGAAACAATCCAGGAAGTAAATAAAAAGTGGAAAAAATACTCAGGCTTACTAGTAATCTAAGACACCCAAATCAAAACAAGATACTAGGTTTCTTATCTTTAAAATACGCAAAGAGGGACACCCTGGGGCTCAGCAGTTGAGTGTCTGCCTTCGGCTTAGGCTTAGGATGTGATCCTGGGGTCCCAGGATCAAGTCCCACATGGGGCTCCCTGCATGGAGCCTGCTTCTCCCTCTGCCTGTGTCGCTGCCTCTCTCTCTCTCTTTGTCTCCCATGAATAAATAAATAAATCTTTTTTTAAAAATGTGCAAAGATTAAAACAAAAAACAAACACTGAATGCTGTCCTGGATATAGGAAGTTCTTCCGTGATGATTGTTTTGAAAAGAATTTGGCAAAAGCATGTTTAAAACAGAGGCTGGCAAATATTTTCTGAAAAGGGCCGGATAGTAAATATTTTTAGCTCATGGAACCATATGGTCTCTGTTGCAACTACTCAATCCCCTGTCGTAGTTCAAAAGCAGCCATAGACGGTGTATAAATTAATGAGCAAGGCTGTGTTCTGATATACCTTTATTAGTAGGAACAGGTGACAGGCTGGATTTACCCCTCAGGTCATGGTTTGCTCATCCCCTAGTTGTAAACATGTATTATTAAACAATTATTAAAATGATGATTATACAAAAAATGTAGAATGTAAAGCTAAATGGAAAATTCCTGGCTACCCAGTTATATGCCCCAGTACATATAATCATAGCCATGCAGAGAAACCTAGGGGGAAAAATCTTAGAAAAAGAAAATATACCTGAGTTAGTTAGCTATGGTGGCATAAAATATCCCCAATTTAGGAGTTTGAAATAACCATTATTATTTCTCCTCAGGCTATGCATATGTTGTCTGGGCTGTTCTGTTGGCTGATTTCTGGACAAGTGTCTGGGGATTCTCTGCTGCACAGGGTCACCTATGTGCCTGTGCCATGCAGGCCGGAGGGTGCTGAGAGTGGTCTGAGAGGTAGCCAAAGCACCCAAGACCTCTCGAGGTCTAGGGTCAGAGCTGACACTGTCACATCCACCACAGCCTATTTGGAAGCAAGTCACAGGCCAGTGCAGAGTTGCACTCCTAGGGCGTGGACAGGATGGGGTTGGTAGAGAGTTGACCGAAGCACCAAAATGCTACTTGGGAGGGAAAGACACCAGCCTTCTCCGATGCCAAGCTGAGTCAGAGGCTGCCTCGGAAGTCCCAGAGCCCTGTTGCTTCTGGATCCTTATTGGCAGGTTCCCATTCCACTGACACTGCCAGGAGGCCATGATCTGCAACTCTCAGAGCAGAGAGCAGAAGGGACTCGGTGCCTGCGGTGGCATTCTTAAACAGAGGAGCACAGAGTGTGAGCACCACCCCTGCCACCACCGGCGTGCTGAGGGGAAGATGGGAGGAAGGGAGAACCCAAAGCAAGAACTCTAGAATCTTCCTCTGATGGATCTAAAGCTTCTGTGCAACTGAGCAAACAGCTCATTCCAGGTGCTTGGCTGCTCCCTCCATTTCATTTTGGAAAAGCTTTCCCACTGGGGTGTCTGGGTGGAGCTGTTGATTGAGCGTTGGGCTCGGCTTTGGCTCAGGTTGTGATCTCAGCTCATGATCTCAGGGTCACGAGATTGTGTCCCAAGTTGGGCTCTGTGCTCAGCAGGGGAGTCTGCTTGAGATTCCCCCTCTCCATCTGCCTCGGCCTATCCTCACCGCACTTTCTCTCTCTCTCAAATAAATAAATAAATCTTTGAAAAAAATCTTTCCCATTAGAACCACACAAGTTCTGTATCATTCTATCGATGGCGAGCCGCATTCTAGAATGCCAGCCCCATAAAAGCAGAGACTAGGTCTGTGGTGCTGGAGCCACCAGAGCCAGTGCTCCCTGACCTGGTCCAGTCCCTCATTTCCTGCTTCTTTGTGCTTGGATCATTCCCTCCTGATGTCTGCCTCTTAAGCCTAATGTGGTGAGCTGTGTCCAACTCTTACCATCTTACAAAACAGAGTGCTCTTTGAAATTCAGACCCTGTCTACGTAGATCCTGAAAGCTCCCGAGTGTTTAGCCATGGTCTTCCCCTGGGACAGAATCCAGCCCAGCTCCTCCAACAGCCCTACAGCATCCTCAGCAGTTGGCAGGTGTTGGTGACCTTTTGCACATCAGCTCCTGTACCGAGTGCTTGTCCCTCGTCGTCTCATTCAAGCCTCACAGCAGCCCAAGGAGGGAGATATAAATGCACCTCCTTGTTTTTGTAAATGGATTTCATTTTTTTAGAGTGGTGTTGGGTTTACAGAAAATTGAGGAGCTAGTGCAGAGATTTCCCATATGCCTCCCTCACACACACTGTGTCCCCTATTATTAACATCTTGTGGTACATTTGCTGACATTGGTGAGCCAGTTTTGATATGTTACTATGAACTAGAATCTGTAGTTGATATTGGGGTTTGCTCTGTCGTACATTGTATGGGTTTTGACAAGTGTATAGTATCACGTATCCACCATTACGGTATCATACAGAATAGTTTTACTGACCTAAAACACCCCCTCCCTGTTTAGTTTTGTAAGAAACCACCAAACTGTCTTCCAAGGTGTTTGGCATTCACACCGGCAATAAATGAGAGTTCCTCTGCATCCTTGCCAGCATTTGATGTTGTCAGATTTTGATGGTCCTGATTCGAGCTATTCTGAGGAGTGCATGATGGTATCTCATTTTATTTTTTTTATTTTTATTTTTTAAAGATTTTATTTATTTATTCATAGAGACACAGATAGAGAGAGAGAGAGAGAGAGAGAGAGAGGCAGAGACACACAGGCAGAGGGAGAAGCAGGCTCCATGCAGGGAGCCCAACGTGGGACTCAATCCCGGGCCCCCAGGATCATGCCCTGGGCTGCAGGCGGCGCTAAACTGCTGCACCACTGGGGCTGCCCTGGTATCTCATTTTAATTTGCATTTCCCTGATGACACATGATGTAAACATCTCTTCACATACTTATTTACTACCTTGTATATCTTCTTTGGAAAGATGTCTGCTCAGACCTTTTGTTCATTTTTAGAATTGGGTTGTTTGTTTTCTTACTGCTGTGTTTTAAGTGTTCTTTATATATAATGGATATAAGTCCTTTATCAGAAACATGTTTTGTAAAAAAATTAAAAAAAAAAAGAAACATGTTTTGTGAATATTTTCTTCCCATCTGTAGCTTGTGTGTTTGTTCTCTCCACTGTTATTTTCACAGAGAGGTTTTTAATTTAATTTTATTAAAAAATTTTTTTTTTTATTTATGATAGTCACAGAGAGAGAGAGAGGCAGAGACATAGGCAGAGGGAGAAGCAGGCTCCATGCACCGGGAGCCCGATGTGGGATTCGATCCCGGGTCTCCAGGATCGCGCCCTAGGCCAAAGGCAGGCGCCAAACCGCTGCGCCACCCAGGAATCTCAGGTTTTTAATTTTAATGAAGTCCAATTTACTAGTTCTTTTTTCTTTCATGGATTGTGCTTTTGGTGTTGAATTTAAATCTCACGACCTGAGTGAAGGCAGACGCTCAATCACAGAGCCACCCAGGTGCCTCTAGTTTTGTGTTTGATATTAAGTTATGATCCTTTTTTTTTAAAAAAAGATTTTATTTATTTATTCATGAGAGACAGAGAGAGAGAGGCAGAGACACAGGCAGAGGGAGAAGCAGGCTCCCTGCAGGGAGCCCGATGTGGGACTTGATCCTGAGTTTCCAGGATCACGCCCTGGGCTGAAGGCAGGTGCTAAACCATTGAGCCACCCAGGGATCCCCTCATGATCCATTTTGAGTTAGTGTCTACAGAAAGTGTAAGGTCAGTGTCCAGACCTTTTTTTTTTTTTCTCATGTGGATGTCCAGTTGTCCTGGAGCCATTTGTTAAAAAGCTTATCCTTTCCCCATTGTATTGCCGCTGCTCCTTTGAAGAACAGGTGACTATACATGTGGGTCTATTTCTGGGATCCTTATGCTGTTCCTCTGATCTATCTATTTTTTCACCAGGATCACACCATCTTGATTGTTGTAGATTTACTGTAAGTCTCAATGTTGGGTAATATCAGTTCTCCGACTTTTTTCTTCTGGAGGGTGTTGTTGGCTCTTCTTGGTCTTTTATCTTTCTGAATAAACCTTAGAACCAGTTTATTGATATCTGCAAGATAACCTGTTGCCATAATGATTGGGATTACATTGAATCTATTGATCAAGCTGGCCAAATATACCTTGTTACAAATGTAACCACAAAGGCCTAGAGAGGCAAATGGACTTGCTTATGGTCAATGGAATTAAAATTCATATTTCGGGATGCCTGAGTGTCTCAGTGGTTGAGCCTCTGCCTTGGAATTGAGTCCTGCATAGGGCTCCCTGCAGGGAGCCTGCTTCTCCCTCTGTCTGTGTCTCTGCCTCCCCCTCTGTGTCTCTCATGAATAAATAAATACAATCTTTAAAAAATTAATAGATAAATAAAATTCATATTTCATTGATTCTGACAGACACATTGTATCATCTGTGAAATGGGCATGCACTTTACAGTTGATGCTGACAGTTGATAGTCATCGTAGAGTTGGCATTGCCCACATTCGCACACAAGAATTTGCAGAATGTGGGCAGTGGCTTAGGAAAAAAATCCCAGAGACAACAGCAGAGCACTTCTTTAAGAAATGTTGCATTGTCGGTGCTCCTGATGGCCCAGAGGTGGTACAATGTGGACAAACAGGGTGTGATGACCTGGAGGCGAGAGTGAGATCTGAGTGCGAAGGGAATACCTTAATACCTTAATTGACTTACTTTGCTTACATTTTCCTTTTAATGCATGTACAAGAGTGATACATTATTTTTAAAAATCCTCCAGGTGCCTGGTGGCTCGGTCAGTTAAACAGGTTTTGGCTCTTGGTTTTGGCTCAGGTCATGATCTGAGGGCCCTGAGATTGAGCACATATGTGGCTCTGAGCTCAGCGGGGGAATCTGCTTGTCCCTCTCCCTCTGCCCCTCCCCTTACTCTTGTATGCTCTCTAGTTCTAAGATAAATAAAATCTTTTTAAAAAAGTCTTAAAAAAAAAAAAAAGATTCTCCCTCTCCCCTTGCCCCACCTCACCCCTGTACTCTTTTTCTAAATATGTATACAAATAAAAAAATAAAATAAAATAAAATAAAATACCCTCTGGGTCTAAATAAATCTAAAACAGTTTTTAAGATAAATATGGAATTAAAAAGTTTTTTTAAAAGATTTTATTTATTTATTCATGAGAGACACAGAGAAAGAAGCAGAGACACAGGCAGAGGAAGAAGCTGACTCTGATGTAGGGCTCGACCCCAGGACTCTGGGATCATGACCTGAGCCAAAGGCAGACGCTCAACCACTGAGCCACCCAAACGGTCCCTGGGATTAAAAAGTTTAAAGTGACAGGAAAGTGTCACTGGTTTTTAAAATTTTATTTTATTTATTTATGTTTAAAATTTTTATTTATTCATTTGAGAGAGAGAGAGAGAGAAAGCACAAGGAGAGGGAAAGGCAGAGGGAGAAGCCGGTTCCCCGCTAAGCAGAGAGTCTGACATGGGCTTGATCCCAGGACCCTGGGATCATGACCTAAGCTGAGGCCAGATGCTTAACTGACTGAGCCAGCAGGCGCCCCTGAAGTGTCACTGTTTAAGGGTCTCATTTGTGCTACTGTTATGGCAGAGGTTTACTCTTAGTGGGAAATAGAAACAATAGCGCATCTCCAAGTTGATGTTCCTAGGTAGTATGATGCACAGTAACGGTTGCATCGCCAGCATCCTGGGAGAAATCCCAGCACGTGTGAAAGTGGTCACAGGTTTGAGAAAGGGGACATTAGCAAAGTCATGGGCAGGGCTAAGGGAAATCTATAAGGGATAGGGCAGTGTCTCAGGGCTGACAGCACCTGGGAGCTATCGTCACCTAGAGGGGCAAGGATTGCGAGAGGTTACCAAAGCCTGGGTGGAGGCTGTGGGAGAGAGCAGCCTGGCTGGCCCCGCAGTCTTTGGTAGGGAAAGAGCCAGGGAATAAACACCCCAACCTCACTCCCTGGTACCCCAATCCTGTGCATGCACCTACCTTTGCGGGGAAACCACTGAGAAGCAGTGATCACCCTCCCAGGACACAGAACAGCCTGGAGAGTGGGGGTGGCTTTGGGGAGGGCTAGTGGCAAGCATCCCGCTGACCGGAGGGCCAGCATGCAGTCTGCCGCTTCTGCTCCACCACCCCTGCTCCTGACCACAGTGCTCCGCACTTAGGCTCCGTGGGCAGAGGCCGCTGACCAGGTGGATGGGTTACTTCGAGCTCCCCCACTGTCGTGGAGGCTCGCTAGTCCTCACCCTCCGTGGGCTGTGGCCGGGTCCTGCCCCCCACTCCCCTCTCCCCGCCCAGCACCTGATTTGCCATGCAGGACTCTGTGGGCGACACGAACTTCTGCTTCTGGGCTGAAACTTGGCTCAGAAACTGTGGACGTCAACTCCCAGGCCCGATGATGGACAGCACGGACTCGGATCGCAGTGTGTTTATAGCTTATAAGGGTGAGTTGTGCGTATTTCCAACTTGGCCCCAACACCTGCTCCCCCAGTTGGCTTGTCAGGCAGGGCCTACTCTGATTTAGAGCTCTAGATCTGGCAACTTGGGTTTTGAGTTGAACCCCTTTGTTTGCCAAATCTGCCCGAGACTTGGGATCAAAGGATCTGTGCGCGTCAGAGCTGGATCACCAACCAGGGCTCCCGCTCTCCTGCACAGACGGGGATCCTGGAGAAGAGGGAGGGTGCTGGCCCCAGGCCACAGCACCTGGTGGGGTGACAGAGAATCTGGGGACTGGAGTCTGTTGCCTGCCTTCAAGGCTTAGCTTGGCCTGTTAGCTGTGGGATCTTGGATAAGTCCCCTAACCTTCCCGTCCTGTTTCCCACTCTGCAAAATGGGGGTGAGCATAACTCCTGTCTCACTGGGTGACTGTAAGAATTGAGTGAGCTAGGAGCCAGGCAGGCTGAGCACTTCTGAGGAGTGCTGGTTCACGTCCACAGGCCCTGTGAGCTAGCTCAGAGTGGGCCCTCAGTGTTTGCTGAATGACTGAATGAGGGAAAGGAGCTTCATAGACTGAGGTGTGGAGGAAATGCTACTCATTATGTTAATTATGCTCTGTAATGGGGCCAGGTTCCTGCAAAGCAATGAATCCCATCAACCCCATCCGTGGGCTAGAGTCCCCAAGATGAATGTCCTGTTTGTTCTCCTTAGCAGCAAATCCAGATGTTTCACTTATAGATTTATTTATTTTTAAAGATTTTGTTTATTTATTCATGAGAGACACAGAGAAAGAGGCAGAGACACAGACAGAGAGAGAAGCAAGGCTCCACACAGGGAGCCTGAGATGCGGGACTCGATCCCAGGACCCCGGGATCACAGCCTGAGCCCAAGGCCGACGCTCAACCACTGAGCCACCTGGGTGCTCCAACTCTTAGTATTTAAAGGAGATAATGACAGTTTCAGCAAGAATCTCCCCTCCCCCCCTTAGCTGTCAGGTGCTGCCCTGAGCAACCTGCTCAGCCTGGATGCGTGATGCCGGCCTGGCAGCCCAGGCAGTCACGAGGCCCTGGGTCACGGCCACGGCCAGGAGGAAGCAGTCGATGCACAGAATGAGTCCCCTGGGGTTCCCGGGTGTGTGTGGGTTGGATGGAGCCCAGAGGAAGCTCCGTTCTGCAGCTCGGAGGCCCATAGACGCGCCTCGGCTCCCGGGTTGCAGACAGGGGCCAGCCAGGAGAGGCCACGTGGCCCTTTCAGTGTTAGATAGAGTCTGTCGAGGACCCTGGCAGTGGTCATGACCTCTGTATCAGCCATCGGGGAGCTGCTGCATGTTCTCAGAGGTGAGTGGTTCTGCCAGTGTGAACATAGCCGCTGGACATGGCCTCGGAGGCCACTCGTCCCAGTTACTTTATGGAGAAAGGGGCAGAGGCCCAGAGAGGGGTCGGTTTTGCCATGTGACACGGCAGGTCACCCTAGAACTCAGGCCCTGGTTTCCTGATTCAGGGCTTTTATATTGTCGTCAATCATATTAGGGAACAGTTTTCAGGATGCTGGGTGTGGCATGTCCGTGGAATAGCCAGGATGCTCTCAGCACACAGCACGGCTCTCTCATACTCTAGTCTAAAGAGATAGCAGTGCCTAGAGTCGTGCAGTGCATAGCCTGTGCAACCGTACGCAGCAGCCCTTGCTGGAACTCATGTGAAATAGACTCTCCAGATGGTGGCAAGGGCATGTCCAGAAGTGATCCATATGCAGTGTAGATGTTCCCATCATTCTTTTTAGTTGGTGTCTTTCTTAAAGAACGAGGATATGCCCTGTTAGACAAGTCTGGAATGTCCTTTTGAGGCCACCTCATCCACTTTGTTTGTTTGTTTGTTTGTTTACTACTACATAAATAAGGAAACTAAGGCTGAGAGAGAAGGGACTTGTCCATAATCATGCAATGAGTCAGTCCCAGTTATGCTTCACGGCCTGCTCTGCTGGCCCCTCTGTGGCCCTGGAGTTTCAGTGAACCTTGCCCTTGGCTTCACTCATTCCCGAGCCACCTGTGCTCCCTGCACTCACTCCCGCCTCCTCGCCTGCTCCTCTCCTGTCCACCCTGCCTGCCACTGCAGAGGACACTGTCCCTGAGACCGGACACCTACCATTAGTCTGGCTCCTCTTGTCAGCCCTTTCCCTGGCCCATTGCTCCACGTTCACCTCCCCATGGGGCTGTCTTGGGGCTCTGGTCACCAAGGCACAAGGCTTCCAAAACAGTCTCTGCACAACTCCCATCCCATCACCCACTGCTGCTGCCTTCTCTCCAGCCCTGTCCAAATATCAGCCTTTTGCAGGCCTCTGTCCCTTTCCCTACACACCCTCTCTTCCTGGAACATCGTCTTGCCTCCTCAAAGACCCAGCTCAAATGCCCTCTTCTTCGAGCGCCATTCCCTAAACCCTGGAAGCACAAAGAATTTATTTTTTTCCACTGTCCCAGGGCAGCATCAGCAGGACACAAGTCTACGCATCAGACCGAGTTCTCTGCATGGTTGTGCTAACTGCACCCCAGGACATTCTAGAAATCCTGATGTTTGTACAGGAATAACTTGACCTCTGCTCTGGGCCATAGCTGGTAACAGTTGCCTTGCTGGGCACCTCACAGAGGGTGACAGCAGCCAGCGTGTGCCACGTCCCACTGCGGGCTCGCAGCTTTCCAGGCAGGGGCGTCCGCCCCTGCCAGATGGCACTCCCTGGTGCGGCAGGTGTCATGGTGCGTGGGGAGAGCTCTGGGCCAGGGCCGAGGGTCGGGACACCTTTTCCCCCCACCAGGATTCCGTGTTGAGATGCCTGCGAGGAGAGAGGGACCTCGCTATAGATTTGCCTGCTCCGAACCTTCTCCCTCCGACTCTGCAGGGGCGGCCCTGAGTTATGCTTATTAACAAGCTCCCAGGGGATCTGATTTGCAGGCTGGCATTTGGAAACTTCT
Organism: Canis lupus familiaris; assembly: GCF_011100685.1. Classification (NCBI taxonomy): domain Eukaryota; kingdom Metazoa; phylum Chordata; class Mammalia; order Carnivora; family Canidae; genus Canis; species Canis lupus. Next base: position 63,308,804 of record NC_049229.1, read on the forward strand.
AAACAGTCATTCCCACAGGGCTTAGCATCCATTATCATCATCATAGCTCTACGAAGCAGGTGACTGGTATCGCACCTGCTCGCAGGGGGGTAAGGCAAGGCTCCGAGACAGGAGATGACAGGCTCAGGACGAACGCGGGCCTCTCCCTCCGGCCCCTGGGCTCCTGCACCTCCCAAAACGCGGAGGCCTGACTTTTCAGTGCTCAGCTGATCAATGAGGGGGGAAAGTGGGGAACACTGAGCATTCTGCACTCTTACTGCCCCTGGGAGTGGAGCCAGGCCATTTGAACCGGGAAGCTGTGGTTGGCGATGCCTTGGGCCACCTGGTGGCGACTCTGGGAATTGCAAGCAGGTACCCAGGACACCCCCGCTCTCCGCCCCCAACCATCCCCCCCACCTGCAGCCATCCCTGCACCTCCAGGCGGCAAAGGCCCCTCCATTCATTATGGTGATGGGATGGTGCGACAGAGGCACCAATACCCATTTGAGGGGTTTGCTCCTTTTGATTCCGGTTTAGAAATCTAGAGTCTCTGAGTTGGGTCTGGCTTGGCTCCAAGGAAGTTAGGGCTCGGTTTCAGCCTCAGTTTCCCTGCTCATCAGTGAAGAAGAGGCTGGTTGAGATCTCTGGGGAATCTTCTGAGCTCTAAAAAGTCTTCTGCATTATTACTAGGGACAACTGGATGACGGGTTGATAGGGCTCACATAATTCTTTTTCAAGACTGGACGTCAGGATTTGGGGGGAGCGATCCCAGACTCCTTGGGCTGGATACGGGCTTTGTGGGCCTCACGGGGACAGAAACAGGACAAGGATGAAACGTGCTCGGTTCTCCTCCTGGACTCTTGTGTTCACCAGGCATTTTTCGAAGATGCTCAAATTAAAGCATAATTGAAAAATGGGGCTGTAAGTGCAGGAGCAGGGGTGGCGGGGCCCAGGGCTGCTGACTTAATCAGGCGGCCTAATGTCGTTGCAGGCCGTGAGGCCGCAGGAGAGGACCCTTCCCCGACACGAGGACACTTTCCAGCTGACAGGGCTTCTCTTCTTCTGCTTTTCACAGCAATCAAATGCCGCTGGGGTCCTTTCTCCGTCCCAGAGAATTCCCTGGAGTGAGATAAGCCTATGGAAGAAGACGGGCTTTCTCTTCTTTCTTCTAAAAGCCTCAAGAGAAGGGAAAAGGTGCATCCTCGTGGGACCTGGGGAGAGGGGAGGTTTTATCCTCAATAGGACTTTGCGTGAGGGGCCCCAAGACAGGCCCTCCCCGGCCCTGGAGATGGGGTCGCTCACGTGGGGCGCCCCCCTCTCTCTCTTCTTTCCTGATTCTGTTCACCCCTCTTTCTGCCTTCCCCTCCCTTTACCAAAAGCAGGCACTGTCCAGACCCACGAAGCCAGTCGGGGTGGTGGGGCTGCTGGGGGCTCGCCTTCCCCCAAATGCTGAGGTCCTTCAGCTCTGGCCCCCGCCTTTTGCCTCATTTTAATTTGGGGAAATTCGACTAATAGGAAAATGAGAATATCACATGCCTCACCACTCTGAATGAACCACTGTTAATACGGGACATTTTGGCATTTTTGCTTTCAGACTTTTTTTAAGAAAAGCCCTCCTCCTCCTCCCCCCCCCCTCCTCCTTTTTCTTTTTCTTCACCTCCTCCTCCTCCTCTTCTTCTTCCTTCCTAAAAACGATACATGCGGGCAGCCTGGGTGGCTCAGCGGTTTAGCGCCGCCTTTAGCCCAGGGCATGATCCTGGAGACCCCGGATCAAGTCCCACATCAGGCTCCCTGCATGGAGCCTGTTTCTCCCTCTGCCCCTGTCTCAGCCTCTCTCTCTCTCTCTCTCTCATGAATAAGTAAATAAAATCTTAAAAAAAAAAAAAAAAACAACGATACATGCTTGGGACACCTGAGTGGCTCAGTCGGTTAAGCGTCTGCTTTCGACTCAGCTCATGATGTTGGGGTCCTGGGATGGAGCCCCCTGCTCAGCAGGCAGTCTGCTTCTCCCGTTCCCTCTGCCCTGCCACACCCTCCCCACTTGTGCTCTCTCTGTCTCTCAGATACATAAATATTTTTTTTTAAATGATGATACATGCTCATTTTAAGAGTAAAGATGAAACCACTGCCACCACCTATTGCCACTACCCACAACTGGCCGCTGCTACCATTTTGGCATATTGGCTCTCTCAGCCCTCTTGCTCCATGTATGTCAAAGAAGTGAAACAGTATATGCATATACCGTCCTTTAAAAAACTAGAACATTCCAGGGGCACTTGGGTGTCTCAGTGGTTGAGCATCTGCCTTTGGCTCAGGTCGTGATCCCGGGGTCCTGGAATCGAGTCCCACATGGGGCTCCCCACAGGGAACCTGCTTCTCCCTCTGCTTATGTCTCTGCCTCTCTCTGTGTGTCTCTCATGAATAGACAAAATCTTAAAAAAAAAAAAAAAAAAAAAACAAAACGAAAACAGAACATTCCAGATACAGTTAGAATTCCCTTCATCCACCCCCACCTTTAATTCCAGGGACACCCCCCCCCCCAGCCGCTGCCCACTGTTGGCAGTTTGTCGTGGGTTCTCTGAGTCTATTTTAAATGTATTTACATATAATTTTGAATTCACTGAAAACACATGGCATCGTTTGTGCTTTATTACTTGTCCTCAGCTGGCTTTGCTCTCTGCTTGAACTGTATTCCTTTAGCTTATTCTGTCTCTTCCTCCCCCTCCTGCCTGCCCACCTTCCACCTTTCCTGTCTCTCTCCCCCATCCCCCCAGCCCTCTCCCTTCTTCCATCAGGGCCTGTCCATTCCCTGGCTTTTGTGACTGCCCCTGAGCCATGAACAGGACCATCAGCCCAGACCCACCTCTGAGCCCCCCCATCTAGTGCACTCGCTCTACCCACTCAGAAAGCCTTCCCCAACCACCCTTCTCTCACCCACCTCTGGCTTTGTATTAATCTTTTGTGCTTATCCCCTTCTAGCCTGCGCTCACCACATTTTGAGGCAATTGTGGGGCTTTATTATTGATCTCCCCTGCGGGCTGTGATCACCTCTGTTCCTGGCGCCCAGCCCAGGAGCGCTCAGTGTGTTCATGCACACGAATTAAGTTCCTTCAGTTGAGTCACTTACAGACCCAGTCTGGCCTTCACAGCTCCCGGGGCAGAGTGCTCGCCACCTAGGATCAGGAACGATGAACCAGAGGACACCGTCACTGAGACCCGCGTGGCTCCCTGCAGCAGTCCGAGACCTCTGGCAGGGGTGCACTGCCCACCTGGCACATGTCATGTGGCGGCGGTGGACAGGGTGGGGGTTCTGGGGTGGTGGGTTGAGCTGTGTCTCTGAAGAAGGTATGTTAAGCTCTCACCCTCAGTACTGGTGAACGTGACCCTATTCGCCAACAAGGTGTTTGCAGATGTGATCAAGTTCAGACCAGGTCATCCCGGGTGAGGGCGGGCTTTAAGTCCAATTCCTGATGTCTTTATGAAAAAGGAGAGGGAGCTCTGGATACAGAAACATGGCAGAGGCATAGGGAGAAGGCTACGTGAAGACGGAGGCAGGTGATATGGCCACAAGGGAAGGGACACCCGGGATATCTGGAGGGCCCCAGAAGCTAGGAGATGGCAAGGAAGGATTGTCCTCCAGAGCTTTCAGGGGCAGTGAGGCCCTGCTGCTACCTTGATGCTGGACATCTGGGCTCCAGAATGGTGAGAGAATACATTTCTGTGGTTTTGGAGCGCGCAGATGGTGGTTCCTCGTCAGAGGGTCCTACGGACACTAAGACTGCTCGTCACACAGCAAAAACTAACTGATACACTCACAGATGCATTAAGTGATCATCATGCAACCTTATGAGAGCTGGTGAGGCTGTACCAATGAGACCAGAACCCCGGCTCCTGCTCCTCCCGTGCAGATGCCCAGCTTGGCGTGGCCGTGGGCCTGGGGCCACATAACGGAGCAGGAGACGAAAAGATGCTTGCAGCTGCCAGGCCAAGGCTTCAAAATGTGAGTGTTGTCTACCGGTTTTCCTTTTCCCTTCCACTGCCGAGGCTCTAGGGTTGGGGGCAGCCAGCTAAGGCCTGTGGGCCACAGGGGGTCTGTAGGACAGTTTTTGCCTGACCCACAAGCTAAGAATGGGTTTTGCATTTTTTAAAAAAATATTTGTAAAATAAATAAATAAATAAATAAATAAATAAATATTTGTTTGTTTCTTTAATCTCTACACCCAACGTGGGACTCGAACTCACAACCACGAGATCAAGAGTCACATGCACCTCTCTGACTGCGCCAGACTGGCTTTATATTTTTAAAGGGTTGTAAAGAAGAAGGGGGGGGTGGACCAGGAAGGAGAGGAAGAGGAAGAAGAAAAAGGAGAAGAAGACAATGTCTAAGTGACAGATATTCTCAAAGCCTAAAATATTTATCATCTGGCCCCTTACAGAAAAAGTTACAGACTCCTGCCCCAGACTCCTGGTGGAACCCCAGGATGGAAAGAGTCAGAATCCTTTAACAACCTGATGGGGAAAAGACCAGGAATGTCCACCATGGATATTACACAAAAGAGTGAGATATAGATTTATGGTTTACATAACAAAATTATATTATGTAACATATATGACATGATATACTAATGTAAGATGTATAATAACATAATATAATAGAACAATTTGGGGGCCTAATTGTCACTGCAGTTTAGCCTTGCCTAACTATTACAAAGTGAGAGTTTCTTTCTTTCTTTCTTTTTTTTATTTTAAAGATTTTATTTGAGAGAATCATGAGCAGGGGGGAAAGGTAGGGGAAGAAGCAGACTCCCCGCTGGGCAGGGAGCCCGATGAGAACTTGATCCCAGAACCCTGAGATCCTGACCTGAGCTGAAGGCAGATGCTTAACCGACTGAGCCACCCCGGCGCCCCAAAGTGAGACCTTCACTTTGATTTCTGGGATAGAGATTCTTATTCTTACTTCCTAGACCTGAAAGCCAAGATGGGGGCAGAACTGGTGTCCATCCTGCTACAAGTGAATCCTGGGGCTCCAGCCTGGAGAGGGGAGGATGTAGAAGAATTAGAGACAAACCTGGTCCCGATGACATGGTCTGAATTCTGGAGCCAGCCATACCTGCAGCTGACCTTCCTCGCTACTTCTCAGCCTACAGGAGCCAGTAAATTTCTCCTTGTATTTAGACAGATTGACACTGTTTCTATTCCACACAACCAGAAGATTCCTAACCTGCTTTGGTATTCTTAGAGCAACAGCGTTACAATTGCTGTCATTCCTTGGGAAAAAGAATGAACTCATTTCGCCAACTCTCGTAGCTACAATGAACTGATGACACACCTTCCAAGGAGTAGAGTTTCACAGGGGCATTTAAAGACTCCGCCCGAGCAACTGTTCTGGAAGTACAAGTCCGGCTTCAGGTCAGGGAGCCCGGAATTGGGGTACCAGGTAAGGGCCTGTCTTTATGTAACTGATTAAAAAAGAAAAAAAACCGAGGAGCTCATTTACACACTGGCCTGGACTGGTCCTGTGGTCCCGAGGTCACACACAGTGTGCTATCATCTGCCTACAAATACACACACGATGGGAGGAGTTGGAGACTGTGTCTACACCCAGCAGCCTGGAGTTGCCCGGACCATCTCTGGAAGGACAGCTGCCCCCAGAGAAGGGACCCGGGAAGCTGGAGCAGGGGAGGGGTGCATGTCGCTTTTTACTCTTTGTTCTTTTGCATCTTTGGGGGAATGGGGCTGGGGAGAACGTGTGTGTGTGTGTGTGTGTGTGTGTGTGTGTGTGTGTGTGACTCCCCTTGGTCATGGGCGCCGACTGAGGCTCCAGAGCCAGGCAGGCCCAGGGACTGGGATCTGAAGCTCACCCTTTGGACCACATGTGCCATGAATAATCCACCCAGGCGTGGACTGGTGCCTCCCTCCTTTCTCACGCATCTTTACTCATGATGGTGTCTGCCCTGCCGGGGTCGGGGAGACCAGGGCTTCTCACCAAATCAGAGAAGCCGCAGGAAGGACAAACGTCCTTAGTAAAGGAGCTGGAGACAGCTGCTGCAAGTCCTAGCACAAGACAGACATGCCCTACAACCCAGCAGGGCCTCTGTGATGTGTTCCCAGCTCGCCAGTGACCCCTGTTTGGACAGATGGGGCTGCCCTTGGCTTTCACCTCTGGCGTCCAGAGAGCACCTGCTCTGAAGCTGTTGTAAAAGAGGTGCCTACAGGACTCTAGGGGGAGGTGTGGGTTCCATAGTCCCTGCATCTCCGGGATCCTGAGCCCCAGTGGGCTCCTTTCCCGTCTATACCTGGGAGGACAGTGGAGGCCGCCTGGCTCCTGGATTGGGGGACCCAGAGGGCCAGGCTGGCAGGTGAGTGCTGGGTTCCTGACACACCCTAATGGGGCCACGGGAGGAAGCCAAGTAGCCAAGTCCTCAGAGCAGGCACTTTATAGGAGGCAGGGTGTGCGGGGAGGGGGCACAGGGCCCGGCTTCCCTGCCTGCTCTCCCCTCCTGTCCTGTACTCCGTACTCTTGTCCTGGGTGCTGGTGTCTCACCCCACTTGCCAGCCAGAGGGGGGGCCAGCTCCCTTCCCGGCTCAGAGCCCACCCCTTTCCCGAAGGCCAGGCCTCCTTTCTCTCCCCCTCGGGGGGCTGACACCCTGCTGGCAGCCCCAATATGTTGCAGAGACTCATGAGGGCTCTTGCAGAATGACCTCTACTCCTTGCCTACCCTTGAACTTGAAATCCTACACAGGCCAGGCTGGAGGCAGGTAACAGTGAAAACCCCACTGGGGGTGGAGGGGGCAGGGGTGGCGGCCCTTTGGCGGGGCCTTCCCATGCTGCCTCTTCTCCAACAGGGGGATGCCTCAGGAGAACCACTGCCTCAGGCCCAGACCGTCAGGGCATCAGATGGCACTGGGCCTGTCTGGGCACCAGGAGCGGTGAGCTGACCCGCAAGCCGCCCACCCTCCGCGCCAGGGGAGTGCCAGGGTGCACAGTACGTGCTCCGTGAGTCTGAGCCGCTGTTACGAACCAGCAGTTCATGGGGAGTCAGCACCCACTTCTGCGTCCCCCGTGGGGTCTGACAGGCCAGCTCTGAGCCCTGAGTCAAGCCCATGCCTTACTCTGGGGAGGAAGGGCTCTGCCCCAGCGGCCTAGTGACCGCAGGCTGGGTCTCTCTCTCCACCTCGAAGGTATCCTCACCTGTAGGACGAGGGGTTGGGAGGAATGTTCTCTAAGACACACTCAGTCGGGATGTCGGGGTGGCTCAGCGGTTGAGCATCTGCCTTTGGCTTGGGGCGTGGTCCTGGAGTTCCCGGATAGAGTCCCACGTCGGGCTCCCTGCATGGAGCCTGCTTCTCCCTCTGCCTGTCTCTGCCTCTCTCTCTCTCTCTGTGTCTCTCATGAATGAATAAATAAAATATTTTAAAAAAAGACACGCTCAGTCCAGAAAAGGCATTGTCATCACCATGGTGGTACTGGCATCCCAGACTGCGTGCACCTGAGAATTTACCATGGAAAGACACCGCCCACCCCCCACCCCCTGGGAATCTGGGTGCCAGCTGTTTTGCCACCTGTCAAGTTCCTCCGCCCTAGTGGCGAGGCCCTATTTCTGCCTTAAATACTTGAAAACACTGAGGTCCCAGGTGGGGCTGGGTCAGCAGGATTTGCTCTTGATTTAACTTGCTTCTCCAGGGGGTCCAGGGCCATGGAGGGCTGGGGACAGAAGCAGAGTAAGGGCAGGACCCTGGGATTTTGCTGGGGCCGCTGTAGGAGGCGACCCTCCCTGGCCTCCGAGGGAGAGAGCGGAGAGAGCAGACCACCGCAGAACAAAACTCTGGTGGGAGCCCGGGCTGTGGGAGCTCCAAAGTGTTCACCAATCCTGGGCTATTGGCGCTTCTGGAAGGCTTGTTGAAGGGGCCGGGGCTGGACGGATGAGCAGGAGTTTGCCAGAAAGTGGAGCGGGTGTAGCTCCAGGTGGAGGGCATGATACGGAGAGTGTGGACTCCAGGGCCCTGGCCATGTCACCCCGGACGGCTTCAGGGAAGTGCGTGGACTGCGTGCGGGCCGTCGGGGAGTCCGGCTGGCCCACCTGCTCCCAGGCCCCAGCTCCAAGCCTCCCTCTGCTCCGGAATCTGTGCACCACCTCCCAGCCGGAGCAGCCGGAGCCCTCCCCGCCTGGCCTCGCACTACTGTCCCCTGCTCAGCGCTCTGCTGTCCTGGCCTGATTCCTGGCCCTGCAGCTCTGACGGGGAGCTCGCTCTCTGAAGCCACCCTCCATGGGGCCCCAGGTGACCTCCCTGGTGGCGTCCCTCGCTGGTGAAGTGCCCCTCAAGGGCCCCGCATCACCTCTGGGATACAACTGAGGGACTCGCAGGTGTGTGGCGGGTGGGGGGACCCTGATGCTCCAGGGGGAGTAGGAGCCAGCACTGGGAGGCTCCCAGGGGAGCCCTCACCTGGACCCGAGGCGACCTGGGACCACTGGTGGCGAAGTCACCCGGCACCTCCACGCTTCCTCAGCAGCATTGGCCACGCCTGGTCACTCCTCCGAACTGAATACCTTCCTCCCCGGGACTCCGAGGCACCACGGGGCTCTCCTGGCGTTCGCTCCTCATCATCCCCTTCCTCCTCCTCGCCCTCACATTGTCTGCCCCCAGCCCCTCTCATCCCTTGTCCCCTGGGCAAATGTCCTCTGTTCTCTTAGGTCCTGTACCTGCCCGCCTGCCATCCGCCAGCCACAGGGCCAGGAGAACAGCAAGGTGGTGTAGGATGCCCTGCGTGCGGCCCGGCTCTGCTGGGGGCGAGGACACCACAGCACAGACCCTCCAACCCCCCCGCCCTCCCGGGGCCACACCGCAGCCACTCCCAGAGTAGCTGTCCCCCGCAGCACGCAGCTGCCCGCCTGCCTGCGCGCCAGGCCTGGTACCCGACGGCCGGCCACCGCCCTGTGTGCCGAGCCTGCCCCAACGGTTCAGCCTCTTGCCTGCCTTGCTTCTGGAGGCCTCCCCCAGAGCCTGGTACCCCCCGACCCCCACCCCGGCCCTGCCTGGCGCATGCGGCCTCTGGCTTCTAGAGAGTGACGCTAACACTTTCTTTCAGTGGCATTGGCCTCTCTGGGTCGCCACTCGTCACCTTTATAAATCCAGACAGACAGCACCCTCACCGAGTTCCAGGCCTGGCGTACCTGCCCACCACGGACCCCCTGGTTCGAGCTCTCCCTGAGAACCAAGCTCCTATTTCCAATGGCCTGTGTGCACGTCTAACCCCCATGTCTTCCTACAAACTTAGTTCTTTTTTTTAAAATATTTTATTTATTTATTCATGAGACACACACACACACAGAGGCAGAGGGAGAAGCAGGCTCCATGCAGGGAGCCCGACGTGGGACTCGATCCCGGGTCTCCAGGATCAGGCCCTGGATTGAAGGCAGCGCTAACCCGCTGAGCCACCCTGGCTGCCCTACGAACTCAGTTCTTCCGCCACCTTCCTGTTCTCGGGAAGCAGCCTCGCCGTCGGGCTGGCTGCTCAGGTCAGGAGTCTAGGGGTGACCTGTGATTTGGCCCTCCTCCGTCTTGGAAGCCCCACACTCGTAGCTGCCTCGGGGGCTGGCTCTCTCGAGGACCTTCCTGCTCCCACGTCTGGCTCCACCTGAACATTCAGCTCTCAGTGTGACGGCCTCTCCCCAGAAAGGCCTTGGCCGACCCGTCCCATCCCGGGGCCCCGGTTTGTCTCCTTTGCGGGGCCATCGCTGCCTGAAGCTCCAGGGTGTCTCTGTATGAGGACTGGGCTGGGCCGTCCTGGGCTCCTGCGGTGGCCCAGCGTCCCCAAGAAGAGCAGGGCTCCAGGGGGATTGGCTGGGTGGCAGCGGGAAAGACCTGGGGGGCACTCAGGACTGGGAGCCCAGGCTCCAGGAGCAGGGCAGAGAGCTGCAAGACAGAGACCGGGGACGTGCCACAGAGTCCCCAGGCCGGTCCAGCCCTCTGCGCCCCGGTCTCTGCTGTCTTTGACACCAGCACCCACTTCCTGGGGCCACAGCTTCCCGTACCACTGGGTACTCACCCTTCTGGAAGTGGACCCTCTTTTTAAACCTGAATACATACACTTGGAAAGGGAAGCATCATCACCCCTGACATCAGTGGAGTCCTGTGTGGGACAAGGTCAGAGGCCCACGGGCTCCTGGGTGGGACCCACCCCCTCTTCACTGTGTGGGGTCTCTGGTCTGCCCTGCCTGCCTTCAGCATCCAGCCTGGGGTCCTGAGAGCCCAGCATCCTCCACCCCAGGTCTCAGGAAGCCCTGAGACCAACACCTCCAGGAGACCCTAGATCCCACAGTTTAAAGAGGTTCGAGTGTCCCCTGCTGGCAGCTGGCGCCCCTGCACGTCAGGGAGACCACGGTCACCCCGCGGCCCCTGCCCTCGCCCGCCCCTTCTCATGCCCCTCCCTTCCCCCCTGGGGTCCCTCAAATGCGCTAGACGTTCACATCTCCCCTCCAGGAATGCTTCTCCCCGCAGGCCTCCCCCGCTCTCCTCCCACTGATGCATCTGATCCACCCCAGTCATCTCCAAGACTATGAAGCACCACTTCCTCCAAGAAGCCGCCCTTGGTTTCACCCAGGGAAGCTGATCACACCTGCTTCCCGTGCCCACTGTCCCTGTGAAAACTCCGTCACAGCTGCTGTCGTGTTGTAATGTCCTTGTCCGTCCGGGAGCCTTTCCCTGTAGAGATGGTGTCTCTGGCCCCCGGGACACAGCTCCAAGATCTGTGGAGCAGAGGCTCACATGCGGAAATGTTTGAGGGTTGAGTGATTTCACTGTCAATCGTATGTGCTCATCAAGAAAAAACTTCCAAGAAAATGTAAGATGATAAACTAAAAAAGTGAAATCCCCTTTAACCCTCTCCCATCCTACAACCTTTCCTAAATCTCCACTCTTAATCAGCTTGGAGGCCCTTCCTCCCAGACTCTCCCCAAGCACTCCCTTTTACTTTATCTTGTTTCCTTTCTTTTCATTGTTTTTGACATAAACGAGGTCACACTAGACACCTAACTTTGACTTTTTTTTTTTTTCATGAAGCAACCCATCTTGAGGTCCAGCTAAGTCAGCCCCTGCAGGCTCATGACGTCCTTTCTAGTGGCTACAGACCGTTCTGGGCTACCTGTGTGCATCTCAAGTCTTTGTCTTTTTGTCTTTGTTTTTGTTTGTTCCTTTGCAACTGCAAACATGTTCTGCAAACATCCTCAGGCACAGGTCTTTGGGCCCCTGGGCACCCCCATTCCTGCAGAATTGACTCTTGGAAGTGGAATGGCTGATCCCAGGGCAGACTTCTTTCACATTTTAATAGATGCTGCCAAAATACTCTCTAAGAAGTCCATACCAAATTAGACTCCTACCAACAGTCCTTGAGGGTCTCTATCCCTCCACATGCGTGACAGCACTGGGTGTTACTAGATAATTCTGACATGCCTGGTGGTCTCAACCTTCAAATACAGCTGGAATCGGGCTAAAATGGGTATTTAGGGCAGCCTCAGAAGAAAGGAGTCTGGCAAGGGAGCATGGTAGGAACATGAGCCTCCAGCCTCGCCCTGTAGCGGGCTGCCCCACTCCTTCCCCTTGGCCAGGGAGGGAAAGCTCCACCTTCACCCCCTCCACCCCCACCCCAAGCCATGCTGAGCCCTTGACCCTGGATCCAGGGCCCAGGCCCTGGGGGCAGCGGGGCTCCTGGGCCAACCAGAGCCCCCCAGAGAGGCTTCAGAAGCTGGTTTGTCTTTAGGAAGCAGCAGCTCTGTCCTGTTCTGGAGGAAGAAGAGTGTGCTTGGGAGAGGCGAGGAGGGAATACAAAACGAAGCATATGTCGTGCAAGAACCACAGGTTTGGGAACATAAATGTGCTTTCTGGGGTGTTTAGAACAGTTCACTGAGCCCATGGAGGGGGTGCTGCTGGAGCATGCAGGGGAGTCGCCTCTTACTCCACCCTTGCCCCAGACCGGGAGGACCCTGTTTGGAGAATGAAACTTGGAAATAGCTTGTCATTTGTATTGTCTAAAAAGATGGACAAGGGGCGACCGGGCAGTGCCAACATCCAGACAGTGCTCTTCACCTCAGACTCAGAGATCTTCCCGGCCAGCACCCTCTGAAGTAGGGGAGGTGGGGGGGCAGTGTGCCCACAGCCGCCCCGGGGTCACTTTCGCAGACTTTAATCTTCTAGGAGCTCCGAGATGGCCTCTAGGGTTGCCTGGCTTGCCTTCCTTCTAGCTTTGATTCTAAAGGGCCTTATACAAGGCCCTTAAAATGCCTTATACAAGGCCCTTAAAATGCCTCCTGGAAGACCAAGGTAAGGAAGAGGAGAGGGTGGCCCTGGCAGGGCCAGCAGCGGGGGGAGCCCCCTGGGGACTCTTATTGGTGACCCAGGCACCTGTGGTCTTGCAAATGCATGTGCAAGCAGGTCAAGGGAGGGAGAGTTACAAGCTGCAAGCTCACTGGAGACAGCCAAGGGCCAAGCAAGACTTGGATAAGACAAAAATGACTGGTGCGGATACACAGCCCCCGTGTCCACGTGGCATCCCAGTTTCCTGCCTGCTTCCATTTTTCCATTCAGGTGTTGGTTCTTCCATTGTACCAGGTGCTATTCCCATTTATCGATGAGGCAGCTGTGCCCAGCATTGGGCAGGGGGTGCCTTCTTTGGAACTGTAGGCTGTCTTTGTCAGACCAATTCCTTTGCTTCCCTGAGGACTCAGGTCAAGGGCAACAGCTGTTGCCTCCAGAAGCCAACCCTGGGGCTCCCACCCTTAGCCCTTCTGCTTGCTTCCCAGCTAACATGCTAAGGCACGTGGCGTCATCACATCAGGACTACCGCCGTCTCCTCCATGAGGCAGGGGCTGTGTCTGATGGGTCCCCTCGGCCCTCCTCCCATCCAGCAGGTGCTGAGCAGATGTTTGTGGACAGATGGATGGGAGTGTGGGTTGACCTGGAGCCCAATCCTGAAGCCCAGTGTGAACCACCTGCTTGACAGAGATAACACAGGGTTTCCAAGGATTCCACATCCACTCAGGAAGAGGAGGATGGATAACCCTGGGGATGGGGTGTGGAGACAGGGGAGGAGAATGAGCAGGGGCTCTGGAGTACCTTCAGGGTGCTGGGATGGCGAAGGGGCTCTGGTCAGAGATCCTTTTTCCCCCCTTAATTTTATTTGTTTATTCATGAGAGACCCAGAGAGAGAGGCAGAGACACAGGCAGAGGGAGAAGCAGGCTCCCTGCATGGAGCCCCATGCGGGACTCAATCCCAGGACCCCGGGGTCAGGCCCTGAGCCCAAGGCAGACGCCCAACCGCTGAGCCACCCGGGGGCCGTGGTCAGGGTTCCTGACCGGCAGGAGCTCGGGCTGCAGGCCTGGGAGGCCAGGAAGGTTGAGAAAGATTGAAAGGCTCCTTCCCTGGGAAACACGGGGGACCCTGAGGAATTCCCCGCGCGCCCTCTTGTGGCCGTTTGAGGCCAAGGACAATTCTGCCTTTTTCTCTGAGCGAGCCAAGGGCTGGCAAGACCCCGTGGGAGCTCTGGCCCCAGTCAGGACTTTTGTCCCGACAGACCACTAACTCCCCAGGTTGCCTGGGCAATCTCACCTCAGTTTCTTCATCTGATAATAAGGGGACCCGTGAAATGAATGGCTCTCGCAAGTGGAAATGCAGACCACAGGTGAGTGGGGTGGGCAGGTGGGGGTGGGAAGCACTCCCGCTTGTCGCGTTGGCCTCCTCTAAGGATTGGGCAGCTGGGAGCTGCCCGACACTGGAGGATGCTGAAGCTCAGAGAGATCAAGTGACCTGTCCTTGGTCACTCAGCAGGTACGTGTCAGCGCTGGAACCTGAAGCCAGGTCTGTGACTCCAAAGTGTGTCCCCTCCTCTGACTCCCTATTGTTTTTCAGGGTCTCTAAGATCCCCACCACCTCTGCGGTGGCTCGGGGGCGGTGGGGGGGTTGCTGCTGGAGAGAAAACACTCCCAGGAGCCATGAGATCCTTGCTGGCGGCCTAGACAGGAAGGAAGGAGTCAGCTGACAGGCATATGGCCAAGAGTGACCCCATCTATAAAATGTAGCCTTTCAAGGGGAATAGGTCACCTCTCAATTAGCCATCAAAACAATGTTCTCCTGGCCAGCTGCCTAAGCAGGAGCAGGAGGCTGACCCCAGAGCTCAGCATTTATCCAGGGCCTCATGCTGCCTCAGTTTACCTGGCACACCTGCCTCTCAGGGGTCAGGTTGAGGCGATGGGGCCCTTGTGGGGTGATTTGGGCATATCTGAGAAGTTCATAAATGTTGCTCTCACTTGTTTCTTGGGCTGACACATCTCTATAGGGCTAGTTCTAGGGAAGAAGCCAATGAGAAGAAATAAGGAGCCTCCCAACTCAGACGGGCCTGGATTCAGATCTCAGGCCTGTTCCTAGCTGAGTGAACCTTGAGCACATCATTGTGTGCCTCCGTTTCCTCTGTGAAATGGGGTCACTCAGAGGAGCCCCATAATACGGTTGGAGGATTTGGACAGTGAGCTTGAGCCCCCGTGTGTCTCTTTGCAACATAAAAAGTGCTGGCCAGTGCTTACCAGTCTCAGAGAGCATCTCCCAGTCTCCTGATGGGGGCGTTGGGCAGGAGCTCCTCAGGGCTGGCAAGGGTAGGGCCTGGTGGGAATGAGGAGGGTAGGACGATGCTGTGGCAGGTGCCTGTCTGCCTTGCCACAGGGTATTCCCCATGGGAGTTAGAAGCCTGTCCCACAATTGAAGTTTTATACTTTTTCTTTTGGACCAGACTTTGGACATTCCCTCCAAGTGAGATGATAATTTAACAGAATTGAAGGGAGAGGGGGAAAGAGTGACTCTCCAATGTTCACTTGTGTCGTCCTGGGAACTGTTCATTAATATTTATTTATTAATTCTTAAAGATTTTGCTTGTTTATTTTATTTTATATTTTATTTTATTTTATTTTATTTTATTTTTTTGCTTGTTTATTTTAGAGAGAGAGCCAGAACACATAAGCTGGGTGAGGGGCACACGGAGAGGGAGAGAGAATCTCAAGCCGACTCTGCACTGAGCATGGAGCCTGACCTGGGGCTCAATCCCATGACCATGACCTGAGCTGAAACCAAGAGTCAGATGCTTAACCGACTGAGCGACCCAGGTGCCCTTGTTCATTAATATTTAAATTAACATTATATCCAGGGCAAAGGTTGGCAAACTTTTCTATGTGTGTGGAGGGGAACAAAGAGCCCAGTTAGGAGGCTCGGCAACCATCCAGGTGAGGTGAGAGATGGTGCATGACGGGCCCAGGGTAGAGCCGAGGAGCTGGGGAGAAGAGGTCGGATTCTCGAGGTAGTTGGCAAGCAGAGCCCAGAGGGTGCGCCGATGGGTGAGCACGAGAGGGGGGTCAGGGATGACTCCGAGGTCTGGCCTGAGCACCTGAAAAGATAGAGCTGCCATTATTGAGATGGAAAAGCTGTGGGAGGAACAGACCTAGGGAGAAAATCCGGAGCTCAGTTTGGGGAGAGGACCTTGAAGATCTCTGGGGAGAGGGCTAAGGAGCTGCTGGAAAGGACCCTGGAGTTTCGGGGAGAGAGAGATCCAGGCAGGAGCCTGAAACAGGAATAATCAGTTCAGAACTGGTCCTGAAGGCTCATGAGATCCACGGGGTTTCCTGGGCAGTGGGCGCAGAAAAGGAGAGAAGGGGCACCCGATCCCGGAGCTGTGGCTCAAGACCCAGCCCCAGGCTTCCCTGGACACATGCTGAACTCACAACTGGTGCCTTGCTTCCTGCTCTGGACAGGAGGACAGGATTCGCTGGAACTTGCCCGAAAGCCCACATCTGACACTTCTTACCTCTCTCCTCTACCTGCCCTCTCCCCCACTAGAATCCCCTCCACTCCATCCCAACAGAGCCAAAGCCACCCCACTCATCCTTTAGCCTGTGGAGCTGGGGCCCTGTTTCCATCACCCTTATCATCCAGAAGTGCTGGTCCTCATTCAGAGTCTGACTGAACTGTCACTGCCAGCCCCTCACAGACTCCTTTGAACTTGAAACTAGATGTGATCAAGCCCTTGGGCACTATTTGGAGTTCTCTCTCTCCCTCCACCACCCCTTGGCAGATCTTATAGCCTGGTCCGACCCAAGTCTTTCTCCATGGTCCCAGCAAGCCGGCAGGGTAAATAGAATTGCCCCCATCTTACAGATGAGAAAAGTGAGGTCCAGAAGGGAAATTATTTGTCCAGATTAGCAGAGGCAGGACAGGAATATAGTTGCCTCTTTTTTTGTTGTTTTTGTTTGTTTAAAGATTTTATTTATTTATTCATGAGAGACACACAGAGAGAGAGAGAGAGAGAGAGGCAGAGACGCAGGCAGAGGGAGAAGCAGGCTCCCTGCAGGGAGCCGGACGTGGGACTCGATCCCAGGATCCCTGGATCATACCCTGGGCTGAACGAAGGTAGATGCTCAACTGCTGAGCCACCCAGGGGTCCCATGGCTGCCTGACTCTTAAGATGCACGCATTACCTCTGCTTCCAGGTGACGAATGTGCTCCAGGGAGTACGTACCACGTGCCAAGCACTGGAAGGCCATCCAAGGGGGTGATGTTCGACGATGTTGACCTGTGGAGTTGAGCCTCTCTGCTCAGCTGGAGGTGAGGGGGCTCCTGAGTTCACTGTAGTGACTCTTCTGACCTGACCAGCACCATGTGGGGGAGCCCGGGAATCGCTGATTGTGCAAATGTCCCTCTCTTGGCAAGACTTTATTCAGATAATTTTTTAAATGTGTGTTTTGGACTGGATTTGGGCTACAGAGAGAATTGCGATCGGAGATCAGGAAATAAAAATTAGATGACAAAAGGTTGCTCCCTGTATCTTACCAAACTGGGACAGGTGATCCAGGGAGTGGGTGGAGGCCGGGCTGTGAGGCCAGAGGGGACAAATCAGAAGCCCTGCCTTCTCTGTGTGATTGGCAACCGGAGCCCCCAAGATAGCTTAGAAACCAATCGGTCATTTTGCTCCATGTGCTGGTTTGTTCGACAAGCATTTATTATGTGCCTCCTGCCTGCAAAAATACACGGAGGATTCAGCCCTTCTTCCTGACTTCATCTGGCCCTTCCCTGTGGTGC
Organism: Canis lupus familiaris; assembly: GCF_011100685.1. NCBI lineage: Eukaryota > Metazoa > Chordata > Mammalia > Carnivora > Canidae > Canis > Canis lupus. Next base: position 63,325,896 of record NC_049229.1, read on the forward strand.
CCTCTCCTCTCCAGCATCCTAAACTTCTCACTGCCTCCATTCTCCAAAATTCTCCATTCTCTGGTCTTGGTTTGCTGAACTGAATCAGTGAGCTCTGGTCTGGGAAGTGGGAGGAGCACTTGAGGACTTGGAGGAGTCACTTTTCATTCTCTAGGACTCTGTTCCCTTGATTGAAATCCCAGGGGTTATCAGAAGGCCAAGCTTTGCACCCCTGGCTTTGCAGCCTGTGAGCGGGGAGCTGGACACAGGGACCCCTGGCACCAGCCAGCCCATCTCCATCCACGCCCACGGAAGACATGACTAGCTGATCAGGCCATTCTAACTGCTGAGTCCCTGGAGCCTCGGAATCTTTCCACAGGGCACCTGCCAGCCATCACCAATCAAACCCGAGTTGGCAGTTGAGATTAAACGGACTTTTCATTCCTGGCTGAGCCCTGGGTGAGGTGAAGAGATAGACCAGAAAGGCTCCTGAAGAGAGAGTCCAGGTGATGGACCTGCGGCCTGGTAGCCGGGACCACGGGGGAGGCGGTGGTTCATGGGGGTGGCCCGAGAGGGGCACGAAGGCACGACTGCTGTGTCATTCTGGCCACATCAGCCCCTCTTTATGGGTGAGACGTGCCCAGGCTGGGGCGCCCTGGGCAGCTGTGGACACAGCGCAGAGGGGAAGAGCTGGGGCAAGGTCACTGACTCCAAGCCAGGCATTGTGCTAGTCTTTGTCACAGATGATTTCTCTTAATCCTCATTGTCCACCCCGCCGGCGAGCTACGATTAGCTCCGCCTTAAAGATGGTCACACTGATGCTTGTCTCTGTCACTGCAGCTGGGCTGTGGCGGGGGTGCGGGTAGTGGTGCAGGGACAGGCCAGCTGAGCTGTGACTTCCTCGGGGCATCATGAGGTCTCCAGCCATGCCGGTGCTCAGCCTTGGTTGTGAGGGGAGGTCACCAGGGCAGAGGAAGCCCCCGGCCTGGCAGCCAAAGGAATTTATTTCACCCCAACGCCTCCCATTCCAAGAGAGTGGAAAGCCTGTCTGTCCTGATTACAGCTGACAGCTTGCCTCGGCAGGTCTTTGATAGAAACACTCTCATTACGTAAGGGGGTTACATAAGTCATCTTGTGATGTCATGCGTCCACAAAGTGCTGGCCCAGCCTCTGTGCCTCTGCGGTGGCATTCGTGTGTTTCCTGCGTTGAGGTGGTCAGACTTAACTCTCCAGGGCCGGGAGGGGCACATCTGGGTCTCTGGGTTACCAATGCCCCCAGGAGGGAGTTAGGGCCAGCCCGTTGGTTAAAAGGGTCTTTAGGGAGCGGTATCATACGATGGTCACCACCAAGCGTCTGGGCCTGGCTGCCCACATCCCATTCCTGGCACTGCCATTTACTGACCGGAGGACCTTGGGCCAATTTTCTCATCCATTGAACAAGTGGCTTAGTACATATTACATACGTTGATCGAGTGGTGAGTGCAGGCCAGGGCTGAGCTCTGAGCTCTCTGCTATTGTGACCAGGTGGCCAGCTGCAGGACAGAGCTGCCATCGTAGTCCTGCTTCCACCTGGCTCTTGGGTGAATCGGCTCCCCAGTCTGGGCCTCGTTTACTTCACGTCTAAAGTGAGAAGATGGCCCATCTTTTGGAACAGAACTCTCTACAGAGGTGTGGAAAGGTAAAGTTTCCTTTCAAAGTTATTTTTGGTGATTGCAAATGTTGCGTTCTAAAAACCGCACTAATAAACACACTCAAATGAGTCAGAGCTCGCAAGCCAACACACTAGGCTGGCGACTGGTGTGGTAAGCTGGGCAGTTACTGGTTAACACCTCAGGGGACTAGATAATGAAGCTTCTTGGGTGGATGGTTTTGACTGGATGATGATCTGAGCTTGTATGGTAGATTTAAAAAGTGATCATTTTAGCTGTTTATGTCTTTCAAGTCGAGATTTCTTTCTTTCTTTCTTTCTTTCTTTCTTTCTTTCTTTCTTTCTTTCTTTCTTTCTTTCTTTCTTTCTTTCTTTCTGATTTTATTTATTCATGAGAGACAGAGAGAGAGAGAGAGAGGCAGAGACACAGGCAGAGGGAGAAGCAGGCTCCATGCAGGGAACCCGACGTGGGATTCGATCCCGGGTCTCCAGGATCATGCCCTGGGCCAAAGGTGGCGCTAAACTGCTGAGCCACCCAGGGATCCCTAACTTGAGATTTCTATAGGTTCTGGAACCAAAGCAAAAAAATGGCTGGTGGCAGACCGTAATCCGCAGCCCCTGATTTCAAAGTTGTAGGTCATCTTCAGCATCTTCCTCATCTGAATCTGCTGTCTGCAAAATCAGCGGGAAGCATGCATTTGCCTGCGTAAAATAGATCCGACCTCCTAGCCTGTCGCTGTCACTGTTTTATGTATTGGGCACCCATACGAGGCTGTTTAACGGGCTTCTCTGCGTAAACGCAGTTTGAAAGCCCACTGCCCCAGATGACATACCGCGTCCCTTCTGGCTGGGTCGGTGCATGTCATTGTCGACTGTCCCCTCTCACTTTTGGGCACAATCAGCAGCTGTGTTGGCTAAATTCTAGAAGTGGGTTACATCAGATGACAACCAGAGATTCCGGATGGGTGGCCCCTGGTAGTTTGTGTGGGAAACCCAGGAAAGTTAGGGTGTTCCTCTCAGTGGTGTGAGACAGGCACTCATGACAGCAGAGGACCAGGAAGGACTCTCAAGGGCAAGCCAGCACCACTCACTTGCCTTTAACAGATACTTGGGTGTCCCTCTCTGGGGCAGGGAGATGCCTTAGAGTCCCAAAGGAGCACAGAGGATTTGTTGTCAAGTGCAGCCACAGCGATCACAAGGGTCCTTGAGTAAGTCCTGCTCTGTGCCAAGGCCATTCTAGTCCATGGAGATACAGCGATGAATGAGAGCGGTTGTGCCCTGTTCTCATGGAGCTCACCCGGGTGGAGGTGGGTGGGGCAAATGGTAAACAAACAAACAAACAAATGCAGGAAGCAGTTGTTTCCAGTCGGCAGGATAAATTCTATTCAGTGGAATGGGCAAAATATTTAATTCATGAAACATTTAGTGAGAAACTATTCTGTGCAGGGCCCATTTGGGGGTCAGATTACCAGAGGCTTTCTGTGTTAAGCCAAGGAGGATCGACTTCATTTTGAATCTATATACACAGGGATGGGAGAGGGTGTCTTTGGCAATGCTGGAAGTTGGTGGAAGGCTTCTTGGAGGAGGGGATGTTTGAGCTGGACCTTGAAGAATGCCAAGAGGACAGTGCTGGCTAAGTAGTGCTGAGCTGGGTGGCTTGTCTTTGGGCGTGTTACCAAATGTACACAGAGAAAAGAGTCCCACCCCGTCCAGATGCAGGGCCACATGAGAGAAGTGCTGTGAAAGGAAGTCTCCCTAGAACAAGGCAGAGTCAGTATTATGGATGTCTTCCATCTGTCCGTATGACCTACCAGAGAAACCCAGAGGAGCTTCCCCAGCCTGGGTCGCAGGCCTCCGGAGGCCCAGGTGTGGCCAGGTCACGGTAGGGCCACGGATCTGGACCTCAGGCCGCAGTTCTTCACGGCTGCCTTCTTTCCCCTCGACTGATGTCAAAGAGCTGCAGCTTCCGTACTCCTAAAGCAGGTGTCAAGAGTCACAGTCTGACAGAGGACAGAAGAGACGAACCCAGGACTTTCATATAAAATCTGGTTTTCGATGCCGTCAAACCCGACAGCCCAGGACTTAATCAGTGCCTGGTCCCCGGTAGGCGCTCAGGGAAGCAGTGCGCGGTGGGACTGACACGGGCTGTGCACGCAGCTTCAAGTTCAGTTCTGCCACTTGCTGGCTGCGAGGCCTTGGGAAAGCAGCTCCGCCTCCCATTCCTGCTGAGTAAATGGCAACGGTAAATGACGCATTGAGCTGTCATGGAGTCAGGCGGGATCGTCCACGTGTAACCATTGATTGCAGCTCTTGGCACTTATGAGATGCCCCCCAAGTATCCGCTTCCTTCCAACTCTTCGTCCCTTCCATCCTTCCCTCCTCTCTCCCTCCGTCCCTCCCTCCTTCCTCAGCAAGTGGGAAGAACACATGGGTAGAACAGCCCATACTGAGAGCTATGGAATGATTTTTTTTAAGCTATGGACTTGGACCCCACAGAGCTCCCCGACCTTGGGGGTTGGCTATTGTGTGAGCAGCGAGGGGATGACGTCACCAGCAGGAAAGGCCAGGTAGGCTGCAGCACACGAGCTGACACAGAGAATGCAGGAGGCCGCGGTGGGAACGGGCTGGGATGGGGCCAGTGCCCCGGCAGAGGATGACACAGAACGTGGTTAAGTGGGCCAGCGCTGGGTTATGGAGGAATCGGAACACTGGCCGAGCTGTGCACCCTGGCCCCCAAGCAGCGGGCAGCAGGGAGCCCAACCTGGTGACCTTGCGCAGCCCTGTGTAAGGGCTGGTTTGGAGCAAAAAGGATGTTTCCTGCCCCTACCAGTCAGGCTGGGCTAGGTTCTGCTGCGGAGATAACCCCCAAACCTCAGGGGCTGAAAGCCACAGCAATTTAGCTGTCACACTGCTGCAGAGAGGAGTCGCTGTCCAGGGGCCTGTGATGGCCGATGGTCCGGGATGCTCCAGCCCAAGGACACCTCCGTGTCAGCCTGTGCTTCCCCAGCACCCCCAACGAGGAATACCGCAGTGGATCCTAAATGCTTAGACTGAGTTACAGCTCATGGGTGCAGGGCCCTCTCCTCCAAAGCCTTCGTTCTGCTGTAGGGACCCTCAGGCCACAGAGGGAGGTGGCTTGAGACCAGGCCACTGTGTGCTGGCAGCAGCTGCCTATTAGCCAGCAGGAGGAGCTGGGACCATCCTCCTGGGTGAGTCCCCTGGGCCTGCCCAGCTCCTGCTCCCATGACCTCAGAGGGGAGTCCTTGGGATTTTAGATGGTGGCATGGAGGTGTGGTTGGGGTACAGGCCACCAACTGTTCAGCTGACCAGCGGACAGGAGAAGACGGTGGCAGAGGAGGGTGGGAGGGAAGGGAATGGCCGAGGAAGGGAAGGACAGGGAAGAGGAGGCCGAGCATCAGGAGGAAGGCAGGACGTGCGGGCCACCAGCGGCTGGCACGGAGGCCGCGCCCATCAGCATTCCCCAGGCAGCCCCCCTCCGCCCTCCGCCAGCGGCCTCACCTTCCCTCCGGCCAGTCAGTGGGCAGGGCCAGCGGCCGGCTCGGGGCTCCCTTGCTCACTCAGAGCGGCCCGCTTGCGGCCCCGCCGGCGTTGGCACGGTGACAGTAGCCAAGTGTGCAAACTTGTGCCATTGTCCCCAGGCCAGGGGGAGCCATGGAGACTGGCTAATATGACACAGGAAAATGTTTGCTGATGGCAATTCTATGGGCTTTGTCCACCTCTTTCTCCATCATGACGACTCGATTTAAGTCCCTAACTGTTTGACTACAAATGCAAGGGGACCGTGCAACGCCAGCCTTTTGTCCGGCCGCGCTGAATGGGCAATTCAGGCTTTGTGCAGCTCAATTGAGGAAGCAAACATAAAGACAAGATTCCTGAGAGCTCCGGCTCCCTTCCCATGGATATCCCAGCACCTCGTTAGAGTCCCTCCCCGGCTACCTTGCCCGGACACCAGCGTGCTTGCTGCCTGCCCTCCCAGGCTGGCCAGTGCCCGGTGCCTCGGGTGAGGGCCGGGGACAGGGAGAGAGGGACAGACTGAGACCGGGACAGAGAGGGGGAGAGAGAGGGAGAGACATTCAACACTCAAGGACAGAGGGGAAGGCAGCCCGCCCCGGCTTACCCCGTCCGATTGTCTGTCTGCACTGGAGCATGGCAGCTGTAGGCCTGGAGTCTTTAGGGGAGGTATGCAAACCCCACTCTTCTGGGCTCAGCCCCTCCTCACTCCTGGACTTTTTAAACACACACACACACACATACACACACACACATACACACACGCGCGCGCGCACACGCACACACACACACACACACACACACTGCCCCCTCAAGAAACCAGGGAACCGAGGTCAAGGGGAGGAGGGGCTGAAGGGTAGAAATTTACCGGGAAATGATTGCATTTGGGAGCTGTCTTTTTTGTGACGGTCCCCATGGTGACAATTTGTGACGGCAAAGAATGTGGGAACGGGGCGCTGCCGCCTGATTGGGATGCTTTGTATCTGGAGAGGCGCTCCTGATTGGCCTGAGGGGCCCCCCAGCTCCGGGGACTCGTCCTCCATCCAGCCCACTCGAGGGCTGCACGACCGCTTCCAGCCGGACGCACGGAGCTCGCCGGCCACGCCGGGCCTGGCCCAGGTCTGCGGCGGGGAACCTGCCAGGCCACGTCGGCGGCGGGGCCCGGGGCCGGCCTGCACCCCCGGTCAGTGTGGAGGTCGGGCGGCTCCAGCCAGCTGGGTGGGGGCGTGGGGCGGGCTGGGGCCTGGGGGAGGGGCGAGGTGCCTCGGGTGGTGGCCCAGGAGGCATGAAATCGCTGCAGATGCTTCTACGGGGGAGTCCCGCTGCCCGCAGTCTGAGATCAGCCCGCCAGGCAGGCCGAGGCTTGAGTGCCAGACAGGGGTCCTGCCTGTCCTGCGTGAGCGCTGGGGGTGGAGCGTGGGGACTGGCGGGGGGGGGGGGGGTGATAGCAGGGCTGGGGGCGGGGGTGGGAGGAGGAGGGCACCGCCAGGGAGAGAGGGGGCTTGGCCTTGCTTGAAAGTGGAGTGGTCGCCCCGGCTCAGAAAATAAAAACCTTGCTGGCAAGTGGTGCACGTTGGCAGCGTGGTGTGTGGGAGCCACGGTGGGCTGGGCCCGCGGAGCCTTGCGCTCGGGCCCCAGCAATGCCACTTGTAGCTGGGCCGCTTTGGGCAAGTCGCCCAGCCTCTCTGAGCATGGGCTGCAAGTAAAGGGCAACGGACTCAGGCCGACTGCTGCTTGCCTGTGCCCTCGCAGATGCTGAGGAAACCCTCAGCGGCCTGAACCGGTGGCCTGCCACCCAGGACTCCGTTTCGGGGTCAAGGGCTCCCGGGGCCGGAGCCACTGTTTGCAGCCCCTCAGCCCGTGGGGAGGGCTGGGTGCGGGTGCTCGCAGGGACCGCCAACGACCTGCGTGTCCCCGCCCCCAGGTCAGCTCTGTGCCCTTCCCCGGAGCTGCCAGCCACCAGCAGAGCCCGCCCTCTTCATGGAAAGCCCCATGCAGTGGTCCCCTGGTGATGGCATCCGACAGTGACGTGAAGATGCTGCTGAACTTTGTGAACCTGGCGTCCAGCGACATCAAGGCAGCCCTGGACAAGTCTGCGCCCTGCCGCCGCTCAGTGGATCACCGCAAGTACCTACAGAAGCAGCTTAAACGCTTCTCCCAGAAGTACTCCCGGCTTCCTCGGGGCCTCCCCGGCAGAGGGGCCGAGCCTCACCTGAAAAGGGGAGCTGAGGACCGGCCCGGGAGGCTGCCCCTCGGTTCTGGCCACGATTCCAGTACCGGTGAGGGTGGGGGCTGCAAGGAGAAAGCTCTGGGGAACCCCTACAGGGAGGAATGTCTCTCTAAGGAGCAGACCCTACAGAGGCAGAACCCAGAAGCTGCCAGGCCTGGCCAGGTGCCCATGAGGAAAAGACAGCTGCCTGCTTCCTTCTGGGAAGAGCCTCGGCCCACCCACAGCTACCCCCTGGGGCTGGAGGGGGGGCTGGGCCCCAGGGAGGGACCTCCCTATGAGAGTAAGAAACACTGCAAAGGCTTGGAGCCCTTGGATCCTGAGACGGCCCCGGTGCCCACATCCCCAAGGGCACCGGCTGAAAAGGAGCCACTCAAGATGTCTGGGGTCTCCCTGGTGGGCCGAGTCAATGCCTGGAGCTGCTGCCCCTTCCAGTACCATGGACAGCCCGTCTACGCAGGTCCTCCAGGGGCCTTGCCTCAGAGCCCGGTCCCCGGCCTGGGCCTGTGGAGGAAAAGCCCCGCTTCCCCCGGGGAGCTGGCCCACTTCTGCAAGCACGTGGATGGGCCAGGGCAGAAAGTGTACAGACCCGTGGTTCTGAAGCCCATCCCGACCAAGCCCGCTGTGCCCCCGCCCATCTTCAATGTCTTCGGCTACCTCTAGCCTGGCTGGCAGGGCCTCGGCTCCCACCTCTGGCCCGCGGGGGTGTTGGGGAGCCCCCCGGGAGCGCTCCATGTGCAGAGCCAGCTGAGCAGTGGTGTGGTCTCTCGGGACCCTTCCTTTGTGTGTGGGTGGGAGGGGGAGGACGCGGCTGGGGCAGCCTCTGCAGCCTTGGGAGCTGTGGGGCTGGGCTCTGCTGGCCTCTCTACCCGACCAGACCAGAGTCCCATTGTCCTTGTGCGGGTCTTGGGCAGTGGGGCTTTGCCCTGGTCTGCCAGCCACTCCAGAAGCCAGAGGTACACATCTGTTCATCTGCCACCCACTGTGTAAGCCACTATCTCAGTTCTGTTCTTTCTGGGTTTTTTGGTAAATATTAAGAAAGTTAAAAGAATAAAGACATTTCTTTTGCAGTTTCCACATCTTGGATGTCATGAAGTTGGATAGTCCCCAGGCTAAGAAATGCTGGCTGGGCCCAGGCAGAGGGCAGCTGAGGGAGGCAGCTGGCTGTGGGGGAGGCCAGGGATGGCCCTGAGACCTCAGAGAATGGGCACTGTGGGCCAGGGGAGGATGCTCGGCTTGCCCGTGTCCGAGAGCAGAGGGTGGCAGAGGCCTGAACGTCCCGAAGGTCCCAAGTGTTCTCGAGACTAGGGAGGCTGGTACCAGGGGAGGCGGAGCTGTAGTCTCAACGGGATGTGGTACAGACCCTTCCTCTTGGGGCCTCCTTGTCCCACCTGCAGCATGAGGGGCGGGACGAGAGTGGTCCCCCTCTCTGTGCCTTCCACTCTGATTATGGCCTCAGAGAAGAGGCTAGGCCTAGGCAGTCATGCCCAACCTTGGGCAGAGGGAAAATCAAGACAAATTGGAGCTTGGCCCCTTGTGGACAAACCAGAAAAAAAATCTCTAGCTAAGTCAGATTTCTGGCTAACCTGCTGATAGCTCTCTTCTTGGGCCTGGTGCAGTGCCTGGCTCACACCGGTGTTCCATCAATGAGTGATGAGGGCCTCTGTCTGAGACAATGTACAGAGGGGCTGCAGGTGGCAGGGAGTCACCCTGGGGTTTGCCCAGATGCTGCCCAACAGGCACAGCCGTTGGAGAGGTGTGAGCCTCCACACCGGCCTGGGATTTGTTCTGCTTTGTGCAGATGTGGCTCCATGGATGGGAGCACACAGACTTGCCAGGGGTGCCAAGCTGCTTGTGTCATCCAAGCCCGGTTCTCCCCTGGCTGGGGACTACAGGGCCCAACTTAGCAGCATAATGTTGGAAAGTTAATCTCCCTCTGTGCCTTGGTGTCCCCGTCGGTACAGTGGAGGACTAGGTGAGCAACTGCAAACAGATGCGCCTACCAGTTCTGCACCCAAGTCAAATACCTTCAACTAATTGCAGGCTGTCTCCTTCCGGGGCCAGACATGGCCTCAGAATCCTTCCTAACACAAGGTTCCATGGCTGGTGATTGTTTAAGGGTCCTCCCCCTGCCCCCCACCTGTTTTTACTCTAGGATTCCTGCAGATTGGAGCATCTTCATGCGAGGGCAGGTTGCTCACTGGGAAGCCAGTGGATTTCTGGCAGTTTCTGTCTGATGGTCTTGGAGGACTTGAGAGCCATGGAAGCCAGGTGGCATGGGCAGTGTTGTTCAGAGTAATTATCTAGCACACAGGACCCTCCCCATCAGGCTGCTCTGGTCTGCTACCTCCTCTCCCCCTGCATATCACAAAGGCCCCTCCAGATCCATTCCACTGAGGCCCAGCCCCTCCACCCTGTACAGGAGGGTGTTAAAAGCTCCAAGCAAGGCGTTGCCACCTACCAGCTGTGTGACCTTGGGCAAGTTACTTTAAACCTCTCTGTGCCAAAATTTTCCCATCAGAAAAATGTGGTCGAAAATGGACCTTCACAGGTGGTTGTGGGGATGATGTGTGCACCTGGCACTCTGAGGGCTACACACCTGACAGAGCCGCACCGACCAAAAGTCACCTCTCCTAGTTATCTGGCCACCTAACTGTACTCCCTGGAGGATCCGAGCTCTGGGAGGCATGTTTTCTCAGAGGGCTGCCCAAGTGCACCATGCCTGGGTCCCTTCACCCCCTCCTGGGCTCCTTTCCCAGGGGACACCTAGTGATGCATGAATTCAAACACAGGGAAGCTTCATCCGGAAGCGGAAATCTTTACTAAGAAGCAGCTGGACAGCATGACTCCCCAGGAAGAAGCAAGTTGGGGAAAAACACATCTAGGAAAGCTGTGATTTGGGGCACCTGGGTGGCTCAGCGGTTGAGCGTCTGCCTTTGGCTCAGGGCGTGATCCTGGTTCCAGGATCGAGTCCCACATCGGGCTCCCTGCAGGGAGCCTATTTCTCCCTCTGCCTATGTCTCTGCCTCACTCTCTGTGTCTCTCATGAATAAAATCTTAAAAAAAAAAAAAAAGCTGTGGTTAAAAAGAAAAAAGCAGCTGCAGTAGTAGCCGCAGATGACTCTGACCCAAAAATGAGTTAGGCAGGCTCAAAGGGAAACAGAGAGACAAAGTAACCCATCTCCTAGCCTGAGATCTCCAGCACTGTGCTCTTGCCCGTGAAATGGAACCACTTCCAGGATTTTGAGTGTTTGGTGATGCTGTTGAGACTACCCTGAGGCCAAAGTTTGGGGGTTGGGGGAAGGGGTTTCTGCAGAGGGTCAAGACTGCCCTGTGGGGAGCGGTGGTGGTCCACAAATGCAACCACCAGCACAGCCTGAGCACCGACCAATCAGAACTGACCCTGGAGAGCAGCTCGCCCCCTCCCTTCCAGGCCAGGCATTAACCCTTCAGCTTCTGGGTTGTGGGGAGGGGGGGGGGCCCTGGACCTGAGAAGGCCAAGGGTGGGAAAGACGCTTGAGGAGGAGGGGCCTTGACCAGTGCCTGTGACCTACAGTGTGGACCAGCATCAGTATTCTGAGAACCCAGCGCGATGCTGGTGCATCCCAGCCCTGGGTACCCCACATCCTACATTCAGTGGTGCTAATGAATGCAGAGACTGAGCCTTCCTGCCCCACCCCTCCCACCTACCTTCTCAACCTCCTCTCCTCCAGGGGGGCACCTTCCTCAGACTGGATTCGTCCTCCCCCCCACCTCCTGCCCCCAGTGGCCACAGCCAGTTAATACTGGTACAGGTGACCTGAGGAATGCTATAGTGCCCCATACCCAGCCCCAGTGCACCCACGCATCTTTCTTCTCTGGTTCATCGTGGACGGCCGACCGCTTCCCCACCACCTGAGAATAAAGGCTCTCCCTCCAGCTGCCAGATGAGCAAGGACAATTTTCTGACAGGGTTTTCCACTGACTGCACTGAGCCCTCTCTGGCCACGTCCCCGGGGCCCCTTGGTAGAACATCTCCAGGGTGGAGGTTTCTGTGGGGAATTCTTGAGGATCTCTTGCAGCAAGGCCACATGGGACCCTGGCCCAGCACTGTCGGGTTAAACCCCAGGGATTTGCGATGTGTGTCCAGGCAAGTCCTCTCCCTTCTTTGGGCCTATTTTCCCATCAGGACCATGAAGGAGTGGGCAAGATGCACTGGGTTCCTCTGATCTGTGGCTGGAAGTGCTGCTTGGCAGACTTTTCCTCTTCATGAAGACACTAGATCTTATTGGTTCCATGGAAAGCCAGTGTGTAGGGGTTGGCAAGGCTGCTGGGGACCGCACGATGGGGAAGCTGAGGCCCCAGAGAAGCATGCCAAGGGCAGAGCCGGGCCTCCAAGCTGTGCTCCCCCACCAGGCAGCTGCTTACTTTGCCAAACCCAGAAACGGACATTGATCGCACCTAAGACTCTTCCAGAATCTGGGGCGGGGCAGGTGCAGGCTCTAGGCAAGGTCACCTCTCCCGTGTCACCGCAGACTGGCCTGGACTCCCATGGCTTTCATCACGCTTCTTTCGGAGGGAATGCTGATGAGTCACTGCAGCTTCATGGAAACGGTTCAGCGGCCTCAGTGCCAGGCCACAGAGCCCAAGAAGGTGCTACGACCATGCCCGTTTGAACCATGGGCTGGCAGCTCCAGAAAATGCCTGGTGCGTCCCACAGAGCCACACGAGGACCCACAGAGGCAAAAGAGGGGACAGGACCCCATGTCCCCGGTTTGATGCCTTTGCAGGAGTTGACGGCGGCCTCTGCTCCAGTGCCGTGGCTCACGGTGGTCAGCATTTAGATTTTTTTTCCTTCCTCATATCTCAACTTCTGTAGCAAAACAAGGGTGGGCAGGACCTGAAGACAGAGTGCCAGGAAGCATGTGTGTGCGAGGCAACCCCAGGTGTCAGGAGACTTGTAGACACCAGGCCCTGTTTGGGATGGAGCTCCGGTTTCCATGGTGATTGAAGCAGGAGCGAGAAAGCAACCCCAGCGGCCAGGCTCCCGGGGCAGGAAGCTGCCCCTCTCCTTGAGCTGCAAGCTCTGTTCTGGCTTTCAGAAGCCCAAAGGGGATACGTCTAGGGATCTGTGCACCCTATCCCAGAACCGGCCCCATGCCCGCTGCCACCAGGAGCGAGGCCGAGGACTCCAGGCCCTGGGCTGGGGTGGGGGGTCTGATGAGAGGGACTTTGCTGGGCAAGGTGTCATCCGTGTAACATTTATTGTACCTATGGTGAACCTCCCACCTATCCCCATCAGACCACATCCCCGGGAAGAAAGCTCAGAAGTCACGTGGAGAGTTTTATGGAGCACAGGCGGAGGGGACTGGGACAGCCCGGCAGCCGGGTTGAACTGGAAAGGCAAACTCATCCCTGAAAGCGTTGGGGTCGGGGCTTCCCTGCTGGCTCCCACCCTCCCCAGGCCACCCCAAGGTCTGCCCTGCCCCCTCTCCCAGCCCCAGGAATGGAGGCTCTGCTGTTCCCAATGGCAGAGAAGGTCTGGGATCCACTCAGCAGTTTGAAAACAAACACGGTTTTTCTCCTACTGGACACATTCTGTTCTCTGGTCCGGGCAAAGCTCTGGCCCAGAGACCCGGCGAGGTCACGGCAGCTGCCCCAGCTGGACAGGGAGGCAGCCTACAGGCTCGGTCTGTCCCCAGGTCCCCCTGGATTTGGGGACACTGCCGTCCTGAGGCTTTAGTGAAACAGTCTGAGGAGCCGCTCCTCCACAAAGCCTTGGCTACTGAGTGTTCTCGTACTTCAGGTACCTAATCAGCCTGCCCGGGAGCGGCAATAGGTCTAGGAGTTTTATGCGGTGCTTCCCGACAGCCTTTCTCACTTGCAGCCGGCACAGGTGAGCCAGAGGTCTGGGAAGTTCTGGGGAGAGAAAGAGAAATCCTGATGTGTTATTTGCAACCAGCAAAGAGTTTGCACCTGTGCCCGCTGGCAGGCAGGAGACACCCAGTCAATGTGACCTAAGACGAGGCTGCTTGTGGAGGGGCGGTGGTGGGCAGCACCTGGGTGGCTCAGGCAGTTAAGCATCCAAATCTTGATCTCAGGTCAGGTCTTGATCTCAGGGTCATGAGTTCAAGCCCTGCATTGGGCTCCACGCTGGGCATGCAGCCTATTTTAAAAAAGAGAGGGAGGGGTGCTTGGACGTCCCCCTCCCCGGGCTCTGTAATCCCAGCCTCTGCCAACTGAAAAGATCTGGCAAAGCGGCTTCCTCCTTGTAGCCCCTCATTGATCTGCACAGCCCAAGGAAGTAGATGGGGCAGGTACAAACCCATTTCACAGGTGAGGACCTAGTGAAGCCCACACCCGGAACCGGAGCTGCCATGCCCCTCTTCTTGTGCTCCTTCCTCTATATACACAGCCCGGACGGCCAACACAGCCTTAGCAAAGGGGTCAGACAGTTCCACCTGTTAAGTGCCCCCATAAATGGAATTAAGCCCTGAGCTCTGGTGGTGCAGAGAGGCCAGGGTGTGGGCAGGGATGGGGAACACCTCCCCACACATCCCAAGATCCCACTGGGCTGCCTCCCCCCAGAAGCCCTCCTGGGATACCTCATACAGTAGAGTTTTCTCATCTCAGGGGGAGGAGGTGTGGTAGGAACAGGGATTGATGTGTCTAGTAATAGGGTAATTTATTTCAGCCTTGGGCTCAGGGTCTAGCACGGGGGGGTGTTTGTTGAATCAACACCATTCATTCACTCAACACACACACATGTTGATCCTTTCACTGCCTGGCCCCGTGTTAGGCCAGAGATACAGAGATGCCTACCCAGAACTTTGGGGAAGGCTTTTACACCAGATGGTGCCACCTGAACAGGGTCTTGACAGGTGGGCAGGTGTTTGCCAGGTGAAGAAGGGAGGCAGGGGCATTCTGAGCAGGGCAAGTGGCTATGCCACGCCAACGAGCCCTTGGCTAATCTGGAAGATTGGGATGCGGAGGGAATGTGGAAGCAATGGCAGGTGGCTGCAGTGCCACCCAGCTGCATTTCTCACTGCTTGGTCTTGCTTAGGACAGACCTCCCATTTGGGAAGCTCAGTCCCTTTCTCAGCCCAAGTGAAGACTAAGCTGGAGAGGAGGAAGGCCAAAGGCCACTGCGGAGCAAAGGGTCATGGAGAGAGCAACCAGTTACTCATGAATGTGGTGAATGTTCACCAAGCCTCTCGGGCTATGCCCCGGGTGAGTGGGCAAGTCCCCACCACCCTCCCCCATCGCTGCCTCAATAACTTTATCAAAGGTCTAACTCAAATGCTTCCCAGGCATTTGTGCAAATGAGAAATCCTATAGTAGGTTTGGGTTCTATGGGGCACAGGGATCAAGGAGAAAGGTGGCAAGTCAGAGTTGGGGCACTGGGGCATGGGCACCTGGATAGTCAGGGGACAGGCAACAGGGTGGCACAGACCCATCTTGGGACAGCAGCAGTGGTGACATAATAGAAACTTGCTGTGGGTCAGTCTCTTGGCTCCATGATTGACAAACACTTGGTCAGAGATGGGCCTCTGCCCCTCAGAGTGTGAGAAACCCTTCGGGTAAATGGATCTCCTCTGGGCAGATGCTTATTTCTCAGTACCAGTGGCAGCACCCAGTTTGATTACTTCCGACACTTTACCTGCCCAGGTGAGCTCCGTAATGCCCAAGAGGGGTTCTCGGCCTGACTCGGCCAGGCTGCCCCATCGACACCACTGTGGATGGTCATCCAGCAAGCCCCTGGCTCCAGAGGTCTGCCTCTCGGCCTAGTGCTGCTCCCGGTGTGTGGTCTGGGGAGCAGCAGCTCGGACACCACCTGGGAGCGTGCTGAAATGCAGACTCTCAGGCCCTGCCCCAGGCCTGCTATATCAGAGTCTGCATTTTTAACAAAATGCCCAGGTGCTCTGTATGCACTTTCCAGTTTGAAATGCCTGAGACCACCATCTCTCCTCTACCCGGTCTCACTACCTCTCAGTGACCCACAGACATAGGCAACTTACTCCAAAAGTCCCAACACCCCTCAGCGAGCTGGAGCCATTTAAAACACCTGGAAAGATTTGGCAGCGAGACTCCGGGGTTGGTCAAACCTAGGTTCAAATCCCAGCTCTGCCACTAAATAGCAGTGAGACCTTGTCTCCCATGACATCATCTCTTGGAGGGTCAGGCTTCTCATTTACAGCAGTGTCATGGAGACACCGTATGCGACACGTGGCACAGAGCTTGGCACGCAGTAGGTGTTCATCAAATGCTAGTAGGTGGCACGTACTGTGAGTCCTGGGCCTGAATCAGGCAGGGGGACCTTCCAGGAGCAACAGCAACTGCCCCTACCTGCCTTCTCCTTGATGACGGCCCAGTCCTCGAAGCTCTCGATGTGTTCCTTCAGCCGCGAGCACAGCTGCACGTTGCCCACATAGTCCAGGAGGATGTCGATGATGGGCCCTGCCCAGCGGCTCACTTCCGGGGTGGACAGGATCTCGCAGAACTGGAAGAGATCACGCATTGGTGCTGGGGCTCCCCGGACCAAAGGCAATGCCTTGGGGGGGGGGGGCTCGTCTGTCCGGGAACCTGAGGCCCGGGAGGGGAGGGGAGGGATCCGAGGACCGAGGACTGGGCACACTCATGGCAGGATCCAGTTCTACAGACGCACTACCCGCCCCCCCCATCCACATAGCCTCTGCTGCCGAAAGTGGGAGGTGGGCAGCTTGACCATCATCTCTCCAAGCCTCAACTTCCTGTTCTAGAAAATGGGAATATGACATCTGGAGGGTGGTTCTCTCTCTCTCTTTTTTTTTTCTTCAAATGAGAATTAAGGTAATATATGAACATATAAACCCCTTTGCACGCAACAAATGGCCCCTAAATGATTCCCATTAGCTATTACAGATCCGACCTGTAAAGTCCTCAGCACGGGCAGGTCCGGCCTCTGGGTGGCCCTGCACCTCATGGGACCTTAGCCAATCTGCCCTCACCTCCATCCCTATCCCGGTCATCTTTCAGCGGCATATTCCAGGTGCAGGTTTGCCGCGGGTGACGCACCCCCGCGTCTTACACCTTATACGTTCCCCGTTACTCCTCTGCCTCACTGTCAGTTCCTGACATTCCCCACCACGGGGCGGCCCCAAAAAGGACGCAATGGGTCCTCGAGCCGCTAAGTTCTGCTGCCTCTAAGGCACGCTAGCCATGCGGTTCGGCGGCCTGCAGGTGCGCCCGCTCCGAGGGCGCTGGGCCGGGGCGGGGTGGGGGGGTGGTGGTGGTGGGCATGAGCCCCGCATCCCATCGAAATAAGCATCCCCCGAAATCCAGGCCCCCTCCACCCTTCCATCCCCACATCCCCACCATATAAATCCCCACCCACTCAGCCCTAAAAGAAAATGTCTAAAACACAATCCAATCCCCTCCATCCAATCCTCAATCCCACCTCCACCCCCGTCCTCCATCCCCCATCCCCCCATCCCCTCCCCGTCCCCCTGCCCCGCCCCGCCCGGCCCCGCCCCGCGCACCTGGACCTCGGCGGGCTCCTTGTCGGCGGCGGGCGCGTCGCTGAAGCGGCTGGAGCGCGGCGGCGCGGGCGGGTGCGGGCCGGAGCCGAAGCGGCAGGAGAAGCAGGGCTCGCCGTCGCAGCCGAGGTCCATGAGGAACTTGAGCAGCGACAGGTACTTCATGGCGAACATGATGGTGGCGGGGAAGGCGGTGGGGTGCGCGGCGATGCGGGCGTCGAGGTCGGCGCCGTGGTCCAGCAGCAGCCGCACGGTGCGCAGGCAGCCCAGGCGGATGGCCACGAGCAGCGGGCTGATGAGGTCGCGGTTGGGGTCGGCGCCGGCCCGCAGCAGCAGCTCGGTGGCGGGCACGTTGTTGTTGACCACGGCGAAGTAGAGCGCCGAGCTGCGGCGGTCCTCGTACAGGCGCGCGCGCTCCGGGGCCAGCGGCGCGTTCACGTCGAAGCGCGCGCCCAGCAGGGCCTGCAGCACCGCGTCGTGGTTGCGCTCGGCCGCCAGGTGCAGCGGGCTGACCCCGCTCCTGCGCACGCGCGTGCGGCTGGTCACCGGGAGCAGCATCTGCACGATCCTGCGGGCGGGGCGATCAGATCAGGGAAACTGAGGCCCCGGGAGCTCCAGCCGCCTTCCCCAAGTCACGCCGCCCGCCCGCAGTGGCTGCAGCTGGGCCCAACCCTCCTCGCGAGCCTCCGAGCCTCCTCCGTGGCCTCCGTGGCCTCCGGGGTCCTAGTTCTGCGGTACTTCGGCGGGACTGGACTGTGGGTGCGAGAATTTCGGGGCCACCTAACTTCAGGCTAAGGAGTGTTGCCTGTTCCCAGCTCAGTGATATGGAGGAATTGACTGGAAGGCCCACACACCCAGTGCAGGAGGCAGCGGGGCCGTGGTGATGTTTGCAGGTAGAAGTTTGGCACCTGCCCTGCCTAAGCGGAGTAGGGGTGGGGGAGCTGGCCATGTGCCAGGAGACACCTCCAGGGTGGAGGGAGCTGGCCATGTGCCAGGAGACACCTCCAGAGTGGAGGAAGCTCCCCATGTGCCAGGAGACACCTCCAGGGTGGAGGGAGCTCCCCATGTGCCAGGAGACACCTCCAGGGTGGAGGAAGCTCCCCATGTGCCAGGAGACACCTCCAGCGTGGAGGGAGCTCCCCATGTGCCAGGAGACACCTCCAGGGTGGGAGGAGCTCGCCATGTGCCAGGAGACACCTCCAGGGTGGGGGGAGCTGGCCATGTGCCAGGAGACACCTCCAGGGTGGGGGGAGCTGGCCATGTGCCAGGAGATACCTCCAGGGTGGGGGGAGCTCCCCATGTGCCAGTAGACACCTCCAGGGGTGGGGGGAGCTTGCTATGTGCCAGGAGACACCTCCAGGGTGGAGGAAGCTCCCCATGTGCCAGGAGACACCTCCAGGGTGGAGGAAGCTCCCCATGTGCCAGGAGACACCTCCAGGGTGGAGGAAGTTCCCCATGTGCCAGGAGATACCTCCAGGGTGGGGGGAGCTTGTTATGTGCCAGGAGACACCTCCAGGGTGGAGGAAGCTCCCCATGTGCCAGGAGACACCTCCAGGGTGGGGGGAGCTGGCTATGTGCCAGGAGACATGTAAAGGATTTACAAACACATTTAAGCTGAATCTTTTCAACAACCAGGAAGTATGTCTCATCATTCCCATTGTGCAGATGAGAAGCTCAAGGCTCAGAGAAGTCGAGGGACTTGTCCAGGCCACGTATCGAGAGAGGCAAACCAAGAAATGTGCCCTCCTCCTACTCCAGGGCTGTGCTGTCCCTCATCTCTGTGGAGCTGCCCAGTCCGGGGAGATAGGAGGGCGCCGATGTATCCGACCCCAACCACTCCTGCTCTAGGCCCCAGGCAGCCCTAGGTGACCACGAAGTGCCCTCCCTTCTCCTGTGAGTCTTGACGCCTCTTTGCCTGAAGGCCGATTCGAGCCTCCCCCAGGCTCTCTGCCTTGCCTATGGCCCGGGGAGGCTTGAGCAGCCACTCCTGAGGCTGGAGATGCCTGCAGGCCCTGGCTCTGCGCTCCTGCTCTCAGCACTTGATCCACATTAATCTGTCATGTCCTCCCAGTAGCCCTATGAGGTAGTATTGCGCTGTCCTCGTTTACAGATGAGAAAACATGGGGCCCAGAGACGGTATGTGACTTGTAGGAGGACCGGTAAGTGATGGAGCGAGGGTTTGAACCTCGGCAGCCCGATTCCCCAAGCCACACTCTCAACCACTGTCCTACGTGACAGTTAGGATGACAGCTGAAATGTCACAGGGTTTTGCATTGTAACGCGTTGACTTGCCTGCCCCTTTTAACCTTCCCTGCAGCCCTGTGGGGTGGCCGGAGCAGCTCTGTGGCCTTCCTTTTAACAGACGTTGACTCAGAGAGAGGAAGCAACTCATCAGAGGTAGTAAGCAATTTTAGGGGGCCAGTTCCAGGGGCTCTTGACACCTTGTCTTTGCTCTCTTGCCTTAGACCCCTGCCACTGACGTGACTCCAAACCCTAATCCATCCAATCCTTGCTGACAGGTGACCTTGTGGCCCCATGCAGGCTCAAAGGAGGTGGCCATGGTGGGGCAAGCAGGTGCCACTGGGGCCTGTTCCCACGCCTCTCTGCCTCCTGGCATGCTGGCTTCGCGGCTTCCTGGAAATCTTATGCCAGTGACCTCCTGCTAGGATCTCAGTGGAAAGTCTTATTATTGTTAGTGACGCTATGTTTGCCTAAAATCTGCCTCTAAAACCTCAAAAGGAAATTCACACACCCAGGGGGGCTAATTGCCTCCTAATTTCTATTTGTGCAGACACAGGAGGCCTGACCCCGCTCTGTAGAGGTGCTGGTCAAAGGCAGGGCTGGGGCCTCACCCTGGACCACAGCCATCGCCAACAAATGCTCCCTAACAGCCGTGGCATGCCCGAGCTCTGGAAAGAACAGCGAAAGAGAGACTGCCCTGGGGCTGCTGGCCAGAGGGGCCTGGTATCCCTGGCAGGTCACAACCGGCCTCCAGAGATCCCTTGCCCAACCAGGGCAAAGTGGCACGAATGTGGGAACATGACTGGATGCTGCCTACAGGTCCCAGAAGCATCATCCTACTAACGCAGGAAAATCATCCCATTGTGCACGTCTGTAGGATTTTCCCGACCTGGAAATAAATGTGCCCTGCGGGACAGGATCTAGAGATCAGTCCGTGCAGCCCTCGCATTTTCTAGGGGGGTGAAACTGAGGCCCAGCATGGGGTGGGGAAGAGAGTGAGGTTGGATTGGAGGTGGTTGGCAAAGCGAGGGCAGGGTGTAGGTGTTCAGAACCTACGTGCAGGGCCGGGCCTTTCTGTGATGTTCCACTACCCTGGCCCCAGGGAGGGACCATGTTGGCCGCCCTGCCACAAATCATCACTTTTTTCCCCAGCCCTTGATGTGGGATGGAAGGTTGGAGGAGGAGAGGGTGACCCCTTGAGAAGGGCTGGAGCCTCCCTTACTCCTCCCACCGGCAGGTCCTAGGCCCACAGCACTCAAAGTGTCCCTCATGAAGAGAAACGAAGGTGCCCACTGCCCAGGGGGACCGTTGGTGCCTGCCAGGCTCCCTGCTCCCCCCCCCTTCCCCAGCACAAGGGCCACACCTACCCCCAGACCAGAGCAGGCCCAGCGCAGGGCTCTTCCAGGGAGGCCTCAAGCAGCAGCTGGGCAGGTGACCCTGGCCCCTGCCTTGTGTTTGGGACACACCGGTAACTGAAGCCAACTTTCCCTGTCCCAGGCAGCCTCACTCTCTTTTCTCTAGGCCCCAGGTCCCTACCCAGGATCCTGATTTCCTCAAGCCTGTAGCCCTGGCTCCAGTGTCCTGCCTGCACTCAGCCCAGTGAGAAGGACTAGAGCAGAGCGCTTTGAGTCAAAGGACACTGCTGTCCTGAGCAGTGTGGGGCCCTGCATGGGGCCGCGGACCTGGGTACACCACCAGCACGGTCTCTCAGTGCTGAGCCATCTGAGGCATGTCACTCGACCTCTCTGAACCACATCTGTAACAGAGGGGTCGTTATCACAAGAGTGATGATGATGGTGGTGGTGGTGGTGGCCACCCTTTAGGGAGTCCCTGTGAATTGCTGCGAGTACTCCCCGCTCCTGAATAATATTGCTGAGCGTTTACTCTGTGCCAGGCACCAAAGTGCTTTACACGTTTACCTCATTTATCCTGGAAAGGACCCTGTGAGCTAAGTATTTTATCTCATTCACTCTTCCTAATAGCCCAGCAGCGTGGGGCGGCCTGGCCCAGGTTACAAAATACAATTTAATGATACCTTTCGCCGAGGCTGCTTTTGAGGATAAAATGAGGTCACGCTGTTGGGCACATGGTAGGCACCCAATACGCGGTGGCTGTCGGTGTCTTGACCACCACTGTGACTGCAGCGCGCTTCCCCTGCTACACCAGACATGCAGGCGTTCTGGGTCACAAGGTCATGGTGGCGTGACTTTTGTCAGCACTGGGTGGAAATTCCATTGCAGACTAGACCTTCACAAGGGAACCAGTCACCCACAGATGGCTCGGTTGCCAAAATCACTGTGTTTGGCCTGCCATGCACATGTGTGTGTGCATGTGTGTGCATGTGTGTGTGTATGTGAGAGAGAGAGAGAGAGAGAGAGAGAGACTACCTCTTCTCTGAGCCTGGGTGATGCTCCTGCTGGAGCCAGAAAAGGCTCTACCGTGGAGAATCTGCCTGAGGGCCTTCCCAGGGCTATAGTGGGACTCTTGCCCATGAGGGATCCTTCTAAGGGGAAGTGTGCAGCTTTTCCCAGAGGTCCTAGGAGCTGGAGCAAGGGAGGAGCTTCTCCGTGAAGGAGGAAGAGCCCAAACAGCAGAACTGGGTGCCCTGCTGCATGAACAGGTGCGCCGAGGGCTCTCTGGGCCTTCAGAGACTGGAACCTCGCCAAGGCTGCAAACCGCCAGCTTCGTCACAGCTCAGGACGGCTCAGGGAGGCCCCACAGTGCGGACTCCTGGGCTCTGCCAACCGGAGCCTGATTCAGCAGGTCTGGGGAGGGGGCCCAGGAGGTGTTGCAGGTGACCCGTGTGCCCCCCTTGGGAAACTTGGATGCAGACCTTCATCATTTTCCTCCAGAAGATACAGGCAGTAAACCAGTTTCCTTTGCAGGATGGGCATGGGTAAAGGGTCCTGTGCCCACAATTCCCCCTCTGATTCTCTTGGAGGCCTCAAGCTTTGAGCCTCAGGTTCCCTTTCAGCCAATGGGGAGACTAACTAGCTCGTGAATGTGCTTTGTAAACTGCGTTTTAACTTACTGTGTTTACTGTTCTTTCTTCTCCCTTTCTCCAAAACAAGTGTTAAAGTGGCTTGCAAAGGTGATATAAATTAGAAGTAAAAGAAAAACTATAGTGGAAAACTAGGACGTCAGAAATGAGGCCCAAAAGGCCAGTCAGTCTCTGTTACATGCCAGGCACAAAACAGACTCTAAGATCCTAGTTCTCTATGGGGCTGCCTGGTGAAATCATCTGGGCAGCTTTTAGAGACCCTGAAACCCCAAAACCCCAGCCCCAGCCCAGACTGCTTACATCAGAATCTCTGAAGATGAGTAAGGGCCAAACATTAAGAGTTTTAGAGCCTCTGGCAGTGGTGGTGGGGCTTCCAGTGTGTAGCCAAGGCTAAGAATCCCTGGTCTTGGTGCTATTCTAAATTTAGTTGAAAGGAGTCATGGGGCATCTGGTCTTGTCCAACACAGTTTCTTAACAAATCTATGCTTGATGTTGGGTTTTAATCTCATACTGTGCCTTTGCTAAACTGGAAATGAAGTACAAGGTAAGGTGTGCCTTGGAGGTGACTTGGGTGTCCTCTAGGCTCCCTTCTCAGCCATGCCCGAATGTCACACCCTCTGGTTAAATGTGCTGTAGCGATGGCACCATCTGGTGAACCCTGAGACCAACTGCTGGGCGCTGCTTTCCACGCCCTAGACAGGCAGGGTGTTTTGGCAGGTGGCGGAGTGTGGAACGCCTATGGAATGTCACATCAAATCCCCGAGCAGCCTATGGGAGGTCAGCGTGGACAGGGCCATTAGTGCCACATGCCCGAGGAGTGAAGTGCCCAGGGCTTGCCTGGCCGTGGGCCTTGCCAGGTGGCAGGAGCTGCTGCGAACCCGGCTTTAATCCTTTGTTGGGCAGCCCTCAAAAGTGCAGGCCTGGCCCCTCTCACCCTCTCAGTCTTGGGGAGCAAAGGGAAGTGGGGCCTGGGAATGGAAGGTGAACGACCAGGGAAATCGTGTTGAGAGTCATGAATCCAAAGAAGATTTGGAGGAACACAAACTGTCCAGAGAGAACCAGCCTAGCTCCCTGGCCAAGCTTAGGCACACCCAGTGCTCCTTCAGCGTACCCTCCCGCTGGGGCCAGACTGCTAACTTCAGGGGCCATGTGAGGCATCCGGGTGTGACCAAAGGATGCCAAGGGACAGTGCCAGCTCTGCCACTCTGTGGCAAGCCACTTCCCATTTCTCTCCTCTGCAAAATCAGGGCCTGTATTACGTCAGTGATTCCCCCGAAGGTGTGGATGGCTGTATCTGCGTGGCTCAGGGAGCTCTTCACAGGTAGAGGCTTAGGCCCCCTCCCTCCTGGAGATTCTGGTTTAGTGGTTCTGGGATGCGTCGTTTAACAAATAGCCCAGAAAGACGGTGCTGTACAGGCAAGTGTGGGGTTCCAGGGACCCTGGAGACTTCAAGGGCCAGCCCCTTCCCTCTCCTTCATTCTTTGGATCTCTCCCTCTGGGTCATGCCTGAGATAAACCACGTCTGCTGACTGATGCTGGATCTTTCTGGGGCTGAAGAGAAAGAATCCATCTTGCCCAGCACCACTGCCTGACGTGGTGCTTTCTTCCCTCTATTGGCTGAATGGAAAAATGAGGGAACGTGCTCTTCCTACCTAGGAGAGCGTGAGCGCACCGACCTGCGGGGTACCTGCTGTGTGCCGGGCAGTCTGCGGGGTGCTTTACTTCCATTCCTTAGCCGTATATATCCACTTCGCTAACAGTCCTAACAACAACCCCATGAGGCAGGTGTAACTGTCCCCCATTTTGCAGAAGGAGAAACTGAGGCTCAGAAGGGTTTAAGCAATGTGACCAATGGCTTCAAACCAGGGGAAATTCAAACCCAGGTCCGTGTGCCTTGCAGCCTCCTGCTCTAGGGTTCAGGGAAGGCGGGGTCTCCTCTGTGCATGTAACCTCGGGGAGGGCTTGTGGGCAGGGCATCTTGGGTTGGCCATACGTGCAGACAGCCTGCAGAGCGGGGCCTGAGGTTCCGGGGGGTCTTTCTCTTTGTCTCCATTCCTCTCTGCGGGATGCCACTCTCACCCCTATTTCCATCTGCCTTATTAGCAAACACAGCCAACACCCCCTAACGTGTACAATCTGTGTTCTTCCCTCTTCTCTCTACCTGATGGCAGGTAGATGGGCAGGTGTTGCCCAGACTGTGTCATCTGGGGTGCGCTGGATGGAGTTTTATGTGAAAAGCTTTCCTTATTAATCGTAAATTGGCAATTGTGGCGATTTAACCGTGTGATGAATGTTTCCTTTTGAAACCAAATTCATTTTATGTAAACATATCTTCAAAAGAAAACACCCAGCGGTGAACGTATAGGTGCCTAAAATCAGGAATGAGGTCTGTGAGTGGTCAAAGTCTGGAAAGCACTGGTGGAGTGGCTGTTACAGAGCCCTGTCATCCTTCAAGAGCAGCTGGGGTTCTGCGTCCTTCAGGGAGTCCTCTCTGAGCCCACCAGCTAGTGGCGATGCTGGGGTATGCTTAACAACCAGCTCTTCGGGAGCAAAGGGGACCCTGATATGTTGCACTCACCAATTTCCGTGGCGTGAATACTCTCGCTATGGCCAGCATCAGGCTGCCCTGGTGAACAGTCGGCTCCCGTGAGCTGGGACGAGCCAGCTCCAGCACACCTCTGCTGCCAGGCCCCACTAGTCTCTCTCCTCTAGGACTGCCACAGAGCTCAGCTCTTCACGCTCTTTCATGTCATGAGTTCATGTGCCTGTGTCTCTGTCTCCCTCCCTGCCACCAGATCGCCCCCCCGAGATTTAAGCTTCTTTTGTTTTGCTCAAAGTGCCCAGCACATAGTAAGTGCTCAGTAAAGGCTATCTAGCTATTATCATTGGCACTATTTGTGTTATTGTATGGTTGGTACTATTCCTAATATTCTATGTATCCCCTGCATGCTAGCTAATTGCCTGAGTGGTTATCTTTGCATCCCCCCAAAGAAATAGCTGCTAGTCCAGACTCCTTTCTGGCCCCCCTGAGTGCAGTTCCTGTAGATGTGACATTTGTAGCAGGTGAGCTCTTGCCGTCTACAAGATGTGGGACCTTGGGCAAGTCACTCACCTCTCTGTGTCTTAGCTTTCTCATTTGAAGGGATGAAGAGAATAGTATCTACCTCCAAAGACTTGTTAAAAGGCTTGTTAACAGTAGAGTGGTCAAGAGGGCGAAGGAAGTTAAGAATGTAACGTGCTCTAGCTTGCCACCTGCTGGAGAGTCTCCTCCTTTCTACCTGGAAGGTGCCCCTCACCACTCCTGGGCCTCCCTGTGGGAGGGACGCTTGCAGCAACCCCCCCACCCCGGCCGCACCAGCAGTGTAGGTGTGGCGGGGAGCCACGGAGCACAGGTGGCGGCGCCCGGGCTGACCTGTAGTTGCCCTTCTTGGAGGCGATGTGCAGCGGGAGCAAGCCGTCTTTGTTGGCCTTGTTGGCGTCGGCCCCTTGCGAGAGTAGAAACTCCACCACGTCCTCGTGTTCATTCTTGCAAGCCTCGTAGAGGGCCGACGCACTGTCACTGGCTTGCGTGTTGATGTCAGCACCTGGCCAAGGAGAGGCAGATCAAGGAGTGAGTGCGGCGGTCCCGTCCAGCACTGTGCCAACCACGGTGATGCATCGGATCGCGTAAGAACCACTCCTGTCTGCAACAGGGAGACCCAGGGGGTCTCAGTAAATGCTGCCATTCACTGAGCACTTACTATGTGCCAAGCCAGCACCATGCTTTACGTGGTGCTCTCTCTTTGAGTCCACAGGAGAGTTCATGCAGGGATCCCTGGGTGGCTCAGTGGTTTGACACCTGCCTTGGGCCCAGGGCATGATCCTGGGGTCCTGGGAGTGGGTCCTACATTGGGCTCCTTGCAGGGAGCCTGCTTCTCCCTCTGCCTGTGTCTCTCTGTGTCTCTCTCTCTGTGTCTCTCATGAATAAATAAATAAAATCTTTTAAAAAAACAAAACAAAAACAGAGTTCATGCATTGGTCACAACTCTTGTCTGCGTGTGGCGGACAAGGACACAGAAGTACAGGCGACCTGCACAACTTGCCCCAGACCACCCAGCTCATAAGTGCAGGGCCAAAACTTGAACCTAGATGGCCTGACAGCAGAGGCCCCTGCAGATGGTCTGATGGCAGAGGCTATGATGCTCTTCACCCTTGCTCTCCACGTCAAAGTGATCCGGGGCCTGTCCTGAGGAAGCCCCTGGGCTCTAGGAGCACACAGAGCCCCCTAATAAGGAAGGAAAGGCCCCCAAAACTTTATTAATAGGGATTTGTTCTTCTCTGCCTTTCATGGCAAGGAGTAAGAGAGGGATTGCTTCGGGTCTCCTCCGCAGAGGAGAGCATGAGAGCATGCTGGGAGGTAAGGAATCGACCGGGGACACCCTCCATCAGCCTCGTCTCCTACATCTTCTCCATCTCCTGCTGGTAAGGGAGAGACCCATGGGTTTCTCTGCAAAAAGAGGTACGGTCTCTTCACCAGTCCCTCCTTCTTCTGGAAGGAGATAGAGCTGAGACAGTACCGAAGCGTCAGTAAGAGCTGAGATCACAAAGCATTTTAACCACAGCTCCGCTCCGCCTGGGCTTTCTGCTTATCTGGTAGCTTTCAATTTTGGTAACTGGCTTCTGGTCTAGTGGAAAGTGCACACAGGCTTTTGCAAGAAACAAGAACTAGTTGAAGTTTCTGTTTCAGGGCTTACAAGCCCTGTGGTCCTCGGGTGGCCCTCAGGGGCCGCAGTTTTCCCATCTGTTGACCTGGAAAAAATAGTACCTTACTTCGAGGAGTAAATAAGATAAAATATGCAAATATCTGCTGTGGGCTGGATGCTTGTGTCCCCTGAAAATCCATATGTTGAAAGCGAATCCCCAGTGCAATGGTGTAAGGAGGTGGGTGCGAAGGTTATGAGGGTGGAGGTGCCATCTGAATGGGATTAATGCCCTTATGAAAGAGACCCCCAAGGGCTGCTTAGCCCCCTTTCACCATGTGAAGACCCAGCGAGAAGGTGGCTGTCTATGAACCAGAGATGGGCTCTCACCAGGCAACAAATCTGCTGGCACCTTGATCTTGGACTTCCCAGCCTCTGGAACTGTAAGGAATAACCATGTGCGGTCTCTAAGCCGCCCAGTGCGCGGTGCTCTGTGACAGCAGCACGAACAGACCAAGACCATCTCCTGCACGGTGCCTGGCATAGAGAAGGTGCTCAGCAAATGCCAGTTCTCCAGGATGGGGGGAGCGGGGCGCAGAGGCTGGCTCTGCTCTCCACCCTGAGGGAAAGTCAGCCACCAGGTCCAAGCTCTTGAGGTCAGGCTCCCTGGAAGCCTGGACCCCACCAGCAAAGCCACCCGCTCTCCCAAGAAAAATATTTGGGTTTGAAAAGGGACTCAGCCCACAGAGGGAGCAGACCTTGACTCAGACTGTCGGCAGGAGAGCCGGACAGATGTTCGGAGCTGGCCCGTGCCCCTTGCTGGCTGAGCATCCTGCCCTCTGCCAACCCTCCTTGCCTGGGCTCCCAGGACCCTGCCTCTGCCCCTTTGTTCTCAAGCTGGTCAGTCCAGATGTGTCCCCGGCTGCTAGGAAGTGCCCTGGGTTTGTTTTCCCATCTGTTAAGGCACGTGCTGAGTAAATGGATGTTTATTCAAGCGGAGTCCCCCGGTGGTGGTTCTCGAGGCCTGCGGTGGACACAAGAAGCATGCAGCCTCGAGTCGGATGCTGTGGTCGCAGTCTAGGCTCTGACTGTGACCGATCGTTTAACCTTTCTGAGCCTCAGTCTCCTCATCTCCCGAATGGGATGAGGACCCCCCCCCCCAACCTCATACAGCTATGGAGAAAATCCCATTGGCTTAGTCCATGTTCATGCTCAACACAGTGTCTGGCACACAGTAGGTCCTCAACAAATCCCTTAAACTCAGCCGGACGGTCTGGTTTACCCCTGGCCTCTCTGTGGCTAGAGAGGGAGGCTCACTCCCCATGGATAGAGAAAGAAGAAATCCAAGGTGTTCTTGGGGAAGAACAGAATAATGATGCTCTTTAGCCAGAAGAATGTCTGCCATTGTCACGGGGTCTCTGCAATGCAGGCAGTAGTATTTTATTTTCTCCCATTAAGTGACTAAGATGTTTTCCCCAGGCAAAGAGTGCCAAGATCCGGGTTCAGATCCCAACTCTTCCGCTACTTCACTGTGTGACCTTGGACAAATCACTTTCCCATCCCCGGTCCCTGGTTTCGTCACCTGTAAAATGAGGAGGGTGACCTAAACGTTGCCTGAGGTTCCTTCTGGCCTTAAAGTGTGACATGGTGGAAGGAGAAGTGTCAGGAGCCTAAGAGTCTGGCTTGTTCCACCACTAATTTGCTACGTGACTGTAAATAAGTCACTTCCCCTTTCTAGGCCTCAGATTCCTCATTTGTAAAATGAGGATGTTGGGCTAGATTAGAGGAGGCAAAAACATATGGCACGTGTGCCACTCCCCCCTCCACCCCAGGTTTGTGCCTAATTGCAGGCGTCGCTGGTGGATCTCAGCACGTCTCCCACTGAGCCTAGACGCAGCCTCTGAATCCTCACCCCAGCGCTCCCAGGAGATACTATCACTCGATCAGAGTATGTCCGCAAGGCGACACCTAAACTTGCCTCCCCTGAGACCTCTGTGCCCCTTCCACTCTGCTACATGACCCAGGGACCCTTAGCACTCACCGTACTTGGCCAGGAAGCGTAGGGCGTCCAGCTGCCCACTCTGGGCAGCCACGAACAAGGGGGTGATGCCGTAGGCATTCTTGGATTCTACTTTGGCGCCTCTGCTCACCAGGATCTCCATGACCTCCAGGTCGTTGCGAGAAACAGACTCGTGCAGAGCTGTCCAGCCTCGGTTGCAGCGGTGGTTGGTGTCCGCGTTGTACTGCACCAGGATCCTCACTGCCTCCACGTTCTTGCGCTCACAGGCTGTGCCCGGGGAGAACCCAGATGGTCAGCGGGGCCCTGGCAGGACCTGGGCGGCCGAGACTTCGTTCCTTTATTTGGCCGTTCCCCCATTCATCCACCAGCCACTCATTCAACAAATCCCCACTGGGTCCAGACTGAGGTCCAGTCCCTGCATTTTACCTGGGATATACACCTAAAATAATAGTAATCCTAATAGCAGTAATTGCCGAGGTATATAGCACTGATTGTGGGCCAGGCACTCTGTTCCAAGCACCTTACGTGACCAACTAACAGAATTCTCCCAATCACCCTTAAAGGATGTAGTGTTATTATCCCTTTTCGCAGAGGAGGAAAATGAGGCAGAGAGAAGTTAAGTGACTCGCCCAAGGTCACACAGCTAGTGTCAGAACAGGGATTGAAGCTCAGGCACTCGGGCCCAGAGTCCTTGTCCCTTGGGAGATTCCAGGGCATCCCTAACTCGTTTCCCTCTGCAGCGCTTCCTGCTTTAGTTCTTCACGTTGCCAGCATCAGAAGAGGAGGAGTGTGGTCATACTCCTGCTCAAAAC
The DNA here is from genome assembly GCF_011100685.1 of Canis lupus familiaris. Taxonomy (NCBI): domain Eukaryota; kingdom Metazoa; phylum Chordata; class Mammalia; order Carnivora; family Canidae; genus Canis; species Canis lupus. The sequence continues at coordinate 63,355,528 of NC_049229.1, forward strand.
CCTTCCCCAAAGCCCCCTCACTTAAACTGAAGTCAGGTATGTCTTCTGAGGACAGCTCATCAAGTCTTCTCAACCTGCTCAGACCTCCCTGTTAAGCTCATCGCTTTCGAGAACCTGCTCCGGTCCAGGGTTATCACCAGGGAGGCTGGGCTCTTGTCCAGATGAACCACTTCTTTGGGTTGATCAGGGGTGACTGCGAGAAGGGACCCCAGCAAAGCTCCCTACCCCCCTCGAAGTCGTGGTTTCCTTGTCTGCGAGCCAGAGATCACGAGACCTTCCTGAGAGGACCCTGTGGGAGCACCGGGTGCGTGGGACGCTCTAGCATGGTGCTTGGCACATGGGAGGAGTGCGTGCAACACCAGGGCCAAAGCTGTGGCTGAGCATTGCCCAGTGTTCTGGGAGCTCTCTCTGGGACACCTGCGTCTCCAGGCGATGGCTCTGGTGCCCAGGCAGATGTGGCTTCAAGAGACACTTCCACCACGGGTGTGTAGCAGACCCAGCTACCGGGTTCCTGCTTCCCATGGAATATTCCAGGTCCTGGATACTAGGCACCTGGGAAATGGGGGCTTTCTGTCGGTTTTCAAAGTGTAAAGGTCCTATCATCTTTGTAAGCCCCAAGGCCGATTGCTTAAGCATGTAGGCGTGATCCGAATGCTTTATAATGTCATAGTTCAGAATGTGCTGTTGGCAACTCGCTCCCTGAGCTTAAATCCTGGGTCTGCCCCTTGCTGGAATATGTGAAATCCTGGGTGCCCCGTTTCGTGTCTCTGTAAAATGGGGATACTTCCTATGTAGTGCCTGTCTCATACGTAGTTGGATATTAGAGTTAAGTTAAAGAACAGTGCCTGGCACATAATAAAAACTCCGTAAATGCCGGCTATTACGATTATTCAGATTTTGACTCTGGGCACTTGCTAGAGATGCCAATGTCCTTGCATGATATATTGAATGAGCAAGGGGTTTCTAGGTTTTTTTAAACATCCCAGAGGTACACATTTTCTTTCATACCTCTTTGCTTCTGCCTCTGCTGTTCCCTCTGCTCGTCCAGCTGATAACTGCCTCCTGTTCCAGCTCAGCTCAGGCATCCCCTTTTGTGGGGGCTCACCCCTAGTGTTAGAGCCCTCCCCCATGCTCCCAGGTGTGTCATGCCAAGCTCTTTGCTGCCATTAGCTGGCTGTTATGTTGTCTGTGTGTCTGTGTGCACTGGACTGGGAGAGCGCATGGGCACCAATCATATCTTTTTGTTTCTGGGCCCTCGGCGCTCCTCAGTGGGCCTGGCTCATGGGAGGACTTGGGAAGTATGGCCAGAACAGATGCATGAAGGAACGACTCAATTATACAAGTTACATGCCTGAACAAGACTGCCCCTTCAGAGGAGACCCCTGGTTGGGATGGGGGGAGCAAGTGCTCCCTACTCTCTGGGCCCTTCCCCAGGGAAGCCCACCCTGGCGGGCTCACCTTTGTAGAGCGGTGTCTCTCGGGACTTGTTGGAGATGTCAGGCTCAGCCCCAGCCTGGAGCAGAGATTGGAGGCAGTCCAGGTGTCCCCTGCACGTCGCCAGGTAAAGAGCTGTTTCCTCCTGCAAAGTGCGCTGGTCAATGACTGCCGGGTACGCTGGGGAGAACAGATGGGAAGTTCACAAAGGGGGAAGATACCCCCTCCTCCTGTCCAATTCCAATGACAGACCTGTGTAGCATCCACCAAAATTTACCATCCATCCTCTTGGCCCTGGATTCAGTCGCTTTCACAGGATTGTTTCAGCTTCCCAGTCGTATTAACTCAGCTCAGATGCCGCCTCCTCCGGGAAGCCTTCCCTGGTGGAGGCCCCTCCCTCTGTGAATGACCCTGTCCTTCCCTCACACCCCCAGCAGCCATGGCCAGAAGGTCTCTCTCATACATCTGTGCCTGCCCTAGCGTGTGGTGGGCTATCTGTGGTTCATGCTGCTTCAGGACAGAGCAGAGGTAGCTCCTGTCCGCAGGTGCTACCCTTCCACATCTGGCTTGGGGGAAGCCAAAGCTCAGAGAGGAGGCATGATTTGCCCAGGTTCCCACAGCTGGGGCGGGGTGGGGATGGCCTTGGCAGGGCATAGGCACAGCTGTGGTGTTTTCCACACCAGATCAGCCCCCGGAACATTCTGGAACAAGCTGGCAGTGGGTCTCCCAAAAGAGTGAGCCCTCCCTCATTCCTTTTCTAGGAATTAGGCTCTCCTGTCCCAAGAGGCCTAGAGAGGTGACAGCAGGGTGGGTGGGGACAAGTCACTTCCTTCTCCCAGCTTGGGGTGATATAATCTTGCCTTGTACCCCGCCCTCTAAGAATTTGAGGGGCAAAGAACACAAAGCTCCAGAAGGAAGGAGTTGCTGCCCTCTGAGTCCTGTCCTGCCCCTCACTGCTCCTGCCTGCCGCCTCACCTTGCTGCAGGGTCTTCAGGCAGCTCAGCTGGCCGTAGTAGGCCGCCTCGTGCAGCGGCAGCCAGCCTTCCTTGTTGGGCTCTGCAAGATTCTTCCCCGACTTGATCATGGCCTTCAAGGCCTCTTCATCACCTTCCTTGATGGCCTTCAGCACAGGGTCCACAGGCCTGTGACAGCAAGTGGCAGGTCACTCCTCAGGACCGAAGCAGGGCAGAGGTGGGGCGGGCCAGCCTCTCTCCCAGAGGGGAAGCAGGGCTACAGGTGGCCCCGGGGGCGATGCTAGCTGTGGGACCACGTGGTCCTGCTTGTCCCTGCTGGTCTGGAACAGGTGCACAGCCCCCCGTGGCCAGTGTCCTCCTCAATAAGGAAAATAATCCTTCCTAACCCATGTGGGTGTACCCTGGAATTCAGCCCCAACCTTGGCCTTGACCTTGGCCCCTCCAGCTTATCCGTCCATCAGCTATCCATCACTGCTTCCTCAGGCCTGTCAGCCTCAGCCTGCAGGCCCAGGTCAGCCTCTAGCTGCCTCTGATCATAAGGCCTCCTGTAACCTCTGGCCTGTACATGTCCTTGAATGGCTACTTGACTGCTGTCTCCCCACTGGACTGTGAGTTCCAAGAAGACGGGAACAGTGTCTTTATTTCTTTATTTTCTTTCATCTCTCATGATTTCACTCTTAGGGCCCAGCTCAGTGTCTGGTCCATAATAGGTGCTCGATAAATATTTGTTGAAAGAGAGAGAGACAGAGAGAGAGAGAAGAAAGAAGAAAGAAAAGAAAGAAAGAAAGAAGAAAGAAAGAAAGAAGAAAGAAAAGAAAGAAAGAAATAAGAAAAGAAAGAAAGAAAGAAAGAAGAGAAAGGAAAGAAAGAAAGAAAGAAGAAAGAAAGAAAGAAAGAAAGAAGAAAGAAAGAAAGAAAGAAAGAAAGAAAGAAAGAAAAGAAAAGAAATCATGGGCGAGAGGGAAAAATTCAGAACCTAGGATCCCCAGCAATTATTTCCACTCCTTCATTCCTTCTATTTCTAAAAAGATGGCCTCTCTCCTATTAGCATTTTGCTTGTTTCTTTGGGAGTTTTGAAAAATATCTTGCTCAAAACCTTCTTTGCAATAGCCTCCTTTGAGCATTTGGAGGACACACTGGCCTTTAAAAGCCACCGTGCGGGCCCTGATCCAGCCTTGCCAGTGTTCAGTGCCCCTGTGAACTCCCATGGACCAGGGGTACTTTCATGCCTTTAGCTCCAAGCGGGCACTCTGCAGGGAAAGACTGCAAGAAATGGGGTGAAACACGGCAAGCTCACTCACTTCCACAGATGGAAACTGAGGGTCTCTTTTAGATAGAGCTCCTCGGTGGCCAAAAGAGAATTAGGGAACCCCTCGGTCCCTGCGGCTTTCATCTTCACCCCTAGATGCTTTAGCTGCTGAAGGACTTACATACTTGAAGGATTAATAAAAATTGAATTCAGTTTAAAACTTCTGAATATCAAAAATAAATAAATAAATAAATAAATAAATAAATAAATAAATAAATAAATAAATAAATAAAAAACTTCTGAATATTGAAAAGATTTCGGGGCTCATGTGAATGATAGCTTCTTTGCTACTTTGTTCATTCATGCACTGAGCTGCCTCCCCCCCACCCCCCATCCTTGAATCAGTGAGGACCAGGACTGCTGTCATTCCCAGATCTACTCCTGGCGAATGTGCTGCATGAGTGGTCCCATTTCCCAGATGGAGAAGGTGAGGCTGGAGCAGGTGTCGCTCCCGGGGCTCTCACCCACGTCAGGGGCCAGGATAGGCTCGGAGGGTTTGTCAGGCCAGCCCCTTTACCCTCCCAGCTGCTTCCTCCGTTGTGAGCGGCACTTCCGCCTGACTCTCAGCCTCTCTGGTTATTAATAGCTTCAGAGCACAGAGGCTGGTTAAGTTACAGACCCGCGAGCACCATGGGTAACTACCAGATAAGCCCTGAAGTCCCCATCAACGCCCTCACTACCACCTTGATGAGCTCTTCTCCCGAGCGGCCAGAGCAGCCCCCGCTGGTGTCAGGAAAAGCCCCAGTGGGGTAGGTATCCCGTCTCCCCCAGAAGGTCTCCTGTGGGACCCCCGCTGAAGTGGAAGAGAGGAGGGCTGGACTGAGGGGTGCGCGGGGTCACGAGAACACTCCCAGGACCTGCCGCCCAGCCTGGGTCTGGTCCAGCTGTGGCACAATGACCCTGAAGCTCTCGGGCGCACCCGGGGCCGCTGCTCCCTGAGTTCAGCCAAAGCCCCGCCCCGAGGGCTGGGGAGGCTGCCGGGGGTGTCAGACCCTTGGAGACCAAGCAGCCGGACGGGACCCGGGAGGCCACTCTGTCCCCTGCGACCCTGTTTCACGGACAGGGGAGATTTAGAGACGGACAGCGATTCACAGGCAGCCACACAGGAGGGGGCAGCGGCGCAGAGACCAGAGCCTGGGGTCCCCCTTTTCAGACCCTCAGAATTTTACCCCCAGCACCAAGGAAGTGGGGGTGACAAGGTTTGAAAAGAGCTGGGAAGAGACGCAAAGCACTGGCCAGTTGCCTCCTTCTCTCTCTAACATAACTGGAGCAAGGAGATGGGGGTTCCTGAAGAGGGGGCCCCTCTTTTTGCTTTTAGCTGCTTTTGGAGTCCATATGGGGGAGCCGGGAAGGGCAAGCACAGATCTCTTTTCCAAGGACGCACCTAGCCCAGCACCCTCGGGCGAGGCAAACAGAACCCCTCCTGCAGCTTGGATTAATTCTGGATTTTACCACCTGGCGTGGAGCAAATAAAAGCAATGAGGCAAAACAAAACCCATGGGTGTGAGCGTTGTGGATATGCCCCGTATCCCCGAGGTGACGCACGGGGGGAAACTGAGATACAGGGAAGGCATGGCTGACTCATCAGCTTCAGCCCCGAGCCCCTCTGGGCCTCTGCGATCCCGGGGCCGTCTCCCCGGGGGGCTGCTCCGTCACCTGGGACCCACTCCGGGGCATGGAGGGGTTAATCACAGACCTTGAGGAACTGAGTCTGTGAGCGCTGAGCCCAGCTCAGCAGGAGCAGCTGGGGCTCAAGGGGACACACCTGGGAGGTCCCTCCAGAACGCCCCCCTTCCTGGGCCCTGCGTGCCTGCGTCCCACTCCCCGCCCCCCACAAACCCTAGTTGGAAGGGTGAACTTGGAAGGTCTCGGGGGGCCGGGCCGGGGGGTCACTTACGCCAGCTGGGAGTTCTTGTATTTCTGCATGACCCCTTGGAACAGCCCCTTGGGGCCCGAGGCGGGTGGGTTCTCGGGAGGCACCGTCGACCTGGAGGGTGCAGGGCAGGAGTGAAAGAGGGAAAAATACTCTGCATATGAGAAGCGGGTCATGGCCGGAGGCAGGATCGGGGATGGAGGGCTAGGAAGGGAGACCAGACAGACACAGGGCTCAGAACCAAAGCAGATGGCCGGGTCCTCTCTGTGTGCTGGACACAGCTGCTGTGTCTCCGGATTATTTTTGGCCCTTGGAGGAAGCCCTGGGAGATTTAAATGACCATATAAGACAACAATGAGGTTAACCTCATCCCCACCCCCAGGCCCCCTCCCCAGCCAACCACGCGGGAGGCAGATACGAAGCAAGGTGACATTCTTCACCCGGGAGGATGTGAGAAGGGGTCAGCAGCAGGTCCCTGGATGAAAGGGGTTTAAAGGGGTTTAGCGTCCGGCCGGCCAGGCTGGGTCCCAACGGGGATGGACAAGAGGTTCTTGGAGGTTGTGGGGGGACAGGGGAGCATAGCTGGGAAGCCAAACCAGGTCTGTACTCCCACCTCCACCTGGCTGGGTCCTCGTCAGAGGGGCCTGCAGTCCCAGAGGCAGGAACTGTAACAGTTCAGAAGTTAGAGCACAAGGCCGTCACGGCCAGAACGAGGAATCAGGATGACACAGGTTCAAATCTGAACTCTGGCACTTTCTGGCCACGTGACATCAGACAGGTTGAACTTTTCTGGGCTTTAGTTCCCTGCATGGCCCAGGGTAGGAAGACTGAAGAGGCTGGAGCCAGTGAGCTTAGCTGGGGTCTGGGCACAGGGGTGCGCAGCGCGTGTCCACCATTGACTGGATCGTTGTTTTGCTTCTGTGACCCTGTTTCCCACCCCCTTGGGCTGTGGTAAGGATGGGAGGGGGTGAAAAGAGGTGTGGTGGTCACTCTACGTATCAGACTGATGAGGGTGGCCGTGCAGATGGGACCACACTTCTGGCAGCTCGGGCCCTGGTGCCTTGGACACCCCTGCGGGCCTGCTGTCCTGGTGTCCTGTGCCCCTCCTGCCCTGTGGAATGGAGGAGGACATTGCTACTGGGGACCAGCGCCCTGGCGCTGCTTGGAGGGGCCAGAACCTGCAGGTTTTGTGGCTATGCTCAGCGAGGCCGAGTCGTGGGGAAGGGCTGAGTGGGCAGAGAGCAGGAAAGAACACCGACTGCTTTGCTTCAGCCACCTGGGGGCAGGGGGACCGCCAGGTCACCATCCTTGGCATCGTGTCCTTGCCTTCCTCTGTCCCCCTCTCCGTCCCCTGCCGCTAGCCACCGCCTCCTGAGCACCATGAGCCTGAACATGCCCTGCATGGGCTCATTTATTAGTCCTCTGGAGTGGGTGCCGGTGTCCCTGCCCTCTATAGATGGGGGACACTGAGGCCCCACGAGGTGGGTGGCCACGCTGGGCTCACATGGAGCTGCAGCTGGGAAGGGAGCAGAGCAGAGCACACTCTTGTCGGTCTGCAGAGCTCCTGATGCTGTCCCCTCCTCCACGGGCCTGGGGTCCTCCTGCCTCCTGGTCCTCTTTCTGGCTTATCGAAGGCCTCCTCTCCGGCAGGCCCTGCACCTGTGAACAGGCCCCTGCCCTGCTTTGTGCCTCAGTTTCTCCCTTTGCAGGGCGAGGAGATAGGACGGGGGGGGAGGGTTTCATCACTGCTGCTGTCACCGTGGAGCCTTTGTTGAAATGAGCTCACGCGAGAACTTTGCGTGTCAAACAGATTTAAGAGACCACATCCTGGGAAGGGGGTGCAAAGCCTGGCCCCAGTGAGGCCCCACTCCTCCACCCGGAAAGGGGAGCATGCTCAGGGTGGTGGAAGGCAGCCTGGGGCCAGGCTCAGCTCGCAGTCCCCACCCCGTGGTCTCGACAAAGCTCTGGGTCTCAGTCCTCACAGGACCCTGGGGTCCCGGCCGCCCACACCATGGCCCATGTGTGTGGCCTCCTGTCACTTACTCTTTTTAGGATATTACTAGCAAGGTGATAAACACCGATAAAAGCCCACCCCACTACCCTAAAACCAGGACTATCTCTGAGGGTAAAATAACAACAGCAAGACCAGGCCAGTGAGGCTGGTAGGGGTGGCAGCCAAGGTGCGGGGATGTCCCTCCCGACTGTGCAGGGCATCGCCTCACTTGCATGCTGCCCAGCAGCTGGATGGAGGCAGGGGTTGTATTGTTCCGGCTTCCCAGAGGTGGAAGCAGACACCGAATTGCCCTATGCTAGCGCCTGAGATGCAAATCAGTAGGACACTTTGGTTGATCCCCAAGATGTCTGAGGCCAACAGCCAGCCATAGGGCCACCAGGGAAGGGGGGAAGAGAACAGGAGCTCCCCTGAGAGCCCTGCAGTTGGTGGTGAACTTGGCATTAGGGGCAGCCAGGGCGGGTGCCCAGAGCAGCCCTAGTGCCGAGCCTGGGCCTGGAGGGGGAGCTAGTCCGGTCCAGGCTGCAGACCCCACTTCCCCTCATCCCCCCAGCCCGAGCAGGGGATTCCCAGCAGAGAAAACCACCACGGCTGAGTCATCAGAGGTGAGAAGAACCTGGCAGGATGTGGGCACAGGTCATGCCCTGGAAGAGGCCCAGGTAGGGCCCTTGTCCTTCATGTGGGCAGGCAGATCGAGGGGGTCAGGGGTGCATCACCGTCACCCAGCTCCCCACAGCCCTGTCCTGGAGTCCCGCTGGCCCCTACTTCAGATGTGGGTCAGGCTCGGTGAACGTGGGGAGTCCCCTCATTTCTCAGTGAGCTGCTGGCCCCTGGAAGGACAGACATTACATGGGGCTGGACCTGGCCGAAGATGGGAGGCAAGCGGGTCTCTCTCTCTCTCTTTTTCTTTTTTAAATATTTTATTTATTTATTTATGAGAGACACAGAGGGAGAAGCAGGCTCCCTGTTGGGAGCTCAATGCAGGACTCGATCCCAGGACCCCGGGATCATGCCCTGAGCCCAAGGCAGACGCTCCACCACTGAGCCCCCCAGGCGTCCCAAGCAAGCCTCTTAATGGGGGATGAGAGCTAAGGGACACGAGTCTACCTCACGCTCGCCACCCTCTATTTGTCCTCTCCTCCGGTCCTCACACTAAGCCTATGTCAATACGGGTGACAGAGGACAGTGCCCGCCACACAGCAGGCGCTGGATACATTCAAATAAATGAAACAGAACAAACAAAAGCCTTCGAAAGGGTAACATCCCAGCTGGTAATCTTGGTGTTGTGGGGTGCCGTGGCAGGACGTCAAATTCCAGGAGAAGCAGCCCCCAGCCCTCCTGGGTAAAGAGAGGGAGAGCTCACATGGTCTAGCCACCTCCACCCCCATTCCCACCGGTCTCTGAAATCAGCCTCCTACCCACGGGCCAATCCATTCTTTCTGGGGCAGCCAGAGAGGAGTCCCATGTAGAGGAGAACGTGAATTCCAAACTGCAGCAACTTCTGCTTCCCACCCATTGCCGAGATTTGTTGAGTGCTTGCTCTGTGTCCAGCCTTGTGACACGGGCACATGGCACAAAGCATCTCATTTCCTCCTCTGTGAGTCCACTTAGTGAAGGAGAGTTAATCCGGCTCCCTTTTGCAGAAGAGAAAACTGAGGCTCAGAGGTTTGCTTCCTCTAGCTCGCGTAGCGAACTCCTGTTCATCCTGCAAAGCCCACCTGCTCCACTAAGCGAGTCGATCCTCTCTGTGTCCCTCTGAAACTGAAGGCAGGCCTCCCTGCTGCGCCCTTCCTGCTGGGTCATTATGTACATCTGGGACCCCGTTAGACTGCAAATTTGGGGAGGGGAGGGGTGAGGCCTGGTTCACATCCAGGTTATGAGAAGGCAGCGGGCACATCGGAAGAGCACGCTAGGTATGGGTGGCTTAATGTGAATTATTTGCAGCTGTGCACTCACCAACCCAAACAAGTTCCTACTTTGTGCTTTCTTCCTTTGTCTTCTTAGTTATATAACTTTAAAAAAATTCAGAAGTTTAAAGACTGGGAAGACCCAGCTTCCTGGGCCCACTCTGGCTGGTCCATCAACGTACCCTTGGGCTCCCTGTTTCATGACTGCAAAAACCCTACTTCTCCTTGGGATGGGAAGCTGGGTCTGCCTTTCAGGGAGCCCTCAGTGTGAGGCCAAGCCTTGTTTCATCCCTTACATTGTGGTAGGAGAGAAGCAAATTGGAAGAAATGGCTTTAAAAGGGCACGTTCTGTTTTCTCCGGGTCGCTGATGGGGCTTTCATTTCTAGGATCCCCAAGGCTTGGTTGACCTTTATGTCCACAGCTGCCATTTTGGTCACGAGATGATAACAATAAGTTGTATTTGTAGAGCATTTTATTGGTTTCAAAAATGCATCTCTTTGCCTAAAAACATTTCTCGGGCACCTACAATGATCCAGGCTCTTTGCCAAGCACTGAGGTTGCAAAAGTGAGCAACATGTGCTCTCTGTCCCCGAAGAGGTCATATAGTATAGTTGGGGACAGTCTCAGGAGGCCAGATAATGCCTCCCTTAGAGTGGCATGAAGGCTTGCCCACGAAACAGGCGGTCATGAGGTGGGCATTCCGGGGGCTCAGGGAGGAGGTGGGGGGAGGCCGATTCAAGCCGTGGGAGGTGAGGAAGGCGCCAACATTTTACTTGCTTTGCAGAACAACACTGCAAGCTGGGCTAGGCAAGGTTTCATCGTGGAGATAAGCCTGCGGTGCTCAGCAAGGCTCAGTAACTTGCCGAGGTCACACAGCCAGTAGGTGACAGTGGAAGGATTCGAACCTCCAAGCCCACTTCTCTTTCCACTCTACTCTGCTGCCTCTTCATTCACTTTATTCACTCATTATTCGCTCACAGACAGCGATTTGATGATGTCTGTGGGGGGCGAGTGCTGTGTGCTAGACAGGAGGCTTCACAGGAAGGAAGATGGGTGAGGCCCTGTCCTCATGGTTAGAACAAATACATAGAAACTTCAAGTAGCAGTCAAGGGTGATGAAGGAAACGTCGAGAGCAAGGAAGGGGGCGACCTGCGTGACCTGGGAGGGTGCTCAGGCGGGATTTGCTGAGGAGGTGGTTTTCAATCCGCGACAGTGCTGGGGACATGTGTGATGTCGTGTTCCTAAACCTTGCTCCGGGTCTCTGGATGGAAACAAAGGATCCTACTGGGTCCTGTACTTTCTGAAAGGCCGTGACTGGGAATGTGAGCACGAGCTGGAGTGTCTCTTGTCCCCGGGGACCCTGAAGGTCTGTGGGTACGAGGAGGCTGCAATGAGACCCAAACCCCACTTCAAAGTGGAGGAGGATGGAGAAGAGGCATTTGCAGTATGGGCAGAGCTGGGTACGTGCCTGAACCTGGCTCTGTTCCTGGCCCTGCTGAGTTAGCGGGTGTGTAAGACGGGTACAGAATGTCCTCGTGGGACGCCTGGGTGGCTCAGTGGTTGAGCATCTGCCTTTAGCTCAGGGCATGATCCCGGGGTCCTGGGATCGAGTCCTGCATCGGGCTCCCCACAAGGAGCCTGCTTCTCCCTCTGCCGGTGTCTCTGTCTCTCTCTCTGTGTCTCTCGTGAATAAATAAACAAAAGCTAAAAAACAAAAATGTCCTCGTTTCGTGGCTTCTGTAAGGATTAACTGAATGGCTGTGTGCTGGCCACATGGGAAACACTCAGGGTGCATCTGGGGGAGGAAGGATTGGCTTCCCCAGCAGGACCCAAGCCCTTCTTCCAGAGACAGAAGGGAAGGACTGAATCTGGGAGGTTTTAGCTCCCATCCACTGTGAGCGGATGCAGGCTGAACCCTGTCCCCTACATTACTTGTGCTTGGAATTTAGGTGAGGATTGCATGACCCTGGGTAAGTCATTTCCCTTCTCTGTGAGCCTTTTTCTCAGGAGGCTGGATCAGCGTTTGTGTCCCATGGTGGGTCTCTGCTTCCTTACCCACCGGAGGAAGGAGGAGATCAGGACCCGGACCCCATGAGCCAACTCAGTGCTAACGTTTTTGAGTGTCCCCAGAACTCCGCAGAAAGCTCCCACACTAAGGAGAAGGCTGCAGATGCCCCGGGGGTGGGGGGATGCCCTTCTTTCTATCTGATCCCCTCCTGAGAAAGAGGAACTTGTGGTCTGGCGTGGGCTGAACCAGCCGGAACAGGAACCAGGGCCTCCCAGAGCACCGGCCACGAAGAGTCCTTGCTCTGAGTCCTCGCTTCTGTTTCTCAGGCTGGGTTCCAGAATGGGACCCCCTTGGGGCCAACTCCATAATCTGGATTCTTCCTACTTCCTCCAGCCGCCCGAGGAGGCCGCCTGCCTTCCCCTTTAGAAGGGGCTCCTCAGGGACGCCTCGGTGGCTCAGTGGTTGAGCATCTGCCTTCGACTCATGTTATGATCCTGGGGCCCTGGGATCGAGTCCTGTATCGGGCTCCCCATGGGGAGCCTGCTTCTCCCTCTGCCTGTGTCTCTGCCTCTCTCTGTGTGTGTCTCATGAATAAATAAATAAAATCTTAAAAAAAAAATAAAAGGAAGGGGCTCCTCAGTGTGGGGCATTCCAGATATTTGCCTCATCTGCCTGGCAGAGGAGGTCGAGCCTTAGTGACAGCCAAAGTCACTTGGGGAGCGCCTGGTGGTTATCATCAGGGGACAGGGCTGGGATGCACCACCACCCACTTCATCCCTGCCAGCTGGGACTGGACATTGGAGATGGTCTATCTCTTGTTGCCAGGAAAGCTTAAGAGACTTGCCCAAGGCCTCAAAGCAATCAGCTGGCTGCTGGAGACAATGAGATTTTTTTTTTTTTTTTTTTAAGCAGCCCCCAGTGCCCAACCAAGAGCTGGAACTCACAACCCCAAGAACCTCACACTCCACTGGCTGAGTCAGCCAGGTACCCCTGGAGACAATGAGATTTGAGGCATGTTCCATGGCCACACAACACCATCATTTCAGCAATGCCCACCCCTTAGCCCACCCACCCCCACATACATACCTGACTTGGACTTAGCGCTGAACAAAAGCATTTTTAAATTTATATATTTCCTTTCTAAGAGCACGTTAAGATCCAATGCATAATGGCCTCTCTGGCTTCCACCTCCTACAAAGGAGGTACCCTCTGGATCTGTGCTGTCTAGTGTGGTAGCCACTGGCCACGTGTGGCTAGAGAGCCGTTGGGATGCACCTAGTCTGAATTGAGATGTTCTGCGAGTGCAAGATACACACTGGCTTCCAAAGACTTGATTTGACAAAAAGAACATAAAATCCTCATTCATAATTTTTATATTGATGACACGCGGAAAATGAGAATAGTTGAGACCTAAATTACTTTCACCTGTTGGTCTTTACTTTTTAGTGTGGCTGTTAGGATATTCAAACTTGCACATATGGAACTCCAGGTATGGCTCGCATCCTATCTTTAGGGGCGCAACACAGGGCTGCCCTAGGTGGTCCTGCCACTGGGAGGATGAGGTCATGCTGAGACAGGGGAGCCAGAGCAAGGAGGTAGGGTGGCTTGCCTGGGCAGATGTCACCTGCTTCTCAGACATGTTTTCCCAGGGAGGCTGCTAGATAGGATTGAGAGCTCTGCTTGGACTCAGAACATCAGCTCCACCGCATTCGAACATAAAGCCAGTGGTACAAAGCAAAGCCGTGGGCGATGCAACCCGATTGTTTCCATCTCTGCAACACCATCTACTAGCTGTGCGATTTGGGACTAGCTCCTAGCCCTGAGCTTTTGTTTCCTTGTCTACAAAATGGGAATATAGCATAGAGGTTCCTGGAAGGTCTTCGAGAGGGTTAAACAAGATGAAGCGAGTAGAGCACCTACCGCGGTGTTTGGCCCACCAAAGCTCAGATGGTTTGGATAAGAAATGTAAGTCATTAAGGTGTAAACATGCACCCTTACAGACCAGGAGACTCTGGTCTTGGATGAGCAGTGTTCAGGATCTACATCTCACAGGTGTCCTAGTTGGCCTCTCCTTGCTCACCTGGTCCATGGGTAGAAATGGGCAGGTTGGCGGTTGACACATGTGGACGCAGTGGCCTCAGCTGTGGTCGGGCCCCAAGTCTTGTCAGCCAGGCTCTGCTCAATGGCCATCTGGACCAGCTCATCCTCGCTCAGGCTGCTATACAGGCTGTATTCCTCATGCCCAATGGCACGCTGCCTGCCCCGAGCACTGATCTCTGTGGTCATCCTCTTCTGCCTCCCACCTCGGCCACCAGAAGAGGCACTCCGTGGGGGTGGGAGGGTGGGGGGCGAGGAAGCGGCAAATCAGAAGGCCCTGCGAGGAGACCAAAACCATCTTGGTCACTGACAGTTTTGTAAGGGAGTTAGGTTTACCATCAGGGAAGGCTGTGCTTTCCTCTGGCAAGCTCACAATCAATTTTTATCCATTCATTTTTGTCATTTGATCCATCCAAATACCTATTTATCTACACATCTATCCATCCACTCATCTACTCATCAATCCATACTCATCTCTCTCACCCTCCATCCAGTTATTCACCCATCTGTCCGTTTAATCATTCTCCCTTGTGTCCATCTGTCTACCCATCCACTCAATCACCCATCCACATTTGTCCATTTATCCAATGACCTGATCATCCATCCATCCAACCCCTGATCTATCTGCCCATTTACCTGTCCATTTATCCATCCACCCTCCCATCCATCCACTCATACCTCTAACCACCCAACTAACCATCTGCTCATCCACCATTCCTTTTGCCATTCCAGATAGCTTGTCTACACATGTGTTCACGCTTCATTAACTGAGAGATTACCTACTGAACACCTACTATGCGTCAGGCACTCCTCTAAACACTGGTGATACAATAATGATGCCAAAGGACAAAAATCCCATGTCTTCGTGGCGCTTACACAACAATGCTTACATTCCTTTCTCCAGTTATCCAGCAACGTCCTATTCTAGCGTTTCTCCTCATCTCTGTGCTGTGCTAGGGCTAAGAATGTTAGAGATAAATCAGACACGAGCCAGCCGCTTCAGTTTGCACGATCTACTTAAAATCAATTGTTAAAGTAATTTGCCATGTTAATAATGCCAAAGACTCCCTTCTTTAAAAAAAATTTGCCTCAGGGAGAAATGAACTTTGGTTGAATCCGCTGATTTTAGGAAATGAGGTAAACTCAACTAAGCCTGGTTTTTGTTTTGACTGGCTGACACGCACTGTGACTGTAGGTCAATGGTTCTTAGCCCTAGCAGGACATTAGAACCACATGAGGCCATTAAAAAAATACCCAAAATACCAGTGCTATAATTTGGTTTGTTTGGCAAATTTTCACTCCCCATTCCTTGGAGGCAGGGTATCCTCCACTCCCTTTCCCGTTGAGATTGGGCTTAGCCATGTGACTTTCTCTGGCCAGTGAAGGTTGGGGGCACGATAAAGCAGCCCCCTGATATGTGCTTGTGCAGTGAGGCTTGCTCTTCTGCATCGCCAGGAGAAGAGCTCCCCACTGGAACCACTGGGCCTCAGAGTGAACCGACCTGGGGCAGCCTGAGCCCAACCTGCACAGAGGAGCCCCACCTGGCAGACCGTGCAAGCTGAAGCCTACGTCAGCACCCCCACAGTGACCCGCAGACCCAAATCATGACAATAAATGCTTATTTGGGGGTGCTTTGCTACACAGTACCCTTGTGGCTCTAGTTAACCTGTGCCCAAAACGCTAGGCCAGGCACTTCACAGAGGATACCCAAATGGCCGACAACCAAATGTGAGGACGCTTGACTTTTTAACCGTTTAGGAGGACACTCCAATTAAGATCCCAATATGACACCACTGTGTGTCCACTCAACAGATTGGTTCAAGTGGAGGGGCACCTGCGTGGCTCAGCCAGCTGAGCGTCTGACTCCGATTTCGGCTCAGGTCATGGTCTCGGGATCCTGAGATCGAGCCCCAAGTCTGGCTCCTGGCTGGGCGTAGAGCCTGCTTGAGATTCTCTCTCACCCTCTCCTTCTGACCCTGCCTCCATTTGTACTTGCTCTCGGGGGGGGGGGAAAAAGAAAAAAAAAAAAAAAGAATGGCTCAAGTGGAAAAGACAAGGAATAGCAAGTGTTGGGGAGGATGTGAAACAACTGGAAGACTCACTACCACTGGTAGGAATGTCAAATGGTACAACCACCTTGGAAAATCGATGGCATTTGCTAGAGCTGAACAAACACATCCCGTGACCCTAAAGTTCCACTCAACCCCGTGGCCAAGAGAACCATGTACATGTATTCACCATAAGATGAGTTCAAAAATATTTCATAGCAGTGCTATTCATAATAAAACCACGTGGAAACTACCCACATGTCTATCAACGTTTGAATGGATTCCTACATTGTGGTATAGTCACATGACAGATAGTATGCACCAGAGAAACAGACAAACCAGCACTGCTCACAGGATGCATCTCACACACCAGAGTGAGCAAAAGAAGGCGGGTAATAAGGAGCATACACACATGATTCAATTCATATAAAGTTCCAGAACAGGCAGGTGAAGCTAAGGGGGTAGGAGTCAGACCTTAGGTGGTTGCTAACTGGGAGGGGACATGAGGGAGACTTCTGGGGAGCCAGTCATGCTGTATTTCTTGATCTAAGTGGTTACATGATTGGTTGGCTCCCTTTGTAAGGTTGCTCCCAAATCATACATGGTTAGGTATGATTTGTACACTCCTCCACGAGCGCTTTATACTGCAATAACACACCTATTTAAGAAGTAGGAGCGCCTGGCTGGCTCAGTCAGTAGAGCAAGTGACTCTTGATCTCGGGGTTGTGAGTTCAAGCCCCACATTCAGTGTGGAGCCTACTTAGAGATAATAATTTAAAAATTAAAAATAATAATTAAAAACTACATAAAATAGATTCTAAAGGGCATTGGTGCTTGGACCCGCTCTCAGACCAATGAAGTCAGAGTCTCTGGGAGTGTGGCCCAGCCTACTACAGCTCTTTGAAAAGCTCCGCAGGTGCCTGGAAACCACCACTTTGAGGAGGATCAATCATAAAGCAGGAGTAGAGGTGGGACACCTGTTGTGTGGGGATGGGGCAAGGGGCAGGACCTGACACCTGGCTAAGTTCTTGGTGGATACTCTTCTAATTCTGGTAACAGCCCTAAGAGCGGCAACTCTTGCTCCATAAGGCACCAGCCGAGTTATTATTAAGCAGATCTGGGCTTTCCAAACACGGCCAGAGGAGGCTGCAGGTCTGAAGACAGCGGATCAGCAGCATGGGGCGTCTGGGACTGGTGATTCTGTGCCCTGCCTGTGCCCAGGCTGGCTCAGGCCTGAACTTCCTCCTGCCCCCCTCAGCGGAGGCCTCCATGCGATGTCCCAGCCCCATCCAACCTCTGTCCCCTCTGTGCCCGACACCGCAGACCTTACCAAGCCCCTCCTCTGCCTGCGCCCATTGTCTGGACCCGCCGGCCCTTTGAATCTGGTTCTCACTCTCGCTTCACCCTCTGCCCCCGCACACCTGATCTTCCAGGTAAGGCAAAGACACACCTTTCCCCCAACCCACCTGGAGCTCCCACCTCAGTGCCCTTGCTTGTCCTATGCCAGCCTGTCTCCTTCCTTTCGACACTCTCAGAATCCCTTCTCATTCCCCAACGCCCAGAGCAAGTTCATCCTCTTCCAGAACATCTTCCAAGAAGTGTTCTGCTGCTACAACTTCTCCCTCTGGGCTGTGGTCAGTAGTTCATATGTGCACTTGACCCTGGGTCCTCTTCCTAAGGCGTAGGGAGGCGAACGCCTGGTTAAAGTTTACCGCACGCCCTGGATCCCCCACCCAACAGCCAAAGACAGTGGAACCTGGCTTTGTTCAGGCAAGACTGTGTCCTCTCCCATGGACGAATCATGATTGTTCCAAACCCATTGGAACAATCTCACCCCTTTGGTCAGTGACTAGTTTAGGGTGGTTATATAACCTAGTTTTGTCCAAAAGGCACATAAAGAAAATTCTGCTGGGGCCTCCTAGAAACAACTGTCCTTTTCCTAATAAAAGAGAACAGTGAAGAAAATAAGTCCTTGCCTACGCCCCTGCTTTGTACTTGGAGGACTTGATGCTTGGCGCAGAGGAACAGTGCTGGTACAATGAGTCTGACAGAGTGAATGGTAGGTCCTCGGAGTCTTTCACGGTATTGTTGATCTGCTGAACCAGAGCTGGTCCACTGACCCTGGCCTGCTTGTTAGGCAGAGACTGAAGATCCTTCTGGTTTAAGCCAGTATTAGTTGGGTTTTCTGACATATGTGGTCAAAATCATCTTAACACATGATTCTCAGGTCTGGTCAAGAATCTTGAGAGCATATCATGTCTATCAGAAGTGCTGGTGTCCAGTGCCTGGCCTGGCATTATGGTGCCCCCATCTGAGTGCATCTGTTCCAGGCCAGGGGGTGGGGGGCAAAAGGGGAAGAGCACTGGAGAGAGGCAGAGACCTGGGTTATAGTGTCCACGTTGATGCTAGAGTGCTGTGTGACCTTGGTCAAGTCCATACCCCTCTCTGGGCCTCAGTTGTCCCATTGCAAAAAGAGATTTGGGGTTTCCAAGTGCTCTTCTAGTTCTTTAGCTTCTGTAACTCAGTGAGACATTTGGTTTATCTTTGTGCTATAAAACCTCAAACTCTCTGTTCCCGAGGGCCCTATAGCCACCCTAACAGGTCTACCACATGCAGAGAACTTAGCGTTAGTCATGGGAGAATAAGGAACCAGGTGGGAGTAGAAGGATCTCAGATCTAGGTGTCAGGAGCCCAAGGTCTAGTTTCAATTTGCAACTTACTAGCTACGTGACCTAGGTTAAATCTTTTCCCCTTATTGGGCCTTAGTTCCTTTATCAGTAAAAATGGGAATGAGACAACCCACATGACCAGGTTGCAGAAGCCATATGTGCCCTGAGGCAGTGGCTGGGTAGGAGGTAAAGCAAGCATTTGACAGGAACCCCTCCTGCCCCTCACCCCCAGGAAGCCATTGGCCCTGCAGGCTGGCATGGGCTGATCAGGGGCATAAGGACAGCACTGGCTACCTTGCCCCTTCCCTGACCAGATGCCTGTGGGAGGAACTAGGTAACAGTCAATCTCCTACAATTCCAGACTCAGCAGGCCCTGCCCCACGGGTCTGAGGGCATCCAGAGACTTTCCTGCTTGTCAGTCATTTCATGGCACGGCCCTGACAACAGCTCTAGAAGGTAGGATTGTTTTCTGTTGAATTGACATTAATTCTTCTACACCTCCGCTCCTTCTGAGAGGACCTGATGCCCCTATGTGATTGCTCCCATTTTACAGAGGAGGCAGTTAGGGTTCGAGGAGGGGAAGGGAAAGGTTTGCACATGGACAGAGAGCTGGAAAGCTGGGATTTGGAACCCCAGGGCTCCTTCTGGGAATTCCAGGAAAACAATCCAAGCAACTGGCCCACACCTGGGCTCTGAGCGGGCAGGGGTACCATTGCCATCCTCAGCCAGCCCGGCCACCTGGCCTTCACCTGTGCACTGAGTCCCCATTGAGTCCTACCCAGAGGAAGGTGCACACAGACAGGTGAGGGAGGGAGATGACCTTAGAGAGACCTTGAGGGAGAGGGTCTCTGCCTTGGAGAGGGCGAATTATCCCTCCCTGCTGTGAGACCAGGCATCTCTTGCTTTTCCCACTGAGATCCTCGGCCACTGAGGGTGAGGGTCCTTGGGTGAGTCGTGAATCTTTAGTTCCCACATGTGCAAAATGGAGACACCAGTAAGTAGAATCAAGGACTCAGGTGTGCCCAGGGTGAGCTCCAGGTCCGACCAGTTGTATGTGATACGAGGGGCCTCCCCATCACTGGGCCAGTACACTCACAGGCGGGCACACCTGCCAGGGACACAGGGGCCCAACTCTTGTGGAGGTGGCTGGGGCTGTCTGGTCGCAGCCCAAGGGGCAGTTCTAAAGCAGCCTGTGGGGTCAGCTTGACCAAGTTCAAGTCCCAGCTTTGCGGGTTATTCACTCTGTGATCTGGAGAATCTCAGATTGTCCATCTATGAAATGGACATAGTGAGGTTGCCTTTGTCATGTCAGAGGGAGGGGCGGTATCCTGGGCGATGCCCTGTCCTTCCTTTGGCCTCAGTTCCCTCCTCTGCACGCTCTGCACGCTGCCCAGCTTGATTTCTGAGGCCTCTGCCTGGGGCTGGGCCACCTTCTAGGCCAGAGTCCTGGAGAGAGGCCAGCAGTTCCTAGGGACCCTTTAGGAGGCTGAATGGGATAAAAAAAAAAAATAGTCCTTTCCCAGAGAAAGCAGGAGGCCGGTGGCTGTGCCCAGGCAAGCGGGGGGCCTGCAGAGGGAGCAGAGTTCAAGGGCAGCAAGTCCAAGGCCCGCTTGGAATGGGGAGACCAGGGCCACCCTTAGGGCCTCTGGGGGCTCCACCCTTACTTCCTTTGCAGTGTCCCAAGCATTGACTCCAGTGAATCGTCCCCACAGGGGGCCTCTGTAAAATGGGACAACAGTGACTGTGACAGTTCTTTGAGTTAGCTCGGGCGAAACACACAGAGCAGTACTGGGTCTATCCAGAGTCAATGCTCCTTTAAGTTGGGCCTCAGTTTCTACATCTGTGAAATGGCCATAGGAAACTTGGGCCCTTTGAGGGCTGTGCCGAGGATTAGCACTGGAAAAGTGGTCCTTCCTCCCCCTACTGCCTGGTTCCTTCCCTTCCCACGAGTCCTGGCCAGGCTGACAGCCAGGGTCTGCCTGGAAGACGGCAGTGGGGCCAGGCTCCTGTGCATGGATGGGGTGGGGTCTCTAGGGCTCTCTGGGGGCTGTAGGGGGACGAGTGGCTCCCAGAATGTCTTATGGGAAAACTGATGGTGGGGGCATGGCTGGGAGGGCATGGAGGAGGCAAGGAGGAGAAGTGACGGCCGTCCTCCGGCACACCGGGCTCCCCCTTAGCCAGGGACCTGGGTCGAGACAGTGAGCCTGGACGAGCCCCTTCCTGTCCTCAGGCTGTGTGTGGACGGAGCGCTGCTCATCTGCTTTCCCATCCCTCTTGCCTGTCACCTGGCTAGTCATTCTTCCAGATGCAGTTCCAGCATCTCCTCCACCAGGAAGCCTCCTTGATCTGATGTCTGAGGCCTGCTCTGGGCCTATCCCCCCCCCCCCCCCCACAGAATCCAGAAACTTCTAAGTTGCAGGACTGTGTCACAATCCGTGTCATGAGCCCAGGATACAACCCAAGGCCCCTTACACAGTAGATGTATATTAAATGCTGAATGAATGAATGAGTGAATGAGTGAGCAAATGAATGAATGTCAAACCTTGGAAGCACAGCTGTTATGGAGAAGATCACCATGCCGGGCAGGTGGTGTAGCTCTGGTGTCCCACTGGCTGGGTCTGACCCTGGCTCTGCCCCCTACCGGCTGTGCCTCACTTGGCGCATCTGTAAAATGGGGACGGGAAGATAACGCAGCCCGCGGGACTGTCGCCAGCTGAATGAGGTGACACATTCACAGTGGAGAACAGCCCTCGGCACGTGGCCAGTGGCCCATGACAGTCAGCTAATGTCATGCAACGGCTCTCAAGATACTGTGATTCTCTGCTCTGAGTTACCTCTGCTGGGACCATCCTTGGACCTCGCTCCCAGCCTCCCAGCCTCCCAGCCTCCCAGCCTCCCAGCCGGCGGTTTCCCAGGAGGCTCCCTCCTCACGGGTTTGGATTCCCCTACATTCTCCTCCGATTCTCCTACGTTCTCCTCCGTTTGAAAAGAGAGGCAGCAACAGCAAGCTGGCCTTCTCTTGCCGGCTGGGCTCAGGAGGTGAAGCCGTGGCTGGGGGTCCCCAGCCTGTCCTGGGGGGGTGCCCTGGGACCCCGCAGACCCCTCTGAGCAGGGGCCAGGAATGGGGTCAGGCGCTGGGAGGGAAGGAGGGAGTGAAGGAGGGGGAGGGTGGGAGGGGTCTCCAGGTGTTCCCCAAAGCAGCCTGGGTGCAGGATGGCTTCTGCCCCCTAATGCCACACCTCTGCTCCCCGGGGCCTCCCTCCCCCTCCTCTCTTCCTGCTCACGCCTCCTGCTGTCCTAGGGGCTTGGAAGGAGTGACAACCCATCCGTGCACTGTCCTGGTCTGGATTAGTCCCGGGCTTGAATTATACGTGGGGGGGGGCCGCCTACGAATGATAGTAGTGGGTGTTCAGTGACACTTAGTTCATTTACCAGCTCCAGGCATGCGGTAGGTGCCACGGAAGTACTCCAGGTAGGGTCCACGTGGGTCTCTCAGGTGTGGGAGGGGAGCGTGGACCATTCAGCTTAGCTCTTACATGATGCACTGCCGTTCGGACCCATCTATCACCATAGGTCCCAATGGGTGTTTGCCGAACACCACACACCGCCGCCTTCCCTCGTGAAGCATTTATGGTCTCACATGCGTTGTTAGTTTGAGGCACGAGACAAATCTTCGGTAGGGGTTTTGGTCCCATTCTACAGATGAGGAAACTGAGCCATACCAGGGGAGAACTGACAAGGAGGAGACTAGGGGCTGCCTCTCTGACTTGATCCCCGTCCTCACACCATGTAACCGACAGCAGAGTCCTGGGCTGGTTCTGTGGGTCTGAGGAAGGGCCCGAGTCCCACTGAAGGCTTGACCCTCCTCCTCGCAAAGTCCAGTACGTTTCTGTCAAAACTTCTCTCTCGGATCTGCCGTTCCCCCAGGCTGCAGAGGGGCCTTAGAAAATCTATGGAAACACGTCTAGCTGGAGGGCTCGTGGCTGTGAACCATTTAAAATGTTCTCTCCCCTTCCTGGGTCTTACTGTTTTAAGATCCCAACCATAAAAACATCTGGCACTTGTGGTCTTTTTCCTGCACTGCACCATTTGACCCTCTCAGTACTGGCGGGGCTGGGGTAGGACTCTTCCCATTGTGCAGATGGAAAGACTGAGTTGCAATTGGCTTGGTGGGTTGAGAACGGGCCTCGGGCCTCTGCCGGTTTTCATCAGACCCTCTGACGCGCATATTCAGGGCAGTGGCCAGGGGTCACTTACTCCGGAGAAGAGGTGAGCAGCCTCCGGGAGATGGGGAGTGGAATCCAGACCACCTTGCTTGGGCCCCAGGGGGGGCTCAGGTCAAAGCCCCAGGGTAGGTTTTTGCAGTGGGGCAGTGCTGGCAGGCCCGCAGCTGCTGGGAGTCTGGCCCTTTTGTTCAGGCTCTAAAGATTCGAAGAAGCCCCTCCCAGCTCTGCTAATCCCAGACCCTTTGATGCCTGCTTACAAGCTCCTTGGCTTCCCTCAGGCCAGGACTTTCAGGCTTCCCAGGTTGGGCCAGGATTGCTGGAAGTTACTGAGGGCAACTGCTCCAAGCAGCAGTCCTCAGCCACCCCCCACCCCCCAATACAGGCACTCTCCCCATTGTATGGAGGGGAACCTGAGGCCCCAGGGAAGGTGTCTGGACTGGCTCAGGGTCACCTAGTTGGGAGGTGAGGACGGAGATTTGAACCTGTCCAAAGCTGGCTGTGCTCCCCCTCAGCCCATGCCCCCGGACTCTGCACATGGGATGGGTTGGGGGCGCCTGGGACTGCATCTGTAGTGGAGGTGAGTTACCCCCTGCTGACCTGAATCTCTGAATCGTGCATCGCTCCAGGGACCCTGGCAGCGAGTCTCTAGGTAGTTGATGTGTTGGCATCACTGAAGGAGCCACCCAAAACAGGAGGAGAGAGGGTGAGGAGGAGGGAGGTAGGAAAAACAAGGGGAAAAAATCTTTCTTCTGTTTTTTTTTTTTTTAATGTGGAAAAACACTCTTTCCCAGGGAGACACGTCAATCCCACGCAGGCCCAAAGGTCTGCGATCTGAGGCAGTGCCTTGAGCAGCTGCTCCGAGAGGCATCAACAAATACTTCTATTTTATTGCTTTGGGCCCCAAGTGATTGAAACTCCAGGTCTGGGTGCCTCAGCCTCCCAAATGGAGGGTTCTCACCTCCTGCCCAGCCCGCCCCTCCACGCCCCTCCTGACCCTCTCTCCCTGTCCTTCCTCTGCTGTTAGCCAGGCCCATCAACGGGGCTTGGGGCTCAGCCACATACAGGTTGAGGTGCCGGATTCCAGGTCCCAGTTTCTGCCTAGGGCTTGCTGAATGCCAGGGGGTCATCTGTGGGGGCAGCCTGGGGGATGCGTAAGGAGGGGCAGGGCGTCTGGTGCAGGTCTGAGCCTCCACTCCCTTCCCTGGGCACCAGGACAGGTGGGTTCTGGAAGCTCCAGCTCCAGGCTGCAAAGTGGGAAGGTTTAGCAGGACAGAAGAGTCCTTCCGGCCTGGCTCCTCTCACCTGGGCCCAACCTCAGGACTGGCTGGAAATCTCTGAATTGGGATCACACCAACAGCTTTCTCTTTTCTGTTTTTTCCCCCTGTCTCCTGCCTTGATTTCCATCTTTTTCTCCTCCCTCTTTTTCCAACCCTCTCCTTTGTGTCCCTTTCTTTAAAAAAATCAGGCAAATTAGGAGTCAGTTCACTTTTATATCAACACCACTTCTCCAGAACATTTCCCTCAGCTGCAGCACTTGTAAGGGCCTCACTGATATTCCCGGACATTAACTGATATTTGGACATTAATTAGTCCAAAGAAGGGGTTAAGGATAATAAGAAAAACCAGGCCTGTGACCACCACCTCCTCTGGGCAGCCTGACCCCCCTGCAGCTCAGACGTGGGAAGGACATTGGGCGGGTCCAGAGATATTTTTGTGCCTCCTTTGGGAAAACTCTCTTGGATGGATCTAGTCTGTCCACAATATGCGGGGACCTTATGATACCCTGACTGTGCCAGGGACAGGTCTGTTTACTGCTGGGCTGGGCCCCAAGGGGGCCATGGCCTTGAGTGTGGACGCTGGAGGCCAAGAGGCCAGGATCTGATCCCCAACTCCCAACACCTCCTAGCTGTCTGGCTCCAGGCAAGACCCTGAACCTCTCAGAAACTCAGTTTTCACATCTGGAAAGTGGGAGTAACGATCACGGCTAACTCAGGATACCCTTGAGAAGAGTCCACGAGAGCAACCGCCTGAAGCACGGGGCCAGTGCCTGCCTCACAGTCACTGCCCGATGAATGCTCACGGGGACTGATGGCCACGTTATGAATTGTAAGGTCCCCGGGGGCAGAGTATCCCAGGACTCACAGCCGGGTCTGTTTGTGCAAGAGTGGATGATGCAAACAAGAACAGCGCCAGGCGGGGGCCGCTGCCAGCTCCCGGGGGAGGCCGAGCTGTAAACAGGCCTGCCACCAGCTGTCGGGACCCATCCAACTGTTTTGGAAGTGACTGGAGCATCTGCCGCTGGCTGCTGGCTGTGCTCTGCCCCCGGCCTCCGCTGCAGAGGGCAGGGAGTGTGGTTGCTCTGCTGGCCCCAGCTGCCTCTGCCTGTGCCCTGGGGCTCTCTCCACCCCTGTCTCACACCCCAGCTTTCCCTTATGTGAGGAGAGCTGTGCTGTCCTTCCTGCACGGCGGGGGTGGGGGGTGGGGGTGGGATGGGGGGCTTGGCCTCCCCACGCCTCATGTCTCCATCCTTTGTCTGGTTCTCTTCCCCCACCCCCTTCCAGGCCATTCCCCTGGTTTCCGAGGAGCCACCTGAAGTCAGATCCCACCTGCACCCCCTTTGCTCAAAAACAATCCAAAAGTGTTCCATCCTCTTGCCTGGCCTGGTGGGAGCTGCATCTCCCTCTGGCTTCCCTCCTCTCCCTGCCAGTTTTGCCCCCACTTCTCAGCCTCATGACCCTTTGTTATAGCCACTGTGCATTTTCCACTGTCACCCCAGATCCACCCTGACTTGCTGACTTTTGTCCAAGCTGCCCTTCCACCTGGAGGGCCCTTTCTCTGCCACTCCGCCTGGGGACATCCACCCAGCTTTTCAAAAGCTATCTCCTCCCTGGATATGTCCTCATGGACTCTCTGTCTCTCTGTCTCTCTGTCTCTGTCTCTCTCACACACACACACACACACGCACGCACACATGCACATGCACACACACGCACACATGCGCACAGGGGCTGGTCTCCCATCCGGGCCCTCCCGAAGCGCATTGTTACATAACATTGTCTCTCACTCTTTACATTGTGTCACAGTCTCTGCAGACTAATTTCCTCCCCTGAGCCCCAAACAGTTGCAGGTACAGCTCACCACGCACCTGGCTGCTCTCGCCCCACAAAACTGTGCACGCAGACGCACTCCAGAAACACCGCAGCACATTGATGCCCACGTGCATAAACCTAGCTCCCTATTCACCTGACCTAAGAGCCTTCCTGAAACTCACCTGTCCCCCTCAGATACTGCCCAAGGCCCACGGAACCCACAAGAGCTCCACTGCTAAACCCGTCCCGTTTCCATGTTTAGAAGTGCACAGCGGGTGATATTCTGAGGCGAGCGTCCTCCAGGAGAATGCATAAGTGCATGCGTACCGGCTGATTCTCTGTCCCCCCCAGGTCCAAAGTGTCCCCCCAGCATGCTTCATAACCCAAGAGACAGGAGAGACAGAGAGAGAGAGAGAGAGAGAGAGAGAAAGGTGCAAGCAAGTAGTCTTGACGATAAGGAGTCACAGACAAGCAGTGCAGTGGTTAAGTCCCAGCCAAACAATCTTTCTCGAAGTCCGTGGAAGAAGGTTGAAAGCATGCATTACCTGTTAGGCTCTGAAACAGGGGCACACAGTTCAGGGGTACTAAAAAGGGTTTTCTTGAGGGTGTCTGAACTCAGAACATGCTCCCTGAGTTTTCCTTCTGCCCTGGCCCTGAGGCTCCTGGCTCCTCTGCCAGGCAGTTCTGAAATGCTTTCCTTTGAAGCAGGGAGTTTATTTCGGGCCCACCGCATGACCCGCGATGGCAAGCCAAACTATAAGATGTTGTGCATCTCGAATGTCCTGTTTGGAGATCGCCCGGGGGAGGCCGCCCGCCGCCCGCAGCCCCTCCACGGTGCGTCAATTAGGGACCTCGCGGCAGAGAGCATCTCGGAGCACGGCCCTCACGTGACGTCCTCATCCGTGATCCTTGACACGGAGGCCATATATGGGTATGTTTCTGGAACTCCCCGGGAGGGAGCGAGAGAGGAGAGAGATGGGAGGGAGAGAGACACAGAGAGGGGGAGGGAGGGTGGGCCGCCGGAGCTGGGAGCCCAGGAGACAGAGCGGGGGATGCTGGGGCGCAGGAGAAGCAGGGTGCGAAGAGGTGATGGAGAGGGAGAAGGAAGGGCAGAGGTGCAGGAGGGGCGGGCGTCGGGCATGCATGCGAGAGGAGAGAAGAGATCATGGGGGAAAAGAGGGCAGCAACGGGAGAGGGACCCTGGGATTATCCCGGGATGGAAAGGGGAGCGTGGGAACGCAGAGACAGAAGAGGGAGGCCAGGGGAAGGTGGGGGGGGGGCAGGGAGGCAGGGGATGGACAGGAGGAGAGGGAAGGAGCCAGAGGGGAGCGTGTCTGGGTTGAGGGTAAGCAGCTTGGGCAGACCCCGGCTGAGTGTGCCCCCCCCCCCCCAGAGCCTGCTTGGAGGTTCAGGGATGCCAGGGATGCCAGGGTGGGGCTGCGCTGCAAAAGGCAAGGCGACAGATAAGCAGACAGACAAACCAGCACGTGCACAAGCCCTGGCAGCCGCACCGGCGGAGGGAAGCCTTCCTCCAGGGCCAGGGAAGAAAGCCCCTGTTTCCGGAATAGATCGAATGGCACAAAATGTCACCATGGGGCACAGACAACACCCGCAGACACACTCACTGGGCATCCAGGATGCTCCTGGCACGCTGCCAGACACTTGCAGCCCCACAGGCTGGGGTGAGGGAGGGGGCTGGGAATGCCACCTGGTCTGTTCTTCCAAATGGAAAATAATTTCCATTTTAAAAGCCCATTCCCCATGGAGGGTATTGGGTTTATGATCCCATAGCGTGATTTCTTATCAAGTCCAACTCGGGAGAGCCTCGGGATGCCTTTACAGCCTCTTGGAATATTCCACCTAGAAATAAATCTCAGTGAAGGCAGGGTACCCTGGGTTCTGGTGGAGGTTCTGGACGTCTGACCTGGTGCTGGGGACTGGAGGACACGATCAGTCCCGAGCTGTCTCGGGAGAGAGTTACTTGCTCTGGCACCTGCCAACTTATGCATCATCCCAGCTGCCCCACCCCCCAGGCTGCTGAGGTTGGTGGCCCCTCAAGGTTAGCTCATGCTCAGCCCCTGCCAGACCCCTGTGCCATGGTGAGGGTGTGAGAGAAGGGCAATGAGGGGCCACCCAGTTCTTTCTACCATTTGGGGATTTTCCTCGGCAGCTAGAGGTTCCAGTGGATCCCGTGGAGTGCATCCCTGTGGTCCTGCTGTTTCATGGGCTCCCCGCCGGGGGTGGGGCACAGGTCCCTCTGCTCTCTATCCAGACCCCCTCTCCAGACTTGGCCTGGGAGGGGTGGGCAGTGGGCAGGCACAGCATCCCTTCTCAGGTGGCCCCTTGCCTTACCTCTCCCTCCCAATCCAGACAAACCTCTTATGGTCGAGAGAGCTAGAGAAACTCACAGTCCAAATCCCGTTGCCTTATGCCTTCAATCAGTTTTTGAACATCAAGAGCCTAAATTGTGGGTAGAGAGTCACAGGGAATAGAAAGTGCATTGGGTGTGGCCAGCAGGGGCAGGGGCTGGCCAGGCACGCTTCCACGAATAAATGGCATCACTGCTCGGTGGGGGGATGGGGTAACTGGGTGACGGGCATTAAGGAGGGCACGTGATGTGATGAGCACTGGGTGCTGAAAGCAATGGATGAATCACTGACCTCTACCTCTGAAACTAATGATACACTAGAGGTTAACTAATCAAATTTAAATAAAAATACATTCTTAAAAAAATGGCATCATTTTTCTGTACCCACACAACCTTCCTGGCAGGTGCTGTCATCACCCCCATTTCACAGATGCGGAGACTGAGGCTCAGGGGGTTGGGGAACTTGTCCGTAATCTCATGATGTATAAGAGACGGTTTAGGTCTGAACCGCAACTGCCTAATACAGAAAGCGGTGCCTTTAGCCACAGCCACCCACCGCCCCCGGCCACCCTGCCCCGTGTAACGGGGAATCCGCATGTTGGAGCAGAACAAGGAACTAACTCCACAACGTTACGGAGGTAGGTTGGTGAACATTTGCTTTTACCCTGATCCTGACTCATCCCAGCTGAGAGGCTTGATGCTGTGGTCAAAGTCCACAAAGCCCAAGCCAAAGGCAGGTTGGCCTGTCTGTTGACACCACAGGCTGCTTCTCTGCGGAACAAACAGCCTGGGCTGACGCGACAGCTCCTGCCTGGAGCTGCGTAGTGGAATCCTATTAAACCTGCATCTGCTGGAGTCTACCCTGGAGATTCTTTACTACTATTATTATTATTTTCATTTTTTAGAGAGGAGACAGAGAGAGTGGGGGGAGGGACGGAGAGGGGAGAGAGAGAGAATCTTAAGCAGACTCCCTCTGAGTGCAGAGCCTGGCACGGGGTTCAATCCCACGACCCTGAGATCGTGACCTGAACCGAAATCAAGACTCAGATACTTAACGGGCTGAGCCACCCAGGCGCCCCTCTACCCCAGACATTCTTATGAATTCATCTGAGTCAAGGCCTGAACACTACTGATTTCTTAAAACTTTTTATTAGAGCATTACATACACAGAAAAAGTGTACCTATGTGTACAGCTCAGTCGAATTTTGCAAACGGAACACACACACACACACACGGCCTATCCCTTCCAGGCTTCTCTCCTTGTTTATTTTAATCTGAATTCCCATAAATAGAGGTATGTGTACGTGTGTATGCTCGCGGGCATGCACACACGTGTGCGTATACATGTGATGGGGAGGCCGCTCATAGAGCCCTACACCTAGCAGGGCCCAGAGAGGACGCCAATGCCAGCACATTTCCCTATGACAATGACACCTCTTCCAGGAAGGAGAGAAAGAGAGAGTGGGGAGAGGAGGAGTCAGCTAAGTAGAGAGGAGGGAGCTGAGATGTGGGTCAGTGCCAAGTCCTGGGACAGCTCTGACCCAGCGATGGAATATCACCTGCTAAAATAAACACCCCCGTGGCCTTGGCATCCTGGACCTCTGCCCTGGCTGCCTCTTGATATTAGTTTATTTTGGTTTCAAGAGATGAGGAACAGACAAGAGTCCAGTTCTCAACCTGGACAGCATCCTAAATGGGAGGGGTGGACAAAGGGCAGAGAGCGGTGGGGGGGGGTGAGGTGGGGGGGCCCACGGAGGCCAAGTCCCGGGAGGGAAGAAGGCAGATCTATGGAAAGGGAAGGAAGGGACCAAGGAGAACGCAGAGCCACATCCAACTTCTCTTCCTTTCTTTAAAGTGGGCACCGTGTCCTCTGATGTGTGGCAGGTTGTACTTTCCTCTGGACCAATCCGGATCCCCTCACCCTCCCAGGTACATGGGCTCCAGGGAGAGAAGACAGGCCACCTTCCCATTTCTAAAGAGTGGCGTCGGGACAGAGCCCTTACCCCTCAGGAGAAAGGGGCAGGCCAGCCTCATGCCCTATCAACACCCTACACATAGGGGTGACACCCACTAGGATGAGGGCCCCGAGGGACCAGTCAGCGGCTGCCTGGTTCAGCCCTATTCTCTCCAATGCCCCAAATGCATGTAAGGGGAGGAATCGTGGGATCTTACAAGGGTTCCCATCAAAACGAGCGGATCTGTGGTACAAGTCCAGGCCTGGGACACGGTGCTCCTGAAGCCGGCTGGGGCCTACCTGAGTCACAACTGATCCTTCACACGAGAGTGGTCAGGACAGAAAGAAACGGCAGGACCATGGGCTCAGCCAGCCTCACCGCTCCCTGCTCTAAACCCCTCGTGCAAACCAGCGACCATCCCCAGCTGGCGGCGCTGAGCTACTCCTGCTCCGAAGTGCAGAGTAAGGGGATCCCTGGGTGGCTCAGTGGTTTACCACTGCCTTCGGCCCAGGGCGTGATCCTGGAGTCCCGGGATCGAGTCCCATATCAGGCTCCCTGCATGGAGCCTGCTTCTCCTTCTGCCTGTGTCTCTGCCTCTCTCTCTCTCTCTCTCTTTCTGTGTGTGTGTGTGTCTAATAAATAAATAAATAGAATCTTTAAAAAAAAAGAAGTGCAGAGTAAGGCCATCTTGCACCCTCCTGGCTTTCAGCTCCTGGGAAAGACCCATCGGCTGCAGAAACCCCGGAGTCCAGGACCATCGAGGTGAGGGTTCTGACTTTCTCCAGTGGATGTCTTGACCCCCAGAGGGTGTCCCGGGCCTGGTAGGAGAGGGTCGGTCCCAAATGGCTGGGATCTGCTTGGCCAACCTTGTGCAGATGGTATCTTCCTTGTTGGGAGATGCCACCCACATGCAATCCCAGTTAGCACCACACCATCCTGTCTCTAGCATGGGAACCAGTACCAGATAATCCCCGCCTATTCCTCACCTGCTGCGGGATCCTGGCCACAGCCCCACACCTCACTGAATCTGTTTCATCTTCTGAGAAAAATGAGAGAGATGACTCCACTTTCCAATGGCTATTAGGGGGTGAGATGAGATCCGGGGCTCAAAGAGCTCACCTGGGGCTCAGGACTCAGGAGATGATGAGTCCTTAGGACTTCTTCCTCTGTACCTGCTACCTGCAGGGGGCTGTGTGGGAGGCGAGGGCATCTCCCATGGCCAGATGAGCTCAGGCAGCCGGTGGGCCTCATTGGGCTGACCCATCCCAGAGGCTGCTGGCCCTATTAGCTGGTCAGGTCACGTGGCCCCCTCCAGAGCCTGGTCTCACTGGGCCTGAGTCGCCCTTGGGAACTCAGAAACAAAGGTAAACCCGAGTGAGCTGCTGGGAGCAGGTGTTTTGTGAACATCACTGTATCCATAGCAGGGCTGGGAGCTTCCTATCGCCCTTTGGTAGGAGAGAAAGGACTCTCCCAAACGAGACCAGCACGCAGACCCTACCACCCATCCTCCTTCCCAGGGATGAGCCACTGGCTGTGTTGGGCGTCATATGCCCTGCTGGCCGCAGCAGCTCCTGGCTGCCCCCTCATCATCTGGCCAGAGCTGAGGCCAGATCTCAGACCCATTCCTTCTATAACTGCAGTGAAGAGGGTAAGGCAAATGCCTCTCAAATGCAGTCCCTGGTGCCGCCACTCTGGAGGCAGAGCTCACGGGGAGTGCGGTGGCTGCTGCACACATGCAGCTGTTACTGATTTGGCTGCTGAAGGGCAGTGGCCTGCTCCCAGGCATCGGTTTCACCCCGGCCCTGCTCCCTGGGGAATCCAAAGTGGCCAGTGATGTGACATTACAGGGGTGTCAGCCAGCCCCGCTGCTCTGGGGATGTTCCTGGGTTTGCTGTGAGGAGGAGGGCAGGGCTGGTGGGTGTGACGGGTGTGAGCTGGTGGGCAGGGGGTGGACCTGGTGTCCCGCTGCACGGCTGCCCCTGAGGGAAGAGCCAGCATCCCACTGTCACAGGTGGGGGCTCAGAACCCTCCTGGGACTTACCCAAACTCGGTGACGGTGACACCTCCACCTGCTGGCCCCTGTCCCACACAGAACTGAAAGAGAAGAGCAAAGAATGTTGGAACAGGAAGGTCCTAGAAGTTCCTCTGCTCCAGCACCCTTTTCCTGAGGCTAGGAAACCAGAGCTGGAGAGCCATAGGAGCTGCCAAGGCTTTGAGGAGACCACAGCTTCCAGAAACCCACTCCCGGCTTCCGCACACCTCCCTCCCAAGCTGACAGTGGGATCTTAGCGGTTGACGGTCACGTTGTGCTGCAGACACTAGCACCCAAGTTGTTGGGCAAATGGGCAGGAACCCGGCCACAGCAGAGGGAGACGAGCCCGGAAGGCAGGCTGGGCCTCCTCATGAGCACATTTAAGCTGCCTGCTGCCCCCTGGAGAATCCCAGAAATGCTCGGGTAGGAGGATGTGGTTTATAATAGACCACAAGCCCCAGTGAACAGCCAGTGGCTTCAAGCACGGGCAGTCTGGGTGTCTGTGTCATTGCGCCTTGTTGTTCCCACTCCAAGGGGTCAGGCTGGGGCCACTCCCAGCACAGAACCACTTGTAAGGTGACTGCCCTAGATCTCCCGGCAGAGCCCAGTGGCCGAGATCCAGACTCTGAAGTCGTCCGCCAGCTCCACCCTTGCTGGCTGTGTGGCCTTGGACAGCTTACTTAAGCTCTCTGCGCCTTGGCTTCCTGATTTATAAAATGAAGGAAAAATGACGGTACAGATATCTTTTTCTTTTTCTTTTTTTACGATTTTATTTATTTATTCATGAGAGACACAAACAGAGAGAGAGAGAGAGAGAGAGGCAGAGACACAGGCAGAGGGAGAAGCAGGCTCCATGCCGGGAGCCTGACGTGGGACTCGATCCTGGGTCTCCAGGATCATGCCCTGGGCCGAAAGCAGATGTTCAACCACTGAGCCACCCAGGTGCCCTTCAGTACCCAAATCTCATAAGAAAGTATATCTTTCTTAGAAGAAGACTTATAAATGTTAGTGGTTGTTATTAATTTAAACTTCCTTGTAGAGACAGAGGGGATGGCGGTTGGCTGGAAACAGTGCTTCCTAACTGGGGACAATTTCCTCCCAGGGGACATTTGCTAATTCTTGGAGACATTTTTGGTAGCCACAGTTGAAGGGGCATTGCTACTGGCATCTAGCAGGTAGAGGCCAGGGATGCTTCTAAACATCCTACAAAGCATAAACATTCAAACAAAGAAACAAGCACCCTACACAGAACAGTCACCCCAATGTAGAGTTAACAGTCCAAATGTCCAGGACGCCTGGGTGGCTCGGTGGCTGAGCGTCTGCCTTTAGCTCAGGGCTTGATCCTGGAGTCCTGGGATGGAGTCCTACTCCTACATTGGACTCCCCCCAGGGAGCCTGCTTCTCCCTCTGCCTGGGTCTCTGCCTCTCTCTGTGTGTTTCTCATGAATAAATAAATAAAATCTTAAAAAAAAAAAAAAAAACAGTCCAAATGTCCGCGGAGCTGTGATGGAGAAAGCCTGATGGAAAAAAAGCCAGTGGGTCTGCACTGAGCAGATGAGGGGAAGAGGCAGGGGGCCCCCCTTCGTTCCT
This sequence comes from Canis lupus familiaris, assembly GCF_011100685.1. Lineage (NCBI taxonomy): Eukaryota > Metazoa > Chordata > Mammalia > Carnivora > Canidae > Canis > Canis lupus. Next base: position 63,389,120 of record NC_049229.1, read on the forward strand.
GGGGGTGGCTTTGGATTTCAGGAATAGCTGCCATCAAGAGGGTCGGGGGCTTGGATTTCAAATGCCTTTGACTGTTATGGGAATGGTGCATTAAATGGGCTCGTAAACCAGCCCTGAAGATCACCAGCAGAGGGAAATGCAGTTGCAGCTTGAGTAAAGCAAAAGGAACAGCCCTGGTGATCATGATGAGGTTGGAGTTTCTCCATTTAGCAGGAAAGGGGGAACCCTAGGTGGGTCTCAGCTCTGCCAGCCAGACTCCTGCTGGCGGCTGGTGCCAGCAGACACACGCACGCAGGTGTGCCAACGATGCTCAGCTCACAGGCATGCTACACCCACAGAGCTCACATTCTTTAAGTGAAGAAAAGAGGTGTGCTTAATCCACCCGCTGGCACCACAGTTGGTAAATGAACTAGTCCTGTAAAAATATTAATTAACTGTTGAACTCTCCTGTTTTCTAAAAATACGGTCCATATCTTTGTTGGTGTGTGTGCGTGTGTATGTGTGGGGCGAGAGGCACCCGACACAGTGAAAAGAGCTCAGACCTAGCCACCAGCATGCTGGGCTTGGCTCTTCTGGAAAGTTCTGCGTGACCCTACACAAATCGTTCCCCTCTCTGGAACCCTAATGGGAGAAAAGGTGCTGTTAAGCTACAGGCCCCTCCCAACTCTGGACGGTCTGTGAAACCAGAATGGGCAGCGACAAGTCGGTGCACCCATGTTATCTTTGTTCTCTGGGATCAAGATTTCTACTTGTCACTTGGAATTCAAATCAAGCCTACATTCGGATTTTCAAAACAGGAATAAAAACCGGGATAAGAATGATTTTGGAAGGTCTCTGAGTCCTGGGATTCCTCTCGTCGCACGTAATTTCCAATGACGGCTGTTGGCCGGAGTTTAGTTAATGTGTTTGCTGCTGGTCTTTGCACAAAGGCACATTCCCACTCATGCACACTCACGGTGTTGGACGTGACCCCGCCCCCAGATCCCCTGGGGACCCCTGGCTTGAGCAGACCCTGGGAAGGAGGGTGTGAGTTGTCGCACACCCTGGTTGGGGGGTGACCGTCCCCATTTCACAGCTAAGTAGGTGGAGGCTCAGAGACTTTAAGACACATTCCCACAGTCACTCAGTACAGGGTTCAGATTTTCAAAATTCCTCTCTCTCTCTCTCTCTCTCTCTCTCTCCCTTTGTCCCCTACTTCCTGGTTTCCCTGGCACCCCTGATGCCGGCCAGCATCGGCCCCAAACTGCACTGTCATAGCTCCTGGCCTGGCCCCTGCAGAGCGTGTGACCAGGCACACCCCACGGCCGCCGGGGTGGGGGCGGCCTCAGCTACAGGGCACCGCCAGCGCTGGCCGCCTGGGCCCGGAGCCGACTTCTCTGTTGACGCAGGGCCTGCTCTGTGGCCCCTGCAGGCGGCCAGCTGGCCCTTCCCTCGGGGCCCCTGGGCCTATATTTAACGGCAGAGCCTGGCCCGACAGGATCGGGTGTCTTGTGCTTTGCGCCCCAGCAGAGAATCTTCTGCGGGCTACGGTGCCCACGGCCGGCCGGGCTCCTCTGGCCGGCTCCCCCTGGGAGAAAGGCAGATCCCGAAGGATCTAAACAGGCCCCAGTTCATGCCTGTTGCTCGGTTGTCTTGATGGGGCCTCTGAGGCCCCAGTGACCAGCCTCGCACACCTTCCTCGGCCGCTCTCCTCGCTCGATGCCCTCAGCCTCGCCCCACCTGTCGGCACACTCGGGCCCCTGGACCCTCTCGGATTGAACGCCCGTTCGCTGGGGGCAGAGCAGGAGTGCGGGCGATGCGGGTGGTGCTCTGGAGGCCCCGCTGAGCGTCATGCACACGAGGCAGCCGATTTCCCCTTCTCCCAGCAGGCCCTTCTCACTTGTCCCTTGGGAGTCATTACTAGAACCTTCTTCCGGGGGCAGAAGGCTGACATGAGTGACTCACCAAGAAAGCCTAGGACAGTGGCTGCCCAAGGCAAGTGCTTAGTAACTGTGACTCCTATTTCCATCCTCAAGGCACAAATTAAATGCCACAAGCCCTACTAAGAGCCAGAAGCAGGGTCAGCTGCTGGGATGTACAAGCCCTACCTGTTGGGAGGCACAGACTCAAAGACGGGGCAGGGGGTGGAGAGGAGGAGTGGGGGGAAGAGGCCGGGCAAGGAGGAGAGGTAGAAGGATGAGTGGGGTCAGGGAGAAGCAGTGGGGGAGGGGGAGGGGCAGGGAGGAGGAGTGAGGGGAAAGATGGGATCAGGTAGGAGGGATGGGGCCAGGAGGAGGGGTAGGAAGAGGGATGGATCAAGGAAGAGGAGTGGAAGAGGGATGGGGGCAGGGAGGAGAGGTGAGAGGAGGCATGCATCAGGGAGGAAGGGTGGGAAGAGGGGTGGATCAGGGAGGAGGGATGGGGCAAGGAGGAAGGATGGGAAGAGGGATGGATCAGGGAGGAAGAGTGGGAAGAAGGATGGATCAGGGAAGAAGAGTGGAGGAGGGGTGGGGCAGGGAGGAGGGGTAGGAAGAGGGATGGATCAGGGAGGAAGGATGAGGCCAGGAGGAGGGGTGGGAGGAGGGATGGATCAGGGAGGAGGGATGGGAAGAAGGATGGATAGGGAGGAAGAGTGGGAAGAGGGATGGATCAGGGAGGAGGGATGGGAAGAGGGATGGATCAGGGAAGAAGAGTGGAGGAGGGGTGGGGCAGGGAAGAGGGGTGGGAAGAGGGATGGATCAGGGAAGAAGGGTAGGAAGAGGGGTGGATCAGGGAGGAGGGATGGGGCAGGGAAGAGGGGTGGGAGGAGGGATGGATCAAGGAGGAGGAGTGGAGGAGGGGCGGGGCAGGGAGGAGGGGGTAAGGGAGGCCTTCCAACAAAGGCCATGCCTCTTGTCCTGACTCTTGGCAGATGAAGCGTATGCAGTGCCCAGGTGGGTGCCCGGCACCCAGGCAGAGGGGACCACCTGAGCCAAGGCCTGTGGCACTGAAGCCCGTGGCCAGCTTGGCCACCACGGGAGACGGAAATGGCCACAGTGCGGGCTGTGGGAGAGGGCGAGCGTGGGCTCGAGGCGTTGGCAGGGCTGGAGCAGGAGAGCTTTGTGAGTCATGCCAAGGGCTTGGACTGTATGGGGGGCAGGGGAGAGACAAGTGGAAGTGGGGGTTTGGGGTTTTGTTTTGTTTTGTTCTGCCTACAAAAGACAGACCTTTCCCGCTGGCTCATGTATCAGCCCGAGGTCAGTGCACAGGCTGGCGGGCGGCTCAGTGCCCCGGCTCCCAGGTCGCCAGCTGCTCCTTAAAGCCTGTCACTGTCGGTCCGCACATTGGAGGCAGGGTTGCCATGGGTTCCAGAATTCTGTGGGCTGGGAAGACCAAGATCCAGATGCCGGCCGCCCCACATCTAGGGGGCCCCCACTCCTAGCTCGTGGAGGGGTGCTTTTTCGTTTTACCCTCACTTGGCAAGAGCAGGTCGGGGAAGCAGTGCGGAATGAGTGTCTTTCCTTTCATTTCTACAGCCCAGTACAAGGCAATGGGGGATGGGGGGGTGGGGGCTGAGAAAGGAGGGAGGGGGAGGGATGCAGGGAGTGAGAGAGGGAGAGATGGGGGGACAGGGAGCCAGCTGTCTTTGTTGGGAAATATCTGGGTACAAGTGTGGGGTGGAAGTGACTCCAGCCTTCGGACCTTCGGAGAAGGGAGGGGAGGAGGAGGAGGAGGAGGGGGAGGAGGGGGAGGAGGAGGAAGGGGACCTCTGCAGGACAGAGTGGAGAATTAGGGTGGAGGCAGGAGGGCCACAGGAACAGGTGGTGTGCAGGACCAGCCTGCACAGGTGCCCCTCCACCCGCCTGCACTTCCCAGGAGGGCCAGCTGGGCTCCCGGAGGGACGGTGCTGGGTCTGCTGGGGGCAGGGTCCAGTCAGGTGGAGATGGCAGGGGGCTTGGACGGTGGGAGAGCACGGGCCCCACAGTTGGTAGAAATCTCAGGGGAGGGTTTGGATGCAAGGGTCCCGAGCATCCCATGAGCTTGGAGCCAGTCACGGCCACGCCATGCAGCTGAGAGGCCCCGCGGACATCTGGCCACATGTGCTCGGCCTCCACTCTGCGCCTCTTGCCGGACTCTTAACAGAGCTTCTTGAGGGAGGATTGGGGCCCGTGTGTGGTATCTGTGACTCTGTCCCTGTCCCTGCCCATCTTGGCAAGGAGTGGCCTCTGAAAACATCATCAAGGGGACAAAGCCCAAGGGAGATTAAGAAACCCTAGTTGCCTTTTCCTAGACTGAGCTGGCTTCCTCGGTTGCGGTCAGGTCTGCTCTGCCTCCTGTGCCCAGCTCCGTGCCCGGCAGGCTGGCAGCTCTGCCCAAGCGTCCTTGCCCTCTGGCTTTTGACTGAGTCCAGCCAGTGGGAGGCCACGTGGGCAGGACAAGAGACAGAGCGCAGGGTAATCATTTCTCCAGCCCACCCCCCGCCCCCCCGCTTGGCACCACGGTTCTGACAGGGACTCCATCCTGTCCCTGCAGGATGCGGCACCTGTCGAGCTGGACTCCGGGTGCCTTGCTCTGTCCTGGTGTCCTTGACGCTGCACACACCTCACCAGTGGATTCCTTCTCTTTACTTTTTTTTTTTTTTCCCTTCTCTTTACTTATCTTACACTTGTGCCTGCGGAGTTTTGCAGTTGGGGTCATCAGCTTCCCTTTGAGTTTCACATAAGCAACAAATACTTTTAGCAGGAGTATGTCCTAAATGCGGCGTGGGACACACTTACGCTACACAATTCCTTGCTGTTTATCAGAAATTCGTATCGAGCTGTATGTACATCTTGTCTTTTTCTTTCCAAAAAATCCTACTTGTAGGGCCCCCTGATTGGTACACTAACATGTCCCTCAGGTCAAGGGGGCATTTCTAGCCCCCCAACTAGAGGAATAAGTGAGTCTGCACCCCTTAGACCCTACCATGCAGAGACGGGACTAGGGGCTGCTTCTTTGTCAAGTTGGGGCAGTGGGAGGCTGCCCTGGGGACCAGAATGTAGCCTAAAGATGAGATCGACCCAGACATCTCCCCACTTGCTGGCATCAGCCCCTAAAACATCCTCAGGAGCACAGAGAGGCATCCAGGTCCTTGCTCCCAAGAGCAGGTCCTGGCCATTAGCAGTGACACAGACCGATTCTCAGCAACTTTGAGGTCACAGCAGAGCCCCAAGGAGGTTGGCAACCGGGACAAGGACATTTGGAGGGAGAGAAGCCGTTAGAAAGACCTGGAGTCCTCCTGCAAACTGTCGAGTGGGTTTGGAATCAGGATTTGAACGCCCTTTCTGTGATTCTGGGCCTCAGCTCCCTAGAAATTAAATTAAGGACTTGCTCATGGCCCTCAGACAGCGAAAGACAGGGTCAGGGCCCACCTCCCAGGCCTAGCCTCTCGTCCTCTGAATTAGTCAATAGTTGTTGCCGTAACATATCCCAAAACACACAAAGGCTCACACACAATAGTGTGTTCCCTGCTCTTGAAAATCCACACGCAGCCGCTACTCTTCATCGACATGCGGCTCTCTGCCCAGAGGTGGTTCAGGGACCCAGGGACCCACAGACCCGTGTCTGCAGGTGGCCCGGCCACCACGCATCCCCGCCGCATGCGCACTGAGATGCAAGCAGAGATGGCATGAAAAGTGACACATGGAACATTCTACCCCTGGACCTGGAAGTGTCAGACACTCCTCCTCACGTGCTGTCCTCTAGCCCTCGGTCCCCGGCCTCTTGTCACTTCAGCCGGGCTGGGAAATGTTTTCTGGCTCTGTTCCCAGGAGGAAGGGGAAACAGTTTCTGTGATAGCCAGCAGCCTCGGCCCCCCACTTCCTGGCCCCGGGAAACCATACAACTGACAACACCGGGGTGGGGGGGCTGCAGGGAGGCCCCAGGAGAAGGTAGCCCCAAAGAAATGAGGCCGTGGTTCTTCCTTTGGATCTCCCTGGTGCCAACTAGGTTTCGAGTTTACACGGTGTATGTGGGGAGGGAGGGCACAAAACCTGGCCGGGGGCAGGGGGGGAAGGGGAGCAAAACAGAAAAGGAGGGTCAAGGCGTGTATGGAGTGGCCAGAGAGGGGGGCCCAAGCAGGGTACCCACCGTGTCTGCAACCTCCGCCAGTTTACAAGGGCCATTTCCACTCAAGTGGCCCCTGGACGGGGCAATGGTCACCTCCCAACCTGCAACCTTGTCCATCACCTGCACCCTGGTCCCCTGGCTCCCAGACGTGGTGTAGCCAAGGGGTGAGCACTTGACTCGGAGTCCACTGACCCAGGTAGGCTGCTTCCTGGCTCGTGGCCTTGGGCAAGAACGTCATCTCTTCTGAGTCCAGTCTATGTTCTGTTTTCACTTAAAGACACTCCTGGGGCACCCACTGAACATGTGGCCTTGAGTGTGCTGGACTCTGAGGACACCGCTGAGCCCCCCCACCCCACCCCCATGGCTCACAGGTACTTAACAGCTCCGTGCTGCGGCTGCTTTTTAGGAAAACAGGTGGGTGGGGTCTGAAAAGCAGATAGAACTGCTTGGAGGGCAAGTTGTGCTCCTCTGCAACAGAGCATCTCACCAGAGCCTTGCCTGCGGCTGGGACGGCGTGCATTCCAGCCAGGTCCCCGTGTTGGAGGCGCCCCAGGTTCCGCCGGGAACATGGGTGTGCTCACCGCCTCTCTGCTGAGATTCTGGCTAGGGGAGATAGCTGGGTGCCTCCGTATATTGCCTGGTGCAAAATGAAAATGCAAGCCCTGTGTTCAGAGTCATCAAGATTGCAAGGCAGCAACAGCAGAGCACGAGACTAAGCATCCCTGAGCGTGGGCCCCTGCGCGCCTGCACCTCCGTGACATGTTGCTGCAAAAAAGCATTTGTAAACTGTGAAGTTTGGGGTGGGAGAGGCTCCTGAGGGGAGCAGGAGTCTGAATGAGCACGTGGATTAGTGGCACCCGCCCTAAGTCCGAGCCCCGAGTCCTGGCCCCACTCTGGGGTCAGACTGTCCGTCCTCAAAAATGGCCAGCTGGTCCTCCGACCTTGGCCAAGGCCCAGCCACCCTGTTCCCGGGTCAGAGGGGTTGGCAGCCTCAGGGCTGGGAGGCACAGGCTGTCTGAGAACTGCGGGCTGCGTTCGTGATGCCCGAGGATGCCCGGTACTGGGAAGGCCTCTCAGGGCCTGGGGACCCGCTGCCCAGCCCCGCACCAGCCCCTGCCCCGGGAAAGCGCTGCTCAAATGAGGTGCCTCTGTGCATCCAGAAGCTCCCAGGGCCCCAGCGTGCTCAGCGGGGCTCATGGATGGCCCTCCTCGGAAAGCCCCCGGGATTTCATCTGGAAACGCTCTCCAGGCTTTGGGATGCCTGGAATTGGTAGGTTGAATGACGGCCTTGAAACCCACACTGACCTTCCTCCTCATGCCTGGGAGGTCCTGAATGCCCCTCAATCCAGCCTCAAATTCGTATGATGTTTCCTGTCCAGTCCAGAGGTTCCGTAGTTCAGAAGTTGGGGTTCTCGGCATCTCCCAAGGCTGAACTCAAGGCCCAGGCTCTTGTCTGGCGCGGCTGGGGAAGAACCTGCTTCCAGGGTTGTTCAGGTTGCTGGCAGAGTCGGTTCCTGGAAACCACAGGACTGAGGTCCCATCTGCTTGTCACCTGTTGGCCCGGGACTTGTCCGGGCTCCCTGGTCTTTGCTCCATGACCCCTCCATCTCAGCCAGTGAGGACCTCCCTCACTTTGAATCTGTCTCCTACGGCAAATCTCTCGGGATCTTCCTCTAGGGGCCTGAGAAGCTTTCCAGGGCTCCTGTGATTAGATGGGATCCCCCGAGGAGCCTCCCCTGTCTCAAGGGCCACCGATCATAGTCTTAGTTACGTCTGCAAAATTACGAGGGGGTACCCCATCATAGTCACAGTCCCAGCACTGGGCTGTGGGCCCAGAGCACCATCTGGTCTCCCCCTTCCCTCCCCACCTACCCCCTTTCTTCCTTGCTTTCAGGTCGTGGCACTGTCCTGGCCGCCACCTCCTCCTCTCTCGCTGCTGCTCCTGCTTGGTCTCCTGCACCATGTTCCCCTTCCTCCACCACCGTCAGCACTTTTATGAACATCAAGACTCCCTTAAAAAAAAAGATACGCCCCAGACGGGGACACTCAGTATCCCCATTCCAAGGCAGCTCGTGGCACAGAGGCTTAGGGCCTTGACTCCCAAGCTCAGCAAATGGAGTCACTGCCCTGGGGTCAGGTAACCCCCTGGGGGGACTTTGGAAAGCACTGGGTCTTGTCCACAGGGAGGGTCAGCTCTGATGGCTGGGGGTGAAGATGGGGTGGGTGACCCAAACAGGCTGGCGCCTTTTTCCAGCTTGGCTGGAGCGCATTCAAGAGAGGGCCTGGCCTTCACCAGAAATGGCTGTGGCCCCGAGTAGCACAGAGGCCAGATGTGGGAGTGGCCGGGCCCCAGGCAGAGTGACAGTAGTGGCAGCTGGTGTTTGAGCACCTTCTACGTGCTAAGCTTGTGTGTCTACCAGCTTATTTAGTTCCCACAAGTACCTATGAGGTCGGTACCATTGGTAACCCCATTTTACAGAGGCTCAGCGAAGTTAAGGGACTTGCCCAAGGTCACGCGTAGAGCAGAGCTGGGGCCTTCCTTCAGGCTCCTGACAACCGGCTCCATCTGTCCTCCAATGTTGTTAACGTGGTTGTAAGAGCCAAGGGACTGTGTGGGGAGCGGCTGAAGCAGGACCAAAGGAAGGACGCTGTGGGGCACACATGTGTGCATCCTGCATAAGGAAGAGCGGATGTTCTGGTGGTCAGAGTGGCCCAGAGGTGGACAGGGCTACCTTGGGAGGGGATGAGCTGCTTGTCGTCAGATAGATGCAAGTGAGGAGGCCACTCTCTTTTTGAGGCCCTGATAATAACAGACCCTGTACCGAGTGCCTTCCACTCAGCCATCTTCAGACTCTAATAGCTGTGTCACTTAGGTACTGCTGTCCCCACTAGTAGATGAGGAAACCAAGGCTCCAGGACATTAAGTGACTCCCTGAGGGCTCTGCAGGTGGTTAGTGGGGAGCTCTACTTATACCCACAGGTCTCCTGAGTGCCTGCCGGGTGTCCAGTACTACTCCTCTAGAGCCTGAGGCTCCAGCGGGGACACTTTCCCACCAGTCCTAGCCCCCATGGACATCACACTCCAGGACAGACGATCCAGAGTAATGAGAACTAAAATCGAACTTACCAAGAGTGAGGGGGAGACCAGAGGTCCACCGGAGTCAGGGTTGTTCAACACAGTCAGGGAAGGTCACTGTGAGATGGTGGCACCTGAGCTAGATCTGAAAGGCAAGGAGGAGAAAGCACTCTCAAGGGCTAGGAGATCAGCGCTCTGGGCAGAGAGAACCACAGGTGCAAAGGCCCTGGGGTGAGTCCAATGTGGGAGGACTGGCCACAGGGGACCATTTAGGACCTGGTCAGCCAAGGTTTGAAGTTCATTTGTAGTTGTTGGAGGATTTTTTTTTTTTTTTAATATTTATTGGGCAGCCCTGGTGGCCCAGTGGATTAGCACCTGCCTTCAGCCCAGGGCATGATCCTGGAGACCTGGGATCAAGTCCCAGATCAGGCTCCCCCCTTGGAGCCTGCTTCTCCCTCTGCCTATGTCTCTGCCTCTCTCTGTGTCTCTCAGAGCTAAATAAAAATCCTTTAAAAGAAAAAAATATATTTATTTTAGAGAGTGTGTGTGGGTGGGGAGAGGCACAGAGGGAGAGAGGGGAACTTAAGCAGACTCTGCTGAGCGTGGAGCCTGACGCAGGGCTTGATCCTGAGATCACGACCTGAGCCGAAACCAAGAGCCAGATGCTTAACCAACTGCACCACCCAGGTGACCCTGGAGGACTTTAAAGCAGTGGTAGCTTTAAACCAACCCGTAGCAGCTGGAGAGCCACTTGTTAAATCCTCAGGACTCTTGCAAGCAGGACCGTTAACTATTCGCAGCTTAAAATCAGCGGTGGAGGGAGTAGTTTACACCATGGAAATTGGCAAGCAAATGTCCAGCTTTGCCCCCTGGGAGGCTCAGAGTTAAACTTTTGCCTGCATAGCGCTGGTTTGGAGCAGAGAAATGGGGAGGTTAGGTTTGCCTTTGGAGGGGCGCCCTCCACTGGGTGGAGAATGGCCTGCAGGGGACAGAGCCCCGGGATGGCCTGCAAGGAAGGCCTGGGCGTCCATCCACGTTGGAGAGAGGAGGGTGTGGACCAGGGTGGGCCAGCGGATGGGTTCAAATGATTCTGGAGGCAGATCCGATAAGCCTTGCTGACAGGACCCTCATCACCGAAGCTCAGAGCAGGGAGATGGCCCGGCCAGTGGCGCTCCAGGGACGTGGAGGTGTGACTGGATCCGGGTCTGCGGGCCCCAGGCCTACTCCGTCCCCTGAGCCTCAGTGTTTCCCTGCGTTGCCATAAAGATTCTTGCTGGGGGCTGAGAGGACAAGCTAAGGACATCCCTGGCTGCCCGGCAGAGCCAGGTGCCTGAGGCCAAGCAGCCCCTCCCCACACCTCTTCTCGGGAGGGCGGTTCCTCCAAGATGCTGCAGGTGGGAGTGAGGGGAGCCGGGTGTCAGCATCACAGACATTGGAAGGTCCAGCCTCCCCTGGGTACCCAGGGGCCACGGCCAGGGTCTGCGTCCTCCCTCCTCAGAGGGCCCAGCCTTCAGAGAGCTGCCCCAGAGACGGTGTCAGGGGGGTCCCAGGACCTGCTGGGGGTGACCGCCCCGCTCAGGGACCTGGGTCCTGCCCTGGTGCCGGGCAAGCAGGAGGGCGGAAGCCAGGCTGGGGGCCTCAGAGGAGGAGCCGTCATAGCACTGCTTCCTGGGCCCTGGGCTACTCTGGTTTTTTCTCTCCTCAGTACCTCGGGTGGGAGGCCGGGGATAGGAATACATCTCAGAGACCCTGTCTCAGTAGGGGAGTGGGACACTGAGCAGAGCCAGGTCTTAGCAAAATTCAGGCAAAACCAATAGGCCACGCTTGTCTTCCTTGCTCCACCCTACAGCCATGCAGGTTCACGCACACTCCACAGCTTCCCTGAAGCCACTTTGCCAGCCAACCCCGGCCCCAAGGCTCTTAGAAAAGACTCCTGTGCTAGGGGGTCGCCACCATTGTCACAACCTGGAGGCAGTGAGAAGGGAAGGACAGGAGCCAAACTAAGGCTGATTGAACACCTACTATGTGCTGTGCAGGCACTGTGCTGCTTGCTGTTCTCAGAGTTACGGTCATAGAAAAATTTCCCCTCACCTCCTACCCCTAAAATAAGCCCTAAAAATCTTATCTATACCCTCCTAGACTTTCTTCCATGCACACACACATAGGTTGTTTTGACAAAAATGAGATGATGCCAACTGTTCGATGTAGATGATGTCATTTCATTCTAGGTACTATAATTATCTCCACTTTACATTTATTTTTTTTAAAGATTGTATTTATTTATTTATTCATGAGAGACAGAGAGAGAGAGAGAGAGAGAGGCAGAGACACAGGCAGAGGGAGAAGCAGGCTCCATGCAGGGAGCCCGACGTGGGACTCGATCCCAGGTCTCCAGGATCACGCCCTGGGCCGAAGGTGGTGCTAAACTGCTGAGCCACCCGGGCTGCCCTTATTTATTTATTTATTTTTAAAGATTTTATTTATTTATTTTGAGAGTGAGGGCACAACGGTGGAGGAGGGGAGAGTCAAGGAAGAGAGAGAGAGAGAATCTCAAGCAGACTCCATGCTAAGCGTGGAGCCCAAGGTGGGGCTCAATCTCAGGACCCTGAGATCATGATCTGAGCTGAAATCAAGAGTCAGATGCTCAACCCCAAGGCGACTCTGCACTTTACATTTAAACCAGAGGCTCCGAGAGGTTGTGTGCTTTTCCTAAGGCCACACAGGTGGTAGCCCTGCTTGGCTGCACAGCCTCAGTCTGCATCCTGAGCATCACCCATGCACGGCTGGGCAAGGGCTGGTCTTGTCCCTACTGGGGGCATTTGGGGCTATAGGGCAGGCAGGGTTGGAATTCTGGGCGGGAGGCCTGATCTGGCCATCCCTTTGGCTGCCCTGGGAGACTCAAGCCCTGGGGTCAAATTCCAGCCGCAGGAGTCCTTGTTAAGGCCTTAAAAATGGGGTTCTATTGCCATTTAACTGTGGTTCTGCCCATAATGCGCACCCCCAGTCCCAAGGTCGTCAGCTATCTGTACAGACAGCCTTGTCTTGGATTTTCCTCCCTACAGCACAGGGGAGAGAGGAGGTGTGTGGGGGGGGTCCCTGCCTTTCTCCACCTTGATCCTCTTTTCTGGTTTAAAGTTCCTTGCAGCACCATGAATCTGCCCCTAATCAGGGAACAGTGGGGTCTGCAGCCTGTGGGTGAGCGTAGAGGTGGGGAGGAGAAGAGGAAGAGCCAGAGCCCAGCAGAGGCTGAGGCAGGCTGGGGGTGGAGTTAACTAACAGGTGCTGGAATCTCGAGACATGAGTTCAAATTGTCGCCGAGCGCCTACGCACGGGCCTGCGCTCAGAAGAGCCCACCCCTGGTTTTGTGTTCCACCGCTGCTGTCTTGAAGTTCTTACTTTTTTAAAATAAGGAGCCCATCCCTTTCAGGTCGCACTAGGCTCCATGAATCATGTAGCCAGCCCTGCCACCAGGTATTAGCCATGAGCCTGGGCAAGTTCCTTTGCCTCAGAGACCTCAGTGTTGGCCTCTGCAAAATGGAGCCATGCTGCTAGTGCCTTGGATGATCTTTTTTTTTTTTTTTTTTTTTTTTTTAGATTTTATTTACTTATTCATGAGGGACACAGAGAGAGAGGCAGAGACATAGGCAGAGGGAGAAGCAGGCTCCATGCAGGGAGCCCGATGTGGGACTCGATCCCAGGACCCTAGGATCACGATCCGAGCCCAAGGCAGATGCTCAACCACTAAGCCACCCAGGTGCCCCCTTGGAGGATCTTTCTGAGAAGTGAGAGGCTCCCAGCAAAGCACCAGGCAGCGGTAAATCCATGATAGTTTTCACTCCCTGGTCATCATGGCAGAGTTGCTCTTTGGGGCCTGACAGGGAGAGAGGTTTCCAGAGCCCCGGCAGTCTGTCTCCCAGCCTCGTGTGGGTGTGGGACATTTGAGGCCAAAAATAAAATCCTTACGGGAAGCAAATTGTTCCATCAAACCCACAACCCCCTGCCTGTGGCCATCTTTGGTCAAGTAGTTTAGAGCCTTAAGTGAGCGGTCCTAAGGGTTTCTGAGCTGGGGGAGAGATGAGGTGGCCAGGCAGCTCCTGCATCTGCTTAGGGCCAGGGGAGGGCAATTGTCACCCTCACAAGTGAAGGCATGGCGCCCAGAGAGAGTTAATGGGGTCCCGTCCCTCTGGGAGCAGCCCCCCTCGCCCCATGTCCTGGCTTGGGGGATCCCCACTGGATCGGTATCCAAGTCCCAGCAACCCAACCTCCCAGACTCTCTGGAGTCCTGCCTTCCTAGCTCAGCAATTTCCCAACAGCGAGGTGGTGGGCAGGTGTCTCTTGGGCCTCAGTTTCCCCACTGTGAAAGAACAGCTCAGGCCTCGTGCCATGCCACATGACATTAGGCCCTGCACGGAAAGCCTTAGGAGTGTCCTGACAGATGTTAGTCTCACCTCCACTGAGCCCGGAGTTGCCTCCAGAACGCCCATCTGACCGTGCCCCTCCTTCCTTCAGCTGTTTGTCGTCTTCAGGATAAAGTCCAAGCTCCCTGGGCTTCCCTGAGCCTCTGTGAGCCAAGCACCTGCTCAGCACCCATTTCCCAGCCTCCCGCCATCCACCGCTGGGGTTTGCTCTGGGCAACTTCCAGCCCCCAGGGCAGCACCTAAGATGTGACTGTCGGTCAAGCCAGGGGGCGGGCACATGACCAGGCTCAGCCAACTGGCTGCCTTCTCTAAGGCCCAGATTCTTGGGGGTAGGGAAGCTGGTTCTGCTGACTCTCCGGGCAAGCCCAGACCCCAGACCTCTGTGCCTATGACCAGGCATTTCCCCTGCGTGAAGCCAAGGCCAGAACCAGGCCCCGCTCACCTTCGTCTCTCCGTTGATGCTCATCAGAAGTTTGAGAGGCTCTAGAACCATGGACAACAGACAGACACAGCTCCCTTGAGACCTGCTCGGGGACTCCTGGGCCGGCGGGGCCTGTGTGCCGCTGCATCAGCCCCAATCCCTGCCCCTACCCGGTGCCCTTTCACCTATGACCCCAGCCCCTGTCCAGACTCCTCCCTCCTCCTTTGCCCTCACCCTGGTCCCTCTCTGCCCCAGCCTTCTTCCCAGTGAAACCCCTGCCTCAAGCAATGACTCCCCAGGCTGCCCTCTGTAGGGCCCTGACTGAATGGGGGCCTTTCTGGGGGGGGAGCCTGGACAGCTTATAGTTGGGGCATCAGGGGGTGGGCAGCTCCCCCAAATGCCACAGACCCAGCAGGGGATGGGGCCGAGCCATAAGGCAAGGGCAGGTCCCAAGTTGAGGACCTGAAGCTTCCTTCACCTTGCTCTGCCCCCTGCCCTGGGCCGGATATGGTTCTAGCCATGGGCTGAGCTGAGCCTTTATGGGTTGCTGGGTGTCCTAGCTGGGGAAGGGCATGCGCTGCAGCCACCCACAATCAGGTAGAAGGAGGCAAAAGGGACAGTCCTGGGACATGCCAGTGGGATGTGGGCAGCCCACACAGTGGGGACCTCTACCAGGGCACCTGGGTGGCTCAGTTGGTCAAGTGTCTGCTTTTGATTCAGGTCAGGATCCTGGGGTCCTGGGATCAAGTCCCCTGTTAGGCTCCCAGCTCATCAGGGAGTTCACTTCTCCCTCTCCCTCTGCCCCCACACCCCACTCAAGTGCTCCCCCCCTCAAATGAATAAATAAAATCTTAAAAAAAAAGCTCCCGGGGATCCCTGGGTGGCGCAGCGGTTTGGCGCCTGCCTTTGGCCCAGGGCGCGATCCTGGAGACCCAGGATCGAATCCCACATCAGGCTCCCGGTGCATGGAGCCTGCTTCTCCCTCTGCCTATGTCTCTGCCTCTCTCTCTCTCTCTCTCTCTCTCTCTCTCTGTGACTATCATAAATAAAAAAAAAAAAAAAAAAAAAAAAAGAAAAAAAAAAAGCTCCCTACCTTGCCTATAGTTGACCAGCCTGAAAGAAAGGTCAAAAATAGCCTGAGTCTCCCCTAGGGTCATTGATGCCTTTGCCCCTTGTCCTTGGGAACTGAACCAGGGAGGCCAGGGATAGGCCACAGAGAGGTGGCCCTCCACCCGCAGACAGATCCTGTAATGGACACGTCACAAGGACGGAGGCCAGGATTATGAGGTCACAGCCCAGGGGTAGCTTTGTGCTCCTGGAGCCACTAGTGAGTGCAAGTGGGGCCCCTGCTCCTTCCCCGTGCTCGTGTCCCCAGGTCTGATGCTCGGACCCAGAGCTGACCGTGCAGCCCCTCCCTCCTCTCTCTGCTCTGTCCCTGTGCTGGTCTAGCAGGTGGCCAGTGCATGGCAGGCCTAGGGAGACTTTCCTTCTCCTTTGGGCCATAACTGGGAACCAGACGTAGGCAAGCGGTCCCGGAGCTCTTTGCCAGGCTGTGCGGAATCCAGCCGTTAGGTAGGCAACCTTCCAGCCGGACCACGAGCTCATTCAAAGCGTCTGTCTCGGCCCCCACGCAGCTTTGCCGAGCTCTGCACACGCGAGTATGTGATGCTGCTGAATGCACGAATGGGTGGAGGCCGGGGCTAGGACAGGGACGAAGCTCTCCTCCCCACGAGCGCTGCTTTCGGAGCCAGCCCCCAGCCCTGGCCCTGGGACGGTCTCCGGAACACTATTGGAAATCACCTGTTGGAAGTCCTGGGCTTCTTGGCGCCCCTAGGACTTGTGGTGATGGGGTCGTCCCAGTTACAGGGTGGCCAGCGCAATAACGCCACTACAACAAAGGCAAATCCGGCCTCTCCAGGGCTGGGGCCGTAGCTCAAAGACCCCAGACATTGGCCTCAGTGAGCCTCAAGTCCATATCCAGTCCTGCTGTATGTCCCTGAGCTGGTCACCAGCCCCCTCTGAGCCTCTGTTTCCTTTTCCATGAAGTGGGGATGTGACCTGGCTTCCGGGGGACAACTGCGGAGATCAGGAGAGAAACTGTCACCCTGCCGGTTGCCACTGCTGTCCCTCCTCTTCCCACCTGGCCCACGTGGGCCTTGTCCTGCAGCGGGACGACGGTGGTGAGGGGCGACGCCGTGGCCATGGACACCAACAAGGGGGCTGGCCCCAGCGCTACCGGCGACAAAGACAGGGACCTGCAGATGCTGTTACAGGAACTCTGGCGGCTCCAGGCAAAGTACGAGACGAGCCAGGCCCCGCTGTGCCCCTGCGCCAGGCCCAGTACCACCCACAGTGGGCTAAGGGGCTGGAACGGAGCAAACGCACCTGGGGGCCAGGCAGGGAGGGGACGACGAGGGGGCGATCCCTGGACATAAACAGGAGGGACAGCGGTGGGGAGGGCAGTGGGCGGCTGGGCTCCTGCCCCTCGAGCTCGGACCCTGTGGGCTTAGTCTCCTGTCACGGAGGCAGGCCTGCCGGTGGCCCTCCCCTGCACCTGTCAGCTCAGCCCCTCTAAAGTCAACCCGCGAGGCTGTCCCCCCTCCACCCCTGGGTCCTCACCCCTCAGGCAGCCTGTCAACTTCAGGCTCCCCGTGAAAGCCTGAATCAGATACAAAAGGCTGTGTCTCTGAGCAATTTTATGGAGAAAAGGTCCAACTCTGCCATCAGATTCTAGTAGGGCTTCCGACCCCACTGAGGCTTAGCACCGTGGTGTGCAGGGTCCACATGGTATTTGTGGAGCAAGATGGGTTTTCCCGGCATTCTCCAGGACCGAATGGGTACAGTCCAGTGGGGCCCGAGAGGCAGAGAGGCCTGCCTTGGGGTGCTGAGCAGTCACCCCCCACTTCCCTGGAGGCTCAGCCAGCCGGCCAGGGCGGGTCCTGCTCTGCCTTGGTCCTTGACCGCTGCCCTTGACTGAACTCAGAACAGGTGGCCCAGCGGGGACTCAGCTTGCTCGGGGGCTGGCCTGGGCCTGCACGGCTGGGCAGCAGCACACAGTCGTCCCCCCTCCGGGGGTGCTGGTCCCCCCCACCTCGGATCGAGGGCTCACTATGTCCTGGGCACCCTGTGCATGGTCTGGGCCAGCCTGAGAGGGAGGGGCTCTCCTTACTGTCCTTACAGACCCAAGCACAGGGGTGAGGCCTCTGGCCAGGTCCCACCCGAAGGGCTGGACTCCACCCTCCCCGTGCCCCTTCCTCATGGCCTGACGATGGCAGCTCTTCCTTCGAACTGTGGCTCAGTTTACTCGGCAGGAAATGGGGTGGAGAGGCTTAGGTCAGCGGTCCACGGCCGGGGGTGAGGGTTAGAGGCCCGGCCAGGGCAGGTCTGCGCAGGCGATCCACGGAGAGTGGCCTTGCAAGAGGTCACGGCCTGGGAGCCCCCAAACCACGTTCCTGGGTCTGCCTCTTGCTGTCACGAGATGTCTCTGCAGGCAGAGGAGGCTGGAGAGAGAGGTGGAGAAGCACAAGCTTTTTGAAGACTACCTGATGAAGGTCCTTGAGAAAATCCCCAAGGGTACGTATGGCCCTTCCTCTCCGCTGCCGCTCCAGCCTTGGAACCAGAGTGAGCCCAGACTCCGTCTGCAGAATGAAGACCCACGGAGGCCGATGCCGCGGGGGTTTGAGGGGCACAGGTGCTGAGCGAGCCACCAGCGCTGCCGGGGGGGGGCCTGTGGCGAGTTCCCCAGGTCCCGGTTTCCTGCTCTGTGACTAGGGGAGCAGCACCTGTTGTGCGGGTCGGACGAACTCATCCTTCATAAGTCCGTGCTGTGGATCACGACCCACTGAGTGCAAGCCATGATTGCTATGATTTTGCGTGTCCTTGGTTTTGTTTTTTGTTTTGCCGTTATCGACAAAAATTGCACGGACACCAGAAATGGGCTTTGTGTTTTGTTTTATCTTGATTAGTCCCGGAGCCTGCTGTTGTCAGTGCCAGAAACTTGTTAGGAAAGGGCAGGGGAACAAATATTATTATTTTTTTAAAGATTTTATTTATTTATTCATGAGAGACACAGAGAGAGAGAGAGGCCGAGGCGCAGGCAGAGAAGACGCAGGGAGCCCGACGTGGGACTCGATTCCGGGTCCCCAGGATCACGCCCTGGACTGAAGGCGGCGCTAAACCGCTGAGCCACCCGGGCTGCCCACAAATATTATTTTTATTATCATTATCTCAACATCATCAACAATAACTATTCCTGCTTATTAACTATTTACTTTGTGGCTAAGCTCTTCAGTAAATATTTTTTTACCCCTTTGTATGAGCTTCTGAGCCTTGTGTTACCCAGGCTCAGAGGGGCTAAGGAACTTGCCCCAAATGCCCAGCCAGGAAGTGGTGGCGCTGGGTCTGACTCTGGTCTGACTTCAGAGCCGCTGTGACAAGTGCTATGGAGATGAGAGCCCCCAAAACTCTGTCCTGAAGCTCAGGAAGGCTTCATGGAAGAGGCGGCCTCTCCTGGGGCGCAAGTGAGTTCAGCGAAGGGGAATGGCATTGCGGGCGCAGGGAACAGCACACATGTAGGCCGGAGCCACAGCCCTGCGTGGTGAACTGAGGGATGGCGAGTTCCAGTGGGGCACCAGGGCCTGGCAGGGGTGCTGGGAGATTTGATTAACATCAGGAAGCTTTGAGCACCAAGCCAAGGAGGGGTGAAGGCTCCGGGTCAGCATGGGGCTTGAAGCAGACTCGGCACTCAGGGCTGCTTCTAAGGCAACCTCATAGTACGGGGCAGGGGGCTTCCTAATTTGGCAATTCAACCCTGCTCAACCCATCCAGGATGGGTTTCCTCCAAAGCTGGGGACCCTGCCGCTCACGACAGCAATAATTCCTGTTGCGGGCTCCCGCGGTTAGCACTTTCTCCTTGGGGACCGTGTCACTGGGCATCCTGGCTCTAGAATCTGGGTTCTCCGCTGCCAGGTGGCCTTTCTCTTGAAGAGGCAGGAGGTGGTGATGGTGCTGAACAGCCGCGGACGGGTCCTGCTGTCCTGGGGTAAGGCCTGCATGGGTTGCCTGGCACCTCTCAACTGTGGGCTCCAGCTGGAATTTCAGGACGTAGGTCTCATCCACGTCGTGGGCATCACCCCTGCAGGGGGCAGGTGAGGGCTGGGCTGTCTGTCACCACCCATCCCGCCATGGCCCTGTCTCCACAGGTCACTACGAAGGGGAGGAGCCAGATGAGGCGCTGGTGGGGACCATGGTGGAGCATTACGAGAAGCTCTTCATAGTCAGCCAGGACGTCCAGAAGCATCTGGAGGCCCTCTCCGAGATGAAACAGGTCATCTGCCAGAGGCTGGAGTCTCTAGAGGAGAGCCACAGGGCTCTTATCCCGGTAACAGCTCTCCGAAGCCTGGTCCCTTGCCCTGAGGCCATAGAACTGGAGACAGAGGGTGGCCCGTCCCTCTGCACCCCAGGGAGGCCTTGGAGCAGCGGTGGGCTGCTGAGAGGGTCTGGGTGGGGCTGAGAGGTGACACTCCAGAGCCTTGTCCTGTTGCCCTTTCTCCCCCTTCCTTTCCCTGTCTGCTGGCTGGCTCGGGGTTTCTCCAGAAGCTTAGCTTGTTTCAAAGGTGTTCTTGGTGGTAGAAAAGCCCCGAGTCCTAGATTCAAACAGACCAGTTCGCGTTCCATTTCGGTCTCCAGCTGCATGATCCTGCGCAAGTGTGGACCCTCTCTGAGCCTCGGTTTCCCTATCTGTCACATGGCAATGCAACCTAGTTAGTAGGTGGCCATGAGCACTGAACACCAGCTGTACCAAGTAGGTGCCCTGAAGTCCCCCCTCTCTCCTTTTTGGTTAATCTTAAAATAAATAGAACTTTCGCCAGGAGGCCTGGGCATTCCAGCCAGGAGAAACTGCCCAGGCAGAGGCCTGGCAGGATGACCCTGCGTGTTGCGACTGGGGCCTGGGACCACCACGGAGGGGAAGGGGACCTGGAGAGGCAGGCTGAGGGTGGCTGGATTCTTGCCAAGGGCCATTTCGTGATGTTTGCGGCGAGTCTCTGCCCCCTGGTGGCCGCACTGAACACCTACAGCACTTTGCACCTGTCTTCCTTGGGAGACCCGGACCCTTTAGGGTTGGGCAGGGCAGGGTGAGATGCACTTTACCTGCTTTTTTGCCTCATTTAAATCTCACCCCAGGGAAGCCTGGGTGGCTCAGCGGTTGAGCGTCTGCCTTTGGCTCAGGGCCTGATCCTGGGGACCCGGAATCGAGTCCCGCGTCGGGCTCCCTGCATGGAGCCTGCTTCTCCCTCTGCCTGTGTCTCTGCCTCTCTCTGTGTCTCTCATGAATAAATAAAATCTTTAAGATAAATAAATAAATAAATAAATAAATAAATAAATAAATAAATAAATAAATAAATAAATAAATCTATCTCACCCCAGCACCTGAAGATAAGTGCTTCAATTCTTAGGGCTGAGACAAGGGGAGACGAGGGGAGCATTCGTTGGATCCCATCTTTATTTAAAATGTTAATATTTTGTCCCTCATGGAATTTTTGTATTAACTATGAGTCTTTAAAAACTATGATTTTTCTATTCATTGGAGAGAGAGAGCGAGAGAGAGCACAAGCAGGGGCAGAGGCAGAGGGAGGAGCAGACTCCCTGCTGAGGAGGGGGCCCAACATGGGGCTTGGTCCCAGGACCGCAGGATCATGACCTGAGCCGAAGGCAGATACTTTACCAACCCAGCCACCCAGGCGACCCTAACTTTGATTTTTTTAAATAAATGTTGGATTAAAATATGATTTATCTTAATTTATCTTCGTTTTAAACATAAGCTGGGTTTTCGATACCACCTTAAATTTCGCATCTTAGACGCAGTTGCACTCTTCTTCCCACTTTCCAGGGGAGGAGACTGAGACGAGGAGAAGTGAGGACACCTGTGTATGTCCCATGTCCAAACCCACCCACAGGGCCTCACTGGGGTTGCAGCCAGCACAGCCCAGTGCAGAGCAGGCTGAGCCATGGGAGGCCACCCACAGCCTTGCTCGCTGGTACCCTCCGGGCAGCCCCCCAAGGCCACAAGGGGGGAGACCCTTGGGTCTGGTTATGGGAGGAAAGGGGGCTCTGGGGGAGCGAGTCAACATGCAAACCCCAGTCAGCCTGGATGCCTTGTCGGGTATTTCCTGATGCCTTGAACAGCTGGAAGATCCAGAACTTCCCCTCTGCCCACCCTCACCATGGCTCAGACCTCCCCAGGGCAGTGAGCACCTGGGTGGGGGCGGCGGGACCAGGCCCAGGGCAGATGTCCCAGCTGTGCCCGGGTGACCCAACCTCTCCCATCGCAGAGCCTCAAGATCCAACTGTGTCAGCTGCAGAAGCGGTGTCACCACCAGCAGAAGCAGTGGCTGCAACTGGAACACCGTGTCACCTCCCAGAAAGACATGGGCAGCTACAGTGTGAGTCCAGTCTGCGGGATGGCGGTGGGGCAGGGCTGGGGGCTGCTGTCTCCTCAAGAAGCATCACCCCCACCACACGCAGATCACACACCCCGCTTGCCTCGCCCTGGTGACTGCTTTGAAGGGGCTTCTCTAAGATGGGGCAGAGATTACAGTTAGGAAATCTGAAGGCACAGAGAGTTTAGAGCCAAGCTCTGCCAAGAACCAGAGCTGGGATCCCCCGGCCCAGTCCCAGAGCCTGGCGTATGCTGGGTGCTCACCCAGTCCTCCTGTGGTTAATGATAGGACAGTGGCATTTAAGTGAGTGGTTATTATGCACCATCGCCAGTAATGGTTAAGTCTCTGTGCTCATCACCCGGCAGAGCTTAGCCCAGGGCCTACCCTGGGATAGGCACCCCTCAACGTGGGTGGGTTCTTACCTGTTATCTATTTCACAGATGAGAAAAGTAATGTTCACAAAGGGGAAGTCATGGCCAAAGTTCATGACCAGGGGCCAGGATTTCTGGGCTTAAACTCTCCAGCTGCTCCTTCCTGGCCTTCGGAATGGGAACAAGTTACCCTCTGGCCCCTGGGTCCTCACTTAAACCAGAGCCTGTGCCCTCCCAGCCCCAGGGGCTGCTGGGAAGACACCAGGGCCAAGGCCAGGGGTGCACTCCACCGGGACAGAATGTGGGCAGCAAATGCAAGGCCCTCTCAGTCCCCGTGTGATCCTAATTTGGAAGACAAGGGGGTTGGGGTCTACATGTTGCCGACCTCCAGCCAAGGGGCTTAGAGACGGAGTGGATTGGCCACTGTTTATAGAGCCCCTTCTGGATCTTTCTCTTCAAGATGGGAAGCAAGGCCGCCACCACTGAACACAGCCCTGAAGACCTGAAGTCTAGGCCTCCAGTGCTGCCCAGAGTGAGGGGCTCCGGGTTCCTCCATGACCCTTCCCAGCCCCTGCCCCAGGTGTGGACCACAGGTGTCTCCAGCCAGGAGGACCCCCTGGGAAGGTCATTCAATGTCCCTCATGGCTGGGAAGAATGCTCAGGCCCTGACCTGGGAGGGACTCATCCAAGGCCCTTGGGGCGGGGTGGGGGGAGAGCACAGACTGGGATGAGAAGGTGGCTTCTCCTGCCTGAGCAAGCTGGGGGTGAGGGGGATGCTGGGAGAGGACCAGAACCTCCTCTTCCTCCTCCTCCTCTTCCTGCTCCTCTTCTTCCTCTTGCAGAACCAGCTGCTCAACTACGTGCAAATGGCCATCGACAGCATGGTCCGGCAGTGTTCCCCTTCTGCCCGCAGCACGCCCAGGACCATGGGCCTCTTCTCTAAGCTCGACCTGATTCAGGTGAGGACTCCCTGCCGCCCCAGGCTGGCCTCCAACCTCGGCCTATCCTGGGGCTCAGCTCATGGTGCATTCGCATTCAGCCCCCAGGAGCCAGTCCCTCCATGGCTACACGGGCTCCTGGGGCAGTAGCTCTTGAGGTCTCTATTAGTCACTCAACAAACTTGTAGTGAGCTCTCATCTGGTGGAGGATCAAAGGGAGGTGCAAAGGAACTGCTGCCCAGCCTGGCCTTTCTCTGTGGCCACACCCTGCACATCACACACATGGACATTCGTGCACTCTCTGTACACCTAACAATACATGTGAAGCACCTGCAGACAAACATACTGAGATACCACGGGGATGGCCCCACATTTACACTCCCATGTGTGCTCTGGGAGGACCGCAGTTCTGTGACTGAGGGAGCCTCTCTCTTGCAGGGTCCTCAGTTGAAGGCTCAGACTCTCGGTTGAGTTCCCTGGGCTTCCCCGTCTCACTGCCCCCCAGGACCAGGCCCCCACCTGCCCTGTATCGATGCTTTGGTACAGGGGACATGTTGTCACACTGGCTTCCACTGACCACAGAGCATGTCTTTCTTTTCTCTTTAATAATGTCTTTACTGGGATACAATCCACATGCCATACCATTTTCCCTTTTATTTTTTATTTTTATTTTTTTCATTTTCCCTTTAAAGCATAAACCTCCACGTTTGCGTTTTTGGTTCAGTCAGAACCCGGCAACCATCACTACTACCCAGAACATTTCTTCACCCCAAAAAGGTACATTCTGCATCTGGTTTCTCTCACTTGGCATAATGTTTTCAAGGTCGATCCATGTCATAGTATGAATCAATACTTCATTCCCTTTGGGGGCTGGATAATATTCCACTGTATGGAAACACCACATTTCCTTTATCCATGAGTTGATGGACGTTTGGGTTGTTTGGGGGTGTTTGGCTATTGTGAGTAATGCTGCTGTGATGTTTGTGCCCAGGTTTTAGTGTGGACATAGGAGTTCAGTGGTCTTGGCTAGATACCCAGGAGTAGAATTGCTGAATCGTATGGTAACTGTATATTAAACATGTTGAGGAACTGCCAAACTGTTTTCCAGAGTGGCTGCACGATTTCACAATCCCATGATGAAGTGAGGGTTCCAGTTTCTCTACATCCTGTCCACGCGGGGTATCATCCGTCTTTTGTAATTCAGCCATCCTAGGAGGTGTGAGGTTATATCTCACTGTGATTTCGCTTTGCATTTCCCTGGTGACTAATGTTGTTGAGCATCTTTTTTTTTTTTTTTTTTTTTTTTTTTTTTTTTTTTAGTTGAGCATCTTTTATGTGCTGATTGGTTATTTGTATCTCTTCTTTGAAGAAATGTCTGTTCAAATCCTTTGCTCATTTTTAAATTGGATTGTTTTTTTTTAATTGTTGAGTGCTAAGATATATTCTAGATATAAATATTATCAGATATATGTGTTTTCAAATATTTCCTCCCTTTCTGTGGGTTGTCCTTTCATTTGGTGCCCTTTGTAGAACAAGAGGTTTTAATTTCGATGAAATCCAGTTGAGCTGTTTTATCCTTTGGCTACTTGTCTTTAGGCATTGCATCTAAGAAACCATTGCAAAAGCTATAATCCAAAGTCGTGAAGCTATACGCCTAAGTTTTCTAATAAGAAATTTATAGTTCTTGCTTCAATATTTAGGTTTACAATCCATCTTAACTTGTTTGTGGTATGGGATAGGGGTTGGATTTCATTCTTTTGCATAAAGATACTCAGTTGACCCCATACCAACTGCTGAAAAAAAACTATCCTTTATCCCTTGAATTATCTCTGCTGCCTTGTCTAAAATTAATTGACTGCCAATGTGAAGGTAGATTTCTGGACTCTTAATTCTATTGCATAGGTCTAAATGTTTATCCTATGCCAATACCACACTGTCTTGATTACTGGAGCCTTGTAGTAAATCTTGAAATTGGGAGATGTGAGTCCTCCAACTTTGTTCTTTTTTTTTTTTTTTTTTTTGAGGTGGTTCAACTCTTCTATTAAGGTATGTTTGCATCATAAGCAGAAGCTCAGTGGCTGGGTGGGTTTCAGGCATGGTGTGACCCAGGCTCACTGGCTGGCCTGGGACTCATCCTCTCCATACTCTGCTGTTGGTGGACTTCAATATTGGCTTCACATTCTAGGTCTCAATTTGCTCTCCTTACTTGACACAGGCTCAGTGTTGATGTTCAAACACAGGATGTTCGGTTCCTCTGGAACACGCGGGGCTGTGTCCCTGCCCCAGGGTTGTCATAGCAACAGCCAACAGTCAGCAAGCCTGCATCTCTGTTGAGAAGGACTTCTCACGAGCTCTCAGACAGCACCAGGGCTGCTCCGCGGCATGGTTCCAGGGGACACCATTCACATCGTTGGCATCCCCTGGGGCACAACTCATGTTATTCATATTCACATTGTGATATGAATGATGTAGTTTTCAATAGGGGCACATTTGTCTAAGTAGTCACAGTGCATTAATTTCATCTTCCTCCCAAGAAAAGGGAAGAAATTACACGGTGATGTCAAGGGGTGCCCTGGGTCTCCTGCAACAATCACGCAACTAAGACGTATTGAGTCGCTCAGCATTGTGCTAGGTAAAGAGTCAGAGATGGAAGGTCCTTATGAAAAGAATGTCTCTCAGAGAGGGAAGCTGAGGGCAGTCAGGGTGGGCTTCCTGGAGGAAGCAGTGAAAAGAGGCAAGCAACCACATTCAGGAAACCACACCAGAACTTGGACTCCGCCATCCAGCTTGGCCACCCGTGGGCTGTGCTGCTCCAGGTAAGTCGCTTAACCTCACTGAGCTTCAATTTGCCCATTGGCCAAGTGTCACTGATACCATACCCTTTGCAGGATGCTTGTGAAAGTTAACCAAGGTGTAGGTCACCTCTGATGGTGCTTTGGTCCTTGGGAAGGGGTGTCAAAGCACCAGCAGGTGAGAGAGATCTCGTTTTCCTCCCAGGAATTTATGTTGGACAAAATGGAGACAATAAGATTTATCTCACTGCTCATGGAACCCAGAGTATGCTGGTCAGGGGACAGTCTCAAGGACCCCAGAAGATACCCCAGATCCTTCGGGAAATGCCCAAGGGATCAAGACTCAGTTCCCAGAACCCCTTTTCCAGGCACCCAGACTTCAGACTGCTCCAGCCTGCACTGACCCAGCTAGTGGCCATGCAAGCCCTGCCAGCATCATGACCATCTTCTTACCTGTCCAACCTTCTTTTCTCATCACAGCACCTCCAAGTGGGCAGGAGTCAGCCTTGGGGGTGGGGGTGGGTGCTGTTCCCTGTCCTGAGGGATTAGCAGGCATGGAGGCTGGGAATGAGGAAGGGGTGTGTGTGTGTGTGGGGGGGGGTGTTCCCCGGTTGGACCCAGCAGCCAGGTGGGAGGTCTACTCCTGGGGGCTAAGGTCACATGCTCACAGTGATCAGTGGGTCTAAGAAGAGTTGTAGATAGATGCCCAGATTTTAGGGATATCCAAATCACAGACACTCTCATACAGAGCCACCCAGTGCCGTAGGATGCATGGGAGCTGGCCTTGCCCACAGCAGCCTGGGGAGCACAGTAGATGGGGGACTGAATTTTCTGCTCGGGGTATCTCATCACTGGTTCTCAGAAGCTGAATACCTGAGTCAGATCTGCTGCCTTCCTGAGAGTTCCAGAGCTGCCTAAAGTGAATGCTGCTCTCAGGTAGACGTTGGCCAGGCAAAGCCCTTCCCCAGGCTGGTTTTGCCACCTGTAGGATTGGGTGAGAGAGTGTCTAAGGGAGTCCCTCTCCCCAGTCTGCATTTTTAGGTCAGTGTCAGAAGAGCTGGGTCTGCATGGAAGGCACTGGTTTGGTTTTACTGTGTCACTGGTGTAAAATCCTCCTAGCAGCACCTGCAGCCCTGGAAAGAAGTTAGCTCTGGAAGTCTGCGTTGGTTTATCGGTTTGGGTAAAAGGGGCCAGTTACGAGCAACTGATGAGCTGCCACAGTGGTCAGCAAATTGACTTTCAAAGAAGAGTTTCAGAAAAGATGCTGCTATGCAGTCAACAAACACAGAAGGTCTCTGTTTCTCAGGGGTTGCTGGGAGAGGGGTCAGGAAGCTCTGAGGGAGGGAAGGTGGGAGCTTGAATGGGTTGTAGCTGCCAAGTCAATCAGGGAAGCTACGTACGTATAATAAGACTGAGTGTGGCCAGGTCTCTACGTGCAGCTTCACCAAAGGAGAGCCGAGGAGGGACCATTGCTTTGAGTTCTGACCTCACAGGCCTTTGGGGTAAAGTGAACGTCTCAGGTCGGGCTCCAGTCAGGTTTGAGAAGGCCAAGGTGGTGGGACGGCTCTGAAGGTCAAGCGAACACAATGGGGAGGGTCTTCCAGTTTGGCCAGAGCATGAAGAGCCTGACTGGTGGTCTGAGAAGGTGGACTGTAGACCCCTCATGGGGTCCATGGACCGGGCTCCAAGGTTGGGGCTTGGGTCTGGAGGCCACATGTAGGGGTGCCTTGGTCCACTCGGGCTGCTATCCCAGAAGCCCGTAGACCAGGGCTTCACACCACAGACATTTACTTCTCATACTTATGGAGACTGGAAGTCCCAGACCAAGGCACTGGTGGGTTGGTTGCATGGCGAGGGCCCACTCCCTGTTCTCAGATGGCCGTATTCTTGTGTCTTCACGTGGTGGCAGGGTCGAGGCGCTCTACGGGGTCTTTCTTAGCAGGGCACTAATCCCACTCATGGGGGCTCCACCTGCAGGACCTACTTACCTCCCAAAGGCTCCACCTCCTAACACACCAGAGGTTGGGATTTCATCACGTGGATTTGGGATGGGAGGACTCGAGTACTCAGTCCCTCGCAGGGAGGCTCCCACCTTCTTAACCTTTCCCGGTTCTCCCTCTGCCACGACAGTCTGCTCACCAAAGAGATCTAAGGCATCCCATCAATCCCCTGTGATGCGGGCATGTGCTAGGTCAATGGTTCTTCGATTCCAACATTCATTGGGAAGACTTGCGAAAACACAGAGCGTGGCCCTACTCCAGGTGCTTCTGATCGAACAACCTGGGGTCTTAGAGGCCTGAGGATTTGCATTTCTAATGTGATTCCCAAGAGATGCTGATGCTGTAGGTGCTGGGATCACTTTGGGAACTGCTGCTTTGGAGGAATAGCAAATCCCAAATGCCTAAGCCAGCTCTGCTCCTCCCCCTGACTGGACTTCAGTGTCCCATCTGCATGACAAGACTGGACCTGGCAGCATGGGAGCACCATCCCCACCCTGTCTAACCTCCCGGGTGGCAGGGGACATATACCTTTTTATAGGCCCAGGGCATGGTTCTCTGGCTTCCTGGCTGTTCCAGGTGTGAGGACACCTGGGGTGGGGGGGCTGTTGTCCTCCTGCCCCCTGCCATCCGCACGCTGGGCACTGGGTGTGCATTTGGAGGTCTACTTCAGGTATTTTGTCACACTCCTCAGGGAGGGAAGAGGATGATCAGAACAGGTGCCTGGGGTGGCAGTGGCCTGGCCACCAATCTACATTTGCAATGGGCAGCCAGGTCTTTCAGGAGCTCCCAGCCTCCACTGAGAGGGGCTTGGGTCATGAAATAGACGGATAGGGTGCTGGGCTTGGCGATGCTGCTGCAGGCAGGTACTAGAACGCCGGGGTTTATCCTTTCTGGTCTTTGTGGTCAAACAGAAAGCTATCTCAGCCCCAACCCTGTACCTTTAAAGTGCTTTTTCTTGGGTTTCATGTTAGCTGGAGAAAGGCCTTCAAGTGCATTTGGAGAAAAAAGCAGGGGTCAGGTACCTGATGAAATGTCATCTCATCTGATTGCCCGATCAGATCCTGAGACCCCAAGACCCCAAGACACCAGGTGGTCCAGGGCTTGGACACTTTGTGACACAGTGAGCTCATTACCTGCCAACGGATTCCAGCTTTAAGTAACTTCAAGTGTGAGAAAAATTCTTCCTCCACACCATCCTGGGAAAGTTGGTTTATTGGCAAATGGTTGGTGCTGAAAAGCTTGGACATTTGGTGGGAAAATAAAATTACGTCCTCTTTCTAGACTATACACAGTGGGACGTTCCAGTTCCTTTGAGTGGTTGCTTTCCAACTTCCACATCATTGAAACTACTACGACAGTCGCTAACCACGGAGATGCCTGGAACCTATTCTGGAAAGTGCTGGTTCTGAGGTGGGGCCCAGAAATTTGCATTCATAGCCAGGCAGTTGCTATGGCAGTTCCAGGTGGTTCCAGGCAGGAACTGGGCAGTTCCAATGAGATGGCTCTCCCAGCATAGGGTGAGAAATACCGGGTATGCAAATGCCCAAAAAGAAGAAAACCTGGTCTATGTTGCCCTGCTCTTCGGTCAGGAAGCACTTTGGAAGCATGAAAGCCACAAAATTTTTTTTCTTATCCCTCCAGAATCAAGGGGTTCTTAGGGGTACGTTCCCTCCATAGCAGAGCTCACTGATGATAAACCCGTGGCGGGGGGTGGGGGGTGCCAGGGGAGATCATGTTTTAAGCCTCTGATTATGTCATAACCTACTAATATCCTATTGGCCAAAGCAATTCACATGGCCAACCCATCATCAAGAGATGGAGAGGAAGGCAGCCTGGGTGGCTCAGTGGTTTAGCGCCGCCTTCAGTCCAGGGCATGACCCTGGAGACCTGGGATCAAGTCCCGCATTGGGCTCCCTGCACGGAGCCTGCTTCTCCCTCTGCCCGTGTCTCTGCCTCTCTCTCTCCATCTCTCTCTCTGTCTCTCATGAAGAAATAAAACCTTAAAAAAAAAAGAGAGAGAGAGAGAGAGAGAGATGCCCACCAAGAGCCTCCGGTAAGTGCGTGGAAGTGGACACCACCGCGGGACAGTGAAAACTTGGGACCCCTGATTCAATCTGCTGCACTAGGTGGCTATTAACACCTGCCTCCTCCCGAGGATCATGATCCTCTCACCGATAAGCACTGGTTTAGTGCATATCCTTCCACTCTTTTATATAATTTTTCAAATTCCAATATAATTTTTTTAAAGCTTTTATTTATTTATTCATGAAAGACACAGAGAGAAAGAGGCAGAGACACAGGCAGAGGGAGAAGCAGGCTCGCTGCGGGGAGCCTGATGTGGGACTCGATTCCAGGACACTGGGGTCACACCCTGAGCCCAAGGCAGACGCTCAACCGCTGAGCCCCCCACTTTGGTGTATCCCTACACTTTGGTGTATTCTCTGGAGTTTCTGCAGTGAGCATGGTGCACTTTTATAACTGGAAAAAGAAAGCTTTATTGAAAAGTTGGGAAGATTAATTGGAAACTAACTCTTCTTGGCATCTCACAGATCCTCCCTTTGGTGTCCCTGAGAAAAAGGCTACCTGCCAATTTATTCACCTGCAGGACCATCTTCAGGACTGAAGCCAGTGTTCTCAGCCCCCTGACTATTGCCTTTCGTCCGCGTTTGGGGACTCTGGCTCTGAATTAGTTTCCACTGGTCTCTAGCCTTAGTTTTCTGGCTCCATGTTACAGAAGGGGAGGCTGCAGCTCCGCGGTTAAGTGGCTGGCCCAAGGCGACACAGCCGCTCAGTGGAGGAGCGGGGACATTAGCCCCAGTCCACGGGCTCCAAATGGAGCTGCCACCTAGAAGATGAACGAGTTTTCATTCTCCTTCAGCAAGTAGTAAGAAGGTAAGAATCATGAGTCGGAAAGCCGGTCCGAGAGGAACATGTCCTCAAAGTCCTTCTGGGAGGGACAGGGTTTTTCTAAGACAACCGAAATGAATACTTTAACTCAGAGAGGTGCAGTAACTGGCTCCAGGTCACACAGCAAACAAGTGGCGGAACCCAAGCCTGGCTGACCTCAAAGCTAGGGCACTTTTCCTAACTCAAGTTTCTAGAACTTTCCCCCAAATTCCTCTAACGGCAGAGGAGAGTGAACCCAGACTTTCGGGAACCTGGTGCTCAGGCCTGAGGGGAACAGAGCAGCTATGCACTTTTGTTTCATCTGAAAAATTTTTAAAAGCTGATTCGCATTGTGTTTCATAATACGTTATTCATATATATATAATCATGTTTTCTACCTACAACATATCTTTGAGGACAGCAGATGCTCCAGGGAGCTGTTCTGTGTGTTTGCTGTCCTTCCAGTTCTGGCTGATGGAGCTCTGGGGGGGGAGGGGCCGGGAGAGTGGGGGAGCCAGCACTTACCCCATACCACCTCCATTATCTGTAAGCACAGGCTCCCCAGAGGCCTAAGGAGTTTCCAGGGATCACAGAGCCCTGAACTTTTCCATTTTTCACGTCCTGGGAGATGGGATTCATGGGATTTGTTCGGGCACCGAGCTCTGCTAACAGCCCGTGCTGTCTCCTGCCGGCTCTCCCACCTGTCCCCTGGGCCAGCAGACCTCGCGTCACCCTGGACCCTCCCTCCTGCCATTCTACACCCAGCCCGCCACCAGGTCCTGTCCATACGGCCTTCTCCCGACACTGCACACTTCCCTGCTCTATGGGCCCTGCCCTAGTCCCTGCACGCTCGTCTCCGGCCCGGAGGACCACAGCAACACCTGCCACGAGCCCCCTGCTCAGTGTACTGTGGTCACCTGGTCCCTGCCCTCTGGGACCTTACCCAAGGCAGGCACACAGGAGGAGTCATGCCCTGTGATCAAGGGTGGGCCGGGAGTCATGAAGTGCTGAGAAAGAGACTAATGCTGGGGGCAGGGAAGAGGACAAATGACACCTCCTCCAACCCATCCTTTAGATTTCAGCTCAAAACTCACCTCCAGACAAGGCCAGAGCCCTCAGTTACCTGCTCCCACCGTACGCTATCCTCTTTCTTTCCAGCACTTGCCAGAGTTTGCAATTAGACATTGTCTTGTGTGGCTAAAGCAATAGAGAAGACGGTGGGGTGGAAGCCTCACTGGGCCTCCAACGGGGGTCTGAGGAAGTGATGGGGGGGTCACCCACACGGTTCCCCAGAGATACAAGTATCATTAATCTCATTTCATAGAAAAGTGAACTGTGGCTAAGAGCAAGAGAAGCTGTATTAGTCATCAGAGGCTGCGTAACAAGTCACCCCCAAACTCTGCTGAAGATAATGAACATTTATTACCTCCTTATTATTCCTGGGGTCAAGCATCTGGGCGGGGTTGTGTCCTCTGGCTCCAGTCTCTCCACTAAGCTTCAGTCCAGCTGTCAGCCAGACCTGTGGCTTCGTCTGAAGGCTTGACCAGAAGAGACTCAGCTTCCAGGCTCATGCAAGTAGCCATTGGGAAAAGTTCCTCACAGGCTGTGGGACTGGGGGCCTGAGCTCTTCACTGGCTGCTGGCTGTTGGACCACCAGGTGGCCGATGACAGAGAAGGGGGAGCAAGCAGGACAGAAGCCACAGTCCTACTCTCAGAGGTGGCAACTGGCCACTGAAGTCGAGCCCACGCTTGAGGGGAGAGGGTCACAGTGGTGTGAACACAAGAGGCAGGTTGCTGGAGGCCGTTAGAGGCTGCCTCTCACAGAGGTCACAGACCTGCCACAGGTCTCCTAACTAGGACACGTCCAGGAGGTGGGCTCTCTGCCCCCTCCGAGGATGGTGAGGACAGGGCTGGGACCAGCAGCGCCCACCAAGCCCAGGGCCCCCACCCTGCCCTGGCCTCAGCTTCCTGTGAACCATACCCACTGCTTTCTCCTCCCATGGCAGCAGGGAGCCCTTCCCACCCAGCCCCCCGAGGCTGCGGGGGTACAACACTTGCTGTCTGAGCTGAAGACATGTTAGCTTTCAGAGCCCAGGCCTGGGGAAGCACACGGTGGGCAGCTGGCTGGAAACCTGGCCCATCTACTCCTCTCCGGGGGCTGCAGGCCGTGTTTAATCTGAACAGTGAGCAGAGACTTGGGGGAACCCAGCCTCACAAAAGGATTTCTCTTCTAGATTTCCTTGTCTCACATTTGGGAAGGCAGACCAGCCCGTCGTGGGACTGGCTCCCTGGAACCCTCCTGCAGGGTCCAAGAGAGGCCACATGCTTTTTGTGGTCTAACTCGAGTTAGCTCTCACCGTGGGTCCCCTCTCCCCGGGCTGCCTGGTGGAAAGTTAAATCTCGAACATTTGCGGGGTTCCCTCTCCATCCTCCGCCAACCCTTTGGCGGTTGTGTGGTCCTGCGCAACTGGTTCAGTGCAGAGTCATTGGTGGTGACGTCCCCGTGAGAATGGAGGCTGAGTGAGGGCAGCAAGTTTTGTCATTTTTGTGCACAGATGTGCATAGTCGGTGCCAGTCACGCATCTGCCTGTCAGATGTGCAGTAAATTTTTGCTGAGTGTTGAATGAATGGCCTTGGGTCCTGCACCCTCCCTTGCCCCCGACCTAACATACACAGTGCTTTGAAGGAGGGCACAGAAAGGATCTTTGCCAGGTCGGGATCCTGTGTTCCCTTGGGCGGTGCCAACAGGTGACAGGAGAGTGAAGAGCGCCCCTTGTTCTGGACACCTGTTTCCACCGCTTCCCAGATTCCAGAATGTTCTCTCCCTATTCAGTCAGACCTGCCTACCCATTCTCAACTCTCCCAACTTTCATTGTTTTTCTTAGAAATGCCTTTTCTGAAAAATAAATGGTTCCTCCTCATTCCTGCCCCTGGGAGTGGGAACCAGGGCAACCCACTACCTCCAGGGCTGGCCGGCAACTCCCAGGGGACAGGCGTGGGGGAGGGGACGGGACTAAGTCCAGCTCTGATATTTCCTGATCTCCCCCATTAGGGAAACAACACACAGGTTTGCACCTCAAGCTTTCCAGCTCAAAGTTACAGGCTCTGCACGATAACGATGGGGTGGCACCAGCCCGGAGGGCAGCGTTGGGTTGTGCAAGGAAGTAAAGCACTTGACAGGTCGCCCGGCGTCCTGGTCTCCCCTGCACAGCGCTGGGGCCGGGGCTCACGGGGCAGGGAGTGTGTGGTCAGTGTAAAGAGCAGCAGAAAGATGGGCTTCTGCCACCAGCTCCTGGCGGCACGGTGTAGTCACCTGAGGTCCCAGCTTTGTCTCACTGATCTAGCAGAAGGCAGACACCCCCCCCCCCCTTGCAGGTGCACAGGCACAAACAGCCTTGGAACTCCTCCCTGCCACATGCGAGTTCTTACCTTGTCCCCCTCAGGCTCCATCCCACAAGGATGAATGAGACTCAGGCCCCTGCAAAGCCCACATATTTTGGGTACTTCCTGGATACCAGGCACAGTGTCAAGTGCTTTTCAGGGTCAGCTCATTGAGTCTTTGCAACCGACCTTTGAGGTAGGTACCAACACCCCCACTTTACAAACAAGGAAACAGAGGCACAAGGAGGTGTGGCTTGCTCAAAAGCTATTACATGGGAATCGTGACACAAATACTCTTGATGCCACTGCCCACACCTGTAATTATCATGTCCTACTGCCCCGGCCAAGTCACAGCCACAAGGGAACAGCACCATAGAAGGACAGGGACAGGGGCTCCATGGGGCAGGCCCTGAAAGGACTGTTCACATTTTCAACTCAGACCCCACCTGAAAACCAGCTAGACTCTTTCTTCCTTGGAGAGCTTAGATGGGTTAGGAATCAGGAGATTATAGTTTTCCCTGCTCATTCCAGCTGCAGTAAAGGATAGAGTCCATTACGCATATATGGAGATTCTGGGTAAGATTTTTTGTTTGTTTGTTTAAAAGACACACTACTAAAAATATTTTTTAAGTATTTTTTTAAATTGCTCCAATTGTCCAACCTTCTCAATAAGAGGGGAATCAGAGGCCCAGAGAGGGCCTGGAAGTCGTCTGAGGCCATGCAGCAGTGAGTGGCAGAGTCTAGAGCCGGTCTGGAGCCCAGTGTTCCCTGGGAATTCCAGCCCGACGCTCCTTCCAAACTTGGGATACCAGCTTAGCTTGGAGCTGCTGTGGCCTGGGGAGGGGAGCAAAGTGGACCAAGGGTTCGAGGTCTAGTATGGTTCAACACAGGGCTCCTAGAAGCCTCAGCCCACTCGGGGTCCTCCTCCCGGAGGCCCTCAATGCCTCAGCTGTGAGCTTGATCAGGGCTAAGCCTGTGCCCTCCCTTTCCCAGCAAAGACTTGTCACCCGCTCTCCGTGGAAGTACACCTGGCTCAGGTATTCCCACACAGAGTGAAGCCCAGCACAGCTTTCAGCAAGCACCGGACGAGGAGTCAAAAGTCTGGGGAACCAGCCTGGCTAGGCCACTTTGTCGCTGAGCAGCACTGGGCTGCTTCTCTTACCTCTCTGACTCCCTTGGCTATAAAAAAAAACAAGGAGCAGAGCCCTCCAAAAGCAAACAGGGGCGTGGTGGTACACACCCTCATCATCACATGCATGGTTCCTCAGCAGAATGAGTTTGGAACCAGCTCCAGAGTCAGGCTGCCTGGGATCGAATCCCACTGTATGGTGGGCGAATTTGGGCAAGTACCTTAAATGTCTCTGTGCCTCAGTTTCCTCATCTGTAAAACAAGGATCATAGGGATGATAATAAGGCAACCTATCCCTGTAAATTAGTTGTCAGAACATTAAGTAGGATGATACAGGTTGAGAGTTGAGGACAGCGCCCAGTACACAGTGAGTGTTCAATAAAAACTCATCTTTGTTGTTCTTGTTCCTCGAGCCACGATTAAAGCCTAAATTCTCCACCTAGTAAATGATGTGCACTTGGAAGACACAGATGTTTGTTTATCCAAGAGTCAAGCCTGGTGCCTGGGGCAGGACAGTGAGCATGGGAATGGGCAATTGCTTAACACACGGACCTGGGAGTTTTGACACCTGTAAATTGATGCATGCAATGCACTGGAGCACCCCCTTCCCCAGAAACCCTCCCTCCCCCACTGGAAGCATCTCCTGGGGAAGGGGGGCAGGGCTGGTGAATGAATCTTTGAATGATACATATTCCTGTGTTTGATGTTCCGTAATAATGAGCTTGTATGCAGGCTGAGTCACCAGACCTGATTTACGTCTGTGCCACACGTATGCAGCCTTAGGATTCCAGAGGCACAGCATCAACAATCCTGGAAATTCATTCACTCAACAACCATTAATTGGGTGCCTGCTAACCGACTGATTCATGAGCTGGAAGTGGGTAAAACATTATTTAGAAGCTACACAAGGGCAGGCAGGTAACTTGATGTTATTGGGCACGTGTTCCCCAAGCACCTGTCCTCTGATCTGGAGCAAACTATACTTACGTGGCCTTGTTGAGAAATTAATGAGAGCCGACTAATCTTTCAGGAGGCCTCAATTTGCAGTTTTGGTCAAAAGCCCTTCAGCCTTTACAAATGAAGCCCTGCCTTTCTGGGTCGGGCTAACTCCTTTGCTAGTTAAAAGCTTTCTGTGTCTTTAAAAGGGGGCGGTGCCCTGTCAAATAAACCCTGAAGCATAGGCTGAAGGCGCGTGGAGTCCCACCCACTTTCTGTGACGTCCTGCGTCCCAGCTGCTGATTGCCCGCCTCAGACGTCAATCGCGGGGCGTGCGTCTCGCTGGGACACAGTGGAGGTCTAGCCTGAGGTTTGCGGAGCGGTCGGGTGCATTCTCCGCTCGCCCCCGCGCCCTCGAGGCCCCCGCCGCCCGGCCCAACGGCGGAGCCAGCCGGTGGCTCCCGCGGCGCCCTCCCGCACCGGATCGCTGCCCGCTGCGGCGGGACCTGGCCCGACGGCTGCGGCCACTATGGTCAGTGGTCGTGGAGGGAGGCGGGGGGAGGGGAGCTGGACGGGGGGCGCGGGGGGCGGGCTCGCCGCCGAGGCGCCTGTGCGCTCGCGGGTCGGGGCACGGGCGCCGGGCTCAGCCCCCAGCGCGGGTCCCGGGCGTTCGGACCCCTGGGAACGGGGAGTCGCCGCGACGGGTGCTGGGAGGAGGGGGGGTCCCCGTCCTCCCCGGGGACGCCCTGCAAGGCCCGAGGCGCGCCCCGCGGTGCCCCATGGACGCCCGGCGCGGGGACCCAGCCTGGGCTCCGGGCCCCGCGTCCGTGGTGCGCTCGCCCCCGTGTCCCCAGGGTGTCGCCCCGACGGCGCAGTGTAGGCGCCCTCGACGGAACGGGAACCGAGAGGCCCCGGGGCTGCGGGTCGCCGTCTTTGTTAAGTAGCCGCGCAGTGGGCAGCTCCCGGCGCCACGCCTCCTCCCCAAGCCCCGCAAGTGACCCAGGAGGTGCAGGAGCCCGGGGGGGGGGGGGGGGGGGGCGGGGGGGACGTCCTCTCCATCCCGCGGATCAACAGAGGTGTGTGCTGTTGGGATGCACATGGAGAGGCGCCTCAAGTTGCAAGCACATGAGTTAGGGGGCCACGGCGGTGGCCAGGGGAACCCTTGATTCAGAGTATGGGTGGAGCAGAAACGGCCCCAGAGCCACCCTGGGCCAGGACGACCCTGGAACTTGCGTGGGAGGGGAAACTGAGGCCCAGATAAGCAAAGGGCGGGGACTGGTTGTGGTAGTAGACCTGGGACTTGAATGCAGGCCTCTGGACTCCCAGTCCAGTGCTCCTTGTGTTACATCAGACCACCTTGCAGGTGGTAGGGGGAGGGGCCGGGCACCTTGCGAGCAACCAAGCAACCTGGTGTGGCGACTGCCTGAAACCCTTTAATCCTTAGCCCCCTGCTCCAGGGAGCCTGTAGAGTGTAAGGGCTCGTGGCCCTTACGGTGGCTTGCAGTCATACAGCTCTGAGTTCAGATGCCATCTCCACCCCTTGGAAAGCCAAGAGGCTTTGGTTGGGCTGGCCCCCACCCCTAGCACTACTTGGCGCATCTGCACAGCAGGCACTGTGAGGGCCACATGAGGTGACACCTGTGGAGCGCCCGGCCTAGGTAACCAGCTACGGCTGCTCCTGTGGTACCAGGGTCCTGGAAGTGGGTGCACACGCATGCCCAGTTCTTCTTGGTCCCCTCCCTCTCCTGTCTGCGCGGGGAGGTGGTCCATCCCTTCAGGACGCTGCTGGGCTGGCGCATGGGTCAAAGCCTGGTCACGGCCTGGCACGTTGAGTGTGGCACGAGCAGCCAGGGCAGCTAAGTCAGGGCTGCCCTGGACAAAGCAGCCGGCTGCTGGGGTGTGGCCCAGGGCCTCTGGGGCATCTGGAAGCATCAGCTTCCTGCTTCTACCCAGTGCCCCAAGGTTTCCCTGGCTCTGCTGCTCCTGGAAGGGGGCCCACGTGTTTCTGCATCTATCACCCACTACGGAGTGGCAGGAG
The DNA here is from genome assembly GCF_011100685.1 of Canis lupus familiaris. Taxonomy (NCBI): domain Eukaryota; kingdom Metazoa; phylum Chordata; class Mammalia; order Carnivora; family Canidae; genus Canis; species Canis lupus. The sequence continues at coordinate 63,427,011 of NC_049229.1, forward strand.
CTGGGGTAATAATGAGTTCAAAACGCCACCCTGGAGCCGGAGGCCACCGTTGGGAAGCTGAGAACAGGGCAAGGACGGTGGTGACGAGGACCTGAACTTTTGGTCTCTGTGCTAGACAGTGAGGCCTCTGATTCCACCTTCCCCACTGCCCTGGACTCTCAAGACCAGAAGTCAGAAGGCAGATGGGGTCAGGGAAGGCTTGGGGGTCTTGGAGAGGGGTGAAGTGGTGAATGCACTGAGGAGGGTGTCTGCCTGGGAATCACGGGGTGGGGCAGGGCTGCACAGGGTCTGCTGGCATTTACTGAGCACCTACTGTTAGCCACACACTGTGCTATGTGGCGATTTTTATGTTCCTGCGTGGTGTGAATGGGGCTATGTGTGCGGGGGCAGCAGAGGAGAGGAACGTCCTTGGGAAATACACCATCTTCTTTCCTCTTCCATTTCAAAGACACTGGGCTAAGCTAGAGGCCTGTGGAGAAGGCACAGGACCCCCTAGGAGGGCAGGGGCTGCCACTGGCTGGGCTGTAGGTAATAAGTGTTCACTCAAAATCCAGTTAACATTTGGTGAACACATGAGTGTGAGAAGTGAATAGTGAAACCACAGGGCCCTTCCGTGCTTTGTTCTTTTGTTTGTCAAACAAGCCCCTAGTCATCAGGCCCCATGATGGGCAGTGATGAGAAAGGTGAGGGGCCTAACCTTGCTTAGGAGCTTGATACCTGTTGGTCAAGACAGAGCTGGATGCAAGCAATCCCTGAGCTACTGATCATGGCCTAAGAGGCCTGACTGAGGGCTTGGGGAGCACAGCAGAAAGCTGGTAGTCGCTGAGGGTGCAGGGAGTATCAGGGAAGGCTTCATGAGGGAGTCTTTTGAATGAGGTTTTGAAGCATATGTAGGAGTATTCAGGAAGGACTTGAGGAAGGGTGCATTCCAGGCAGGGTGGGACAGTGTGCTTAAAGGCCTGGAAACAGGGTCAAGAATGGAATATTCTGGGAAAGGTCTGTGTGGATGCAGGGAGCTCAGAGGAGGGAGGGGAGATGAGTCTAGAAAAGTAGGGAGCGTCAGGATGTGCTGAGAAGGGCTTCAACATGCTGTGTTGTGGGCTTTGAATTTTATCCTGCCGGTGGGGATGGGATAAGGACTGTAACAGACTTCTGACAAGTACGGAGTGGTTGACTTGGATGATCTCCCTGGCAGTTTGGTGGACACAGGGTTGGAGGTGGCCAGGCTGGGTGATGAGACTGGCTCATGCATTTGTTCATTCACCCATCCACTCAGTATGCATTTTTGGAGCATTACTGTGTGCCAAGCACTGGGGATTTGGTCTTGACAGGCATGCACAAATACCTGCCCTCATGTTGTTGACAGTCTAGCAGAGGGACAGAGATTGCAAGGAAATGAGTGAACCTTCATGGCAGCCCATGTGAAGAAATAAAGCAAGTCAAGGTAGTGGGGGAGGGGCAATTTTACACAGGGCACTCGGGGAAGACGTCTCTGAGGAGGTGATGCCACCTGAGTCTTAAGAGGAGCATCCCAGGCAGCAGGAGCAGCATGTGCAAAGGCCCTGAGGTAGAAATGGGCATGTCCTGTTGGAGGAACACAAAGAGGGTCATCGTGGCTGGTGCCCTGGGAGGGTAAGGTAAGCGAGGCTGGATGTCGTAGAACCTGAGAGATTGTCTTCAAAAGGTTGAGTCTTTTCTTTAAGTGAGGGGAGCCACTGGAAGGAATGGAAGAGTTGTGTCTTCCTCTGGCTTATGTGAAGCTGCCTGTGCTGGCTGCTGTGGAGGATGGTGAGGAAGGGGGGCAGGGGTGGAAGCCAGGAGATGGGTTGGGCTGATGCTATTGCAGGCTCCCTGAGGGCAGAGGGTGGCGACTCTGGCCTGACCCAGGAGCAGAGTCAATGGAGAAGAGAGGAGTGCAGGAGGGGTCCTGCGTTTGGCATGAGCTCTGACTGGATGGAGGGGCCTTTTGGGGAGCTGGAGACAGCTGGAGAGGAGGCAGGTGTGGAGCAAGAGAGCAGTTGGGGCATAATAGTTGGGGGGATGCTGCAGACATCCCGGTGGCTGTTTAAAAGTGAGAGCTTTAGGGCCAGAGATGAAAATCAGAGGGTCCTTTAGAAGATGCTGTATGAGTCCAGACATCAAATGAGAGGTGGCTGGGATCTGAGTTCAGAGTCTCTGCAAAACTAGCCAATAACTGTGACCCAAAAGGGGTGGAAGCCCAGATGCAGGGACTTCCCGGTTTCCTTAGCTGCACGGCACAGAAGGGGCATGTGGTGGGGAGGGGCAGGCTGATAGCTCCCTGAGGATGTCCACACCTAATCCCCAGAACCTGTGAATAAGGTCCCTTACATGGCAACAAGGGCTTCACTGGTGTGGTGAAGTTAAGGGTTATTGAGATGAGGGCCCTGGATCACCCAGGTGGGCCCAATGATGTAATCACAAAGGTCCTTATAAGGGAGGGGGGGCAGGTGGTGGTGGTGATGGAGGAAGAGATGGAGGTGGAGAAAGAGAGGGAGGAGGAGGAGGAGGAGAAGGCAGGAGGGTTAAAGTGAGGAGCTGTGATCCTGGAAGGAGAAGGATCATGAAATAAAGAGCACAGGTAGCTTCTAGAAAGTGACAAAAGTAAGGAAAGGGGTTTTCCCCTGGAGCCTCCAGAAATGCAAGGTAACAAATCTGTGTTGTTTTTAAGTCACCGAGTGTGTGCTAACTTGTTATAGCCCCAATAGGAAACCAGTTCAGGGCACTAGGTCTTTTCAAGATCTTTTGCCTCCAAGCATTTTGATCACTCATCAGTAAAAAAAACTGATCATCCTATCCATCCCTGTATTCTATACATCCTCTCCTAATGTAGCCCTCGGCCAGCCTACCTCCCTCTGAGGCAGCTCCACCAGCTAGGCTGACCACAGGCTGAGTCAGCCTCGTTAACCAGGCCCAGTACCCAAGAAGCCACGACTCACCGCGTGGTCTGACCTCAGGCTACCAGCTCCTTCACGGTAGAGTCCAGAGCTTCCAGGGGTCACCCACCGACAGGGCTCAGAACCTGGCCAATCTCCCATCTTCTCTCAGAAGGTCCCTGTCCCTTCCCAAGGCTTCCTGGGGCTCCAGCCCTGGTCTTGCCTGCCTGGAGCCAGAAGGATCTGGGTTGGGTGAGCCTGGCGTTTGGGGGTCTGAGGCTGGTGGAGCAATGCTTGAGGCTACGTGGCCAGGTTACGGGTCTGCAGAGAGACTTTGGAGAGACTACCAGAGGAAATTGGGAATCTGACTCTCCTGCATTTGGAGCGGGTGTGGACTCGAGTTGGGATCAGTTGCAGCACACCAAGTGCTTTGATTCCTGCCCTGGCTCTGAGGCTGTGGTAGGAAAGCAGTCCAGGCTCCCAGCGAGGAGGAGGAGGACACAAACCTGGTCTGAATGCCAAGCCCACCTGCTAGTGCAAGGGGCTAGTTCCCAGGATTGCTAGGGATGGAAGAAAGGCCCTTTTCTCACTTTGAAATATAGGCCTCGACTTAACCTGCTAAATGCCCCTTCCAAGCAGAGTTGCCAGCTGCCTGACTTAATTAGCATCTATTTGCAAACCAGCAATTAAAGACTAAAATCCTTTCAGGTGGCCTGATTAGGGCCAATGGGGCATTGTCAGGCTTGTCCTTTCAACATAACATCCTGGAAATTTTCAGGCACAATTAAAATAAAATAAAACAACACCAATTAGAGTCAGCCAATATCAAACCCAGAAAGCCTTGTACCTGATTTATGGGCCAGTAAACTGAGGCCGTGCCCAGGTTCTCCGTGGAGTTTCAGACCCTCGTTTTCCCCCAGAGCTGTGACCAGGGCTGTGCTGCTGGGGACAGGGACCAGGACAGGGACCTCAAGCTGATTTGGACCATTCTGGAAATCCTGTCCCCCCCCACCCCTCCCCCAGCCCCATAAGTACACTTGCCACCACTAAGGGGGCCTTGGAACTGCCGGCACCTGGGGTGGAGGAAGCCAACCAGGGGAACCATTTATCAGGAGGGGTAAATCTTAAAGTAGTATTAAGTGAAGCAACATAAAAAGGCCATGATATCTGCAGAATAGTATGTAATGCGCATTTAAAACACGTGCATACGTAAAACAACTCTGTAGTTTTAAGAAGACCAGTACATTCCACGTACATGAGGTCCCTAGGCTAGGCAGATTCAGAGAGAAAATAGAACGGTGGTTGCAGGGTCTGGGGGTGGGGTGGGGAATGCAAAGTTAATGTTTAGCGGGTGGAGTGATGAAAATGCTCTGGGGACAGAAGCTGGGTGATCGTTGCACAACTGTATGTGTACTTAATGCCCCTGGACTGTACACTTACAAGTGGCTATGGGAGTATATTTTATATTTTACCTCAATGAAAAGACAGGTACACACTGAAACATGTACCACAGGGACTACCAATAGAGGGTGGGGCACGGGGACAGGGATGAAGGGAAGCCAGTGTTGACAGCTGGGCTCTCGAACCCCGAGTGTGATGAGCGCCACCCTCAGTGGCTGAGAGGCACCCTGAGCTGCTTTTTAATATTTTTCCTATAAATTTAATAGCCTAAGGAAATTTGCCCCAAATGCCAAGTTTGTATTATGGCAAGTGGAAAACCTAAACTGGCTTTCCTGGTCCAAGGTGGGTGTCCCTGTCTATTAACATTCTCGTTTTGACTGCTAATGGTGCTTTTCTATCATAAGTACTTATCCTTACATCATTCGGGTTAATTCCCTAAACTCCTTTCCACGCCTCCACTATATCCTCTCTGAAGCAACTGAATATACCTAACTACATGTCCTCCCGCCCCACTGTTTGGTTGGGTTTTGTTTGGGGCAGGCCAGGGATAAGCAGCGTTAAATACCAGTTGTACTGCTTTTTAATCCATGTTTAGAGAGACCCAAGCCAACGTTTGCAGTCCACTGTCTATAAAACGAGACTTTTGTTAGTGAGGTGGGTAATGGGACCCTGGAAGGAAGTGAATGTGAGCTAGAGGGTTCTGTAGAGCGGGCGCACCTGCTGTGTTTAAACACACCTGAGTGTCCCCTTGCCTTTCCCTCAAAGCAGCAGAAGTGGATTTTTTATTATGAAACTTATGGGGTCCTGTGGGTAACTGCTTTACTAGCACATAGTAGTAGGAGTGCAAAATTGCACACCAGCAGTTGTTCTGACGATAATGGAAATCCTCCATGATTTAGCAAAGATCAAAACATGTTAACTTTTCCCTGCTCTTGTCATGTCCAAGCGGAAGTGAGGAAGGAGGCTGACTTAATTTTGCAGAGAAGGCTGAGTATGGAGTGGAAGCTTCCAGAAATGAAATCCAGAATCTCTTCCCCCACCAACAAGCATTTGCATCCCTGTTCCCTCTTTTAGAAAGCCTTTTCCTCCTGTTCTTAGGATGATACATTCATCCTTCTCCACTCAGGTTTTTCTCTGGGAAGTTGGCCTGAATCCCCCAAATTCAGGAGAGGGCATGTTTGGGGCCACCAGAAAGGGAGAAAAGGAATAAAGTGTGAGTTCAGGGGAGAGCCCAAGCCTGACTTGGGTGGGGTGGGGCAAGCAGGGAGTCCTCGTGGATATGGTGGCTTTTGTTTGTTTAACAAATCTCTCACCCTCTGCTCTCTTCCATGCCTTATAATGGGCCCTGGGGCATCAAGTAAATGGAAGGCCACGGTAGTGTGACAAGCTGTAATGCGCCGAGGGAGGCCAGCATGGCTTTGGTGACATTGATGGCAGGGAGCATCCAACCCCCCAGAAATGCCCCCTTCCCAGTCAAAGCTCCTCTCATCTGTCCTGGATGCTGGGCACAGGAATCGGAGCAAAGAAGCTCATTGTCAGATATAAGTTTGAGTCTGTCCAATGTAGAGATGGGCAGCCCTAGAAGTCACTTACACCTCATTGTGTGATCTTGTGGTCCAGCTCTGTGCTTCCAGTGATGAACTTTGGTGAAATCTAATCATAAAAAATCCAGACATTTTTCCAGGTGGAAAGGAGCTTGTAACATCAAGGCTCCTCTGTGAGCCCTCAGCCCTAGCCCTCAGTCTGTGAGGAGGTGGAGAGGCTGCCCAGGAAAGGCCCGTGTGGTCAGAGGCATAAACTGAAAGTGGTGAGCTCTGACAACTCTGTCAAAAATGATAGCAATAGATGGAAAGCTTTTCTATTCATAAAAATCCCAAATAACACCAACCTTACAGCTGTGCAGTGTTGAATAACTGTCTCCTTGGGTTGTGTGCAGACACCAGAGCCACTTCTCTTAAACTAAATGACATGTGGCTTTAATGCCAATTTCTCTTCCATTGCTTTCATGCTGTGATCAGAGCTGTTCTAGGGATGGGTTGGAGGCAGGGGTGCATCTGCCATTTGTCTGGGCACTGGGCAGGAACAGTTTGAGACAGAGAGGAGGCTGGTAGGGAGTTGGCTGTTAGAACAGAGATGTCTCCTGCCCTTTCCCTGGCCCCGAAGCCACCTCCTGCCATGACCTGCTCCTTGTGGATTTCTTCTCAGCCCTCCAGAGCCCTGCCTCTGGGCCAGGAAGCTTATCTCTGGGTTGGAATGGATCCAGGCTCCAGCTGGGCTGCAATATGGACTTTGGCCGGTAGGTGGTACATCCACCAGATGTTCTAACCTCTATTTCCAGATTGTCAAAAGGTGGTTTGTGCAGGCTGGAAGTTTAGGTATTGTTGGCAAGTAAAAGAATGAATGAGTGAGACAGGAAGGGCAGGAGACAAGGGGATACCTCATACTCCAGCATGAAGGCTCACTAGGTTCGAGGGGTTTATATCCTAAAGTGAGTCCATTCGGAAGTTACAGGATGACATCCCTAAAGGATGGGGCCAATCCTGACCAGGGAACATGACATCCAAGATAACTGGTAGTGTGACCTTTGTGGATAGGTAACATTCACTATGTCACGTAACTAGCAGTTCAGAGGCTTTCTACTTGGTGGAAGCCCATCAGTTGCTTTGAAATTGTCACACAGCTTTGCTTCCCTTTCTTTCAGAGTGAAACATCTTTCAACCTAATATCAGAAAAATGTGACATTCTATCAATTCTTCGGGATCATCCTGAAAACAGGATATACCAGAGGAAAATCCAGGTGAGATGGAGGTTTGCAGGGGATAGGATCTTGGAGCAAATGTGCTGGAGCTGGGATTGGAGTCAAAGGTACCACTTTGAAGGCAGAGTGGCTTAGCATTGGGGCCAGGCTCCCGGGCAAATTAAAGGGATCCCAAAATATTTTCATGTTGGGTATTTGCCTTAATGAGAAATCTTTTAATTGTCAAAAATATATGTATACCTATATATTTATATAGGATTTTTTTAAAGCTAGGTACTATGCTAAATGCTTCATATACTCACTGAGATCTCATGACAAGGTTGCAAATCAGTACTTTTATATCCACATTTTACAGCTGAGGACACCAAGGCACAGATACTAAATAGCAGGCCCACCATCCTACAGCTAGTGAGCGGACAAGCTGGGGTTTGGAACAGGCAGCCTGATCTCTAAGCTGCATCCAGAACCACAGTGCTAGGGCATCTCTCAGTGGGGAAGAGCCACTCCAGCTGAGCTATGCAAAAGAGGAGTAACAGAAGGGTGCAGGGACAGCTCACAGAACCGGGGCAGCAGGAGGAGCCTGGGCTCTCTCCATCTCTGGGGGCAGCACACCTCTGCTTCCTCTGCTCATTGGCAGGACTATCTCCTGCAGCCACAGGGAGCACTTCCTGGGGCAGGAGCAAAGGCTGGGCCATAGGGACTCGTGTACCCTGGAACCCTCTCAGGAGGTAAGATGGGGTTCCCAAGGAGCATGACCTTCCCTGTTGGCCGGCCTGAGATGGGCCCCATTAACTCCAAGCCTTGTCATTGCTGTGACGGGAGCAGGGACTTCCTGATGCCCATGCTCTGCTCTCAGAACGCTGACGGTAGCCCCATGAGGCAGCCAAGGGGACTCCAGGGCGTTGCAGAGATTGGCAGCTAGGAGCAGAGTGGAGGTGAGTGGCCTGGGGAGGGCCACACCTTTTGAGCAATGTTTGAAAGACTGGCCAGACTACGTGGTTATGTCTGAGGAGTCCTTTTCTAGAGGCTGCAGACTCCTGGCCCACTGCTCAGCCCCACTACCCCTGCGCCATGCACATCACTTTTGCTCCTCTCAGTGCTACTCCTCCTGGAAGCCTTCCTAGACTTCTGATGCCACTGTTCCAAGGCACTCCCATGCTTCCCGTCTTGTCCTAATTGTCTAACGGTCCATTTCCCCAGACTGTAGGCTACCTGAGGGTGAGCCTTGACCTGTTTGTTCAGCACTGGGTGCTGCCACAAGGACAGGCTCGACACAGTTTTACATTTGTGTGATGAAGGATATCTGGGAGACTGTGAAGGGTCAGCCGGCCCAAGAGCAGGGAGCAAGTGCTACCTGGGGGAAGGGTGGGCCCTGGCCCTTACAGGACTTAAGGGGTGATGGTGTTGCGGATATCCACATTTCCTTCTCTGACCTACAGGAACTCAGCAAAAGGTTCACCGGGATCCGCAAGACCAAGGGGGATGGGAACTGCTTCTACCGGGCCTTGGGCTATTCCTACCTGGAATCCCTGCTGGGGAAGAGCAGGGAGGTCCTCAAGTGAGTGGGGGGCATGTGGGACCACCGGGTGGGCTGGGGGGGGCGCGGCGGAGTCTCCCAGAGGGGGTTTCCTAGGCACAGCCTGCCAAACCTGGGGAGGGGACAGCCAGGCGGTTGGGGATGGAACCAGTGACCTCATGGATGCCGTTGCCCTGGCCTGAGTGCGCCTAGGTGGGTTGCCTTGGCTGACTTTTTGAAGACTCACTCCAAGGAGAAAAATGAAGCTTTGCCCATTGTGAATAATTTCAGTTGCCCCTGTTCTTGAATGTGTGTAACTGGGCATCTGCCCATCTACCTGAGTCTTGACGTGATGCCGAAGGTTCCTCTCTTTCTAGCCGCTGCTCCCTGGAGCAGTCCTTTAGGCCTCTGCATCTGGGCTTAGGCCAGGGCTTCTCTGGTGTCCCCCTTCGCTCAAACCGCCTGGATCTTGGTGAGGGTGGTCCCGATTCAGTTCCAGGGCAGGCTTTTGTGTCCCTCCCGAGCTCCTGGGAGATGCCGCCACTGCCGGGTCTCAGACCACACTGTGAGCAGCAAGGAGCTGAGATGTGCTTCTTGATCTTGGAGCTCTCACTGCCCTGAGAGGATCTGATGAAGGCCACCGCCCACACATGCGGGAGCAGAGCAGAGTAGCCCAAGCTCCCAGAGCCCTCAGGCTTGATCCTTGGACCCTGGTGCCAGAACTACTCTGCAAGGGCAGCTTTCTCAACAGCGGCACTCCCCACATTCTTGTTGTGGGGCTGTCTGGGGCCTTACAGGGTGGTTAGTAGCATCCCTTGCATCCACGCACTAGATGCCAGGAGCATCCTTCTCCCCAAGTCATGACAATCAAAAATGTCTTCGGACTCAATCAGGTATATCTCCTTGGTTGGGGAGCAAGTCAACCCTGGTTGACAACGGCTAGGTTAAGGCCATTATCTCCTGTTCAAAATGTAGATTCCCTCAAAAGGGACAGAAATTAGGCCACCTGTTCCTTATTTGGAAGGAACCATTCCTGAATGACAAACGGGCTGAGTCTCTTTTGATGGGAGAGTCACCTATCTGTAGTCACCATCCTCCCCCATCTCCCCACAGCTCTGCAGAGTCGAGACCGCACAATCCTGGGCAGGGTTTTTCCCCACTACCCGTATCCCGCAGAGTTGGGCCATGTCGAGGTCTAGGGCTCTAAGCCTGACCTCACTCTCTTGCTTACTTGCTGTGTGACTTTGGGCAAGTCACCCCACCTCTCTGAGCCTCCGTTTCTGTGGAAGGTGGGTGAGTTTGCATACACAAGGTGTTGTTGTGGGTGCTGCTCACAAAGCCCAGCCCATGTGTCTGTACCAGCCCTGCATGCTCATTTCCCTTCACTCCTGCACTCCTTCCAGGGCAGTGTCCCTGCCTGCAGTCCTCACCCAGCAGGGCACCACACAGACTGGCCCCAGGGATGCAGCAGAGAACGAGACAAAACCCCCTGTCTGTGAAGCAGACATGCTAGCAGGAGAAGACAGTATGTGAGGTGTCAGGTGGTGATAAGTGTTGTAGGAAACACCAGGCAGGGAAGGTGGCCAAGTTGTCCAGGGCTGGGGCAGGAGGTGTTGCCCCAGGTGTTTAAGTAGGGGGTTGGAGGTAAGGTCTATAGCTATAAAGACCCTGAATTTCAGCCTGAATGAGACAGAGCCCCTGAGGGTTTGAGCAGAGCATTGCCTGGCCTGCTGGCTGGTCTCCACAGGACAGACTGAGGGGGTGGGCAGAGCAGGGAACATGCTCAGGGAAAGGAGAGAGGATAGTGACCAAAACCCCTCCACTCCCGCCATGAGCAGGTGGGGGTACTGACTGGATTCCAGATTCCTGTAGAGGGGGCATCAACAGGACTCATTCACGGTTAGGCGAGGTTGGCATTACCCCATGCTGCAATTTGAGTACACTGAGCCTCAGGAAGGTGACAAGCCTTGCCCAAGGTCACCCTAAAGCTGGCATACAGGGCAGCCCGGGTGGCTCAGCGGTTTAGCGCCACCTTCAGCCCAGGGTGTGATCCTGGAGACCCTGGATTGAGTCCCACGTCAGTCTCCATGCAGGGAGCCTGTGTCTCTGCCTCTCTTGAATAAATCTTTTTTTTTTTTTTTTTTAAAGCTGGCATACAGCAGAGAGCCTTACCCCAAGTCCCAACACCATCCTCCTCCCCTTCACTTGCCTCATCGGCTCAGAGTTCTGGCCTAGGCGTTTGCCTCTCACGTAGCTGGGCCCGCGTGCTGCTCCACAGCGCCTGGTATAGGGGTCAGCAGTCACTGGGAGGAAGCAGTGTGGGAATGCAGCTGCTGAGGTCCGAGGAGGCCAGGGAGGAGAAGGGGGCCCAAAGTCTGAGAGCAACCGAACAGCAGGGCTGCCAACTGCCGGTGTGGTGTGTTCCCCACACCTGCCCTGGCCAGAGCCAACTTCCACCTCCTGCTTTAGATGTTTGTGCTCCGCATACACCACCCCTCTCCTCACCGGCCCCTCTCCTGCAAGGAGGCACCTGAGCCTCCCCCTCTGGCCTAGAGTTCCTGGTTGAAACCCTCTGCCTGTGCCCCACTGGGAGTCTAGCCTCCCTTCCCAGGGGAGGGACTGCAACTCAGCCAGTGCCAGCTGTCCCCCAGAGCCTCTCTACTTGGTCCTTCTTGCACCAGCTCTTACCCTCCCCTCCACAGACCAGTCACTTATTCTGTCTCTCGTGTCAGCTGCTAACTGTGTCTCGGGGCCAGGGGCTGATAGGACTCCTTGCGGGCCTCCGACTACCATGACTGCTCTTGGAAGGGAGCTGTGCCGTTAGGGGCCTGCCATGGAGGCAGATAGGGCTGAGCCAGCACTGACAAGAGCAAGGGCCATTGGACCAGGTGTGAAAGGAGGTCAGTGCTGGCCAAGGTTTAACGGCTGTGGGACAGGGAGGCCTGACTTGTGTTAGCCCATCCTGTGGTTTAAATACTCCTGTCACAATTGGTTTTTCAAGCCACCATCATGGGGGTCACTGAGCAGGGATCAGGGAAGAGATAAACATATGCTACAGCCCAGTCATCTCTCCACCATCACACATGACAGACATATGTAACCTCAAGAGCAAAGATAATTAGGAAACGGAGTTTTAAATATTTAGCTTTGTGTTGTTGTATAATTCAAGTAATGGTGTTTAACCCCTGACTGGCAAAATCTTGAAAACTGAACAATTAGCTCTTGTGAATAGGTAGAGGGCACTGGTTGAGGGGACAGGGTGCTAAGGAGTGAAACACAGACGGGGAGTAAGTGGCTGTGGGTGGGAGGGAGGCTGAGAAGGGAGAGGAAATTGGGGAGCTAGGCAGGGGCCCTCCCTTGGATGTTTGTGCTGAGGAGCTGTGTCCTGAGGGAGGAGACTGTGCTAGGTCACTCCAGAGGTCCTTGTGGAGAAGGGACTGGGAGCATGGGAAGGCTGAGCATGGCCCTGGCCAGAAATGATGATCACATGGCAAGAACCACGGGGAAAAGGAGGAACAGAGTTCAGAAACCTTTGAAAGGTAGAATCAACGTCTGGGAGGGGATAGTGATTTCCTCAACCTCCTAATCTATGAACTGGGTGTAACACCCCCTTCCTGGGATTGTATACACTGGGGAGGAATAGAAAAGTCCGTGTGTGATCCACAGGGAAGTGCTCTGAAAGGGAGAGCAGTCACCTGGTAGTGGCACAAACCTCAGGTGTGGGGGGCAGTGGGTGTGAGCGGGAGGACACTGACTGTCACAGCAGTGCTCCATCATCATTTCTCCATGAGCCATCAGTCTTCCTTTCCCCTTCAGGTTCAAAGAACGTGTCCTGCAGACCCCAAATGACCTCCTGGCTGCTGGTTTTGAGGAGCACAAGTTCCGAAACTTCTTTAATGCTGTAAGTTAACCTGGGCAGGGTGGCTGAGGGTCCAGGTCCTTTCATGCTGGCAGAGCAGACAGGAATGGGCACTGGCTAGAGCCCCTCACAGCCCATGGTTCTGCTGTTATGCCCTTTTTGTTCCTCCCAGCTGGGGGAAGGACGGACAGCTGCTTCCAGCACGTGGGGACAGGACCCCAGGGCCCTGCCCTCCTATTGGGAAGGGGCACCTCCTTTGGGGCAGCTTTCAGGCTGGAAACATCCCCTAGTTTCCTTCATCCATTTCCTCTCCACCCTGCTCCCCTCCCTTATGAAGCCGGTGGGGTTGGAGGATTCAGTTCTGAATCCCAACAACCAGTGATGGAAGGAGACCCTAAAGTGCTGTGCCCTAGACAGGATTCTGGGCTAAGGTACACATTGCAGAGCATTTCTAACCCTCCTACTTAGCTTTGGTCCCAGATATTTATTTCGGTACCTCAATTAGAGCACTTAAAAGGGAAATACACATGGAGGGGAGGGTCCTGTGGAGAGAGTCCCATGGGAGAGGGGAGAGAAGGGGAGGGGAAGGAGGGGAGGGAGGGGAGGGAAGGTCTTGCCTGTGCCTCCCTCGACTGACACCTGGCGGAGTGCAGTTTTACAGTGTGGTAGAGCTGGTAGAGAAGGATGGCTCAGTGTCCAGCCTGCTGAAGGTGTTCAACGACCAGAGCTCCTCGGACCAAATCGTGCAGTTTTTGCGCCTGCTCACCTCAGCCTTCATCAAGAACCGCGCAGACTTCTTCCGACACTTCATTGATGAGGAGATGGACATCAAAGACTTCTGTACTCATGTAGGTCCTCAGAGTCTCAAGCTTTGGGGACTTAGCTCCCAGCCCTGGGATCTGCTGTATCAATACCCACCTCCTGGGATTGTACACACAGGGGAGGATGGTGTGTGGGCCGTGGGAAGGTGCCAGGAAAGCCCCTCTTCTCTCAGGAGACTTTAACACCATCATCCCTTGCCAGGGAAGTTGAGGTCACGTCTGCATTTGTAATCTGAAGAATAAGATTAGCAAGCCAGAAACTGATCCTACTTGAGCTGCCTGAACTGTGTGGCTGTGGGTGTACATCCATCTGAGAAATGAGGGCCCTGTTTACAAAACTGCAGAGTAGCAGCCCCAGAATCACATCTGTCTTAAGATGTGTTTTATGATGTATGGTAATTATCTGAAACGGAGCTGCCAACATTTAAACCTTGGGTAGCTTTCCTATCTGGATTTCTCTCAGAAGATCCAGCTCTCAGGGCTTTATTCCTGCATGGCAACAAACAGCAGGAGCAGAGTAGCAGCACCCTGGTTATGTGGGACACGCATGCCAGCCTGCCACCATCTCTCTGTTGCCTCTTCAGCTCTCGGACTCACTCATTCGCCTAGCCCTCTGAAATCCCTTTTTGATGTCCTCTTCCATTCTGGGATTCTCTGGTTCTGTGCATTAATAAGTCCAAGCTCAAATATTCCTGCCCCCCCACCCCCGTTTTTGAAAGTAGTGTTGTTCTCTTCTTACATATAGTTAGAGTCGGGAATCAAAGATATCTCGAATCGAGCCTTGCAGTTCTACTGTGTTTCTGGTTGCCCTTCCTCACAGGGTTTCAGTTTCCTCCTCTAGAAAGGGGGATGGAAGTATCTACCTAATGAGTTGTTGTGAAGACTATTTCCCAACATAGATGCTTTAAAAGACCCAGGGCCATGAAAGCCAGAGCTGGGATTCTCCTGTGTCCTCTGCTAGGCCTCCTCCCTAAACTGATTTTTTTTTATTCTGGCCTTGGCAGGAAGTGGAGCCCATGGCCATGGAGTGTGACCACATCCAGATCACAGCCCTGTCTCAGGCACTGAACATCGCCCTGCAGGTGGAGTATGTGGATGAGATGGACACAGCGCTGAACCACCACGTGTTCCCCGAGGCTGCCACCCCTTCCGTTTACCTGCTCTATAAAACATCCCACTACAACATCCTTTATGCAGCCGATAAACGTTGATTAATTTTAGGCCATGCAGTGGAGCCTGTCACCTAACGGGACTGCATTCTAAATGGAACATTCCGGCTTTTCAATTTTTTAAGCAACTTAAACTATAGTTAGAAAATGTACAGCCTTTTGGGCAGAGTCACTGGGAATGAGGCCTACCCATTATGGACTGTGGTAATTTGAGGATCAAATGCTTTCTAACTCAGGGCTACAAAGCCAGAACCCCTGGCTCTGCCCCCAGTTCCCTGAGGCCCTGGGCAAGTCACCTCCCCTCTCTGGGCCTGTTTCTTCATCTGGAAAAAGTATTTGCCAGTGCTCACGTTCTACTGTAAAAAATAGGCCCTCTGGTTTCCTTTCACCAGGGGCAGAACCTCTGTGGGGGAAGAAAAGCTCAAGGTCAGCTGTCGTCTGTGACTTACCTGTTCTACAAAAAGGAATCCAGTCCAATCAGCTGTTAGACTGGATGTTGGTGGATGGCTGACTGAAGCATTGGCCAGTTGAGGCCAACTTGAATGTGAGGGCTTCATTCAGCGTGGTTCTAAACATTCATGATGATGGGGGTGTTTTCTTACCGTAACTTAAGGACAAAATAGAGACTTTTATGCCAAAGTCTAGAAAGGGGCCTTCAGCACCGAAGCTCAAGTTGTTGTGGCCCCTCTCTACCTCTCTCAGGGCCAGAACTGCTTGCCTTTGGGCAGGCCCTTTAGGATTCTGCTGCTAGCCCCACCTGAACAGAGGCTCAAGGAAGCCTGGGACCAGGAAGCTGTCTCACCATCCCCAACACAGCCTGGAAGTAGAACCCAGGTAATCCTCCAGGTGGAGACATAGCACACGCAGCCACAGACATGGATGGGCAGGGCAGACCAGTTTTGCAAGGTTGTCTGTGGCTTCTTTCCCTTTTCCCCACTTCTGCTTGGTTTTGTGGGATGGCAGGAAATTAGGTGGGAAAGAACAGAGACAAGGCAAGCAAACTGGCAGTGGGGGAGAATTTGGAAACTGCCTGGAAGCCAAGAGTCCTAGCTGGCAGCCTCCTTGTTCATCCACCTGAACGTGCCCCTTAATAACCTTGTTACATTGGTGACCCAGGACATCAAAGAGCACCAGCTGATCTGGGGTACTGCTTGCAAGCTCTCTTCCTCTGTGGGAGGAAATGGAGAATGTAGAAGTGTGGAACTGCCCATGGGATACTTCCCTAACCCAGGGGGTTTTCTCATAGGTTCCATTCTGCAGGGACTTATGACAATCTACCCTGCGATGTCTGCTGCCAGCCAGACTATGCACAGGGACTGAAAGCAGACTGCTGAGGCTTTGTACACAGCACATTTGTATCACTCTTCTGCCTTTGCGAAGACAGGTATTAGAGTGCTTAAATGGCAGGCATAGACTCAGGTTTCCCCACTGCCTTGGGTGGAATTTAAACCCAATGGCTCACAATAATTATGTCACTTTTCCACAGGAATGTAAATGCGACCTTGATTTCTAAATTGGTGACGTCCTACCCTGCTCTGGGTAGGAGTGCTAGGATCTGTAACACACTGGGAGGATGAGGGGAACACTATGTGACTAGTATGTATCAGGATCTCCATTTTCAAACTGAAGGGTATGAACACAGCACGAGGCTGAATGCCCTTGGCTGCTCCAAGGCACTGCAGGATGGCCTGCGCCTCCAGCTGGGCTCTCACACACTGCACAGGCAGCAGGTGCCACTTTTCAGCATGTGTTCACAAAGGCAGATTTCTCTTTGGCAGACTAGCTGGAGAAATTCCATCTCAGACTTCCTTGCTGTGCTTCCAGGTCTGAAGCTCACCAGGGCTCCTAGGATCTCTCCTGGGAGGAGGGCCCCCAGTTTAGGCAAATTATGTGCTTCCCCCTTTTTTCCACAATATCTCTGGTCAAATCCAAGCCATGGCTCTCTGCCCTGATATCTGCCCTCAGATCTGAGGGCAAACACAAATGGAGAAAAGGCAGTGGCCGAATTCAGGAACTTGTTCAAATCAAGTCCTCTGGGGAAGTCACTGAATGCCAGCGGGACTGGCTGCTGTAGCAAGCATACTTCCTGCCTGGATAATTCTCCACCCACCTCACCAAGCCACCCATCTCATTCCAGACCAAAAGCAGGGAGGAGAGATGCTTTTAGAGCCTATCTTTATACCTGCATGTTTATTATTTTCTTTCTAAAGGAAACTTTATAAATAGGACTGTTTAGTGACAACAAACCGTCCATGCTTTTGACTGGGTTCCTATTTTAAACACAAAAGGGAGTTCTGGGGCCAGACTCGCCTAGGTTTGAATCCCACCTTTTTACCTCTTTGAGCCCCAATTCCCACATCAGTGAAATGGAGACAATACCTATGCAGCACAGGATCATTGGTTAAAGTGGAACAAGTTTATGGCTGAGTACTGAGACCTGACACCCAATGCTCTGAATGTGGGGAAACAGAACACTTGCTGCAACATGGGCAAATATCACCTTGGCAGGAAACTGTAGCTTCCCACATGGGGAAGTATCAGGGGCCGTTAGAAAAGTCTAAGAACCATTCTCACACTGTGCAAAATGGGGACAGGAGCTATGGCTCAGTGGGTGGCTGCCCAGGGTCAAGGGGGGGGCCAGGCCCCATTGCTTCTCCCAGCAGTTGGTGGGAACATTTTCCTAGCATTAAAATGGTTTCCATGACAACTTCTGTCCTGGTTTCTTAGTATTTGGTATCCAGTATGCACTGAAAATCAACACTCTCCCACACTGCTTATGTATGTGAATGGATTAGCAGGGGAGAGTGGGCTCTCAGTTAGTGGAAGATTACGTACTCAGGAAGTTCTGCCCATGGGCTGGAGGTACCAAAGAAACCAGAGGAATGACCAAAGCTTTACCTCATCAAGTCAGAGCACAGAACTGCCTGTGAGGCTAACCTCCTTTATTTTTGCTAACCTTATCTTTTAAAACCTATCCCTTTAACACATGACCCCACCAAAAAAGAGAATTTGCTGCTGGAGGACAAGGGTAGGATGTCAGCAGGCATCAGTGGGTCTGTCTGGGCTGTAGCCAGCAGCCTCAGGCTTCTCGTTACTCAGGTACTAAGGTTCTTTAATGCTGCTCAAAGCTCCACTGTATCATTTGGATAATGGTGAGTCTCCTGCCATCTTCTACCAGCTGTCACTCAAGAACTCATCTCACAGATTAGGATTGTTTTCTACTGCATTCTCCCTGGTTCACTGGTGACCCTGGGGAGATACTTCCTGGCAATGATGCTACCCTTTTAAAACTGAAACAGTTTTCTGAACATGCACTGGGCCCACAAGGAAATACCCACAGTTTTAATCCCAGGTCTGCCACTTGGTGGCTCTGTGATCCTGATTAAGTCTTAACTACTCAAGTGTCCGCCTTCTCAACCACAAAAACGTATTAGCACTTGCATCTCAGAGGATTGTTAGAAACTAAATGATAAAATAGATGAAAATGACTAACAGTGCTGGGTATCTGGTCAGCACTCAAGGATACCCGACGCTGAGTTCAGTCAGGCTGTCCTGTTGTGGTTACCCAGAGGGGCTGAAGAACATTGCTGCCATCCTGCCAACCTTGTCAACAATGAAGCCAAGGGGATACCCTTGTAGAAGCCCAGACTTAGCTGTGAAGAAATCTATGCTTCTCTGGCAAATTGTGGCTACTCACCTAGACTAACCTAAACAAAGCTGGGGGGTGGGTGTACTAAGAGGTCACTGGTTCCCTCAGCACATATTTATATCATGCTCTGACGTAAGTTCCAGGGCTGTTAAGGGGTGATTTAAAAGCCTATGCTGTCAAGGAGCTCAGCAGAGACTATACAGTGTGCCAAGTGTTATGGAGAGTTGGTAAGCACAGCTACTATGGGAGCCTACCTGAGGACACTGTCCCCTTCAGGGACCTAGAGAACATGTAGCTGTGCTCAAGGATGGAAAAGGCAAGCAGGCGGAGGGAAAAGCTTATAGAAAGGCTCAGGACAAGGACATGTGGGACTGTGGGCAACAACCACTCTGTCACACAGAGGAGGGGAAGGGAGACAAGGCTGGAGAAATTGTCTAGTGCCAGACCCCAAGTGCCTCACAATGCCAGACTCTGCATACTGTTACTGGCTTCCCCACAAGTGGGTATGATGTTAAGGATGCCTGTGTTCTCTTGGAACCCAAGGATGGCAATCTCTTCCCTGCCCATCTTGCAGTGTGGCTCAGACAAGACAAAAGCTGTGAATAGCAGAGAGATAAAGAGCTATTAGGGTTGTGGAGAAAAGTGGGACCACAAGTGAAGACCTACCACTCCATCCACACTGTCCAGTGGGATCAGATGCACCCCACATGCATCCTGCAGGAGGATTAGGACAGCTATACATTCCAGCCAAAAATTCAAGAATAACATGCTGGTTCTGACTACTGTCTTTAATTGAGGAAAACAAGCTGAACATACTAGAAGTCTGTACACACTGGGACACAGAAATATATAAGCTGCTGCATAGAAATTTTACTCCAAAACAACACAAATATGCATGAAGTCTCTCCTGTGATGGGGGCTGGCATGGAAGAGGGAGATTTTTATAACCAGGGTTGATGATGGAGTGAAAGGCAAAGTGGGAAGATTTCCTGTATAACCAGAGAACACAGAAACAATGTGCAGTCACTAACAGACTGACCTGGAGGGCAGTTAATTTGCACTTGTACTTGGCTGCGGTTGTTCCGGCTGCTGCTCTTTTGGCTTCTTTTTCTTTTTCTTCTTCTGTTTAGCGAGGCAGCTCAAAGCAGACTCACCATTTCGTGGGGTAGACATGAGTGTGGGCAGCTTGCCAGACTGAGTTGGATACTTGGTTTTCAGGTCATCTTTGAACAATGGCTGGGAAAGTAAATGGCGCAGCTCCTTCTTCAGGACCTTCATCTGCTTTTGTCTCCTACGTTCTTCTTGCTGGTCAGTTTTTCTTCCTTAAAACACAATACAAAACAGACCATATTTACTATGATTTGTAGAAATGTTTTGTTTCCCTTGATGGATACTTGTGATGAAAAATGTTTTGGAACTCTTGGGGAATCAAGGCTCAAAAGTTCTCTAAAGACGCTAGTATTGGCTAACTTCTAGCACAGTTTGAGAGGGATACTGGGGGGGGGGGGCCACTGGGTCCTTCACTCTATCTATTTATCTATCTATTTATTTTTATTTATTTATTTACTCCGTGGATCAATAATTTACTATGAGTTATGACAATACTAAATTTGGTCAATTATTCATGGACTATAAAGTATTTATAAATGCTACCTTAATTTAAAGCATTAGCCATTAGAATTCAAATATTAATAAAGCCGGTGCCAACTTAAAGGAGGAAAGGAAGGGCACGGATAACGAGGGCGGCTCGGGGAGGGGGAGGGCTCCTGGCTGTTACTACGATAATTCCGATAACGGGTTGTCCCTGGGAGCCCCACTTCTGGGGCAGGCAGAGGTGTGGGGGCCCCTGGGGTGGCCTGGGGATCCCCTCAGAGCGGGAGCCCGTGCCCTCCGGAGGGCAGGGCAGAGCCCCTGGCTGCCCAGAGCCTGGCTCCCCCTTCTTTTTCCTGCTGAGATATGCGGAGTCTTGCCAGGCCTCGCTGGGCACCTCCTTCTACCAAGTGCAGTGCCCCCATTAGCCTTGTCCACCCGCCACACAGGTGGTTCTCGAAGGGGCCACCCAGAGGCCATGGCGTGGAGGGATCCGGTCCTCAGAACAGCAGGGCCCCCACGGGTGGAACCCGCCTCCTTCACTCCATTAAAAAAAAAAAAAAAAAAAAAAACCCTCTGAGACAGGAATTCTCTCAATTTTACCATCAAGAGCACTTGCTAAAAGGTCACAGAGCTAGCTAGCTAGCTAGCTGTCAAACTGCAATGAAAACCCAAGGTTCCTGACTTGAAGATCAGTTTTCTTCCTACAATTCACCCATTTGCTACTTGCTAGCTAGATAGGGTGACCTGACAGGTACAAAGCCTCCAGGAGACTGTGAACACCATCCGGCAGCCCAGCTCTCCTATACCTCACTACCAGCACTGTGACTACACCTGTGGAGGTGGGTGTGCCCATAAGGGCTCCATACCAGCTGGTCCTTAGGAAGTGAAGCTCAAGCCCCAAGCCTGAGCTATCAGGAGGAACAGCTAACTGTCACCAAGCCCACTGGTCTGGTTCCCAGCTTCTGTGTTGACAGAAGCAGACAGCTTAAGTTGGCCTCTGAATTTGTTGGCTTTGGCACTCAGATGCCACACTTGTGGGATGGAAAGAACACTGGATCTAACTCTGGTATTGTCAGTTCTAGATTTGGCTCTCACTTCTTAGACTCAAGAGCTTTCTTAGAGCAGGGGCCACACAGATTCATCCGTGAATCCTTAGGCTTTTGCCTATGTTCAGAGTAGGGGCTCAGGAAAGGCTGGTAATGGAGCCATTTCCCTGTGCAAACTGCTGCTCTTCTGTGAGCTTCTGGTTTCCATATATAAAAGGACAGTAATTCCTGCTCTGTTTATGTCACGAGACTACGGAAGTCACATGAGATGATGACTGGTGCAGGAGTAACAATAATGATCATAAATAACAATTTAAGATGTGTCAAATATTATTAGGCACTGGCACAGGCACTTTATTCTCATTAATCAATACATCTTTGCAATAACCCCATGAGGCAGGAATTTATGACCCGTACCTTATAGATGAGGACACCCTAAGTACAGAAGAGAGGTTAAGGGTCTTGAGCTAGTCACACAGCCAGTTAAGGGAATGGACCAACGGTGGTCACAGAGCCTACCCCTCATGTCACTACCTTTCCATATGAGGGAGACAGCTGAAGGCTCCAGACAAATAAGACAGAAGGAACAAAGGCCAAGGGCTGTATGCTTAACTGGGACTACAGCCTGTCACAAAAACAGAAAAGGTATCTTGCTGATTTTAACAGGATCCGTGGTAGTGGCAAAGTTCCAACAGGACAAAAGTTGAAGGAAAAAACAAATACTGAATGTATTCTTCAAGTCCCATCCAGCCCACCACTCACCCTTATACATCTCTTCTTCCAGCTCAATCTCAAGGGCAGCTGCTGCCTGTTCAATCCAAGAGTTGTGTAGACAAGCCTGGAAGTTCCGATACTCTGCTTTCTCAATCTGTCGAGCCAAATGGATTCGTTCCTGGGGAAAAGGAATAGAGTGTTCATTTGACAGAGCATTCAGGCCTCTGGGAAGCAAGGGCTCATATACTTTGTGTCTTTAAAAAAAAAAACTCTGGAGGGCAACCCGGGTGGCTCAGCGGTTTAGCGCCACCTTCAGTCCAGGGCGTGATCCTAGAGACCCGGGATTGAGTCCTACATCAGGCTCCCTGCATGGAGCCTGCTTCTCCCTCTGCCTGTGTCTCTGCCTCTCTCTCTCTCTGTGTCTCATGAATAAATAAATAAAATCTTTAAAAAAAAAAAAAAAGGATTAGCTCCCATCAAAATGAATTTGTTCTGGTTCCTGATAAAAGCAGAGGGCAGTCATCACATGAGTATGCACAAATGAAATCACAAGAGCTAGCTTTCCTAACAACAAATCAGGAGAGCCCCCACTTGTTGGAAGCTCACCTTGGCTGGACTGCCAGTCTATAGGTGTCCCAAGGGAACTCTTCCCCAGATACCACAGATAGCTTCCATAGGGACCCTGACACACTCCAACAGCCCTGAGTTAGGGCCCCACTGTGACTGATCAGAGGGACTACAAACTCACAGAACTGCCTTCCCTTTCTTCCATGTTGTTCTTGCCAAAAACACTTCAACTCCGCTCATGGGTGATGGAGTCAGACCACAATGACAGTAAACACAGAAAAAATGGAAGAGATCTTGTAGTGTGAGGGAAAGGAGCCATGGGAAGAGTGGCTCTCAACCCTAATGGGAATTCTGTCACCTTCATCCTTCCAAGCTCATCTCCCACCATATTTCCCCACACAGCTAACATTCCTTCTGAGCCACAGGAGCCAAAAGTCCCTGAATTCTTCTGTGCTTTTGCTCCCCCACTCCTGGAATTCTATTTTCCTCTCTACCACTCCATATGCAAGAGGCTTGGAAGAAACCTCCTCTCCTACCCATATAACCATAATGCCCACCAGACCCATGGTGCTCCATTTATACCTGAACTTCAGCATGGGCTTGGTCTACATCACAAGCCAGTGGACCTCCATGGAGAAAATCCACCTGGTTTTGGTACCTAACACACGGTGCCCATAGTCAGCAGCACCTATTCCGCTGAATGCTTGCTGAGTTAAAATAAAACCAGCAATGGTAGGAATTCCTGGCATTTGCTTTACAGATGTGACAAAACTTAGTATCTGCCTCAGCAAGACAAGTTGACCTTACTTCCCTACAACTACCAGGTAGCCACACTCACTGTCCTTGTCCAGCGGAGGGAAGGATGGTGGTGGTGGTGGAGGCAGTGAAGGGCTCAGGAAGAAAATTCCTCATGTTTTTGGCCACTCAAAAAAACCTTTACCCTTCTGCCATGTATAGTACCCCTATTCCTTTTTTTTTCTTTTTCTTGTTTTTATGACCTCCCTATTCAGCTGTTGGCAGAATCATTAGTTTTCAAGGGTCCTGCTGCCAGGGCCTCACAGCAAGGCAAAAGTGCAGCGGACATTCCTTCCCTCATCAGTACTAGGTTTCTAAGTTTTCTTTTTACCTTGACCGCGTCCATGTACTTTGTTTGCACAGGGAACAGTGGGATGTCCTCATCTTTCTTGAGGGTTTTGTAAATCTTCTTAAAGTTGATCGCATCCTCAGGCCCAATCAGCATCAGGCTGAGGCCTTCATTGGTGGCACGAGCAGTACGACCACTTCGGTGGACATATATCTCTGAAGTACGAGGGACCTGCCAGAGGAACAGGGAAATCAAATGCATGGTTATCAGCCAGCATTGCTCTTCTCCTTAGGGCCAGCAACACAATGCTGGGTCTCTCTCCCTCCCTGCCAGGTAGCCAGAAACCTCTCCAGCACTGTGGACATATCCAACCCTTTTCCCTTAGCCCTCATGTTTCAGGCCTGTTCACTATGGTCACTAGGTCTACCCTCCACGCCCCCCGGTCCTGGCTTCAGGCCCTCATGACTACTCAAGAGAACAATGAGAGTCACTTATTTTGTCTCTAGGCCTCCCCACTCCCCTTGACCCAGCCCAAAGCTGCCACTGTAATCTTCCTGAGTCAAAGCTCTGATCTTAATTCCCACTCTAACTAAAGAAACTCCACTGATTCTTCATTAACTCTACATGAATGATTGACCATGGTAATCATAACCAACATTTACTATGTAATTACAACGGGCCAAGCAATTCCAGCACTTTACATGTATTATCCCACTTACTCCTCACAAACAAGAACGTGAAATACTTTCATGACTATCCATATTATAGACCAGAAAACTGACAGAGATGTTAAGCAATTCCTCCTAGGTGAAGAATTAAATACTGGAGCCAGTATCCGAACTGAAGCAGTCTAGCTCCAAAGACCATGCTTACCCCTAGGCTCCATTGCTTCTACTCTAATACATACTGGATATTATTCACAGATATGATATAGGTGCTGACAATGCCTCCCTCCCGTGCACCCATGGCAAATACCACTAATCTAGCAGTTTTCTCCACTGAACCCAGATAACACTACCAATTCCAATGAAGCTCTAAGTACTGCTCTAAACTGTTCATAATGGTGCTAGAAATGCAGTTTCTTAGACATTCTTCACTTTCTTTCCCCAACATAACCCCTACTTGTAGCCAACTGCCCACTTCCACACCATTCTTTCTCCTTCCCTTCTACCTCTATACGCCCAGATCTTCCTCATCCTTAAATGCAAAGCATCTTTTAGAAAGCCCTTTCCAACTTCCCAAACTAGAAGCTACCATTCTCCCCCATATTTTGCAACCTTCTAGTATCTCCTGCCTTAATTTATGGTTGTAGTCATCTCCTCTCCTTTAGTGGGTCTGAGATTTCTCAGGGGACAAAACTGTGTCTTGTTCATCTGGATATTTCCCACAAAGACTGGCCCAGTCTCTTCCCCAAAAACGAAGAAGAAAGATCTGCTAAATTGAATTGGCACCCTGAAAGATTTTATTTGAGAGAAAGAGGAGAGAGTGCATCTGCATGCATGTGGGAGTGAGCAAAGGGAGAGAATCTTCAAGCAGACCCCCAGTGAGCTCAGAGCCCAACACAGGGCTTGATCTCACTATCCATGGGATCATGACCTGAGCTGAAATCAAGAGTCATATGCCCAGCCAACTGAGGTACCCTGGTGCCCATACACCCTGAAAGATTTTTTAAACCATGAAGAATCAGAAGGAAGAAATAATAACACCACAATAGCTACCACTTCCTAAGTAATTAACACTGTGCGAGGGGTTTCATCAGCAGGAACTCATTTAATTCTCATGGTAACCCAAGAGGTTAGGCTGCATCATCACTTCCAGTTTACAAATAATGACAAGTGAAACCAGAGATGTTAAGTAACATAACATCTGGGTTAAGATGTTAGCCCAGCCCAAGCTAACAGACTATGAAGCAGGCTATAAGCATTTGAACCTTACAAGGGTAGCCCTGAAGCCTAGACTCCTAACCACCACTCTATGTTAGGATTTGCCAGGTGCATACACTAATATTGTCAGTATTAAGAGCAGCTAACATTTAATAAGTGCTCAGTGCTCAGGATGTGCCTGGTGTCTAAGCTGTTCACCCATTAACTTATTTTACCTTAATAAGAACTTAAAAAGGGACGCCTGGGTGGCTCAATCAGTTGTGTCTCCTTCAGCTCAGATCATGATCTTGGAGTCGTGAGATCAGGCCCCACAATGGGCTCCCTGCTCACTGGGGAGTCTGCTTCTCCCTCTCCCTCTGCCTTTCGCCACCCTGCTCATGCTCACTCTCAACCTCTCTCTCAAATTGTAAAAAAAAAAACAAAAACAAAAACAAAAAAAAACTTAAAGTAGACACTGTAATAACTTCCATTAAACAAAGACTGAGGCAGAAAGAGATTAAACAGCTTGCTCAAGGTTACACAACAGGGATTTAAGTCTAGGCAGGTCCTATCACCACACTCTTCTATTTCTCTCTACCAGGGTAACCAGTTCACATGCTACTATGCCCATTCCATAAAGAAAGTAAGACTCTAACCTGCCAATATCAATTAGTTTGCCCAAATCAAAGAGAGAGGGGCTATGTGGTATCAGAAGTGCCAAGGGGTTTTTTGAGAATAAATCTCTTGAGCTTTCCAAAAATGACAGCAGCTAATCAGTCACGAGATGACGACAGTGGTACTCTGCTGCATTAGGCCTTGAGGCCAACAATTCCTCCTCCCTCTCTTTCCTCCCTTCCCAAACCTTTGCTTAAAACATTTCCCATTCAATGCAAAAAAATCCCTAATGCCCCCACCTGGTAATGAATGACATGCTGGACTTTAGGAATATCCAGGCCCCGAGCTGCCACATCTGTTGCCAGAAGAACACAACTGTGATAGAGAGACAAAGCTCGTTAATAATAACTAATAGCTATCATTAATCAGATTCTTAACACCTACTGAGTATTTGATCCTGATCAAATAAAACATAGAGGTAAACAGACTTGAAAAATGAACTATACAGAGTCCACGCTACCATGTGGCTAAATACAGACAGACCTATCAGGTGACCCCACCCCAACATACCCATAGGCTCTAAGTGACCAACAGACTACTTACAAGTAGGCACAGTTACTGAAAAAGGGAGAATGCCGTAGATGGCCATACTTCCTCATCTCCCTTTAAAAACATCCCCACTTACTGCCTCATTGCAGACAGCCTCTCCTCTGCTGGCCTGCCCACCCACTCCCTTGTGGTGTATTCAATAAACTCCTATCGCCTTTGTTCTCCCTCAGGTGAATTCTTTCATCACCTGCACCATTGGTTTCCCCCCGATTGTTGCCCCACATTTGGGGGCCCCCACCTAATCAGACAGATGCCCCACTTAGACACCACATAAACCATTAACTTCTACCTAGCAACATTCCCAGGGAGATAAACCTGATACTTGTTCTAGAAACTAATCACCCTGTAACTTGACATTATACTGGACAAAAGTCAACTTAGGCTTAACCTCCAATTCTCAGGCCCTAATCCTGAAAACATGCACACTGACCCTGGTCATCAGTCTGACCCAAAAGGAGATGCACAATGACAGCATGGTAGGACAAAGCATGAGCTCTGGGTCTGACTGCTTTGTCTGAGGCCCAGCTCTGTCACTTTCAGGATGAGAAACTGTGGGCAAGCTGATCTGCTTATCAATTTATAAAATGAGAATAATGACAATAAATGATAAGTGGTATTAAAGCTAACATTCAGCAAATACATACCTTGGGCCAGACACTGTTCTAAATGCTTTATATGTATAAATTCCTTTAATCTTCCTAACAACCCTCTCCATTAGCTTCTACCAATATACTATTATGCCAATTATGAGAAACTGAAACACACTGAGGTAATTTGGCCAGCTAGAAGTAGCACAGCCATGGCCCTGATCTTAAGCAGTCTGGTGCCTATCTGTATTCTTAACCATCAATCTATTTTACTTCTCAAGGATGTTAGAACTGAATGAATGTGGTACTGTATCTAAAATGACAGTATGATACTTACTCAATCAATTGTTAAATGTTCCACAAAAGTAGGTACTATTATCATCATTACTTATAGGTAGGAAAGTTTCTGTTGAGCATTATCAGCAACCAAACGCATTAGATGAGAGTAAGCCTGCTTCATGATGTGTAAAAAAGAGCTATCTTCTATAGCTTCCCACCATCTCACCACCATCCTGGCAACCTTGACCTAATGGCTAGAACCTGGGTTCTGGGTACAGGCCTGACTTACTCTTCCAGACGAGCAAACTGCTCCAGGTTTCTCAACCTCTGCTTCTGGTGCATGCAGGCATGTAGGGTCAGTGGCATGATATCCAGGACTTTGAGGAGCCCAGAGAGGCGTTTGATACATGAGATACTGTTGGCAAACACTAAGGTGCGGCCTGGATACTGCATCAGGAAGTAGTACAGATATAAATCTTTCTCATCAGTCTCACAATGAATCTTGGTCTCTGTCAGTGTCTCCACCGTGGCCTCATTTCTGGTCAGGTCAATGACCTTGGGCTTGCCCCGCATACCAATCTTCTGCACAAAGAGGTCAAGTTTGGCAGTTTTGTCAATTTTCTTAGTGTGTTTCTTGTGAAGGATTCGAGCAGGAGCTTGATGTACCAGGGTCAATGTGGCAGAAAAAATAAGCGTCTGTCTCTTTGGGTTGTACTGGGAGTCACCAAGCATCTCTAGCAGCTGTGAGAGCTCAGCAAAGTGGCCTTTCTCAACCATCCGATCAGCCTCATCGACCACCAGGCACCTACAGATCCAGAGAGATCCACATAACTTGAGGAGTCATTTATATAGCACACTTAACTACCATCTCCACCCTCAACACAGAAATACACAAACACCACCACCACCACCAGGGGCTCAATTAATCTCCCTCATGCAAGGTATTCTGAAGGCCAAACTCTGGCTGGTACTACACCATGGCACTTAGTGATAGGGAGAAGGCAGTGCATACACAATCATGTTACCTCAGGCCCACAATAGAAAAGGGAGTGAAAGAGAAGGGGAGGTATTGTCACTTACCTGAGCTGCCTAAGGTTGCTCAAATGAGGGTGCTTTTCTTTAATTAGCTCCCAGAGCCGGCCCGGAGTGGCGACTACAATCTCTGGCTGGCGGTTCAGCATCCTCTGCTGTTTCTGGGTAGACATTCCACCAACCAAAATAGCAGTTTTAATTCCTATAGTACACAAAATATAAGACCCTGTTATTCAGTTTGGCTGCCTATTTTCTGCCATGGCTGACACAGGCAACCCCAGATTAACAGAGACAATCAATCACCAGAATAGCTCTCCTCTCTTTGGGAGGTGTGGGGGATGGTGAGCCAAAAGAGCGAGCCTGGCCTGCCTCTTGGTACCACTCCTAGAAGGCATAATCAAATCTTCTATGGTCTAGGCCTTGCCTAGTTCCCAAACTTCATTTCTTTATATTCTCTCCCCTTTATCAACAATAGAAGAGCTGGATTTGAACCCAGGCATATATACATCCAAAGTTCCAGGAAAACAGTAGTGTACCACAATGCTGGAAATGATGTCACTCTCAGCTGTGACACATATCCCTAGAAAGTCCTGCCCATCTCCCTCAATTCGAACTAATATGAGCCTCCTCTAATGCCTATTGTCTGTTCTGTTCTGTTCTCTGGGATGACTTCTTAAGGTATCCAAAGAGGAAAGAAAACACAGGATCATGTAGGCAAAATACTTAGTAAAGTGCCTGGCACATAATAAGAGCTTGGTAAGTCACTGTTGCTTACTATAAAGTTGCAACTGTTGCTGCTTTAAAGTTAAAATTCTTATGGAGCAGCTTTTCCAGGAAGGAATTCCACGAGAAGATATATGTTAGTGCCTAAGACAGATGTCCGGCAAACTTTTTCTTAAAGGGTCAACAGTAAGCATTTTGGCCTTGTGAGCTAAACCTGTCAGAACTACTAACTTTACTTCATTCCTCCATCGTAATGCAATAGCCATAGACACTATGTAAATAAATGGGTGTGGCTGCACTTTACAAAAAAAAAGGTACTTTGCCAACTCCTGCCCTAAGCATCCACCACATCCAATGAACTAACTTCTTTGCATCTAGAATGGCACAGAAATGTGTCATCCTTGGGAGAATGGAGAAAGTGTCACTCAAACAGTTTTCTATAAGGCTTAATTCTCTGGCAGGTAAGAGAGATTTCCCCTTAAGGGAGGAGCCACAGCTCATTCATCTTTGCCACCCCAGCATCTAGGATCCTCTCAGGAAGTATTTATTAAATCGAATTAAACCTCACCTGTAAACTTGGCCACAGCATCAATGTGTTGCTTGACCTGGACAGCGAGCTCCCTAGTAGGAGTCAGAACCAGTCCAAGGAGAGGGCGCTTTGGATGTACTTTACAAGTGGTCATTTTGCCACCCAACTCTTGCTTCAACCTTCCAGTCTCTTCTTCATCTAGCTTTTCCTCTTTGTCTTCATCCTGTTTGGGGATGGTATTCTTGATTAGGGAAGAAGGTCCTTCACCAGCATCATCATCACAGAAGGGTAGCATCTGGTCTGAGACAGCAGCTGAAGTCTTGACCTTGCTGGGTGTTGCTCTAGCCTTCACTCCAGCTTCACTGGGCAGGGCTTCACCCTCTATTCCAATCTCATCAGGCAAAACTTCAGACTCAGTTCTAGCCTCCGTTCTGGTCTCACCAGGTAATGCTCCTGTGTTACTTACAGCTGGAGTACGTTTATTTTTCACCTGCCACTGGAGTACTGTATGGATCATTGGAATGGCAAAGGCAAGAGTTTTTCCACTTCCTTAGAAGTAAAACAAAAACAAAAAAGTGTGAATCGATAAACACACTTACTTTTTGTCTAGGCATCTTTCTTTTACACAGAATAAGGGAACCTGATAGCCAAGTGCCACCATGACCAACCCAAAGCTCCTCCACTCAGCACAGGTTCCCCAACAGCACTGCAAGCAGAAGGCATCTGGAATTAAAAGCCTGAGAAAAAGTCTAGCAGACTAACACTGAGGCTTGAGGTCACCAATGTGCATTATACACAAAGTCCAAGCACCAAAAATCTAAACAAGTTTTGTCATTATTTTGAAAAAAACACCACCACATTAGGGTGTGGGGAATGGAAATCTATGTATAGTTTCCTAAGACCTTTGGTGGAGAAAATGGGAGTAGAAGACAATTTTCTTAGTTTTTGAGAAAATTTAAAATGACCACACTTCTTTCTATGCCTTAACATTTTCAAACTGATTTTTGAATGTGTATGAAGCCCAAATTCACATCCTCTGGGTGGTTAATACAAACAAGACAGCTCAAGTTGAGAATTTAAAGTAGTTACAAAGTTATAATCTCCCGGCTAAAGCAAATAAATGATCTCTGGTGGAAGAACCTTTATCATAGGCCTCAAAGAATTCTCACAAGAGGCACATGGGTGACTCAACTCCTGGTTTCAGCTTGGGTCATGATCTCAGTCATGAAATTGAGCCTCAAGTCAGACTCTACACTCAGCGCAGTCTGCTGGAGGTATTCTCTCTCTGCTCCTCCCCTAGCTGGTGTGTGCTCTCCCAAATTAATAAATCTTAAAAAAACAAAACACCTATTGAAAAAAGAATTCTCACAAGTAATTTTCAAAGGAAAATGAGCAGCACTCAGTAAAAAAATAACCCACAAGACACTATAAACAAGAATTATAAGAAATAAAAAGATCAAAGGCCCTTAACACTTCAGATAAAACAGTACTTTTCATCAGAAACCAAAACTAGAAGACAGTATCTTTATTTGAAGACATAAAAAAAGAACTGGACAACCTAGAGCTCTAAACTTAGCAAAAAATTCCTTTCGAAATAAATGCAAAATAAAGACGTTTAGGGCCACACAAAAGCTGAATCACTTATCATCAGCAAACCTGAACTACAAGAAGTAGTACTAAAGCAAGTCTTCCAAGCAGAGGATGCTACTGGATGAACTTCCATGTCTGTACAAAGGAAGAGTACCAGAAACAGTAATAGTGACATGGGTAAATATGAAAGATGTCTTTTTCTTAAATATATTATTAAGTTTAAACTTTTTTAACCTTGGAACTATTAAACATAAAAATGTATTTTGGATTTCTAACACATAAAGTGTAGAACAAAAAGCATAATGTAAAGGAGAAGGGAGATATAGTCTTGTAAGATTCTTGTACTATATGTAATATAACACATTACTATTTGAAGATGGACTATGACACGTTGAAGATCTGTACTATGAATCTAAAAAGCAAACACTAAAAGGATGTAACAGTTACAACTAAGAAGATCAATAAAGGAAATAAAATTCCATCATAAAAAACATTCAGTCCAAAGAAGAGGAAAAACAGAATAGCAAAATAACAAATTACAACTCAATTATTATCAATAATCACATTAAATAGAAACGACCTCAACAAATAATAAACAGCCAGAATCATGAGACAGCAAGACGCAACCTATGCTCTCTCCACAAACACCATTTTATTTTATTTTTTACTAGGCTCAGTTTAATATAAAGCATATGGTAAAGGATACAAATGAAAAGCCAAATGAAGAGGCACATAAGACAAGGTCTGGGAAGGTCCCAAGGGCTTCTGTCCCTGTGGAACTGGGGGTACACCACCCTCTCAGCACAAAGATGTGTTTACCAACCTAGAAGCTTCAAGAAACCCACTTTAAATACAATGACGTAAGTTAAAAGTATAAGTGGCATCAGCAGGCTCAGTTGATAGAGCTTGTGACTCCTGATCTTGGGATTGTTAAATTCGAGCCCGATGCTGGGTGTGGTGATTACTTAAAAATAAAATCTGAAAAAATACAAGTATGCAAAACACACCATGCTAACATTAATCAAAATAATACTAGAAAAGGTACATTAAGGGGATGCCTGGGTGGCTCAGTGCTTGAGCATCTGCCTTCAGCTCAGGGTGTGATTTCGGAGTCCTGGGATCGAGTCCCACATTGGGCTCCTTGCATGGAGCCTGCTTCTCCCTCTGCCTGTGTCTCTGCTCCTCTCTGTCTCTCATGAATAAATAAATAAAATCTTTAAAAAAAAGGTACATTAATATCAGATTGAGAAGATTTTAGAAATACTATGGGGAT
This sequence comes from Canis lupus familiaris, assembly GCF_011100685.1. NCBI lineage: Eukaryota > Metazoa > Chordata > Mammalia > Carnivora > Canidae > Canis > Canis lupus. Next base: position 63,459,181 of record NC_049229.1, read on the forward strand.
AAAGAGGGCCATTTAGTAATCAAAGGAATAAATTAATTTACAGGATATAATAGTCCTCAACATTTATACACCTAAATATAACAGAGCTTCAAAACACAGGAAACAAAAACTAATGAACTGCAATGAAATCTATCACGCAAGAAAAATTAAGTAATACAAATATTTCTAATACATTAAGGCAATTAAATTCGTAGTTAAAGCCCATCCTACAAATTCATCTGTGCAGGCACAAATGAATTCTACCAAATATTTAAGGAAGAAAAAAAAAATACCAATTCTGTACAAACTCTTTCAGAAAACGAGAATACTTCAAAAGTCATTACAAGGCCTGCATTACTCTGATTCCAAAACCAAAGACATTACTAGAAAACTACAAACTAATATCCCATGAACAGAAACTCAAAAATTATCAACAAAATTTTAGCAAATCAAATCCAATATATAAGTGGAAAAATACACTGTGACCAAATATGGTTTATCCCAGGAATATAAGTTTAGTATTTGAAAATCAGTGTAATTTACCATATTGACAGACTAAATGAAAAACCACTTCTCTTAATAAATGCAGAAAGAGCATTTCAAAAAATCCAACAACTGTTCCTGATAAAAATGTTCAGCAAACTAGGAACTGAAGAGAATTTTCTCAATCTGATAAAGGGTCATCTATGAAAAACCTAGAATTAACATTATACTTAATGATGAAAGACTAAGTACTGTCCCCCAAAGATCAGGAACAAAATAATGGTGCCTGTCCCCATACCACTTCAATTCAAAATTGTACTGGAGGCTTTAGTGCAGTAAGACAAAAACAAGAGGCATCTAGACTGGATAAAAACTATAGAACATCTGATGTACTCTTTAAGAAACTACTAGATGGGAGGCACCTGGGTAGTTCAGTTGGTTAAGCATCTGACTCTTGATTTTGGTGCAGGTCATGATCTCAGGGTTGTGAGATTGAGATCTGTGTTGCACAGAGTTGGCTTGGGATTCTCTCTCTCTTTCTCCTCCTGTCCTTGCATTTTTTCTCTCTCTAAAATGGATGAATAAATAAAATCTTAAAAAAAAAGGAAAAAAAAACCTACTTGATGGTACCAAGTTGCAGGAAATAAGGTCAATATACAAAGCTATCACATTTCTATTTTTTAAAAAAAAGATTTATTTATTTATTTATTCACATGATAGAGAGGAGAGAGAGAGGCAGAGGGAGAAGCAGGCTCCACGCCGGGAGCCCGACACAGGACTTAATCCTGGGACTCCAGGATTGCGCCCTGGGCCAAAGGCAGATGCTCAACGTTAAGCCACCCAGATGCTCCACATTTCTATTTGTTAGCAACAATCTGAAATAGAAAAATTTAAGTTGCCATTTACAATAGCATCAAAAATACGAAATATTTAAGGACAAATCTAATAACCAATGTGCATATACTAAAAACCACAAAACAAAAGACCCCCCCCAAAAAATGGATATACTACATTCATGGATAGAAAGATTCTGTATGGTCCAGACGTCATTTGTCCTCAGTTTGCTTTATAATCAATGCAATCTCAATCCAAATACCACCTGGCTCTCTGTAGAAACTGACAAGTTGACTTGATACAAAGGCAATTTAGTGGAGAAAAAGATACTTTTTTAAATAACAATGCTGGATATCCATATTCAGGGGAAAAAAAGGAACTGTGATCCACACTTCTCACTGTAAACAAAAGTTTACCCAATAAAGATCACAGACTGAAACATAAAACTTAAAACTAGTAACACTTCTAGAAGAAAACACTGGAGAAAATCTTTGTGATCTTGGGTTAGGCAAAAGGTTTGTAGATAATAAGCACATTCGTAAAAAGGAAAGTGATAGAACTTCATCAAAATAAAGAACTGTTCTTTTGAAAGGTACTGTAAAGAAAATAAAGACAAAGACACTGGGAGAAAAAAATCCTAAATCACATATCTGATAAAGGGGTATATCCAGCATATATCATGAATTCAGTAATAAGAAAACAACAATCCAATTAAAAAATGGGCAAGATAAGAGTGCCTGGGTGACTCAGTCATTAAGCATCTACTTTGGCTCAGTTCATGTGATCCCAAGGTCCTGGGATCAAGCTCTAAGTCAGGCTCTCTGCTTATGGGGAAGCGTGCTTCTCCCTCTCCTCATAACTCTCTCTCACAATCTCTAACATACCCAGTATTGGCAAGGACAGGGACCAATTCAAACTCATGACTTGGTGGGTATGGAAAACGGTATAATCTCTTGGAAAAATTCCTAGAAAGTAACATTTATTATAAAACCTAGTTCTTACACAGGTGTTTACCAAACAGAAATTAAAGCATATACCCAAAGACTAACACACCAATATTTATGATAGTTTTTTAAAAGACTTTATTTATCTATCTATCTATCTATCTATTTATTTATTTATGGGGTGGGGAGCGAGCACACACATGCACAGGGGGTGGGGGAGAGAGGGGAAAGGAGAGAGAATATCAAGCAGACTCCATGCTGTGTGGAGTCTGATGTGGGGATCATTCTCACCACCATGAAATCATAACCTGAGCTGAAACCAAGAGTTAGATGCTTAACCAACTGAGCCACCACGTGCCCCTATTTATGATAGTTTTATTTGCAGAGCCCAAAACTAGAAAGAACAAAAATATCTATTAACAGATAGGTAAACTGTGCTATATCCTTACACTAGAATATTACTAATAAAAAGGAATGAACTATTAGCACTTGCAATAATATGGCTGAATCTCAAAGTATGCTGAGTGACGCAGCCAAACACCGACCCCCTCCCAAAAGTACATAGTGTATGATTCCATTATATAAAATTCTGGAAAATGCAAATTAATCTGGTGACAGAAAGTATATCAGAGGTTGTCCTGGGGATGGACAAGGAGTAGGGCCCAGGAGAGACTACAAAAGGGGCCCAAAGCATCTTTTGGGGGTGATGGATATTCATGATCTGTTTGCACAGCAATTTGTCCACAGCCCCAAAAGTCCTTGTGAATCTTGGACCTGCAGATTCACAGCAGTCTATGGGGATACCCAGTAACAACTGCAGTATGAATCCAAATGTCAGGCTCTAGCCACAGTGGCTGATACAACTTTGCCTCTGCCTCCAGACACCCATTTCCAGGCTTCTGCAGAAACCAAAGCAGTGTAGCAAAATGCTTAAGAGCACACAGACCTAGTCTAGAATTCAGGTACCACTACCTTCAGCTGCGGTTTTAGGGATATTGTCTTTTGTGAGGCTGAGTTTCCTCATCAGTAAGATGAGAATGATGCAACCTCTCTCAGGGTGATTTTGAGAACTGAGTTCATCAATATAATGTACTTAACACAGTGCATGATACATTTTAAATGCTAAAAAAGAGTTCTAATTTATTATTATTACTTCCATCCCCTGGGGCTTCCTCACTCTTCCACTTATGTGACTCTTCTACAAGACCTCACCGAGCGTTTTCTGACCACTCTTTCCAGAAACCCAAGGCACAAAGTGTCTAGATGGTCTAGTTCTATACCATACCATCTAACAGTCACTAGCCATGTATGGCTATCAAGCATGTAAAATGTGGTTACTCTAAATCGATGAGCATCAAGTTCGAAATATATGCTAGATTTTGAAAACAGTATCAAAATAAGAATTAAAATACCTCAATTTTAATTAACTACATACTGATATTTTTATATAATTGATTATATACATCATTAAAATTAACTTTTACCTGTTTTTTTACCTTTTTAAAATATGGCTCCTAGAAAATTTAAAATCATGTACGTAGCTCATGTTATATATTTATTTCTATCAGTTACTGCTGGTCTAGTTGGACTTAGTTACAAGCAGTACAAGCTCCTCCCTTCAGTTAGTAATTCAGTCTATCGAGGTCTAGTCAACCCATCATTGCTTTATAAAGTGTTAGGTGGCCCAGGGAATGAGGGAACTTTAAATACTGCCTAGACCCAACAGTCACCTCGTGCCAACATCTACCTACAAAATCCACCTAATGGTTTTCTATCACACAAACCCTTCCAATAACAATAAACTCACCAATTCCCAAAGCAGCCCTTTTATCTCTGGACAACTCTTTGAGAATCAGACATTTATTCTTTATACTAATGAAGATCTACCTCTCTAGATGGCTAATCTTAACCCTACTTTACCCCGAGCCATTTAAGGTGGCTCAAGAATACTAAAAAACCAAACCAAACCAAACCAAAACAAACAAAAAACTACCATTTGCAAGTCACTTACAATGTACTGTGTAAACTTTACTTTGGCATTTACATTTAACCCACAAGGCTAAATAAAAATAAATAAATAAATAAGCAAGCAAGCAAGCAAGCAGGTACCGGCATTATCTCCATTTTATAATAGGAACTACAGGGATCAGAGAGGTAAAGGGATCTATCTGTCCAGGGTACCAATCAGAAAGTGGCAGATTTCAATCCAGAGCTGCCTGACTTCTGAACACCTTCATTCAACATTGCTTTTGTGGTTATGTCTCCAAGCTCCTCTCTCCCCAAGCTACCCAACCCATTAGCAGCCGTAAGTTTGACCCAGAAGCAATCTTACCCCAGGCAGCTAAGGATGCCCTTACCCGTCTCAGCAGCCCCAAGGATGTCCAGTTTGTCACGGATGGCAGGTGCCAAGGTCAGAGCTTGGATTGGCGTGGGTGCAGAGAAGCCTAGAAAGCTGAGTGCTCGGAGAACTGGCTTGGGTACAAATAGATCTTTCCAAGCTGTTACATCTGCCTTATGGTCATGCATTTCAGGCATCCATGTCTTTGCTTTTTTGGGCACCTTTGGAGCAGTACCCTGGGAAGGCTCCAATTTTTTTTTTCCTTTCTTTTTTTTCTTTTTTGGCACAGTCGGAGCTGAGCCTTCCGATACCACCTCCTCTATCTCTGGATCAGGATAAACTGTGCCATCTCCCTGGGGCTGTGGCCCAGCATCTCTGACTTCAAACTCTTTCTGCACACTGGTTCCTTCAGTTTCCGTGTCTTTATTCTTCTTCAACTTTATCTTTTTCTTTGAGGAGCTAGACTCTCCTTCCTCCCCTCCTGAAACAGCTTGTGCCTTTCTCTTCTTGGGCTCCTCCTTGGAAAAGAGACTGGAGGAATTTTTGGCAGGGGAGACCAAACTGGTAATCTGTCAGTTCCTCAAAGCACACCAAGTCATCCATCTGTCCATCTGCAAACATATTTGGGTCAATCTCCACCTGTTTCCATTTTCCCACAACTTTGATCCCCTTTGTCTGAAATCTGCCATAGCTTGGTGGCTTTGGCCTTGATTTTGTCTCCTTCAACTTCATGGTTGCTGAAAAGAAAAGGAGAGAAGTGTCCCATTAGGTCGGCAACTGCAGAACACAGGGTTTTGAGGCAACACATATTTTGTGAACAGCCTACAGAGTTATCAGGCCCTACAAAGAAGTGAAGACACAGAGATACAGAAAGAAGATCAGAGAGAAGAGAGATACCAACAGAGCAGGCAAGTTGGCCTGAAACAGAGGATACGCGGGCAGCCCCGGTGGCTCAGCGGTTTAGCGCCGCCTGCAGCCTGGAGTGTGATCCTGGAGACCAGGGATCGAGTCCCACACCTGGGCTCCCTGCATGGAGCCCGCTTCTCCCTCTGCCTGTGTCTCTGCCTCTGAATGAATTAAAAAAACAAAAAACAAAAAACAGAGGATACTCACGAGATGGAGGAGCACAGATGCGAGCGCCAGATCTGGTTTGGATTCCAGATCCAATACCTACCGCTTGTGTGCCACTGGACAGTGGTGCTTGTTCCTCCCTGAACCTCAGTGTTCTCATCTTTTTTTTTTTTTTTTTTTAAAGACTTTTTTTTTATTTATGATAGTCACAGAGAGAGAGAGAGAGAGAGAGAGAGAGAGAAGCAGAGACACAGGCAGAGGGAGAAGCAGGCTCCATGCACCGGGAGCCTGATGTGGGATTCGATCCCCGGTCTCCAGGATCGCGCCCTGGGCCAAAGGCAGGCGCCAAACCGCTGCGCCACCCAGGGATCCCTGTTCTCATCTTTTTAAAAGGGAGAGGGATCCCTGGGTGGCTCAGCGGTTTAGCGCCTGCCTTTGGCCCAGGGCCCGATCCTGGAGTCCCAGGATCGAGTCCCACGTCGGGCTCCTGGCATGGAGCCTTCTTCTTCCTCCTCCTGTGTCTCTGCCCCCTCCCTCCTTTCCTCCCTATCATAAATAAATAAATATTAAATAAATAATAAATAAATAAATAAATAAATAAATAAATAAATAAATAAATAAATAAAAAAAAGGGAGAGGGAGCACCTGGGTGGCTCCGTGGTTGAGCGTCTGCTTTCAGCTCAAGGCGTGACCTCGGGGTCCCGGGATTGAGTCCGGCATCGGGCTCCCCTCATGGAGCCTGCTTCTTCCCCTGCCTGTGTCTCTGCCTCTCTCTCTCTGTCTCTCTCATGAATAAATAAATAAAATCTTAAAAAAAAATAAAAAAGAAAAACGTGGGGAGTTAAGGGGGGGTGAGGGGGGGTCTGGGGAGGCCGGCTTCACTTAGAAGGGCTCCAGGCCTGGCCCCCAAGAAGGCAAATGCCTATTCCCGCCATTCTGGCCTTCGCCCGTCCGGCTTTCTCGTGACACTGTCAGTGATCTGCAACACATTTCAACAGAGAGGCCCCTCGAACGGAACCGCATCCACGGTCTCTCCCTTTCCAGAAACACCAAGGGGCGGCGGGGACAAAGGTAAACGGCAGTGCACACCCGGACCGGCTCTGGGGCTGCGGAGGGCGTCTCCATCTGTGTGGGCCTCAGTCTCCCCGCCTGTCAAATGGGGATGACGACGGTATCCTTCCCACGGGGGGTCGTTCCACACACGCACAAATAAGTGACGCACGTCAGCAGCCGCCGGGCATGGCGCCTCGCGGGCTCGGCACGTCGGCGCGCAGGGAGGCTTCACCCACCGCCGCGGCCCCGCAGCGACCGCACGGCACCGGCTTCCACCACGGCGGGGGCGGTCAGGCGCCCGGGGGCGAGCGGCCAGGCCCGCGCCTCACCGCCTCACGCACGACGCTGACAGGCCTGACAGGCCGACGCCGCCGGGCCCGGACGCTCAGGGCAGGGACCCCCGGCGCCGAGGCCGGCTGCCGCCCTTTCCGGGCTCGAGGACCCCACAGGGCCCCCGGGAGCCCGCCCCCGGCCCCGCTCGGGCCCCGGTACTCACCGCGCGGAGACCCCGCCGCGGCTCCCTCACGCGCCGGCCAACCGCCGCGCACGCTTCCACCCCTCTCCTCGGCGGCGGCGTCCACCGCAGTTCCGGGGCGGGGCTTGCGCTCACGCACGCGTGCGCCCTGGGGCCGGAAGTCCCTCCGCTTCCGGCTAGACCCCGCCGCGTCTCTCTCCGCGGGCGGCGCTTTTCTGCAGTGCGGCTTGGGAGGCGGAGCGGGGAGAGCCGCCGTGCGGCCTGCACGGGCCCACCTGGGGGCGCCGCTGTGCCCGCCGTGCGGCCTCCGCCTCGGAGCCGGTGCTGCGCCCCAACGCGCTTCCTTCTATTTATTTTTAGTGCATTGGCTGTCCGCGAATGCGGCACCTGCTGTGTGCCTGGAGCCTTGCAGATGTTTTAGCATCTAATTTACAACCCACCCAGCCTATATCAGAGGTGCTGTTTTCTTCGTTGTTTTTTTTTTAATATTTATTTATTTATTTATTTGTTTATTTATTTATGCATGAGAGACACAGAGAGAAAGAGAGGCAGAAACACAGGCAGAGGGAGAAGCAGGCTCCATGCAGGGAGCCCGATGCAGGACTCGATCTGGGGGTCTCCAGGGTCACGCCCTGGGCCAAACGCAGGAGCTAAACCGCTGAGCCACCCAGGCTGCCCCGTGTTGTGTTTTGTGTGGTTTTTTTTTTTTTTTTTTTCATTCTGTTTTCTCCGGTATTGTCTCTGTTTTTTTTTTTTTTTTTTTTTTTCCATTGCTCTCTGATGGTTATTAGGCTAGGCCAGCCCGACTCCAAAATGCCAAGCTGAGCTGGCTGCTCTGTTAAATGCAGAGACATCAGCTTCACGCTAGACAACCACCTTTTCCATGTGGGCATCACCACCCCATGTGGGAAACCTTTCCCATAGGCTGTCTCTGGCTGGTGACCTTGGGAAGTCCTAAAGGAATTCATGAAGTTTAGGTCTAGTGAGCCTCCCCACCCTGCCTTGGAGCCACTGTATGACCGAATTTAACTCATTGGAGGGCACCCGGGCAGCTCAGTGGTTGAGCATCTGTCTTTGATTCAGGGCGTGACCGTGGGGTCCTGGGATGGAGTCCCCCAAGAAACTCCCTGCAGGGAGCCTGCTTCTCCCTCTGCCTGTGTCTCTTTGCCTCTCTCAAGAATAAATAAATAAAAATCTTAAAAAAAAAAAAAGAATTTAACTCCTTTCTTGAGGGAACTTGGCAGTGTGCCCCTAAGAGCGTGGGTGCATAAAGCCTTTGCTCCAGCAGTGGTCTGAAGAAGTCTGATCATGGCTAGTGACTGAAGCTGTCCAAATGGCAGAGGGAGGAGGAAGGGCTGCATATCTCTACCTGGCAAGACAAAGGTTCCTGTCCCATCCAAGCTAGTTACACACCTTGGAGGACTATAGTGTTGTCCTGACGGAACTTTGCCTTAACAAGGCTATTTGGTGGGGAAAGGGTCTTCAGCAGAGACTGGCTAGAAATAGGGCCCTTGAGGTGGAACTTGAGGTCAAAATGGGTCATGGTGGAGATCCTCAGTGGAGGTCTCTGGAAAATTGACAAAAGCATCTGTATTAGAGTTTTTCAGCGGAACAGGGATAACAGGATTTGTGTATATAGAGAGGACTTTAAGAAATTGGGTCACTGTGATTGTGGAGTCTTGGCATATCCAAACTCGATGAGGTAGGCCAGCAGGCTGAAAACTCAGGGAACGGTCCAAAGACAGTCAACTAACAGAATTCCTCCTTGCTCAGGGGATGTCAGTCTTTGTTTTATTAAGGCCTTCAACTGGTTGGATGGGGCCCACCCACACTGTGGGAGGTAATCTGCTTTACTCAAAGTCCACAGATTTAAATATTACTCTCACCCAAAAAACACCTTCATGGAAATGTCTAGAATAATGTTTGACCGAATTTCCAGGCACAGTGGCCCAGTCTGGTTGATGCATAAAGTTAACCATCACAGCATTCTAGGAGAGAAAAGAGTAGCTTTTGTTTGGACACCCTCCATCTTGGAGGAGACAATTCTACGGATAGCCAAGAAAGATTTGCAAACAGCACCAGCTAAGTTAAAGTAGCTTTTTCCCCCTCCATCTCTTATGGCTTTGTTCACTTGACCTTGTAAAGGCACGAAAAGCAGCCATATGAGGAGGAAGTAGACAAAAGAGAGGTGAGCAGGGGCAGCCCGGGTGGCTCAGCTGTTAAGCATCTGCTTCCAGCCCAGGGTGTGATCCTGGAGACCTGCGATCGAGTCCCACATCAGGCTCCCTGCATGGAGCCTGCCTCTCCCTCTGCCTGGGTGTCTCTCTCTCTCTGTGCGTCTTTCATGAAAAAAATAAATAAAATCTTTAAAAAAAAAAGAGAGGTGAGCAGATTACCTCCGCTCTTCCCAAGTCTGTATTTCAGAGCCTGAATCAGACCTAAGCTGGGGAAAAGGGAAGAAGTTATAAATTTGCACGTGAGAGGGAAATTTTGACATCAGAATAGTTGGTGTTTTGTATTCACCATTTTTTCCACATTATAAGAGGGGTTTTCCCCCTGATTATTACAGTCAGATATTAAAATGGCATTCTCTGAGTCAGTTTTAGTGGAACCACAAAGAGAAGAAAACAGTAAGTGCACAGTTTCCTTGCTCTCCAAAGCAGGTTCCCTGGAGAGTGTCAGACCTGACAAGGAAATCGTCTCCAAACCAGTGTCATGATACTTAGCTCAGTACCTAGTTCAAAGTATTAAAGGATTGAAATTGAAGAGGCCGAGAGACAGAATTTCCTTGCAGAAGAACATTGCTTACAATTTGTGGCTGAGGTTAAATAATGTATAATTTGACTTAATTTATTTCAACAAGCATCTCCTTCTTCCGGATTCCCAGAATGTACTCTGTGAAGTAGAGCACTTTCAACTCTGCAGTAGATTGGGAAATTTATTTTCTTGTCCTATTTCTCCTAGATTACATGCCCCTCAAAGAATTTCCCTCAGCATCCTCTTGGTATTCCCTAACATGCCTAGCCAGTGTCTGGGTGACATAGCGAATCATAGCTGTTTGTTGAATGAATGAGTGAGTGAGAAACCCATTGACCTTAGCTCGAGGACAGTTCTAACTTTTGCAGTTGAACCCATTACCAAAAGTGACAATGAGCACTGACTTTGGCATATAGCATCTGCTCAAAGTTCATAGCAGCTTTGTTACAGCCCCATACTAGGAACAACTAAAATGTCCTATGACAGGTGGATGGTTAAACTGTGGTATGTGCTAATCACTTTGTAATATATACATATATTAGGTCATTACGTGGTACACCCTAAACTTACAGAAAGTTGTATGCCAATTATATCTTAATAATTCCTATGGTACATTTATTCAACAACAGAAAGGAATGAATTAGTGGCACACACAGCTTGGATGGATCTAAAGGGTATTATTTTCAGTTAAAAAAGCCCTGTCTGCTGGGCATAGATAGAAGAGTCTGAAAAAGACAAAATCTGGGGGACCTGGGTGGCTCAGTCGGTCAAACATCTGCCTTCAGCTCAGGTCATGATCCCAAGGTCCTGGGATCAAGGCCTACATTGGGCTCCCCACCTCCTGATCAGCGGAGAGCCTGCTTCTCCCTCTCTGACTCCCCCTGCTTCTGTTCTCACTCACTCTCTCTGTCAAATAAAGAAATAAAAATCTTTTTTTAAAAAGAAAAGAAAAAATTGTAGGATGGAGAACAGATTCATGGCTTTCAGAGGTTAGGAAGGAGGGGATAGTTAGAGGTTGAACATGTGGAGTATCTTACCCAGAGCTCCTAAATCCTTCGAAATTTCCTAGGTGACAGGAACATCTTTTTTCCTAATGGGATGATTATTAGTGAGCCCTTGGGTGGGGGCTGGTCACCAGAAACACCAAGTCATGATTAGAAGCTTGAAGCTTTAAGCCCCAATCTTCCAGGGAGGGGAAAAGCACAGAAGACTGCATTGATCATGCTTACTTGAGGAAGCCTCCATGAAGTCCCTAAAATGTGGGGGTTCCTAGAGCTTCTGGGTTAATAAACAGGAATGCATCCATGCTTGTCCTGGAAGGATGGCGCACCCAAACCATGGAACAGAGGCTCCTGTGCTGAGGACCCCATCTTATATAACTTTTCATCCAATTGTTCATTTGTACCCTTTAATAGCCTTTGTAGTAAGTCAGTAATAGTAAGTCAAGCATTTTCCTAAGTTCCGTGAGCCTTTCTAGGGAATTGTCCAACCCAAGGAGGGGATCATGGGAACCCCCAGTGTGTAGCCAAGATGGACAGAAGTTGTGAGTAACCTGGAACCCATTTCTTAAGATTAACATCTAAAGGAGCCAGTCTTGTGCGCCAGAGCCCTTAACCTGTGGGGTTAATGGCAGTTAGTATTAGAATTAAGTTAAATTGCAGGACACTGAACTGCTGTCCATACAGAAATGGAGCATTGCTTCATATGAAAAACCCACGTGTCTGGTGTCTGATGGTTGAGTAACTGCAGTACAGAAACTGTGTTTCCAGGTGCCTGCGTGGCTCAGTTGGTTAAGCATCTGCCTTTGGCTTGGGTCACGATCCCAGGGTCCTAGGACGGAGCCCTGCACCTGCTCTGGCCTTCCTCCTCAGCGGTGTGTCTGCTCCTCCGTCTCCCTCTGTCCCTGCTGGAGTGCTCACTCTCTTTCTGTAGTAAATAAATAGAATCTTTTTTAAAAATTAAAAAAAAAAAAGAACTCTGTTTCCAAATGCTCAACATCACTCTTGGCATCAGGCAAGTACAAATCAAAACCACATTGGGATACTACCTCACACCAGTCAAAATGGCTAAAATTGACAAGTCAGGAAATAACAGATGTTGGTGAGGATGCGGAGAGAGGGGAACCCTCTTACACTGTTGGTGGGGATGGAAGCTGGTGCAGCCACTCCAGAAAACAGTATGGAGGTTCCTCAAAGAGTTGAAAATAGAGCTACCTATGACCCAGCAATTATACTTCTAGGTATTTACCCCAAAGATACAAATGTAGTGATCCGAAGAGGCACCTGCATCCCACTGTTTATAGCAACAATGTCCACAATAGCCACACTATGGAAAGAGCCCAGATAGCTATCGACAGATGAGTGGATAAAGAAGATGTGGTATATATGTATTATATATATGGAATATTACATATATGGTATATATTCAGCCATCAAAAAAAAAAAAAAGAAATCTTGTCATTTGCAACGACCTAGATGGTATTATGCTAAGTGAAATAAGTCAATCAGAGAAAGAAATTTTTTTTAATTCTTTTTGTTTATTTATGATAGTCACACAGAGAGAGAGAGAGAGAGGCAGACACACAGGCAGAGGGAGAAGCAGGCTCCATGCACCGGGAGCCCGACGTGGGATTCGATCCCGGGTCTCCAGGATCGCGCCCTGGGCCAAAGGCAGGCGCTAAACCGCTGCGCCACCCAGGGATCCCCGAGAAAGAAATTAACATGATTTCACTCATGTAGAATTTAAGAAACAAAACAGAATCATAGGGGAAGGGAGGGAAAAATAAAATTAGATGAAATCAGAGCAGGATACAAACCATAAGAAACTCTTAATCATAGGAAACAAACAGGGTAGCTGAAGAGGAGGTGGGTAGGGGGAGAGGGTAACTGGGTGATGGGCATTAAGGATGTGATGTGATGAGCACTGGGTGTGCTATAAGACAGATGAACCACTGACTTCTACCTCTGAAACTCATAAGACACTATATGTTAATTGAATTTAAATTGAAAAAAATAATTTAAAAACGAAACTGTTTCTCACTCAGATGGTAAAAGTAACTTACACATGAGTCTTCATAATTCATCCAGCACCTTGCCCAGACCTCTGAAGAAGCTTCATGCACCATGCATTAAAAAGTAGAAAACATACACAAGTACATACACATAAACACAGTATTTGGGTGTCCCTTTACCACCATTTGGTAAGTTGCCTTTTTTACTCAACAATACCTAATGAACAATTCCCCATGTCAAAAAATGTAAATCCACAACTGTGGAGGTACAACATTTTATTTACTTGATTTCTTCTTGTTTCAAACATTTGCTGTCATCAGCAACACCATGATAACCATTCATGTGCTGGTATCTTTGTATGCGTGTCTGATTCTTTCCTTTTTTTAAAGATTTTATTATTTATTCGAGAGAGAGAGAGAGAGAGCCATAGACACAGGCAGGGGGAGAAGTAGAGGGAGAAGCAGGTTCCATGCAGGGAGCCTGATGTGGGACTTGATTCCAGGACTCTGGGATCACACCCTGGGCTGAAGGTGGCGCTATACCACTGAGCCACCAAGGGATCCCTGTGTCTGATTCTTAAATGAATTCTATAAAGCAAAATTTCTGAGTCAAATGGAGTGGAAGTTTTTACTACATGTTTCCGTGTCATTAAGCAGAAAGTACATATCAGAATACACAGCACCCAGCAGGGTAGGAGGGTTCACCTCTCAGCCTAGGCTAACGCTGATTGTTATCAATCATTTACTTTCTGGAGCAGATTTTGAGGATGTACTCAATCATGTCTGTCTTGTCCCCCGTCCCAGACTCTATGACAGAAAGCTAACCACCGTGTCCTGCATAACACCAGTTCTGCAAATGACCTGGATTGTGCCACACTGGCTCCCCTGTGGCAGAGCTGGAAAGTAGAGGGGAGCAGGGGCAGGATGCACAGGGCTGTGCTTCCACTGCTTTTGCTGCCAAGCACAGTCCCAGGATCCGGTTCTCATCAAGATGCAGCATTTTTCTGGCATACATGACATGTGAGGCAGTTGGGTCACAGAGCCAACAGGTGATCACGGTAGTGGCTGCTGCACTGTTGGTGGTCCAGGTCTTCAGTGTCATTCTGAGGAGCATGTCCTTCCTGGATGTTCAACCTAGAACCTCCTCCTCCTCCAGTCTTGGAGCAATTTTGAAGGCAACTAATTCCCTGGGTTAAAAGCCATTCTGCTTAAGTTAGCTGGAGTGATTTCTGTTACCTGTGACCAGATCCTGACTAATGGACTCATAGGTGCCGAAACACCCACACACTGTTACACCTTTAGAAAATTGTTTTTCTCTTAGTGAGATTGAACATCTTTTCAAATATTTATTGGCCGTATGTAATTCTCTCCTTGGGAAGCACCTCTTCTAGTCTCAGAGTCTCTCTTTAAAAATAGTTGTTGTTTTGTTTTGTTTTTAACAAAAAATTGATTAATAAGAACTTTTTGACAATGGGATACTAACCGTGCAGAGATTTAGGTTTTTTCCCCCTTTGGTAGGTCACTTGTCTCTTAACCTTGCTCATGGTGTTTTTAGTACCACATGTGGTCTAATGGTACCATCTTTTTTTTCTGCCCCACACATTGGCTTTGCAGTTATCTTCTAGTGATGGAAAACTCAAAGAAACCAATCTGCTGTTTCTCCCAGTGAGGAATGTTCTTGATGCCTTAAATTCTGCCTGGAAGGTAGAGCCAATACTGATCCTATGGCTGCTCCCACAATCCATCCCTGCAAACCTCTCTGCTGCTCATCCCAAAGACAGTGGTCATGTAGGATCCCAGTGAAGTTGGAGCAGTTTGGGGGTTGTACCAAAGCTAAATGGGACAGGAGTCTATGAGTTGCACAGGGCCCTGGGTCTGGCCACCTCCTTTCTCATCTTGCACAGGAGGCAAAGCTCGGGACATTCAAGGGTATCTCAAGAAAGGCCTCAATTGCCTCCTGATTCTACCACTTGTTTTATTTCCTGCCTCTCCTTTTCCCCCCAACTTCACATCGAGATGCTCGTTTTCCTGTCTCTCCTTCATTCTTTCATTCAAAACACATTTACCGAGCTCCTGAGTACTGACCCAAGAGAAAAAGACAGAAAAATCTATGCTTTCGTGGGACTTATTCCATCAGGGACAAGAAACAGTAAATGTAATAACAGGCATATTTTCTGAGTGCCTGTGTGTCACCCGACTAAGGCACATCAAGCTTAATGAACTTGCCCAAGGTCACAGCTAGTAAGGATTCCAACCCAGGCGGGTGGCCAGAGATCATGCTCTTCACCACCAACCCATGCTGCCATATGGGAGTAGGGCTAAGTTCCTTTTGGTTCTGAGTTGTGTTCTCTTTGCATTGAGCTCCCCCATCGAATCGGCTCTCCAGTCTTGGGTTTAGCTTGAGGACAATTTGGCCTGGAACCTGAGTCCCTAGCCCATGGTTCAGTTCACAATTCCCTGGTGATTGGGGATTCCTTCCCAGCTCCAGTCTGCAGTCCGCATTTACTTGTCTGCTGGGTTAGTCCAGGCTGAGAATTGCTGGTGGTGTGCCTGGCCTTCTCTTGGCCAGTGGCAGTAACTTTTCCTGGGGACTGCTGGTATGTTGAGGCACACAGATTTATCTCACTTTATGTAGATAAAGGCTATTGCTAACAGGGATCTCCAAAGCCAGAAAGCCACAAAAATTGGTGGGCATGGGTTAAGAACCTAAGACCTATCACCACCACACCCAAAGACTCCTGTGTTAGGATAAGTTGGTCATGGAACAGATGAAACTGACACCACATCGCACACCAGCCTCACGAGAATTTCCATGAAACAGGGTACACTATAAAAACACTAAAACACCAACCCAGCAGTACATCCCTTTAAGGTATTAGTTTTGGCCCCGAGAAACCCAAACGCTTAGTCAAAAAGATCCTTAAACTCTAAAGAGTAAAATGCTCCACTTTCTGGCACACTTGCTCATTTTATGTCTAAGAACTAGAGTCCCGGAAGCTTTAAGTTTCTACAAAAATGGCAAAATCTTGCTATGCTCATTTTGTACTCTGAGAACTTGTCCTGGTAACCATCAGGTTGGGGGCCCCAAGCTATGACCAGATTGAAATGAGGGTTGTACCTCATTTTCAGCTAAGATCCTAGCAAACTGCTGCTAGCCCTTGGGGGGAACATTACAATGGTCATCATGAGAAATGTTCCAGTTAGATAAGATCATTTAAGAAGTGGACTTAAAAGTCCCCAAATTAAACAAACAGAATGGGATACATATTTTAATGGTTATACAAATCCTCCAAAATTCCAAAATAGCTTTATTGAAAGATGTGTTGCAAAAACTTAATGAAAAATTGGGGGCTCCTGGGTGGCTCAGTTGGTTAAGTGTCTGATTTTTTTAAAAAAGATTTTATTTATTCATGAGAGACAGGCAGAGACATAGGCAGAGGGAGAAGCAGGCTCCCAGCAAGGAACCCAATGTGGGACTTGATCTTGGACCCCAGGATCCCCCCTGAGCTGAAGGCAGACACTCAACCACTGAGCCACCCAGTCGTCCCGAGCGTCTGATTCTGATTTTAGCTCAGGTTATGATCCACTCCTGTGCATGGAGCCTGCTTGAGATTCTCTCTCTCCCTCTGCCCCTCTCTGCATCCCCCCAACTCATGCACGCTCTCTCCCTCTAAAATAAAACCTTTTAAAAAGTTAATGAAAAATTAAAGACGAAGTAGGAAAATCTTAAAAAAAAAAAAAAGGTGTGTGGGGGGGGGGAGCGCTGCGTGGCTCAGCAGTTTAGTGCCTGCCTTTGGCCCAGGGCGTGATCCTGGAGACCCTGGATTGAGTCCCGCGTCGGGCTCCCTGCATGAAGCCTGCTTCTCCCTCTGCCTGTATCTCTGCCTCTCTCTCTCTCTCTCTCTCTCTCTGTCTGTGTCTATCATGAATAAATAAATTTTTAAAATCTTTAAAAAAATAAAATAAAGACGAAGTAGGTACTAGAAAGAAAAGACAGTAAGACCCACATAACTCCTACTGCTCCTTCCTCAGTCTAGTGTTATAGAACAAAATTAACTGAGGAAACTTGAAGATCGAATTGGCTTTATTCAAATATTCCTGACTAGGGTAGCATCCCATCTCGCAAGCAGAAAGGGTCTCTGAGGAGCTATATAGGTATGGGAGATGTTTACAGGCAGAAATGGGTGGGACAAGGAAACTGTTAGTAAAAGGAAACAAAAGATTGTTTCAGGCCAGGTCACCTTCCTTTGGGGTTGCAGGGGCAAGTGGCTCCATTAGGATCTTATTGTTTTTTTCTCTCTCTTTTTTTAAAGAATTGAGGAGAGAGGGTGGATAGTTGTAAGATCAACGTTTGATCTTTCTGAGTAGTCAAGAGGGGGTGAAATCCGCAGCAACTGAAATAGTTCATCCACAGCATTGGAGGGAAGACAGAGTATATGGATACAGATGCTGGGGGTTGGTGGAGCTGACATGGGGCAGAGAATTATTTTCTGATTGCATCTAACTCCTTCATGAAATAATAAGTAATCATCTGAGTGTCAGTTGGGAGAAGACAGTGGGAGACGCTTTAGGAGAAGTTGAATTTACTGTTGGAATTTTGTAGAATTGCTGGATAAAACAATGCCGACTACTGACCATCTGTCTTTCCACCCAGAAATGACTTAAGCCTCAGTACCCGTTGTGAACACCCCTGAGGAATCCAGTTGGACTCCCCAACCCCAAATGTTGTTAGAATGGTGAGACTGATGACACTGCATGCATGCAGGAATGCACACATATGATCATACAGACACACACACATTCTTTATGTGAATTAGCAAATTTGCTGGTGTCGAATGTAGCTGATGGGGAGTGAATGGGTTCCTGAACAGGGCTACGGCTTGCCATCAGAGTGTAGCTGAAGCTAAGAAAAATAACACGTTTATATCACACCACCCACGTTGAATATTTGAATTTAAAGCACAGAAATTTCTTTTCCATCTATTCTCAACACAAGAGCTATAGTGAACCTGATGGTGCCATTTCTCTGTAAGCTTCTGAAATAACTTCCCATTTTATTCAGAGACTAAGACCAAGTCCTTGCAATGGCTTATGAGGCCTCACATGGCTTGGCTCCCTGTCAGCCTCTGACTTTAGCTCCCAACTCTCTCCTTCAACTGCCTGCTGTAGCCACACTGGCCTCCTCCCTGCTCTTCTCATGCCTGGCTCTTTCCCATCTCTGTTCCTTCTACCTGGAAGAGGGGTTTATCTTGTTTCATCTCTCCCGGGCCCTCCGTGCTGGCTTATAAACTGAGGACAGGTACTTTGATCTTGTTTGGGTCTTGCTCTATCTCAGTGCCTGGATCGGTGTCTGGCATGATGGGCCTTCCATATAGACTTTCTGAATAGCTGAATGTCTGGTCACTGCAAGGATTACTATTATTCTTAAAACCACCTTCTTGTCTTTTTTAGAAATCAATGTTTATCCTTTTGTTGTATATAACTGATCAGATTTCTTATGAACTTATTATGCAAAGAGTACATCCTATTCCCAAATTAAATGACAAAGCATTTTATATTCGCTGATGGTGGTGGATACATTGAGCAAATCTCATCTCTATCATAACTAGATTTTTCCCTTGACTGGTGTAGGGGCCAAAGGCAGGCTACTGCAAAATGTACCACTTGGGTATATTGATTATTTTAAATAAAAGTTACTTAGGAAAAAGTAACTGTACCCCTGAAAGTATTACCGAACCCACAATCGATCTGCCCACCTCACGACCATTCAATAAGTTGAGTGACAAGTTGTTGAAGCAAGGTATACAATTTATTTGAGAAAGCCCACTGGATGAGAAGATGGTGGGCTAATGTTCCAAATAACATCTTACCACCTCCATACAGGGAAGGGATTTTTAAGGTGAAAGGAAGAAGAGGTAAGCCTCAAAGTTTAAGCAGATAAAACAAAGGTTAATTAAAATTCTTTAAAGGAAATTGTAGGCTCCAGTTGCACGGTTATCTGTCTATCTTGAACAGGTTCCTGGTTGTGGTTGCTTGGTTGTCACCTGCTTTTGAGTTGGTGACAGTTGCATTTTTAAAGTTCCTTATAGAGCATTAAATATTGTTGATTGATTACTGGTTATTACCTTGATTACAATTCAAGCTTTAGATTGTGTTTGAGAGTTACATGCAGGAACGTTAACATAGTTTGCTCCATGTTGTAGGTCAAGATTTCTCCTGTATAGATTATCTTACTTTCAAACAATTTGAGGCAGAAGGGGGTGGGGGTGCCTTCAAAGTAGTGGTGGTTTTGAGACAGAGCAAGGACTGGACTTGGATCCCCTCAATCCTGACACCCAGTGTTCCTTGATAGTGGAAACCCTCTGCCCTTTGAGTAGCATATCCTGTAGGAATGTGGAAGCAGGATGCTTACCAAAGAGGGAACTCACTATGAAGCCTGGAGAAGACCCAGCCAAACCAGTCTGCACTGAGGTAGACCCCAATGCTGACTTTTCACCAACTTTTTCCTTCATTATAATGCTAAAAATCATACCCAAGAATGGAGATTTAACATACTAATGAGACATGCAATGCATGACAAATCTGTTCTATCCACTGCACCTGCATACCCAACTCCTTGTATCTCTTCGCCTACATGCATAGATGTCACTTCTTTCCCACCTTGGCCTCCTTAAACACTTTCCCTGGATTTTGTTCAGGGAGCCAGCCTGAAGGACCCTTTCCTTTGTACTATCTCCTTGATACTTGAACAGAAGCCCCAATAAAAGCCTTGCCTAGAGGGACACCTGGGTGGCTCAGTGGTTGAGTGTCTGTCTGCCTTTGGCTCAGGTCATGGGATTGAGTCCCGCATCGGGCTTCCTGCAGGGAGCCTGCTTCTCCCTCTGCCTGTGTCTCTGCCTCTCTCTCTGTGTCTCTCATGAATAAACAAATAAAATTAAGGGGGGAAAAAGGATCTCTGAGCAGAGCCCCTTCCCCATCCCAGCACCCTGAAGGTACTCCAGAGCCCCTGATCATTCTCCTCCCTTGTCTCCACACCCCATCCCCAGTGTTATCCATCCTCCTCTTCCTGAGTGGATGTGGAATCCTTGGAAACCCTGTGTTATCTCTGTCAAGCAGGTGGTTCACACTGGGCTTCAGGATTGGGCTCCAGGTCAACCCACACCCCCATCCATCTGTCCACAAACATCTGCTCAGCACCTGCTGGATGGGAGGAGGGCCGAGGGGACCCATCAGACACAGCCCCTGCCTCATGGAGGAGACGGTGGTAGTCCTGATGTGATGACGCCACGTGCCTTAGCATGTTAGCTGAGAAGCAAGCAGAAGGGCTAAGGGTGGGAGCCCCAGGGTTGGCTTCTGGAGGCTGTTGCCCTTGACCAGAGTCCTCAGGGAAGCAAAGGAATTGGTCTGACAAAGACAGCCTACAGTTCCAAAGAAGGCACCCCCTGCCCAATGCTGGGCACAGCTGCCTCATCGATAAATGGGAATAGCACCTGGTACAATGGAAGAACCAACACCTGAATGGAAAAATGGAAGCAGGCAGGAAACTGGGATGCCACGTGGACACAGGGGCTGTGTATCCGCACCAGTCATTTTTGTCTTATCCAAGTCTTGCTTGGCCCTTGGCTGTCTCCAGTGAGCTTGCAGCTTGTAACTCTCCCTCCCTTGACCTGCTTGCACATGCATTTGCAAGACCACAGGTGCCTGGGTCACCAATAAGAGTCCCCAGGGGGCTCCCCCCTGCTGCTGACCCTGCCAGGGCCACCCTCTCCTCTTCCCTACCTTGGTCTTCCAGGAGGCATTTTAAGGGCCTTGTATAAGGCCCTTTAGAATCAAAGCTAGAAGGAAGGCAAGCCAGGCAACCCTAGAGGCCATCTCGGAGCTCCTAGAAGATTAAAGTCTGCGAAAGTGACCCCGGGGCGGCTGTGGGCACACTGCCCCCCCACCTCCCCTACTTCAGAGGGTGCTGGCCGGGAAGATCTCCGAGTCTGAGGTGAAGAGCACTGTCTGGATGTTGGCACTGCCCGGTCGCCCCTTGTCCATCTTTTTAGACAATACAAATGACAAGCTATTTCCAAGTTTCATTCTCTAAACAGGGTCCTCCCGGTCTGGGGCAAGGGTGGAGTAAGAGGCGACTCCCCTGCATGCTCCAGCAGCACCCCCTCCATGGGCTCAGTGAACTGTTCTAAACACCCCAGAAAGCACATTTATGTTCCCAAACCTGTGGTTCTTGCACGACATATACTTCGTTTTGTATTCCCTCCTCGCCTCTCCCAAGCACACTCCTCTTCCTCCAGAACAGGACAGAGCTGCTGCTTCCTAAAGACAAACCAGCTTCTGAAGCCTCTCTGGGGGGCTCTGGTTGGCCCAGGAGCCCTGCTGCCCCCAGGGCCTGGGCCCTGGATCCAGGGTCAAGGGCTCAGCAGGGCTTGGGGTGGGGGTGGAGGGGGGGTGGAGGTGGAGCTTTCCCTCCCTGGCCAAGGGGAAGGAGTGGGGCAGCCCGCTACAGGGGCGAGGCTGGAGGCTCACGTTCCTACCATGCTCCCTTGCCAGACTCCTTTCTTCTGAGGCTGCCCTAAATACCCATTTTAGCCCGATTCCAGCTGTATTTGAAGGTTGAGACCACCAGGCATGTCAGAATTATCTAGTAACACCCAGTGCTGTCACGCATGTGGAGGGATAGATACCCTCAAGGACTGTTGGTAGGAGTCTAATTTGGTATGGACTTCTTAGAGAGTATTTTGGCAGCATCTATTAAAATGTGAAAGAAGTCTGTCCTGGGATCAGCCATTCCACTTCCAAGAGTCAATTCTGCAGGAATGGGTGCCCAGGGGCCCAAAGACCTGTGCCTGAGGATGTTTGCAGAACATGTTTGCAGTTGCAAAGGAACAAACAAAAACAAAGACAAAAAGACAAAGACTTGAGATGCACACAGCGTGGTAGGTAGCCCAGAACGGTCTGTAGCCACTAGAAAGGACATCATGAACCTGCAGGGGCTGACTTAGCTGGACCTCAAGATGGGTTGTTTCATGAAAAAAAAAAAAAAAAAAGTCAAAGTTAGGTGTCTAGTGTGACCTCGTTTATGTCAAAAACAATAAAAAGAAGGAAACAAGATAAAGTAAAAGGGAGTGCTTGGGGAGAGTCTGGGAGGAAGGGCCCCCAAGCTGATTAACAATGGAGATTTAGGAAAGGTTGTAGGATGGGAGAGGGTTAAAGGGGATTTCATTTTTTAGTTTATCATCTTACATTTTCTTGGAAGTTTTTTCTCGATGAGCACATACGATTGACAGTGAAATCACTCAACCCTCAAACATTTCCGCATGTGAGCCTCTGCTAAATAAAATAAATAAATAAAATCTTAAAAAAAAAAAAAGCCTTGCCTAGAACTTTCATGTCACAAGTACACCATGAAGCAGCACATGTGAGTGTGTCTTTTCACAATATCAACTTTATTCAATCACAAATCAAAGTTAATGCAATTATAAAGCAGGTTCAGGATTCTGAACTCAATGAATTTCACTCTGTGCTTAACTTGGCTCCTTTCGTGGCACATAAAGTACAAGACACAAACAAGATACAACAAGAGATAAGAAGTTAATGAACAAGGGGCACCTGGGTGGCTAAGTGGGTTGAGCGTCCAACTCTTGGTTTCAGTTTAGGTCATGATCTCAGAGTCATGGGATCGAGCCCCATGTCAAACCCCCCAGGTTGAGCCCGGTGTCCGTGTTGGGCTTCAGGCTCAGCAGGGAATCTACTTGAAGATTCTTTGTCCCTCTCCCTCTACCCCTCCCTGCGCTTGCCCTCTTGAGCTCTCATGCTCTCTCTCTTTCTCAAATAAATAAATCTTAAGAAAAAAAAAAAAAGGGAAGAGAAAAAGAAGCTAATGAACCAAATGTGAAGTCAATCCGTAAACACACAATTGAGATGAGGCCTCTGTCTGGTCCTTACTGCTTGGTATGTCCTAGCAGAGGAGGATCTCTGTTATGTTCAGAGATCAACCAGGCGGAGCCTTTGACAGCAGTTGCCTTTTTGAGATGGTCAGACGTGAAAGGACGGGCGTCTGAGAAGTCTCCTGGTTTGCAACAAAAATCCTCTCCTTTTAAAGAGATTTAATCAGTCTTGAACCTTGGCCAACCTCTGGCTCTGCTGGTTCTCAGTTCTGAGTGTGTCATCAGGCTGTGCCGGGTGACGTTGATAACTGATATTAGCGGCAGCACCCTTGGCTGACTACATCACTGCATGATGTGAGTCATTCCATCTTGCTCTCTACATCCAGTTGCCAAAACCTGAGTAACAATTCTTCTACAGTTTTGATTTCCAGTTTCCAGTAAACGAAACCTATCCCATTGGCTGTGCTCTAGCCAAGAGGAGGTTGTTATAAACATCCAGTCAGATCTTCGGAAACGCATTTAAGCTCAGACCTTGGGGTCTGTTACCCCCAAAATTTGCTTCTGGGTAAGACAGGGAGGGGTGGGCAGGGGCTGCTCTTTCCTGTGGCCTCCAACCTCTGGTAGGTGGTGAGTGGTGGGTGGTGGGTGGTGGGCCCATGAGTGCAAGGGAAGCCTCTGTGGAACCACTCCCAGAACTAGGTCGGTCAAGAGTCTACACCTGCCCCTTGGCTCTGAGACACTGGGACAGTGAGCCTTGTTCAAGCCTGGATGCAAGTGGCCTAGCAGGGGAAAAAGACAAGTGTTAGGAAGAACCAAATTGGAGTCATTCCAAGCCCAGGCTTTGGAAGCAGCTGGACTTGGGGCAAGTGGTTATTTCCTCATCTATAAAATGGGGAGAGTAAGCTCTTTATTCTCGTTATCTTAAGTGAGGATGACATGGGATTGTTGAGCCCAAAGGTCAAGAAAGAATTCTTGAGACGTTTTACTGTATAAAAAGGTGGGTTTTTTTTTGTTTTTGTATTTTGTTTGTTTGTTTTTTAATAGCGCAGGGACAGGACCTGTAGGCAGAAAGAGCTGCACTGGGGTTGTGACAAGTGACTGATTCTAGGTGTTTTTAATTAGTGGGGGAGATAAATAGTGTAAGTCTCTAAGGAATTTGGAAGTGGGGCTTCCAGGACCTTGAGGAGCCAGCTGCTCTTAGGATAGGGTTACCTGTGGTCCTTAAGAAACCGTAAACACCAAGGCATAAGGCAGTCATGAAGTCCTTGAGGAATATGATGCTGTACACGTTTCAGGGATCTATCAGCGGGCTATAAGCTGTAAAGAGATTTAGTTTAAGCTACCTTTTTCTCACCTTTGTTTTCTCATCAAGGGGGTGGCATGAGAAAAGGAGCCCGGAGCAGCTTGACTATAGGATATATCTCAAAACATAACTGGCTCTTATTACCTAATTCTGGTGCCTTTGAAACTCCCTGCAGAATTTTTAAAAAGATTTTATTTATTTATTCATGAGAGGCACACAGAGAGAGGCAGAGACATAGACAGAGGGAGAAGCAGGCCCCCTGAGGGAAGCCCAATGCAGGACCCGATCCCAGGACCCCAGGATCACGCCCTGAGCCGAAGGCAGACGCACAACCACTGAGCCACACAGGCGTCCCCATTTCCAGGTTTACATATAAGGAAAATGTGGGACAAGGTCAGTTTGTAGTGCAGATGGGCAGTGAAGGTCATTGTCTTGGGGCCAGTCTCAGGGTCTTAACTGCTGGGGGTGGGAGGTCATTTCGGTTCCCACCGTGGGATGCTTTGCCCATCCAGGCTTCACCTGAGTTAAAAGATAAGCTGTAAGAGAACTTACTGCGTTCAGGTGTTCAACAGTGCTCACCCTGACTTGCCAGGCAGTGCCAAACAAAGCACATCTCTCTCCATGAGGATTTATTGCTCTCTGGAAAGATTTGCTGGACAATAGGAGAAAGTTCCATAATCTCCCACTAAGAAAACATTGACCCTGAACTAACAGCCATATTCAGGGAGCGTGGCACCTGGTTCCTTTGCTTGGACCACACCACCAAGCCCTAAAGCACCCAAGAAGGGGTGTGGTGGCAGCATGCCTGCTTTCCCACATCTGTAGGGGCGTGTTTGTTTTTTGTCTGTTTTTTAAAGATTTTATGTATTTATTCATGAGACACACACACATACACACACACACAGAGGCACAGACACAGGCAGAGGGAGAAGCAGGCTCCATGCAGGGGGCCAACATGGGACTCAATCCCAGGACCCTGGGATCACGCCCTGAGCTGAAGGCAGTCAACTGCTGAGCCACCGAGGTGTCCCTTGTTGTTGTTGTTGTTGTTTTTAAACAAATCAGACTTGGAAGATAGAGACAAAGAGAGAATTTCTCATCTCCCCCAAACAGCCCCCACCACCCAATCTGCAGAAGGTTTGAAAAAACAAAGCAAACACTGTGTGTGATAACCTGGGTTTTCTAGAACAAGGACTTCAAACCCTGTCTCCAGATAACTGGAGGTCAAGGCACGAAAATCCATTTGGGGCAGGTCATTTGCATCTGGAATCAGATTCCCCAAGCAATCCTCACTGGGATCAGGGCTGCGGGGCTCCCTCCCCCCCAAATCCCCCTTGTCTGAATGAAGCAGAGAGGCATCAGGTGAGGTCATTTCTTCCCATCTCCCAACATGGGCAATGCCCTCCCGTAGGTGGGCTGTAGGCTCAGGGAACCAAGGGGAGGCCAGTGTGGAAGCACTCACAGAATGTTCTTTTGGTTTCTAGCCAAGATTGCGGCAGCTGTGTTAGGAGGAGGTGAGTGTCTCCAGAGAAGGGGTTCAAGTTCTCATCTGACCCCTGAACCTGGGACCTGGAGGGGCAACCATCCTCATCCAGGCCCAGGTCTGCCCCGGACTCATGTAGATGATGGGAAAGAGGTGGATGGATGGAGATGGGCAGGAAGCCAGAAACTGGAAACAGACAAGACGCTTGGAACGAGGAGTATCATGGAAACTCCACATGGAGGAGTTCCTGTAGGGACCCCATCCCTCTTTGCAGGGCGTTCACTCTGTGACCTCGTGTGTGTCTTTGAACTCTTTTGAGCTCCTGTTTCCTCCCGTGAAAAATGGGCCAATATTGCCCATTCAGTGTTAATTGCGAATGTTGCATAAGATGAGACGCGCATGGAGTTTGAACATAGTAGATGCACGGAAGAGACACCGCTGACTCAGTGCCCCCGGGTCTGGTGGCTTCTGCGCTCTGTGGTGACACCACGGAGCCCCAGAGTTGGGATGCAAGCAGAGTTTGGAATGTGCCCCTTACTTACGCTAGTCCCCTGGTATTAAGCCCAGAAGCTTACACGCCTCTCCTTGATCCTGCGGAGTCTCACTAAGACAAATCTGAGCCCCAGGAGACAAGCGACTTTCCCAAGGAAGGTCCTGTGGCAGCAGATCAGAGCCCACGGGGCCCACAAGCCCTGTTCCTACTGACCTCACAGGCCCTTCCCTCCACCTTCCCCACCTAGTTATTCTCCTCTTATTTTTTAAAAAAGATTTTTATGTATTTATTCATGAGAGATACAGAGAGAAAGAGAGAGAGAGAGAGAGAGAGAGAGAGAGAGGCAGAGAGGCAGAGGGAAAAGCAGGCTCCATGCAGGGAGCCCGATGTGGGACTCGATCCTGGAACCCCGGGATCACGCCCTGGGCCGAAGGAAGGTGCTAAACCGCTGAGCCACCCAGGGATCCCCTAGTTATTCTCTCTTGACTCATGGCATGCCCAGAGTCTCTCCTTAGTTCAGAGTTCACCCCCAGGTCTAGGCACCCCCAAACCTGACAGTGGGGGGCTCCTTTTCCCTGAGCCCTCCTCTTAACCCAGCTCCTCCCTGTCCACAGCCTGCCCGTGGTGGCTGTGCCCACGGTGTTGGGCTCCATGGGCTTCCCCGGGCAGGAATCGCCGCCTCCTCGCTGGTGGCCAAGATGAAGTCCTCAGCTGCCATTGCCAAAGGGGGTGGAGTCGCCACCGGCAGCCTGGTGGCTACGCTGCAGTCCGTGGGTAAGTGTCCCTGGCAGGCCTTGCTGTGCAGGGCCAGGAGGACAGGAGTCTCAGGACCTAGCCCAGATCTGAGCCTCACTGACCTTCAGTCTCTGCTCCTTTGTGTCACCCTCCCTGTGCTCTCTGGGAGGTGTAGGGGGCAGGGAAGGAGCCCTGGCCCCGGGTATGCTGGCTTCAGGTTGGCTACCAGAGCGGGTTGGCTGGGTTCCTTGAGGATCCCCCCTACTCCCCCACCCCCAAACCCCCACCGCAGCTCAGCTTTCTTGCTCAAAGAGTGACAACTCCCAGCTCCCAGTTCTGGGTTTCTCCTTTGGAGTGAGCGCCACAGGGCTGCAGGCAGCTGCCCTCCTAAAGCAGGGCTTTGGGGGAATAGCAGGGTGCCGGCTGAGGTCTCTGGGCCTCAGATCTTCCTGAGGGGCCTTGGGGTCTTTGACCTCATGGTTTTGTCCCATGGAGCTTCTCCGGTTCTGCCCTTCCCATTCTGCTCACCCTCTGCTTCTCCCCCAGGAGCAGCTGGCCTCTCACTGTCATCCAAGGTCATCCTGAGCATCGCTGGATCTGTCCTCATGTCCCGCATGGTGGGCTTGTACTAGTTTCCCACCTCTCCACCTGCAGAGAAGAGGGCCAGGTGGAGCCCCGCCCACCAGGCAGATGCAGGGAGGGACCAGTCCCTGGGTGACACTGCACCCCCGGAGGAAAATAAAGAATAAAAATTGTTGTTGCAAGCCCCTCCTGAGTTCTTTCCTTCCTGCTCGAAGTCAGGGGGTTGGTTCACTCCTTTTTCCTAGTCTTGTGGTCACAGAGCAACATGGTGCAGGGGTGTGGTCCCTGCCCAAACAGGGGCCCAGTTTATGACTCTGTGCGTGACTCTGGGCAGGCCACCTCCTTTCTGACCCTCAATTTGTCTCTCTTGGGGTGGGAAGTTGGTCTAAATGACCTCACAGATCTCACCCAGGGTAGGTATTTGGCTCAGTTCCTGGGCAGAGTCAGGAACAGAGTTGGGGCAGAGGGGATCTTATCTTTGGAGCCACTACCTCAAAGCTTCATCTGCACATTTGTCTCACCCCTACCTGCTATAGGGCTGATGGCTCTGTTCTAAGTGGCCTGGCTTTTTGAGTCACTGCTCCATCCTGAAGTCAAAGTCCACACTGCCCAGCCCTTGCCTTCTCTCTTCAACAGCTAGAAGGGAAATCTAGTTTTTCAGGGACTCTGACGTTTCAACTTTAGGGCCCTAATCTCTAAATGTCCTCCTCCCAGAACAAGATTTAATAGAAACTTCTCTTTGCCAGGATGAGTTCAAATGCAGAGCATCAGATTTGCTACGTGCTGATTTGTTCCTCCTTCCCACAACTCTGAGCACCTGCTCTGGGTCCAGCACTGGCAAGGTGCCAGGGAACTTGGGCTTTTCCTAGACAGCGCTTGTGGTCTGCTGGGGACATGGACCAACAGGGAGACAGCATCGATGCCGTGCTCTGGTAAATGCCAGGCCAGAGGCCAGCCCGGGGCTCCGGGGCCCAGCAGAAGGTATAGAGAGTCTGCTATAACAAAAAAACCATAAACTGGGTGGTTTGTAAAGAACAGAAATTTATTTCCCACAGTTCTAGAAGCTGGGAAGTCAGAGATCAAACACTGGCAGCCCTAGGTTGCTGGTGAGAAGTTCTTTCCTAGATGGGTGCCTTTTTGCTGTGTCCTCACATAATGGAAGGGCCAGAGCTCTCTCTGGCCTCCTTTGTAAGGAAACTAATCCCACCTGGGAGGGCTCCACCCTCATCATCTAAGCACCTCCCACAGGTCCCACCTCCTCATATCATCATCCTGGGAGTTAGGATTGCAACCTGAGGTTTGGGGTATACAAACATTCAGACCACAGCAGGCGTGCTGGGGAAGAGAAGTTTGGGTTCTATCCTGAGGGTTGTGGAGAGACAAGGGTTTCCAATGTGACATGGATCCAATCACAGACCTATACCACTGCACACTCTGATCTAGGTGCTGTCAGCAGCCTGACAAGATCTCGGTTTCCAGCAAGAACCAAACTTATGAATGTAAGGCTCTGGACATTGAAAAAAAGTTGACTCATCCATGTCCACAGGTGGTACTTAGCTAGGTCACTGAAGCACACTGCTACCTAGCCATAGGAATAGGGTATTAATTCAATGCTCAGTTCTTTTTCTTTCTTTCTTTTTTTTCTTTAATGCCTTGGAGAATCTAATAAAGGTTGTAAATCCTCTCCCCCCACAAAATGCACACATTCCCAAAATAATGCCTCCAAATGTAAGACCTTTATTAGAACTTCTGAAGGCCATCCTTGGAGCTGAAGCACTCGGGTCTGCCCTGGATCTGGAGAGTTGGACAGGTCGGTCTCACTCCCTGCTGAGGCCCAGCTGACTGCTATTTGAGGCCACCCCAGACCACACATTGTTCTGAACTCTGTGCCCTGACCTCCTTTGCCCCACAGCAGTTCCCAGAGGCCTATTTCTGGGCTCACCTGGTTCTTCACCTTTGGCTGTCAGGTTTGGCCTCTGTAGTAGGTGGATTTCTAAGCATGGTGCCCAGTGATGCTCACTCTCACATACTCCCCAGCCCTTGGGGCGTCGGTGAGTCCTGTGGACATAAGATACAGCTTCCAGAATTCTGTTGACAGAAGGAGATTATGGGCAGATGTGTCTAAACTAGTCCTAGGAGCCTTTTGAAAGCAGAGAATGGGGACGCATGGGTGGCTTAGCGGTTGGGCACCTGCCTTTGGCTCAGGTCGTGATCCCAGGATCCGGGATCAAGTCCCGCATCAGGCTTCCTGCGAGGAGCCTGCTTCTCCCTCTGCCTGTGTCTCTGACTCTCTCTCTCAGTCTGTGTCTCTCATGAATAAATAAATATACCTTAAAAAAAAAAAAGCAGAGAATGTTCTCCACTCATCACAGAGGAGGAATCAGAGATTTGGAGCAGGAGGGGGATTTGAAGATTCTTACCACAGGCTCCAAATGAGAGCCCCATCAGACAGCACATAGGATTTTGCTCTTGTAAAACCCTAAGCAGAGAGCTCAGTGAAGCCGGGCTGGACTTCTGGCCTACACTATAGCATAATAAATGGGTGTTACTTTAAACTTCTGGCTTTGTGGTCATTTCGTAAGGCAGGACTAGAAAATGAACACAGGCTTGATACCTTCTCCCTTAACCAGCCTGTGGGTTGTTCACTCAGGAGCTGAATGAACAGATTCTGGCAGCCGCAGGGTTCCTGAAATTCCTGGCTTCTGTTGGTCCCCAACTCCAGGTCCTGCCTCTGTGACATTCCTCGTTTGCCTGCAGGAGGCCCAGGGTCAGGGGAAGCCAGACACATTCCCTGCTAACCATGTCCCGGCACACAGTGGCTAGCGTGCTGCAGGGAAGAGCATTGGGAGGCATATTCTCACTATGGGGATCTAGGATGGCTTCCTGGCAAGTCGGGCACCTTCATCAACTCCTTTGCCTTCAACTTCATCATCAACTCCAACATTTCATCAACTCCTTCCTTCTGCTCACATGAAGAGAGCACGCTCCACAGGGAAGGACTGCATTTCTGGTCTATCTTGCAGCTAGATGTGCTGACTGGACTGGGTTCTGGCCAGTGGGAGACGAATAGAATGCAGTATGCTATTCCCTGGGCATGCAGTTAAAGGGAGCAGGTGGGCCCACCTTTGCCCCTTGTTTCCTTCCCATGAGTTCTGCTGCAGGCAGGGTCATGACCATCTTGAATCTGCAGATGAAGTTTCAAGAACAGCACATTATCAGGAAGGCAGAACAAGACTGAGGGTCTGGGGAGTCTGGGCCTCCATGAACAGAGCCACCCCTACCCCACCCTCCCATCCTCAGCTGAGAATCATAGACTCAGTAACAGAAAGAAACGAAGAAACTTCTTCTGCTTAAGCCAAGAGGGTCTCTTTTGCAGCAAAGGTGCATATTCTAGTGAATATGCCTACGCAACATATTCTAATGAACACAGTAGGGAACCTTGATGGCAAGCAATAGAGGAATCAGCCCAACAAAGGGTTGCATTTACTTGTTCCTTCTCCATTCACCACTAAAATAAGAGTAATGGGCTACAGAAACTTAGAACCCTGTGGGCAAAGAGAAGGAGAGAGAAGATGACAGGAATACCACTTTGGAGGCCAGAAATCACATGGACACATGGTTTCACTTAGTCCCAAGAAAGCTGAATCTTAAGTTGTGAGTGGAGACAGGGAGAAAGAGGCCCCTCTCTTCTGTGGAGGACCCCCCAAAGGCTCAGCTTCTGGAGCGTGGCTTTGGGGTAGACCAGCATAAGTCTGATGGATGTCTGTTAGGAATGAGGCTAATCCCCAGGGCTCCCCTCCAGTAGACAACTGACACTTTATTTTTGGCAAGTTTGGGTCTCTGGGACCAGGGGCATGAAGTGAGGCTGATGAACAGGAGCTTCATATTCACGAATGTTGAGACCCCCGGTCTTCATCAATAGGCACCCAGAACACTGGCAGCCAGGTTACTATGGCCAGAACAAAGGAAGAAGGATTCTTCTCGGGAATTTTACCCACCCGAGAAAAGAAATGTTCACATTCTGACAGATGGGGAGAGGGGTGCTCAATGAAAGGCTCAGCCGGGGGCATCTGGGGGGCTCTGGTGGTTAAGCAGTTGACTCTTGATTTTGGCTCAGATCATGATCTCAGGGTTGTAAGATAAAGGCTTAAGATTTGCTCTCTGCCTCTTGCCTACCTCTAAAAAAAATGTTAAGAAAGAAAAAAAAGAGAGAAAGAGAGAGAGAGAGAGAGAGAGACACTCAGGCAGATCATAGTACAGTCATAGGTTTGACATAGAGCCACTACCGCAGCAGAGTCCGACATCAGACATCTATGAAGGCTCAGACACAAAAGGGAAACAATGTCGCTGGCCCTTTATCCCCTTTCACCCCCAACCTTCCAACAGAAACACAGTTTCATCACTGATTTCCCCACTGAGAGCAGAGGGACCCAAGGGGGACCACAGTGGCTGGTCTGAAAATACAGAAGACAGTGGGTGCAGGAAGAGGCCCTGCGGTAAGGGGAGTATAGCCGGCCTAGGAGAGATGCTCCACTCTATGACTTCCATTAGCACCCAGTCTGGGTGAGAGAAGAAAGGGAGCCCCGCCACCATCCTGAGTCCCCACGGCCACTGCGGAGAAACCTCTACAGCCCCCTGAAGACCCACAGAGCAATTCTAAAAGTGCTAGAACAGGAGGATCAAAATGAGTAACATTAAAAACACATCTACCGTGGCCAACATTCTTTTTTTTTAATAAATTTATTTTTATTGGTGTTTAATTTGCCAACATACAGAATAACACCCAGTGCTCATCCCGTCAAGTGCCCCCCTCAGTGCCCGTCACCCATTCACCCCCACCCCCCGCCCTCCTCCCCTTCCACCACCCCTAGTTCATTTCCCAGAGTTAGGAGTCTTCATGTTCTGTCTCCCTTTCTGATATTTCCCACACATTTCTTCTCCCTTCCCTTATATTCCCTTTCACTATTATTTATATTCCCCAAATGAATGAGAACATATAATGTTTGTCCTTCTCCGATTGACTTACTTCACTCAGCATAATACCCTCCAGTTCCATTCACATTGAAGCAAATGGTGGGTATTTGTCGTTTCTAATGGCTGAGGAATATTCCATTGTATACATAAATGTGGCCAACATTCTAAGAAGGGTGATGCTGCTGCCTCTCTTTTATAGATCTTGTTAAGAGAACTAGTTAAGAGGCACCTGGGTGGCTCAGTCAGCTAAGTGTCTGGCTTGGGCTCAGGTCATGATCCTAGGATCCTGGGATCCAACTCCAAGTCCCGCTCCTTGCTCAGCAGGGAGTCTGCTTCTCCCTCTCCTTTGGCCCCTCCCCTGGGTCATGCTTGCTCGCTCTCTCAAATAAATAAATAAAATGTCAAAAAAAAAAAAAAAAGAACCCATTAAGAAATGATTCAAAGATCCCAACTCCTGCTGCTATTAAGATGGGCATCTTCCCACAGGCTGAGAATGGCTGGCTTTATGGGTTATTTCCAGATTTGGAGTCTTACTCTGGCTCCTTGCCCACCAACGCCCTACCACCTGCCTCCTTGAACAGCCTGTCTGTATTCAGGGAGATAAAATTATTTTTGAAATGGATCAATTCAATTGATGAAGAGGTAGGGTAGGGGGTGGGGAGGTAGGAGAGTTGAACAGTTTCAGCCACCTTCCGGCCGGCCCCAGCCAGAATCTCTGGAGTGCCTTTGGTAATAGGGATTTTCTAGAGAAGGAAATTGAGAAGAGACATTTTTTTTTTCAAACAGAAATTGTGCCAGGCTTTTTCCTGACAATTGCAAAGACTTAGGGGGCAGTCCACTGGTTTGAGTGATTTACCCCTTGAGTCCTTACCCAGCCTCAGAGCTGAGCTGTTTTCTCTGCTGGAATGCCCACATTCCTGTGGCATTGGCTGGCTGTGGCGAGACAGACCATAAAGCCTCTTGTCTGAGCCTCATTCTGAGGCGGGGAGAAGGATAAGGCCTGAACACAGCCAAGTTTCAGAAGCAATCTAATATGGCACTACAGTCGTCCTGGGCTCAGCCCTGTGGGCCCCTGAGCTGGCCTGAGGAGAGGGCGGGAAGTTGTCTTGGGCTGAGGCTCCACCAGGAGGACTGGAGTCCAAGTGCTTTGTTTGGGATGTGACCCCAGGGGGCACCAGCCAGGAATGAAAGATGAGGTGGGGAAAGACACAGCCAAGAAAGGGCCCATTCATGGGTTGGCTCTGTGGCCAACTGAGGCTTGATCTCAATAGCCCTGTCCCGTCCCCAAGGGTAGGAGTTTCTTTCTGAGCCCTGGAAGGTTTGGCATTCCAACCTTAGGGGGAAACGTGTTCTTCCTCCCACCCTCCCCCATCCATAGGGATTGTCATCAGTGCTCTGGTGGTTTAAGGGTTTACTGCCCTACCCCCAGCAATGTGAGGCTTTTGCTCCCAGGGGGAGCAGGAGCGTGGGGCTGTAGCTCCTTCCCTATTTCTTCTCCGCGAGGGAAGTTTTCTTCAGGGTTTCTGCCTGCCGTGTCTTTCTCAGTGGAGCACCCAGCAGGCCTGCTGCTTCAGCTTTTAGGGGTTCAAGAAAAGGTAATTTTCCTATATATTTTATATTCATTTTAAAAATTATTTTTTGTATGTTGTCTGGATTTTTCTCGTTGCAGGTTGGGAGTGATAATGCTAGCAGCCCTTCCTGTTGATAGGCACACAAGTGGTCTATAAAATGCAGAGGGTGCCCCTGGACACCTCAAGACTACTGGGGTGGGGGCAGCCTGGGTGTCTCGGCGGTTTAGCGCTGCCTTCAGTCCAGGGCCTGATCCTGGAGACCCAGGATTGAGTCCCACGTCAGGCTCCCTGTATGGAGCCTGCTTCTCCCTCTGCCTGTGTCTCTGCCTCTCTCTCTCTCTCTCTCTGTGTTTCTCATGAATAAATAAATAAAATATTTAAAAAAAGACTACTGGGGTGTAAGCAGAAGTTTTAGAATTTCTATTTATGTTATATCTCATCCTCAAAAACGAAGCCAAACCAAAACAACAAACAAGTACACAAAAAACAACTGCAGAGAATGAGACCTCTCTGGCAAGAGGTAAGCTGTCACCCGGACATGAGTGGAGACAGGGGACACCAAGAACACTTATCACAATTGGAACTGGAGGATTTTTCCCAACACAGTGAGGTGACCATTCCTGATTCAGTCTCTTGCCCGGAAGCTCCACTGTGACATTCAGCATACTATGTTGGCCTGGTGGCTTGCTTGTCAGCCTCCCCACTGGACTTTGAGGTCGGGTGGGGAAAGGCCTGTGTCTGGCTCATCTCAGGATGTAGGGTTCATGCATGAGGAAGGGCGAAGTGTTTTGGGGTCAGCGGCTCATTAGGTATCCTGGCTACCCTTCACCCTGGCTGCCTAACTGGAACGTTTGTCAACGTCAACCCCATCGTGGAACTGAGGCCCACAGAAGGTCTAAGAATGGCCCTGGGTATATACAGCCCATCCCTTGTAAGACTAGGACTAACCAAAGCCTCCTGCCAACTTGATTCTGTGCTAAGTCAGCCCTGTCCTGGCCCCCTCCTTGATGCAGGTTGGGAGGATGGGGGATTCCATCCCCCTACTCCCCTCCCCCAGCAGGGCTGCAAGAGGCAAAGACAGGGAGACGTGTCTGCACATGACCTTTCTTTGTTTTGTTTTAAGATATTATTTATTTATTCATGAGAGACACAGAAAGAGAGGCAGAGACACAGGCAGAGGGAGAAGCAGGCTCCCTCCCATGCGGCACTCTATCCCAGGACCCCAGGATCACAACGACCTAGACAGAAGGCAAATGCTCAACCACTGAGCCACCCAGGTGTCCCTGTGCATGATCTTTATTTCTCATGCTTCTCTGACCCGACTGGGGGGTTTGGAGGTTCAGCTTGGGATTCAGTTTCTTCTTGCTGTTCCCCTTCAGCCCTGGGTTCTTCTGGGGGAGAGGAAGATTCCTTTTTTGGTTTTCCAAGGTAGGCTCCTAAACCTGACCCAAGAGAGGCCAGGAGGACTTTGGTTGACGTGCAGAGCCCAGCTGCCCCTGAAGAAGAGACCTGAGGGTGAGCAGGGAAACATGCAGCGGCCAGTGGCCCCCCATCCCCGCTGGAGGTGTGAGGCCCAGACACCTGGATCCCTCCTCTAAGGTTCTGAAAACCCCCAGGGCTTGGCCTTGGGCAGAGGTCGCTGGAGGTGGCTGCCAAGTGAGGAAGTGGGACGCAGAGGAGTCAGCCACAGAGCCTGAGAGCGACAGGTCCCCTTACGGTCACACAGGAAGCCACTGAGGCCCAGAAGGGAAGGGACCCTGCCGGTCCACCCAGGTGTCAGGTCCTGGTAGGGCTGCACCCAGAGCCCTGGGCTCCTTCTCCCTCCTGGAGCTCCCTATCCCTCCACTGCTATGGAACCTCACTCAGAAGGAGCCAGAGACAGGACAGTGAGGGAGGCAAAGGGCCAAGAAGGAGGAGGATGTCGCAGCCTGGGGGGAGAGGACAGGCCGTGCCTCGGGCTCGCCTCTGGCCCGAGTCCACTCCTGGCTCTGCTCGCGTCCCTCCCATTGCCCCCTCCCCTCCTCCCCGTCCCCATTCCCTCCCCGCTCCCCCCCCTCCTCCCCCCTCCCCCCCAGCTCCCAACAAACCCACGGACTGCAGCGTAGCCACCAGGCTGCCGGCGGCGACTCCACCCCCGTTGGCGACAGCGGCCGCGGACATCATCTTGGCCGCCAGCGAGGAGGCGGCGATTCCGGCCCCGGTGAAGCCCGCGGCGCCCAGGGCCACCGGCACCGCCGCCACCGCCGCGACTGCGGGCACGCGGAGCTGGTCAGGGCGCGGCCGGGCCGGGGACCCCCCCGGGACCCCTGGGCGGTGTCGGGGCCTGTCTGCGCCGCGCGGAGGGGGTCCCGGGGCGGAGACAGGGGTGGGGGTGGGGGTGGGGGTGGGCGAAGGGGTCTCTAACCCCGCCTCGGCCCGGGTCTCTAACGTGGCTGTGCGACCCGGGGGGGGGGGGGCACTGGCCGCGCGGGGCCCCGTGTGCGGACGTGTGGGCGCTGAAATACCCCAGAGCGGGGTTTCGCAGCAATCACCCCTCCCCCTCCCCCTCCCCCTCCCCGCCCCCATCAATGGAAATCTCCACCTGCCGGTTCGTAGGCGGCCGGGAGGGGCGCGCCGCCGGACAGGTGTCCTCTGGGGCGCAGGGCTGCACCCCGGGCCTCCCTCCGTCCCTACCCTGCCACGGCCGCGAGGCTCCAGGCCACTCACCTCCTCCCACTACAGCAAAGGCCGCCTGTTCTGGGGAGACGAAAATGGGGAGAGAGAGAAGGCGTCAGCTGGGTAGGAGGGGGAGGGGCCGGGGCAAGGAGCGAGGGTGCAGCGCCGCGTGGGGCTCGGGGTCCCGGGGTCCCGGCGCCCCGGGGGGGAGACTCACTCATCATCGCGGAGAGCCCCGCCTTCTCCCCGAGCAGCTCTGCAAACGCCTCAGCTGCACCGGGTGTTATTCCCTGGGCCAACCAATGGGGACACCCCCATCCCTCCCAGGGCGGGCCCTTTCGCGGATGTCAGCCCCAGCAAAACCCGGGGCGGTCCTCCCCACCCGCACCCCAGCTCCACCCACTTCTCGCGGCTGCTCCCCCCCTCGGCTGGCCTCCCTGCGCAGCGCTGGTGGCCCCCCTGCCTGGTGCCCCCACCCAAGAGGGAAGCTCCCTAAAGCATCTGAACAACGGAAGAATTGTTTCCAGAAAAAAAAAAAAAAAAAAAAAAAAAACCGAAAAAACCCCAAATGTAAAGAAAACACCCAATACAGATTACTGCTGCACAGCAAGGGTTTGAACTCTGGGGGGTCCACTTTTGTACTGATTTTTTTTTTTATAGTACAGTACTGTGAA
Source organism: Canis lupus familiaris (assembly GCF_011100685.1). Taxonomy (NCBI): domain Eukaryota; kingdom Metazoa; phylum Chordata; class Mammalia; order Carnivora; family Canidae; genus Canis; species Canis lupus. Next base: position 63,496,482 of record NC_049229.1, read on the forward strand.
TATATTTTCTCTTATGATTTTTTAAACATCACATTCTTTTCTCTAGCTTATTTTATTGTAAGAATACAGTGTATAAAACATGTAACTCAAAAGATGTGTGAATTGACTTTATATGAGTGGTAAGGGAGAAAGAAGCAGGCTCCCCTAGGGCAGGGATCCCCCCGCCCCATGCGGGACTGGGTCCCAGGACACTGGAATCGTGACCTGAGCTGAAGGCAGATGCTTAACCGACTGAGCCACCTAGGCACCCCCCAGTTTTATTTTTAAAGTTAACAGAAGCTAATTATTTTCGGGTTTACTAGGCTTATGCAATCCTTATGTTATGAATTATCTTCGCACATTCTTGGGTTTTTTTTTTTTTAACATGGAGATGTTATTTTTTCCCTTACAATGTATAGGAAATATATATATATATTTCATTATATATATCTCTTAATTCACTCTCACAAATGTTGCAGAACTTTGTTTTGAGTTCAGCACCTTTTTGCTTTTCTTAACACAGAAAACTTTAATACCTATATAAATTTGTCAATATTTTACTTCTTTATTTTTGTCTTTGTTGCCTCAAAAGGTTGTTCCCGTCAGCTATCAGACATCATCACTTGCATTTTCTTTGGGTTCTTCTGGGGCTTCACTTTTTAAAATTAACTTTTTATTCCATCTAGAATTCAGGTTGCTACATATACGGTGATTTGCATACCTATATATGTCCTGGTTTTTCCCGTGTCATTAATTAATCATCTTTCCTTTCCTCTTTGATTTGAAATTCTGTCTTTATATTCAAAATGCGCATACTGGCATATACACCAGTATAGGTGATTTGGAATTTCTCTTTTCTAATGAACTATCATTTCCTTTTGGCAACACAATCACACTGTTTCAATGTTTATAAATGTATGTTTGACTCCCATATTTTTGAGATAGAGATATTTTAGAGATAATATCTAAATTGGGCCTTAATATTTCTATTTTTTGGATAAGCACATGCTACACAAGGGGATACAGTGAAAAGTCTCCCTTGCCTTGCCATTTGTCCTTGAACTACCCAGTTCCATCCTTGAAAGCAATCAGCAATCAGTTTCTTATGTATCCTTCCAGAGATAACTTATGTTTATATAGTAAGATGTTTTTTTCCTTTTTTTCCTTTCTTGACACATATGATATCACCTTTACACATTATTCTGTACTTTGCTGTTTTTCCTTTATCAGTGTGATAAAGCAGCTATGTAGTTTCTATTGTATGGTTACACCATGATTCATTTAGTAAATTCTCTCTTGATTGACTTTAAAAAAAATGTATGTTTGATTTAATATCTGCTCGTTTTGGTTGAGGTTTTAAAAATATTCTGACTCTTCCTATTAATTCTTCAGATGAACTTTAAAAATATTTTTTTCAATTTCAAAAACAATCTTTCCTATTTTTATTGAAATTGAGCTAAGTTTTAAAATAAATATTCAGGAGAAAAGCTTTACAGAAACTATTTTTTACATCCAGGAACATGATAAACCTTTCCACTTATTCAAGTGGTTTTTTAAAAAGTATTCCTTAATAAAATTTTATAATTGTTTTTATATAAGGACTAGATATTTTTAAGTAAACTTTATTTTTAAAGGAAGTTTTAGATTTACAGAAAAATTATAAAGATAGTGCAGAGAGTTCAAACATACTCCACACCCATTTCCCCATCATTGATGTCTCATATGGTAGGGTACCTTTGTTAGAATCAATGAGCCAATGTTGGCACATTATTGTGAATTAAAGTCCATATTTTACAAGCTATCAACCTGGCTTACATGGTTGAGGTTAACCTTGAGCACCTGGCTGACCTTGAGACCTGGCTGAAGGAGTGTGTGTCAGGTTTCTCCACTGTGAAGTCACTTGTATCCATTCCTTTCCATACTGTCCTCTTGGGAAGAAAGTCAGTGCAACCCACACTTAAAGATTGGGAAGTTAACCCCAAGACTGCTAGAACTCATACAGCAATTTGGCAGTGTGGTAGGATACAAAATCAATGCCCAGAAGTCAGTGGCATTTCTATACACTAACAATGAGACTGAAGAAAGAGAAATTAAGGAGTCAATCCCATTTACAATTGCACCCAAAAGCATAAGATACCTAGGAATAAACCTAACCAAAGAGGTAAAGGATCTATACCCTGAAAACTACAGAACACTTCTGAAAGAAATTGAGGAAGACACAAAGAGATGGAAAAATAGTCCATGCTCATGGATTGCCAGAATTAATATTGTGAAAATGTCAATGCTACCCAGGGCAATTTACACATTTAATGCAATCCCTATCAAAATACCATGGACTTTCTTCAGAGAGTTAGAAAAAATTATCTTAAGATTTGTGTGGAATCAGAAAAGACCCCGAATAGCCAGGGGAATTTTAAAAAAGAAAACCATAGCTGGGGGCATCACAATGCCAGATTTCAGGTTGTACTACAAAGCTGTGGTCATCAAGACAGTATTGTACTGGCACAAAAACAGGCACATAGATCAATGGAACAGAATAGAGAATCCAGAAATGGACCCTCAACTTTATGGTCAACTAATATTTGACAAAGGAGGAAAGACTATCCATTGGAAGAAAGACAGTCTCTTCAATAAATGGTGTTGGGAAAATTGGACAGCCACGTGTAGAAGAATGAAACTAGACCCTTCTCTTACACCATACACAAAGATAAACTCAAAATGGATGAAAGATCTAAATGTGAGACAAGATTCCGTCAAAATCCTAGAGGAGAACACAGGCAACACCCTTTTTGAACTTGGCCACAGTAACTTCTTACAAGATACATCCATGAAGGCAAGAGAAACAAAAGCAAAAATGAACTATTGGGACTTCATCAAGATAAGAAGCTTTTGCACAGCAAAAGAAACAGTCAACAAAACTAAAAGACAACCTACCAGAATAGGAGAAGATATTTGCAAATGACGTATCAGATAAAGGACTAGTATCCAAGATCTATAAAGAAAGAACTTATTAAACTCAACTCCCAAGAAACAAACAATCCAATCATGAAATGGGCAAAAGACATGAAGAGAAATCTCACAGAGGAAGACCTAGACATGGCCAACCGGCACATGAGAAAATGTTCTGCTTCCCTTGCCGTTAGGGAAATACAAATCAAAACCACAACGAGATACTACCTCACACCGGTGAGAATGGGGAAAATTAGCAAGGTAGGAAACCACAAATGTTGGAGAGGATGTGGAGAAAGGGGAACCCTCTTGCACTGTTGGTGGGAATGTGAACTGGTGCAGCCACTCTGGAAAACTGTGTGGAGGTTCCTCAAAGAGTTAAAAATAGATCTGCCCTACGACCCAGCAATTGCACTGTTGGGGATTTACCCCAAAGATACAGATGCAGTGAAATACCGGGACACCTGCACCCCGATGTTTCTAGCAGCAATGTCCACAATAGCCAAACTGTGGAAGGAGCCTCGGTGTCCATCGAAAGATGAATGGATAAAGCAGCTGTGGTCTATGTATACAATGGAATATTCCTCAGCCATTAGAAACGACAAATACCCACCATTTGCTTCGACGTGGATGGAACTGGAGGGTATTGTGCTGAGTGAAGTAAGTCAATTGGAGAAGGACAAACATTATATGGTCTCATTCATTTGGGGAATATAAAAAATAGTGAAAGGGAATAAAGGGGAAAGGAGAAAAAATGAGTGGGAAATATCAGAAAGGGAGACAGAACATGAGAGACACCTAACTCTGGGAAACGAACAAGGGGTGGTGGAAAGGGAGGTGGGCAGGGGGTGGGGGTGACTGGGTGACGGGCACTGAGGGGGGCACTTGATGTGATGAGCACTGGGTGTTATGCCATATGTTGGCAAATTGAACTGCAATAAAAAATAAAAAATAAAAAATAAAAGATTGGGGAGTTACACTCCACCTTTTGGAGGAATGAGTATCCTCATAAATTATTTGTAATTCATCTGCACAGATTTGTCTCTTCTTCCCTTATTATTAATTTGATCATTTGTTTATATCAGTATGGACTCACTGATATTTGTTTTATACTTTTTTGCATAATCCAACACTGTTTTGTTGCTCAAGTTTTTCCAGCTTTGGCCACTGGCAGTCTTTCCATTGGCTCCTGTGTCTCTTTGACATATCTCCATCATTGTGGAGTGCATACGTGTGTGTGTGTGTGTGTGTGTGTGTAGTGCTTCATCACTTTTTGGCATTACAAGATGCTCCAGGCTCATTTTGTATATTGCTTGTTCCAATCCTAGTATTGGAGTCCTGTTTTTTTTTTCTTCTGATTGGAGCATGGTATTAGCAACATCTGCAAGCTAGGTGTGATCATTGCTACTGGGGTATCATTGCTTCTAGGCCCTCTTATTTACAGAGCAAAGAAATATAGGTGTATATACTAATCCATGCATGTACACATATCTATACATATTTCTGTTTGTAACCACCTGGATCAATGTTGAGCTAAACAGGAGTTCATAATGATACCTCAAACTCCAACTCCAATGCATTACCTGTGGATCATTTTTGCTTCCTCTCTTTTCTTATCTTTTAATTCCCACTCCAGTGGGGAGAAACATTGCTCCTTTCTTCTATCATCCACTTACTTAAATGTTCAGTTCCACTATACAATAGCAGTATTAGAGCTGTTGATCCTAGACTACATATGTTTTTAAATTGTTTTTAAATATTTTATTTGTTTATTCATGAGAGATACAGAGAGAGAAAGGCAGAAGCACAGGCAGAGGGAGAAGCAGGTTCCATGCAGGGAGCCCGACATGGGACTCGATCCCTGGTCTCCTGGATCACACCCTGGGCTGAAGGCGGCGCTAAAATACTTTGAAACGTTTGCTACTATCCTGAAATGAAATTCATAGATAATATCATCCAGTTACATCCAATATATTTCCCAAACTTCAATATGAAAGAGAAATAAAAGGAAGTTACTTATATTAAACTAGTGTATATTTCAATATTTATGTGCTTAAGCAGTATTATACCAGAAAATATAATGAATAAGGTGCTTGCATCTATCTAAGTTTTGAATGGACTTAATATTCAGCTGAAAATTATAGAACACTTTTTTATATTTTTATAATTTGAAACAAATGCTTAAGAAATATCTCCACATGTCTTTATCCAGTGATCTATATCTAATCATCAGAGATATGACAACTGCCAATACAGACTGATTCCAGTACCGTGAGTAACATTGCTACCAGCAACACGATTTTCCAAATGGTATCATTCTGGCACCAGTTATAACGTGTGGGGAATTTCACCCCACACCACCAAGTAATTCTCTGTACTAGTTGGGTGTCCTACAATTCAACTCCATTCTGACACTATCTCCCTAGAGATAGTGTCAAATCCCATGAGCTAAGGGCTCAGAAAGCCCCCCACTTCAGATGCCACTCCTAAGTCCGGGTTGTTAACTTTGTGTTATTGACCAAGTGGAATCAGAGGTTCCCAATTAAATTGGATTAATTTTCTAGAGTAGCCTAGAGGACTCGGGAAACCAGATTGCCAGTTTATTACAAAAGATATTCAAAGATATGAATCAACTGTCAGGTCAAGAGATACATAGGGCAAGAACCCCACCCAAGGAGCTTCTGTCCTCGTGGAGTTTGGGGCTGGCATACCAGCAGGTGGAAGCATTTTGGCTCACCAACCTGGAAGCTCTCTGTACCCTCTCCTTTTGGGTTTTTATAAAGGCTTCATTACTTAGGCATGATTGGTGAGATCATTGACCATAGGTGACTGATTCACCTTGCAGCTCATCACCATTGCCTGGAAATGAAGGGGTGGAGCTAGAGTTCCAATCCCATGTTCCATTGTTGCTTCCTCTGAAACCAGCGCCCCCACCTTCGGAGGATTTCCAAACGTCACCACATTAACAAAAGCTTAGTAGTGTTTGAAAGGGGTTTGTTGTGAATAACAAGACACGTATTTCACCTCCACAACTCTGAAGTGACTCCAGGGATTGAGCACAAGAGACCAAATATTATGACAAAAGATACTCCTCATTGCTCTTATTGCTCAGGAAATCCCAGGAGTTTGGGGAAATGTGAGTCAGGAAACTTGTTCTAAGACCAAAATATATATTTAATATAAATCACAATTGTCACCAGTTATGAATAACTCTTGGTAATGTTCAGAACAAATCAAAGTACAATCTCGCTCTGGTTTGCAAGATAATTGCAATTACTGAAAATTCAAACTGTTATAACTATACAAAAAATACATGTAAAATTTGGTGACATTCTAGGCTCAGATAATTATGAGTTTTCTGCTTGTATGAAAGGACTTTTGACATTTCTACAGGATGACTTTCAGTTGTGTGAGACAGTCCTGCATATTTCAGGATGTCAGGCATTCCTGGCCCCTATGTACTATTGGTAACATACTTCCATCAGTGGGACTACTTAAAAAAACAACAAAACCCCCAAATTTCCCAAATGTCCCCTAGAGGGCAGTACCATCTTATTAAAAACTATCTTCTTAGCTGGTAACTAAATAACGTAGGGATCTAGGGATGTTTATAATTATTTAAAGAAAAAATAAAGCAAACAAATGACAATATTACTTTTGGTACTAATTTTAAGAATACTCTGTGCATACTGAGTATTTAACTTGTGCATAAGAACTTGGTATATGTGACAGATCAGAATTATGATTTAAATTTTAATGGTACATACTTCAGTAAGAATTTAATACTGGGATTATAAAGTTGAAAATGATCCCATTTTTCAACCAATTTTGAAAATTTTGCTTAAGAATACTTGAAATTAAAAATTGTATAAACTGGGATGCCTGGGTGGCTCAGTGGTTGAGTGTCTTTGGCTCAGGGCATGATCCTAGTTTAGGGATCGAGTCCCACATCAGGAGTCCTGTGAGGAGCCTGCTTCTCCCTCTGCCTATGCTCTGCCTCTCTCTGTTCCTCTCATGAATAAATAAATAAATCTTTTTAAAAATCGTATAAGCTTATTTGATTAGATTTCTATGATTCACCAATGTTTGCAGGCAGATTTTAAAGAAAGAAAATTTCTTTAAAAAGGCAATTGACTGTACATGCTAAAACCACAAGACAACAGGCTCCAATGGAGTCACTTATGCTAAGCCCCATGACACCAAACTGTGATTTAACTTAATTACAGTTTTGGCTCCTCCAGAAACAGAATCCTAACAGGAAATGGCTGTTAACCCTAGTTAAGTCATCCGCCTGATAGGTTCCTGACATGCCCTAAAGCAAAGTAACCTTGTGTTAATCATCCTGTTTTTTTGCATAGTATATCTTCCTTGTTCCTGCTCCCCTCTGCCTAGAAAAGTCTTTCATTTTATGCAGTTCACCAGAGCTCCTTTCTATCTGCTGGACTGGGTGGGTACTGTCCAATTTGAATCAATTCTTGTCCAGATCAATGCTTACAATTTTTAATATGTCTCAGTTTATCTTCATACACACACAGAAACTTTAAAAATTGATTACATTAATATATATGCAGCATTTGGTTAAGTTGTAAAGTCCTCTTAGATTTATATGTAGAATATTAAGTTTTTAATTAGACCTACTTAAGGAATATTAGCTTTTAATTCGTTTTTCAGTAAATTGAGTATTAACCTAAAAATCCAAGTCACAACTAGACTTTATTGTCTCTAGAAGCTGCTTCCAAAGATAACCTAAAACTCACACGTGTACCAGTTACCTTCTCTGTTTCCCCTGAGCCTTTACTAATTTACTCCAAATTGCAGATAAAGACTATAAGCTTAAACCAAACACAAACAAGTATTTAATCATTAAGAGAAAAGATGATTAATTTTAATTTTTTTTTGAGAGAGAGAGAGAGACTGCACACACACGCACATGTGAGTGGGGAGGGGCAGAGGGAGAGGGAGAAAGAGAATCCCAAGCAGACTCCATGCTCAGCCTGGAGCCTGGGCAGAGACTCCATCTCATGACCCTGAGATCATGACCTGAGCTGAAATCAAGAGTCGGCTGCTTAACTAACTGAGCCACCCAGGCACCTATTAATTTGAAGACATTAAAATTTAGAAGCTCTATCCAACAAAAAGCACCAAGAGAAGAAAGAAAATCCAAGCCACAAGGTGGGAGAAAATATTTGCCGTACATGTAAGTAACAGTTGATAACCAGGATACATAAATTATTCCTACAAATGAATAGAAAGACTTCAGTTAAAAATCCTAAGCAATTTAGAAATAAAAGGAAGCTTCTACAATCTTACAAAAGTTTTCTATGAAGAAAATTAACAACAAATGTAATTCTCTATGCCTGCATATTGAGTGCATTCCCCTTTTGATTGGGAGGAGGCAAGGATGTGCACTTTGTCCACTTCCCTCCAGTATTGAACTGGAGGTCCTACCTAGCACAAGGAAGAAAGTCAGGGTTCATGGGGAAGATTGGAAAGGAAGCGTAAAACTTTCTTCATGTACAACTTTATGTTTATGTAGAAAGTTCTTAAGAAGTCCACAAAAAAAAAAATCCTGCTAAAACTAACAAGTGAACTCAACAATATTGCCCAAATCAGTTGTATTAATAAATGCTAGTAACAAAAGTCAAAATGATACTTTGTAACACCAAAGGGGTTTCAAATGACATGATAGCATTGAAACTGGGAAACACTTAGGAATGTATTATCAAAGGATGTGCAAGACGTGTACGTCGAAACCAGAAAATAATTGCGGAGAGAAATTAAATGGGACTTCCCCTCCCCCAAATGGAGAGAGTCACCATACTCCATACTCATGGGTTAGAAGACTGAATTTTAAGTGCAATACTTCACACACTGACCTATAGATTCAGGGCAATCCATCAACTCCATGCCAAGTGTTTATTCAGGAGAAATGAAGACATCTGTCCCCACTTACAGACTTGCACACAATGTCCCAAACAGCTTTATTCAGAATAGCCCTCTGGCTGAAAAAAACAAACAACAAACAAACCCAAAATGTACATTAATAAGTGAATTATACAAGCAATTATACAAGCATTAGAACACTTAGATGTTCTAGATTTACAACGTGGGGGGAAAATCAAAGCCGTCTGGTTTCCTACCACTAACCCTGTTCATGCTTTTGATGCAGAGCCAGCCTGCAATGTAGTCCTTAAGCCTCTACTATGGCCTCTACCTGAGGCCTCCTGCCTCTGTAGTTCTGGAAATTATATTGAGGTGTGAGTAAATCATCCAACTCCTAATAAAGTGAATGAATTCACCTGGGAGGTGTCATCCTTCAAGAGATGTGACAGCGGTGGGCGCCGTGCCAAGATTTCTGAGATCCTGGGTCCTCTGCTCTCACCAATACCTGCAGCCATCCCAGTATGGCCTCAGAGATCCCTTCTGACAGGGGACTTGGGGACAGCTGTCACTTCTGAGGAGTTGGTTTGGAGGGCCCTCTTGTGGCAGCGCCTCAAACTGAAGCCCAATTGCAGGTACACAGGGTAGCACACCTACAAGGCTGGCTCCACTGGGATGGAGATTTGTTTTGAGGCTGGAGCAGGCTTGTCAGGAATCTCAGGGTGAGCGGGCTGCTGGGGTAGCTTTTACTGGAGCAAAAGTTTGTACTGTGCGAGCAGAAGTCTCACAGTGACAGAGGTTTTCCAATACCATCGTTTTAGGACGGCTCCTCAACTCTCAGCCATGCCATTAAATGCTATTTCTTCCTCATTCACGGGGTGGGCTCCTGGAATCTATGTTTGTGAACATGGGCTCCCTTCCTGGACCACAGCAGTAGGACCTGGATGGGCACTTGGCACATCTGGACCAAGCAGGGTTGTTTTCCTGGAAACTTGGAAGGAGAGCAATACAGAGATACTAACCGGATAGCTGAGTCTCTGATAACATGGGGAATGTGGGGCAGCTGTTTGTTTAGTTCTACTTTGATATCTCCATGTGGGTTGAGTAAGAAAGAGAGCTGGGGAAATGGAGCAAACGTGCAGAAGGAGCCAGGTGCCTACACGCACGTGAGAGCCTTCCCTGTGTTCTCCTTTCTGGAAGCTTCTGAGGTCAGGCTGCATCCAGCTTTTGGGCTCTGAGATGCTCCTAGAACTTGTCGGGCATTCTTCCTTATGTCTTAAGCTACCTGAAGCTACATCTGACCTTGGTGCTTATCTCTAGTCTGTTCATTCAATCACACGTTCATTTATTCATTCAGCAAGTAATTATTGACCATATCAAATAATACTGCTATAGAAACTGGGGAAAGAGAAGTGAACAAAATGATTTCTTTTTTACTGTCACGTAGGGGAGACGAACACAAAAAAAGCAAACCCATAAGTACATCACACGTCAGATGGTGTGAAGGCTATGAAGAAAAGTGAGGTAGAGTAAGAGGAACAGTGGATGTAGACAAAGCAGTCAATAAAGGCTTCTCTGCTTAGGTGGGACTTGAGCAAAGACCTAAAGGAACCAAAGAAGCAGAGGGAGCCATGTAGCAACTTAAGGAAGAACATCGGGTAGAGAGAACAGTAGTCAAAGGTCCTGGGACAGGGCGTGTTTGAAGAACATCAAGGAAGTAACTTTGACTAATGGAGTGAGTGAGGGCTGAAGATGAGGCCAGAGGGGTGGAGGGAACTTGAGGGGGTAGGCCGTGTGGGTATTGTCGGGTGGTGATACGGGGCCTACAAGGACTTTGGAAGGACTTTGGCTCTTGTTCTCAGTTGGATAGGGAACAATCCTATTGTTTTCAGTACATGTTATGATCCTACTACATTTTTAAAGTTAATAATCAGAATTTGGTTTTTATTTTGGGAGTCGAGGGAGATCCATTCAACATTCTGGAATTGCAAAAATTACCATAGGCCTGGTGGGTAACAACCCCTGGAAGGTGCAGGTCTGGGTCCTTGGGAGCAATTGGGATGTATTTGTAGGAAGAATGAGGGCTCACCCTAAAATGGGCTGGATTTCGGTTTTGTCCACTTGATATCTCTAGGCTTTCACACACTTGATTTGTTCTCTTTTAGGGGCTTTCATTTGTTTTCTCCCATGAGACAGAGCTGAAGGATGGGCCAGGTCTGATGTCCTCTTACTTGGGAGGAGAGACCCTTCACCCTGCCCAGTCTCCCTCCATGGCCAAGGGGGAGGGAAACTGAGGGGTTATGGGGGGGGAGTTGGGGAGACAGCCTTACATTAGGACAGCACCAGAATCCATAGCAACAACCACACCATGTCCAACACAGTCTTGGGTAGGTCCAACCGCAAACCAGACCTGGGCTCCAGGCTTGGGGCAGGAGGGCTTTCCTCCACCCTAATCCCCAGTGGTCTTTCCCTTTGATGCCCCACGGAGCCCGGCTTGTGTCCTCCAGGAATGGCCCACTTTCATCTCTTCTACGTGGAGGGGACTAGCTTATTTTATGGTCCCCTTGGTCAGTTCCTTGCCATCCTGGATTGTTAGGTAGAACCCCTACTGGTCTGTGGGCTGAAGCCTCATGGTCCCAAAGTGGGTTAGTAGAGCCTGTGTGGAAGTAGAGTTCATTTATTTATTTAGTGACTATGTATTTACATATTCTACACGTCAGACTTTGTCCCCAAAGTGGATTTAAGGGAGACTTGATCAAGAGCCTTTCTATGAGCAGTGGGGTAAAATATCACACATGCTGGATGCAAGGGAACCCTGAATCCCCCAATCTTCACTGATGCTCCACTGATGCTTCACTGATGCTGTCACGGGAAGATGAATGCCAAGACCATAGGTCCTCATTTGTACGATACTGAAACGTTTCCTCTTGAAGTGTCTATAATCTCACTATATAACCACTCAAAGAAGACTTTCAAAGTCTTGTTACCTGATACCTAGGACTTGAATGGTGAGACCACGCCTCCAGGAAAAATTCTTTAAAATTTTTTTTTTTAAGATTTATTTATTCATGAGACACAGAGAGAGAGAGGCAGAGCCACAGGCAGAGGGAGAAGCAGGCTCCCTGTGGGGAGCCTGATGCTAGACTGGATCCCAGGACCCCGGGATCACACCCTGAGCCGAAGGCAGACGCTCAACCACTGAGCCACCCAGGGGCCCCTAGTTTTTCAATTCTATCACATGCTGCATTGATTTGCTACAACCACCAGAATGCTGCAGAATAAGCTGTCCCTAACTATAGGGGCTTAAAACAACAATTTTTTTTTTTTCCTGTGGCTCTGTAGGCTGGCTGGGGCTGTTCTGTTGATTTAGGCTTGGCTGGGCTGGGTGACTCTGCTTCAAGCTGTGATAGAAACATCTCTGCTTTTCCCTGATTGCCTGCGTGTTAGCAGGGGCAGCTCTGTTCCAGGTTTGTCCCTTCTGGCAGCTACCCAAAAGTGTTTTTTTTTTTTTTTTTTAGGGTAATGGTAGGAATATGTGAGGCCACTTAAAACATGTGTGCTTGCAACTGGCTTCCTGTTGCTTCCATTCCCTTCCATTGGTCAAAGCAAGACACGAGGTCAGGCCCAAATCTAGAAGAATGGGATTACTCTGCCCCAAATGAGGCCATGGAAAGGGTGTGGATACAGGGTGGGGTAAGAATCAGGCCAGTAATTCAATCTCACACCTGGTCAGTGCTCAATATGAACTGTTCGTCCCATGTGTTGACTTGTATATTCTCTAGGTTTTGAATGTGCACCCAGGAGAATTTAAAACTACTGTCTCCGGGGACTTTAAGTTAAGGATGTTAAGTCCCTTGGTTTCCTCAAGGGACTGCTGTTAGCTGCCGAAAGCACAAGGGGCCAGTCTGCCAGTGGTACTCGAGAAAGACAGAGAAGCTCTTTCTGAAATATAAAAACTGAAAAGCCTCCACCAGCCATGACTTGGGGCTTTTAAGATCTGGGTCTGGAGCTCCATCACTATGGACCCAAAACATCCATTAACAGGGCCATTAGCATGCGGCTGCCAGGGACAAGGCCAAGGACGAGGCCTCTGGGCCAGAGGGAAGCATTCGATTCCTCTACAAGACTGCAGGGAAGACTAATAAGAGGCCTGTGCCAAGGGCGGGCCACACATTATCTCATTTAATGCTGGCCGCAGCCCTGGAAAGTGGTATTTTTAAACCCACGAAATGGAGCTCTTATATCTGTGCCGTTATAATGCCTCTCCCTGGGTAATTACTTGAATGGGATTTTGTTGACTGAGATGCACTCCATTTCCCAGCATTGCTGGAAAATTTTGAAACACAGGTCAAGTACCCTTACCTTCAAGTTATATCAGGAAGCTTGCTTCATAGGAAATCCAGTGTCATGAGAATATCTCCATTAAGTGAGCACGCAATGCCTCTGAGACAGGCTGCAAGACCTCCTCATCTGCCCCCTTTGGAACCTGGAGGATGGGGCTGCTTCACACTTCTCCCATTCCCTTGCTGACCTCAATCTTGGGTCTTTAAATTTTTTTTATTTTTTATTTTTTTATTTATGATAGGCACACAGTGAGAGAGAGAGAGGCAGAGACACAGGCAGAGGGAGAAGCAGGCTCCATGCACCGGGAGCCTGACGTGGGATTCGATCCCAGATCTCCAGGATCGCGCCCTGGGCCAAAGGCAGGCGCCAAACCGCTGCGCCACCCAGGGATCCCAATCTTGGGTCTTTAGGTGCCATGCACAGGATGCTCTGTGGTCTGGAAACAGGCTGAACGGGACCCGCCCCACCCCCCTAGCCCTCCTGGAGGTGTTGGAGGCCCTCACAGCCCTGAGCCTTGGGACATCTCCTTCCATCTGTGTTGGTTGTCACCTTTGGTTATCTGCTGTCTACTCTTTAGCTGCCTTTGTTCAACAGCTAATTTGAAGGTCCGTGTCGAGTGGCTTTGGTGGCTGGGGAAGAGATGGGGTGGAGGTGACAGAGGCCAGGCAGAAGGAAGCACTGAGCTATTTCCTGCTCTTCTGCATCTTTTATCTTTTTAGATTTTATTTATTCATCCATTATGAGACACACACACACACACACACAAAGACGCACACAGAGGTAGAGACACAGGCAGAGGGAGAAGCAGGCTCCCTGCGGGGAGCCCGATGCGGGACTCGATCCCAGGACCCGGGGATCACGCCCTGAGCCAAAGGCAGATGCTCAACCACTGAGCCACCCAGGGGCCCCACATCTTTTATCTTCTTCTCCAACTCCCATCTGAGCTGTTCCCTGACTCCTCACTTAATTGCCCCCATGCCTGGAAAGTGCTCTCTGCCATTCCACCCTCTGCGTGCTCCCCTGTTCATTCCACATTCTCCTAAGACAGCAGTGAGGACAAGAGCCTCCAGCCATTTCCCAAGGCCACAAAGGCAGCCCGGGGCAGAGCTGCATCCCAGTTAAGGGGATCCAGGCTCCTACACACGTATCTCCCCATACCACTCACATAGTTGCCTATCGCAATGCTCCTCACATAAATCATCAGGAAGGGGGTGCGGGGGGTGGGTGGGAATTTGCTCCATAAAAATCAGATTCTGACTCAGCAGGTTGGGGGGGGGTCTGCATTTCTAACGAGCTTCCAGGCGCTGCTGGTGCTGCTGGCCCATGGACCACCCTTTGAGTAGCCAGAGTATATGGTGTTTTACGAAGAACTTCTATAAATATTATTCCTCTTGTTCGTTGCCACAACCCAGAAGTGCTGGCAGGGCAGGAGCTAGTGCATTTATATTTCATGGGTGAGGAGGCTTAAGATCGGAGAGCTGGCAGGCAGGACGTGTTGGAGGCCGCCTGGGTAGCATCAAGGAATTGGACCCCAGGCTTTCGATTAGCAACTCGATCCCTGGTTTATTCTGCTCAACGGTGAGGACACCGCGGCGTGGAGCTGTGGGCTCCAGCCTGCCCGGCACGGCTCTGCAGCTGCTACAGCCGCTGATGTGTTTGAGGTCACCCACAGCCCTGCCTCTGAAAGCAGCCTTGAAACTGCGGTGACTGTCCTATTATTCTGAGGTCCCGTTGTTCCTGGCCTACTGAGGTGCCCCAGTAAAACGTAAGACTTCGGGAAAAGTGGTGTGTGGCCATAGGTTGAGAACACGCACATCTCAGAGGGCCGAGAGCTCCCGGTTTCCCTGTATGAGATCAGGTGTGCTTCGTGAACTGTTCTTGGCTGTGGAAATGGGCCATATAAATTATACATCGACATAGCATACATCCCTGCTGCAATCTGCCCGAAGGCCTTGCGATGGTGGAGATGACGGATCGCCTCACTGGGGAAGGGTGGGCTGTGCCGAGGCACCTGAGAGCATCAGAGAAAGACACCAGTTCGACAGGATGTTACCCCCTTTGATCCTTTTTTCTTGAGCCACTGTTCAGCTGGCATTTGCACCTGCCTCGCATTAGGGTATGTCATTTGTCCGTCGGTCCCTCAGGAAATGCCATCCATCCAACGAGTGGATGAGCTGAGTGCTCAGGCCATTCCTCCCTACAGCTCCTCTGTTTCTTCCCCGAGAAACCTGATGTCACATCTCGTCTCCACCAGCCTAACATGCATGCGACTGTGTTCTAGAGGGGCGCTACTCAGAGTGCCTGTCCGCTTCCACAAAAGCAGCTTGCACCATGCTGTAAACTAACACACCTATCACACCACTGAGAGTCTAGCAAAGTGGCTGACTTATCCTCTAGCATGGGGTTTTATCATCTCATGGACCCAAAGATAATTGTGGACTGCTGACCTGTGGGCCACATGCCGGGAGCCCTGTTCTAGAGCACTTTCTGGGCATCAGGCACACAATTAAATGCTGTGTGTGTGTGTGTATAGTATATACATATACATATATACATATGTATATATATTTACATCTATGTGTGTATTAATTTCATTCATTAAATTATGCCATAAAATTAACTTTTTCTCCTTTTTGGTGTATAGTTCTATGAGTTTGAACACTTGTATGAGTTCATGTAACCCTGACTATAATCAAGATACAGAACAGATCCCTAACTCCAACAAACTTGCTCCTCCTATGCCTTTGTAGTCACCTTCCTGACCCATCCAGAACTCCTGGCAACCCCTGGAAGGTAGACATTTAGGTGGGGAGCCAAGTTGGACCATGCAGAGGAGGGTACTATCCTAGGGAAAGAAGGAGCATAGGGCTCTGAGACTGCACTGAGCAGAACTTAATGAGAATCAACTCCTACGATCAGGTCCCTTTCCTTACAGGCAGGACCTCAAAACTCTGCCCACATCTAACTGCAAAGGGCCTGGGAAATAGCACCTTTGCTCTGGACCGTCACTGTCTCGAACCTATCCTACAAAATAGGAGGGGTGACAATTATAGCCTCTGCCACAACAATGAAGTTCAGGAACTGTCTTGTTTCTTTGTTATTTTTTGCTTTTTGGAAACAAATCAAGTGTGAGGCTCCCTGCAGCACGCCCTGGCTCGACTGTCCAGAACCATGTGGAGAGAGACCCCTGGAGTTTTGCATTGTTCCCTTGATGCTTAGCCCAGCTGACAAGGGTGGCTCTTCATTCTCTGTGGCTCTGAGGAGGGGATAGAAGATACTTTTTCTCCCCGAAGGCCCGGCCACGGGACTCTGCCCTGCTCCCACCCCTGCCGTGAAGGCCACCGCCTTCATAGGATTGGCCTGTTCAGCATCTCCTCAGCCACCTGCATCCAGGGCGTTATAAGGCATTCTTGAGGAACACCCCAAATCTCAGGGGTTCCTGACATCGTCTCCGGAGCCTCAAGATTAAATATTTAAAATCAGTATGAATTCCTAAATTCACACTAATAATGATCTTAAACATCCATATATATTTAAAATAGTCTTAAAAAAAATAAATTGGACAGAGCCTTGGGGAAACTGACCAGCCTCTGACATTTAACTGAATCGAACATGGTTCCTGCAGATATTTACAAAGCAGATGTCTCGGTCAGGAGCCTGGCAAGAAGCAGAGTCAATTTGGGTAATTTCAGGAGAATTTAATACGGAAATCGCACTGTGCTTTGGAGGTAGTAGTAACATCAGGCGGGGGGGGCGGGGGCTGTTCCCAGCACACAGAATTGTCCTGAGGGCTTTTCCCAGGGTCAATGATTTAATCCTGGGGAGGGGGGGGGCAGGAGCAAAGGACCAGCAAAACCGCGGTGAGGACGGGGAGGCGTTCCAAGCCACTTTTGATCAAAGCTACAAGGAAGTGGATCCGAGCCAGTCCCTGCAGCGTGGAGTTGCTTGAAGACGACACGTTTATGTGAAACGCCCAGATGGAGGCCCGAAGCGGGAGGTAAATAACACTCCTGGATCAAAATGCACAATTTATGTGAGGAGCCAACAGTGGTGAGTGGCATTTCCCCGAGTGGGCGGGAGGGTGAGGAGGGGGGAGAAAGAGGGAGGAGGGGGGAGGAGGGAGAGAAGGGGAGGAGGGAGAGGAGGGGGGAGGAGGGAGAGGAGAGGGAAGGGAGAGGAGGGAGGAGGAAGTAGGAGGGGGAGGAGAGGAGGGGAGTGGAGGGAGAGGAGGGGGAGGAGGAGGAAGGAGTGGGAGGAGGGAGAGGAGGGGGGAAGAGGGAG
This sequence comes from Canis lupus familiaris, assembly GCF_011100685.1. Classification (NCBI taxonomy): domain Eukaryota; kingdom Metazoa; phylum Chordata; class Mammalia; order Carnivora; family Canidae; genus Canis; species Canis lupus. The sequence continues at coordinate 63,513,915 of NC_049229.1, forward strand.
AGAAGGGGGTGGAGGGAGAGGAGGGGAAAGGTGGGGGAAGGGGAGAGGCGGAGAGGAGGGGGAGAGGAGGGGGTAGGGTTGTGCATGTTCAGACAGGATCCGGATCAGCAGGAAGTCTGCCTTCCCGCCCTTGCTGGAAGAGAGAGAGAGAGAGAGAGAGAGAGAGAGAGCGTGAGCAGCGGGGAGGGGCAGAGAGAGAGTCTTAAGTAGACTCCACGCTCAGTGCAGAGCCTGAAGTGGGGCTCAGTCTCATGACCCGGAGCAGAAACCAAGAGTTGGGGGCTCAGGCCTGACTGAGCCCTCAGTGTGCACCAGCCAGCTCTCTTTAATCACCCCCTTCGAGAAAGGCCAGAAGAGGGAGGCCTCCGAGGTCAGTAAGGTCAGCGGTGGTCACCGTTTGCCAGGTCCCTCAATATGCACCACTATCCTGCAAAGTAGGCGTTGTTGTCCTTTTCTTATAGATGAGGAAACGGGAGGTCCAGAGAGGTTAAGTAACTCGCCCAAAGTCACACAGCTGGTTCTGGCAGAGCTGAGGCTCAATTTCAACCCGGTGAACTTCCTGTTCCACTATGTTGCCTTCCACAGCTGGAACAGAGACAAAAAACACGGGAGTGCCGGCGAATGGAACAGACCTCGGGCATATGTAATGGGAGGACACACGCTGAGGAGGGGAGGAGCATTAGGGCTATCTGAGATAGTTCCAGGAGGAAAGCAGACATAAATTGAACTTTGCAGGGCAAGGTGAGTTGCTATTAATGGGGCAAAGGGGAAAAGCATTCATGGTGGGGGAACAGCATAGCCAAGTGCACGGAGGCAGGGAGGAACACGGTGTCTACCACAAGCAGAGGCAACGATCCTGGTGAGAGCAGGAGGCTCAACTGAGAGGGACTTGCCTTAAAAAATATGGGGGCCAAGACAGTGGACTGGCCTCTGTGGTACTTAGGCATCAGCTCAAGTTCTTAATAGAAAGGCAAAGGGATGGAAACAGTGATTAAGGAAGACTAAAATCCGAGGTGCACAGCTGACCTGCCACAGAGGGTCTCTGAAGAGTGCAGGTGATACAGCTCTATAAATTAGATATTGATAATAAACAATTTTCAAACCCAGTCATCATATGTTTTGCTTCTAGCATCAGGTCTATCTTAAAAAGGGCTGTATTAAAAAATGTAGCTAACATATAAAGTAGGTGTTTTTCCCTTTTTTCTGACTTAATTAATTTTTTAAAAAATTTATTTATGATAGTCACAGAGAGAGAGAGAGAGGCAGAGACACAGGCAGAGGGAGAAGCAGGCCCCATGCACCGGGAGCCTGACGTGGGATTCGATCCCGGGTCTCCAGGATTAAGCCCTGGGCCAAAAGCAGGCGCTAAACCACTGCGCCACCCAGGGATCCCCTGACTTAATTAATTTTATTTAATTGCCACTTACATTGCTTTTCTGGAAAACTACTCTTACCCTCTGTCCCCTCCCCACCGTGAAACCCATTGTGCCGACACAGCCATGAGATGAGCCCCGTTGCTTTGACAATGGACATGGTGAGCACCTGTAGCTAACACCCTGCCGTCTGCCCCTGGACTGGCCTGAACCCCCAGCAGGTGCTGGAAAGGAAGGCTTGGTCTGGGGAGCCCCAGGGCGCTGATGCCTACAGTGGGCCCCAGGGTGTCAGTCTCTGCTTAAACCCACAGTGGAAGAGCTCCTCTTCCAAGAAATAGTGAGAGCCTGGAAGCTGCTTTTATTTGATTTTTATAATATTGTTAAATCAAAGTTAAACAAGCATAAACGAACTTTCCTCAGGGCTCTAGAAATGAGCAGGCTAGAGAGGGGTGGAAGCAGTGGCTGGGATAGTAAGGGGTCATCTGAGATGTGTGAGGGGGTGATAGTCCGAGACCATGGCCAGTCCATGTCCACGGAGAGTGAGGCTCTGTGCTAGGCAGGGGTAGATGCAAAGGTCAGTGAGGCCAAGTCTGTTCTTGAGTGGAGAAGCCACAGTTTGAGTCTTTAGTTGTCACCTTTTCAAGGGTCCCTTCTCTGCCACACACATACCTGTCCGCCTCAGGAATAGGTGCCTAATCTGGGGGCCCTACAACCCCATGTGTTCTATTGATTGTGTTGTTCCCCATACTGGATTGTCATCTGCTAACTTACATGTCTTCTGTGCTCTTGTCACTGCTCATACACCATTGCTTGGATCAACGTTTTAAAAAATTGATGGACCAGTGAAACAGGGTAAGGGAATTTAAATCCATGGAGGGAGTGAATGGCTGATGTTGAGTTATCTTAAGGACCATTGGCTTTCCTAAGAGAAGCAATTTAGGAAATTTCCTCTAGAAACTCAGAAAGAAACCATCTTGTGTGTTTGGGGGCTCAGGGTGGTTGTGGAATTCTAAGAAACTGCAGCCACTGACGGGCTAATGGATGCCTGGCCACCTGGCAGGCTGGCTGGTGGGGCAGAGCCACTAGGAGGAAGCACCAATCACCTTTGACCCTCTTACTCCTGGGGAGGAGAACGCATCATGTACCCATCAGGCTTCATTCTCCAATGACCGGGAGAGGGAATGGCTTAGGGTGACATGACCACAGCCAGGGGAATGTTGCCCCTCTCTCTTCTGGTCTACTGACATAATGGTGTCAAGCCATAGGTGACCATGCTCGACCAGCATGATAGCACAGTATTTGAAAGGGAAAGAGAGGTGACCTGCTGCCACCCAGTTGGTAGGCATTTGTAGATTGTCATGTGAAGAATCTTTTGTCCTTTCCCCACATGATCCCGATTCTTCCTTGACCTCTCTTTTCTTTTACTGGTTCTGGAAAAGATTTCTTAGGCCTTGGGACAATAGTAGGCAAACTATAGGTGATGAAAATGCATTGCCACATTCCATTCTCCAATGTGACGTTCACTCCAATTATGTGGGCATAATGAGTTGACACAAGACACAGAGTGGTCATACACTCATACCAGGCGGTTATGGTTTCTTAGCAACAAACTAGAAACTGTTAAGTAGATTTTGTTTGTGTCTGGGCTCGTGTGTATCAGTAGCTGTGTAGTCACTGCTGGATGTAGATGGGCATTTTGTGCGTGTGTTGTTTTCTTCTCTAGATTCCTTTGCAATGCAGTCACCTAACGAAGAGTTTGAAAGGTCGTAGTGTTTCTGAAATTGTTTCATGGGTCTGGAGCTAATTTTAAGGGAAGCTAATCTTACCTGCTTATGTTTACCATTTAATGCGTGCTATGCTGTGAGTTAAAACAATTTACCTGGAGTAGCAGAGAGTAGCTATTCCTAAGAACTGCCTTAGTTTCTAAATCCAACAGTCCCCCCCTATTTTCTCTTGCTCAAATTATCTTTGAGGACGTACTTTATTTCTATTTTACCTCCTGCAATAGAGGTTCAGAGAGGAGAAGTCCCAGATCCCTTGGCTAGGATTAGGACTCAGACCCAGATCAGGAGGTTTCTCGTGTGAAACTTGAACCGCTATATATAGTGCGATTCCTCAAACATGATGGCCAGAATGATCTTGGGTGTCTGTGACACGTGTTATCACTAGGGCCCAGCATCAGGTGGTCATTGTTTTGGCAGACCCTACCTCTGGGTCAAGATGTGGGAGGGAATAAAGCCAGGCTCTAGACCCCATAGGCCACCCGGCCGGCCGCATCACTGGTAATCTATTGGTGTTGCTAAGTGAATGAATGCATACACGAATGAATGAGTGAGTGATTCCAATTCCATTCACAGCCAAGGTTCACACTCGCCCTGCACACTGAAGCAAAACATAATGGTTTCCATTACCCAATACTTGGGAGATAATTTTGCTGTAAACAATGGTACTTTTGCATGTTACCGGAGAATTGTAAGTTCTCATTGTTCAAATTATTGTTCTCAATAATTATTGTGGTGACACAGGGAGAGAAACGGAGCTGCCCCCTCTTATGAAACAGTGAGCCAGCATGAGTCAGGAATGAGCATTAGTGAGTATTGTTGCAAACAGGTGGCAACGGACTGCCTCGCTCTGTTTGCCAAGACAAATGCTATCGCAGTGCGCAGCGTTACAGATCCTTGCATGGTCTTGCTGAGAAATTGTGTACAAGCATTTGATATCAGCCGAATCCATTTTATCCTGAATGTGAGCCATTCTGACATAGGCTTACTACCAAGGTGCTTTGAGTCTTTTGGGCCACAGCATCTATTTATAGCTGGGGCTCCGAGTATAAAGGAACAAAAGCCCAGCTTCACCTCCTCATCCAACCTACACCCTCTGGAAGCACCTCATTGTGCACTCTTTATCTCCAACTTGCGCCTAGATGTGAGGTCTAGAGAGACCTTTGTGCTAGAGGACCATTATTCACTCTTTCATTTGTTTCCATTCATTAAACATGCCTATGTGTTCTCTCTTATAGTAAATGCTCATCAATTTTTTGCCAAGTGCCAGACACATTGGGAGATGCAAAAATGAATGTCATTCTTCACGGTGAAGAAGTCCCACTCATGGGACACAGTGCCTTTGGCAGTGGGGCAGATTTTATTTAAGATTTATTGGCAGAGAAGGGGTCGTTCCAACTCAGCAATGCCAACAACTCAACATTGAATATTGAACATCACTGTCTTTATTTTTTTTTTAAGATTTATTTACTTTTCATGAGAGACCCACAGACAGAGAGGCAGAGACAGGTAGAGGGAAAAGCAGACTCCCCACAGGGAGCCCGATGTGGGACTTGATCCTGGATCCTGGGATCACGCCCTGAGCTGAAGGCAGATGCTCAATCCCTGAGCCACCCAGGAGTCCCGAGCATCCACTGTCTTTAAAAGTCTTCCTAGGGGATCCCTGGGCGGCGCAGCGGTTTGGCGCCTGCCTTTGGCCCAGGGCACGATCCTGGAGACCCGGGATCGAATCCCACGTCGGGCTCCCGGTGCATGGAGCCTGCTTCTCCCTCTGCCTGTGTCTCTGCCTCTCTCTCTCTCTCTCTCTGTGACTATCATAAAAAAAAAAATAAAAAAAATAAAAAAAAAATAAAAGTCTTCCTACTCCCATGGCTTGTGTTCCGGCTATTCCCACTCTCCCTTCTCTCTCAGCTGGGGATACTTGCATTCCTGCCTCCCGAAATAATTCAAGGAATACCTTTGATGGCTAAAGTTTCATTGATAGAATCCTCTTGAGTGTTACTCCCTCTCCTCCCTGTCCTTTTAAGGGAAAGGAATGAGAAGTATAAAGATTTGCTTTGGAAATAGCTATTTTTTTTTAAGCTCTTGAGTAACTACCATCAGTTTTGGTTTTATTTTTTTTAATTATTATTTTAAAAGATTTTATTTATTTATTCATGAGACACACACACACACACACACACACACACACACACAAAGGGGCAGAGACACAGGCAGAGGGAGAAGCAGGCTCCATGCAGGGACCCCGATGTGGGACTTTATCCCGGGACTCCAGGATCACGCCCTGGGCCAAAGGCAGGCGCCAAACCGCCGAGCCACCCAGGGATCCCCCAGTTTTGGTTTTAAAGCACTGTCATGGTCACTACATGAACCTGTACTTGTGAACAGCTTGCATATCTTCTTTCTCTTCTTAGATCGTAAGCTCATACAGGCAGAGACTTCATCATTTTGTATCCCTTTTCTTCTCTTAGCACCAAACATGGTGCTACGCAAGTATGGTGATGCTTTATCCATGTTCTTATTAGATCAAACAAGTTTTCATATTGGGGTTGAATAAAGGAGTCACTTCCTTTATACAACAGGATAAAGGATGTGCATGTGGGGCAGGAACCCAAACCAGCTTTCAACTCTGTTGTTGAAGGAATCGATGAATAAATCCAAGGTAAAAACGTAGCCTAGTGTGATCCTAGAGTCCTGGGATTGAGTCCTACATTGGGCTCTCTGCATGGAGCCTGCTTCTCCTCCCTCTGCCTATGTCTCTGCCTCTTTCTCTGGGTCTCTTGTGGATAAATAAGTAAAATCTTAAAAAACAAAAACAAAAACAAAAACAACGTAGCCCAGGAACAAATGTGTAATGTGGCCAGGTATATGCTAACAGAGAATGGTGAGGCTGGAAGCAACTGGCTGGCACTGCTTCCCTTCATTGCTTTGAAACCCAATTTACAAAACAAGACAAAATTTTGTGCTAACAAACATAGAATCCCAACCTCAGAAACTAATGAATGAGGGAAGCTCGCCTTCATAGACATATTGTGCTAATCTGCTCTGCTTGTGTGCGTGCTCTAGTGTCCCATTGGACTTGGCTTACAAAACACAGGTTCAAGGATAAAGTTAAGGACTTCAAGAACGTGACAGGAGAGCACGAACCTCAAGTCAGGGGCCCATCTGTGTTCCAGGCCCTCTCTGTGAGACTGTCCAGGCTGCAGGCCCACGAAGCTGGCCCTACCTGGCATATAGTAAGTACTCAATAAATATTTGGTTGATGAATGAACAGATGTCATCTTAAGCACAGGCCTCACTAACCAAAGCTCAATTATTGAAGTTAATCTAGAACCCAGTTACAATGGTGGAGGTGAGGGGCTTCCCTTACATGTCTGCCAAGCAATTCTCCATGACACCAGCTGGGTGTCCTACAATTTAGCTTAGTTCTGACACCATCTAACTGGAGGCAGCATCAGATCCTGTCCCATCCCACAAGACTGCTCCTCATTCAGATGGCAATCCCAAATCTGAGTTGTCACTGAGCTTCTGATCAATCAGCTACAAATCAGAGGTTCCCACAAGCCCTTCTTCAGGTTCAAGTAATTTGCTGGAGAGTCACAGAACTCAGGAAAAAAGTTTACTTCTGTTTATGGGTTTCTCGTAAAAGCATGTGATAAAGGATACAGACCAACAGCCAGGTGGGAGAGATGAGTAGAGCAAGGTATATGGACGGGGGGCTTAGAGCTTCTGGCTCTGTCTGGCTATGCCTCCCTTCCCACACCTCCCACCTGTTCACCAAGCTGGAAGCTCTCCGAACCCCCTGCTGTTGGGATCTTAGAGATGTTTTCTTACTTAGGCAAGGTCAATTGTAAACTCCATTTCTATCCTTCTTCCCTCTCTGGAGGATGGGGCTAAAAATTCCAAGCTTCTATCCATGGCTTGGTGTTCCTGGGGACCAGCTCCCCTCCATGAGCGCTCCCAGAGTCTCCTCAATAGAACAAAAGAAGCTCCTAGTGCTCTAATCACCTAGGAATTTACAAAGCTTTTAGAAACTCTATGCCAGGAACCAGGGGCAGAGAGACAAAGGTATATATTCTCTGTTATCTCACAATTGTCTCTTAACGGCAGACACAATAGAAATATTGGTCTCAGATAATTTTTAAAAAGAACTTCTGAGCCAAGAGTTTTAATCTTTTTCTTATATGAGTTTTGTTCATTAGCTGCAATACTGAGCAGATTTGTTTAATCAATTCTGTCCTTTGCTAGAGAGAAGAGGTCCTCAAGAGAGAGGAGGACAGAAATGGATGGGACATGAAAAATTCATAGTTGGGGGAAGCAAGTCCCTGCAAAGGAAAGATGAATTTTCGTGGTGTATAGAATTTGATCTATTAATAACCACTGTGCTGTGTATTACAGCCTCACCCCAGCTGATTGTCACACGGTTGCGAACAAATTTGTTGAGTCAATGCTTCTTCCAAACTTTGAGGGGCTGGTGAGTTGTACCTGTGTGCCCTGGGCTTTCATGCCTATTCACGTTTTGATGCCAAGGCAAATAAACACAACAGAGAGAGGTGGGGATGTAGTTTTCTCAAAGGGATAGAGGGGAAGACCCCAAATGGCAGACACCTGAAGTCCTAGTTTTATTTTGCCTATCTCCGAAATGAAGCTCATTGCTGATAGTCAAGAGAATCAGATTTATATCACATTTATTTATTCGTTCAACCACTAGTTGTCGAGTGTGTACTGTATGCCAGGCATTGTGTTAGGTCCCAGGGCTTTAAAGTGAAATTTGGCTAAGTCCTAGTTATCAGTCTATCCTCAAATGACAATGTGGTGGTGGGGATGGGGTGGGTGTGGGGCCCTCCCATGTCCTGGCACCTTGGTGAAATGACGGTTCCCAGCAGGAGCCCCCAGGTGCTGGAGGAAGTCATTGGACCCCACAGAGGTTGGTAAGCACAGGTCATCATGGCAACAGATGAGCCAGAGCTGGGACTGGGTGTGAGCGCCCCAGCTATGAGTGTATGTCTCCTCCTCCTCCTCCCCCTCCTCCTCCTCCTCCTCCTCTGCCTGGGTCCTCACCTGATGAGTCCTTGCTTCTGTAGGATCAGTATCCTGGTAGTGGGATTTGGCTGGAGAAGAACAAGCAGATGGAAGGGGGCTTCCAGGGCAGGGGAGAGGACACTAGAGACACTACATATTTGGATAAAATGAAAAGTGAAAAGCCTACCACTCATTGGCTCCTCATCGTGTGCCAGGCACTGTGCTATATACATTCCAGCTGCATCTCAGCTGATTCTCAGCATAACACTGTGTCCTTCCCCCATCAAAGAGGCAAGGAGACAGGTTCAGATGGGCTGAGCTAAGGTGGGAATCTGGGTCTGTCTGATTCCCACACCTGTGGGAGAAACGCCCATGTTGAGAAATGCCGTGTTTCCCACGTTGAAAAACATTGAATGGCAGTGGTTCTGAACTGCAGGTGTAGTGTACCTGGGGGTATGGCCAAAATCCAGATTCCTAGGCATGGCCCCAGACCTGCTGGATCAAGATGTCTGGAGATGGAGTCCAGGAATCAGAGCACCAAGGGATATTGGAGACTGCCTGGTCTGAGTGAGGCCTGGAGAGGAAGTGACTTGCCCCATGTCCCAGGGCTAGTTAGGACCAGGATCTGGGTCTTCTAAGAGGTGTGAAGGGGGTGTGTTCACAGAGAACCAGAAGAGGGTATGGTGGGCCCAACCACTGAAAATTGTTCTTCACTTATGATGCTAAGGCTCCATCTAACTGGTGCTCCAATCAAGAAAAAGAAAAGAGAAAAGAGCCCCAACTGGTGCTTTATTATATTTTCTCTCCAGCATTTCTGCCTGCAAGGCCAACCCACTTCCTAGCCTGGTCACCAGGGTAACCATCACTCCCACCTTGACATTCAAGTGCATACACAGCTTCTTGCACCCACATCCAGGGCCGTAGGACCCAGCCCTATAATCAGCCTCCTGCTGCCTCTATAGACAGCCAGCAGCATCAGCTCCCTGCTTTCTGGGCCCATCACCCCATCGCAGTTCTGCAGACACTCCCCCCCCACGCTCACACACTGAGTTCTGCTTCCCTCGCCCACTGCCTCCCAGGAGACAAATGTGCAATCTGCTCTCAGCGTGTATCATCACCTCTGGAGGGAGGAATCTGCCCTCGAGTTGGGACACAACCCAACACACACGGCCCACACATGAGGAAAAACACCCCCTCCCTGAGGAAGGGAGCGGTGGCAGTGAACGCCCTCTTTCCCTCCAGAGACAGCTGAGGGGGCAGCTGGAGTTTAGGAATGATTTGTGAAGTGATGATCAGGAGAGGGGCTGCAGAGACTAGGGAGGAGGACTGGGGGGAGGCTGGGGGCCAGATCCCATTGCTAAGGTAGTAGCTCCCTGCCTGCTGAGCCAAAGGGCTCCCTGCTCCGGACATCAGAGTCCCTCTGTCACTACAGACACCTGGCGTCTGACCCTGTAGATGATGAGTCTGGGTGCCCTTCTTCAAAGACCCCATCAGAACAGTTCCATGAAGCTGGGCTGCTGGGGCCTTGGGGTCCCCATCAGGACTTCAAAGGACCAATTCCATCCAGCTCCTGGACTCAGGGGCCCACCCAAGGGCCCTGCCAGCCAGACTGTGCTCTTCTGAGCTCCTGCCTCAACTGTTGGGGCTCATTAGAGCTCCCCACTAGCTCTCTCCTGCCTCTGTGCCACACACTCCAGCTGTTTCCCTCTTCTCTTATTCCTTCCCTTGGCCCTCCTGTCTCCCTTGTCTCCTAGGCGCTGAGCCACTTGCTGAGCCCTGGGGACCAAGGATTGGTTACCCTCCTTTCTCCTTTCCTTGCAGCCTCAGGCCGGCCCCTTCAGACACCTGCCCCATTTCCTGACTGGGCTAAAGCCTTCCTCCTGAGGGCTTGGGCTCCGGCTTCCCCAGAGGCTGCTGAAGGAACCCACTGAGACCATTAAAGTGCAAGAGAGTTGACTCCCCAGGAGCCAACTTTGACCAGTGGGAAGCAAAAGGCAAGAGGAAGCCTTACTGGTTCCCAAGCCTGGGCTTCCTCACAGCCTGCTTGGAGATGTCCTGTATGGGACCTGGCTGGGCCGCTGCCTGGGTTGGGGGCCCGCCTGGTAGTCCGAGTATTTGCTTCCCCTTCTGTCCTACCTCACCTCACTGTCCCTCACTCCAGCTGCCCTGGGATCTTACCTCTTATGGAAGTGTTAGCGCTCTAGCGTGCCCTCAGACTTTTCTAGAGAATCTGGGCTAAGTTGGCACTAAGATTCAATTAGAGCAGAATTCTCATTCCGTATCAGCTGGCCTAACTCCCTCATTCATTGGAGGGAGCTGAGGCCCAGAGAAGTTAAGTGATTTCACCAAGTTGACAGCCAGTTAGTGGAGATTCATTACTCCATTATTCATTACTTTCTGCCAATTCATTACTTTAACAAATAACTAATGAGCACCTGTTAGGCACCAGGCATGATTCTAGGCACTGGGAAGGCGGTGGGGGTGGGGGTGGGGGTGAATAAAATAGACAAAAATCTCTGCCTTTGTGGAACCCAACGTCCGAATGGAGGATTGGAGGAGAAAAACGACTATAACTGAGATGATTAGGTGAAATATTCAGAATGTTAGACTAATAAGTGCTGTTGGTGGTGCTGGGAGGTGTTATGGGCTGAATGGTGTCCCCCCCCCCATTCATATGTTGAAGCCGTCACCCCCAGGTCCTCACCATGGGACTGTATTTGGACATAGGGCTATTAGAGATGCTTAGGTTAGAGTGGGATCTAATCCGAGATGACTGGTGTCCTTATAAAAAGAGAAAATTGGGGGGACACCTGAGTGGCTCAATGGTTGAGCATTTGCCTTTGGCTCAGGTCATGATCCTGGGGTCCTGGGATCGAGTCCCCACATTGGGCTCCCCACAGGGAGCCTGCTTCTCCCTCTGCCTATGTCTCTGCCTCACTCCCTGTGTCTTTCATGAGTAAATTTAAAAAATGTTTAAAAAAAAGAGGATATTTGGACACACAGAGAGACACCAGGGATGCACACAGAAAGGAAAGACCATGTGAGGACATAGCAGGAGGGCAGCCACCTGCCAGCGTCAGGAGAAACCAGCCCTGTCTACACCTTGATCTTGGAATTCCAGCCTCCAGAACTGTGAGACAATAAATCTCCATTGCTTAAGTCACTGAATCTGTGGTATTTTGTGATGGCAGCCCGAGCAGACTAATATAGTGGGATTTTAATTTCATAAAAGGCATCCGGAGCTGGCCTCACCAAGAAGGTGACACTTGAGGAACATCCTGAAGGATGTGATAGCGGGAGTTCCCTGACAATCCGATGGAAGAGCATTCCAGGCAGAGGGAATTGCAGGCTCCGTGGCTCTGACTCGGATCAGACCTCGAGTGTTTTGAGGACTAGCAAGGAGGCCAGTGTGCCTGACAAGAGCAGCAGGGGTGGGGGAGAAAATGGGAGGATGAGGCAAGAGAGGTGAGAGGGGCAGGGGGGGACATCCTCTGTGTGAGATGGGGAGTTATTACAGAGTTTAGAGCAGTGGTTCTCAACTGGGAGGAAAGGGCATTTTGCTCTCAGTGGACATTTGGCAATGTCTGAAGACATTTCCATTTTTCACTTGGGTCGGGGGTAGGTGAGGAAAGGTCAGGATAGGATGCTGGCATCCAGTGAGTAGGGGCCAGGGGTGTTGCTAAATATCCTACCCTGCACAAGACAGCATTTCTCTCCCCTTCCCCAACTAAGAATTGCCAGGGCCCATGGAGTCACAAGGTTGAGAAGCCCTGTTGTTGACAGCATGAAGTGACTGAGTCTGACTTTCATGTTCATAGGATCACTCTGGCTGTGATTAATGGTACACTATGTTTTTCATGTTTTTTTTTCTTAAATATTTTATTTGTTTGAAAAAGAGAGAGAGAGAATGAGCAGGAGGGGTAGAAGGAAAAAGAGAGAGAGAGAGAGAGAGAATCTCAAGCAGCCTCCATGCTGAGTGCGGAGCCTGACATGGGGCTCGATCTCACAACCCTGAGATCATGACCTGAGTGGAAAGCAAGAGTCGGATGCTTAACCGACTGAGCCCCCCAGGCACTCCAACAATACACTACATTTTTGTGTTGGTCATCTCCTTTTCTTTTCTTGGTCATTTTAACTACATAGGGATATTAGATGTGTATTACTGTTTTTGAACATTATGTAAGAGTTTCATACTGTAGGTAACTTTGCATTTATTGTTCAACACGTTCATGAGATTTATCTTTATTGAATTATGTACCTGCGGTTCATTTCACCATCATAGTTTTCCATCGATTTGAGTATAAAATAATTGATCTATTCTCCTGTAGAGAGGCATTTGAGTTGCTACCAGGATTTTGCTGTCACAGTTTGTACTGCTGTGAACCTTCTCATGCAGATCTCTTTGTGCAGGTGTGCTAGAGTAAATGCCCTGAAGAGATTTGTTCCATTCAAGAAGTTAACGCCAAGTTATTTTCCAATGTGGTTTCCAATGTGGTTTCCACCGATCGGCATGACCACCAACGCTCTGCAAGAGTTCTTCTTGCTCTACATCCTTCCAATATTTGATGAGTTCAGACTTAAAAATTTTTGCCCATTTGGTGGGTGTGTCCATTTATCATCCTCTGATTATTAAGATAAGGTTGAGCTTCTTTTCACAGGTTTATTGGTGATTCCCCTTCTCTAAGGTGGTTGTTTGCCTATTTTGCCCATTTTCCTACTTAGTTGTCTTCTCTCACTGATTTTTTTTTTTTTTTTGGGAGTTCTTTCTGGACAGCAATCCTTTGATGAATTTGCCATGACTATCTTTTCCCAGCTGATTGTCTTGTCACACTGTCTTTGTGGTGTCTTTTGATGAATACCAGTTCTTAATTTTAAAGCAGTTAGGTTCATCAATCTTGTATTTTATAGCCTGTGCCTTTTGTTTTAAGAAAATGCTCCCTATTCGGACGTTGTAAAACTATCCTCGTGTATTTTCTTTTTTTAAAATTTTTTTATTTATGATAGTCACAGAGAGAGAGAGAGGCAGAGACATAGGCAGAGGGAGAAGCAGGCTCCATGCACCAGGAGCCCGATGTGGGATTCGATCCCGGGTCTCCAGGATCGCGCCCTGGGCCAAAGGCAGGCGCCAAACCGCTGCGCCACCCAGGGATCCCAATCCTCGTGTATTTTCTTGGAAGAGTTTGGAAGATCTTTCATGTTTAGATTTTGCTGTTGCTGTCATGGTGACATAAATGGACTCATCTAGGCTAGCAACGTTTCCAGTGGTGGAGCTTCAACTGGTCTTGCAACTGGTCAGGTCTCTGTGACGGTAGAAGAGGTGTGATAGGGTTCTTGTGGCACCGACTAGAGTCTTCATGCAGGAACCACAGTGCCAGATCCTCACAGCTCATCTCTCCATCTTGGTTTTGCCACAGAAGGAAAGAAAGCACTTGGTGTGCTGGTTCATTTCTATTTTCTTTAGCACTTTCCCGAGGAAGGTACCCTAATGGGTCCTGAATTTACTGACCTTCTTAGAGAATTTAGCCACGTCACTACCTATAGGTTCAAGCCCAGAGAGCTGCATTTAGGTTTTTAATTCACCTGACATTAATTTTTATGGATAGTCTGAGGTAGTCATCTAACTTAACCATTTTTGTCATATAGATAATTGCATAGTTTTAGTTTTGCTCTTGTAGCAAATTACCACCCATCTAGTGGCTTAAAAGCACACAAACAGTAACTTTATTATCTAACTTCTGGAAGTTATATCTGGGTTTCAGTGGGCTAACAGCAAGGTGTCATCAGGGCTACATTCCCATCTAAGGATCCTAGGAGAGTTTATTTCTTGTATTCCTTTTCCAGTTTCTAAAGGCTGTCCTCTCAGGTTCTGTTTTCAAAGCTCACCATGGCTGGTCAAGTTTCTCTTGTATCACGTCACTCTGATGCCAACCTTTCTGCCTCCCTCTTTCACTCATGAGGACCCTTATGATTGCATTGGGTTTAATCCAAGATAATCTCTCCATCTCAAAATACTTACATTAGGTACATCTTCGAAACCCCTTTTGCCAAGTAAGGTTACATAGTTGCAGGTTGGGGAGATGAGGACCTGGACTTCTTTTGGAGTATTTAATTCTAGAATCACAGATGGAACAGATTCAACCACAAGAATCAACAGATTCAGCACACAATTTATTATTATTTTTTTGATCCTGGGGATAGGGAACTGGTCTGATGGTAATAATGCTTGCTATGTGCTTGGAATTCCTCTAACCATTGTGTGCATAGTATCTCATTTAATTCATACAAGACTTTGTGCTGAGTACTACTGTTATTCTGATCTTAGAGATGAATAGAGTGGGGGATGGCATCGTTAAGTACCTTGCCCAGAGTAGGAAGGAGCAGAGTCAGGATTCTAGGCAGTTGGCCAGAGCCAATCCAGGCAGTTGGACTCCAAAGTCCATGCACTTAACTACTGTGCTTTTGTCGAATGAATACATGAAATGAATAAGTCTAGCTTCTCTTAGCTGTGTGCTCATGCCTAAAGTCATGTAGCTTCTCTGAGTCTAAATTTCATTACCTATAAAATTGGAATAATGGTGCAGCTCATCTGTACTTCACAGGATTGCTTCTAGGACATATTGAGATAAGTTGTAAGAAAGCGGTTCAGGTCAGAAAAACAGGGCTCCAAGACTCCTTCACTGCATGTCACTGGCAGAGCTGGGACTGGGACTAAGGTTTCCTGGCAGTCAGGCTGGGGCAGGGTATTTCTACCACTGGGTAATAAGCACAGCAGTTACTGATTCTAGTCACCAAGCTGACTTCGTCTCCTGCCCTGTAACAACAGCTAACATCAAAGCTATGTCTGTGGATTCAATCAGCTTTTCATTTAAGAATATTGTCAAGTCTCAGATCATGGTGTTGCAAAATATAGACATGAGGTAATACTTCTTAGGTGAAACAGGGTAAAGTTTAAAAATATTATTTAATATCAGTTACAAACCAAAGGGAAAAGAGAACAATTTCAGAAACTGGCAGAAAAGGGAGGTTCAGGGTATTGTTAAGGAAAACCATCTCCCCCTCGTCTCGGCCTCTTCTCCATCCTAATCTCTCCAAGCTTCCACCATCTTCTACTTTTTCCTTAATGTGGAGCAAAAATAAGAATACCTGGATTTTAGCCGTGGGGTCACCCACTGACCATTTTTGCTTTGAACTTCAGAGGCAATACTGAATTAAAAAGAGAGCAGAGTGGCAGAGCACTCACAGTACCAGATTTCAGGACATACAACAAAGGCATAGCAATAAAATCAGTGCAGAATTGGTATAGGAAGAGCTCTAGATAAACAGAGCAGTAGTGAGAGCCCAGAAATAGGGACATTTATCTATTAAGACTTGGCAAAGGACAGAGACGCTGTCACGTATCTGTGGGGAAAAGATGGATCATTTGGTGGGTACTGCTTGGCAAATTGGCTCACTACGTAGAGAACATAATATTGTGTTCCTGGTCATACCATATGCCAGGTGAACTGCAGATGAATTAAGACCTAACTGTGGGGGTGGAGGGCACCTGAGCAGCTCAGGGGTTGAGCATCTGCTTTTGGTTCAAGCCATGATACTGGGGTCCTGGGATCGAGTCACAACTGGCTCCCTGCAGGGAGCCTGGTTCTCCCTCTGCCTATGTCTCTGCCTCTCTCTGTCTCTCTCATAAATAAATAAATACATAAATACATAAATACATAAATAAATAAATATTTAAAAAGACCTGTGATAGGTAAAAGCATGAAGTTATTAAATATGGGAAAGTGTAGGAGGAGATTTTGAGTAGGAAAAATTCTTCAACGAGACCCAAAGAAATCTACTTCACCAGGCTAAAATTAGATGCATTTGTCTACATTAGAATAAGGATTTCCCCTATACTGTTGGAAAGCAGAGGTCAAGCTATCACGGTGCGTGAAAGATTGGGAGAAATACTTGCATTTTCCAAGGTATGAGATTAGTATTTAGAATATATAGGAAACTCCTTCAATTCACTCAGAAAATAATGGCAGAAAAATAGGCAGAGGATGCAAATAGTTAATTCTTCTTTTTTTTAGAAATGTAAATACACAATTTAAAAAAGTTTATATTTTAATTCAATTTGCCAACATATAGTATAACACCCAGTGCTCATCCCATCATGTGCCCTCCTTAATGCCCGTGACCCAGTTACCCCATCCCCCCACCAACCTCCCCTTCGCAAACCCTTTGATTCCCAGAGTTACAAGTTTCTCATGGTTTCTCTTCCTCTCTAATTTTTCGCCACTCAGTTCCCCCTCCTTCCCTCCTTCGCTTATGGACCCTTTCGCCATAAATAGTTAATTCACAGAAGGAAACAAATTTCAATGGTTCTTCAGTATACAAAAAAATGGGTCACATCACTTATCAATAAAAAAAAAATTAAAAGAAATTACAATGTGATACTGCATTACTGATATCAGATTTCTGTAAATTAGGACACCAGATAATACCAAATGTTAGCATATGAAGTGGAAAACGGGAACCTCTCCGTCTTCATAGGCCACTGGTGGGAGTGCAAACGGGCGAAGCAACTTGGCAGAGTGAAAACAAGCATTGTAGACTCCAAGACCTGGCAATTCCATTTCTTTCTTATGGTCCATCAGGGACACGTGTAGTACCATTCCCGTATTGTCTGTGGTACAAGGAACTGCTGGCAACCTAACTATCCATTTTTAAGGAATTTTAAGTAAAATGTGTTAGATGCACAAACTGAATGCTTTTAGTGGTCAGGGCTAATGAGCACCTAGAATATATAGATAGCCCCACGGATAAATCTCCAAGAGATTACGTTAAGGGAAAAACAAGAAACAGAATGAGTTCTTGGCACGATACCTCTCATGCATTTAAAAAATAATACAAAAAAATACAGAAACTAACAGTATCTTTGGAGGATATACACATGCGCCGGGACGTAGCTTACACATACAAGAAAGGGTGCGCATGCAGCTTAGAGAAATGGGACTGCAGAGAGGGAACGTGTGGGAAATAATAAAACAGCTCTCGCTGGAGCTGAAGAGTATGATCAACATAACTTTCGCCCCTGACATCCAAAAAAAAATCGCTCCAGTCCCCTTCCCATTGCTTGATTCCATTCCATGGAATCAAACGTAGGCGACTCAGCGCGGCTGCCCAGAGCAGGGCTTTTCTCCATAAAGGACCTGCCCCTCCCTTGCACGCCCCTTGCCCAGCGCTCGCTTCCCTGCACCCCTGCACGCCTAGCTGCGCGTCACACAGTCAAAGCAAGCTCAGATTCCAGTTCGAAGGGGCTTCCTCTGACTTCACTAGCCAAGTCTCACTGATGGTTTAAGATTGGGTGCTTCCCCTCCGGGAGTCCTTTTCTGGCCGCCGCCCCGCCCCAAGTGCTCGCCTCATCCAGGACAGCATTCCCTGCACCCTTGCTCCCATCACCCGCTCGCACACACCACGTCGTAATTGCTGATTTGGGGTACACATCCCTCCCCCAGGGCCACAGCTGAGTTAGGGACGTCTCCTAACGCCCACAGCTGGCCTGCTGGGGTGGGCGACCGCGCGAACTAGCGGAAGGTCTCTCCCGCAGGTTGAAGACCACAGCAGCCCACCTCCCTCTGCTTTGCTCCTCCAGCCATTGGCTCAGCCTCGCCACTCCCGGCCCCCGCCCCCAGCCCGCCTCCGCAGGCTGCAGGAGGCGGGGGCTCTGCGCACGCGCCAAGGGGCGGGGCGCGCTCGGCCGGGGGCGGGGCCAGGGGGGCCGGAGGGCGACGCGCGGCGGTGCGGGCAGCCACGGCCCAGCGCGGCAGTTGCGTCGGGCTCGCGTGCGCGCGGCGCCGGGGGGCGGGGCCGAGGCGGGCCCGTGGCCCCGCCCCCGCCCGTGGCCCCGCCCCCGCAGCCCGCCCGCGCGCCTCGCCCCGCCCCCCCGCCTGGGCCGCCCCGCCCCCGCCCCTTCCCCCCCGCAACCCCGGCGGCGGCGCTCCCTCTCCCGCCGCCAGCTATAGCCTCCCGCCCGGCTCCCGCGGCCGAGAGCGGGAGAAAGTCCTGCCGGGGGGCGGCCGCGGGGCTGCTCCGGCCCGGGCGGCGAGGGGCCCCGGCGGTCCATGCATCCGCCGCCGCCCGCCGCTGCCGCTGCCGCGATGGATTTCGGTCAAAACAGCCTGTTCGGCTACATGGAGGACCTGCAGGAGCTCACCATCATCGAGAGGCCGGTCCGCCGGAGCCTCAAGGTGCGCCCCGGGGAGGAGGAACCGCCCGCAGGGCGCCCGGCGACGGGCCCGCGCCCCGACCCGACCCCGACCCCATCCCCTTCCCGAGGCGGCCCGGGACCCACTCGGAGTGCGGCTGCCCCCCGTCCCCCTGCGGCCGCAGTGTCACCCCGACCCGGCCGCCGCCGGGGCTCGCAGCCCGGACCCCATCCCCGGGGGAATGGCCCTTCGGAGCCCCGGGCCCCGACCCGACCCGACCCCGACCCCGACCCCATCCCCTTCCCGAGGCGGCCCGGGACCCTCTCGGAGTGCGGCTGCCCCCCGTCCCCCTGCGGCCGCAGTGTCGCCCCGACCCGGCCGCCGCCGGGGCTCGCAGCCCGGACCCCATCCCCGGGGGAATGGCCCTTCGGAGCCCCGGGCCCCCGACCCAACCCGACCCCATCCCCATCCCGAGGCGGCCCGGGACCCTCTCGGAGTGCGGCTGCCCCCCGTCCCCCTGCGGCCGCAGTGTCGCCCCGACCCGGCCGCCGCCGGGGCTCGCAGCCCGGACCCCATCCCCGGGGGACGGCCCTTCGGAGCCCCGGGCCCCAGCCCGCCCCCGGAGCGGACGGCCCAGCGTGGTCCCGGGCGCCCCCCGCCAGGCCCGGCCCCGCCCCCCTCCCGTCCACGCGGGATCCCCTTCCCCCAGCTCAGCCGGGCCTCCCTCCGCGGCTCCCCGCACCCGTGCCGCGGGCGTCCTGCCGCCGACCTCGGGAGCCCCCTGGATCCCCCGCCCCCGTCCTGGGTCTGCACAGGTCGGTCCTCCGGGACTCCGGCTGGGACCCCGGTCCGCCCTCCCTGGGCTCCCCTCCCCCCGCAGAGTCATCTGCATCCCAGCCCCCAGCCCCCGGCTGCTGGCAAACCCGGTTTCCCGACCGCCCCCTCCCCCAGCCGCCCTCCGCTGCTCCCTGGAGCTTTTCTCACTCCCACCTGCCGCAACGTCGCGAATCTTTGATTTCCTTCCAGCCCCAGAGTTTATTCCCTTCCCTTCCCCCACTCCACATTTCGTCTTTCTTCATTCTCTCCCGGCTGCAGTTTGCCTCCATCCCCTTTGTAGCATTTCCTGGGGGTGGAAAATGCTGGAGAAATAGCCTCGGGGCATTAGGGATTTTCAAAGTACGTGTGTATTTTATGCATGCATGTAAAATCGAGTTCGGCAATGTCCTGAAGCCACACTGTAATTCTCAAGATAGAACAGTTAAAAAAAAAAAAAAAAAAGCAACGAACCCATACCCCCAACCCCCAAACTCCAAACTCCCCCCCCCCCCCTCCACCCCACAACCCAACGCTTCCTTAGAGACCTCTGTGGTTGAGGTCCGCACCTGGAGTCCGCAGGCTCTTGATTAGTTTTCAAGGATGATGCTTAATTGCGAAACTTTTCCATTAGTCTGTACGTATATGGGGTTCGCGGAGGGTCACTGGGGTGGGGGGCAGGACTAACCCACGTGTGTGTGCATAATTTGTGTTTTGCACTTGACAGACACCAGAAGAAATAGAAAGATTGACCGTCGACGAAGACCTCAGCGATATTGAAAGAGCTGTTTATCTGCTCAGGTATTGGCCCCAAGTCTTTCCTGTGAATTTGTTGCTCGTTCCCTGTGGCAGCAGGGATGAACGCGTTGTGGTGTGTTCAGATGTAGTGTGAACCGCTTGAACAGAGTACTTTGGCATGCACAGCACGTAATTATGTTTTAAGTTAAGATTTTGAAAAAAAAAAAAAGATTTTGGTATGGGCTTAACGTTTGACAACTGAAATCAATTAAGACAACCAACTTCTAGACTATTTCTTGGAGGAGGAGGAGAAACAGAACAGCTAAGGATTTGAATTGGATCTCGTTCTATTTTATTTTATTTTATTTTATTTTATTTTATTTTATTTTATTTCATTTCATTATTTTATTTTATTTTATTTTATTTTATTTATTTTAATTTATTTTAATTTATTTTATTTTATTTTATTTTTTTGGCTTTTATTTTCCAGCTTTGGTTGTTCTCCCACAGATCCAGTAAGTTGAGATGAGTCTTAAAGAATGTTCAGTGATTAATTTTAAGTTAATCATAGAGTATGAACTTATATGCTATTTACTAAGTAGAAAAAACCCACACACAAATAGAGTAGTTCAATTTGTTGCTCAGCATAGCCTGTTTATATTACTTCTGCTACGTAAGCTTTGTAATTTTGTCTGAAAGAGTTTAAAATTTAATTGAGCCTCTCTTATGCAAGTGTGATCTCCCAAGCTCTGCGCAATTGCTTAATCCAAGTAGTTATTGCAAATATTTATAAAATTTCTCTTAGCTGCTTAAGAAACTTTGGATTTAGCTTCTTAAAAGCTAATGCAGTGAACATTAATGAAATTATCTGTGAAAATACTTCAGAAGCAGAATTTTTTCCTAAGGTATTTTGTGTATGTTTGTTTTGAAATTTCTCTTTGACTTACAGCCACTTGTTTTTCGCTTTGGCAAGTTAGTTTTCACTTTTGTATTTTAGAACGGATTTTGAAAACTGGTGTTATTTACCTCCTGAGATATTTATCATCCTTGTTTCCTTAGCTTAGGTCAGCTTTGCCAGTTTCAGGTGCTGGCAAGTTTCTTGTTCTCCTTTCTAATTTATAGGTCATACTTCTAGTTCCATGTAATTCATGTAATTCAGTGGAGGGTCCTGTAAAAAGAAATCCCTCTCCATGACTTCCCTTTCCATGACTTCTCTTAATTATTCTTTAGCCTATTCATGGCCTCTTGGGTTTCTCTTCTTAGTCAGAATTGTAGCATGCTTATCATTTAGGCCATTCTCTCTAATAATTCTACCACTTGAAAATGTTTCTGGGCATTAGACCTTATGTTGGTGTTATTTCCCCTACTTTGGTGATCTTTGGTAGTATGCTGTCATTATTTCTCCCCATTTATTTAAAAGAAAACTTTTATTTATTTATGAATTAACAGTATGTGTTTCTGGTGTTTACACAGAGTATAGTTCAATGCTTAACCTTTTTTGATACTTTATTGTGTTGTATTTGAATACTTTATTCTTTAGTAATTAACATGCTCAGTAGGGTGAACAATAGTTGTAAACTTCCACCTTTTCCCAGAGTTCTTTTGTTTGGAGTAGATAGACCATTGTTGAGAGTTTGGATAAGTTTTTAAACCTACAGCAGTTAATGATTTGTAATAAGTTCCTACTTATTCCTACTGGATTCTCTTTTTTTTTTTGCATAAACTCTGGCTTACAATTAGGAAATGGAGAGTCTTGCTCTACTTACTTGTGACAGCAGATACCTTATTCAGATATCAGTGACAAGGCTTCTTTTTTAGGAGAGCTTACTTGTTTTCTATTTTGCTTTTATTGTTAGTGAACCGGGTCATCTAAGTTGTCTGTATTTCTCAGACACAGAACATAAGTTTTATCTAGTTCTGGAATTTACAAAGCCCTTCAGAGACAAATGGGTCCTCTCATTCTTATTTTATTTTTAAAGATTTATTTATTTATTCATGAGAGACACAGACAGAGAGAGAGAGAGGCAGAGACATAGGCAGAGGGAGAAGCAGGCTCCTCACAGGGAGCCTGATGTGGGATTCGATCCTGGATCCCAGGATCATGACCTGAGCTGAAGGCAGGCACCTAACAACCGCTGAGCCACCGGGGTGTCCCAGGTCCTCTCATTCTTAGACAAGTTTTTTTTTTTTTTTTTTTAAGAGATCTGATATTTTCTTTAGTTTCTTGTGGCTGGTCTGCCTTGAAGGAGGTTTGGAAGGTGACTCAGAAGGCAAACACTAATTTGGTTGTGTATAGGTTCTCCAGCAGAGTTTTTAGTATTTATACTACCTCACCGCCTCCTGGGGGAAAGTGGGATTTCACCTGTAGGCCAGCTTCTCAGCTTCTAAAAGCACACTGCCTGAACCGTTCTTTCTCCCTGGGATTTGGGGAGGGTGTGGGGATTGTCTTATAGATGAGTCCCGACTTTGTCTCTGTTACAGCCTCTTCTGCTATCTTATACTAGGCCTTTTATTTTAAACGTACTCTATTTTTTCCTTTAAATAAAATATTTAAATAAAATAAAAAGGTTTTATTTATTTATTAGAGAGAGCTCACATGCTGCATATGTGTGGGGTTTGGGGGGAAGGAGCAGAGTGAGGGACAAGCTAACTCTACTGAGCATGGAGCTCATGGGGCTTGATCCTAGGACCCTGAGATCATGACCTGAGCTGGAACCAAGAGTCAGATGCTCAACCAACCGAGCCACACAGGTGCCCCTTGGTTTTTTTTTTTTTGTTGTTTGTTTGTTTTTCATCTGATTTTCAGATTTTTGAGTGCTCTACCTTTTTCTTTGTATGGGATATTTAATATCCAGATTCCCCCCGCCTCTGTCTTTGAATGTCAGATTTGTCTCTTTAGTTCTCTTATTTTGTATATTAAAACTCTTTCGGAATCTTAGGTTAAATTAGAATTCATGCAAATGTGTTTTCATCACACATGCTTTTATGTCAGTAGAGGTTTTGATAGCATTTAAATTGAATCTAATATCTAAAACATTATCTGTAGAGTACTGTCATCCAATGCAAAGCAAATTACATGGTTCATTATCTCACCCTAAAATATGGCAGATCAATTGTTAATGCAGTTTTCATAATTAAGCTTAGAACATTACGGTATTTGAAGACATGACACAGATGAATTTGTGGTTTTGCATAAATACGATGCTGATACATCCATCTGTGGCATTTAGTGCTGAAGCAGAACAGCTTTCCTAATAGTCACAGCTTGTGGCTTCGTCAAAATCATATCGCATCATCTTTTTCCTGTTCTCTGTCTTCTTTGCGATTTTGGCATACATTTTAGGAATGTACTTAGAATATGTGGATAATTTTGTTGAAGAGCCCTAAGTTTGTATACTGTGCTTCATTAGGTAGGTCTTTACTTACATATCTGTAATTGCCTACCAATTATTGTTTCCACTCAGTCCTTTACTTTTTGAAGCAGTCCTGCTGGCCTCTTCACTGTTATTCATATTCATTGTGTTCATCCTTAGCTCTGCTTTTTCTTGTCCTGGAGGACCTTTCATTATACCTGTTCAACATTTTCCATCTCCCGGATCCAGCTATGATCTTGTATCTTTCATAAAGCCTTTCTTAACTGCTGAAACCACATGGAGCCCAGACTTCTTTGAGCTCCCATATCACTTATTGATGCCTTCCCTCAAGTAGTGATGAATCACTACACAGTATTCCTTAACCTGCCTGTGCGTGAACATTTTCTTTCATTGTAAGCTCCCAGAGGGCAAGCCATCTGTTATGTTGTTGCTGTTTTGGTCTTTCTCATTCTGTGCTGTGATATAAATATATACTTCTTAAGGTGTTTTTATCAATTTAAGATGACCAAATGGATTAAGATACTTCTGAGTTTTTAAAAAATATTATAGGCAATAGAATCAATCAGAGTTAGGTTATAGCCTATTCTACTGTTTATTATCTGTGTAACCATGAACATGTTATTTATGGTTGTTATGCTCTCTTTTCTCATCTGTAAAATGGAAATAGCAATTCCTGTTTCCCAAGCTTGTATTATGTATGGAGCCCTGACACCGAACAGGTACCCAATTAATGTTAATTTCGTTCTGTGTCTTTCCCCCATCCCTACTTCCTTGTTACTTAAGTTCTCAGGATACATTTCAAATTTTTTAAAGAGGTTACGATATTAATTTTGCCTTCCAATAATTTAGTAAAGTAACTGGCAAGTAAAGTATGTCAACTGAAGTTTATGATCGATACTATTAACTTCTTTGGCTAATAGTCTTTATCAGAAGCCAGAATCTTCATGAATTATAATTAAACATTTTTAAGCCTGAGTGATAAGGCCAGCCTGTTTTAAAGATTTGTATTTTCTTACTAAATGACTTTATCTTAAGCAATATTTGCTCTTAACATATTGGATGCATTGTGTGGATTGGTTAGTGTTAACCTCACTTTTTTTTTTTTTTTAAACATAACTGTTTTCTTTTTTTTTTAAATTTTTATTTATTTATGATAGTCACACAGAGAGAGAGAGAGAGAGAGAGAGGCAGAGACACAGGCAGAGGGAGAAGCAGGCTCCATGCACCGGGAGCCCGACGTGGGATTCGATCCCGGGTCTCCAGGATCCGCCCAGGGCCAAAGGCAGGCGCCAAACCGCTGCGCCACCCAGGGATCCCTAACCTCACTTTTATGTGGGTTGTTTTTACAGTCGCTGTAACACTGCAAATTAAAAAAAAGAGATTATTTATTTTAGAGAGAGAGAGCACTCTGGAGAGGGAGCATGCACATGGGCAGGGTGAGGGACAGAGGGAGAAGCAGAGGAAAAGACAGAGAATTCCATGCAGACTGCCTGCTGAGGGCAGAGCCTGGAGCAGGGCTTGATCCTAGGACCCTGAGACCATGACCTGTGTCCAAATCAAGAGTTGCCTGGGTTACCAACTGTCCCCCCATCCCAGGCCCCTATGCAGTGAGTTTTAGATCATTTTGCACTTTGCCTTCCAGGGATAGCCAGGTAAAGTGCATCTTTAATTAGGAACTTTTCCCCTCTGCCCCGCCCTCTGTCCCCTGTTTGAGGAGTAAGTGCTCCCCCTAGTGAAATCGTAGAGGGAGCTTTCTGCAGCCAAGTCTGAAAACGAACCAAAGTCCTATAAACTTGGCTACTGAGATACATATACAGTCACCTCTGGAGACTCTTGGCATTCAGGACTAGAACAGGACAGCAGTAAGATAGTGGGGAAGAACTTGAGGGATAAACTTGGCTACCTGGCTAGGTTTTGATAGTTTTATCTTTAAAAATACCTATTGTATTTGTTCTGCAAATGTGAAAAGTTGTGTGAAAAACTCCTTTGTATGGCCTTATTTCTAAGATCTTCTGTATCCCCACACTTCTTTTATTTTCACTAATGTCTTGATTTCTTTTTTTGATGCCTTCTGCCTTTTAGTACAGTTTCAGTAAAACGGATATATAAGGGATGTGTGTGTGTGTGTATATGTATGTGAGACAGAGGGAGACTGTGTATGTGTGTGTATGGGGGTGCTTGACTGTCTAGTATTACTTTGCCAAGTTTTCTTGAGTGATGTACAGAAGAGCATTTTTAATGCCTCACAAGTAGAATGGATAGTTGGTTACTTAATCCAAAAAAATGGTCAGTGTAGGAAACCATAGAAATGATACCTACGTTCAACATTTTATTTTAATATAAAAATATGTTTTTGTTTGCCAGTCTTTTGTTGTAGGTCCACTGCCTTTTCTTTGAGCATAGGTCTGCTGATTATAGTTCAGGATCTGCTTTATTGCATTGATTACCCCCATGAAGCACTTTTAATGTCAAGTTTATGTTTCTTTAAAGCTAGGTGAGAATTGGAAGGTGGCTTAGGAAGCGTTTGGAAAGCATGGTCCTAGAGTTTTGTGATTTTCTACTCATCTTTTGCAAGTTGTCTTGTTTTTCCTAATTCAGTAGCAATTTTCTTTGGCAAGTTATCTTTACTGAGTGTTTCTAAAATTTTCAATTTAATTTCATAGAAATGATTGTTTTTGCATCTCATGTTTCTGCAATATTTAATTAAATTATGTAATTGTAACAGCCAGTAAAATTGGGATAAACTGGTCTGAGAACAAATACAGGCAACTCTTGGTTACAAATCAACTAGAGCAGAAGCCTGTGAATATTCTAGAAAGTAGCCTATTAGCTATGACTTTCAGCCTGTCTTTGGCAAGGAAGTGGAAAGTGTTGTTTAGTTGGAAGAGTCTTTTAACACCATGCAGAGAGAGATACTGTTTTCAAAGTGTGCACTGTGATGACCTCCCTTCATCCTTGGTTATCCATGATATTTCTCTCTTGTTTCTGCATTGATTTTAGGCTGTGGTGTGGTCTGTTATTCATTTACGTTTGTATACTAAAAAAAAAAGAATTAGAAATCTTAAAGAGCTTCCTTCCTTCCTTCCTTCCTTCCTTCCTTCCTTCCTTCCTTCCTTCCTTCCTTCCTTCCTTCCAGGTGGAGAGGAAAGTGAAGGGGCAAAGGGGGAGGGAGAGAGAGAATCTTAAGCAGGCTTCATGCCCAGCAGATCATGACCAATCTCACGATCCTGAGATCATGACTTGAGCCAAAATCAAGAGTTAGATGCTTAACTGATTGAGCCGCTCAGGTGCTCCACAAAGATACTTTCATGGACATATGTTTTTGTCCTGTTTTTTAAAACAAGCTTTTTGAATATCTGCAGAAATGTGCATAAATCCTGAATATATAGCTTGTTGAATTTGCATGAATGAACACACCCATGTAACCAGCATACAGAACACAATCTACTATATATTAGCCTAGCACCTCTCTTGTACTTCTGTCCAGTTCCTTCTGTTCCTTGCAAAGGGTAACTACCATCCTGACTTTTAACATCATAGATTAGTTTGCCTGATTTTGAACTTAATATAGTAGGAACCATGTTTTATGCTTAGCTTTTACTGAACCTTTTCAAAAAGAGATTTGTCCATGTTGTTGCATGGATAGATTGTTCATTTTTCATTACTGTATAGCATTCCATTATATGCCACAATTTATTCATATAATATTCACATACAAGTCTCTTGGTGAATAGATGTGTGCTTTTCTTTTAGTTATTTTCATAGAAGTAGAATTACTGGTCATTCATGTATGCATATGATCAGTTTAAAAGATACTGCTAAACAGTTTTCCAAATTGTGTCAATTTAAACTTATACCAGCAGTGTATGAGTGACCCCAACCCTTAGTGTTTAGGAAACAAAGTGACAAACTTTCTAGTATATAAATTTTCTAGCATATTGATAATGAACTGCCTACTTAATCACCTGAAGAGGTTTTTGTTGGTTTTTGTTTTCCTGTGCCTGATTTTACTTATACCATTGAACATTTTTCTTTTCCTACAAGAATGTTCCCTGTAAGAGGTCCCATTTAAAGAAAATTGCCCAAATTATCATCCTCTGTGAAGATGATGCTCGAATAACTTGCCTTTCTACATTGAAGTAGGAAGCACTTTCATTTTTGTGTTTTAAGATAGACGGACCAGTGTTTCACATATTAAGAGGAGTATATAATGGATTCCGGTTGTATATCTTATTATTACTCAGGCCAAATTACTTAAGCCCTTGGCAAACCTTGAATTCCCTGTTTCGGAAAAGTACTAGGTCACTGAATGTAGGGGGTTTGGCGATTATTTCCATCTCCTTTGCCTTGCCTTTTGTTATGAGCATAACAATGACATGTTTCTTTTTTCCTATTTACTGAAGCTTCAGAAGGCTGTCTCTGTGACATCAGGAGAAAGCAGAATGCTCTCAAGGGATCTGTAGGAAAAGCTTAACAAAAAACTATTTTCATCAGTGAAAAGTGACCTATATCGTGTCATTGGAAAGATCTGGAGCTTACTAACATGATGCAATTATGAGAGATTTGGGAAGTTTTTATCTTAAGTATAGTCAGATATTAGTAATAGAAGAGATTTGTAATGTAACTATTACTTTAGAATAAATCTTATGAGTTAAGGTAAAAGATAGAGAATATTTATTGAGTACTTGTTAGGTGTTGGGCATCACCTGGGGAATGATAACATTATGCAGCAAATAACTTGTGTTCAGGAAGTAGTTGTTTAAGGGAGTGAATGCATTTTTCTTAGAGCTCAGTAGAAGAGAGGGCATCCCCAGTTAAAGTGTGTTGGGTGTTAAGAAGGCAGGACGTTGTGTCAGAAATACTTTATATTAAGACAGACCCAGATTGATTCTTAGAGGCTGGGGCTCACTCATTTACTTATGAAGAAACCTTGGGTAAGTCGCTTAGCTTCTCTGAGTCCAAGCCTCCTATTCTAAAATGAGAATAATAATACCTATACTGTAGGATTGTTAAGATTAGAGGAAATGTATGTAGAGGGCACAGTGCTGGGTTCAGAGTTGTATTTAGAGAAGGGTAGTTTTTTATTTTATTTTATTTATTTATTCATTCATGAGACATACACACACACACACACACAGATGCAGAGACACAGAGAGAGAAGAGGGAGAAGCAGTCCCGTGGGGAGCCCGATGCGGGACTCAGTCCTGGCACCACAGGATCATGCCCTGAGCCAAAGGCAGAGGCTCAACCGCTGAGCCACCCAGGTGTCCCAAGGGTAGTTGTTGTTGGTCTTTTTAATCACCTGTTTGCAATTCAGTACATGATTTATAGATGTATGTATAGGGTATATGGAAAAATCCCATCTGGAAACTTCCTTTAGTTATAAAGTTTCTCTTCAGATGGTACCCCTTTGCAGTCAATCTTCCACTGTGACCCTGGGCAACCAGTGATCTGCTTTTTGTCATAGATTGATTTTTAGACGTATGTTCTAGAATGTAGACGTATGTTTTCATATCTCTTGGATGAATTCCTAAAATGGAACGCTGGGTTATGTGGTGAATATATGTGTGTTTTCATTTTTTATAGTTTTATGAGGTATAGTTGATATCCAATAAATTGCACATATTTTAGCTGTACGATTTGATGAACTTATATATATACATTTAAATATATTAAATAAACATAAATATGCATATATTTATATAAATTTATGGGTGTGTGTATATGTGTGTATATACATATATATAAAATGTATATATGTATATATATACACACTCATAAAGCTATCATCACAACTAAGGTAATGAACATATCCATCACTCTCCACAGTAACTTTTTTTAATATTCTCTCCCATTCCTCTGATCTCCCACTCTAGGCAACCATTGATTAACTTTCTGTCACTATAGATTAGTTAGCAATTTCTAGAATTTTATAGAAATTAATTGGAGTATCTACTTTTTTGTCTGACTTCTTTTACTCAATTGTTGTGAAGTTCATGTATACTGTTGCATGTGTCATTAGTTTATTTCTGTTTGGTGTTGATAATTATTCCATTTTAAGAATATAACATTTTGCTTATCTATTCATCTGCTAATGGACATTTGGGTAATTTCCAGTTTTTGGCTACTACAGACTTAAGTGGCTATAAATATTCAAGTACAAATCTTTGGTGGGTACGTGCTTTTTCTTCCTTCTCTGGTATACAGCTAGGAGTATGATGACTGGGTCATGTAGTGGATATTTACATTTATAAGAAACTGCTAAACTGTTTCCAATGTGAACTTATAATTTTACATTTCCAGGCAGTGTATGAGTTTGAGTTGCTCCATGTACTCATTAACATTTGGTATGATCAGTCTTTTTAGTTTTAAGCCATTTAATGGTGTTTCATTGTGTTTGTAATTTGGATTTCCCAAATGACCAGTGGCCCGTGAGCACCTTTACATGTGTTTATAAGCCAGCCATATATCTTGTTTGGTGAAGTATCTGTTCAAAACTTTTGCCCATTGGTTGGATATATGTTTTGCAGATATTTTTCCCAGTCTGTAGCTTTTTAATTTTTATAGAAGTATTTTTCCAAGAGCAAAGATTTTTTGCTTTGTTGCAGTCTAATTTTGATGGTCTAATTTATTGATTTTTTCCCCTTTATAATTAGTATTTTTTTGAATTATATTGAAGAGATTTTTATCAACTTCTAAGCAGTTTTAAGGTGTTAGCTCTTAATTTTAGGTCTGTGATCCATTTCCAGGCAAATGGTAAAGATAAGGTTCGAGGTTAATTTTTTTGCCCTTGGCTGTAATGTGAAATGGAAAGGGCCAGTTTGCTAGTGTAAAAATCAGGGGACATAGCATCTTTGTCTGTGATCACATTTAAGTCACTTAAGTTCTTCAGGCACCGTTCCCCCCTCTTTCCTCCATATAATATAATGGGTTGTGCCTGACAGAATTTAAGGTTCCATCTTGCTTGAGCAGGGTATCTTCAATTGTAGGATAAAGATGTTGAATCCCAGTTTATTATTTCATCCATTGAGTGGTGCCATTGGTCATCCCTTTGGGCAGAAGGTCCTTGGAGAGGTGAATGGTTTCACAGCTTTTTAAAAAAGTGTCATTTGTAAGGTAAAGAGTCATAATTCAGAAGGTGCCTGTGTTTCATTAAGGATTGGATACAATAATATGATTAAAGAAAAAATACTGCTCATTTTGCTGAACTAGAAAATATCAGAAAATAGTTTTTCTTTCAAGAGTTCTACATATTATAGATTTGGTGTGGAGATGTTTGGGGCAGAATGAGAGTTATATGGCCTGCATAAAAATATTTTACATGTTCATGTATGAAAAATCAGACTTTAAAGTCTGACTGACTTAGAATTGTCATAGAAATTCTCTTGGTAATAAGTTTACAAACTTGTCTGCTTGGACATTCTCTTGGTAATAAAATTAAACTAATTTGCTTGAAAAGTAGGTAATCTTGAAGAGGGAAGGGATTCACAAAAGTACATACAACCTGGCCATATGGGGAAAAGGACACCTCTCCTTGAGGGTCTGATAATGGTGGGGAAGCGCGGGGTGGGGGGTTGGTTTATACATGTGGATGGTGTATATGTGTAACTCACATAATTTTCTAGTCATATGGAGGATTTTCCCAGAACTTTTCTGTTATTGGTTTCTAGTTTAATTCTGTAATAGTCACAGAACGTTCTCTACTTTGCTTGACTTCTGAGGTTTTATGACCCAGAACATGATTGATCTTGGTGAATTTTCCATGCATACTTGAAAAGCGTGTGCATTCTGTTGTTGGGTATAATGTTCTATAAGTGTGAATTAGGTCAAGTGGGTTGATGGTATTTTTCAGGTCTTCTGTATCTCCAATGTTATTTTCTATGTACTTATTCTATTAATTACAAAGATTGGAGTATTGAAGTCTCTATACATGCAGATTTGTCTACTTCTTTCAAATCTGTCAGTTTTAGTAGTTGTTCACATGTTTTGGTTTCTGTATTTAGGTACATATAGTTAGGATTGTTTTCTTGGTGACATAACTCCTTTATAGTTATGTAATATTTATCTTTATCCCTAGAAATATTTTTTGTTTTGAAATACAGTTTATCTGATATTAATATACTCTAGCTTTTTTTTTTGTTTGTTTGTTTAGTGTTTACCCAGTATATCTTTTACTTTTTTTTTTTTTTTAAGTAACTTTGGAAGGAATTATTTTAGGTTTCTAGAACACTCACAAAAATAGTTCAGAGAGTTTCCATATACTTTTCATCAGTTTCCTCTAAAGCTAATATCTTACATAACCTTGGTACTTTTGCCAAAACTAAGAAATTAACATAGGCACATCACTATTAACTGAACTATAGATTATTTTGATTTCATCAGTTTTTTCACTAATGTTCTTTTCCTCCAGGAAACCACATTGCATGTAGTTGCCATATCTCCTTAGTCTCCTCTTGGCTGTGATGCTTTCCTAGTCTTCCCTTGCTTTTCAAGATTTTGATAGTTTAAAGAGTAGAATGTCTCTCAAGTTGTATTTGTCTAATGTTTTTCACATTATTATATTGGGGTTTATGGGCTTTTGGGAAGACTACCATGGAGGTGAAATACCTTTCTCATCCCATCATTTTAGGGGATACATGCTATCACTACAATTTATCACTGGTGATGATAATCTTGAGTACTTGGTTAAAATAGTATTTGCCAGGTTCCTCCAAGGTAGAAGTGGTGAGAGAGGACCTCTCTTGTTTCTGATCTTAGGGGGAAGGCATTCAGTCTCTCACCATTAAGTATGATGTAAGTAGTCCTAATTTGCTGACAGTTTTTATTAGGAATGGATGGTGAATCTTGTTGAATATTTTTCTGAATCTAATTGGTATGATATATGGCTTTTCTAACTTAGTTTTTTTAATATGCTGAATTACACTGATCAGTTTTCAAATGATGAACCAGCCTTGCATTCTTGGGATGAAATCTACTTGGTATGAGTCTTTTAAAATATTTCAGGGCTCTATTTGCTACTATATTTTGGAGGATTTTTGCAACTAATGTAATGAGAGATATTGACCTACAGTTTTCTTATAATATCTGTGCCTAGTTTTGGTTTTAGGAGAATGCTCATGAAATGATTTGGGAAGTGGTTTCCTATCTTCTGGAAGAGGTTGTGTAGAACTGGTAGGATTTCTCCCTTAAATATTAATTTTTTATTTTTTTTTTTAAGTAATCTCTACTCCCAACATGGGGCTTGAACTCACAACCCTGAGATCAAGAGTCCCATGCTTCATTAGCTGAATCAGCCAGGTGCCCCATATTTCTTCCTTAAATGTTAGGTAGAATTCACCAATGAAACCATCTGGGCTTGGGATTTTCTTTTTTGAAAAGTGTTTAACTAAAAATTCAATTATTTAATAGATATAGGGCTATTTGGGTTGTCTGTTTCTTCTTAAGTGGGTTTTGGTAGTTTTTTTCTTTCAAGTCCTTAATTGTATTCCATCTAAGTTATTGAATTTATGGGCATTGAATTCTCTATGCTAGTATTTCCTTTTATTTTTATTTTATTTTTTAAGATTTTATTTATTTTTTCATGACAGACAGAGAGAGGCAGAGACGCAGGCAGAGGGAGAAGCAGGCTCCATGCAGGGAGCCCAATGTGGGACTCGATCCCTGGTCTCCAGGATCACACCCCAGGCCAAAGGTGGTACCAAACCGCTGGGCCACCGGGGCTGCCCTAGTATTTCTTTTTAATGTTTGTGGGATCTGTACTGATATCCCCTCTTTGATTATCGATATTGGTAATTTGTGTTTTCTTTTTTTAAACTTTTTTCTTGTTTACATTTGATGTTTATCAATTTTATTGATCTTTTAAAAGAGCCAGCATTTGATTTCATTTTTCTGTTAATATTTTTTTTGTATTGTAATGTTTTCTGTATGTTTCATTGATTTTTATTCTGTATTTAATATTTCTTTCATTCTCCTTACTTTGCTTTTAGTTTTCCCTTCTTTAATTTCCTAAGGTGGAATCCTACTTTATTGATTTTAAATCTTCTATTGTATTACATGCACTTTAATGCTATGTATTTTCCTCTAGGCCCTGCTTTAACTGCATTCCACAAATTTTGATTTTTTTATGTCTTCATTGTCATTTAGTTGAAATAAAAAAAACTTTCTTTCAGGGGTGTCTGGGTGGTTAAGCTTTCATTTCTGACTCTTGATTTCAGCTCAGATCATGACTTCAGGGTGGTGAAATCCAGCCCCATCTCAGGATCTATACCCGCCCACCCGGAGTCTACTTGAGATTCTTTCTCCCTTTCCCTCTGCCCCTCCCCCTGCTCTTGCATGCTCTCCCCCCCTCTCTCTAAGTAAATAAAATGAAAAAAACCAGCAAAACCAGGGACACCTGTGTGGTTCAGTAGGTTAAGTGGCTGCCTTTGGTTCAGGTTGTGATCTCAGGGTCCTGGGATGGAGCCCAGCATTGAGCTCCCTGCTCAGCAAGGAGTCTGCTTCTCCCTCTCTCTGCCCCTTTACCCCCAGTCACACCTTTCCTTGTGCTCTTTCTCTCAAATAAATAAATAAATAAAATCTTAAAGAAAACAAAGTTTCTTTCAAGACTTCTTTGACTCATGAGTCATTTAGAAGTTTATTAATTCCCACATATTGGAGGATTTTCCAGGTATCTTTCTGTTACTGATTTCTCATTTAGTTCCATTACAGTTTGAGAATGTACTT
The DNA here is from genome assembly GCF_011100685.1 of Canis lupus familiaris. Taxonomy (NCBI): domain Eukaryota; kingdom Metazoa; phylum Chordata; class Mammalia; order Carnivora; family Canidae; genus Canis; species Canis lupus. The sequence continues at coordinate 63,547,925 of NC_049229.1, forward strand.
TGCCTGATTTCTGTGACTATCTCTTCTTTGCCCATAGCAGCTCTGATTTAATTTCTTAGGATTACCTTCTTTGCTTGGTGTGTACTCTAGCCATCCTATTCATTAAACATAACAGGTACACATCTACCTTGGATTTTGCTCTTGTTGTTCCTTTTGCTTTTAATATGTTTTCCCCAGAAATTTGCATTGCTAGGTCTATTATTTCCTTGACATCTTTATTCATATGTGGATTGCTTGTCCATCTCAGATAAATGGCACCATCATCTGCTCACAGGTTAAAAACCTGGGAGTGTCCTCAATCTTTCCTGTTCTTCATCTCTGATATTTAAGCAGATTAAGTCTTTCTATTACAAAATATGAATGCTTATAAGTTTTCTGTAGTTTTCTTGTATAGGCATTAAAAAGCCCCTGCATTTCTTTATTCAAGATGGTTTTTAAATATTGTATTAGCAGAAACCTGCTGAAGGGTCAGAATTCCAATGTTTTAGTCATTTCTTTTGATATATTAGTGGGTAAATAGATGTGACCTCTTATTTTCTTTTTTAGGAAAAATTTTCTTAATGTTCAAAAAAAGTATATATTTTATTAGTTTAGCTCTAGTTTCTTACTTATTATAGGAATATATATGTTTATATGTATGTATTTACATACATATGTAAAATTAGTTGAGACTAATTTTGTTTCTTTTTTTAGGCAACAAGAGCTACAAAACTTGTGTTTTTCTTTTAATCCTTGTTGCTAAGAGACAGCACAGCCACTAACCAGCTGTGTGACCTTGGGAACATCATTTGGCATCTCTATTTTGTTAAGTGAGAAAGATGTACGTAGTCATGCTGTTAAGACCTTTTCTTACACTATGACTATACACTTAATTCAGTGCTCACTGCAGCTATCAGCTAACCTCCATTTCTCTATTCCTTCAAAAATATTTACTTATCTGTAGTTTTAAAAAAAGCTCACAATAGGAGCACCTGGGTGGCTTAGTCGATAAAGCGTTAGATTCTTGGTTATGGCTCAGGTCATGATCTCAGGGTGCTGAGATCAAGCGTCTGGCTTGGTGCTCAGAGCAGAGTCTGCTTGTCCTTGCCCTCTGTTTCTCTCCCTTCCCCATAAATAAATAAAATCTTTAAAAAAACAAAAAAAGCCCAGGGTATATGTGTCAGCTATAATTCTTTTGACTTGTATTTTAAAAATATTAAAATGTTCAATATTTTGCATGTTTAAATGTGTGCTTCTCTAAATTCTTTTGTGCAGGTAAATAGTTATAAAAATAGAATGACTTGTTATTTCATCAAATCATTATTTTGTAAAAATAATTACATATTGTGATTTATAAGTCCATTTACTGCTTAGTATTTTTATAATTCCCACATAAGTAGCACGTGAACCTAGTCTTCTGGACAAGATACTAGAATAATTTAAGTAAGCTATATGTCATTTTTTATTCATATATAAGTAATACATTACTCATGTATTCCTATTTACTCACTGAATTTACTCACTGAATTATGTGGTATAATTAGCAACTGTATTTCCTTCAACACTATATTTCTTTTAAAATAATTAGAGGACTGGTAATTCATTTATTGCTGGAAGTAATAATAGGAATGTCTAAAATAATTCTTTAAGGGACAGAAGGGAGAAAATTGACTTTATTTCTCTTAAGAAAATATATGCATGAAATTGGTTAATTACTTAAAAATCTTAAAACATAAAAAAAAATCAAAGTCTTAAAACAGACTTTAATTTTAAGTAATCTCTACACTCAACATGGGGCATGAACTTAAAATCCCAAGATCAAGAGTCACATGTTCCACTGACTGAGCTAGCCAGATGCCCCTGAAATTAAATTAAGAGTTATTTAGGAACTCATAAGAAATACCATAGGACCAATAATTTTGTTTTATATAAATTAGATTCTTGCTTTACGGGGATATTGTCCTGACCCTGACTTGAACAACTTCCATAGTCTATAGGTGTTGATTTCTTCATTGTCACAATGTGAGCAGGTGAATTATGTTTTCACAGATTTGGAAATCATGTCATGGAGATGGTCACTGCTTCAGTCCCTCTTTAACACACTGCCTTCTATCCTATCATTAGCTTTAGAGAAGAGGAAGCTTTTCAAGCAAATTTTGCATATTGATTTTGGGTTGACCGATGAGCTTTTTACATTTTATAATTGACTTTGTTTGTGTTACATTTCTTCTGATTTGGTGCTTCATTTGCAGTGCTAATGAAGACAGGAACCACTGTATGTTGTTTGGGACTCTTTCTGGGTCATATTATCCACCCCTAGATTTCAATGACTATCTCCATGACATACTTTCCAAATTTGTGGTGATAGCCTTTGGTTTTGCTCATGAACTTTGGGCCAGATCTGCCTGCTGAGTGTCTCCACGAGGATGTCTCTGCTAGTATGGCTTGCTGGCTTTTCAAACTTAGTATGCCCAAAACTGAATTCACCACTTTTTATCTAATTGTGCCTTCCCTAGTCATGGAGCCTGACCATCCTTTCAAATCATCCTGGAGGGAAACCTGGGAATGAGTTTTACTCTTCCTTTTTCCTCCAGTAATTGGTTTTATATCAAGTCCTATTGATTTTACTTCTGCAAGAAGCCATTTCTTCTCTTTCTACTCTAATTCAGACACATAGAATCAGAATGCTTTGTTTTTATTGTTTTCTTTTTTTTATTTCCAGAGCACAGTGACTGGCAAATCATAAGCGTTCAGTACATCCTTATAAAACGATTGAATGATTCCCATCTAGCATGGAACTTTTGAACATACTGTTCCTTTGACTCTTTTTTTTCATCTATTTCTGCTCATTTTTCAGGTCTCAGCTCTTCAGGGAAGCCCTCCTGTGGCCTCCAAATTAAGTGATGTTCTCAATAGTGCTCTGTACTGTTCCTTGATAGGTCCTTGCACACTTGAGATGATTTACTTGATTGTCATTTAATACTTGTCTTCTCTGACTGTGAACTCTAATCAGGCAAGGGCTGTGTCTGTTACCACCATATCCCTGCCAAGGCTTAGTTCACTGTCCAGTATAGAGTAGGCACTTAGTCTTTGCTAGCTAACAGGGTCTATGGCCAGGTATAAAGCAGCATTAGATTATGATGGAAAATCCAGAACCAGTGCCTGGCATCCAACAGGTCCTGATTAAGTACTTCCTGACTTATTAAACATATCAGTCCTCCTGTGTTCTGTAGGTCAAGTAATCAGGTCTCTTCCCCTTCCTGTGGTAGCAGTTTATCATCTTTTCTTCCTGTAAGTACCAGGGATTTGGCCTGCTTTTATCTCTTTTTTACTCTTCTATTTTCCCTCCTGGGTTTCTCTCTTACTAGGTTGGCAGCTATGTAAATGGAATCTTCTTAGCTATCCCTTTTTCCCTGCTTTGTCCTAATATGTCAAAATAGTCTTTAAAAATATTTTTAAAGAGATTTTTACTACTGTGTTAATGGAGAAATGGAAAGACTGATAAAAAAAAAACCAAAAAAACAGATTACGGTGTTCCTGGAAATTTTCTGAGTTTGTGTAGTTACTCCTGACCTTATATTTTGCATACCTTTCAACATTTCTGCTGTAGCTTATTTATGTAGGGCAGACCTTGGTAATTTTTCCTTTTACTCTTTGCAAAACACTGTGGAACAATGATCTTTTACTGTTTTTTTTTTTTTTTTTACCACGACCTACAATAAGAAATACATTTAAATTGTGACCTGACATGTACACACAAGTTTGTGTGTGTGTGTATATAACTAAAACTAAGTTTTAATAATTCTTCTTCTATGTATATAATAAGATAATATATCAAAGTTAACATGAAATAGTCTTGATATGGTTAATAATTGCCCCTTAATACGTTCATTCCACACCAGGACAAGTGAGGATAATAATGCTCATCTTGTAAACTGCTTTGAGATTTAATGTGGGGCACGAGGGAGAAAGGGAAGGTGAAAGTAATTCCAAGATGTATACCTGGAGAGTCAGAGGGCTGTTTGTCCCTGTGTTGGTAGACTGAGGGGAAAGGAGCTCATTAGTTGATATATGAAGTTGGAGAGCCACTCAAAAGGAAATGCTCTCGGTATAACTGGTGATACTTGGTTCCATCAAGAGAGGAGTTTGTTCTTCGCAATGAACATGCACCTTCTGCATATTCTATTAACGTGGCACCGTAATATAGAGTGGAAATTGTCAACTAAAGAATTTATTGTAACATGAATATTACTAAATCATGTGCTAATTTTTCTCTTGCAGTATTGTCAACTTAGACACATTTTTATTTAGGCTATGGGTTTAGCTACTTCTTATAATGTGATGTTATCCTGGGTATAGTGGCCCCAGGTTAGGTTAGGTATGGGCTAGAAGTCATAGGTTGGAGTCCTATCTGGCTCTAATCTTTAGTAGTTGGTTGGCTTTGGGTAAGTTGCATTTTTTGTTTTTCTGGGCCTCAGTTTCTTCAATTGCAAAGTATGGATAGAATATATTACTCTTATATTGTGAACATTAATGTGATTACATGAAGGGTCTTGACTGGTACATTGTAGATCCTTAAATGTTAATTTTTCCTTTACCCTTCCTTTGGTACTATAAAAAAAGTATAATACATTTCTCTATGATTCTAAGCATAATGACTAAGCAGGGTAGAATGGTTCCCTAACTATATATAAAGTTGGTACTTTGAAGATTTAACATTATTCAGAATTTGATTTTATAGTACTAACATAGGAAAGTATGCCACATTTGAAAGATGACTGCTATTGTGGGTTGGTACTCTGTATCTTCTGCTTTAGATTCCTGAGTCATCTTTGTCTTAAAAGAAGGTTTTGTCTTTCTTGGAAGTTTTTATTTTCTGAGGTAATCATTTAATTTATTTTGCTCTAGTCATTAAAATAAACTGTTTAATAATTTACTTGGAATAAAGAAATAACGTCAACTATGTGAAGTTTACTTTCTTGTTGGGAACTCAAAACAAGGCCTTCTGGCATCTGCTTCATTGTTACAAATTCAAACAGCATCAGTAGCTTCTGTGTTATATTTTTGAGTGTGAAATGAGAGCTGCTAGGATTAGGATCACAGACTGTGTATATACAAATCATAGTTTAACAGTAGCAAAGCTAGAGTTTTCAGATTAATTTCTCTGGTAGTGACTGATCATGATATGTCCTCATTTTTGCATAACATCTGTTCCTTCCCCTCTCCCTTTCCCCATGGTTTAAGATTCAATAAAAGGTGATGGTTGCTCTGCTAGGAAAAGAGATAGGACTTTTCCCTATACAGTCAGAATTCTTAGTGTCTGCATCTGTCCTCTTCATTAGAGTTTGAGCTCTTTGAAGGTTGAAGCAAGGTGCAAGGATAGAGAAAGGCAGTATTGTTAGTCTCCAGATGTGTTCTAACACTTGGCTCTAGTCTTCTTTGTGGGAAGGGCATGGGTTTCATAAACTAGCACAGATAGCCTCATTTTTGGAGACCCAAGATCATGTTTCTGAAAGTGCTTTGGGCAGTATGATACACTAAGCATTTCTGGTCCTTTTCTTGATTTCCCATGAATTATCATTCTGTTTCCCTCCGGCATCATTGAGGACCAGCTGTTTTTGAAATCATACGTTTTTAGAAGCATTACATAGCATAGTTATACAGTTTTCTCTAGTAATTCTCTATAGCTTAGGAGCAGGAGTAGGATAGAAAGCACAGATGGATGGGTTTGGTATTGGCCAGGTGCACAGGTTGAAAGAGAGGCAGTGTGGTACCTGGGTTTTGGAGTTATATAGTCTGGATAACTCTGCGCAGGCATCTTTCTAAGCTCTACTTTACTTCATCTATAAAATGGAGCTAATAAAAGTGTCTACCTCATAAGATTGTGAGCATTGAGTAATGTGACCACAAGCAAGGTGCTCATTTAGCATAATGCCTGACATACAGTGTGTCAGATACTATTTTTGTTGCTGTTGCTGTCAAGGAGGAGGAGAATTGAAGGAGGAGGTGATTGGTGAAGAGTGGCTGGAGGAAACAGCTGGGGAGATTCAGGTTGTGGAGGAAAGAAAGTAAGGCATTATAGGAGGAGTATTAGAAACTGGAGAGTAAGAAGGAATTGACAGGTGGGATCTGGGTTAAAAAAATGGATTTAGTGATAGAGAAGTAGATGAGAATTATGGTCAGCAAGTGAGATCACAGGGTTTGAGACTCTAGAGATGAGCATTTCCAGGTAAAGGGAAGATCCAGCCTGTGACAGTGGTTGCTGATGTGAATTAGAGACAAATTCAGTTTAAATCAACAAAATATTTATGGAGCTTTTCCTGTGTGCTAGATATTGCACTAAGCGTTGGGGAATGGAAAATTTGGGCAACACATCACTGGATTAGAAGGGGTCAAGAGCTAGCTAGCTATTTGCCATTCACCTGAATGCTGAAGTTACCCATGACAATGGCAGGAGCTCAGGTGACAAGGAAGACTGGAACTTCGTTACAGCGGAAAATGCTTGAGTGGATTGACTTGTTTTTCATTGGTTTAAGATATTACTATAAATGGCTCTTTAAAATAGGTGCATCTCCCAATGGGAGTAAAATAATTAGTAACATTAATTTAGAATTTAGAAGATAGCTGTCCTAAATTCATTTATTTAACTAGTCTTTTTTTTCCCTTCCTCTTTCCTTTTTAGCCACTAGTGTACATATTAGATGATTAACCCAGTTCTTTTTGGTTTTAGAGGAGTGGTTTGCTGAGTGGGCTTGTGTCCTTTTTGTTTCTGAGTGAGTATCCTTGAAAGGGAACATGTCCCAAAGAATAGCACAACAGAGACAAAAAGGAACAGCATATCTTGTAGCCAGAATGATGGTTCCTTGTGCCTTTCAGCTGAAAGGTGTAGGTTTTGAAGTTTAGGAACCTTACTTTTTTGTTGTTGTTTTTTAAAGTATGACACTGAATCAACATTTATTTTAAAATTACGTATATTTTATCAAATAGCAATAAAATGAATTTATACTGTCGATTTAAACCTATGCTGATTGTTTTTGGGTTCATGCCAATCAGTGGCACTCACATACTTCCACACGTGTTTGATTTATTTACCCAACAGGAGATAGCAGCAGGGCCATAGCACCCAGGAACTTCACAGGCATGCACGCTCAGTATCCCACTTTACTCTGGCCAGGTCTATCTTGTCCGTGTCTCTCTTGTCTGAGGCACAGCCCCTTCCCACGTTCCTCCTCCTGCTCTTCTCTGATGTGCATTTGAGATGACATGTTACTATACCCCTGCAAAACTGCTTTTGGCCACATTACTGTGAACATTGTTATGGAGAAGAGGAACCCCATTGCCATGACTAACAGCAGTAGCGCACAAATGCATTCAACATCAGATGGACCTTCTGCTTCATTTGGGCAAACTGCTACTGTGCACTTGGCTTGTTTCCCACATGTAGTCTAAAAAATGTGAAGAATTTTGCAGTCTCTTAAAAAAATTTTTTTTTTTTTAAGTTCTTTTTCCATCATGGTGGCTCTCATACTATTGTCTCCAGACATGCAGCATCGGTATCACCTGGGGACTTGTTACAAATCAGGTGCTCAGGCCTCACCAAGATCTCCTGAACCTGACTCTTTCAAAGTAGGGCCTCGTTTTAAAGGTGCTCTTGGGGGATTCTGGTACCTGGTAAAGCTTGAGAACCAGCACATGGTGGTTACCAGCCTGTGTACATTTCCTTGAAATCTAGGACTTAATATATTTCTGCTAAGCTCAGGGTGTAAGTTGAAACTATGAAATGGTCATTGTAGGTCAACAATTACTGGATGTTGGCAATCTCACATGGTTCAGCTAATAGTTACTTTGTGTAAACCAGGGTTTCTTAGATATTTTTTGTTGAGTCGTGGGTATTCTTAGTTGTAGACATCATTGTAGGATGTTTAGCAACATCCCTGGATTCTACCTACTGGATCACAGAAGCGTCTGTGAAGTTGTGATGATCAAAACTATTTCCAGATGTTGTCATATGTGCCCTGGTGCTCTGTAGGTAGGCGGTCGCTCCCAATTGAGAATCACTAGCTAACCCAGTTGCTTTCCTTTTCTAAGCAATAATAGCCAACGCGGTACCCATAATATATACATTTTTCTCCTTGAGTGGGAGAAGGGCTGGACATAAATTAACTATAGAAATTAGATTTTATGTTTAGTAGAGATTATGGTGATTACAGTTTAGCTTCACTTTTTTTGTATGTTTCTTCATGTCCTGTTTATGGTGATGTTACCAGTAGACTGTTAACTTGGTTCTCTAACATCTTACTGCTGTCAAAGTCTAATGGCATTCTGATTTTGTTTCTGAATAATTTGCTGAAGGATTTTTCTTTTTCTATACAGTCCAGTATTTCTCAGTGTTGGTTATGCTTGATTGATTTTCTCAGGCATATGGTGTGCTCTTTTAAATTCTTTTAAATTTAAAGGAAGTTTTCATTTTATAACTTTTTCTTTTTTAAATACCTCCCTTGCTTTGGATTTTTTTCTTTGGGGACTCCTTATTAAAAGTAGGAGCTGGTCTTTTTTCCTTACCTTTTATATTACTTTCTCTCAAATTTTTAAAATCTTTTTGTTTTAAAATTTCCCTTTTTTTCACCTTTCATTTTTCTTAAAGCATTATTTATTGTATTCATTTACCCTTATGTTCTTTCTAGTTTAGTGGTTTTTGAAATATTTTCTTCATTTCTTTCCTGAGTTCTATCACCTTATTTCTGAGTTTTCATAATTATGATTGATGTGGTTTTTTTCAATATCTTGAAACATTTTCTTTCTTTTCCTTTTTTGCTTGGGGAGAAATAGTAGTTACAGTTAGCTGTTTTGTGGGTATGTCTGTCTTTCACGGTCTTTAGGGATATTAGCCCAATCTTTATTCTCTTTTTCTTTTGGTAGCTCTATATGGAGTTAGATTATGATCCTCTGTGTTTCTCCTTTTTATGTGAAACTAGTTTTATAAACCTTAGAAGGAAGTGTGGTTCAGGGTAGCTTATCTAATTTCAGGATTCTAGAGCCCCTATATATTTATTTCTTTATTTTTACCTCATGTTTAAAATATGATGCTTTACTTTCTGAGGCTTCTGGGTTCTATTTCTCTACATTTATTTGGACCTCGTCTTCTTCCCTTTGTTGTCTTTTGTTTCTATCCTGTTCAGTTCAGATTCTGTTTCCTAGAATTTTTTTTTCAGTGTGGGCCTTTGTTCTAGATATTTTGAGAATTCATAGAAGACTATGATGTAACTCTTTGAGTTATTAGTATTATGGATGCATTGAACCCATCAGGTATTGGAGTGCACAAAATCATTCATAGTTTTAGCTGCTGTCTATACATGCAGGATCTTGGGTTTATGTGGGAAGTCTCACCATTTGGTTATGTTGTTGTGCATGAGTTTTTTATTTTACTCTCCTGGTTGCTCTTTTTTTTTATGGGAAATTCAGGAAATTTCAAAAACGGTGTCTACTATTGCCACCTTCCTAGATACCCTTCTACCAGTCTTTTTTTTTTTTTTGTATTCATTTATTTTTTATCTTATACAGATTTATTGAGGTATTATTGAAATACAGAGAACCTGCATATTTAAAATGCAGTCTGATGAGTTTTGACATAGGTATATGCCCATGAAATCCTCACTGTGATCAAGATAATAAACCTGTCAGTCACCCCTGAAACTTTTCTTATGCATCTTGGCAATCCTAACTTCATTTTTTTTTCTTCTTCTCCAGGCAATGGCTGATCTGCTGTTACTGTAGTGAATTGTGCATTGCCTGTAAATTTAGATGAATGGACCCATACAGTAGTATGGCTTCTTTCACTCAGCACACTAATTTTGAAATTCATCCACGTTGTTGTATATCAATAGTTCATTCCTGGGATCCCTGGGTGGCGCAGCGGTTTGGCGCCTGCCTTTGGCCCAGGGTGCGATCCTGGAGACCCGGGATCGAATCCCACGCTGGGCTCCCGGTGCATGGAGCCTGCTTCTTCCTCTGCCTATGTCTCTGCCTCTCTCTCTCTGTGACTATCATAAATAAATAAATTAAAAAAAAATAGTTCATTCCTTTTTATTGCTGATAGTATTCTGCTGTATAAATATATCAGAACTTGGTTATCTACCCACCTGTTAGTGAACATTTGGGTTGTTTCACTTTTTGTCTATTACAAAACTATGATAAATATTAATGTTCAGGTGTTTCTGTGAACATAGGCTTTTGTTTCTTTTCAGTGAATATCTAAGAGTGGAATTTCTAGGTTGTTTGGTACGTGTGTTTGTAAGCTTTTAAGAGATTGTCAGACTTTTTAAAAATATGTACCATTTTCTATTTCCATCAGTAGTATATGAGAGTGTCTTCTCTTCCTTGCCAACTTTTGGTTTGTTCAGTCTATAAATTCAGTCATTCCTAGTGGATGTGTAGCAGTTATCTTATTGTAGCTGTAATTTACCTAGTGATTAATTTTGTTGAGCACCTTTTTCATGTGTTTGTTTGCCATTTGTATATTTTCTTTGAAGTATTGAAATCTTTTGTCCATTATTATTGGATTTTCTTATTATTTAGTTTGAGTGCTTTATATATTCTAGATATAAGTTGTGTGTTGAGTATATATCTTGCAAATATTTTATGCCAGTCTAGCTTGCCTTTTTGTTTTTGTAGCAGTGCCTTTGGAAAGCAAATATTTTATCATTTTTTTTAAATGTGCTCATCACAAGTACCCTCCTTAATACCCAGCAAATGTTTTTAGTTTTGATGAGGTTCTTTTTGTTACATTTTTTCTTTTATTATTTATGTTTTTTGTGTCCTATTTAAGAAATATTTGTCAAACCCAGGTCACTGGGATTTTCTGCTAAGTGTTCCTTTGGAAATTTTATAGTATTAGCTCTTACATTCAAGTCTGTAATCTACTTTGAGTTAATTTTTTGTATATGCTTCAGCCTGGGGAGAGGTTTATTATGTTTTGCATATGGCTATCCATTTGTTCCAGCATCATTTGTTTAAAAGATGATCATTTCCTCATTGAATTGTCTTGTCACCTTTGTCAAAAATCAATCACGTATTTATGTTTGAGTCTATGTCCTGGACACTCAGTTCTTTTCTACTGATCTAAAGGATTATCTTTGTACTGGTGCCGAACTATCTTTTTATTGTAGCTTTATAATAAGTTGTGAAATAAGATGGTATTAGCTCTACTATTACCTTGTTTATATTTAAATTTGTTTTGGCTTTTCTAGATCTTTTGCATTTCCATATAAATTTTATTTTTGCTGTAGACAATTATGTTGTCTGTGAATAAAGCCGATTTGACTTTTTTTCTCTGCAATCCATAAGCCTTTAATTTCTTTTTATTGCTTATTGCCCTGGCTCAAACCAAACCTCCAACACAGTGTTGAATAAAAGTGGTAATGAAGAAAAAAGAAGAACATCTTTTTCTTGTTACTGATTAGGGAGAAAGCATCATTCTTTTACCATGAAATACAAAGTAAGTTGTAAGTTTTTCAAAGGAGCCCTTTTATGAAGGGCATTCTTTATCTAGGAATTTTTGGTTTGATGACAGTTTTAAATCATGAATGAATGCTAAATTTGTCAGATTTCTACATCTGTTGGAGATGCTCATATGTTTTTTTTAAAATTCTGTCGATTTTTTAAAATGAAACTTTTTATTTTGAGATAATTATAGATTCACATATAGTAGTAAGAACTAATAGAGATATCCACATATACTGTTTAGCTAATTTCTCTCTATAGTAACATCTTGAAAAACTATAGTACAATATCACAACCAGAATATTGATACAATCAAGTAAGATTTCTGTCACTGCCTACTCATGTTCATATCCCTCCTACTCTACACCTACCTATCTTCTTATAACAAACCCTGGAAACCACTAATCTGGTTCTCCATTTGTATAACTTGTGTCTGCAAGAATTCTAGTTACTTTGCCTTTCCATATAAATTTTAGAAAAATCTTGTCTGGGTCTCCCAAAATTCTTGTTTAGATTTTTGATATGAATTGCGTTAAATCTAATTTTTGTAGTTCATTTTTCAAGTAGTATTGTATTTGTAATTTCAATGTTAATTGTATTCAATTTGGTCAAATGTTTTTTCTGCATTGATTGATATGATCAAGGATATTTTTCTTCTTTAACTTGTTAATATGATGGATTACACCGATTCTGATTAATGAACCAGCCTCTCATCCCTGGAGTAAACCCCATTTGGTCATGGTGTGTAACTTTTCCTTTTACAAATCACTGTATTTTACTTGCTAATATTTTGTTAAGAATTTTTGCATCTGGGACACCTGGGTGGCTCAGCAGTTGAAGCAGCTGCCTTTGCTCAGGGCGTGATCCCGGGATCCCGCAATGGGCTCCCTACGTGGGAGCCTGCTTCTCCCTCTGCCTATGTCTCTGCCTCTCTCTGTGTGTCTCATCAATAAATAAATCTTAAAAAAAAGAATTTTTGCATCTGTATTTATGAATAATATTTCTCTGTAGTTTTTCTTTTTTTTTTTAAAAAAATTTTATTTATTTATGATAGTCACATAGAGAGAGAGAGAGGCAGAGACACAGGCAGAGGGAGAAGCAGGCTCCATGCACCGGGAGCCCGATGTGGGATTCGATCCCGGGTCTCCAGGATCGCGCCCTGGGCCAAAGGCAGGCGCCAAACTGCTGCGCCACCCAGGGATCCCTCTCTGTAGTTTTTCTTTTTGGTCTTTGCCTGGTTTTGGTATTTCTGTAGTAATAGGTTCATAAAATAATTTAGGAAGTGTTTCCTCCTCTTTGTTTTCTGAAAAAGATTGTGTAGAATGGTGCTAATTCTTCCTTAAGTGTTTAGTAGAATTTTCCAGTGAAATTATCTGGACCTGGAGATTTCCTTAGGGAGTTTTGACATAAGAATTCAGTGTCCTTAATGATTGTAGGACTATTCAAATGATCTATTTCATATTGGATGAGTTATGATGGTTTGTGTGTGTGTGTGTTTTAAAGGAACTGGTCCAAAAAAAAAAAAAAAAAAAGGAACTGGTCCATTTGGTCTAACTTGTCAAATTTATGTGTTGAATTATTTGTAGCAATCTCTTATTAATTTTTTGGTGTCTGTAAGGTTTGTAGTGATACCCCTTCCAACCTTGATATTGATAATTTGTGTCTTTTCTCATTTTTAATTTGCCAGTCTTACTAGAAGGTAGTCAATTTTATTATTTTATTGATCTTTTATTCCTTTTTTTTTTCTTGATAGAGAGCATGAATGGTGGGGGAGAGAAAATCTTAAGCAGGCTCCATGCCCAGTATTGGAGCCTGATGTAGGGCTTGATCTCATGACCCTGAGATCATGACCTGAACTAAATTCAAGAGTCAGATGCTTAACTGATGAGCCATCCAGGTGCCTTGATTTTATTGATCCTTTAGAAGGATGAAGTTTTTGTTTAATTTGCTTTCTGTATTTATGTCATTACTTTTTCTGTTTACTATTTCCTCCTGTTTGTATTGTGATTCCTTTGTTGTTCTAGGTTCTTGTGGTAGAAATTATTGTATATTTTTCCTGTTTTCTAATTTATGCATTTAGTATTATAAATTTCCCTCTATGCACTGCTTTGACTGTGTCCACAAATTTTGATACATTGTACTTTCATTCTCATTCAGGTAGATGTATTTTTTTTATTTTCCTGGGACTCCTTCATTGACCCATACATCATGTAGAAGTGTGTTAGTTTCCAAGAATTTTAGATTTTTAAATGATCTATTATTGATTTCTAGTTTGATTCCATTGTAGTCATAGAAGAATATGTATGATTTCAATTTGTGGCAACATATGTAGTAAAATATGAGACAGAGAGCATGAGAGACAGAGCATGAGCAGGAGGAGGGGCAGAGGGCAGGGAGAAGCAGACTCCCCACTGAGAGGGAGCCCACCACAGTGCTGGATCCCAGGACTCTGAGATCATGACCTGAGCCAAAGGCAGATGCTTAATTGGCTGAGCCACCCAGGCACTTCTTGATTTCAAGTTTTAAATATTTGTTGTGGCTTGGGAATGTGGTCTTTTTAGACCTATTATCCTTTGGGCACTTGAATGTGCAATCTGTTGTTGGATAGGGTGTTCTAAAAATATCAGATCTTGTTGGCTGATGCTGTTGTTAAGTTCTCTTGTGTCCATGATAATTTTGTTTCCTTGTTTGATCAGTTGTTGAGAGAGGATTATGGAAATCTCCATCTACCTGTGTATGTGTCTATTTCTCCTTTTGGTTATATAGGCTTTTGTTTCACATATTTTGCAACTCTGTTTGGTGTATACACATTTAGGATTGCTGTGTCTTCCTGGTAGATGGTCTCTCTTATCATTATATGATAATGTTTCTGGTGATTTTCTTTCCTCTGAGGTTTACTTTATCTGGTACTAATCTAGCCATTCCTACTTTCTTTTGATTTGTGTTTCTGTGCTTTATTTTCAATCTGCTGCTATTATTCTATTCACGATTAGTTTCCTGTAGGCTGCATTTAGTTGAGTCATATTTTAAAATCCACCATGCCAATTCCTGTCCTTTAATTGATGTATTTAGACTATTTTACATTTTATGTAATTAATGCTATTTAAAAAATTAATGCTATTTTAGGCTTAAATGTGCCATTTACTTTTTGTTTTCTGTTTGTTTTTATGTTCCTTCAATGCAGCGTTTTGTCTTCAGATCTATTAGATTTCTAATACTATATTGTTTTTTGCTTAATTGCAAAATTAGTGAACAAAATTCACCAGTGTTCTGTGCAATATTAAATATTCCTGACATCGGTTCATTTCATGAGTCATCCATTCATGCATCCTTTTAAGAGACACTTACTGTATCTCTGCTCTGGGCCAGGAGTTGTCTTATGACACATTACTTTCTCAGATGTTTCTCTTCTCCTTTCTCAGATATTTCTCTTCTGTCCCAGTTCTTTAGTGGCGTGTTTCCTGTGGCTGCCATAGGAAATCACCACTACCTGGATGGCCTAAAACAACAGAAATTTATTCCCTCATGGGTTTGGAGGCAAGAAGTCTGAAATCGGTATCACAAAGTCTAAATGAACGTGACAGCAGGACTCTAAGGGGGAATCTGTTCTCTGCCTCTTCCATCTTCTGGTGGTTGTTGGCATTCCTTGATTAGTAGCAGCATTGTTCCCATCTCTGCTCTGTGATCAGATTCCCTTCTCCTGTTCGGTCTGTCTTCTTCTCTGAGTGTGTCTTTTAAGGACACTTGGTATTGGGTGTATAGCCTACTTGAATAATCCAGGACGATCTCTTGGTCTCAAGATTCTTTTTCAAATTAAGATAACATTCATAGGTTCCAGGATTAGGATGCAGATGAATTTTATGGAGGGCCAACAGTTGACCCACTAGAAGTACAGTTGACCGTTGAACAACATGGATTTGAACTGTGCATGTTGGCTTACATGCACATTTTTTCGGTAAATACACGACAGTATTGTAGATGTATTTTTCTCTTATGAATTTATTCATAACATTTTATTATCTCTAGCTTGCTTTATTTGTAAGATTATAGTATATGATATGTATACAAAATATGTGTTAATCGACTATTTAGGTTATTAGTAAGGCTTTTGGCCAGCAGTAGTTATGTTTTGGGGAAGTTGAAAGTTATATGCAGATTTTAGACTATATAGGGGGGATGGCACCCCTAACTTCCATGTTGTTCAAGGGTCATCTAGAGTATATGTAACTTTAATTTCCCTTTTTGATCTTCTTCCCATCTTGGCATGGGTCCCTTCTTTTACTCTCTTCTCATTTCCTTTTTGGTTTTGTCGTCTTAAGTATTCACTTGGAGAGTGTCAAGGATGTCAAACAATTGTACTGACCTATATTTCACTGCCATATTGCAACGGGAAAAAGCCTTTCTTCACAACAGGCAGCTCCATTTAGAGTCAGAATATACTTCTTATTAACAGAATTTATTAAACTGAAGCCAATAAATGTAGTACTTTAAGAAATTATTTTTTTAATGTATGTTGCAAGTATGTGCACATGTCGCTTGACTAATGCTTTAAGAACAAAGACTTTTCTGTGTGGAAGTAGTTTCTCAGAGGAGTCCAAACACCTTTTCCAAGGTACTTAGGCCCCTAGAGTGTCACTGAGATTATTTTGGGAAAGCCTTAGTGACCTAATGAATGTTATATCAAAAAGGTACTGAATAAATATACCTCACTGACCTTTAAGGATAATTAATATATCTTTAAGAAATTTCTGGCAACTTTAGAGTCTAACTAAGTGCAACAGTGATTTTGTTGTACTAGAAGAAAGTTGTGTGATTCTGTGGTAGTCGATTTTGTTGCTGTGTGTGCTGTTGCCATAGTTATTAATATTTTACCATAATGAACCTTTACAACATCTCTATATGTTTTTTGTAAAGTTCAGTAAGTTGGCAGATCACAGGAAAAAATGAGGTAGAGTTTTAAAGGAAGTGTTTAAAAATCTCATCAAGACTTTCTGGACTTAAGACATGTATATAGAGAATCTGGTTTTAGCATAAGCATAATTAATATCTTCATGCCTTTGTTACAAGATTTACTTGATGAAATTTCAGGTCTGGTTTTATTTTTATATCTAAATGATGTGTTGAAGGTTTAAAACTTTGTCAGATGTCTGCATATTTATTATTAAAAGCAGATCAATCCCTGCTTTTTATATATAGTCGTGAGCTAGGCCTTCGGCTTGTAATCACGAATCTTAAATCTGTGTTTTCTCTGTAAGTGCTGGCCAAGATGTCCAAGGAACGAGTGTGATTGCAAACCTTCCATTCCTCATGCGGCAGAACCCTGCTGAGACGCTTCGGAGAGTCTTGCCAAAAGTCAGAGTAAGTTGGTGCCAAATAAGATTCGCATTTACCATTTTTCCAGTAGTGTGTTGCCATGGTCAGGAGGAGGTTTCAGAGTTTTGGATGGCTGATATTTTGTGCTTAATTGTGGAGCGGAGGAAGTATTATGATACATATTTTGAATCATAATGAAAATATTTAGGAAAATTAGCTGGTGAAAATGGGAAAAATCCAGATCTCAAGTTGTGAATGTTTCTTTAGTCGTATTCTCATGAGAGATATTTTATTTTCTTCAAAAAGACTGTTTATTTCAGAGAGGGGGGCTGTGGATTTGCGTGGTGGGGGTAGGGACAGGGAGAGAGGGAAAGAGAATCTCAAGCAGACTCTGTGCCAAGCATGGAGCCCAACATGGGGCTTGATCTTACCTTGAGGTAAGATCATGGACCCTGAGGCCATGACCTGAACCTAAACCAAGAGTCAGAATGCTTGACTGACTGTACTACCCAGGTGCCCTGAGATGTTTTATTTAAAAGTTAGCTTCTCAGTAGCTCAAAACAAAATCCTAATTAGTCTTAAGAAATCATAGCTATCTTAATTTGGTATTCTGTTGACTTAAATTTATATTAATAGTATTTCTACAACACTGATAATGAAATAATGAAATTTAACTAATATTACTAATAATCACCCTCTGGTAACTTCTAGAGAATCACTGAAATAAAGAGTGAATTGCGGCCATCATAGTTTTAGTTTTATATTTACTTATTGCGTCCTAAATTCTTTCAGAATTAGTTTTCTTGCTTTAAATTGAAATCTTTGATTTATTAGAATATTCTTTTCTCTGGCTATTTAATATTTACTGATTATTAATATATAATATTAAATTTTTGATAGTACTTGTTATTTATCTGTGGCTGTGTGCAAAGTGGTGTTCTTGTTTGTAAGAACCTGAGTGAGCAAAACAGATAACAGCCTGTGTGTCCTCAGGGAGCTCTACCTGCTATTTAGGGCCAGGGAGGTTATATACTAATGGGGACTATGTTTGTTGATAGGGAATTTTGTATATTTTGCTTTGGCTTTCTGGTTGGCTATAGCTTATTCGTAATTTTTTATTAATTTATATGCATTTAAAATATTATAATTATTAATGTGTTCTTGAGTTTCATTTTGAGGCCTCTGTAACATGGTTCTAGTTGCTGTGATTTAGGTCAAGGATATAGCATGTTATTTTTATAATGCCCACATTTCTATATAGGCATTGTGAGTGTTGTTGTTGTTGTTGTTGTTTTTTTTACTAGTTACAATGTTGAAATGAGAAAATGTTTATTTTGGATTTGCATGTGATTCAAAAGTGAATCAAGGTTTTTCATAGCTATTTCCCCCAGAATCATGCCATAATTTCAATGGAATTAAGTTTACACCATCCAGGTTTAATTTCATGTTCATTTTCAGTGATAGTAATTGGCTTAAGCTTCTTAGCATGAGACCTGGAAGTGCTAGTTAAATCATAGTAGAAGGGAACAAGTGGGTAGGTCCCCTTGACAAGGAAATATTGTAGATAAGTGAATTCGATGTAAAGCTAAAGACATAAAGCTTGCTATAACTCTGTGTTGAGCAGGCGAAATCTGGTCCATGGACAGCATACTGAGCAGCCACGGTTTCTTAAAGCAAGAATAAAAGATGAAGGGTGGAGAATAGTGGCTTTTAGAGGTTTCTAAATTATTTTGAAAAAATCCTTTTGTTAATGAGTTCACAATAAAGTTAGTTAAGTAATAACTCCTGAAAAATCTTAATTTCATGGGAACGGTATAAAGAATATTTTACATTCATATATGTGGCATATTTATACAGAGAATCAAATGTATATGCTAAAACCATATAACTGAGTTATAGAAGATAAGATTTTAATAAGCTTTTAAGGTAACTAAAGTTAATCCATAATATAGAAGGTTAACTGAATAAACGGATATAAAGAAAACGTATACTAATGAATATGTGCTAAGAAAGCCTTTACTTAGTGCTGAAAGATTTTATTCATTTCTCTAGTTAATCAACAAACAGCCATTTATTTACGATTCTCATTTATCCTGTCTTGTCCTAAAAACATACCAAAAGGGTAGAAGATAGTCCCAGATTAGATTCCATGTCAGGATGGCCTAAAGACTATGGAAAACAAAGAACAATCATAGGAGAATATTTACTTGAGTGATTCTGACTTTGTTTGAAGATACTAAAGAACTAAGTATTGAAAAGACTTAGTGGGGCAATAATAGTGACTTTTATAGAGGGTTTAGTATATAATGCAGGCGATTAAACATTTAAGCAACTCCATTTCAAGTTATAAAACCTGTATTATGTGCAAACCGTCACCATATTCAGATATTGTTAAGATTTATTGGTACTCACTGTTAGCATCTTCTTCAGTTCTACCTTGCTTCTGAAAGTGGTTACATTTCAAATGATAAAACTGTGACAGAAATCACACATAGCCACTTTATTCTCTTTTGCCATGGCCATAACTCCTTTGTTGATTTTATAAAAAAAATAATCTTGTATCCCAATGTGAGCATTTAGAAATAATGGTATCTCATTCATTCACAAATATTGACTGAGTACCTCCCATGTGCTGGACACTGTTGTAAGCACTGAGAAAACAGAGGTGAAAAAAAGAGAGAACTTGCCCTCAAGGAAGGTACAGTCCAGAGTCGGGGAAACAGACATTAAACAAGTAACTGTGAAGAACAGGGATAAACAGACAGGATTGCCTGCTGTGCACTGGGAGGTCAAGGAAAGCCTCATTGAGGAGCTCAAAACCAAAGGCATAGGAGGAAGCAGCCATTTGAAGAGTCAAGAATGAATGGTCCAGGCAGAGGAAGCAGCAGATAGCCCTAAGATGAGAAAGCTGGTTGGAATTGGAAGAGGCACAGGTGGTTGAGATGCAGTGGGCAGGGGTGGGATATAACTTGAAAAGAGGTTAGAGAGACAGTCAGTGAGAGAGCACGCAAGAGGTGTTCTTTCTGAGGACAGCAAAAAGCCATTGAGCAGAACAGTGGCCTATCCCATTTACAGTTTATGATTATCATTTTGATAATTATGTGGTGAATGGCTTGGAGTGGAAGAATTAGGAAGGTACAGCACTAGTCCTTGTGATACGTGAAGGTGGCTTGGATTGGGCCAGCTAGCTGGGACAGAGGGGAGTAGTGGCTGTATTTGAGATATAATTACTGAGGTAAAATAAACAGAACTTCCTCATGAATTGGATGTAGGAAGTAGGAGATACCTTCCAGATTTCTGGCTTGAGCACCTGTATGGTTCTCAGTGTCTTTGCTGGATATTTATTAAATCCACGGGGAGCAATAGTTTGCATACTTACTAACACTGGTCTTCTATGAATGATTTACTTGTAGAGAATTTAAAGATGCAAACAATAAATATTTTGTATAAGAAACTAATCATTCCCAAAATTGTTAGCACATTCACAGCAGTAGGATAAGCAGCTTTTAGAGCTCACCCTTTGCTTTATCTTAAGAGCATCAGATGCAGTGATGGGGAAGCTCTTTCTGGCCTTATGTAGTGTAAAACGTCACCAATGATATTTTTATTGATTTTTTTTCTCGTTGTATTGCATTTGCATTTCATCCTTATAATACTATATTAACTGAACAATGGTTTTAAAAATAGGTTGCTATTTTCACTGTCTTAGAGATGAAGGAATTTAAGGTTAAAAATGGCAGAAACAAAATCAGGATTAGAATTGAGCTAATCCATAGTATTTTTACAATTCACTTTGTAAATTTTATCCGAAGTGTACAATGAATGATAATGCTATCAGGTCACTCATCTCAAGGTTAAGTTTAAATAAGACTCCAGAAAGGAAATATTTTGACCTCCAATTTAAATTTCTTAGATTGGAGATACTTTTAAATATAGTTGTTATAATGTATTCATGTTCTATGATTTAATCATACAGTATTTTTTGAAAAAGAAATAACTTTTTTCTATAGTCTATTGATTAAGTTTGAATTCTTTTCCACAATATAATCAATCAGGATCTTAGATGTTAGATTTCAATATTTGACTTGAATATCTCGTTATCAGGAAGGGAAAGAATTTGACTATCAAGATACATTTCTAAAATACTATGGTCCTTTATAAAATTTGAAGTGGTAGTGATATAATTATACCATGTAACATTAATGACTCCTTTTATAATGAATTGCAAAAAATGTCTCTGCCTGTTGAGTTATTGAATTCTTTTAATTGTTTTTATACTTATTTTGGGAACCCAAAATCTGTGGCATAAATTATATATTAGAAAATGCGCAATGCCAGGAACAGATAGAAATAAATATAGCTAACATTTGTTGAGGTCTTACTATGGGTCAGGCACTGTACTCTGTCAGACACTTTATGCATTTTTATTTTTTTATTATTATTTTTTTAATAATAAATTTATTTTTTATTGGTGTTCAATTTACCAACATACAGAATAACACCCAGTGCTCATCCTGTCAAGTGCCCCCCTCAGTGTCCTGTCACCCATTCACCCCCACCCCCTGCCCTCGTCCCCTTCCACCACCCCTAGTTCGTTTCCCAGAGTTAGGAGTCTTTATATCAGAAAGGGAGACAGAACATTTTTATTTTTTGAATGGTTACAGCTGTTCTGTAAGGGGCACTGGATAGAGGAAGAAACAACTTAGTTGAGTAACCTGCCAAAAGTCTCAAAGCTAGCAAGTGGCATAATCGGGTTTGAACAGGAAGTCTGGCTCCTGAGTCCTCCCTCTTAACCATTATACAACCTCCTCATTAGCTGATCATGACTGCCGCAGATATATAATGTATAATTTTACTTCTCAAGCCTTAGTCTTCTCTCATCTGGTTATACAACAGCCTTCTTGCTGGACCTATCCTTTCTACTTTGGCACCTAGGGCCCACTCAGCCAGAGAAATCTTTTATTTATTTATTTATGTAGGAACAATCTACATTTTTTTGTGTATAAAGTAAAATTGTGTATAAAGTGTACAGCATAATGATTTAATATGTGTATACGTTGTGAAATGATTACCACTATCAAAACAGCCATCATCTCACATAGTTACCTTTTATTAAAACAGCCATCATCTCACATAGTTACCTTTTTTTCTTCAGATAGATCTTTTTAAAAGCATCAATCATATCTTCCTGCATGAAAATTACCGAAGTGGTGTGGTGGGCAGAGTACAGCCTCCCAAAGAGATCAGGTCCTAATTCCTGCGACCTTTAAATGTTCCCTTATTTAGAAAGTTTTTGTGACATAGTTAAGGATCTGGAGATGGGGGGGATTATCCTGGTTTGTCTGGGTAGGCCCTAAATGTCATTGCATGTATCCTTCTAAGAGGAGAGCAGAGGTAGATTTGACCCAGGCATAGAGGAGGGAGGAGAAGGCCATGTGAAGAAGGAGGCAGAGATTGGAGTGATGTGGCTGCAAGCCAAAGAATACCAGCAGTGACTAGAAGCCGAAAAAGGCCAGGAACAGATTCTACCCCAGGACCTCCAGAAAGCAGAACATTTTGATTTTGGCTAAATAATAGTGATTTAGGACTTATGGCCTTCAGAACTAAGAGAGGATACATTTCTTTTGTTTTAAGCCACTTGGTTTATTGTAATTTGTAATACCAGCCACAAGAAACCAATAAAAGTACCTTCCCATTTTAGGTAGAATAAAACTCCTCACCATGCCCTTAAAGGACCCTGTCTAGCTTTCTGAGCTCATCCTCTACCATTCTTTTCTCTTTCTTCCTTAAGGGTAAAATCTTTGAGAGTTGATTTGCCATAGTATTCCCAGAATCTAGAACCGTGCTTGACAAATAATAGACCCTAAACAATGACTTAAAAATGAATATCGAATGAATTTAATATTCTGAGACAGTAAATGTCTGCCTGAAAGACCAGTGGCACATTGGCCTGATCCACTGATGGCATTCTTGGATGGGAAGTAAAAAGAGGGTATCAGTAGAGTGATATGCTGATTTATGGTCCTAGAGAGACCTTTGTTTTGGGGAGTGGGAAAAAGATGTGTAATAAGGAAAGGATAAAAGAGACATAATCATCATGAGATTTAGTCATTTGAGATTAGCAGATGTAGTCTACCAGTCTGATTCTGAAAAAGATTCATTAGTTTTATTAATTTTACGTGGCATTATTTTCATTAATGGGAATAATAGAAAGAATATCATAAGTTTCTGCAAGTATGGTTATTTATTAGAGTATTTTATATCTACTGAGTGTAGGTAGATATTTTTTTAAAAAATACTTCATTTTAAAATTTTTAAAGAAAACCTTTACTGTGTAAATGTAGATATATATGAATTAAAAATTTAGCTCTACCTACTTTTAAAATCTTATTTCAAGTGGCACAGATGTGTGGATAACCAATAATAATATAAGGAGCAACTTTCTGTGGGCCAGGCACTGTGCTTACTGCTTTAGACTCACCCTTTTAAACGTCTTACAACAACTCTATATGATGTGTTTATTCTCCTTTGGAGAAAATAAAGGCTTAAAATATTCAATGTTTGACTATAAATATTTTGTTAGGAGCTTTCTAGGAAGCATGAAATTATGTTTGTACAGTTCACCAAGAAAAAGAGAGATGGTTTTGACTAAAAGTATTAAAGAGCATAAACAGATGATACAAATTGCTTTTATCTTTGGCTTGCAGCTCAAAAGTGGAAGTACCTGTCTTCCTTAATGTAGGTTATGTTGCCTGAGATAAGTTAAAAGTTATGTTCTGAGATAACTCAAAAGTTACATCCTTAGAAAAGCAAAAGGATTTTGTGAAAGCAATACACTTATACATATATATAGCAAACAGAACATGGTGTTCCAGACACCACAGATCCTAAAAAGTCCACAGTGTGGTACTCTGTTGACAGGCTAAGCATTTAGAGACACTCTAATGTGAAGGAAGAAAATGAAATAATGCCCATTAATGTAAGCTAATGGAAAACAACCATCAGGGTTAGAATTGACCTTACTAGGAGGTTTTATGGGCTAGGAAGCATAAAATTATATAACATTTTTTTCTAGTTCACTTAAAAAGAAAAAAAAAGAGGCTATATTAACCAAAGGAATTAGGGAAGATGAACAGATGATACAAATTACTCTTTCTTGTGCAGTTCATAGTTCAAAAATAAAAGTACATTCACCCCTATGCATTTTGAAAATGTTTGTGTTGTATCTTTTTACCTATTTGTACTTAAGGATAAGGTAGAGTAACATCATTAATTACATTGCAGCAATTAAATTCAATGGAAACATTTACCAAGTATATAGTTTTTCTGGGCATATATAAAATATTACCTAATATTCCTAATAAACCTAAAAATATTGCCTTTCAGTAAATTCTGTTGGAGACCAGTGTTTTCACATGAATTTCTTAGTCATGAATGACCTGCTATGTTTACCTTGCTTACCATAAAAATGAACTGGAACTTTTGAAATTCTTAATTAGGATATCCTTTAGTTCTGTGATAGTGGGACCATTATTACTATTTGAATATTGTTTCTGACATGAGGCACTTGAGTGATATGAAGGAGCAAATGTAAATATTTTTATTTACAATCCTTGCAGAATTATAAAATAAAATATTTATATAGTGTACTGTAATAAAGATCTATAATGTTTGATATATAACTTGATGGATTAACTAACCTGTTGGCAGTGGTGAACCAAATATCCTAGAAATTTCTCAAATCAGAAACTCAAATCTAGAAACTCTAGATGCAATACAGCAAGCATTCTTTTAAATGTTTAGTGAAGCTTATAAGAGAGGAAGGACTATTCAGGGCTCAAAAACAAAGCACCCAGTTCCATATCTACTTAGGGTGTGGAAATGTGCAAGAAAACATTGCTCCTGTCCTAATAACAATAGGTTAGTCACAGAATCTATATAGTCATCACTTCTCTTGGCAACCAAGAAAGCTGAATTCACAATAGCAACACCCTTCTGAGGAAAGATGGGACACAGGGACACTGACTTTTGACAGAGTATAGAAGGAAGAAGTGGCTATCACATAAGGTTGTTAGAAAAAAATCACTAAAATACTGGAAAGTTTTTAAAGGTTGATTATGGGCTAGTACATCAGTTTAGAATAACTTGGAGCTCCAGACACAATTTTGCACCAACTAGCAGGCTCTTTTCCACAAGCCTCCTTGCCTTGTAGGACGTGAGACTTGAGAGACTCTCCCTTGCTGATGCAGCTGTGGCGATGAATGGGAGGTGTTTGGGGATGGGAACACAGTACTGTCCATTTCCTCAGACTGATCAACATGAACGTACAGGGAATTTCAGCAGAGAGATGAAAGCTACAAAATGATCAACTGAAAATGCTAGAAATAAAATGGATGATATCAGAGATGAAACATTCTTTCAATGGGCTTAGCAGGAGTTTAGACACATATGGAGAAAGAGTCAGTGAACTTGAAGGTAGAAATGATCCAAACTGAAACACAAAGATAGAACAGAGTGAAAAAAATAGGAGAGAGCATCAAATGGCTTTGAGACAGTGTCAAGTGATGATCTAATATATGTGCAATTGGTGTCTCAGAATGAGAAAAGAGAGAATAGGGAAGAACTATTTGAAGAAATAATGGCCAAGACTTTTCTGAAGTTAATGAACAACAGCAAACCAAAGATCCAAAAGCCCAGAGAATCTGAAGCCAAATACACACACACACACACACACACACACGCATCATCCCTAGGCATATCATGATCAAACTGCTGATATTAAAAAATAAGATAGAATCTTGGGAGCAGCCAGAGATGAAAGAGACATTACAAACAGAGGAACAAAGGTAAGGGTAAAGCAGACTTCTGGTCAGAAATAATGCAGATTAGAGCACAATGGAATGTTAGAATTACTAAAAGCAAGGAAAAATATCAACAAGAAATCTGTACCCAGTGAAAATATCTTTCAAGGATGAAAGCAAAATGCTATTTTCTTTAGATAAACAGAAATTGAAAGGATTCTTTGTACCAGACTTATCCTACAAGAAATGCTAATGGGGGAGGGTTTCTTTTTTTTTTTTTTAATGAATTTTATTTTATTTTATTTTTAATTTTTAATTTATTTATTTATGATAGTCACAGAGAGAGAGAGAGAGAGGCAGAGACACAGGCAGAGGGAGAAGCAGGCTCCATGCACCGGGAGCCCGATGTGGGATTCGATCCCGGGTCTCCAGGATCGCGCCCCGGGCCAAAGGCAGGCGCCAAACCACTGCGCCACCCAGGGATCCCATGGGGGAGGGTTTCTAGGTAGAATTAATGTGATAAGAGATGGACATTGGGTTTACATGAAGAAATAAAGATCACCAGCAATGGTAAAAATTAAGGTAAATATAAATGAAATGACAATTCTACACAAATTCTTCCAAAGAATAGAGGAAGAATTTTTGTACATGGTGTGAGGTGTGGACTTTTCCCCCATTAATCTATGTACAAAAATTTAAGTCAAAAGTAAGTGTAAGTCATCCTATGAGGCCAACATTGCCCTGATACCCAAATAAGACATAGACATTACAAAAACAAAAAAACTATAGGTGCATATCCCTCATGAACTTACATGCAAACATTTGAAAAAACAGCAAATCAAATTCAGCAACATATAAAAAGGATAATACATCATGACCAGTTGGGGTTTATCTCAGGAATTTAGAGTTGGGTCAAAATTCAAAAACGAATCAATATGAGTTATCATATCAACAAACTGAAAAAAAGGAAAAAGAAAAAAATACACTACCATTTAGTCATCTCAGTAGATTTAGGAAAAGCATTTGACAAAAGTCTAACAGTCATTCCTGAAAAACAAAACAAAACTCAGCAAACTAGGGATAGAGAGGAGCTTCCTCTGAAAAATTTATAGATAACATTGTACTTAAAAGGTGAAAGACCGAATGCTTTCCCCTAAGATCAGGAACTAGCCAAGAGTGTCTACTCTTACCACTTCGTTCAACATTCTACAGGACATTATAGCCAGTGTAGTATGGCAACAAAATTAGTGAAGGCACTCACATTGCAAAGAAAGTAATTATAGTCTTTAAAAAATATATAACATTATTATTTATGGCGGAAACTACAAAAGAAAAATAGAACTACTTAGTAAGTATAGAAAGGTTGGAGGATACAAGATCAAAATACAAATCAGTTGTATTTCTACACTAGCAAATTCAAATAACTGAACAACTGAACACTGAAGTTTTCTTAAACCATCATAGTAAGGTATAATAATACCTGGGGCTCAATCTGATAAACGATATGTAAGACCTGTATACTGAAAACTGTAGAACGTTACTGAGAGAAATAATGTAAGAACTAAGTGAATGGAAAGATGTACCATGTTCATGGAACAGAAGACTCTATATTATTGTCAGTTCTTCCCATATCAATCTATATATTTAGTGTAAAATAATAAAAATCCCAGCAGGTTATGTTCTTATTTTATTTATTTTTTATTTCTGGTAGGAAATGACAAGCTAATTCTAAGATTCATATGAAAACACACAGGACCAAAAATAGTCAAAACAACTTTGAAAAAGAGAAGCAAAGTTGGAGGGCTTTAACTGCCTGATTTCAAAATATAATGTACACCTACAGCAACTAAGACTATGTAATAATTATACAAAGACAAATCTGTGGGATGCATACAGAAGAAATATAAATCCCACATTGCTAGTGGATTTCAGCACAGGTGCAAGGGCAGTTTGGCACAGAGATGATAGTCTTTTCAAAAAATGGCACTGGATTAATGGGGAAAAAAATCCACACCTCACACCGTGTACAAAAATTTAACTCAAAGTAGATCATAAATTTAAACACTAAAATTATTAAAAAATTCTAGGAGAAAACAAGAAAATCTTTGTGTCTTTGGGTCGGTCAGAGATTTCATACATATGACACTAAAAGCATGATCCATAGAAGAAAAAGTTGATATATTTGATCTCATGAAAAATTTAAGCTTCTGCTCTTCAGAAGACACTGTCAAGAGAATGAAAAGAGAAGACCGTAGGATGGGAGAAAATACTGAGGGATCACATATCTGATAAAGGACATGTGTTCAGAATACATAAACAACTCTCCAAACTCAGGAAAAAGGGGGAGGGGTAACCAATTTTTAAAAATGGGCAAAAATTTGAACAGATATTTCACTAATAGTGAAATATCTGTTCAAAGAAGATTTGTGGATGGCCACTATGCATAAGCAAAGGTGCTCAGTCTCATTAGTCTTTAGATACATGCAAATAAATCTATATACTTGTTAGAATATTTGCACTAAAAATCCCTGACCATTATCATTTCACACATTTTTCTAATATCCTGCCTAACTCTCTCTCTGCTCTTCTATGACTCAAGTTTCGCTTATATTAGACCTTTCATGGTATCTTCTATGTCTTTTACCTTCTTTTTCCATTGTTTTCTTTTTGTGACTCAGTCTGATTTATCCTGACCCATAGTTCAATTCACCAATTCATTTGTGTCTAAACTGATTTCGATTATTATACTTTTCCAATATAGAATTTCTGATTAGCTCTTTTAAAAATCTCCCACGTCCACTTGAGCCACATATACGTCAGATAACACCAATACCCACAGAATTTTTTGGTGCATTTCTGTTTTCTGTGGCTTCTTCTGGTTCTCATTCATCTTACCTTATCTCTTCGTGTGCCTGCAGTCATTATTAATTGTGTGTTTGATCTTGTGCTTGATAAATTGTTTGTAGAAATAGATTGAGTCCTAGAGTGATATCTTTCTCTAGAAAGGAATGTATTTTCTTCTGGGAGCCACTTAATTGCACTAACAATGAAGTCTCCGCTAATCCAGGGTCAGGCATTGGATGGTTTGAAGCTGGGCTGCCTATCCTGCAAATGCCAGTCAGCTTCAGGATCACCCTTGTCTTATCCCAGGATTCTTACTGGGGCCTCCATGAGACTCAAGCAGTCGCTTAACCTCTCAGCCTCTCAGGAACCCTTTCTAGAATTAGCAAGTGGCCCCAGAGGAAAAACAGCTTCCAAATTACATGCTTACCTTCCTAGAGTGCCATTGTCTCTTAGGTCTTGGAATGGGTAATTATCCCAGTGATAAGTAATCTAGGATGGATAGTTTTGGCTGGGTAACCTTGTTAGTTTCCATATGCCTTTATACAGATGAATTTTGTATTTTGTCCAGTTTTTTTGCATACTATCCTCATCAGGAGAGCTGATTAGATTGATCTAGTCTGTCATTACAAAGTTCCCTTTCATTTTACTCTTCTTGGTTTAATCTTGGAATAGTAACCCAAAATGTTTCTGTTTGTATATCTGCAATATACCCTGCACCATGACCTGCCTTCACCCTTACCCCCACAGAGAACAATTGATTGTTTTCTAATGATGTGTTAGGAATAACCTAGCACTTTAAATATTCTGCTAAAGCATTTGTGATGGATCTCTTTATTTAAACTTTGAGTTCTTCAACTAAGTTCTTTTGTTGGGGTGAAATTGTGTTAACAGTAGCAGATCTCCACTTAAGTCTGTTTCTGTATGGGCCGTCTCATTGCCACCCAAGTCTTTATATATTGTCCACATAAATTGCATCTATTCTATGTAAATTCTCTATTTACAGAAACCTTTCAGAGCATCAGATCTGTAAGTGATAATGTTCTCTTTGTAAGCTCGACTTGGATGGCTCAGAGGCCTCTTAGAGTTGACAAGCTCAAAACTCAGCTCTGGCTGTGTCCCTGTGCCACATGGGGCTCCTCCAGTGTCCCCTGTCCTAGTATGTAACACTGCTAACCCCCTGGTTTTCAAGGTGGAATTTTGGGAGTCACTCTTGATACTGTCTCTTCTTTTATCACTCGCTTATGCAGTCCTGTTTATGTTATGCCTTAAATATTCTGTGGAATCATTCCACCTCTCCAACCACACCACCTCCATCCTCAACCAAGCTGCTTTGAGGGTTCGCTCGATTGAGGGGGATAGCTTTGCAAGTGATCCCTGCCCACCACCTCCCTCCACTTCCATCTTACCTCACTACTTGCTGACTCACTTTCATCTTTATAGTCAACATTGCTATTTCAAAGCATTTAAGACTACCATTTGAGTATTCTCTTGCTGAATGCATCTAAAGTCTTGCATAATTGGGGCTCTTTCTACTTTAGTAGCCTCAGCCCTTCCTCTCAGTCTGCTCTAGGCATACTGATCTTTCAGTTTCTGAATCCACCAAGCTCCTTCTTACTTCTCATTGCTGAGAGTGCTTGCTTTTTCACTCTTCTTGCTTTCCGACCTGTCTTTATCCCAGCTTTTGTCTAATTATCTCTTTCTCTTTGCACAGGTCAGTTGTCACTTCTCAGTGATCCCATCTCCCTAGAAGAGATCAGGTCACCTGTTAGATGTCCTTACACTGTCTGTGCTTCTCATCCTTAGCTCTTTTCACAGTTTTAACTATAGTAGTAACAGGTATATTAACATGCTAGTCCAGCTCATGGCTAAGTCTCCAGTGCCTGGCATGGTGCCTTGGATGTCACTAAATATTTGTTAAATGTTTGAATGTATAGAAGCAACAGGAGTCTCTCAAAGGTAGGGGCACAACGTTTTGGCTTGTCTCCAGTTTCCCAGAAAACTTAGTGTGATGCTTAATAAACAGTTGTGAATAAAATTAAAATTATATTATCAGAATTAGATCTTCATGGGGCTACTTTAAAGAAAGATCAGAAGGGACTAAATTAGGATAGACTGACAAGAAAGAAAACCCTATTTCTACCTGCTTATAGACGTTTGCCACTTCCCAGTGCAGCTTCCTCCCTCCAAGAAAACAGTTCATATTTTTATCAAAATATATTCAATTAATTAAATATAGTTACAGTGGATCTTTTGACATTGTTACTGACAGTACTGTATCCAGTAAATGAATATTTCTTTGATAAGTACATCTTTTCTTTGCAGTAGTATATAGATCTTTATTTACATTCTAGGCCTAAATTGTGAGATTACATGATTCTAATTTATTCTATGTAAAAATGGCTTGGCAGAGTGGTCCAATTAGAAGATCAGTTTTAAAACCATTGTTGTGAAATATATTTCTTTGTTTGGTGTTGTCATAATTTTCCACGGAAGGATACTTCATCTGAAGCATGTCTATAGTAGTGATATGAGAGTTACTGCTGGCATTGATATTTCCTTTATGGAAAGAGATTTTTGGGATATTGTTATGTGTACCTCCTCATGAACCTTGCTAATCACTGAAAAACAGATTTCAAGAAGGGTGAAACACATCCCTTTTATTCCTGTTCCTGTCTCCACTTTATTTTACCATTTTCTCTCTCAGATTTTGACTTTCAGGGTTCTTAACTAGTTTTCCCCACCCTTTATTTTAGTGTAGAGCATGGCAGTCAGTGATAGAAAAAAAAAAAAAGACGTATAGTGCATTGTTAAAGGTATCTGAATTGGCATGTTCCAATTATTCGTATTTAACGCAGTTTTAAAGTCCTATAAATATTACCATTTTATAGTGAAAAGAGCTGTTTACTGTTAGTCACTAAAAGTTCTCATGATTATGACCCTCAAAACCCCAGATATTTTAAATGTCCCAAGTCTTCAGTGTTTTACCATTTAAATTCCTATTATTTAACTTCAAAACAATTGATGACATTCTCTCTAGAAATATACAGAGACTTTGTAATGTTGGGCTCCTTTACCTTTAGCCAGCACCATTTGTTGTAAATATATTTCCAAATATGTGAATCCAAAATATTTGTTCTTGTAGAATACACCAGTGATTTATTCAATGCTTCTCTATGTTGGTATTGTAAAAAGAAATATCTTCCTGATGTATACAATGTGAGTTTATTGGAGACAGAGTAGTTGCCCTCTAGGCAAGGACTGTATTATGTTGTTTCACAAAATGCTCTCTTGTGCTATTCATGCTAACTACAGAATGAATTTAAAGAGAAGTGTCTAGGACATTCTCCTTCCTTGAGTGGGAGTCATTTTTTAAATTTGTGAAGATGTACCATGTACTCATTTATAAAATGTCTCATTTCATTTTGAGGAATTCAGGTTGGAATGCCAGCCATACAATAGTATGAGGAGCATAACTGGCATTAAGGCATGCACTTAAGCAATAGAAGAATTTCCTTTTCAGTGTCTTCCAAGGTCCATGAGGATGCACACTTATTTACCCAGAGAGTATGGATCTCACTATGTTTGTCCAGAGGGTGTGACTCTGTGGAGGAGAACACTTACTGGTAAGTGTCAAACTCTTATCGTATTATTTTTCAGAAAAATATGTTTAGAAATCAGTTGATTTTTAGCAGTGATAAAATCTCTTAGTCTGTGCTGGTTTCTTAACAGTGGACAGTCCCAGATGTTGAAGTCAGCACAACAGGAGAAAAACCCAAATCCTGATAAGACTTGAGGATTTTTCGAAAATTAAATGCAAAATAGTTGGGGCAAATGTTGCTGCGGGAGTCAAGACTAAGTAATGCAGTAAGAAGATATGAAGTTGGAGAGCTTCTCATGTTCTTCTTTTGCATAAAGTTTGCATACGTACAAAACCCAAGACTCTAATGACTTAAAAGGGGGCAGAATTACATCTCTTGGAACTTAAAACAGCAGACTCATGTGAACCGGAATGTACACTGTGGCCCTCACAATATATTTTAATATTTCCTGCAAAGTACTTTCTGTTTCTAAATAAAAGCTGTGTGTTCTACAACCCGTAAGTGATGTATATTGGCCACATCAAATCTTTTAAGAGTGTTTTCCAAATCCAGAATGGTTAGTGTGGAAGAGATGTTTGCTTTTAAAACAGGGAGATATGGGAAGGCTGATTTCAGAGACTATTTGCTTCTTTTGCTTTACACCTATCATTCCTTCTCTTTTTCTTTCAGCCAAGAACTCTTAAGATATGTAATTGACTGTTGGTTGAAAAACTTTGTAAAAGTACACTTGTGTGTGTGATACAAAAGTCTGAACATGTGGTAGGGGTTTCTGGGAATTAACCATGCTGCTTAAACATTTGCTACAGTGAAGCCACCATCTGATCTCCCGTACTACCACATGAAGGATTGGGATTGCTTTAAGCCATGCCTTAATAAATGATGAATGGAAGTACAGAATCCACGAGGAAGAATTCAGTACTTAGCTCTGGCATCAGGCAGAAAGTTTTAAGAGTTGCCAGTCACTGGCTTGCTGACCTTCAGCAGAATATCGACAACTCCAAGTCTGTTTCTTTAGCTATAGAATAATAAACATGTTATCTCCTGGAATAATGACTGGTCATGGTGCCACCATATGAATCAAGAAGTCTGGGTACTTGGTATGCATCATGGTTGCAGAGATGCTGGGGAAGAAGATAGCAGGAACATCTTATTGACATGACAGAGGATTGAGTGCATTTGTATGGATCCATTTTTGTTTTGCCTTGTGTCTAATTCTACTAATCCCTAATCTTTAGGACTCAACTCAAAATCTCTTGAGGCCACCTTTTAGGAGATGTGGAGAATATATGTGAAGGGAGAGAGCATCAAGAGCAGAACGTTTAGGTGAAAGGATGAGAGATAGTCATCTGGCAGTTACTTACTGAATGCCTGCTGTGTGCTAGGAGGCAGGGTACAGCTGTGAGCACAACAGCCAGGAACTCTTGCAGTCCTGAAGTTCATGTTTAGATGTGGGAGATGGACCATAAGCACATGATCATGTTGGATGGTGGAGATAATACACCTATGATATAAAGGAGCTAGTGAGAGCTGGAGCCAGGGAGTGGCTTTCAGTATAAAATCAGGTCATCAAGGAGGAGCTCCTTGGAAAGGTAATGCTTGAATAGAGGCTTGGGAGAAATCAGGGAGCCAATCATGTGGAAATCTGGGAAAAGTGGAAAGTGGGAACAGATCTGGGAAGTCATTGAAAGGACTGGCTTTTACTGTGTGTGGGATGGAAAGACCCTGGAGGGTGTTGAGCTGAAAAGTGCTGTGATCTGATTTAGTTTTATAAGAATATCTCTGGCTACTCTCTAGGAACTAGTCAGTAGAGAGGAAGAAATGGCGACTAGTTAACAAGTTACTGGGATAATTCAGGCTGGTGGTGATGGTGGCTTGGAACAGGGTGGTGGTGGTGGAGGTGGCAAGTGGTCAGACTCTGTCGCAGGATCGGTTGGCCATCTGTGGTGAGTGAGGGTCTGAGAGGAGCTAAAGACTGGCCTCAAAGTTTTGGGGTCAGTGACTGAAAGGAGAAGGTTGTTGTTCAGCATTTACTGAGGTGAAGATTGGAAGAGGAGCAGGTTTTGGGGAAAGGTTGGTTCAAGTGTGGACAGGATGAGATTCCTATTAGATGGTCTCATGTAGAGGAGACCGGTGGATCCGGCCAGTGGTCATTATTTAAATGCTGAGTTTGCACAAGTTACTAAGTCGTAAAAGTTCTGCTTAAATGGTTTAAATCTCTGAGAAGATGGTATTACAAGTAACATTTTATAGAAGAGGAAAAAATACAGAGAGATTAATTTTCTTAAGGTCACAGATACGAAACTTTGTTTTATGGCTGCAAGTTTCATGTTCTACCAACTTTATTATGTTAGTTACAAAATAAGCATTAAAGGAAATTCCCCTAATTGACATAACTGATTAAGCAAGGTAATGCTTTTAGCTACCTTTATGTCACAACACACACACACACACACACACACACACACACACATACATACACTCTCCTAGAGAAGTCGAGGTAATATCTTTGATGAGGTTTATATGAAAGATTTTCTTTTTTACTTTTTGATGTGTTGAAAACTAATCTCATGTAGTTTTTAACTTTGAGTATATGTTAAATTTTTTAAAAAGTGAATGGAGATGGCTATGAATATAATTTTTAGAAACATTCTTATATTTTAAAAATTTCTTTTAAGAAGTTTACTGCATGGTAATTTACGTGCTCATCATGGTTTCAAGGGGAAAATACATTTGCACAATCTTAAGTGTATTCCTTTTTTATAGTAGAATGCATATGTTTATATTTTGAATCAGAAATACAAGTAATGAAAATACATGTGATTGTCTGACCTTGCTCTAGGTATGGTGGCAAACTGTACAATACAAATAGCAAAAATAGAAATAGAAATCTATCAAAAATCTTTACTGTATTATTTAGAGGTTTATCTATATTTATAATTTTCATTTTAAAAAGCAATGGAATCTTATTTTATTTCATAAATGCCTAAGACATTTAAACTTTTCTGTGGTGTAACAAATTAATAAGGAACAGATTAATATACTTTTCTTAAGGTAATAATAGAAAGTACATATCCTTAAAGGTCATATAGAGATATTTTGTGAAATATAACTTTGTTTGGTTTCTCTGACCTTGGATTTTTAAAAGCTTAAGAGTTTCTGATCTCTTATCTCAGTAATAGCAAACTCTTTCTGATTATGCAGGAAGTCCTGCATGTTGCAGGAGTGGAAATGCAGTTAACAGCTGCAGTGTCGTTCCTGACCATTCTACAGGAAGAATCAGTGTCAGTTCATACATATGCCCACTCCTTTCTCCAAGTCATCCTGCTACATCTGGAGCACAGGGACACAGGTCAGCAGCCTGGTGTGCTTCATTCTTTACCTATTCATTGTGTCTTGGATGTGGCTGTGATGTTTTTTGAATCTTGTTAGCCTGATGAGGATTACTGACTGAGGCCATGCTGCCCAAGAGTTAATCATTAGTGTGACTTAAATCAGCCATGGCTCTTTCCTTACAAAACCCGCAAAGTTCAGTGTCCTTAAAAGCGGAAGACTCATCTCATTAATTCGTCTTATGATCTATACTTTCTTCTTAGAATTTTTGAATTTTACAATATTTGTGTGTATAGTATTATTCTACAGCAAAAAATACACATTTTGGCTGAAAGGTACTCCCCCCCCATATTATTTTTAAAGATATAAATGTTTTCTAGATGTTGGCTAAGGAAAAAAAAATAGGGGAACTTCTTCAAATACTGATAAAAATAATAATCCCATTTTATCATTAAATATTGTTGTAACTTAATGACTGAGTTGAAACAAAATTTGTGGGCATTTAATTTGGCACTTTTTTTTTTTCTGTGTCAATCAGGTGTCAGCAATGCATGGCTTGAGACTCTTCTGTCTGTGATAGAAGTATTGCCCAAAGAAACCCTAAGACATGAGGTAATACTTTTAATTTTTTTTTTTAGTAGATACTATTAAGTGAGTCACTCTAAGGTTTTTTGTTTTCTTTAAAAAAATATTTAAAAAGAAAATAAGTTTATTTTCTACTCTGAAAGCAATGCATGTTCATTATAAAAATATGAGTAATACAGAAAATAGTAGGAAGAAAAATCATGGTTCCGGACTTAACCTAAAATCTGAAATATCATTTCAGATTTTTTCCCTACACACCTTTTTTGTTTGCCATATTAGTAATCATGTTGAATTTGCATATGGTAATTTTTCACTTAGCATTATTTTTCTGTTATTTTAAACTCCTTAGTAGTATATATAAAATATTTTACTTGTTAAACATTTAAGCCTGTTTTCAGTATTTTGTTATAAATAAGGCATTAATGAGCATCTCAGTAGAGCTTTTTAAGTTTTTTGGATGATTTTCTTAATTGTAGATTCCAGAAAAGTAGAATTAGTAGAGGATTTTCATATTCTTAAGACTCTTACTAGCAATATGTGAAAATTCCTGTTTCCCTAGACCTTAACAATAGTGTTCCAATTTTATTTACTTATTTAGATTTTTTTTTTTTTTTACTTATTCATTTGAGAGAGACAAAGTGAGAGCATAGGCAAGGGTGAGGGTCAGAGGGAGAAAGTCAGAGAGAGAGGGAGAAGCAGACTCCCCACTGATCAGGGAGCCAGACACAGGGCTTGATCCCAGGACCCCAGGATCATGTGCTGAGACAAAGGCAGACACTTAACTGATTGAGCTACCCAGGTGCCCCAGTAGTGTTCCAATTTAGTTTTTCTGGGCCAAAAAATTGAATTATATTTTAATTGGAATTTTTTTATTATTATGCTGTTGAACATTTTTTCATATATTTATGTCAATTCTATTCTTTTGGAATTGTCTGATCATATCCTTTGATCACTGTTTATACATGCTGTTTGTCAAGGTTGTCAATCTTTTGTTATGTTTGTTGCCAGTATTTTTACTAATTTATTGTTTGTTCTTAAACTTTTAACACAGTTCATTATACCTATCGCTAAAAGTTTTAGTAAATTAAAATGAAGGAATGAGAAAATTAGAAAGGAAATTTCTTCTCTAATGAAATGATTTTTCATTCTTTGAACAGCATCCCAATATTCTTTTCAAATATATCATGGTTGAAAAAAGTAATTGTCAGTGAAATGTCCTCTATATACTTCGTACAGTGTTTTTGTCCTACTTTGCCCACATATGGTTTGTGGTCCTATCTTAGTGCCAGAATACTTGTTTGAAAATGGAAGATTTACCCAGCTATGAGACTGTTTGTAAACTTAATGCCAAACATCTAGATGATTACACATATTTAAGTGTTGTATTTAATGTTGACATAGTTATTTATATTTTTTGAAGAGTGCTATATAGTAGATTGCAGTTTTTACTCTAGAATGCCATATATTATTTTATGTGATTTTTAATGCACAGTT
Organism: Canis lupus familiaris; assembly: GCF_011100685.1. NCBI lineage: Eukaryota > Metazoa > Chordata > Mammalia > Carnivora > Canidae > Canis > Canis lupus. The sequence goes on from NC_049229.1 coordinate 63,585,369, forward strand.
TATTTTATTTCACATCTTCAAGTTTTAAATTACAGTTATCATTATGTATTCAGCATTTCTGGCTACTTTTTTGAGAGGTAAAAAACCAGTTGACTTTTTTATTAGAGTCCTAGAGTTTTAGAACTTGGAAGGTTCTTGGTGTGACATATTATTATTAAAATTGTATTTGTTATTTAAATTCAGTTAATTAGCATATAATGCATTATTGGTTTCAGAGGTAGATGTCAGTGATTCATCAGTCTTATATAACACCCAGTGCTGGTACAGCATATTCTAATTTCCATTTTCATAGATGAGCAGCATGGGACCAGAAATAGCAAGATTACATGGACAGATTAAAGAATGGAGGCCAGAATCAGGATTGGATCTTCATAGTTCTTCACAGTCTGTCATGCCGTTGCATTTTTTAGTGCCCAGCATTGCATAATACAGTATCAGAACTGCATCCAAATGACAGAAGTACTTAGTAGAATCTATTTGAAGCTATATTGTTTTGTATCCATTTAGGATCAATATAAAAAATTTATATGGAATAAAAATAAATTTCAGACTATGTGATAATTTGCTTTTTTTCTTTTGAAAATGTATATTTCCCAACAATACTTTACATGCATACAGATCACTGCTGAATTCACCATAAGCTTTAATTCAGTTTTTATGTGCCTGATTGGTATTTAATTATGTAATTTATCATCACCTTTACCTTAACAAGCCAGAGGCAAACAAGGTGATTCAGGTTATGAGCAACCTTACATTTTAATTCAGGTTCCTTAAAAACATTTGGGACCTTAAAATATTCCTTGAGGAAAATAGCTGACATTAGTGGTAAGAATATATAAAACTTTGTGAATTTGTTCTCTAAATCTTTTCTCTTTAGATTTTGAACCCACTTGTTTCCAAGGCACAGCTTTCCCAAACAGTCCAGTCTCGTTTAGTTAGTTGTAAAATTTTAGGAAAATTGACCAACAAATTTGATGCCCATACGTGAGTATTTGTATATAATTTTTGTCTACTTTATTCAATTAAATTGATTTAAAATGTATGATGGTCATATGATTAACAATTATATTAGACTTCTATCGTTCCATACTGCATACAAGCTTAGCTATTTTAACTTTATAGAATTCTTGGAAGTCTACTTGTTCAGGTGCATTTCCTCTGATCTCATGGTGTTTCAAAATCAATATGGTTAAATTTTTTTCTATTTCTCATCTTAGTCTTATCTGTCACACACCTAGTGTAGTTTTGAGCATAAAATGAGCATTCTATATATAGAATATATATATATATTATATAGACTTCAAAAATTGTTCAAAGCTGACCTAAAGATGGACTTTCTGATTTCTTCCATTATTGTTATGAATTTATTATTTTGAATAACTTACCTATTTTGAGATTTCTATGGAGAAGCTATTCTCTGCCCAGATGATAAATACCAAGTGGAAAGAAAGGAATGTTGTATAATTATGACATAAGAGTAAAATATAAAATTGAAGCATATTTTGGTTGATGGTTGTTAGACATTCCATTTGCCTATAACCTTTCATCTTAGCTGTTTAACTGTCAATCCAAAATTAACCATTACTTTAAAAAGACCCAGACATATATATAATTTACAAGTAACAAAAGATAACATCCAAATGGGATGACATATGTAAAAATACCTTGTAAACTATAAAGCTTTCTATTAAGGTATATTTGTTGTTATTAAGCTAAGATTTTGATGATAATTATTTGAAAATTTTAAGTATTCTAAAACACCCATTTGCATATTCCTTTTCTTCCCTTCTAAGCATTAAAAGAGAAATACTTCCTCTGGTAAAATCACTGTGTCAAGATGTAGAATATGAAGTTCGGTCTTGTATGTGTCGGCAATTAGAAAACATAGCTCAGGGCATTGGGTAAGTATACTTTCAATTCCTTATGTCATATTCTTATTTCTGGATTTTCATATGCATATTCTGTTCCTGTGTTCCATGAGAGTGTGCTGTTGAAAGGCTAAACTTTATATGATCTTTAAAAGTGATCGTAACAAGTACCTACTAATGTGTCTGGATTAAAAGAGATTAAAGTAAAATGCTTATTAGATTTACTTCACGTTAATTTCTTTTTCACCTTAAGTTGTTTAGTAAACATCCCAGATTCAGGAAGGGAAAATGTCCTGATATAAAGCATGTTTGCACTATTACAGTAGCTCTTCTTTGGGCTAGCAGCATATTATTGGGTAATCTCAGATGGGATTACTCAGTGGAAGTCTTTGTTTCCTGTACAACTCTCGATTCCACTGCCTATTATGTTGCTTTTCTTGTCTTTTGGATATGTGAAGCTCGGGGAAGAGACACATAGGGCAGATAGTCTTTTCTCTTCATCCATAAAAACTGATCTTGTGTCAAAGTAGATTAAAGGAAATTTTATCTAAGAAACATTTTGGGAAATGGTTTCTTTTAAAAGAACCTAAATTGATACAAAAAACATCAGACCTCTCATTTTTAGTAGAAGTTGCGCTGTTTTCACCTGGTTCTTTGTTTCACAAGCAAGGACAATCAGGTTGTTGCCATTTGCACAATTGTTAATAAAAAAATTGGGGACCAGCATTTAAGGCTTTAGAATGGCTTCAGAATGTCACACAGATTCAGGTCCTCTGTCTTGTCCAGTTTGCTGAGTTGGATTTAAGTGTGCAGGAAGCTTAACATTTCAACAGAGTAATCATTTCTTTAATTTTGATTTCAGAACCAGCTTCTTTCTGATAAATCTTCAAAGGCTAGGGTGACTCTGGATCATTGTGGACCATAAATAATTCAGTTTTGCCCAATTCTGTGTTCCTTAACCAGGATCAGAACCTATCAGGAGAATATGCTGTTGTCTTTTGGTATTCCATTTTTTGTCATCTGACATTTTACCACTGTTAAAAACAGCCTGATCAGTGGAGTGCCTGGGTGGCTCAGTTGGTTGTGTCCGACTCTTGATTTCAGACCAGGTCATGATCTTAGAGTCCTGAGATTAAGCCCTTCATCAGGCTCCATGCTCAGTGGGGAGTCTGCTTGGGATTCACTCGCTCCCTCTGTTCTTCCTCCAACTCACACTCTCTATATTGCCCTAAAATAAAGAAATAAAATCTTTAAAAACAAAAAACCCTAAAAAGCTCAGCCTGGTCAAGTGTGTTTCAGTTAGTCTTCTGAATAATATAGCATTATTGCTTAAAGATTAATTTACAAAAAGCAAAACTACAATCTACCTGGCTTGTTAACTTAGAATTCACTTAAGAAACTAATTTACCTGATTAAATGCATATTCATTCACTTTTGAATTCTCACATACTATTAGAACATAATCATAGGACTTTCATGGTATATTGGCTGAATACGACTAAGATCTAATTCATATTCTTTATTATCCCTTTGATAAATACATAAAACTAAAGATAGGTACACTGTTCTGTTTTTTTTTTTTTCTTTTGGCATTGGAAATCAGGACTGTTGATAAGATCTGATAACCACAAACAAGAATTTCCTAATTCAAGGATAGAAGAATCCCTGAGATGGGTAAAAGGAGGTGGGAAGAGATATTTCAGAGATGGCTACTGATTTAAGAGAGAGGCTGCTCACTACTGCACTGGAAATTGTGTTCTACGGCAAAACCTTCCTTGGGAAGAGGCCCAAGAACAGTACAGATCTGGGTTTGTAATTCTCTATTTGCTGTGGCTGGCAAAGGAACAATTACTGACCACTTTAATCAGCAATGAGCACCAGAAACTGTTATTCATTAATAAGATAATCAGGAAGCAAAATTATGAGATTCTTGTCAAGCTAGCATAGCCATATGAAATAAAGGCTGCACAACACTAGAAGGCTAGCTATGGGTTGTGCACAGCTTAGGGTCAAAGAGGACAGTTTTCAGAATAGTATAATGAATAGTATAATGAAGAGGTCACACACATTTGTTTATAGAAAAACAACTGTATGGAATGGACCTAGTACAGGGGTGACTAAAGAGAAAAAAACCCACAAATGTGGGATCTACAAAAAGATCCTTTAGTGTTAGAGGGGAAGAACCTTCCCTCAGCATCCAGATTGGAAAGGAAGAACATACTTTTGAAGAAGTCGATCAACACTTCTAATTCTGGTGATACAGCAAATAAGATAACCTGAAAAATGGCCCCATTATGAATATCTGACAAAATTCAATATCCATTCAAGATAAAAACTTTCAGGAAGCTAGGAGTGAAGTGAACTTCCTCAATCTGATATACGGCATATGTGAAAACCCTATGGCTAACATTATAGTTCATGGTAGGTATTGAATGCTTTTCCTTTAAGGTAAGAACTAGTCAAGGATAGTTTTTTCAATTCTATTCCACACTGTACTGGAGGTTTTAGCTATTGAAATAAGGCAAGAGAACAAAAACCTGAAAGATTTAAAGATCTGAAAGGAAGAAGTAAAAGGATGACTACTTACAGATGACATCATCATTTACGTAGAAAGTTCTCAGTAATTTACAAAATGGTTAGGACTAATAAATGGATTTAAAGATGTTTTAGGATATATACAAAAATTTAGATCAATGGAATGGAAAAGAGTCCAGAAATAAACCCACATATATGTAGCCAGTTGACTTTCAGCAGAGTGCCAGAGCAGTTCAGGGAGGAAAATCTTTTTGAAACCCAGTAGTGGGATAACTGGATATTCATGAAACAGTGAATATTGATCCTCACCTCACACCATATACATAAAGACTGATTTGAAAATTATCAATTCCTGAATATAATCAAATCAACAGCTTTCCAATCTGACATGATGTAATATTGCTGATTGGCATTTACTTAAAAGTTAAACATCTCCTTTATGACCTAGCCATTCTACTTTTAATTATTTATGCAAAGAAGTGAAAATACATGTCCTCAACAAGAATTAGATTATATATACATGTTCATTGCAGTTTTGTTTATAATAGCCCAAACTGGAACAATCTAAATGTCTAACAATAGGTGAAGGGAAAAATAAAATGTGGTTATGTTCATACAGTGAACATATTTAGCAAGAAAAAGAAATGTACTACTGATACATGCAATATAACATCATGGGTACATCTCAAAATCAGTATGTTAAGGGAAATAAACCAGCATATGCTATATGATAAATACAAACTGAGTGATAAAAAGCAGACCCACAATTTACCTTTGTCAGAAGCAGATTGTAGAATTCAGATATAATGGGATTGATGATTGGTTCTTGTCCTCTGCCCATAATTTTTGTCTTTTGTCAGATTAGAAGGTCATTGGGATCCCTGGGTGGAGCAGCGGTTTGGCGCCTGCCTTTGGCCCAGGGCGCGATCCTGGAGACCCGGGATCGAATCCCACGTCGGGCTCCCGGTGCATGGAGCCTGCTTCTCCCTCTGCCTGTGTCTCTGCCTCTCTCTCTCTCTCTCTCTCTCTCTGTATGACTATCATAAATAAATAAAAAATAAAAAAAAAAGATTAGAAGGTCATTGATGAAGGGGAGCCATGTAGAGGTGGGCTAAGCAAGAACACTAGAGGCAACTTCATCTTCTTAACAAAGAGATGGGGATGATTAGGTTCCCCAGTATTTCTTTAAGCCTAGGTAGGCTTCTTAATATAGGCCAGTGGAAAAGGAACAAACAAATGAGAAGTTTCCTTAAATTGCTGTTGCTGTCCTGGCCAACCATTGAACTCAGTCAGGATCATCTTCATCAGTATCTAGCTTGAGGAGATAAACCACCATCAGATGACATAGCCAGCACCTGGGTAGATTTGTTATCACTCAGCAAGACTCCAGAATTGCGGGTTGGCTCTCTGGGCAAGCTTGCTTATTTCATCCATCTTGTTATCCCTCACCCTGTATTTTACACACCTCTCCCCTTCTGACATCATGAAAAGGTTATATTGTAACTGGAGGTTATATTTATTGACTAATAAAACTGGACTTCTACGCAAATAATAGGATCAGGCTGTCCTGATTTTTGTTCCGAACACTTAAATGCCAGAAGAGTTTTTAGTAGAAAGGATAATGACCTAGAATTCTGCCCAAACCGGGCTGGAGTTTACATGTAAGGTTAAGAAAAAGATACTCTCGGGATCCCTGGGTGGCGCAGCGGTTTAGTGCCTGCCTTTGGCCCAGGGCGCGATCCTGGAGACCCGGGATCGAATCCCACATCGGGCTCCCGGTGCATGGAGCCTGCTTCTCCCTCTGACTGTGTCTCTGCCCCCCTCTCTCTCTCTCTCTCTCTCTCTCTCTCTCTCTATTATAAATAAATAAAAATTAAAAAAAAAGAAAAAGATACTCTCATAAATATATCATCATAGGCAGTGTACAACCCGTATCTATTTCCTGAAAAAGTTACTCAGCTATAATCCAGTTTGTTTAGAGGAACTGAGAGAGAATATTTGTAATTTACATGTGTGGGTCTGCCATGATGCCTTATTTCCACATAACTTTTATAATGTGACAAATGGGCAAAGAAAACAAATATATACTTCATAAAGAAGAAATACAAATGTCTAATAAACAGATTCAACTTCATTATTCAACCTCATTAGTTGTGGAGAGATGTACTTATTGAATGCATATATATAGAGCGTCTATCGTAAGCACTGGATTAAATATGGGGGATGTAGGGACACCTGGGTGGCTCAGTGGCTGAGCTTCTGCCTTCAGCTCAGGGCATGATCTGGGGTCCCGGGATCGAGTCCCTTGTTGGGGTCCTTGTGGAGAGCCTGCTTTCTGCTCTGCCTATGTCTCTGCCTCTCTCTCTGTGTCTCTCATGAATAAATAAAGATCTTAAAATATCTATGTCTATGTATGTCTATGTCTATATCTATCTATATATGTAATAGTGAAAAAGCACCTGTCTTCCAGGTGCTTAGAGTTTGATAAGAGATGTAGTCAAGTAGACAACTATTGAATAGTATGTGATATTTACAAAAACAATAGGGATGCTACTTTTGCCAATGAAATTTGAAAAGTTAATGATAAATGTTTAAGTGTTAGCAAAGGCCTACAGAACATCTTCACCTCCTACTGGGAGAAACATACACTTAGAGTCCTTTTGAGTTCTACAACATAGGAAAAAAGTTTGCTTATCTTTTACCTATATTCCATTTTTAGAGATGAGTCTAAGGAACTAGTTTATATTAAAGTTTATAAATAACAAGTATACACTTAGATAATATTTACTCTGTGTGAGATATTGTTCTAAGTGTTTCACATAGATGAACTTTATTTATATCCTCACAACCATCTGTTGGATGGATAGTATCGTTATTCCTTTTTTACAGATGGGGAAGCTGAAGCCCAAAGAGGATGTTATATAATATGAACAGGATTGAAGTCTGGAAGGCCATACATTATCAGAAACTTTCAAAGTTTCTTGAAGTAGAGGGCTATAGGTCATTTTAATTTTTATACTGCTTATGTTTTTAAATTTTTGATAATGAACATAAAATATGCTATTTTAATACATAGTACAGTAGTTTTTAGTGGCTTTATCAGAGTTGGAAATGAGAAATCCTCATCTGTGTTGGTAGGTTGAAATTGAAATGTCCCTGTTAACCACTAATGCAATACAGATTTGATTTTATTCTCTTTGCCTTTTTAGCATCAAGAAATCATTATACAGTTTATTAAAGACCTCTTGCTTCTGATTATCTTTAACACTTAGATAGTTGGGATTGCATCAGTGTACCACTTTTGGGGAGAAAAGAAAAGTCTGTTGAAAGATTGAATGGAAATAATTAAATGGAAATAATGGAATGAAATCTTAAACGACTGTCTTTCATTCTTAATAAATTCAAGGTTTTCAGTGGTATACAAACACTTTTGAGGAAGATTTGTATGAAATAAATTTTTGTGACCTTTGGGCCAGAATGTATTCTTATCTTTTCTCCTTCTTCACCTCCTCTGTCTACTTCCTCCTATGTTTGATAAATGTTGAACTACTGGTCATGCTAACACCTGTATTTGTGATCTAGATCCACTTCTTTTTCTTCCCCTTCTCTTAGCCTATTGCTAAAGAAATGGGTATTGGTGATTTTCCTGGCAATTTACTCAAAATCTCGCATGAGTATTTTATATTGAAGAATAAGTACTATTTAGAAGAAAATTTTTTTTGAGGTATAATTGACATATTAGTTTCACGTGCATAAAGATTTGATATTTGTACACATTGTAAAATGATTATCATAGTTAAGTCTAGTCATCACCTATCACATAGTTACAGAATAGTTTTTTCTTATGGTGAGGACTTTCAAGATTTATTGTTTTAGGAACTTTCAAATATGCAACACAGTATTGTTAACTCTAGTCACTATGCTATACATTTCATTCCCATGCCTTATTAGTAACTGAAAGTTTGTACCTTTTGACCATGTTACCTCCTTTCATAGATTAATTTCTTAAAAACAGTTTTTGGCCCTCTGCTCACTCAAGTCCTTAGAGCTCTGCTGTCCAGTGTGGTAGCCACTAGCCATGTTTGGCTATTTAAATTAAGTATAATAAAATTAAAACTTCAGTTCCTCAGTTATACTGACCTTATTTTAAATGCTCAGGAGCCACATGTAGCTACTCTACATATTATAAACATTTCCATCATCACAGAAACTTCTGCTTAGCAGGGATGTCTTAGAGTCTTTGTGCTCTGCCCTGAATTTAAGGTTTTCTGCAGCTCCTATTGACTTTCTTGTACTCTATCAAATTATAATTCATACCATCTTCAATCAAGTGGTCAAGAAAGCTGGCTACCTTATATGCGTCTCCTCTATCAGTGTATGTCATTGTAATAACGTCTTATCATGGTGAATAAGCAGAATCTTAAAGTCTTGAATAAGAACCATTTGTGACTGTATTATAAATGTTGTATATCCCCTGAAAGCATGTACATTGTGTCTTGTTCTTTTAGAGGAAGCATCTGGTATCATATATCATTCTGCTATATAGAAATTAGTTCCTGTAATAATATATTTGGAGTGAATGAAAAAATTCTTTAACCCTTTAAATCTAGATAAAAAGATTTTATTAAGGTTTCTATAATCACTGCTGTAAAGTTTTTCTAATTAGTCCAGATCATTGACTGGTTGCTTAAAATGGAAAACCATGTTAAAATTTATAAAGTTTAATATACTTCTAGTCATTAGGATCTCTGTAGGTAATAATATTATCCTGGTGGAGCTAGAATTGTTTAAGTAATTATACAATTACTGTTAATGTTTCTTATCATGCTTTTTATCCAGATTGGAAGCTTCTGGGGAGCAGGAGCTATGTCTTTATGATTTTTCCTATTTTCTACAGCACCTGGCACCATGATTTGTTCTTAATAAGTTCTTGTTATAGTTTACTGAATTGATTTATTTTCTTCTGTTGCTCACTGTGCAGGACAGAACTTACAAAAAGCGTGGTGCTCCCTGAACTAATAGAACTCTCTAGGGATGAAGGCAGCAGTGTACGGCTTGCAGCTTTTGAAACTTTGGTTAATCTACTTGACGTATTTGATACAGGTACATCTTCATGTGGACACATCTTTGCTTCTGGGTTGTGAATTCAAGCCCTGCATTGGGCTCTATGCTGGGTATGGAGCCTAATTTTAAAAAAAATCAATTAACTTCTTAAGGAAGGGTCTTCTAAGAAGTCAAGGTGAAGAAATTCAGTAAACAGGCTCACCGAAAGTCTGAGCCCCTCCATCTGGCATTAAAATTTTTGATGATCTCAACTCTCTTCTCAGTGCTGCTTCTCCCACACCTCCCCCACCAATGCTGGCAGATATTTTCTGTTACTGTATGGCTAACAGAGTAATTTTTCTTTCTGGAATCTGTGTATGTCTTAATTCTACTTGTGTGGGTAACTAGATCTAAAGTCTTTTGTTTTGTTTTCCAGATGACAGGAGTCAAACCATACTTCCCTTAGTGAAATCATTTTGTGAAAAATCTTTCAAAGCAGATGAATCAATTCTTATTTCCTTATCTTTCCATTTAGGAAAACTATGCCATGGACTATATGGTATGATATATATTAAGAATTTTAAGATTATAGATATTTTTTTTCCTTTTTGGGGGCACCTGGGTAGCTCAGTGGTTGTACATCTGCCTTTGGCTCAGGTCATAATCTCAGGGTCCTGGGAACATCAAGTTCCCTGCAGGGAGCCTGCTACTCCCTCTGCCTATGTCTCTACTTCTCTCTGTGTGTCTCTCATGAATAAATAAATGAAATCTTTTAAAAAATATTTTTTCCTTTTTATTTTACCCCAGCCATTAAATTTCAGCTCTCTAGTTATAAAACCTATCCTTTAAGTGTGTGAAATCATAAGAGGCCTTAGATTTTTGATAGCATAATTTAGAACACATTTAAGAATGACTTTTCCTCTAATAGAACCTATTTGAAAGAATAGCGACAGAATGAAGTAGGCCTGGCCTTTTAAATTTCTGAATATTTTATATTTATGTATCAGTTGACATATGATAAAAGCTCAATTGACTATTGGTACATAGTAAATATACCCTTATTAACTATTTGTTGAATAATTAATATATCATGTGAGCAGTTCAGCTTAGAATTTAACATAATACTCACAACCTGGCATCTTGAACATATTACCCAGTTCTTAGCTTACTATAATAATGTAAGCATAAATTAAGTTACAACCATCTGGCATAGTAAAACATTTTTAAAAATGTATGTTGTAGACTTTTAACAGGCTGTTGAAAATAAGTACTGCAATATATGGTGAGTTCCCAGCTCCCTAACATAGTTTATGAATGTGGAATCAGTCCATTGATAAAAATATTTCAAGTTTACTTTGCCATCTTTTAAATCAAGTTTTAAGTACCTTCTTTGCAGAAACATATGTATGTCTTTTCTACAAACAATTTTAGAATATTTATGATAAGTAAATAGCATTAATGACCCTGATATATTGTAGTGGCTTGTTAGTGGTCTGTGGTATGATACATCCTGCAGAAATTAATGCAGTTGTAATTTTTGCATTGCATAGTTTATACTATCAAAATTAAGTTATTGTGAAAATTGACATGAAGTGAAACAATAGATCCATTAGATTTCTTCATAATAGGTAGTCTTTCCTCATTGTTGCTTTTATTTATGATCTTTAGCCATTTATTTGAATATGTGGTTCCAATTATATATGTATTGTACCTTGCTTTTCTCTTTGTTTTTGTTCTCAATTAGAATGTTGAACACAAGTTTTACATTTTTTTAGGAATCTTTACTCCAGATCAACACTTGAGATTTTTGGAGTTTTATAAGAAACTCTGTACATTGGGTTTGCAACAAGAAAATGGACACAATGAAAATCAGATTCCACCCCAAATCCTGGAGCAGGAGAAGAAATATATTTCAGTACGGAAGAACTGTGCTTATAACTTCCCGGTAATAAATTATGTATTTGAACTGACTAAACATTTTGATTATAACTTTAAAATATATGAATAGATAATATTTAAAAATGTGGCCATATTTGACACCTGCTGCTTAATAAGCCTTATATCTGGCATATACAGGAGGTACTAAGTAATATTGGTGTAATTTATGTTTGTCTTTATGTATAAATTAGAACTATATGCATGCATCTGGACCTTCTAAATATGATCTCTATCTAAATTATTATTCAGAGGACATGATTTCAATATAAATGAAATGATTATAATATTGGGTATTGATGCATGTTTTTCTCTCCTTCCCATTCATCTTCTCCCTTCCACCTCCACCAGGCCATGATTGTTTTTGTTGATCCTAAAAACTTCCACCTGGAACTCTATTCTACATTCTTCTGCCTTTGTCACGACCCTGAAGTACCAGTCAGATACACTATTGCTATTTGTTTTTATGAAGTAAGTCTGAAAAAGTGATACTACTTTACGTTTGTTGTTAATTCCACCCATATATGCTAGATGATTTTTTTTGATATTGTGTACACTTCCACTTATAAAGGTTTATTACAAGATATTGGCTCCATATATCTTTAGTATTGTAGTCCTGAATGTTAAGGATTCCCATAATTCTCTTAATATGTTTATGGAATTCATATACATAAGCATATTATAATCATTTATCATGTATTAGTCCGTTCACTCCATATATCTATACTAAGTGCTTACTTTAAGTCAGAGATTGTGGTGTAAATATGGGTGTTGCAGCTTTGGAAGTAAAATGAGTTTTTATATGCTTTGCAATATTTATTCTTGACTTTGCATCTAAACTCAAGACCTTAAGAATAAATGGAAAATTGAGAGATTATTTAAATTTATTATTTTTACTGCACATGGATCATGTTTCATGAACATAGCTGTTAGGTTCAGCTATTACAACAACTCTCTGTAATGTAAGAGCCAAAAGTGAATTTAAACTTTTATGACAGATTAACTGTGTAACACTTGAGGTTGAAATTTGGATATGTGTCTTAGATGATCCCAGTAAGCATATGTATGCTTTAGTGCAGTAAACATGTATAAAGTATAACTTACCAACTTTAAAATGTAAATATATCTTTATAAATAAAATAGCATAATAAGTTATTTCCTTTCTTTATAAGAAATATCTATTCTTAGTCTCAGTGAGAAGATTTCAGCCACTTCCTTGCTGTGTTCCTACAGCAGAGCATTATGAGATTAGGTGAAAGTGTACAAGGTATCTATAGCATCATTATTATGTTGCTTAAGACTAGGAAATATTTCCTTAAAAGATGTAGTTAATTAAAATAATAATTAAAATAATTCCAATGTTGCACAATTAACTCATCTTTGTAAATATACTTATAGAAATATGTTTTTGGAGAAGGGGAAACAACAGAGGGCACTGACTAGCTGAGTGAAATATCTGTTTCCATTCTACATTAAGTGGGCATTTAGCCTTGGTTGTTGTGTGTGCTTGTATTTGTTAGATGAATGGTCTCTAGAGATGGTTTCATAAGGTTAGTGTCTGAGAACACAATATTAATACAATATTAGAATTTTTACTTATGTTTATCTCATCCCCTTAATATTTCATTTCTATTTGTGTTTTATAGTGGACATAATATGTTAACACCCTATACATAAACATCTTGAAATGTGTACTTAAAAATACTTCACTGTTAGAAGTGAGTTTGGAGATTGTTGATATAGTTCCTTGCTGGGTGGCCAGTTGCCATATTCTCTCAATCAGGCCATGTAGGTAGGCTATTATTGATACTCCACAAAATAGATTGTTAGTCTAGGTTTATCCTCTAGAATAGTGAAAATTCGCTAGTGGGTTTAAATTTTTCTCACAGTGTTACTATAGAATTCTGATACTTACATTACTATGTTCTAACTTTATTCTTGTTTTTCAGAAATATATTATTTTGAAAATATTTTGAAAAAGTCAGAAACAACCCTGTAGAACAAAGGTTTTTTTTAAACTCTGTCTTTATCCAGGAAGCCTTCCCCCCCTCAAATAAAAACTTACCCAGAGGCCCAGTATGTAAAACAAAACAAAGCCCAAAACCCTAAAACAAATTCCCCCCCAAAAAAACAAAAAAAGAAAGGAAATAAAAAAGTGAAGTAGAAACTGGTGAATTTACAATTGTGGGTTCTGAGTTTACTTGAGGAAATAAAACAAACCTGTTCACAGGGGAGCTAAATAAGACAGTTCCAGCTCCTCTTGTGCTGATTAAAGTCTTTGATGGGAAAAATCTTGGATGTCTTGCTTGCTCAGGAGTGTCCCCCCCCCCCCCCCCCCCCCCCCGCCCGTCCCTGTGTCACACAGATCTTCTGTAGTGCTTCCCCTCTTTAGGAGGCACTGAACCGAGATGAATGCTTATATGCCTGCAATGTCCTATAAGACCCTCTTGGCTGCTGTTAAGACTTTAAAATATGAGCTAGAGATGTCCTTGGACTTATTGCTTGTGATATGAAAATTGTGACTCAGATAAATCCATCTTGTTCTTTATACACCCACGTGGGCACTTACTTTCCCACCCTGTGTGTCCATGCTCCAGAGTATTAAAAAGCTGTTTTTCTGTGCACTGTTTTTTTAGAAATCTAATTTTCATATTTATGTTGTAACCTAGTTTCCTTTTAGAGGAAGCATCTAACAGGCATGTATTTTATAAAATTATTATAACCTTTAGATGTCTAATAGTTTTAGATCTGAGAGACTTTATTGCTCCTTTTTAGGTATCTAAACTTCTGAATTCTGGAGTATATTTAATACATAAAGAACTAATAACATTATTACAAGATGAATCACTGGAGGTAATATCTTCTTACTCTTCGGTTTTCACTTCTTTATGTTAAGTCTGAATGTATCAATGCCTCCCCCCCCTTCTTAGGAATTGCATTAGGTCTGTCAGCAGACTAGCCCCCAAACCATCAAGACAATGTATCATTGTATCATAGACTGGAAATTGATATAATACCATATATATGTTTAAATACATGTATTTAATATATGTCTTTAAACATTATATGTATTTACATACATAGAAACATACATAAAATACCATATATGTATGTTTGTTTATTAAGAAAAATTTAGGGGGTGCCTGGGGGTGCTCAGTCATTTAAGTGTTCTGCCTTCAGCTCATGTCATGATCTCCGGGTCCTGGGATCAAGCCCTATGGTGGACTCCTTGTTCAGTGCGAAATCTGATTCTCCCTCTCCCTTTGACCCTCCCCATGTTGTGCTCTCTCTCTCCCTCAAATAAATTATAAAAACCTTTAAAAAAAGAGAAAAATTTAGGAAATGCCAAAAAGTAGACAAAAAAGGACACCTTTAGTTCCAATTACTGTTTGTTTGTTATATTTTTAAAAATCTTTTTGCTATGGAAAGATTTTTGTTTTATACAATTGCAGTCATATTTTATATCACATTTTATGCCTTTTTTCTCTCCTAGCGTTATTTGGGGAGTATATTTGGGGAGTTTGTGGAAACTTTGAAATACTTTATTATGATGCTGCATTTAGTATATCCTATTCATCCAAATGACTACTAGCTTGCCAAAGCTCAACTCATCAATATTTACACATTGCTGAGGGTGTTATCCAACATAAATTGCTTTTTAAAAGTTGAGAGGCAGTTTCTCAGCATATTGGTTGTATAGAAGTAGCTGTCTAAGATCTAAAATGAACAATATCAAGAGGCGTATCTACTAACCTCTTTTCAAAGGTAGTTTTGATCAAGGCAGTTGATGATATTTCTGAGATGTTCTAGTAAGAAGATGGCAATGTAGGAAAATAGAAACTCCCCAAATGTTGTTTGGTAAATAATACTATTTCTGCACAGAAATTGACATATGAGGCTAATCTAAAATTAGAAAAACAGTAGTTGCTGTAACAATAATCAATATCTCTATTAAAAGGTACTAGATGCTCTTATAGATCATCTTCCAGAAATCCTTGAACTTATGTCTACTGGTGGAGAAAGCAGTGTACAAGAAAATAAGGTAAATCCCATTATCAAAGAAATTCCTGAATGTTATAAGTATGATCTTACTTTACAGAGTTGTGGGGAATCAATGAGAGAACGTACGGAAAACATTTAAAGTAGTTCTTGCCCTGTAATAGCAGGTGCTTAGTAAATGTCTGTTTGAGCTTCAACAGTGTGAATTCCCCTACAATTCTTCCATTACCATGGTTCTTATTTATTGTCCTTGGAGTTTACATTCATATTTTCAGTTTTTATTAGCATTAATTATTATTCCAAGAATAGCATCTGGTGTGGACAGAAGAGTAGGAAACTAGAAGGTCAAAATTTTCCAACAGTGAAATAGAACCAATTTTACTGTAGTTCAAAGGATTGAGTCCTATTCTCTCTTTCAAAATTTTGTTTTCTGTAAACATGAATTTTACTTACACATTTTTTAAAACATTTGATTTTGCCAGATAATTACCTCCTTGGGGCAGCTGAGATCCTCCTAGGTTCTCAAGGGAGTGAGAATATTCCTCTCCTCAGGTTGTAAGACTGAATAGTTTGGCTGAATGTTGCAGTTGATTTATTATCATCAATCCTCTGATGTGCTTTCTTTTTCAGTTATCATCTCTGCCTGACTTGATCCCAGCCCTCACAGCCGCTGAGCAGCGAGCTGCAGCCTCCTTGAAATGGAGAACTCATGAGAAGCTCCTACAGAAATATGCCTGTCTGCCGCATATCATATCAAGTGATCAGATTTATTACCGTTTCTTACAAAGAATGTTCACGATCATGATGACAAATGTGAGCCCAGTACCTTTTATCTCCTTCTTTTGAACTCACATCTGATTTTGGAATTATCAAATTCTTCCCATTCTCAAGATAGTACAACAAACTCTGTTTATTCCATTTTGCCCTAGAAGGATGTTATCCTAGAAGGATGTTATCTCCCCAGGTCCTCAAGGGGGAAATCAAGTTTCCCTGTGCTTCTCCACTAATGCTTGTTTTTGAACATTGTCTGTATAGCTGGATTGAAGAATGAACAAGTGTTATCCTTACTTACCCTTTTGCCATATGTTGCCAACAAGAGTGTGAACAGACTCACTTCAAACTCAATATAGTTCTTCTCAGGAGACAGGTTGGCAGGAGTCTGTGATCTCTACTGCTAAGTCCCTTTTGCTCTGACATACACCTTTTATGTGGCGTGGTCTCAGAGCCGACCTCAGCTATGCCATATTGTCAAGATATCCCGTAAGCCCCTAAATCTTAGTGGAGTTGCTTTTTCTTTTAAAGTACCTCTAAAAAGTGGCTGTGTAATAGGGAAAGCTTATATTAAAAGCATGATAACCTGCTATGGATAGCCTTAAAATTAGAGTGAAAAGCAGGAAGAAAAAAAAGTTTGTACTCAGAAATCCCCCAGAGAGTAAGTTGTCTATCTTTTCACAAAAATTTCCAGAGGTTTATTTAACCCACAGCTCACTGTACATTTAATATGATGTCTTCCTACCCTTTTAAAGATTAAAAAAATCTTTAAGAAAATTTTTATTTATTTATTTGAGATAGAAAGAGCAGTGAGAGCGAGCGAGCTAGAGAGTGCATGAGCAGGGGAAGGAGCAGATGGAGAGGGAGAAGCAGACTCCCCACTGAGCAGGGAGCCTGATTCTAGGCTTGATCCCAGGACCTGAGCTAAAGGCAGACGCTTAACCCACTGAGCCACCCAGGTGCCCCCTTATCATTTTTGAAATATAAAAAAGTTCTGTGTATTGTTTATGTTTTAGAAGCTGTTAAAAATCACTTTATATTCTCATTGTTCTAAATAAGAGGGAGGTAATGAAATCTAATAGACATCTCAGAAACCCAAAATCAGCTTTTGCTTCAAAGATGAAAAAGAAATAAAAAAAATAACATTATTGGTGTCATTTACAACTTAAGTAAAAAAAAAAAAATAGGCCTACATTTCATGAGCTAACACTTCTACAAGTTAATTTCATTCATCAAAGCCTAGAGGACTAAGGTTACATTATATAGGCTTACATTATAGGTATAACAGTCTTAAGAAATGATTTTGACAACAATGACTCCCTTATTGGAGGACAGTGCATGAGTGTACCACATAGGAAATTTCACATAAAATTGAGCAGAATTGATGGATTATTTTACTCAGAAATGACCTATTTGAATGTCTTCTATGTGTCAGGGACTGTTTAAGGACTTAGGGATATAGGAGTGAATAAGACAGACTCCTGCTCTTAACAGAGCTTGTGTTCTGAAGGGGTGGTGGCAGGATAGATAATAAAACAGGGTCAGGGAATATATTAACAGCTGCTAGTAAGTGCTATGAAGTTTGATCTTAATTGTTTATCTCAGCCTGATGATTTAGTACTGCTGTACTTACAAAGCTAAGAAGACATAATTATGCCATATTTTTAACTTCACTTATCAAGAAAGAAATGATTTACAACATAGAGTATGAACAAAGTACTTGCAAGTCTAAGAGATTTGTTTTACCTTCTTTTACAAGACAGTGATTCCACACTTAAAAGGAGATACATGGTTATTATAGCATGTTTTCCATGATCAAAGAGGATACTTTATTCTGCTTCAATATTCTCTGGAGAAAAGAAAGATTTATATTTTCCATTCCATACTTAATGGCTAGAAGACTCATGCATTCATTCAGCAAAATTTATTGAGTGCTTACTATGTGCCAAGCACTATATCTAGGGTACCTAAAAGAGACAAAGGAAATATTATCCTGGAATCTGAAATTTCACTGGAGACAGACAGTAAGCCAACATATGTAGATAGTATGTCAGGGAAGAACAACAGTGAAGAACAGTAAAGCAGGGTAGAGAATGAGGAACGTGACAGTGGGTAGTAGGATGCTCTTGTGGAGAGAGAGTGGTCAGGAAGGAGTCCTCTCTGATCAAGTACACTTCATGCAGAGGTTTGAACCAAATAAAGGAGTTACCGTGTGGATGTCTGAAGGACAGGTGGCCTGGGCAAAGGGAATAGTGTGGTTGCGTGAGGAGCAAGGAAGCTGGTGTGGTGAGTGGCAGAGAGATGAGGCAGGGGGTGGTGGGGCCCGCAGCACAGTGCACTTTCAGGGCCTTGACATGGAATCAAGCTTGTATGCTCTGAAACATGGAAAATCTTTGGAAGGTTTTGAGTAATGATTTTTTTTCTACTTTTTCTACTTTTGTAAAGATACAGAAAGGCAGAGAAAATGATGAACCCCCATGTAGAACTCAGCTAGACTGAATAGTTATTAACATTTTGCCATATCCACTTTTTCTGTTTCATTGTGCTGAGGAATTTTAAATTCTAAGTATCATTATATTTTATCTCTGAACATTTCAGTGTTCGTCTCTAACAAAGGACATCCTCCTATATAATCACAATATAGCCATTGCATTTTACAAAGCAGACAATTATTCTTCAATGTTGTTTCATATCTCTGCAGTCCACATTGGCCCCCTAAGTATATTTTATAATTGTTTTATTCCATATAGGATCCAATGCATATCCATATAGGATCTACATTGCCTTTGGCTGTTACAACTCTTAATTGTCTTTTAATTCAGAACAGGCTCCCACTTCTCCCTTTTGCCACTTTTTCATGACATTGAATTGTGGAAGAGACTTTGTTGTCCTGTAGAATATTCTGTCAGAGTGCTGCTTCATGGTTCACCTATTCTCAATATTTCTTGTAAATGGGAAATTAGATCTAATAGAAAATTAACCTAAAGCTCACTGAATTTTAGGTTACACATTTTTGGTGAGAATACTTCTTGGACACCAATTTACATTTTATATTGCATCCTATCCAGACATGTGTTTCTCTGTCAGTGAGCTCAGAGTGTTTGTCCAGGTGGGGACAGCTTTATCAGTCTGGTGCAAAATTATGTTTTCTCTTGCAAGGTACACTGTACCCTGAAGCTGATGGTTGGAACACTCTGAACACCATTTTTCCATCAACCTTAACACTCATTAGGCAACCACTGGTGATCCTTCCTGAATCTGTTTTCATTAGAACTTGCAGGAGAGTGATTTTTAAAAATTCTATCACTTCTACATTTTTCATGACATTCTTCCATGAAGAGATATTCTTCTTTATCCATTTGGGTAATTTGATTACACTGAAATATATTTCCTCATGTAATCCTTAGTTTTTTCCTCCTGCTGTCAGTTTTTAGAGTTAGGAGCTGGTGCAGTAACCACTCCCAGTGGTGACAACTGAGTTTTGTTTTGGTTTTGTCTCCCTTTCAGGCTTATTCTCTAATATTAGATATTGTTTTAATCAAATGCAGTCATTGTTTGTGTACTCAGATTGTCACAATTTACTCAGGCAGGGCCTGACATGTTTTTGATACGATTACCTTCATCTTTGATTTCTGGCCCAAAAGATAGCTTATGTTATACTGTGAGGTAAAAAAAAAAAATTTTTTTCATGTGACTAGTATTGATGTGTTTGAAATTCTATTAGTATACACAAATTGAAGAAGAGAGTAACATGTTTTTATTCAGTTCATTTATCTAAAATTCATTTTTAAAATGCCAGTGATGCTTCTCTTTATGTACCTTTCTTAAATTTTCTGTTCTAATTCATAGGGAATACTCTCCTTTTACGTTTTTTTTTTTTTTTTTTTTTTTTTAAATTGAATAAGGAGGAACTTTATTTATATATTTGTGGCTCAAGGTGATCAGATGGTTTTTTTTTTTTTTTTTTATGATAGTCACACAGAGAGAAAGAGAGAGAGGCAGAGACACAGGCAGAGGGAGAAGCAGACTCCATGCACCGGGAGCCCGATGTGGGATTCGATCCCGGGTCTCCAGGATCACGCCCTGGACCAAAGGCAGGCGCCAAACCGCTGCGCCACCCAGGGATCCCTCCTTTTACGTTTAACACATCAAAAATACCACACAGAATAGTACTCTAGAGAAAAAGAGCTTGTATAAAACATGAGAGGAGGTAGTAGGCTACTCCCCGCAGTGTAGTAAGTTTTATTCTACTTGAATTTCAAGGATCCCCACTATAATACTCTGAATCTTTGAATATTAAATATGATGGTATTTATATGTAAGCCAAGGTGGTAAATACGAATTTTTTACTGGTTGAGAGATTTTTTTTCTAATATATAATTTGAACCCAGTAAAGATAGATAATTGAATTCATTTACAGTTGACAAATTCTGCCCAGTGATAAGATGGAAAGTCAGAAGACAAAGGATTATAGAACACTAGTCAGAGTCACTGACATGGTGTCCCTTGGATTCTAAATTTTATCTGTGATATAGGCCAGGGATCTCGATGAATGGTCGAAGAGGCAGAAGCAAGCGGAAGGATTGAAGGGTACACTTGATCATATGATTTCTAGATTTCAATTTAGAAGTGGCACATTTTTGGTGATTAGGTCTAAGGCAGGGCATGTTCTTGCAATATTTGTTGAATAAATGAATGACAAGGTCCAGGGAATGGCTAAGAGAATGGATGGCTGAGATGTTTTTGGGGAGAATGCCACTTAACGATGAAGTGGCAGAGAAAGGAGAGTCAACTAAAAATCAGATCTGGATGATTTGGAAATGACTGTGCCAAACTAAATTAACTTTGTAATGTGATGCATTAGTTGATCTGCCTGAGTGATATTCACACTGAATTAGGAAGACACTTCCTAGGTGATTTGAGAGGCAGACAAAATTGCTCTTACTTTTAGCCAAAACTGAAAATTGATCTGTGGAGCAAAACTATGCTATAAGATTAGTCTAATTGTCTTTCCTACCTGTTTCTTTAAGAATGTCTTACCTGTCCAAAAGGCAGCTTCACGAACTCTATGCATTTTTCTACGTTATAATCGTAAACAAGAACAGAGACATGAGGTCATTCAGAAGTTAATTGAACGTAAGTAATCATTGCCTTTTATTTGGAAAAGCAGAAAGTAAACTGGCCTTAGTTATCTTGGGCCGACATTATGTATCATTTTTCCGTGATGTTGATAAATATCTAGAGTGTGTATTTGAGTTTTGTAGGTTATTTATTTTTTTTTGCTTTAGAAATTTAAATGACAGGATCGGTCTGTGATTGAATGGGAGAAATATTTACTCTGGGCCTTCTTTAGTGAGTTTCTACACTTGAGAAATTAAAATAATGTATATATATATTTTTTTTAATTTATTTTTTATTGGTTTTCAATTTGCCAACAGATAGAATAACACCTAGTGCTCATCCCGTCAAGTGCCCCCCTCAGTGCCTGTCACCCAGTCACCCCCACCCCCCCGCCCTCCTCCCCTTCCACCACCCCTAGTTCATTTCCCAGAGGAGTCTCTCATGTTCTGTCTCCCTCCCTAATATTTCCCACTTGTTTTCTCTCCTTCCCCTTTATTCCCTTTCACTATTTTTTATATTCCCCAAATGAATGAGACCATATAATGTTTGTCCTTCTCCGATTGACTTATTTCACTCAGCATAATACCCTCCAGTTCCATCCATGTCGAAGCAAATGGTGGGTATTTGTCATTTCTAATGGCTGAGGAATATTCCATTGTATACATAGACCTCAACTTCTTTATCCATTCCTCTGTCGATGGACACCGAGGGTCCTTCCACAGTTTGGCTATTGTGGACATTGCTGCTATAAACATCGGGGTGCAGGTGTCCCGGTATTTCATTGCATCTGTATCTTTGGGGTAAATCCCTAGCAGTGCAATTGCTGGGTCGTAGGGCAGGTCTATTTTTAACTCTTTGAGGAACCTCCACACCGTTTCCCAGAGTGGCTGCACCAGTTCACATTCCCACCGACAGTGTAAGAGGGTTCCCTTTTCTCCGCATCCTCTCCAACATTTGTGGTCTCCTGCCTTGTTAATTTTCCCCATTCTCACTGGTGTGAGGTGGTATCTCATTGTGGTTTTGATTTGTATTTGTCACATATAATTTCATGCAGGAAAGATTAAACTTATCTTTTTTGTTGTTGTTTCTAGAACTGGGCCAAGGAAAAAGTTATTGGAATAGACTTCGATTTTTGGATACCTGTGAATTTATTATAGAGATCTTTTCCAAATCATTTTTCTGTAAATATTTCTTTCTACCTGCTATTGAACTGACACATGATCCGGTGGCAAATGTAAGGTATGCTACTAATCCAAAGAAATACTTGAAAATATTGTACATTTAACTTTATCTACTATAATTCATCTTCTGATCTACTATAATGTACTTACACTTTGAAATTCCTGGTAGTCTTAATTCATGAGCCTCAATAGGACTTGGAGGCATAATCTTTTTAAACAGTGCCTCATGTCTTTGATTTATTGGGTTAAGAGAGTAGTAGTCAAAGCCAGACTGGCAGGCTTCTCCTGCCACTTGGATAAATACATAACATTGGTGTCAGGAGAAGGTTGAGTAGATAGATATTCTTAATTTATGGATTTTCTGAGACTAAAGAAAATAACTTAAAGTTGGCTTGGCCAAGTTCTGTCCATTTTTAGAGGCAATCAGGATTGGATTTTGTTTCGTATTTTTAGTGTAAGAAAATACAGAAAATGCTACTGCATTGGCTTCAGTATTTTTACATCTATGTTGTTAATATTTTGCAAATTGAAGTTGTGACTCTAGAAAATCAGCTCCCGGTGTGATGAATTATCATTTATCAAGCAATTGACAAAGATTATTTGAAAGGAAATGAAATCATCTCTACTCTGGTCAATATGACTAAATGCATAGCATTGACCCTAAGAGATAGCAACCTGACAATTCAAAAACCAAATGAAGATTAATTGAACATTGCTCCATAAATATTGGTTATTTTTGGAGGGTAAGAGATCATTGCATAGCAATTTGTCTTGGTTTCAGTTTTCTTCTTTTTTTTTTTTTAAGATTTTATTTATTCATGAGAGACACAGAGAGAGAGGCAGAGACACAGGCAGAGGGAGAAGCAGGCTCCCCTCGGGAAGCCTAATGTGGGACTCAATCCTAGGACTCTGGGATCACGACCTGAGCCAAAGGCAGACACTCAACCTTTGAGCCACCCAAGTTTCAGTCTTCTACCTGGGCAGCTGCCAGCCAAACAAATGGATTCAGCAACACAGTATGCTAATTGGCTTTTGGATACAAAGCATTTGCCCAACTCTGTAGAGATGTTATTTAGAATGAAAGCCATCACAGGCAAGAGTGGTGGGATCATGCACTTAGTAGGAGGGTTTCTGGAGCTATACCACCTGGCCTGATTTCCAGCTATATACTAGCTGTGGTCTTTGGGCAAGTTACATAATCTCTCCGTGCACTAATTTCCTTAATTACCCAATTCATAGGGTGTTCTGAGGAATAAATACCTGAGATAATGTATATAACAAAGTTAGCTTACCAGAAAGATGTGATATCTAATCTTAAAATCTTTATAATCTCACGGGTCCAGGAATCTCACAGAGATAACTCACCGCTGTGGCTTCTTCTTCTGTACCTTCTGTTGAATATATGTTTTCTAGACCTACTTTGAGTTATGAAGAATGAAGTATGCATAATAGTCTGTTGTTTCTGTTTTTCCTTAAGTGAATGTTTAAAATTTGAATTCATTGATTATAGACAATATGAAGCCTGGAAAGACCATTGGTATTCCAAAGGAACCTTCCCCTTTGCCAGAAATGCAAAAAATTCTCTTTGGGGCAACTCGGGCCTCTTAATTTAAAGAAAGCATCACCAGGATCCGTGGTGAGCTCTGAGTGAGTTTAAGACCATTATTGCTATGAACAGAGCTGAAAATTCTGGAGGAAGAGCCTGTTTAGCCTTTTTGCTTGAATAAAAAGCCAATTTTTTTTTTTTTTTTTTTTTTTATATGAAGATTCCTCAACTGTGAGCTTAGCTGACAAAGTGTCCTGGAAACTCTGGGAGTGGAACTTGGTTGTCTCAAATTGGCATAAGGAGTAAAAAAAATAGTATTTGGAGAGCACTAAGATGAATGAATTGATACAGCAGCTAAAACATAGGCAACCACCTAGCATCCCTCTTTAAAGCCAGCCCTGGCAGAGTGGTAGGGTAGTAGCTTAGCAAAGCAGAGAATTTTTTTTGTACTGCTTCTTCCTAGGAAGCTTTCTGTACTTCCCTGGATTGCTTCTCTCCTCTTTGGCATTCTTCAGCCTGCGTGTTGCTTCCTTATCCATGTGGTATAGACTGGGATGGCACCTAGACTCTGTCCTTTTATCTTTTCTTGAACTGTACCTACAGCCTTGGTGATCTGTCCAGTCTCATGACTTGCATATCATCTGTGTGCTAAAGATTCCTGACTATATGGATATCCCTCCTGGACGGGAGCCACGTTGAGCTAGCTGCCCACCTAGCATTTCCATGGCATGTCCAACAGGTGCCTCAGACTCAGTCTGTCCCAAAGTAAATCCTCATCTCCTGCACCTGCACACACCCTTGCTCCTTCTGCAGTGTTCTCCCTCTGAGCAAATGACCATCGCACCTTAGCACCCACTCAGGTCAAAACCTTAACCTCTTTTCTGCCAACCCACTGCAGTCCCTCAGCACATCCTGCTGCTTGCAAAATATACTGAGTCCAACTGCTTCTCCCCACCTGACTGCTAGCACTGTAATTCAGGCGGCCACCATCTACTGCCTGAATTACTGCCAGAGCTTCCCTATCGTTTCCCTTCCATCCCCAAACACCTACAGTCTCCTCTCTCTTAGACTCAGTAGTCAGATGGTCCTTCCTGCATGTTAAGTCGGATCCCTTCATTCCTCGGTGCAAAATTCTCCATGACTTCCTATGGTGCTCAAAGGAAAAGCCAGTCTTCAAGCAGTGGTCTACAAGGCCCTGCAGGAGCTGGCCTCCTGTTGACAGTTTGGGCCAATTTGCCGATTTGGAGTAATACCCTAGGCAAGCTCCCCCTGTAGAGCATTTGCACATACTGCAGGCCCCTGCCTGTCCTGTTCCTCTCCAGATGGTCACATTACTTCCTAATTTTCTTTAAGTCTTTGCTTAAATATTCTCTTTTCAGTGAAACCTTTGCTGAAACCCTCTGTGACCACGTGTTTTAAAAATGTAATGCCTCTCTGGTACTCTCTCATCTTTTCCTGCTTTATTTTTCTCCACAGCCCTTAGTACTATCTGATGGACATTTTACTGATTTCCTTATTCTTTCTTCCCTGCCCCATACTACAGTGTAAGCTCCCTGAGAGCAGAGAAATTGTTGGTTTTATTCAGTTGTATTTCTGCACCCACAATGAGTGCTTGACTCATCACAGATACTCCATAAACATTTGCGACATGATAAAACAACAACAACAACAACAACAAAAACTCCCAGGCTATCCAGAGTGTGAATTTTCTCTCAATTTCATGTTACTATTATTTTTTAGTTATTAAATGTATTCAAAAGCAAATACTGTTTAATTTATTGTAGAATGAAACTTTGCTACTTGTTACCCAAAGTGAAATCTACCCTGAAGATCCCTGCAGATAAGCATCTACTGCAGCAGTTAGAAATGTGTGTGAGAAAACTCCTCTGTCAAGAAAAAGATAAGGATGTTCTGGCTATTGTGAAAAGAGTAAGTATCACTCTTACCACCACATCTGTGTGTCTTGCATGTAGATAGTGTCAATCATGGCTTCCCTGTTTTAGCTTGACAAGATAGCAATATGTTAAAATATTCATATCGTTGCTAGAGGAGTATCAGTAACTGACTTGGCTGATGGGTGCTACAGCTAGTAAAGTTCCTACCAAGGGGCACTCATTCAACTTCCATTACTAGTAAGACAAGCACCATGGGAGGGAAGCTGGCACATTTGAGGCACTTAAATAGATACTGTTCAACCAAATACTTCATCCACCAGACTTGATTTATAAGGGATTATAATCCAGGAGAACTTTATTGGTAAAATTAGGAAAGTCACACTTCATGGAAATTAGCCCTGGAAGGGCCTTCATGATCTCTTTGATTTTGCAAAAGCTTTAGGCCTAGAGGTAGTAAACGTCTGCTTGAGATCTCATTATCAAGTGGCAGAGCTGGAGCCAGAATATGGATCTCTTACCCTGAGTACATTTCTTTTTCAGTAATGTAGCGTTGTGTCTTACAGGTTTGTTGTTTGTTTTGTTTTACATTGGATTTTATATGGATTGTTTGGAAATATTAGAAACTAAAACAGGAAAAGTTCGGGTTATTGAAGTCAAACCTGAAAATACTTTATAGTCTTCAAAAACTTCTTGCTTAAAATGTGTAACTTATTAAGTCAAATTAATAGTGGTTACTTCTATGAATCTGAATGTGAACTTCAGCTTTCTGATTTGTACTGAGAGGAATTAATTTATTAATGTCTTTAACTTAGCATCAGTGATGAGGAAAAAAAAGAATCCTTTGATTTTTTTCCCCCTTTGGTTTCTAGAGATCATTACCAGATGTCACACAAGGAACTTTTTAATAAAGTGATTTGACAACTTAGTATTAATTAGTATACTCTTGTTTAACTGAAATATGAATTCCTCTTTTACCAACTAAACTAACCAGAAATACCCAGAGTCTGGACATGTAGCTACATCTAAAAACATACATAATATGTGTGTATTACATGTATTTGTTTCTATCAGCTATTTCTGTCCTTACCATTTAATTACAGAAGTTTAGGCAATAGTTAACTTTTAAAATAATAAACATACGAGGGTTAGTTACTTTTTTGAAAGAATTTATTAACTCAAAAGATATATAAACTAACCCTTTAAGTAGGGACAAAAATGATGGAATTAATAGATTATTAATATACAATAGATTATTCTGGACTAGAGCTCTTTAAGTATATGTCATGTGAGGAAGTCAGATCAATCCCATGAAAGTTCTATAGTATAATGTTTATCAAACAAGTCTTGGCATGGGAACCTCTGACTTCAGTATAAAAATGGCATGGCTTATGCTACTCAGTTTTTTAAGATGGGAAGTAATTTCATTTAAAAGGGATATTTCATGGCATAAATTGTAATATTTTCACAAATTTCGGCATAAAAATAGGCTTCAAATAAATACTGCATTTGTAATGGTTATCTTTGGGCATAAGAATATATGAATGTACTTTATTTAGGCCATGAGAGTTACTCCTGGAGAGAAGTATTGTCCTCTGTCACAGTCAGAATCTTGGGTTAGATGGACCATTGTTTGGTTGAACAGTTTGTTTTAGACTAACGTGTTCTGAAAGAGAAATAGTAAGTTGAGAAATACTTTTAGGGCAAAGTCTTTCTTTATGGTTAGAATGTCATAATGGTCAAAAGTTTCTGTAGAAAGGAACTAAGGATTTTCAGCCAAATGAGAGTTTGCTTTATTATATAGTTAGCTAAAATTTTCAAAAATTCAAAAATTATCTTGTATTCTAAAATTCAGAGAAGAGTGGCCCTGGGAGTTATTAGAAGTTTGTTAATTTACACGTGTTTTGTGTGTTCAGTGTCCCTTGAGACTTGCTCATCTTAAGGTCAAAGTCTTTTACGAGTGTAAATGGATCCTGGCATTAGGAGACTAATTAAAAATACAGTGCAAAATTGGAAAGAACCTCAGAGATTTTCTAATTTAGTCTTCCACAGAGTAGAGAAGTCTTCTCTTTGTACCTCCCTCTTGGAGAGGAATCTTTCCGAGAAATGATTGGTTGGTTTAATTTAATTACTGCTGAATAATTTTCACAACTTTGCTTGCAGACTGTGTTAGAGCTGGACAGAATGGAAATGTCAATGGATGCGGTAAGTATACACTTTACCTTAGCCTGAAAGAATATCTTAAAATTGGCAGAAACTCATCATAATGTTTCATAATTTCATTTTAAACTTTAAACTTAGTTTCAGAAAAAGTTTTATGAAAAAGATTTGTTGGATCAAGAGAAAGAAAGAGAAGAACTACTTCTTATGGAAATGGTATGTTGTTTTCACATGCGCACACACACATACTTATTTCTGACCACTATGAGCTGTGCTTTGTTATGGAACCTAATAAGTAATTTCCTGCAATTTCACACTGCAGTTTTTCTTTCTAAATGACTAAAGACGAGTCCTGATCTTTTGAAATCTCTTTTATGAACTACATAAACAAATGTAGGAAAACTACACTTGAGAGTTTTTAAAAAAAACAACTACTTTACTGAAGCATATAATTGGCATACAATTAAACTGCATATATTGGGGATCCCTGGGTGGCTCAGCAGTTTAGCACCTGCCTTCAGCCCAGGGTGTGATGCTGGAGTCCCAGGATCGGGTCCCGCGTCGGTCTCCCTGCGTGGAGCCTTCTTCTCCCTCTGCCTGTGTCTCTGCCTCTCTCTCTCTCTCTCTCTGTGTCTATCATGAATAAATAAATAAAAGATTTTTAAAAAACTGCATATATTTAAAGTGTACAATTTGATGAATATTGACATATAGGTAATCCATGAAACCATTGCCACAATTAAAATGCCAAACATTTTCATTCCTTCAGAAGTTCCTTTGAGCCCCTTTATAATCCATATCTTCTACTCTGGTCCCTAAGGACCGCTAATCTAGTTTCTGTCACTAAATTAGCTTGCAACTAGAATTTATATAAATTTATTCATATGTAACATTTTCTGTTCATGCTTCTTCTCACCACAATAATTGTTTTGACATTCATCCATGCTGTTGTATGTATTGATAGGTCATTCCTTTTTATTTCTGAGTAGTATTCCATATTATAGACATACCACAGTATTTACCCACCCCTTAATGAGCACTTGGGTTACATTTAGTTTGGAGATGTTAGAAATAAAGCTGCTATGACCATTTATGAAGAAGTCTTTGGATGGACATATGTTTTTGTTTCTTTTGGGGAAATACTTAAGAATGGAATGGCTAGATCATATGGTAGGACACGTTTGACTTAAAAACAAACAAAAACTGCCATTTTACATATCCGTCCACTTGGTGGATGGCTTCAGTTACCCCATATCCCCTCAGCTCGATAGGGTGATTATGTAATCGTGTCTCATTGTACTTTCAAATTGTGTATCTCTGACGCCTAATGAGATCGGATGTCTTTTTGTTTGTTTATTGGCCATCCTTATCTCTTATTTGATAAAGTCTGTTTTCAGATTTTTAATGGGTTATCTTCAATTCTTGAGATGTAAGAGTTCTTTATACACTCTCAATACTATTTGTCAGATATACATTTTATGAATGTTTTCTTGGAGTCTATGGTTTATCTTTCATTTACTTAATGCTGTTTTTTGAAGAGTAGTTTTTAATTTTGATGAGGTCAACTTATCAGTATTTTCTCTTATTGTTTATGCTTGTTTGTTACAAGAATCCTTTGTCTATCCCAAAGCTACCAAGAATTTTTCCAATGTTTTCTTGTAGAAATTTTAGTTTTAGGTTTTACGTGTTATGTATGAATTATATATATAATTCTGTTCAGTTTTATATATTTTTCCCATCTAAATATTCAGTTACTCTAGCATCATTTGTTAAAAATTTCCCTTATTGAATTGCCTTAGCACCTTTTAAAAAAAAAAAAAACCGATTGTCCATATATGTATGTGTTTATTTCTTGACTCCCTATTCTGTTCCACTGATTTATATATTTATACTTTTGGTAATTCTAAACTGTATAGCCATAACATTATAGTAATTCTTGAAATCAGGTAAGTTAAGTTTTTCAACTTAGTTCTTTTTAATTGCTTTGGCCAATCTAGGCTCTTTGCATTTTGATAGAAAGTTTAGAATCAGTTGTCCATTTACATAGAAAGCCTGCTAGAATTTTTGTTAGGGTTGTGTTAATTAGGATTGATCTACAGATCATTTCGAATAATTGCCATCTTAACAATGAATTTTCTAGTCCATGAACATTGTCTACCCATTCCATTCATTTAATCTTTACTTTTTTTCTATGTAATTTTGGTAATTGTTAAGTGTGAGTTTAAGGAAGTCTTTTGTTAGATTTATTTCTAAGTATATTATCTTCTTTGGCATTATAAATGGAATTATAATTTTTAATTTCACTTTCTAGAATTTTGTTGCTGTCAATTACTGTTGATTTTTGTAAATTAGTCTTATATTTGTTCTAGAGTTTTTTTTGATTTAATAGGATTTTATACATGAGCCATTACAACTTCTTCAAGTGTAGCAAGATTCCTTCTCTCTAATTCAAGTGTTTATGCCTTTTATTTCTTATGTCTAGTTGCAGGGTCTAGGACATCTCATAAACCACTTCCAGTTGAATAAAAGTAATGGAAGCAGTCATCCTTGTCATTTTACTGATTTTAGGGAGAAATATCTAATTTTTCACCATTAAGTATGATGTTACCAAGAGGTTTTATGTGGATGTCCTTTATCAAATTGTGGAAGTTCCCTCATATTCCTAGTCTACTAAGAGTTTTTATGAATGTTTATTGGTTTTTGTCAAATGCTCTTTCTGCATATCTAGAAATGATACTTGTTTTTTCTACTTCATCCTGTTAAAACATTGAATTACATTGATTTTTTCGGTGCTAAATCAATCATATATTTTAGGGATGAACTCCACCTAGTGATATGGTGTTCTTTCCTATTTTGTTGGATTCTTGGCTAATTTTTAATATTCATCTATATTCATAGTGAAATTGGTCTATAATTTCCTTTTTTTGTCATTTTGGGGTCTTTTAAATTTGATAGTAGAATTATTCTGGCCTTATAAAATGAAATGTGTAGTATTTAACCACTTCCTCTGTTTTCTGATGGAATTTGTATAAAATTGGTCTTATTTTTTTCCTTGAGTGTTTGATAGAATTCACTGGTGAAACAATCAAGGATTGGAAAGGATTTTGATAATTGATTCAACTACTTTAATAGATATAAAACTCTTCAGACTTTCTATTTCTTCTTTTTTAAATTTGATGATGTTGCTTCCCACACCCAAAATTCTCTATATCATTTAAGCTGTCAAATTTGTTGTCTAAAGTTGTTTATTCTTATAGTCTTCTTCTAATGTATAACAGACCCATGGTGATAACCCTTGTTTGATTCTTCCCTTAGTGGTTCTATCTCTCTTTCCCCTTCTTTCTCTTTTTCTCTTTCTCTCATGGAGTTATTTTTTGGTGGTTTCTCTAGAGTTTACAATATACTTAACTTTTCAAAGTCAACTTATTATTAATGTTATACCACTTCGTTTAATAATGATGCAGATCTCTACCCTTTCTTTATGTTAAAATTTTTATGTGAATTATATTTGTGTTGAAAACCCCACGAGTCAGTTATCTCATGACCACTGGATCTAAACTTTGCTCTAAGTTGTAATATATATCTTTGAAGCATTTAAGAGAGTGAACTTCTGTGTTTACTTTCTTATTTTTACCATTTCTAGTACTCTCATTCATTACTGAGGATCCAAAAGTCCCTCTGTTATTTTTTTTCCTTCAGCCTGAAGAACTATCTTTAGTTGTTCTTGGGGTGTAGGTATTTTGTGACATATTTCCTTAGTTTTCCCTAATCTGAAATATTTTGTTATCTCCCTTTGTCCCTGAAGGATATTTTCACTAGATATGGAATTCAGGGTTGATAGCCTTTTTCTTTCTGTACTTTATATATGTGTTCTTGTCTCCAGAGCATCTGATAAAATATTAGCTCTAATTCAGATTATTGTTGCGTGTATTGTGGCTTTTCTCTGGCTACTTTAAAGATTTTTTCTTTTTATCCTTTGTTTTTAGCAGTTTGCTTTTGATGTGTTTAGGCATAATTGAGTTCAAATTTATCTGTTTTGGGATTTGTGTAGCTTCCTCAATCTATAAATGTGTATTATTTCCCAAATTTGGAAAGGTTTGAGCCATTATTTATTTAAACTTATGTTTACTCTTCAGGGTGCTTAGGTGGCTCAATTGGTTGAGCATCCAACTCTTGATTTCAGCTCAGGTCATGATCTCAGGGTTGTAAAATTGAGCTCTGTGTTGGACTCCTCATGCAGCAACAAGTCTACTTGAAGATTCTGTCCCTCTGCTTCTCCCCCAACCTGCACATGAGCTCTCTCTCCCTCTGTCTCTCAAATAAATAAATAAATAAATCTTTAAAAAAATAAGTAAATATGTATTCACTCCTACTTCTGGGTCTTTGATGTTAGATCTTTTGATATTGCCCCACAGGTCCATGAGATTTTGTTCTTTTCTTTTTTTTCCTTAAACTTTGTTACTCAGAGTGAATAATCTGTTGATCTGTCTTCAGTGTCACTCTTTCCTGTCCTCTCCATTTCAGCTGCCAGGCTTATTCAGTGTTTTTATTCCCAGTGCTGTATTTTTCAGTTCTCAAATTCCCATTTATTTCTTCTTTATATGTTCTATCTCTTCATGGAGAATTGTATGGTAAGATTAAACACTTATGTGGAAATCTTCTGAAAACGATCACATTGCTTTAGCAGCCTTCTGAGACAAAGATCGAAGTTCAGGATTCCTAGTGATAGAGGTTGTAGAACATAAGCAGGCTCTAAAAATTTTTAGGACTCAAATGACCTAAACCCAAGACAAAAATCAGGTAATAGAAAAAGACCTACAGATGATCCTGGTTTTGGAGTTAGCAGATAAGGACTTTAAGACAACTCTGATTAATATGATCAAAATAGAGGAAAAGGTGGACAAAATAGATAACACTACTTGTGAGCTCACTTAATGACATTTTATTTTTCAATTTTACATGTTTTCAGTGTTAGAGATTCCATTTGATTCTTTTTTATGCAGACCAGTTCTGTGTGGAAGACTTTTTAATCTATCGTCTATTTTCTTCCTGTTTTTCTTTACATGTGCAATCAAAACGCATGCATGTTCTCCAAGTTGTTGAGTATAGTGGAGTTTTTGTTTGTTTGTTTGTTTGTTCTTAAATTTTAAGTAGGCTCCATGGCCAATATAGGGCTTGAACTCATGACCCTGAGATCAAGAGTTGCATGCTCCACCAACTGAGCCAGCCAGGTGCTCTGAATGTAGTGTTTTATATGTGTCAGTTATGCTACATTTGCTCAGAACTTGGTATGTTTATTGATGTTCTTGCCTACTTGTTCTGTTTTTTTGGGATAAAGGACTTCTCTGAGTTTTGGTAACATTTTGTTTCTGGATCTGGAAGCTGGTTATGTAGGTATGTTCATTTTGGGAAAATTCATTGAGCTGTGTGCACTTATAATTTGTACACTTGAGTGTGTTATACTTCAGTAAAATGTTTAAAAAATACCGAAAGACCATTTCTTTTTTCCTCTGTCCTTTTAGAGAAGGACAATTGGTAATTGCCACTTACCAATCAGAAGTGAAAAAGACTCCTAGTAAATAGTTTGATGATGAGAATTGGCAAATGTCTTCTAGAATATAAAGGCGAATTACAACAATGATACTAAACTCATTGTTTTAACTTGACAAAACCCCCAGGGTACAATTCAGTGGATGTTGAAAGCACACAAATCCAAAAGAACCTTGACTTCTTTTGACAGTAATTTATATTAAAAAATTCTTTTCTAAGGCATTTTTGTAAACTGTATTTGTAAAGCTTAGAGTACTTTCTCATTAGAAGAGTTTTCTAAATCTATGCTTACTTTTAATGCTAGCATACTGTTTTAATAATAGGAACAATTAGAGAAAGAGAAGCAACAGAATGATGGGAGGCCCGTGAGTGATAAGACCTTTGAAAAGAAACGTAAGTAGTTTTCTTGTGTCTTCACCACTAAATCGTACAATTAATGTTGCATCCTGGCATTTGGAAAGTCCGTGCTGATTTTCAGATTTGATGTGGAAGATTGCTTCATTTTCTTTCATTTTCTAAAAAGTTGTTTTAAAAAATTGGCTACTTCATATGGTACTGATTGAAGAATACATGAATAAATAGTGGGAGTCAGTGTGGAGATTGAGATCCTTCAGAGGAAAACTTAAAGTCTGATAACAGACTTTATGAGTCTGTGAAATTGGTCACTGAATGGCTAAGATTGAAATATGTAAATATATAAAGTAAGAATATTCGGGAAAGAGCATGCTGCCTAACTAGGGACAGTGACTCATGTTCTCTGTGTTTTCTTGGTTTATGGAGATTAGGAGCTCAGAGGAAATTACAGCATTTAAAATAGAGTTTGTTTTAGGTAGAGACACTAAGACACCAACAACTCTGCCCAAGAGCATCCCTATTTCTGTTCCTGGACCCTCTGGAACAAGCACCCCATCGACAAGTAAGAAACAACTTCTTTTTATGTCTCCTTTTTCCCTTTTTGTAAAAATTAATTACAGGGAAAATCACTCCACTAGATGAGATTCTCAAATGCCTTTTACCTGTATCATTCATTGTTTTGGGAGTTCTTGACAGGCAGTAGGGGTAAGAGATACTCCAGTTAGCTCCCTAAGGAAAGGAAGCTGGGCCACCTGTATCTAATGAAAGAGGCGGGGAGTTGGTGAGGGGTTGGGGCAGCTAAGGATGAAATGAACAGCTGCATTTTCCTTCTGCTTATTGCTCTAGGCAAAGAAATCAAGAAATCCAAACTGATTCGAAGCCAGTCTTTTAATAATCAAGCCTTCCATGCAAAATATGGCAACTTAGACAAGTGTGCTAGGTATGGTCTGTCAGCTATTCACGTTTTAACCCAATTTTTATTTTGTAGTTGCACATCTTTATTATGTGAAATATTTACATTATGTAAAATCAGGATTAATTTGGGGTTTTGTTTATGTCAATAAATTGTAAATTTTTTTCCATAAAGATTCTCTATGAAAAAAATTGGACTCTACCAATTTGTATAAGAACAGGTTTTATGGCATTCTAGGAAGACTATTGCCATGATGCTATATAATAATGTCATGGGATCCATATATTGTTTTATGGGGGAGGTGGTGCTCTATCACACAGGTCACTCAACCTCTGAGTGTATATGGACATGCCCCATTTGCTAAGTGGATGTGAATATCCACATACTGTTGATATTGTTTCTATATAGAGAAGCCACAGGTATGTTTCTGTAGTAAAGTGATCACAACAATTCTTAAAATAGTTGAATGTCTGGTTTCTCCTTTGGCCCCACAGACTGAATTATAAACAGCTAAGATTAGGAGAGAATTAGCATAAATTCAATGACAACTTTTTATAAATGTTGTAAATATATAACAGGTGTATATCAATCAACAAAGGTAATTTTAAGTAAACATAATTGTCCTTGAAAGTATTTATTGAGAAAAAAAATGATGTGGGAAAAATAGGTTTTTCTTTTGTTAAAGATAGCTGGCTCTAGATTGTTAGCTGTATTTTGGGACATTCTCAATATATCTATCTGGAGTTCTAGTCGATAGGGTGATCTTGCAATGGACAAAAGAGATGAGAACTGAAGATAAGTTATTTCTAGGAAAATTTTATCCATATCATCTGTCTTAGCTGAGCACCAAGAGAAAAACTTTGATTCTGATGTAGCAAGTTTAAGGAAATTAAATTTGTCTTTTAAACTTTGTCTTTTAAATTAAAGACAAAGGAATTGTCAGGAGGCATGGCATGTAAACAATAAATGAGAAGTGAAAGTAGCATGTGTGCTTCATCATAAGTAGAAGAGAGCATTTAAAAAAGATTAGAAAAGACCAAGCGCCTAATGACTGAAGTGAAAGAAGAATGTTCTTGTATTTTAAACTAAATCATGTTCTTTTCTAGTAAAAGTTCTACAGCAGGATATACATCTTCTGTCTCAGGGTTAGGAAAGACTTCTGTGATTTCACTACCTGGTAAGTAGAAATCTGAGTTCTTCAAAAAAAATGCTAAATGTAATGAAATATTATTTTTTTAAGGACCAATTTCTTTATTTCTAGATATAGTGTTTTCCTGAAACTTACATCTTTATCAAATGCCCAAATAATTGAACTTTTCCCTAGCAACTGCGAAAATACTTGACTGTGCCATTTTGTTTTTATTGTGAAGACTCCGTATTTAATACTTTTGAAAGAGAGAAAGGACAGTAATAGGGTAGGTTGTTCCATAGTCTGAGGGCCTCTTGGGGCACAGATTAAAAGTTTTTGTAGTAATTTTTAGGGAAGTTAAGAATACTAGGGCTTCATGGTAGATCACATGCAGCCGAACATTTACAATATTATATATTTGAAAGTTTATACCAGGGATCAGCAAGCTTCTCCTGTAAAGGGCAAGATAAGTAAATATTTTAGGCCTTGTTGGCCAAATTGGTTTCTGTCACAATTATTCAACTCTGCTGTTGAGCAAAAAGCTGCCATAAACTGTACATAATGAATAGGTATGGTTGCATTCCAATAAGATTTTATTTACAAAACCAGCAGCAAGCAAGAGTTGGCTCACGGACTTATAGTTTGCTGACCTCTGGCTTATATAATAGAACCCAGAATTATACTATGAATAAGGGGAAATATATTGCTAAAAATTACTAGTGGCTCCTAAGTATATTTTTAAGTTTTTGCCTTAGCATATTGGCTGAAAATTATAGTACTGATCTTTGGTAAGTTTTTAGTGTAAAGAATAGCAAATCTACTCAAAGGTCAGAAACTTTTTAAAGTTTGGTCACATTTCCTTCCCAGGTTATGTTTTGAGTATTTTGTCTTCCTCTTACCTCTTATTATATTCTTATATTATAAGAATATATAATAGATATACACTATCTGTGTAAGAATAGATATACACTCACTGGCTGTTCTATAAACAGTATATTTTCATTTGTCAGATCAGAAAAATCTTTCTAATAAAGCATTGACATTCATATGCCGTATATAGAGTGGTTTTACAACTAGGAGACTAGGAGTAGCTTAAAAAACCTGGAAGAATTTGATAATGGGAAGTTTTTGAGCTAAAAGTTATCAACATTTCTTGAAGTGGGGGTTATAAATAATAAAATTATTGATTACTTTTATCATAGCAAATTAGTGAATTCTTTAGGAAATACTAAGAGAACATTCGGGATTTGTGAAGTTTATAATACAGTGTCTAAGAATTTCATATATATGAGTCAGTTTGAATTAGCTCAGATTGGAGCTAAATGGTGCAGATGATTCTTGATAGCCTTAAGTAGTTCTTCAGACTTGCATGGATCCAATCTGGCCTCTTGGAGATGACTTCATATGAGCATATTTATTCATGAACTTGTAACAAGTCTTGCCAAGAAATTTCTTTGCTTAAGTCATTAAGAATATTGATTTGGAATAGGTTTTTTTTTTTTCAAGTTTTAATTATGTGCACTAATTTCTTCAGTTTTGACTTTGCTTGTTCTTAAGTCACTTTGAGAATCAAGAGTGATCAACTGATCCTAAAACTTATCCAGAATCTTAAGTAAAATAATTTTATAAGGGTAAATCTTTTATTAAAATATTAGAAAAATATTCTGTCTTAAGGGTTCAATGTTATTTTGGGGAGAGGGAATATTGGCTGAATGAATGAAATCTCTTCCAGGTTATTATGTATTACTTAATATATATATTATATATTGCTTTATGAAGTACAGACTGAGGAAAAATTACATACCTGATCTACAAAGAGAAAAAGGGAGCAAAATGTCTCTTAACAAATGCATTAGGTGTTCACAAGAGAAGAGATTTTACAGACTTTGGGACTTAAGGCAGGTTTTAAGATACTTATATCATTTGGGATGAAGCCTGAGGCATGCTAGGATTTCTGATAAGCAGAGATGGGTCTGGAGTAACATCCTACTCAGAGTGCCTGTAATAAAGAAGACATGTCAATGTCTTGAGGAAGCAGCAGTAGGCCAGTCTGACTGGAGCACAGAGTTGAGTGTGAGAGAGTGGGATAAATAGAGCTGAAATGAAAGGTCAGTTACTGCTTGGAAGGCCAAATTGAGGACTTTTTACTTACCACGAGCCCATCGTTAATATTTTGGTGACTTTTGCCTGTTGTCAATTCCAACATTTATCTAAGGCTATGTGAGCACAACAGACTGGGAGAAATACATGGAGAATGCCAGTAAGGAGTCAGGGAAACCAACTGTAATGTATCCATTATTAGTGGGTATGAAAATCTGTGGAGCCCCTTTGGAAAACAGTTTGGTGAAGTTCATCAAGAATCCTAGTTTTAAAAACTAGTCTTTGATGCACGCAGTCCCATTTCTAGTGACCCATCATGAAACAGTGGGATAAAATACATAAAATGTGATAAAAAATATCATAGCATATGGTATGATGTGATGAAAATGACACTTTACCTCTGTCACCCTTCCTTAAACCTATAACCTTAGTCTAATTCTAAGAAGAGCATCTGATAAATTCTAATAGAGGGGCATCCTGTAAAACGTTTGGCCAGTACCTCTCAAAGCTGGTAAGGTCACCAAAAACAAGGAAAAGCTCAGGAGGGCCAACAAGTGAAGGTAATGTCGTGTACTGGATGGGACCCTGAGACAGAAGCAGACATTAGGCAAAAACTAAGGCAATCTGGACGCACTGTGGATTTTAATTAGTAATAATGTCTCATTACTGGCTCATTCACTGTAACAAGTGCAGCATACTAGAGTGAAGTGTTAGTAGAGGAAACTGAGTGAGGGGGTGGATGAAAATTCTCAGCGTTATCTTCTCAATTTTTCTGTAAATCTAAACATTTACATAATAAAGCCTATTTTAAAAAATCACTTTTATAGTAACTCCAAAAACATTAAGTCTTCAGGAATAAATTTAACAAAATGTATATTCTGTATACACTAAAAAATTCAAAACATTGCTGGATAAAATTAAAGAAGACCTAAACAAATGGAGACATATACTGTGTTTGTGAATGGGAAAGCTTAATATTGTTAGGATGTCAATTCCTTTTAAATTGATCCAGAGATTTAATGCAATCCTGATCAGAATTCTAGTAGTCTTTTTGTAGAAATGCATAAGCTGATTCTAAAATCTCAATCGAAATGCACAGAACTGTGGATAGCTAAAACCATTTTGAAAAAGCAAACCAAATTGAGAGAGCTTAAACTGCCTCATTGCAGCACTTACTAGAAAGCTCCAGTAGTCAAGACTATGTGCCTACACTGACATACATGTGCAGCTGAGTTTCCATAAAGGCTCCAGGATAAATCAGCAGTAATGGGATAGTATTTTCAAAAAATGAAGCTGGAACAATTGGATACCTATATCTTCTTATTAGTTTCAGAGGTAGAATTTAATGATTCATCAATTGCATGTAACACCCAGTGCTCATTGCATCAGGTGACCTCCTTAATGCCCATCACCCAGTTACCCCATCCCCCCATCCCCCTTTCCTCCAGTGACCCTCAGTATGTTTCCTAGGTTCAGCATCTCTTAGGGTTTGTCTCCCTCTCAATTTTCATTTTATTTTATTTTTCCTTCCCTTCCCTATGGTCATCTGTTTTATATTTAAATTCCACATGAGTGAAATCATATGATATTTGTCTTTCTCTGACCAACATTTTGCTTAGCATCATACTCTCTAGTTCCATCCACATTGTTACAAATGGCAAGATTTCATTCTTTTTGGATGGAATAATATTCCATCCAAGTATATTCCATCCATTCCAATATTCCATTCCAATATATTCCATATAATATTCCATCCAATGGAATAATATTCCATTATATAGTTATACACCACATCTTCATTCATCTGTCGATGGACATCTGGGCTCTTTTCATAGTTTGGCTATTGTGGACATTGCTCCTATGAACACTGGGATGCAGGTGCCCCTCAAATTACTGTTTGTATCTTTGTATATCTATATTAAAAAAAAAACAAAATGAACCTCAATCCTTATCTCCCACTACACATAAAATTCTCTTAAAATGCATAATAAACTTAAGCATAAAAGCTAAAACTATGACATTTCTGAAGGAAATGTTACAGAAGGAAGTCTTTGTGGTTTTGGAATAGATTTCTCCAGACCATGAAAGAAAAAGTTAACATATTGGACTTAGTGAAAATTTAAAACTCTGCTCTTTGAAATAAAGCATACAAAAATAAAAGGCAGGACACAGATGAGAAGAAAATAATCATATTACATATACCTGACAAAGGACTTACAGTCAGGATATACAAAACAAATCTTTAGAACTAATTAGTCAACTAATTCTAAAATGGAGGAAAAATCGTGTATCATCATCTTCACAGAAGAAGAAGATACACAAATAAGTACATGAAAAATGCTTGACATCAGCAATCTTTAGAGAAATGCAACTTAAAAGGAACAAGAGAGGCATAAATAGAACCGAGGGTTGCCAGGGGTGGAGAATGGACAAGATGTGTGAAGGTGGGTAGGAGATGCAGGCTTTCAGTTAGGGAATGAGTAAGTCACAGGGAAGAAAGTCACAGCGTAGGGAGCACAGTCAATGATATTGTAGTAGCTTTCCCTGATGACAGATGGTGGCTACCCTCATGGTAAGCACAGCATAACCTATAGTGAAATCACCGTTGTGTACTTGAAACTAGTGTGCTGTTGCATGTCAACTATGCTTTAAAAAAAAGTTAGTTTTAAAGATGGAATTCTATGCATTCCTTAAAATGTTTAAGAGGAAAAAAAGTGTTGACTACATAGAAAAGTAGTCATGAATGGCTAAATCACAAAGTATGTTATAAAATAGAATGCACAGTAGGTCTTTATAATTTAGATGCATAGGTGTGCATATACATAGCCCACTTAGGAAGAGAGATTGAAACAATTTATATTAGAATGATTAAAGACTGTGGCTTTAGTTGCTAGAATTATGGTATTATAGAGGATTTTAATTTTTATACTGTTTTTGTGTTCCATTTTTAAAAATTATAGGTTATTCTTGTAATGAAAAAATATGTGCTTAATGCTGTAATTCGTTTCATGATGTCAGACAGATATGTTACTATATGTTCATCTTTTGGAAGATTTGGTAGACAGAAGATCCAGACAAATATATTAAATCAAGAAAATGCTAATTTAAAAATTTTTTAAAGTTCCAAATTAAAAAAAGCAACGGGAAAAAACACGAGGAGATAACACTTTACGGCCACTAGAATGCCTAAAATTAAAGACATAATATTAAATGTCTGTAAGGATATAGAGAGCAACTCTCCAGAATGCTTATTTGTTGCTAGTGGGCATGTATAATGGTACAACTGCTTTGGACAACAATTCAACTGTTTCTTTTTTTCTTTTCTTTTTAAATGTGTTTCATATTTTTTAAAGATTTTTTAATTTATTCATTTGAGAGAATGTGAGCATGTGAGTGAGAAGCATGAGCAGTGGGGAAAGTCAGCGTGAGAGGGAGAAGCAGACTCTCCGCTGAGCAGGGAGCCTGACACGGGGTCTTGATCCCAGAAGCTCAGGATCATGACCTGAGTGGAAGGCAGACTCTTAACAATTGAGCCACTCAGGCGCCACTTGGCAGTTTCTTATGGAGTTGAATGTACACTTATTATGTGATCAGCAATTCCACTCCTTGGCTTTTATTTACAAGAAATTAAAACATGTATCTATACACAGACTTGTACACAATCGTTCATAGCGGCTTTCTTTGTGAAAGTTAAAAACTGGAAAAAATCCATATGTCTGTTGACCGGAGCCATGTATAAATGAGTTTTGGCATATCCGTACAATGCATATCAGTCAGCAATAAAAGGGAATGAAGTATTGATATACACAAACAATAACGAGAATGAACCTCAAACTGATTTTGCCAAGTGAAAGAAGACAGACACACTGTGTGATTCCGTTTACATAAAACTCTAGAAAATGCAAACTAATTTTTAGTGAATGAGACAGATTGCCTGGAGTGTAGGGGAGGGATTGCCAGGGTGCAGGAGGTACAGGGGTGGGTGCATTTTTACTCTTGATGGTGGTGATGGCTTCATAGGCATGTTATGCATCTGTCAGACCTTAAATTTGTGCAATTTCTTGTACCTAGGCTGCACCTTAATACAATCGATCTTAAGAAAAGTCAGCTATCATTAACTTTACTTCTCTTAGGTTAACATTTCTTAGCGCATTCAGCATGTCTGACTGTACTTGAATTCCTTTCAGATGATTCATTCCGCACTCGCAATGCCAGTAGCACTCCGACTTCCTTTCCCTCCAATCCTTCCCTACCGAGCACCTCCCGGGGGACAGGTAACTCAGTTGATCCAAAGAGCAGTGGAAGTAAAGACACACAACCACGAAAGGCTACCTTGTAAGTAATCCAGTGATGTGCCAAGTGTATCATTCTGCTCTTTAAGTACTTTCCAAAGAAGAGACAAAGTCTGTAATGAGGAAAAGGGTATAAATTAAAAGGAATTCTTTTCACCCATGCCTCTTTTATGTCTGATACTTTACATAAGATGATACAGATATGGCAAAGACACTGAAACCCTAGGGGATCAACAGGAAACTTGAAATGGCTGCCATTCAAATCTGAGGTCCATTTATTTTTTTGTGAAGTGTTTGCATTCAGGGCATTTATCTCTGAGAAGACACTGGGTATAATTGCATCCCTTTTGAACACCCAGCTCAGATACACAGTATGTAATCAGCCAGTGCTTAGAAAGGTCGGTACAGCTAATGCTCCTGAAGAAATATGACTGCAGCCTTATAATCTAGGATTGTGGCTCTGGCAAACTGAAGATTTTCTACAGACCAAATTTATGCTTTCATGTTATGGTTATAAAGGGCCTCTACTCAGCTTTTCCCTTGTGGTTCCTTTTTGTGAACTATTTGTATCTTGTTTGAATTGTTGAAGCC
The DNA here is from genome assembly GCF_011100685.1 of Canis lupus familiaris. Classification (NCBI taxonomy): domain Eukaryota; kingdom Metazoa; phylum Chordata; class Mammalia; order Carnivora; family Canidae; genus Canis; species Canis lupus. The sequence continues at coordinate 63,628,349 of NC_049229.1, forward strand.
TTTGGTACTTGCAGTTGAAACATTGAACAGGGCAGACTATAAAAATCCCCAGGGTGAGAGAGGAGCTCAAGGTAGAACTGATTCAGCCAGGATGTCCAAACCATTGTTAGGGTTTATACTTTCATACAGAACTCCCAAACCTTCTGATTAGCATGGAGTTTAAACAGGACTCAGGCTTTCTTTGAAGCATATTTCACTGAATGCATGAGTATTTTCTTATGTAATTTCTCAAATGCCTCTTTTTTTTTTTCAGAAACTACATGCTATTACTCCCTTTTAGGAACTGAATTTCATAATTCTAAATTTTAATTGGCTGTTGGTATATAAAAATACAGATGTATTCAAAATTCATTCAAAGATTAGGAAAAAATGTATTGAATGGAGCTCAAGGAGAGAGTAGGAGGATATGATAGAGAAAAGCAATAGTAAATAGCAAAGGTGATATTGATAGTACGGATTAGTAGCATTTAATACAAAGGGTACTTTCATTTGCAGAGAATGTTCTTTGCCCCCCTACAATTACTGCTCAAACGATGACACTTTGAAGTTCTGTTTATAAGTCCTGCGGAGAGAGGCAGGACAGGACGGTGGTGTGTGGAGGTATGGAGTAGCAGCCCTGTGCCCTGGCTGCAGTGGCCACTCAGAGCTCCGTGTGGTTCAGTAAGATGGAGTCTCCCTTCCGGAGCCTTCCAGGCCGGGCACCCTGGTCCTTCCTGTCTGTCACCCTATGCTTTCTTCCTCTCAAAAGCCTGCCCTGGAATCCTTCTATTGAAAAGCATAGTTAATAACATCAGAATGTCATCCATTCTATTCTCATTTTTCTAAATGCCAGAGGCATTTGTAAAGTAAGGATAGCTGAAACCTAATATTTACACCAGTTCTCCTTTATTTAGATTACCATCTTCATCTGTTCTTGCTTTGCTGTGTTTTTCCTTTTATAGACTGAATTTTCTCTTGCTCAGTATACACCCTATGTAAAATATCCATATGGATATTACATATCCATAGAATTGTATACTCGATTACATATAATTGAGGGTTACAAAAAAGAATCTAGAAACACTCTAAAAAAATCACATCATTTGTTTATTCTTTTGTGAATGTTCTGAAGGAGGAGGAATGTTGGTTTTTTAACAGGAGACTGGATATCAAGTCCATAACTATTTCTATATAACATGGTTCTAGTCTAGACTTTCTCATGAATGCACACCTGCTGCACAACTGGAATAGCTGAGTGAGATGTGCATTGGTCTGGTTTCTATGAAGTATTATGCACAGTTCGGTGATGTGCCATATTGAAATGAAAATAAGCTTATGAAGTGATTTCAGAAAGTATTAGTTATTTCAGTATTGCTTCTTCAAAAAATTCCATGTGATACATTCTCCCACTTTTGGGTGTTATAGAGATGATCCATTTGGTATTTAGGGGTATCGGAGTCTTAAAGTAGGTACAGGAAGGCATCATATCTTATGTCCTTTAAGGCCAAACAGTTGATATATTTGGGTCTATGTTCATTTCCATTGTTGTTATACAAAAAAAGTGGGGAAATTGTATGAACTGAATTGAATGCTATATTAAATGTACATAGGATTTGGTAATTAAAGAGTTCCAGGTAATCCTTAATGCGTGATTTCTTTTTCACTTAATCAAACTTAACCAGAATCCTCATATTTTCAGTTTATTTGAAGTAGATTATATTTCTTACTTACTTTGTAAGCATTATATGTACCAAATTTTTCATGTTTTGTTTTTTCTTTTTCTCTTCTCTTTTTCCTTCCCTCCTCCCACTCCTCCCTCTCTCCCTCCCTTATTTTCTTGACAAAGAAAATCGAGAAAATCCAATCCTTAAATCATCCACTTGATGAAGGAAGCAAAACAAAGACAACTGGAGATAATGTGATTGATGGACAGAACCTAAAGCAATGGCTGGGCTTTTTCTTTCTTTCTTTCTTGTCTTTTCTTTTTTTCTTTTTTTTTTTCTTCTTTTTTTTTTGGTTAATGAATGGAAAAGAGACACACAATGGCAGCTGATGTTGATAAACTTTCCATGTTTGAAATTAGATTCCCTAGCAGGTATACTATGTATTTCTCAAGTAATAATGTGGTTACAGAATTCCAATGTCATAGTGAAGTGCAATGAAAAACAACTTTAGGTATGCGCTTTTAGCACCGCTACAGAAGAGACCAGTCTGCATTTATCTGTGCAAGAAACCATCTATTTAACTGTCCTAGAGTTTTAGCACTCAAAAGTTATATGAAAGTCCAAATCAACTGAAATTGCTCTAGCTAATCACTTGGAAAGGCCTTGGAAGTAAGAAAGACATTGCATCTTCTGGAAAATCTCCAAGCCCAATTGAAAAGTCACATTGAAAAGGGTACGAACAGCTGTCAGCAACTTTATCATTCCTGCCGGTGAGGCGACAGTGTTGTACCTGGACATTCTGAAATTTCAATTTGGCAATGAAAATTCTACCAAGATTTCTGATAACTTTTAGCTACGACTATCTTAAAAATAATAGATTGATGATTTAATTTCCTAGAAGACTTTATTTTATAAATACTTTGTTTACATTTTAGATTGTATTTGTCCTTAATTTAAAAATGATGAATCTAGTTTGAATCAGCTGTTATTCCAAGCTATCATGCTTAAGCTATGTCAACAGCATTTATTTGTACTAATGCTAGTATTTCCATCAATAGTTGCCTGTGGAACATATACAATTCTTAATTTTAAAATGTCAGTTCTTGAGATATACTGTATGAAGCTATTGTCAGCTTCTCGATTTCAAAATGCAATCAGCATATAACTATATTGATATTAGAGAGTGTTTGTTTTTTAAAATATATTGATGTATGATAAAGATGATCTAATTTGTGAATGCATATGCGTGTGTGGTTACTTTTTATAATGTGAAATAATGAATAATGAGTTTACTCAAAATAAAACATAGGTTACTGAGATACCAGTGTTCGTGAAAAAAGTTTTAAATCTTTCCTGCAGTTTTTATTCTACAATTAAAGAGTAAGACAGTTCATTTTTCAGTAATGAATGAGAAGCGCACCAACATCAACTATAAATTAATTATTCAGGGGACAGCTACTCAGTGTGAGACTTCTCCAAGACATTCGTTTCCCCTTTTTCTTTCGTATGGCCTCTTCAGGGCTATTTTTAGCAAATCTTAGTGTCTTTTCATTTAAAGATAGGTAAATGGAATTGTCAAACTACTCATTTTGTCAGTAATTAAAACTAGGGTAGATTTTTGAGAGACTGGACAATATGGGCTCAGTGAATCCCCTCTTCTTTGTGGCTTTCATGTCACTGTCAGCACCTGTCACATGGAATGGAGTACATGATTAGGAGAGAATGCATGTGTGCATAGCAGCACATCCAGCACTTTCCTTCATACTCATCATTGTGTTGCTTTAAATAAAATGGAGAATTTCAGTTTGCTTGTTCAATAATAACTAATAATAATAAAAGAGTTAGGGGCTTTATTTCCCAGCATGCACGCAGGAGAACAGTGAAGTGTTTGGCCAGGGGAAGTCACCACTGTGTGTAAAGTTCAGGAGTATGCCCAAGTCAGCTGCGGTCTTGTTCCTACTTAACTAAACTGTCAATTAAGACGGTGATTTTAATCAGTGTTACTTTCGGATTTTTTTTTTTTAAGAAAAAAGAGCACAATTTTTAAAACCATTGACCTATTCGCTAAGATTATACTTCCAAGGTTGGATATATATAAAAACAGTAAAAACCAATTGGTGACAGTTATGAATATCCGCATATATCTCGATTTATACCAGAAGCAAGATTGATAGTCTTATTAAAAGTTCTCAGTGTAACAACTCACCAAATCCTTTAAACTAATTGTGTAACATCTGTCACTCCAGAGAAATAGGGATGGCTGGCTCCTGTATCTTCCTGTTAATTATGAAAACTCGCATTTTAAGGACAGGTTCTAGGATGTCCCTAGTTCACATTACAAGTGAGGTAACAGACCCATAGAACTCTGTCTTACTGGCAGATCCAGAGATCAGACTAAAAGGGATTTTGCTTGTGAGAGAGGAGCATAGGGAGTCTTTCTGACATAACCTCATACACATTTAAAAATCATTTCCATTATTTGACTTCCTGAGTTCAGACATCTTATCCTGGAAGGTGGATCCATTAGCCCTGCAGTTAGTGGGCATATGTGAGATACACAAACTGAAGTAGGACAGACTCTTCAGCTTGAGTAGGAATCTTGCCATGAAGATAAAATGAATTGCAGCAACCCAGTAATCTGTTCTCAGTTGTTACAGTGTGTGTGACAGTGGGTGAGTGTGGGTGAGTGTGTATGTGTCTGTGCCAGGGTAGTTTTTAAACCTGACACTTAAATATAATGAAGACTTGTTGCAATGTTCAGATTTCCCCCCTCAGTTGAAAACTTGAATTTTCTTGGTAAGATCTATTATATTTTTCATTGGCCTGCATTTTTTCACCACACAGAGATACTTGGAAAAGCTGAAACCTAGTGTCTTAGGGACTTCATCAAGTAAATGGAGGGGATTTTTTTTTTTTTTAAGTTTTTTAAAGCAGGGTATAGGGCCATTTTCTGCCTCCAAGTATAATGTGTTAGATATAATTTTACACTGTCATTGTTTTGCCATGCATATGATGGGCGAATTTGACCTGCACGTTCTAGGAGTCTTTCGATAGCAATGAAGCTTCTTATAACTGGGTTTGGCCATATTTATTTCAGAGGATATTATATTTCCACAGACTTTCTTTTTTAGATTTCATCCCTTAAAGGTGGGTAATTTGAACTCTTATTTCTTTTTCCCACCATCTTTTCACAAACACACTTGACTATTAGAATACCAACAAGTCAGTTAAGAATGTCAGTTGGAGTTAGTCCTCTCTGTTTGCCTCGTCCTAGGTCCTAGCACTGCCTGGCCATTCCCAGGTGTCAGTGCTCATGGAAGGAATATAGGAATGAAGTGATGTACACACGTTAATATGATGAAAAGTCCATCTCTAAACTGCTTAATAGTATTTCCTGAGATACGGTTCACGTTACTCTGATTTATATTTATAACCAAGATGACAAATAAATCCATTTTAGGTACATTTAAACATGGGATAGCAAACAGATGGAAATCCAGTTAGGCATTTAGTCTACACATTTGACGCTCCACAAATTAGCTAGCTCAACCCATGGTTTTCTGAATTTGCTCCTGAAATATTTTCTTATCTCTGTAACAGAAAATAAGCAAGAGAATTTTAGAGGTATTTGCTAGTCTCCTTTAACCCCCGGACAAAGCCCATGCTCATGTTCTATTTGAGCAAAGTGGGTAATAGAGGGGAGTATGTGTGGCCTGTATATTTAGATTCAATGTTTTCAGTCGAGGGAGGAAGAGTGAAATGGGCCAGAGGGTTGGGGTCAGGAGAAGCAGATCTCCAGCTGTCACACCACGCCACATGGGGTGACCTTGGGCAAGGGTTCTTCTTTCTCTGAGATGAGATCGTTGCCATGAAGCCAGAAGTGCCTGGGACAGTGACCGTCCTTGGACCTGTGACCCAGTGTGTGTCCCCCAGTTCCTGCCTGTGTGAAATGAAGGAACTGAAGTCCATCTGTAGCTCGGCTAATGCCTCTGTCAAAGAATCTGTCACACCGCAGAATAGCCAGGGCTGCACAGAGTCTGCGGCCCCGGTCAGGGATGCCTACAGCTGTTTTCTTCTCCTTTTAGTTCCCAAGAAATGATTCCATAATGGATTAAAATAAAATGCTTCCTTTGCTCCAGAGAGAGGTAAAGAGAGCAAAGCTCATGACTCCTAGAGAACGTGTCTTTCTCCCAAAGGCTTGGTCTTGAAATGGGGTTCTGGTCTACCATTTTTTAAAAGTCCAGATACGTGAGTAACAGAGAGGGGTAAAGATCTCCTACCAACCTAGTCTTGAGCCAGTAACAAGGGCTCTGAGAAACAGGCTTAAAATACCAGACAGACGGTACAGACCTCTCCTTAAGAGTGAATGTAATAGTCGGGTTTATCTGAGAATGGCCCAGACTAGTAGGGGACAAGGGAGACACTCTCTTCCTCACCACCCCGTGCCACCAGCTGCACCAGACTCCACCTCTGCTGAGCACTTAGTACTTAGCATGTCTTAAATCATAAGAGAGAGTCCCCACCCTGCCCAGAAATAAAAGAATTCTGGAGGTTTCTTCATAGATCATGAAGTGAAATGGCTGGTCCACCCTGATGAGGGGAGGCATGGAATAAGCAATAATTCCCTAAAGGCTTCCCACACTGCCTCAGTTCTCTTCTCATCCACTTCCATCACTGTTCTTTGTAAGACCTAGAAAAGGAAATAATGTGGCAGACCATTCCTGTGGCAGTGGTGAGGAGGGAACTAATTGAGCCCCTTGATATGTTCGGCTATGGTCCTACCCATGGGGCCATCCACGCTCCTGAGATTGAGTGGTTCAGGCTCATCTGTGCTGAGAGGACTGGTTTGAGGTTGTACCAGGGACTGCCTTGGAAGCCCGAAATAATACCAAGGGGACCCCAGACCACAGTGCGGGTGTGGATCAGGGGACACCGCCTAGCCAATTTGTGCATGCATGCATCAAGTCAGCAAATACTTAGTGACCATATACTTTGTGCTACTGATTCTTGAATGAGCTGATGCTCGTCCCAGAAGGTTTTCATGCTGCCCGGTGCTCCTGGATGGCAGGCGAAGTGGGAGTAGGGGCATGGTTACTTTTCCATAGAAGCTTTCCCAGTCCCTAGTACTGCTGTGAGGCAGTCCCTGGGGACCCTGAAGTCTCCCTGGACTCCAGTTGCCTGGACTCAGGCTGCTTGTCACGTTTGGGAGGCCCTTTTGTCCAGAAACCTCATGTAATATAAATGATGGTACCCACATAATTTTTTTAAAGAGAGATCAAGCAAACTTCTGTGTCCCAACACCTGGAAATTCTCTCATTTCTGGAGTGGAATTTACTTTTCAGATTAAATGGGGGGTGAGGGGTGGAATATTAAACGGTTTGCAAATTAAACTGTAAAATAGCATATTTCTTCATTTTTAACTGTGTTTATAGCAGAAATTCTTTCAGGTGCTGGTGTGCAGGATGGTCCTGTTTGTTTACCTTATTTTCCCTGAGCTGGTAAAGCCTGATGGGGAAAAAGGCAATCAGATTCCGTATCCCTGGAAAGCCTGTAGTAAGATATCGCTGCCATCTGTACTGTCTGTCGGAATAGTTTCTTGGTTGTAATCATGATTGGGGGTTACTGCTGGCTCCTTCGTGCATACGGACCAGGCATGTTCGCTCAGCAGTTCCCCAGGATGCACGGAACTGCCCTGGACAGCAGATGACTGCTTCTCCAAAGCAGTAGCGCTTGCATTGAGAAAATGGATTAGCTGGGGCAGGGTTTGGGGGGGATTCCATGTGGAAGAATGACTGACCTTGCTCTCCATGGCTTCAGAGGCAGAACTAAGGTGAAAGAATCTGAGTTAGCTAGTGTGTGTGTGTGTGTGTGTGTGTGTGTGTGTAACAAAAACAATTTTAGCCATTTGTGGATTGAACTGCTTTTCAAAGAACTGGCAGTTTCTCTCTCATTGGAAGCATTGAAAGAAAGAGAGCGAGGGGGCTGTTTTGTAGGGCTATTCTAGAAGGACTTCCACAAAGGGGTGGGAAATTGGCCTGAGTGACCCCTGGGGGATGCTTTCATCTTGAAAGTGGTGTCATCTCATGCAATTTTAATGAATCTGTGACCCAATTCCATTTCGGGGGTAAATCTTGAGCATTGAGAGAGAAGAAGGAGAAGTCCACATAAGAGAAGTCACATGAGTTAAATGTGTTAATAAAGTAGCTTAAAATTATAAAAACATCCAACCTAGGTGCTATTTCAAGTTTTTTTGGAGTTTTAAGTCCAATTTTCTACTACAGCTTTTCTACTACACCATGGTATTTTATCAATGTTAAATGGTTTGCAAAAATATGTTGGTTTTGGCCACATTTCATACTTAGGGATTAGGCCTAAATGAAGGATTTTGAATTATTTGGGGTATTTTTGGGTTTCTTGAAGAAACTAGGGCTTGCTGAGGTCAGCCCAGGGCAAGAACATTTCTCTGATTCCCATCTACTGAAGCAGTTCACACATCTCATACTTCTGATCTAGCTGGAACTTTGGGAAGAAAACTTCGATGTTTCTGCAGTAAAGCTCATACAATGGTGAAATGTAGACAAAAGCCATAGACTCTGAACACCAAAAAGGGTTACACTTCCTTTCTTTTTGCTTTGGTCCTAAATTATTACCATGATGGAATTCCCTCAGTTGACTGTACGTGTAGCTCATCCCATTCTTTTGTAATGGTCTCGCTTGGAGAAGAGTTCTGAAGCACATTGCTTCAGCTTCGGTGAATCTATTTCCCAGCCAATGACTCCCCCCTCTTTAGCAGAGAGTGGCACACTTTGTGTCCATTCCTCTGATTAGAAGACGGCCCAAACCAACCAGGTAGCTGCTTCCCACCATCCCGCAGACCCCAGGATGGTGGCTGTGTGCAGTCTCTAGATTCTGCAGATCGACCAGATTCCAGGAGAGCCTTAGGAGGCAGGATGGACAGCAGGAGGGGCATGAAGGAGACACTTCAACCCCCACCCAACTTTAGCCCAAGAAACTCTGATGTTACCTACTTTATATATTGGTGTTTCTCCTTTGAAATATTTTGTTTGAAAAAACGAGTTCAGTGGCTCAGAAATAAAAAGCTTGAAAATACTAATTGATACTAGATCAGTCGTAAGGGAGTCCCGATGTCTTAACCTGTGATGTGTAGCCCAAGATACCAACACCAATTTCACTAGGCTGTTCGGAGAATTACATGAAATTATGCACGTGAAGTCCCCAGAACAATGCCTGGTGGATAGCAGGGGCTTAACAAATAGGATTGCCTTCTGTTCTCTCTATCCCCTTCATCATCTCCTGCATGTGGCATTGGGCCAGGCTGTCAGACGAGAATATAACCACCAAGGACGTGACCTGCTTGGAAGATTGAGTTATAAATTGATTTGGTCAGTCCAACATTCGTTGAGGGCTTATCCCGTGGGAGGTCCCATGTTAGGCACAAAGGATCTGAAGCTAATACTGAGGACCAGCGGGAGGGCTCGTCTGTGTCCCACTGTGGACTGACCAGACGCAGAAGGCGCCTCCACGGGATCCTCTCTGCCTTGTGCCCCAGTGGCAGGTAATCAGCTCGCTCGACAAACATTGAGGGCCTTGCCTGTGCTTCCGACCCTCCTCTGGGCTCCTGGCCCCTCCCCAGGTCACCTGCTGCAGTGTCACAGTTCCCACTGCGCTGATGGGCTGGTGACTTGTGCACATGGGCATCCAGCCGGGACCTCACCCTCAGCTCCAGAGCAGCTGCCCCTGCCACCTCCACCTGGATGTCCACAGACCTTCCTGATACCTGTGCTTCATATGGAACCTATGAACTCATGCCCTGATCTGTTCCTCTCACGGTCTCCCCGTTTCAGTCAGTGGCAAGCCCACCCTCCCCATTGCGAAGGCCAAGCCCCTGGCCATCATCTCCGACTCCCCTCTTTCTGTCTCTCACCTGCATCCACTCCATAGCTAACCACGCCACCTCTACTTCCCGACTGGCCCAGGATCCACCAGCTCCCCTGTCCCCTGCTGCCACCCCCATGCCCAAGTGTTACAGTGACCTCCTGAGGGCCCTCGCTTCCTCCCTCATCCCCTCCCCCCCAAGTCTTTTCTCCGTGTAGGAGCTTGTGAGACCCTTTCACACCCAAGTCACACCATGTTGCTCCTCTGTTCCAACCCCTCCAGGGCCTTCCCATCTCTGCCAAGACTCTTCCAGGGCCTGTAATGTAGCTCCTGGATGACTGGGGCCCTGACCTCATCTCTGTGTTAAGTGCAGGCTGAGTGGGTGACACAGTCCAGGGAACACAGTGGACAACGGGACAGATGCAGCCCCTGGCCTCAGGGAGGCCACCTACCCACAGGGGAGATGGGCTCTGGGCAATCTTCAACCCTGTCTGGGCCTCTGGCACCTGGGGGAGGAGGCTGAACCAGGCACCAGCCACATCTCAGCCAGGAGGCAGGGGCGCGGGAGGCTCAGCGCGGCCTTCCTCTGGGCAGCAGGGAGGCCACGGGAGCACCTCCATTCAGCAGCGAGCCTTCCTCAGGGGAAAAGAGGGAACAGATTGCATTTAATGCCCAGTACCTGTCTCCTCTCGGTGTCAGGGTGCAGTTCCACCACTGACCCCACTTTCTTCCTGGGTGGGGTGGTTGGGCTCGCATCCCCTCAGGGAGCTCCAGAGCGAGTAGGGGTTCACATTTGCCCACCCCGGGAGCAGCACTATTTCGCAGAGCAAAACCTCCTCTGGTTCCCATTCCTGGCCAGGCCCCAGGCAGCTCAGGGGCCCCTCCAGCTTTGCCCCCCTCTGCCCACTGCCTCCCAGAGGGCAGAGGGGTTAACGAGAGTGAGGGTGAGGGTCAAGTCTGGGCAAGTGAGGGTCCCAGCAGGGGACTGGGATTGATCCGCTTCATCCGTTGCCTTTGACCGGTGGGCAGGCTGTGGGGACCAGTCTGGGGCACGTTTGGCTGGGGGTTTGGAGGGTCTGGGGGTGGCCGGGGAAGGAAAAGCAGAAGTGCTGAGTGCGCCTGCTTTTGTGATCCAGATTCTCTCCCTGCTCATCTCCTCCAGCCTCCCATGCAGCCCTGCGCCCAGCTACGCGGCCCTGCCTTCATTGCACCCGGAGCGCCCCACGACGGAAGCGGGTGACTCACCGGCCTGGGCTAAGCTCCCCTGGGACGCTTGCAGCCGATTCCCATCACACATTCTGGTGGAGCTGGCCTTCCAGCAAGGGGAGCGGATCCCCAAACCCCACACTCCCCATCACTAGCTGCCTCCACCCCCACCTCTCCTGCTCCCCTGGGCTCCAGAGCACCTGCACGGTTCCCATCTGAATAAATGCCTGTGGGCCGGAGGGTGCCACCTGGCTGTCTCCGCACTCAGTTCCCGGGTGTCACTGACACGCACCCCTTCTCTCTTGTGGGACCCCTCGGTAGGGAGCGGGGAGGCTGCAGTTCCCATCGGCAGAGACCCTCATTCTGAACCAGGCCACCTGTAGAAACTGTGACTGAGTGAGGTTCTCAGGCCTCTCCTGCCTGATGCAGGGGGCTGTGTCCGCTTCTGTGCCCCAAAGAAGACAACACCCAGCCCTGGGACTCGGTCCGTGGCTCCTTGCTGATTCTAAGCTGTACCTTTAGGACTCAGGGCCCCACTCCTCCTGCGGCCTCTGGGTCACTCCCTTCTTCTGTTGTGCTTGCTAAAGGTATGTGTTTGGGGAAGCCTGTCTGGTTCTAAATGGCAAGCCTGTGTTCGGTGGGTCGCTCCTGAACTATAAGCACCGGGCAAGGCTTCCTGGGGTGTACTAAACGTACTCCAGGTTCACACCTTCATTATATGACAGTATTAGCACTACCTTGTAAAGTAATACAGAGTCACTTCTGGTGACAGGCATCAGGAAACGATCCCGGCACACCCAGCAGATGTCACTCCTTGCTGATTGTTAAGTCTTGCCTTGAAGCTCCTCCTCTGGTCTGGAGGGGCAGTCCAGGAATACATGGGGGGCCCTGCATGCTGCTGACTGGACCGTCCCATGTAACCCCTAAAGCACGTGTTTATCAGCTGAGCAGAAGAGAATGTCTGCAGGGGCGCCTCCCCTCTCTAGGCACCAGGCTGCCATCAAGCATCCTAAGGATGCACCAACCCAGATAGAACCTGAGATCTGAGAAACCAACTGCTCACCTGCCACCCCTCAGCCCTGCATTGCTTAGAGCAGCGGCCCTGCCACAGCATCCTGCTCCCAGTCCTGGAAGGGGTGGGCCAGCTCCCTGGGCAGGAGGGTCCCTGGGAAGAAAGCCAGGGACTTGATTGAGTGTGGTTTGCACAGTGAGTGTGATGGGCATACGATCTCAAACCCTAAAGCCTCTTCCTCTGGCCACCATCCTGCAAAGGAAAGCCCTTGGGTCTATAACACACCTCCTGCCCCATCCAGTGTCGGGGGGCGGGGGGGGGCTCGGCACTGCCCGGACACCCACCCACCCCCTCCCCTTGTCACCCACCCAGAGCCAATGAGGGCATCTCTCCCCCACCCTGTCCTGGTTGGACTCTAAAGGTCTCCTTTAATCTGCTGGCTCTTACCAGCAAGTGGCCCCTTGGTGCCTGGGAAGGTCCTTCACTTGGAGAAAAGACAGGGAAGGTTAGGGTTTGCAGCAAATATTTGCTATTCCAAAGTATGCTCCCCAAGGGACTGTTACTGATTAACATCCTGCTCAGAGATGGTGGTTTTTCTGGAAAAGCAAAGACAGAGAGACAGGCTTCCATCTTCCCCAGCTGTTTCTCCAACCTGGAATGTGACTGGAACCCCACTGTGAGAGCTTCTGCTTTTCAGTCCAAGGTGTTGTTGCTCTGGTGGGATCCAGCGCCTTGTGGGATGGACTTGCTCCAGGGGCTGAGTTCCTCATATGAAGGAAGGCGATGTGGGTCCCATAGAGGCCCCCCTGGGTCCCCAGGGCTGGGCACCATGTGAGGAGCGAGGGCAGAGATGATTAAGACACCCCCCCCCCAGCTCAGCCATAAGGTTTGCTGCAATGTGAGTCATACTTGGTAGAGTTCCAAAAACCAAAATACGAACCTTCCTCTGATTTACATAGTAGTTGTCTTCGCAGAAAATTCAGTGAGAATGAAAATCCTGGGGGAAATTGGCGTTTTCATATGAAATCAAACCTCCATGGGACTGTGAGGGTCTGGGCTCAGATGACTTGTGGACAGGATCTTCACCCATGTGGACTTGCAGTGAAACATCTTTCATGTGGGACACCTGAAGTGGCACCAAGGGTCACTTCACCGAGAGGGGCGGTCCTGCGAGTTCCAGACGTCTGGCACCTCTGATCCTCGTGCACTAAATACCAATCGTGTTTCCCCAAACCCATGTGAAAATCAAGGCGCCCCAACATGTCTCCAGAATGTTCCTTTGGGGCAGTATCTACTCTACTGAGTACTCGATGAGGTCAAGGTGAGGGGTGCAGGTGGGCTTCTCAGCTCGGTGCAGGAGCCGGCCTTGACCTTCCCATCTGTGTTGTCCTGTAGGGGATGGAGGAGGGTCTCCTTCCTGGATACAGTTGGGGGAAGTCAGCTTGGCCGTATGTCTGAGAGGAACCAGCAGGCCCAATGCTGTGGAGCCTGGTGTCCACGGAGCCCTTCAGAAGCATCGTAGAAGTCACTGTGCTGCCCTTGACCTTCTTTGAGGCTCTTACAATGCCCGCCAGGAATTCAGGATGGATCTTTCTAAGGGAAGGCAGCAGAATATAGTAGGAGGGCTCCACCGGCCACCCCCGGGTCCCCCACTCTATTCACTGGGGAATGCAACTCAGCCTCTCGTGGTCGCTTGCCCCCTACACATAATGGCCAGAACAGAGCCTCTGGCCTCTGAATATCTCAGCAGCACCCAGAAGGCCGGCGCTGGCCCCCAGGAAGTGTGGCTCAGCAGCTCTGTGCCCTCAGCAGGGACCTGAGTCCTGCACTGCCTGCAGCAGGCCACACTCAGGGCTACCCCTGTAGCCGGGGCTCCTTCCCAGCTGTGCGCCCTCAACCAGCTCCCCAACCTCACCCTGCCTCAGTTTCCCCATCTGTAGAATGGGCTCCCGAGGCCAAGCTGCTGGCACTGCCGTGAGGATCACACAGGGTGGTGCTGGGAAAGAGCTTGATGTCTGGTCGGACGCACCAATGAACGGTGGTCGTCGTGTGACATTAGAGCCAGAACGAACGTCAGAGGTAACGCACCCCCCAGATCTGGACTCTAAGGCCTTTCCTGCCAGTGTCAGAGCCAGAATAGACGCGGGCCATCTGCCTCTCTGATGTCGGCTTGTCCTGGCCTCCGTAGAGACAGAGCTGGCGGGAAGGCTTCTGGGGACGATGAGATCGGTGGAGACGCTCCCCTCAGGCAGGAGGCGTTGTCCGAAGGCCACCCCGCAGGGTCAGATCGAGGGGGCCTCCGAAGCAAGAGCATCCTCACACCCAAGGGGCTAAATGTCTGCAAAACAAGGCAGGCCAGTCATTGGCGTAACCAGGCTCCGGGACAACAGTGAGAGACCACAAGTGAGTGTGCACTCTGTGCACCAGATCGAGAACAGAGCTTGGGCACGGGGGTAGCGCCTTGTAGACAAGAAGAGGCTTCCCAGCCTCCACGTCCACGTCCTCGTCCACGTCCACGTCCGCCTCCAGCCCGGGCCCAGGAGAGCCGCTCCCACCGCCCGTGCCAGAAAGGCAGGCCCGACGCTGGGAGCCCGCACGGCTTAGCCCTGGGTGTAAGGGCCACGCCTGTGACCAGCATCAGCCCAGCGGCCAGCCTGGCCATGGGGACCACTGTCGGCATGACTGAGGGATGGCCCGACAGCCTGCCCAGGATCCCAGGGGTCTGGGGGGCAGTGAGGATGGAAGGAACGGTTGCCTAGTTACCGAAAGATCTTAAGGGAGCTCGCCCAGCAGGACCTCACAGGAGCCTGCCCCGGGGGGCTGGAGGGTCCCCGTCCAACCATGTGGCCCCTGCCCAGCCTTCAGCGCCCAGGACACGGGGGCCAGAGCTGGATCCTGGGCTGCGGAGGAAGGAGCTTTGAGGTGGGTCGGGAGCTCAACTGCCTGAAAGGAGGACACTTGTAGGGTGCCACCAAGCCTCTGATGTCTCTCCACTCCTATCGCACACGCATGCACACACACACAGGCATACACATACACGTGCACGTATACACATACACACACGCAGGCATGCACGCACACCCACACCACGTATGTGTGCACACACCTGTTCTTAACTGTAGTCCATCTGGGTTATATCCTTCCCCTCTTTTTCTTTTATGCTGCTGGTCATTACTTATTTATCTCCATTTTAACTTGAAAAATTTATTTTTAAGTGATTTCAAACTTTCTTTTCAAAGATTTTATTTATTCATGAGAAACACACAGAGAAAGGCAGAGACACAGGCAAGAGGGGAGAAGCAGGCTCCCTGCAGGGAGCTTGATGTGGGACTCGATCCCAGGATCCCAGGATCACGATCTGAACCGAAGGCAGACGCTCAACCAGTGAGCCACCTGGATGACCCATAATTTCAAACTTTAAGTAAAGTTGCAAGGATAGCCCCTTACCCATAATCACTTACCTTTTAAACCTTTTCCAGCGTGTTTTACAATTCTCTCCTCTATGTCTATATCCGCATGCACCCCTCCCCCTCCCACCCCGCATTGTCTTATTCTGAACCATTTGAAAGGGTTAGGTATCCTGGGGGATAAGAATACTATATTATGTAAATGGCAGAAAATGATCAAATCCAAAAATTTAGTATTGTTACGATACCTGAAGCTACAATCATCCTCTAGTTTTGCCAATTGCCCCAGAAGTCTCCTTTGTGGCATTTCTATTTGCTATTTAGGAACCGTCTACGGCTCTCTGTTGCATTTGGTGCCATGTCCCCTTGGTCTCCTTGAACCTGGGATGCTTCTCCAGCTCATCCTGTGCTTTTCATCATGTTAATATTTTGAAAGGCTCGGTCAGCTATTTTATCGGTTCTCAGTTTGGGTTGGTCTAATGTATCTTGATTAGCTTCTGATTATACATTTTTGGTATCAGAAATATGAAAAAAATATTGGGTCCTCAGAATATCACCTTCAGAGGCACCTGATGTCTGTTTGTCCCTAATTGATGATGTATATTTTAACGACTTGGTTAAGGGGATATCCATTTCTCCAAGATACACTTACCATGTCTCCTGCAATAAGTCATTTGTGAGGAGATACTTGGAAACAAACTTAAATATCCTGTTTTTCATCAAACTCCTCATGCCTTCCCTGATGTATATCCATGGAACGCTCTTGCCTGAACCAGTTTTTAAGATGATGGTCTAAATCCCTATTCCTTTTATATTTATCGACATTCTCAGTAAAGATTCATGGGCTCAATTTTATTTAGTGCATTTTAATCCATTACTGATCTTATTATCAATGTACATGTATCCATGTTTGCATTTATTAGATGTTTAAATCATCCCAGGCATACCTAGATATTAGGAATGTATTAGAAACCATGCTTATACCTTCAGTTATAATTTTTTAAAAGATTTTATTTCTTTTATTAGAGAGAGAGGGAGAGAGCAGGAACAGGGGGAGGGGTAAAAGGGAGAGGGAGAGAGAATCTCAAGCAGACTCCACACTGAGGGCAGAGCCTGATGCGGAGCTTGATCCCAAGACCCTGAGATCACAACCTGAGCTGAAACCAAGAGCCAGATGCTTAACTGACTGAGCGACTCAGGAGCCCCTTATGCCTCTAATTCACACCCTACCCTACAGGATTCTTTCTTGCTTCCTTATTCTGTATGTCACCTTTCCTCTTGCTTAGCCCTACAAAAGATACAAATAATGTCATGTTTGCTATACCTACTCCACTTTGAAAAACAAACCTGAAAAAAAGCCTTCAAGGTTTGTTTGTGGTCTTTTACTCTTCAAACTGGGGGTATATCGTCCAAATACTGTGTTCAAAGTTCCTTGGGTTAATCCTTTTTCTTCCCTGCAGTGTGGTTAGGTTATCTTAAAAAAAATTTTTTTTTTAATTTAAATTCAATTTGCCAACACATAGTATAACACCCAGTGCTCATCCCACCTAGTGCCCTCCTTAGGTTATCTATTTGAAATACATTTGAATTCCTTTGTTCTTCTTTTCATTTGCTTTTAGGGTTCTCCTCATCTTGTTCATTTAATTTTATTTTTGAATATATAGAACATTAACATTATTCCAAGAGTCCAAACCACAGGAAGAGGTCCCCGAAGAGACATGTCATTCCTCCCATCCCTTCTGCTCTGTACCCCACCCAGTCCCTTGCAGGGAGGTGCACACGTGCTTTATTTCTTTTTCAGTTTGCAGAAGTCCTCCTTATTACTATTACTTTTTACAACTTCATAGTGCTCTATTGTTTGCTCAACCAGTTGCCAATATTTGCTCATTTAAGTAGTTTTTCGTAGTTTGTAATTACAAATAATGCTCCAATGAATAACCTTGTGCAGATTATTTTTAAAAATTGGAGGAGGTTTTTCTTTAGGTTAAATTCCTAGAATTCCTGGATCAAAAGTAAACATGTCTGAATTTTTGTTATATGTGTTGGGTTGAATCCTGGTCCCCGAAAAAGCTACAACCAGGTCCTAACTCCGGGTTAGGACTGTGAATTGTGACCTTATTTAGAAAGAGCGTCTTTGCTGCTGGAATTAGGGCAAGGACTAGTAGATCACCCTGGATCTAGGGCCTAACTCCAGTGCCAGCTGACCTTCCAAGAGCAAGGCCTTCCCGATGCCTTCAAGAGGACCCTGTGAAGACAGGGGCGGGGACCAGAATGTGGGATGCCGAGGACAGTGGCAGCCACCAGAACTAGGAGACAGGTGCAGAACAGATTGTGTCTCCCAGCCTCGTGCTTGAACAGACCCTGCTGACACCTTGCGCTCCCACTTTTGCCCTCCTGGAACTGTGGATGGACTCACTGCTGCGTCTGAAGCCATCCCCCGTGCGCTGATTTGTCGCATCAGTTGGCTTTTAGCCTTCCCACCAGGGATGCGTGCACCACGGTCTCTGCGCCCTTGGCGGGGGTGGTGTGACGCTCTCACGACTTTGCCAATCCGACAGTCAGGGAGTGGCACCTCCGTGGAGTTTTAATTTGTATTTTTAAAACTAGGCATGAAGCTGAGCATGTTTTCATATGTTCAAGCAGCACGCAGGAGGGACGTCTGCTTTTCCCCAGTGACGGACCTTGCACGTGTGTTCTCTCCAGGTTTCAGTTTTGTTGACTTTGCTTATGGGTTTTTGACCAGGCAGTTAAAAAAAATACTTTTTATGGAGTCCAATTTGCCAGTCTTTTCTTTAATTTCATCTGGGCTGTGAGTCATGCTCAGAAAACCTTGTCCTACGCCTAAATTGTAGAGGAATTGACTGGTGCTTTCTTGTGTTCTCTCTAGCTTCTTTTTTTTTTTTTCCACGTAAATCTCTGACTCCTAGTTTATTCTTACATATGGTATGAAGACTAGGTCTACTTTTATCCTTTCCTCCCTCTGGGGACTGTCCAGTTGTCCTAATACCATTTATTTAAAAGTCTTTCTTTTTCGAATATTAAATTTCCATGTGTACTGGTATCTATTTCCAGTCTCACAAACCTGTGCCATTGGGCTGCCCACGGATTTATGTACCAGGGCCACAGAATTAATTAGAGGATCTGTGTGGTTTGCTTTAAATGTCTGCTCATGCTGGTCCTCTATCCTCCCTACCTCGCCCCTGCCCCTCCCTCCACACCCCTGTTTTTCCTCATTAGTGTTTCCTGGCTTCTTGCATGTCTGTCTTTCTGTACGGACTTCAGGATCATCTTGTCTGTCTCCAGAAAAAAAAATTGCTAGTATTTTTTATTGGAATACCATCAAATTGTTAAATTAACCCAGAGAAGATGGCTATCCAGGTGATACTGAGGCGTCTTATGTAAGAAGGAGTATCTTCCCATTTGTTCAAGTCTAATTTTGCTTCTTTAAGGAGTCATGTCATAATTGTCTCAATGTAGATTTTGAAAATTTCTTGTTTCTTTTTTTAAATAAATATTTATTTATTCATGAGAGACACACAGGGAGAGAGGCAGAGACACAGGCAGAGGGAGAAGCAGGCTTCCTGCGGGGAGCCCGACGTGGGACTCGATCCCAGGATCCCGGAATCACTACCCAAGCAAAGGCAGATGCTCAACCACTGAGCCCCGAGGCGTCCCAATTTCTAAGTGGTGTGTGTGTGTGTGTGTGTGTGTGTGTATACATATATATTTGGTTGCTACTGGGTTTTCTCCTCCATTAGTTACCTGGTTGTGATTTGTGTGGATGAAGGCTGTTGGTTTTCCATGTTGATGCTATAGCCTGACGGCTTGCTGAATTCTTTTGTTACATGAGTTTGTTTTATCACTAATTTGTGAGAGTTATACAGCTATGTGACAGGCCATCTGCGTGTAGTGTTGTACTTCACTTTTTTCCAATTCCATCCCTCTGTTTTCTCTTGTCTAATTGTATTGCCTAATACCCCCAGCACGATGTGACATGGTGGTGGATATAACCAGCCCTGTCTTACTCTTGACCTTAGTGGGAATGCATTTAGTGTTTTCTTATTAAGTAAGTTGATATATATATACTATCTATATAATGTGTGTGTGTGTGTATATATATATATATACATATATATATACTCTATATATTTTTACTATATATACTCTATATATTTATATTTTTATATATATAAAATCAGTCATCTTCCCAGCTATCTATAAATTTAATAATTATTTATCTATTAATATCTATCTATCATCTATCTATCTATCATCTATCTATCTATCATCTAATTCTTCCTTCTCTCATTTAATGCTATTTGCCCTAAACCAGGAGGGTAAGCCTCCTCCTCAGGCAACGTTTCTCTTGCGCCCTCTATTGACAAAGCTTAACATCATGTCCAGATCAGGTTTTGCAGGGCAGGGATAAAGGGAGCACAGGAGCTTGAAGCAACAAACTGTTAACTACTTTTGCTTTAGACAGTTAATTATACTTTACATTTTCTATTTGTTCACATATTTACCCTTTCCAGGTAAATTCATTCTTCATTCTTTTGTGTGGGTCCAAATTTTCACTTCGAATCATCTTGTTTCAGGGACCCCTGGGTGGCTCAGCAGTTGAGCGTCTGCCTTTGGTTCAGATTGTGATCCTGGGGTCCCGGGATCGAGTCCTGCGTCGGGCTCCCTGCATGGAGCCTGCTTCTCCCTCAGCCTGTGTCTCTGCCTCTCTCTGTGTGTCTCTCATGAATAAATAAATAAAATAATAATAAAAAAGAGAATCATCTTGTTTCAGCCTGAAGAGCTACTTAAAATTTTTCTTATAGTAGGATGGTGACAAACTTTCTCAGCTTTGGTTTGTCTGGAAAAAAAAAACACGTTTTTTTGCCTTTGTGTTTGAAGGATTGCTTTGTTTCCTTCTTTTTCTTTTTTGAAGATGTTACATCATTCTCCCCCAGCACATCAGAGATGTCTTTCTGTTGGGCCTTGCGTGATTTCTCCTTTTAAATTAAAAGATTAATTTTAATTAAAAGATTTAATTAATTAAAATATTAAAGAATAATCTCAGACTTCGCAAAAATTTACAAAAGCAATTGTGTTTCTGTTACACCCTTCACCCGGCTTCCACACATTACACACCCACAGCACAAGGATCAAGACCAGGAAATTCTATCCCCTTGCGATATCGCATTTCTATCATTCCGAGTTTGCCAACTGCCCCACTCCATCCGCACCTGCCAGCGGTTGCAGTGATGGTTATTTATTTGGACAGAAGAACCTGGAGAAGACGGTGCGGGGGCGGGGGGGGGGGCACTGCTGCTCCTCAGAGCATTTCTGTGGGGTCCCTGGTGCACAGGCTCGGCTGGGGCTGCGGCTTCCCGGGGTGGGGGGTGCACCCTTAGGTCGGATTCACAACCTTTCCCAGGAAAAGGCTGCTCCATGTGAAGTGGTCGAAGATCATGACAATGAAGGGCCGGTTGAAGTGGAAGGCGAGAGGCTCAGACTTCACGTTTGGCATGACCCCGGCGGGGCCAGCTGCCTCCAAGCCCTTCTCGTGGAGTTGCAGCACAGCCTTATGGACCACCTGGTGGAGGCCGAAGGTGAGGTCGGAGGTGAGGGCTGAGCACCTGCTGCGTGTGGGACCTTGCCACCCTCCCACCCTCGCCTTCACGGGGGGCAGAGCCGAAGCTCAGGGAGGGTCACTTGCTGGCTCCATGTCTAAGTGGCAGCCCTGGGACTAGGGCCAAGGCCTGTCCACCTCCAGAACCAGGTCACACCTAGGAAGTGGGCGGACGGGGCCCACCACAGGGAGACCGGGGGTCTCAGGGTGCTAACTGGACGTCAGCATCCACACCAGGCACTCCTAACTGGGTCCCGGGGGGAGGGTGAGCTTGGCTCCTTTTGCACCCTGCTAGCCAAATGGGAGGGACCCCTTTAGGCAGAGCGCCCGCACCTGCTCAGAACCGAGTGGGGCTGTGGAGCAGCCTCTCGCTGTGACCACAATTAGGAGCAGTTCTGAGACCAGCTCTGCAAACCCTGGAGGAGCTTGCGTCAAAGGCCTTCCGTGGATCAGAACTGGCTGATTATCACTGTCCTATGGGGGGGGGGGGCACCCTCCTTGACTGTACAGTGAGGAGCCACAGGCTCTAAGAAGCTCCATAAGCAGGTGCAGGAAGAAGCCGAGCTGGGATGGGGAGCCCTGCAGTTTGTCTTGGGAAATGAGGCTTTGAGTCAAATAGACCCTAAGCTGAACGTCAGGGTGTCACTTACTACCTGTGTGGCCGGGGCGAGTGGTCTACCTTTGCCAAGCCAGAGGCTCCTCCTTGAAGAAGTTATGCTCCCCTTATGAGGAGGCGGCTGTTTGCCTCAATCCTTCGCATACCATGTGTTTTATTGAGCATGTACTGTGTGCACCGCGATGGTCCATGTCTGTGCGCTCGCGGGAAGGGCTGCTGCCACGATGGCTTTCTCCTGTCCCCTCTCTTGTTTTGTCACCCACATGACCATGAGAACCCGCGAGGGCAGGGCCATGTCTCAGTATTGGAGGAATACCCAGTGCCTCGCAGTGTGGGGTGCAGAGTGGGTGTCAATAAACGTTTGCTGAGTGACTGAGTGACCGACAGAGCATGAAGCTAAAGACTGAAGGTAAAGAATGTAGTGGGTAGACGGTGTGATATGACTTCATTCTGACATTTCCCATGTTCCTGGATCCTTTCTGGTGGGGGCCACACACGGTCCTGCCATGACCACTCTGTTTTCCACGCTGCACGCTCTGTATGACCTGACACAATGGGTAAATGGGCTTAGAGACCTATTCATGAGTGAGCTCCATGTTGCTTATTATTATGCATAATAAGGGCGGGGGAGATGAGAGGGGAAAGGATGGGCTCTACTGACCGACACTTACCTTTGACAACTTCGGCTGGGCCTCTCGGGTCATGCCGGAGAAATCTGCCCCATTGTCCAGCAAGTCTGCAATGCCCATGTCCCTCAGGATGGCCCTGAGGTCGTAGGCTCCAGAGAGGGACACCTTTGGGATGTACAGGTTTACCTGGCTGCTCGGGGGTAAGCAGACAGGGTTAGATTTTCCTGGGTCTGGGCCTAGCCAGCCGACTTCTGTTACCCCTGTGATCCCTCCAGACCCTGCCTCACAGCCGGACACCATGATCTTTGGGGAAAAGGGGAAAGGACAGAACGAGAGGCAGGATTTACCTCTCTCTACATCACTCAGGCAGCTTCCTCTCGGGGCCTCTTTCATTGAGCAGATTCCACTGTGGTCTAGCTGGACCACTGGACATTGAAGAAAAGCAATCCTACAGAAACCCCTGGGGTACCCCAGGCACCCCCCGGGCAGAAGCAGAGGAGTGGAGGGAACTCCCGCTGGGAACAGGGTCCTGGCCCCAGCCTTGCCACGAATGCTGTGTGGCTTTAACCAAGTTCTGTCCCTCTCTGTGCTCATCCTCATTTACACAGCAAGGCAACGCAGGGCAACAAGGGCACTTCTCAAAAAAACAAAAAACAAAAAACAAAAAAAAACACAAAAAAACAAGGGCACTTCTCCTCTAGATGGAGAAGAGCAAATGGCAGTTGGGGATCCTGGCCGATACCAAACACCAGCTGGGTTCCTTTAGCTTCTGTATCACAGTCTAATGCACACATGCACACTCAGCCCTGGGAAGTTGGGACCAGTATCCTCAATGTCCAGACAGAGAGAACTCAAGAGGAGCTGAGGGATTCCCCCAAAGTCACACCACTGGGAAGCAGCAGAATTGTGAAGAGGCCACAGACCCTTTGCTTCAAAGCTCCATTGCCTTGTGGGAAAAGGTAGAGGGAGGGAGGGAGGGAGGAGGGAGAGGGAAGGAGGGAGGAGACAGAGAGAATGAGGGAGGGAGGGGGAGGAGGGAGGGAGTAGGGAGGGAGGGCGCCCACCAGCTCTGTGTGAGGGCAAGGAGACTTCCATAGGAGGTGAGCTAGATGGACCCTGAGGGATGACACTTCAGGGTGGGGAGGAAGGAGGTGATCCCAGGAGGGGTGAGGCGGGAGGAGGGGTGACAGACCGGAGGTGAGGAGCACAGGGTCTGCCTTCTGGGGCTAGGAGAGCGTCATTTGGATAGAGTATTCATCTCCAATCATATATGACGCCTAAAGGTACAAGAATCTGCCTTGGATGGATTATTTTTTAAATCTAGATGAAAATGGCATGTGTTATTGATGTTTTTTAAGCTAAAGTGTTTTAGTGAAAATATCATTTTTGGTGTAAAAAGAAAAGATGATCCTTGTCATTTACAACAGAATAGGAGCCCGAGAGGCACATAATTACCCCCCTGGCAGCACTGTTCTGGAATCACAGGCTCCCTTGGAAGGGCAGGGGTGTAGGGGGGACGGGGCAGTTGCAGTGGTGAGGAGCCAGCCAGGGATCCCTCACGTGGCCTAAACTAGGCCCACGTGCACGCCTCCCCACCCGACCCCCACCCCCATGCTCAAGGTTAGATGCGGTGGCTCCAGGACTCTAACGACACCGCTGGGTCCCCACGTGGCTGTGGCCAGTTTCTAGGAAACACGGAGCTGACCGCTCCGCTCGACCCTGCAGGGGTGAAGTCCAACTCCTGGCTCCTCCCTGCAGGGGTGAGGTCCAACTCGCAGGCGCCTCGGCCTCTACTCATGGAATTGGACCAACCTCTCCAGAAGCTCCAGCTGAGCAGCAATCTGAGGCTGCCACTCAAAATAAAAATAACTGGAAACCGTAAAACACAAAACCTGCATGTGTATTAAAGTAGAAGAGCTTCTTTCTAGATTTTTTTTGCCTGCAAAACTCTTGGATGACGAATTGCATTCAAGTAGAATTTGCCTCGTTCTTGGCAGCTGCTGCCCGGCCCTGCTGGTGCTCTGGGTGCAGCCTCCCGTGTTTGGTTTGTGCCCTCTCCTCCTCCGTGGGCGCTCGTGGCCAGGCCTCCCCACCTTCCTCCCGCATCACACTTCCTCTCCTGCTCTGACACAGCTGACGTCACTGCACACCATCAGCTCCACCAGAATCTGGTTTTCTGCTCTGGAGTGAAATATAGTCCGCTCGGGAGGCCTTCCTGAGCCACTGCACATCCAGATGCCCACTTCTCCTCCTGTGTCCTCTCCGCCCTTTGGGTCTCCACCACCACAGCCACCACCAGGTCCCACCCTGATGGCACTGCTCTGATTGCTTGGGCACAAGCAATCTCACAAGAGTGAGGATCACGTTCACGAACACCTGGCCCCTCCTCCAAGGAGTGGGCTGGGGCTGTGCACATGCTCTACCATAATTTCAATCGCTGTCTGGCTCAGGGGTGCCTGGGGGCAATGGGTTCAATCACTCATTCATTCATCATTCATGCCAGGACTCCCTGCGTGTGTGCTCGGAAGCCTGCCCTTGGTGTGGGCTTGAGGTTGGGCATTCACGGGCTGGTTCTCCTCCCGACCACCAGCCCCTCTGCATTTACACTCCTCGCTCCCTTTCTTTTACTCATTTATTACCTACTTATGCCTTTCCTTTCTTACGTATTTACTGATGGATTGATAGATTGAAGAAGGGCTACCCCCTGAGTGACTTGAGAATCATTCATAGGCTTTGTGCTCTTTCCGTCATGGACGTGACTGCCATTTCGTTAGATTTTGGCCTCTGCCGGGAGTCCTACCGATCCAGGTAAGCAAGATAATAAAAAAACAGATAAGCGAGGGGCTGGGGGGTTGGGGAACTCAATTTAAGCCAATGATGCAAAAATGTGATAACGCAGAGGGGTCTCTTAGCCTTCCAGGAAAGGGGGACCTCCCCTTGTGGAATGCCCCAAAGCATCTCAGTGACAATGGACAGGCGGGTAAACCGAGGTGACCTCTTGGTCAGAGAGCTTCTGCCCTTGGGGACCCTCAGAAGAAAACATATGAGCCCTGCAGGGTGAGTCAGCGGGGACAAGGAGAAGGACTTACCTCCTGGTAAAGGACTCAGACCACCTCTGAATGGTGTCCCTGCTCAGCGCGGCGATGACTGTGTCCATCTTCCCCTCCTCTGGGAGGATGAAGAAGACGGTCCCGTTGCCCATATACTCCAGCTGGACCAGCTGGCAGGGGAGCACCTGGTCGTTAAGGTGCTTGATGGTGCTCGACTGGAACATCATGGGCACTCTCACCACGGTGGTCTCGTTCACGTAGAAGTCCTCCTCCCTGGTGCTTTCCGGGTCAAAGGGGTGTTCCCAGGTGCCTGGAGAGGAAGGAGTGGGTGGCAGGAGACAGGCCCGTGAGAGCCCCAGGAGAATGCGGTTTGGGTGGTGGCAGAGTGCTAAGCAGGTGTCACGGTGGCTGCTCCCTGCGAGGTCCCCACCAGAGTGGCTAGGATTTCCTCGAAAGTTGTGAGATGCCCAGAACTTTAAAGTCACCTCTGTCCTCCATTCTCTGAAATGGATTGAGGATTAATTCTGTGTCTGAGCCTCTAAAAATGGAAGAAGGGCGACAAAGGAGAATGCTGGCCCTTAGATTTGGGGGTACGATTCAATAAACCAGACTTTGCCTCTCCCTTCCCCCGCAACTGCCTGGAGTGGATCCTGGGCAGGAAGGCCCTGGACGAAAATGGTGCCAAATGGAGCTTGGGCTGCAGATTCAAGGTCGGGGTGGGAGAGGTTTGGAGAAACAGACCACGCATTTCATGCCCACGCCTTGACGTCTGGCCGCAGAAGCCCAGCTGCCCGATGGGTTGTGTCCCCTCTCCCGAGGGAGGCTCCTTGACCTCCCGTGGGGCCCCAGGGGCCACACTACATTTCCTGGAGGCAAAGTCAGGGTGAGAAGACGCCTTCAAGGTCACAGCCTCCTCCCCACAGCTGGGCTTGAATCCCTCTACTGTGTTCTGGGGTGGCATCACACAGCCTCTTTGTCTGCCTCGTGATGGGGAGCTCACTACCTTCACAGACTAGACTTTCGGCTACTGGTCAGCTCTAATGGGAGAAAAATTGCTCCTTAGAGCCAAAGCCTGCCTGATTGCGAGGCCCATCTGCTGAGCCTCTTCGGCCCCTCTGGGTTTATTCCAAGCAACTGTGAGTCCTCTGGTGATAGGACTCTGAATATTTAAAGACATGAGTTGACCTCACCAGGGCCTTTGGTGCTCCAGGTTTAACACCTCAGCTCTGGAGGTGAGTGAGAACCATGTGTCCAGGGGCTCTTGGCTGTTTTGACCTCAGAGCCCTTGGCAGCTGTTTCCCAACTGATGCTGGTTGAGGGGGGCTGGTGCAGAGCTCCAGGCAGACCCTTCTCCATCACACTGCCTGGGATTTAGGGACCCCAGGGTCAGAACTCTTATTCTGAGCCCGCCTCAATCCCCTTAAGGGCCGCTAAGGGAGGCAGTAGGGAGAGGCAGGAGGATGGAGGATGGAGGGAAAGGCTGTGGATGCAGAACCTGGAGGCCCAGGAGCTGTGTCTGCCCCGTTCCTGATCACTGATGTGATGTCATAGTCTGGCTGCCTCACAGCAGGTGAGGTAATTTGAAGGTTCTCAAACCATCCTCCAGAGGTCTGGGATCTCCTAGGCTGAAGGCTGGTGGTCAGTTGTGGCTAACTTGTCTAATTCACAGCAAAAAAAAAAAAGAAAAAAAAAAAAAGAAGAGTATTTTTCAGTGTTAAGTTTTTCATCCTTAAAAATTTGCTGTTTGCTTTTTGCTGAGTATTCCTTTTCTAGAAGAAAGTGTACCATATCTGGTTTGGCACAAAACAAAATGCAGGATGGGGCCTAACCTCTCCTTTAAGTGATTTCTTCTTGAAAATTCGCCTTCGCCCAGGAGAACTCATGGTAGGGAAGCTTAAGAATTTATGGAGGCAAATTGGAGACAGCAAGGATGATTCCTGTGGAAAATCTTTCAATTGTATTTTTCATGTTCTCCAAAAAAAAAAAAAAAAAAAAAGTCAAGATAGTTCACTAAGTAAGGAAGGAACATGCCAGGGATGCTTTACATGTCTGAGGCTGAGTGATGATAGCTATGTCACTCCTTATTGCTATTTGCTTTGCTGGCTTGCTGGAAACATGGTAGGGGATCCCCAGCTTAAGGACAGGCCTGCCAGTTAGTTTTTCTGCGTCCTAGAAAATCCGTGTACAGCAAAGCAGCACAGAGCCTGGTTGGCGGCTGGTCCTGCCTCCAGAAGTCCAAAGCCTCTCTGATTTTCTTACTGGGAGCGATCATTTCCTATCAACTCAGCCCTAGTGTAGTCATGAGAATGCTGGCAACCTGTGAGAGGAAAGCCCTGTGCCAAATGACACCACAAATGATGTGCTGGCACTTGGTCCACAAACCCCCTCTCAGGCTCAGGAGTACCTTCCCTTCGTACCTGGGTTTACTGTCCTTCTCTATGCCAGAATCTCTATGAAGACACTATGGAGCTCCTTCCCCATCCCATGCATTGTGCAAAAGCACTGGGATCTTGAAAGAGACAAGGATATTGTGCATGAGCACATAGTCTGTGGGAGAGATGACGTGTGGAATTTGTGGAAGCACCCAGGAACATTTCTGGGCACACATTCCCAGGCTCCTTGACCCTCCCATGGTCAAGGGTAAAGAATGTTGCCTTTTGTATGGAAATATAAAAGACCCTGAGTACTCAAAGCAATTTTGAGAAAGAGCAAAGCTAGAGGCATCATGCTTCTGATTTCAAACTACATTATAAAGCTATAGTAATCAAAAGGGTATGGTACTCACATGAAAGCAGACACAGAAACCAATGGAGCAGCATTGAAAGCCAAGAGATAAACCTTGCACATACAGTCAACTTATATTTGACAAGGGAGCCAAGACTACTCAATGGGGAAAAAAATAGTCTCTTCAATAAACAGTGTTAGGAAGACTGGATACTCATGCAGAAGAATAAAATTGGACCATATCTTACCTGACTTGCAAATGTTAGCTCAAAATGGATTAAAGACTTAAACACAAGTTGTGAAACCACAAAGCTCCTAGAAGCAAACGTAGGGAAAAAGAAGCTCCTCAACATTGGTTTTGGTGTTGAGTTTTTGGATGTGACTCCAAAAGCAACAAAAGAAGATATAAATAAGAGGGACTACATCAAATCAAAAGCTTCTGCACAGGAAAAGACACAATCAACAAAATGAAAGGCACCCCACAGAATGGGAGAAAATATTTGCAGACTGTCTACTGGATAAAGGGTTAAGGAACTCATGTAACTCAATAGCAAAAAATCCCAAATAATTGAATTAAAAATGGGCTGAGAACTTGCATAGACATTTTCTTTTTCCAAATAAGACATGCAAATGGCCAACAGGTACATGAAAAGGTGCTCAACATCAGTAGTCATCAGGGAAATAAAATCAAAACCACAATGATTTATCACTTCACACCTATGCACATGGCTCGTATCAAAAAGTAGAGAGATAACAAGGGTTGGTGAGGATGTGGAGAGAAGGGAACCCTCCTGCAGTGTTGGTAGGAATGTAAACTGGTGCAGCCAACTGTACTTGGAAAATACTGTGGAGGTTCTTAAAAAAATTAAACATAGAAATTCCATATGATCTAACAATCCCGCTCATTGGAACATATCAGAAGGAAATGCACACACAGTTTCATAGAGACATCTGTTCTCCTCTGTCCATCACAGCCTTATGAACAATATTCAAGATGTGGAAGTAACCCAAATGTCCACTGATACATGATGGATAAAGAAAACATGGTGTGTGAGTACACACACATACACACACACAGTGGAATATTATTAAGCCACAAACAAGAAGGGAAACCTGCCATTTGTGTTGATATGGATGAACCTTGAAGGTATTATTGTAAGTGAAATGACCCAGGCAGAGAAAGACAAATACTGAGTGATCTCACTTATAAGTAGAATGTGAACTCTGGAACTCGTAAAAACAGAGTAGACTGATGGTTTGTCAGGGGCAGGAGGTTGGAAGAAATAGGTGAAGTGGTCAAAGTTATAAAGTTCTGGTTATAAGATGAACTAATTCTGGGGATCTAACGTAGGTGTGGGAACTACAGTCAACAACACTGTATCATATCCTCAAAGTCGCTGAGAGCACATCTGATGGATTCTCACCACACACACACACACACACACACACACACACACACACAAAGGTAACTATGGGAGGGGGTGCATATGTTAACTCCAAATGATTTTGGTAATCATTGTGCAATTATGCATATATCAGATCATCACATTGTACATCTTAAACTTATGCAGTGTTATAAGTCTATTATGTCTTAGTGAAGGTGAAGGAAAAAAAATGATGCCTTTGTCTTGTCAGCTTCACACCCTCCAAGGTCAGCATCATGCCTGCCTCCGCCAGATGGGTTCCCAGACTTGTGCAGAGGTTGGAGGATGGAAGGAGGGGGGCCTACCAGGATGGTAAGTCTGACAGGTAACAAATAGCTGCAGGGTACTGCTGGCTCATGGGAGGCCTCTTTTAAGAGAAGCCACCATGTTTGTAGTAATTTGTTACAGCAGCCATAGGGAACTAATTCAGGCTTCCATGAGGACAGTCATGATTAAGGACCTGGAAGAAATTTGGTGTGGTGGAAGCTGGGGAGAAAAGGAGGGTGTGTAGAGATTCTTTCTGGAGACTGTGCTCTGGATGAGCTTAAATGCTGTTGAGAGATACACGTTAAATGTGGTCATTACATTTTTTTTTCCTCTTTCACATTCATTTCTTTGAATATGACTATTTAATTGAAACCAAACCACGTTGGTCCAGGGTTACAAGGTCTAACAAGATGATTGTTAAGATGAGGTGTGGGAAGACTGTAGGGGGTATGGATGAGAACCCAGGATTTGACTGAGGGAATCAGGGAAGCTTCATGGATGAGGTAACTTTAAGGCCAAGACTTGAAGACTGGGAAGAAGTTTTAGGAATAGACTAGTTGAGGGAGGGCTCAGGCGACAGAGTAAAGGTTTTGTGGCAGCAGAATGGCCCTCCGAATATGCCCATTTCCTAACTCGTGGAAGCTTTGACTATGTTATGTTACATGGCAATAAGACACTGAGGTTCCTAATCAAATGATCTGGAGATGAGGAGATTATTCTGGATTATCCACATGGGCCCAGTATCATCATAAGGGTCTCCTTAAAAGTGAAAGAGGAGGGGCAGGGTCAGAGGAGAGGTCATGGGGATATGATTACTGGCTTCAAGAGGAAAGGGGCCACATGTCAAGGAACACAGGTGGCTTCCAGAAGCTGGGGAAGGCAAGGAACAGGTTCCCCCTTAGAGCCTCCAGAAGGAACACACCCTGCCAACACTTTAACTTTATCCCAACGTGACCCATTTTTGGATTTCTAACCTCCGTAATTGTAAGATAAGCCACCATGTTTGTAGTAATTTGTTACAGCAACCATAGGGAACTAACTCAGGCTTCCATGAGGACAGTTATGCTCAAGGACATGGAAGAAATTTGGTGTGGTTCCACACTATGCGTGTGTGTGTGTGTGTGTGTGTGTGTGTGTGCGCACGCGCACTGTGTGTTGGGAACTGGAGGAGAGAAAGTGTTGAGACACGAGGCTGGAGAGGACAGAGAAGCAGATGACTCTAGGCCAGGGTTTCTCAGCCTTGGGATGATAGCCATTCTGGAGCAGATATCATTGTGGGGTGCTGTCCAGCTCACTAGGAGGTTTGGCAGCCTCCCTGGCCTCTACTTACTAGGTGTCAGGAACACACCCCACCTCACCCTCAATCGTGACAACGTCAAGTATCTGTAGACATTGCCAAGCGTCTCTGAGGCTAGAAGGGGGGGACGATCACCCTGGGTTGAGAACCAGTGCTATAGACTAAGGGGTGTAGATTTTCTTCTCAAGGACAATGTATCCCCAAATTGTCTGATCATAAAAATGATTGGGGGAGGGGCCTTGTTAAAAATACAAATTCTAGGAATTGCTTGCAGGAGCTTTGCCTCAGTAGTTACGGCATGGGCTCTGGAATCTTTAATTTTAACAAGTTGAAATGGTAATTCTATGAACAAGAACTTTGGAAAACCCTACTCCAAATTGGTGAGGAAGGGCTGGAGTTTGGAACTTGGTCAGAGCTGGTTGTGAGCGCTGGGGAAGTGTGTGGCATAGGGGCAATCTAGGGGAGTTCCTGGGGGGGGGCAGGAGCTGTGTCTGTCTGGGTGGGCTGTGTCTGTCTGCTTCTATGCTGGGCTTCCAGCCCCTGACTGACTCACAGCCAGAACTCAGCCAATATTTGTAGACCATGAGGCAGTCAGTCTATTCATGATTACATAGTTGAGCTTCAAATGAACCTACATGAGCTTGGGCAAGTTGGTCAATTCTTTTGGGTGTCACTTTGATCACATGTAAGAGGATATAGTCTACCTTCCAAATAGGATTATGGTAAAGATGGAGATTCACAGATGAAAACATGCTTTGTAAAATCAAAGGCTTTGCCCAAGAATGCACCCTGGGTTTTGATGACTCTTATTATTCTTGGCAATGAGATGGGTAGAAGGGTACCTTTGAAGAAGATGTAGTTGACCAGGATGACCATGGCTGAACTATCCAGCTTCGATAACAAGTCTACAATTTTCCCTTGTGTCTTATTTTTGATGTACTCATTGATTTGTCTGCTGGCTCCAGTCCCATCCTGGAAATCTGTAGCCCAGGCCTCCAAATCATAGTAGTGCTTGGTGTCTGCAGAGAATGGCTCCAGGAGCTCCAGGCTGCGGTCAAGGAACAAGGCATTACCCATAGTCATTTCCAACATGGTGTCTGACTTCTCGAGGAGGTGGCGGAGGTGCCGAAAGCCCTGGTGGATCTCAGCTTCAGACATCTTGGTGAGGTTGAAGCCCAAGCCCTGGAGAAGCTGGACCCGGGTATAGCCACAGGCACCCAGAGACAGCATAGCTAAGGCCATGGAGATGCTCACAGGGGAGATAAAAACATTCTTGTCAGGAGATGAAGCCACTAGATGCCTATACAGGTTAAAGGCAAAGTCAACATTCTTTGGAGCCAAGTCCCGGTGAGAGCTACTTGTGCTCACGTCAGTGTCTGGGTCCTTCGCCTGGACAGTCAAGAGGTCACTGGTAGACAGCCAGAGGAAATAGGTGCACAGAGCAAGCAGCATTGTCCAGGATGATCAGGCCCTGGAAAATCAGGAATGCTCATTAGGTAATGTAGGGCCTCTGAGGCAGTGGGGGCATGGTGAAATGGTAGGCAAAAGACCCTATGGAGGATCTTATTCAAGTCTCAGTTCCTTCCTCCACATTGGCTATGTGACCTGGGACAAGGTCAGGACCCTGGACCTCAAATTCCTCATCTGAAAGTATGATTATACTGCTATGATTTATCAGGTACCTCCCAGATGCCCAACACCGACTTATGTGTTTTGCCTATATTTTCTCATCTAATCCTCATCAATAGGCTAATAAAGTAGGTATTATTATTATGAATTGAGGTAGGCAGAAATGGAGACCCAGAAAGGTTATATATGCAACAAATTGAAATATTCAAAGGACTGAAATAAAAAAAAAACCTGTCAACCAAGAATCCTGGATCAGGCAAAACCATCCTTAAAAAATGAGGGAGAAATCTAGACATTTCCATATAAACAAAAGCTGCGGGAGTTCATTACCACTAAACTCACCCTACAAGAGATGCTAAAGGGAGTCCTTCTGGCTGAAATGAAAAGGACACTAGAGAGTAAATACAGTCTATAGGAAGAAATAAAAATCCCTGGTAAAGGTAAACACATGAACAATTAGAAAAAGTCATATTATTGTAATTTTGCCTGGTAACTCCACTTTTAATTTTTGATATATTTAAAAGACTAATCCATGAAAAGCAATTATTAGTCTATGTTTTTGGATACACAATGAATAAAGATGCAATTTGTGACTTAAATAACTAAAAGGAAGTGTATGTGGATGGAGCTACATAGGGGAGGGGCTTTTGTGTGCTATTGAAGTTAAGCTGGCATAAATTCAAATTAGAGTGTTATAGCTTTAGGATGTTAAATATAATTTCTGTGATACCCAGAAAGAAAATAGCTATAGAGTGTTCATAAAAGGAAGTGAGAAGGGAATTAAGATGTTTCACTACAAAAAAAAAAAAATAGACTAAACCTAAAAGAAGATAGTAATGCAGGAAATGAGGGACAAAAAATCTGTAAGAGAACAAATAGGACATGGTAGAAGCTCTTCTTTATCAGCAATTACTAAATGTAAATTAATAATTACTAAATGTAAATGAATAAAATTCCCCAATCAAAAGACAGAGATCAGCAGAATGGATTTATTTTTTATTTATTTATTTATTTATTTATTTATTTATTTATTTATTTTTAAAGATTTATTTGTATTTATTTTTGATAGACATAGAGAGAGAGAGATAGAGAAGCAGAGACACAGACAGAGGGAGAAGCAGGCTCCATGCCGGGAGCCTGACAAGAGACTCGATCCTGGAACTCCAGGATCGCACCCTGGGCCAAAGGCAGGCGCGAAACTGCCGAGCCACCCAGGGATCCCCAGCAGAATGGATTTAAAAAGTGATCCAACTATATACTGACTATAGAAGACACATTCTAGATTCCAAAGACATAAATATGAAAGTGGAAAGATGGAAAAAGATATTCCAATTAAATAGTCACCGAAAGAGAATGGGGTAGCAGAAGGAAACAATAAAGATTAAAGCAGAGACATATAAAATAGAGAATAGGAAGACTAGAAATATCAATAAAACCAAAATCTACCTAATCATTATAGTATAATATAGTATGATGATATACAATATAATATGGTCTTCAAAAAGATGAACAAAATTTACAAACTTTTAGCTAAATTGAGTAAGAAAAAAAGAAAAGTCTCAAACTACTAAAACCAGAAATGAAAATGGGGACTAAAACTAACAATTCTACAAAAATTAAAAGAATTATAAGGGAGGCACCTGGGTGGCTCAGTCAGTTAAATGCCCAACTCTTGATTTTGGCTTAGGTCATGATCTCAGGGTTCCTGGATCAAGCCCAGCACCGGGCTCTGTGCTCAGCAGGGGGTCTGCTTGAGATTCTCTCTTTCTCTTCCTCTGCCCCTCCCCCCAACTCTATCTCTAAAGTAAAAATAAATAAACTCTAAAAAGAGGATTATAAGAGAGTATTATGGAAAAAATTACATACCAACAAACTGGATAGCCTAGATAACATGAAAAAAACATTCTGGAATCACAAAACATACCAAGACTGAATCACAAGAAATGGAAAATCTGAATAGATCTATACACAGTAAAAAAAAAAAAAAAAGAATCATTAATTGAAAATCCACTAACAAAGAAAGCCCTGGACCATATGGCCTCACTGTTGAACTCCACCAAATGTTTAAAGAATTCACATGAATCCCCCTTCCAAAAAGATCAAAGTGGAGAGAACACTTCCTAACTTGTTCATTGCCCTGATAGCAAAATCAGAGAAAGAGCATATAAGCAAAGAAAAGTACAGATGAATATTGCTTATGAACATTGATGCAAAAATTCTCAACAAAATACTATCAAATAGAATTCATCAGCATATTAAAGGGATGATTATACAACATGACCAAATGGGATTTGTTTCTGGAATACAAGGATGGTTCTACATACAAAACTCAACCAATGTGCTATACTACATTAACAGGATGAAGAAAAAAAGAACATGATCATCTCATTTGATGCAGAAAAAGCATTTGGCATAATTCAACACATCCTTCCAAGATAAAAACACTCAACAAACTAAGGGTAAAAGGAAACTACTTCAATATAATAAAAAAAATATGTGAAAAGCCCATAGCTAATGTAACAGTGAAAGATTGAAAGCTTTCATCTAAGATTCAGAACAGGGCAGGATGCTTACTTTTGCCTCTTGCTTACACAGCACTGGAAGTTCTAGCCAGAGAGAGTAGGCAGGAAAAAGAAATAAAAGGCATCCAAACTGGACAGGAAGGAATAAAATGATCTCTGTTCATAGGCAACCTGATCAGCATCACAGCAACATGTAGAAAACCCTAAAGTTTCCACAAAAACCATGCAAGAGCTAAGAAATGAATTCAGAAAAGTAGCGGGCTACAAAATCAGCACACACATACAAATCAGTTCTGTTTTCATATACCAACAATTGAACAAACTGTAAAAGGAAATTTACAAAGCAATTCCATTTACAATAGCACCGAAAAGAATAAAATACTTAGGAGTTAACTTAGCAGGTACAAGGCTTGTGCTCTAAAAACTACAAAACATTGCTGAAAGAAATTAAGAGATTAGTACATGGACAGGCATGCTGTGTTCATGCATTGGAATACTTAAGATGTCAAGTGTCACCCTAAGAAATCTACTAATTCGATGCAGTCGAAATCCCAATGAAGCATTTTGCAGAAATAGGAAAATCCACTCTAGAACTCATACAGAATCTCAAGGGACCCTGAATTTCCAAAATAGTCTCGAGAAAGAAGAATAGAGTTGGAGATCTCACACTTCCTGATTTTTAAATTCAATATAAAACTACAATAACCAAAACAGGGTGGTACTGGCGTGAAGGCAGATATGGGAACCAATGGAATAGAATGGAGATCCCAGAAATAAACCCTTGTATATATGGTCAAATGATTTTTGACGATGGTGCTAAGACTATTCAGTGGGAGAAAAAAAATAGTCTTTTCAACAAATGATGGGAAACTGGATTATCCACATGCACAAGAATGAAGCTAGACCTTTACCTTACATCACATGCAAAAATGAACCCAAAGTGGATCAAAGACCTAAATGTAAGGACGAAATAAAACTCAGAAGAAAACATAGAGGGAAAGCTTTATGACAGTAGATTTAGTGATGATTTCTTGGAACACAACACTAAAGTTATGAGCAACAAAAGGAAAATTAGACACATTGGACTCTTTAAAATTAAAAACTCTTGTTCACTAAAGGACACTATCAACAGAGCGGCAACCCACAAAATGGGAGACAATATTTGCAAAGTCCATATCTGATAACGGATTAACATCCAGAATATGTAAAACTCAAGTCCAAAAGATTGATCATTTTAATCATTTTTAAGTGTATAGTCAGTGGCATTAAGTACATTCCCATTGACATGAAGCCACCACCACCATCCATCTCCAGAACTTCATCATCTCAACCAGAAGTCTACCCATTAAACACTAACTCCAGGAGGGGTTGGTCCTCACTAATGTGGCCTATGGGGTCTGCATGACTCCATGCCTGGTGACAGCCCCACCTCAGCCTCTAATTTGGCCCCTTGAGGGCTGAGGCACAGCACTGCCAGGTGTGTTGAGGTTTCTTCCAGCACACACCAGATTATCATCCCACTGCCAAGGTCAGGGCAGGGCAGGTCATCTCAGTTCCTTGCTTATGGAGCTTGGCTCTGACCCGGGAGCTAGGGACAAAGATGGACATGCCCCCATCCTGTCCCTGTGACTCCACTCTGTAGGGCCATCCCTTCCCTGCCTTGCCCTGCTCACTGCCTTGTGTCCTTGGAGACACAGGTCCCAGCTCTCCTCCAACACCCCTGCTCTCTGTGCTTCCCTGTGGCGGTCCCCCTTCCCCCCATCACACTGCAGTGAGATTTCTGCTAGCCCTGTCCCCTTCACAGCTGTCTGGAGCCCTTTTGGGCAAGGACCTGGTCCAGCGTGCAGCCCCAAGCCGGGTGCAATTGCCCCATTACGAGTTCTGCTTTCCCCTCCTCTTCCTGCTGTCTCTGGGATTCGTGCCTCATCCCCTTTTGTGTCAACCCCCCAAGGTAAGGATGAAAACTCCATCCAGCTCCTGAGATTGTCATGAACATCAGGCACGGTGGTTATGAGTACTTTCCTATGTGGCCTCGCTCAGCAGGTCATCCTGGGCCCACTTTACAGATGAGAAGACTGGGGCCCAGGGAGGTAGAGGGTAACCTGTTGAGAGCTGAGATTCTAAGCCCTACAGCCTGGCCTCAGGGCCTGTGCCATGCCGTTCTACCGTTCTCTAGAGAAAGCAAAGCAACAAGAGTCAAGCAGATCTCCACAAAGTACCCAGCAAAATTACAATGCAAAATACTGATATTCTTCATGAGTTTCACTTATGTCCTCTTGTCTCTCATTTTTGAAATGAGGCTCCAAGTAAATGTCCACTGAGTTCTTTCTTTTCTTTTCTTTTCTTTTTTAAAGATTTTATATATTTATTCATGAGAGACACAGAGAGAGAGGTTAGAGACACAGACAGAGGGAGAAGCAGGCTCCATGCAGGGAGCCCGATGTGGGACTCGATCCCGGGACTCCAGGATCATGCCCTGGGCTGAAGGCAGGCACTCACCCTCTGAGCCACCCAGGGATCCCCTGTGTTCTTTATTTTCACGAACACCCCTAGGGGCCGGGTAGAGTCTTGGGCCTTCTGCACTTAAGCCTCAGGACATGTGGTGTGATGCAAGGCATCCTGTTCCATCTGCAGTATCCTCGCCCCAGGTGGACCAGTGAGGAGCAGGCGTGTGCGAGGCTGAGGCACGCACAGTCCACTGTGCCAGTGGGCACACTGTCCCTGCCTGCACCCCCCAGCAGGGGTGCTGCCCTGCGGCCATCCCGCCCAGCTGTCAGTCTCGCTTGTGTTACTTGGCTGGGCTTTGGAGCATCAGTGGAGCAACGGATGGAATGGCTCTTAGCTCAGTGCCAACCCCTGCAAGGCTGCAGGCCAGGGAGAATCAAACCCCCAGGGGTGACCCGCGGACTGTGAGACCCTCTGCATGTCACTGCTCATACACCCGGCCTCAGGTCACTGCTGGCTGCCCTACTGCTCAGTGCCCATTAACAAAATCAAATGAGCAAGAGGTACATGGCTTCATTCTGGCAGCCGGGCAGCAGCAGGAGGGATGGACAGTGTCCAGGTGCTACTCACGGTCTGCAGAGGGCTCAGGCTGCAACCGCTGGCTCGCCCGGCTGTCCTGGGTCCTAGTATGCGTACAGTAGGCCTGCGGGGCACCACCGCTAAATCTTGTTTGCCGGCTTCCCTGCTGGTTAATGGTTAGAGGGGGGCCAGTGGCCTTCACCATTTGGTGGTCCCCTCCCCCCAGACATTAACCAATGGGAGTCTTTTCCAGGACATTTGAGCAAACACAGCAATGCTGCAAGTTAACTTTCCTCTGCGTTCAGTTCCCTGAAGTTGTATTTTTAATATCAAAATGAGCCTGAAGTTGCGTCACTGCTTGTGGTTGCCTGGCGGCAGTTGGCACGGAAGCCACAGGTGCCCTTAACTGGCCCAGTGGCACAGACACCTGTGAAGAACCCGGTGCTAAGCGTGGGCTGGGGATGAGTCTAGCGAGGTCCTGCCTCCAGTGGGACCTCCTTCTGGTAGGAAAGAGACACGGAAGAAAAGCAACCAAGTGCTTCCCATGGATTATCTCATCTAATCTTCCAACGACATTACAAAGTAGATACTGTTATTATCACTTCTGTGTAGATAAGAAAACTGAGGCACACGGAGCTCAAGTGAGAGCTTCCCTTGAGATTCAAATCCAAGACCGTTCTACTCGAAAGTCTAGCACCTTCCCTCTTTCTGCATTTTTATTAGTTGTCTTGATTGGAAGTGGCAGACAACAAACTTTTTTAAAGCGAAAAAGAATATATATTGGGTCTCATGGAGGAGATTTCTGAAGGGTGGGGAGGGCTTCAGGCTTGGCTGGATCCAGGGGTTCCAAGTTGGGTGCCATGTTGCTCTCTTTTTAAAAAAATTTCTTTTTAAGCTCTTTATTCGGCTTTCCTGCTTTAGCCATATAGGTGGAGACAAAGGTGGCCACTGCAGCTCCAGGTTATTTGGTTCTGACTGGTTATGTGATATCAGAAGGAGAGAAACTCACTTTTTCTCCTTGTTCATATCAGTCTCCCAAAGGACTCCGGGCAGGATGGCTCATCACAGGCCTGATCACAGCATGCAGAATATGGCCTCGCGTGAATGCCCAGGGTCCTGTGCCCTCTGCTGGTTGATGACATTATTACTTCCTTCCAGGGATGAGGGGCGCTGTTTCCAGGAATAAAGAGAAGTTCCATCCAGAGCTGGTGTAGAGTTTTGGGGGCACTTCAGTTTTATCAGTCCTTATCAATCTTTTGAAGTTTTTTTATTTATTGAGCCGATTTTGGAATTTATAACTAGAAATTTATTATTTTTAAATCTCTGCCATAACAGTATTTTTTTTGGTTTCTATATTTTATTTACGTATTTTCTCTCTCTCTTCTTTTTTCCCCTTGGTGAGTCTTATTAGGGAGATCTGTCCAGTTAATTAATCTTTTCAAAGGGTTAGCTTTTAGTTTTTAGTTTTATTAATCCTTACTGGTTTT
Source organism: Canis lupus familiaris (assembly GCF_011100685.1). Taxonomy (NCBI): domain Eukaryota; kingdom Metazoa; phylum Chordata; class Mammalia; order Carnivora; family Canidae; genus Canis; species Canis lupus. Next base: position 63,667,799 of record NC_049229.1, read on the forward strand.
TTTAAAATCTATTTTTTAAATGGATTTCTTCATTAATTTTTATTTTTTACCATCCTTTCAAATTTCTTGTTTTTTAATATGTTCTTTTTCTATTTTCTTGAGTTAAATGGTTACCTAGCTTTCCTTACTTTTTAACATTTCCAGTCTCCCTATAAATGTATTTAAAATTAAGTCTTCATCTAATTTTTGATGCCCCTCAAGTTTTTGATATTGACTGTTATCATTGTCATGTTCTGGTATGTTTCTTAATACTCTTTATGGTTTTATTTTTAACGCCAGGGTAACTTAGCAATAAGTCATTTAGTGTATTTAGAACCTTAGGCTACTCTTTTGTCATTTACTTTTAAAAAAGGATTATTTATTTATTTGAGAGAGAGAGAGAGAGAGAGAGAGAGAATGGGGAAGAGGCAGAGGAGAGGGAGAAGCAGACCCCCTACCCTGTGCAGAGGGCCCGATGCAGGACTTGATCCCAGGGCCCCGAGATCATGACCTGAGCCGAAGGCAGATGCCTAACCAACTGAGTCACTCAGGCGCCCCTCCTTGTTATTTACTTTTATTTCATTATGGGCAAAAATTATTACCTACAAGGCATACCTAATAGATGTGGTTGGTTTGGTCCCAGACCACCACAATAAAGTGCATATCACAATTAGACGAGTCAAGTAAAGGTTTTGGCTTCCCAGTGTATACGAAAGTTATGTTTATACCTCACTACAGTCTATTAACTGTCCGACAGCATTATGTCTAAAACAATGTATATACCTTAATTAAAAAGTACTTTACTGCTAAAAAATGCTGAACATCATCTGAGCTTTCTGCAGGTCATACTCACTGATCAGATATGACCCTACAAAATATAATAATAGTGAAAATGTTTGAAATATTGTGAGAATGACCAAAATGTGACACTGAGACATGAAATGAGAAAATGTTTTTAGGAAAATGGTGCCAACAGACTTGCTTGATTCAGGATTGCCAGAAACCTTCAATTTGAAAAAAACACAGTATCTGTGAAGCATGTAAAGTGAAGCACAATAAAACGAGTTATGTCCATATATGATATGCAACATGTGGAACTTATTTATGATGTTTTGCAATCATATATGCTTTATCTTTATAAATGCTTGATGTTTTCTTAAAAAATAATGGGTAGTATCTGTTCAGTATGCATAAATGTGTATACATACATGTATATGTATAATTACTTGAGCTTATTCTTTTTTTTAAGATTTTTATTTTATTTATTCACGAGAGACACACACACACAGAGGGAGAAGCAGGCTCCATGCAGGGAGCCCGATGTGGGACTCAATCCTGGATCTCCAGGATCACACCCTGGGCTGAAGACAGCACTAAACCGCTGAGCCACCAGGGCTGCCTAAGCTTATTTTTTTATTTATCATCTATGCTGATTCTCTACTTGCTTGACCTTTTGGTTTCTCAGTGGGGAATGTTAAAATCTCCTATCACAATTATTCATTCATTTATCTCTGTCAGTTGTTGGCTGATGTACTTTGAGGCTGTTAAAGCAGAAGTTTTGATAATTATATCCTCTTTATTGCTTATTTTTTGCTTATCTTTGTTTCTCATGACACATTTTGCCTTAAATTCTATTTTGTCTATGAGGATTGCTTTCCTAAGTTTGTTTTGGTTCACACTTGTCTGTTATATTCCATCCTTTCATTTCCAAGCTGTGCTTTTTTTTTTTAAAGATTTTATTTATTCATGAGAAACACAGAGAGAGAGAGGCAGATGGAGAACCTGGCTCCCTGCAGGGAACCTGATGTGGGACTTGATCCCCGAACCCTGGGATCATGACCTGAGCCAAAGGCAGAAGCTCAACCACTGAGCCACCCAGGTGCCCCTGTGCTTTCTTGTTTTAAAAATGTCTCACTTATATAACATTTGGTTGAATTTATTTTTATGAACCAAAAATGAGAGTCTCTGTCTTTCAATTGGCAAAAATCACCTATTTACATTTATTTTTAATTATTGTTGTATTAGCACTGACATACGATTTTATTTCATATATTCCATTTACTATCTATTTTTTTTTTCTTTTTGTGTCTCTTATTTATTTGCCTGGAAGAGATTGAATTTTCTCCTATTGGTTCAAAAGATATTTATTCTATTTTTGGTATTATGGTGGTTGCCCTTTACTGAAAAACCTTCAGCGGAGGCCTTTAGCCATCATGAGGACAGGGACAAGCCACTCCTGCCATGCTTTGCCTGAATTCCTGTCCTTAGAATACAAGAGCACGATAAACTGTTGTTTAAGCTATTAAAATTTTAGATAATTTATTATTAGACTATAGTACCTAGAATAGATTTAGATACCTGGGAGTGGGTGAGGTGCTGCATAACAAAGAGAATGAGGTAGTAGTTGTGGGGCAGCTGAGTTGGAAAGGTCTTATAATGACAGTTAGTGGACACCTGTGACCCTTTTGGAGGTTGTTGTTAAGAGCTTAATGAAAAGTAGAGTCCAGGCTATGGGAAGGAGGAAGAGCATTCTTACTCCATGGAGTCAGAAAGTTTAGCAACGCTGTCACCTGCGGTAACATGAATGTGGAAAGTGGAACAAATGAGCTAGTAGATGATGAGATTTCCAGGTGAACTGTGGGAGGTATGGTCTGGTTTATACTTTCTACTTGGAATAAAACATGGGAGAGCCAGATAAGCTTAAACATTTTTGTTAAATATACAAGAGCTGGAAACTACTGGGTTAAAAGATAATCTAGTTTCTACCTCTTAGCTAAGGGTATTGTCTTTTGAGAAGTACCCTGTTTAAGTAAGATTGGGGAGAAGTGACTGTTTCTGTCAGATTATTGTTTTCTTATTGATTGGTAGGAGTGCCGGGGAGAGAGATAAATATATTGCGAAAAAGCTTCTCTAAGTTTGTGGCCTGACTTTTTGCTATCTGTATGGAATCTTCCGTGAACATAGTGCATAGTTCCAGTGGGGCCCAATCCTTCTGTTTATTCTGCAGTCAGGGCTGCTTAAATCCTGCTTAAGAAATCTTTGCCTCTCCTGATGTTGTGAAACCTATATTCTTATGTTTTCTTTTTAGAAGCATTTATTTCTTTATTTATCACATTTAGATCTGCAGTCCATCTAGATCTGGCTTGTGTACATGGTGTGAAGTGGGGGTCAAATTAGTCTTTTCCCATATGTATGTGCCATTTAATGACTTCAGGGGTTGTGTTCTTTAAAAGTGTCAGTGTCATAAAAGACAAAAATGTGTTACCACTCGGAGGAGATCAAAGAGGCATGGCATCTGTAATGGTGTGATTTCAGAGGAGGAGGCAGTGATTCTGGGAGGTCTTCAGCAAGAAGCTTCTCCCCAGGGTTTGAGGTGACCCCTGAAAAACCAGCAAGTCATCCCTGATGGCTACGTCAATGCATCCTCCTTAACTGTGGGAATGTATGCTATAAAGGGCATTATTGGGACAGTTGACAAGACTGGAATATGAACGGTACATGAGAGGAAAGGGTTGTAGCATGGCTGACTTTCCTGAAGTTGAGAGCTTTACTGAAAAAGAATACCCCAAATTCTTAGAAAATAAACATGGAAGTATTTAAGAGTCAAAAGTTATGTGTATAAAATGGATTCTGAAAGAATTCTGAAAATACATATACATGTATATACACATGGTTAAGGCTGGATGCATCCGTAAGCCTAGCGCAGCAGTGAGCGTGTGGTTAGGCCTCACTCAGGACAGCCAGAGCTAAAATTGTTGTTATTTTATCTCCTTAGTGACTGGCACCTACCAAGGACTGGCTATTATTAGCCTGACTGTCTTTAACCATGAACATGAGGACCTTTAATATGGGAGACTAATTTTCTACATGAACGTTTCTCTTAAGTACTTTTGAGTCAGATGTTCATTTGTTAGTTTCATGTTCCCTGAACCGCTGGTCTGTGTGCCAGACCATGGCTCAAGACCTTCGGGTGAGTGAGATCCATTCCCTCCATACCAGGGGGCCCTGTTCAGCATTGATGCATCTGAGTCTCATTCAGGAAAGATCTGCTGGTCTTTTAGGGTTCACCTCAAATCCTGGAAGGAGCTTCTAGCTGGAGTCCTCTAAGAGTAACCAACACCCTCGAGTGAAATCACTCCATAGCTTGGGTTCCTCTTGCCCAACTCTGCCAACCATAGAAGGTGGGACTGGCAGGGTTGCTTAGGGCCTTCTAACTTCTGTAAATTTGTGGATAAGGCAGTGCTGCCTGGAGTCCCGTCTGGTGTGGGACAGGTCAGGTCAAGCCAGGGACCTGTGGTGATTAGAATCACCAGGTGGGAGTCTTGGCTGGCCTTTGCTGAGCCCTGGCTGGCTGTTTACCCAAGGAATCATGAGCCATGTTGGCATCCTACTGTGCCTACGTGTTGGCATTCCAACATGGCACAGTAGGATGCCAACCTGTACTGATGGCCAGTGTGGGGTGGGATGGGCTAAATCTTGAGCTTTGCAGACTAACCTGAGATGGCCCTTGCTGGTTCCAGAGCCTGCCTTTTAGTTGTGGTAGGTCAGGGGAACTGCTTGACCCCCTTTCTTGCAGCCTTGCTGGCCCACATTGCTGAGGCTACCTGTTCCACCTGTATGCTCAGCCTTCGGGCTTTTCCTGGACTAAGCAGGACTTTAACTCTCTCTGGGGCTGTCTTCTCCTGGACAGGCAGGAAATCAGCCCAGGGAAGCCATCAATTCACCGGTAAGTTTCCCGTTTATTTCCCTCTAGACTTCCTACCTGCCAGTTCCTGCTCTGCTCTGGTTTCATAACCATGTGTAAAACACTGAGCATAGGGTCCAGTGCCCAGTGAGGACAGCAGTCAGCATTTATCAAGTCCTCACTGGTGCTGGCTCTGGTGTTTTATGAGTATTCATCTATTCGATCCTCACAAGAACCCACAGGGTATTATTATCATGTAGGATAGTACAGTAGTCAAGAGCACGGATCTGGGTTCAAATCCATACCCCAGCTTTGTTATGTTGGATACCTTACATAAGCTCTCTATACCTGAGCTGAGGAACAGAAATCCTAATATCTAGAATCTATTAGGTTGTTGTAAAGAATGCCTGCAGTAATATGTGGAGAGAGCCCAGAACAGTGCCTGATGTACTCCAAGGCATAGGAATACTAGTGATGATTGATATTCTCATTTGCCAGATTGGGTGACTGGCAAGAGACAGGTTGGAGGGCTTACCTGAAGTCACGCCAGTACGTAGAGGAGTCAGAATTTGAACCCAGGTGCCTTAGCCAAAGTCCTCACCACAGAGTTCAGCTACCTCCAGCTTCATGCATTCCTTCTCTACCCGGTCCCACAGCAGAGCAGGGGTTATGGGCACTCCAGTCTAGATCTGTAGGAATTCTGCAGGGCAGATTCCTAAGCCCAGGAGGTTGGCGCACGGTGTGGGGTGGTGATGGGAACGCCCTCTGGCGGTCCACGTATGGCATACTTGGCAGTGGCTTGAAAGAGTCCCAGGAACAGGGGATGCAGTGGGCCAGTTCTGCACGTCCTTTGCAGGGGCCTGGGGCACAGTCCCAGCCTGCCTCTTGCTCTGTCCCCAACTTATTCTGTGACCTTGAACAGGTTGCCTGACTTCTTCGAGGCTCTGTTTCCTAAGCTTCTGTCTTCCCTGAAGTCAGAGAAGGCAGGAGGCTAGAATTGAAACAGTACAAGGAACTGCCAGGGACCTTTGGAATTTGTCAACCCTAACTCCAGGGTTGCTCCAACAATTACTCATTACGTGATTTTGGCAAATCCCTTACTGTCTGCAGACCTCAATTTTCTGGTCCATTAAGTGAGGTGAAGAATTGTGCCTGCCTACAAGGGGTATCGTGCTGATAAGTGGAAATAATCAATGCAATGTGTCACACACAGCGGTCACAAGTTGCCCTTTGACTACTGCTCTGGCCATGTTTAGGTATCAGTTTCAGGTTGGCCTCATTGAACAATTTGGGAAATGTACCCTGTTATTCTAAAAATCTGGAAAAGTGTGTATATTTGGTGTTACTTTTTCCTTAAATGTTTGGCAGAATTTGCCAGAGAAATCATTTGGGCTTAGAGTTTCCTTTCAAGAAATTTTTATTTTATTTTTTATTTTTTTAAAAGATTTTATTTATTTATTCATAGACACAGAGAGAGAGAGAGAGGGACAGACAGACAGACAGAGACACAGGCAGAGGGAGAAGCAGGCTCCACGCAGGGAGCCCGATGTGGGACTCGATCCCAGATCTCCAGGATAAGGTCCTGGGCCGAAGGCGGCGCTAAACCGCTGAGCCACCCGGGCTGCCCCCCAAGAAATTTTTTAGACATGGACTTAATTCTTTTCATAGTCAGAGAGCTACTCAGATTTCCTATTTATTCAAGTAGGATATTTTAAAAATGTCCATTTAATCTACCTTTAAAAATTAATGTATATACAGTTTCTATAACATACTACTTTTTTTTTTTCTTTTTAGCATGTTCCGGATGCACAGGAATGGTCCATTTTTCACTTCTGGCCTTAGTTATTAGTGTTTCTCTTCTGTTTTTCTTGATCAGTTTCACCAAGAGGTCATTAATGTTATTGTATATTCAAAAACTGACTTTTGAGTTTCTTAATCAGTCTTACTCTATGTTGCTTTCTCTTTCTATTTCATTAACTTTTGTCATGTTTATTTCCTTTCTTCTACATTGTTTCATTTGTCTTTTTTACACTTTTTCATTTTATTTGTTTCATTTGTCTTTTTTACAGTTTCATTTTATTTATGGTTCTCCTTTTAATGTCTTCAGATGATGATGATTTTATCATTTTTTTAGTGTATGTGGTGACATATGCATTTGAAGCAGTAAAATTTCCTCCTCAATGCTGTTTCATGTATCTGTAAAGGGTTGTTTTAAACAGCTTTATTGAGATATAATTGATGTACCACAAGATTCACCCGCTGACAGTGAATGATTCAATGATTTTTAGTAAATTTAGAGTTGTACCAATGTCATTAGGTTTTGGATCATTTCCATTGCCACAAAGAAAAAAAATCCCATAAACCATTTTGCTATCAATTCTTACTCTGATGTCCAACTGTCGGCAACCATTGATCTGCTTTATGGCTCCATACTTTTGCCTTTTCTGGTTAATTTGTATAAGTGGAATCACATATTTTTGGTCTGGCTTCTTTCTTTTTAAACTTTTTATTATTTTTTTTAATTTAAATTGTTTGCCAACATATACTATAACAGCCAATGCTCATCCCATCAAGTGCCTTCCTCAGTGCCTATCACCCAGTAACCCCATACCCCCATCCACCTCCCCTTTTGCAACCCTCTGTTTGTTTCCCAGAGTTAGGAGTCTCTCATGGTTTGACTCCCTCTCTAATTTTTCCCCATTCAGTTCTCCTCCTTTCCCTTATAGTCCCTTTCACTATTTCTTATATTCCATGTATGAGTGAAACCATATGATGTCTTTCACTGATTGACTCATTTCACTCAGCATAATACCCTCCAGTTCCATCCATGTTGAAGCAAAAGGTGGGTATTCATCCTTTCTGATGGTTGAGGAATATTCCATTGTATACAGACCACATCTTCCTTATCCATTCATCTGTCGAAGTGGTCTGGCTTCTTCACTTAACATATTGTTTTTGAGATTTATCCACACTGTAGTACACATATCAATGGATATTTTTTTGTTGTTGGTATTCCACTATGTTGATAGACCATAGTGGTGTGTATGCTGGGGAGGGGGGGAGTGATTATATTTATCTCTACTTCTACATCTATCTATCATCTATCTATCTATCTATCTATCTATCTATCTATCTATCTATCTATCATCTATGTTTGTGTCTATATCTAGCATTGTGTGTGTGTCTATATACCTATACCTAATCTATGCATGCATGCATCCATCCATCTCATGGAAGAAATAGGAGCATGTTTGCATCCTGATAGAACAAGCCCAGTAGATAGGGGGGATTTGTGATTGAGGAGGTGGAGGGGCAGGATTGCTGGTGTGGTGTCCTTGTGTGGGTGACATAAAATACAGCCAGTGGTGTAGGTGAGGCAGTGGCCTCAGCTAGGAGCACGACCAGATTCTCCATGCTGATAGAAGGAAAGGTGGAGGTATGAGCAGAGCTGCAGGTGGTGGGCAGATGAGTATTGCCTATATTTTGCCAGGGAAAATGGAAATGAGGTCATCATCTGAGAGTGATTTGGGGCAGGAAGCGTTAGAGGTGAAGGTATGAAAGCCAGGTTATAAAGTATTTACTTAAGGCAGTGGGAGCATAAAAGGGCTCATGTAGAGAGTGATTGCTCCTAGGATCAAGGCCTCTTTTGAGGTTTAGTGATCATGAATTTGAAATGACACCCATCAGTGTCAGGTATATTCAGCAGTTTGCATGTCAGCTTGGAACAAGGGGAGAATTAGGGAGTTTTGATAAAGTTTTGATAAATTAGGGAGTTTTGATACAGAGAAGGGCAAAGGAGCTGAAGGTACAGCTGGTTATGGGATTTAAGCAGGGCAAGGAGGAAGCCAGGGCCCGAGGAAGAGAGGGAGGGGGTAACTGGTAGGCTCCATGGATCATGCATCCCAGTGGGCTGAAGGCTTGTTGGGGTTGGGTGCCAAAAGGAATGAGCTGGAAAGAAAGAAGGCGGTGGTCAGAGAGGGGACACTTGAACCTGAGGCAGGGTAGCTGGTGATAGTAGTCAGTGATCCCAATGACTATGGGATCAGAGTTCCCACGGACTCCCACCAGCTTGCTGTGATCTGCTGGCTCCAGTTTGCCCTCAGGCTACACCTTTACCATCTTGTCATCATGATTCAGATTCTGGCCGTCCTGGGCTCCTTGACCATTCAGCTTAAAATTCCACCTGACATGCCTCCCAGGGAGGACATGTATCCTATTTGTAGCAAAAGAGAATATATTATACTCCCAGACCAGGAGTGGTTGCAGTGGGCGGCATGCCCCGTGCACACCTTCACGACGAGCTCTTTGAGGATGGGACTGCCTCCTCTGTTCCTTTCAGCCTCAGGACCATGCCTCGCGCACATCAGGTACTCGGTGGGTGCTTACTCAGAGGATTTACATAGGACTGACTGTCCAGTGGACTGGGTCTAGGGAGCATCGGGCTGGCTTAGCCTTTGCAGGAGCATTGTTGAGGCATGCAGGTGCTTCCAAACACAAATAATATTAAGTAGTCTTTCTTGCCAAAGAGAACCTGAGAAGTTCCTTGAGTGCTTCCTTCTCAACCACTTGAGGATGAGAAACTCAGCTGGCCCCTCGTAAACCGTCTGGGCCTATTGGATGCCAGCAGGTGGTGTTGATGACACAGTCCTACCCTCTATGTCACACAGATGGCGCCTGCGCCACTCACAGCGGGTTCCCCGAGTCATGTGGGGGAACCACTGGCCCAGTGGCACCAAAACACTCTCACACAAGGCTGCATTTGCTGCTTCGTTGAGCCACTTCTCCAAAGGAACACAGGTCTGCCACGGTTCAGGCAGCGCATGAGAGAACTGCAAGCAGAGGAGGAAGTCCAGATGTGAAGCTGCCGGAAGGTCATGAGAGTGATCTGAATCTGCAGATCCTCCCAGAAATGTTGGTGTTGGGGCAGTGAGTTTGGCTTGTGATCGTGCAGCTGTTCTGGACCTTGGTGTGCTAATCTGTGCAATGGGGATAATGACTCAGAGGGGTTTTGTGCAAAGCCCAGAAGATAGACCCATGAGCTGTGTGCTCAGTAAACTTCGGTCTTGGTTTTCCTTTCTCCTCAGGAGCCCAGGATGGTAGAGGCGGAGGGAGGCAGGTCCTCTGGCCACCTGACTATGGCTTTGCTATGGGATTCATCACTTTCCCCATGAAGAGGAGGCTGCGACTGCCTTCCTCAAACATTAATAGCAGGAAAGTCTGGTTGAAATGAAAGGGGGTGGGGCATGGGACCTGGGAGGGCATGGGACCTGGGGAGGGCCTGGGACCTGGGGAGGGCCTGGAAGCCCAAGGTATCCCGGGCCTCTTCTTTCTCATCCATGGTCAACTCTGCTGTGTGCACTGCCTGCAGGGACGGAGGTTCAGAGCACTGATCCAAGCAGGAGCTGCCCCTCCTCCAGGGGTGGCCACACCGCTCTTCAGTCTGAGCTCTGACCCTCTGTCTGCCGGGGAGAGGCTGTGTCCTGGGGTGCACAGAGTACCGCCAGTGCCCAGGAGACTGGCAATCGACTCCCCATTCTATCAAGACGAGATGCATGACCTGGGGTGTTCTGTCCCCTGGTAGACACTGATTCCTCATCCAAACGGGTGGAGGATGCTGTCTCTCCCCATCGGGCTTGGCACCCTTGGTTGCAGGGCTCACCGTGCTGCTCTGCGCAGTCCCTCCTCTACGGCAGGGTCCCCTCTGCCCCTCCACGGTGTGTGTTCATGGGATGCTCTTGCCTTGCATGGATTTCCCCTCGCCTCTCAGACAGCTGATGTCCTTTTGGTTGACTCCCCACCCCCAAGCCAGCCACAGTCCTGGCATTTCCACCTGCAAGTGCCTCTTCTGCTCAACACTTCTCACTGTCCATGTTGCCTCTCTCTGAGCCCTGCCTGTGTTGTCACCAGCTAGCTTATCCACCTGCCACCCTCGGATCCTCAGGCTCTGCTGTGATCTCCTTCCTTGGGACATCGGCCTGAGTTCCTTGAAGCTCAGATGCAATCCCATCCTTGCTTACAGCTCCCTGGTGGTCTTCCTTCTTCCCCCAGTTCACAGGGTGACTGTCCCAGCACCTTAGCCTGGCTGACAAGGCTCCTCTGGAGCCAGATCCAGCTCACTGCAGCCCCACTTCCCATCCTGCCTGTCACCACTCACGCTGCCCCTCCCCCCCCCGCACAGTACTTGCCTTCTCCTAAAGCTGGTTAATATTTCCAGATAATTCCCCTTTCTACCCTCTGGAGATCCCACAGTGGTATTAGGACTTCAGGACTCAGTCTAGGCACCACAAGGTGACTCCCCTGCTCTCCCGGGGGTGGGGGAGAGTTGCAGAAACACACCTGGTCTCCTGCTCTCCATAGCTCCTCCCGGCTCCCCAAAGCAGGAGTGCTTGCTTTAGTGGAGAGCTTGGGAAGGAAGCATTACCCCTCACTCCCAAATGAAGCTCAGCCCTCTCCTCTGGAGCAGCTGTCCTCAGGACACCATGGGGGGGTTGTAACTCACCATTTCCATGTTTGACTTGCCCACCAGCTAGGGAGCCCTGTGTACCCCCCGAGCACGGCTCAGACATGGCATTGCCTCCTCTTCGCCCCGTGCATGTTGAATGAAGGAGGAAGAGAGGTGCGTTACATGTTGCCCAGACACCTGGGGTGTAATTTAACTCACCCTGGAGATCCTCATGGGGATGCTTTGTAGGGAAATGCCTGTGATTCCTGCGTGGTAATGGGACATACCCACCATGTCCATTGAGGGCAAGAGTTGTTCCAGTTGACTGTTTCCAGATAAAAAGAGTTTTGGAAAATATGGCCTCCTTCTGCTATTTAGGGGAATGAGAGGCGAGAAGAGAGCTGAAATAATATCACCTAATAAATGGCCCTGGCCAGCAATTTCACCACCTGTCAGTTAATAGCATAAAATCCAGGTCAGCTGTGTCTACTTGGTGTCTTCAATGAACAGACCTGTGCCTGGTACTTTGTAAGGTGATTTCATTTGTTCTCACAGTGGTTCTGGGAACTGGGTGCTACCAATACCTGCTTCTCATCAATGGGAATATGGAGCACCCAACAGGCTAAGTGATTTTCCCCAAGTCATACAGTTTCTAAAGAGCAAGGAAAGAACTCACAGCCAAAGCTTGCTCTCCAGCCATGCTGCTGCCTCTCAGACTGGCCTGCACTGGGCCTCATAGTCCAGGAGGCTGTCTGTCTGTCTTAGGCCCAACATATAGCATTGCCCTGTGTCCCTGCCTGAGGGTGGCTCTGGGGGAGGGCGGGGACCCAGGCTTTCCTATTTCCTCCTGGCTCACCTTTCCATGTCTGCCCTTGAAAAGCACACAGGGGCTCTGCCCATGGCATGACCTGATCATGGCTGTCTGGGTTCATGGCTGCAGGGAGAGACCGAGTGCTGAGAATCCGTCTGTCCTTGGCCTCCTTGTCTCCACTGGGAGCTGAGCCAATGGTTTCCTCACCTCTGCTGGTGCCTTGCAGGGGGCCAAGCAACGGGGAGGAGAGCTGAGTCTCAGTCCTCTCTAGGGGCAGGACTGAGAAAGTTCTGTGGGGGTGAAAACTTCAACCCTGAACTCAGTGTGGTTCACTCCATGTATAGTCTTGGGCCAGGTCTTGGGTGGTGCTGAGAAAGAACCCAGGGAGGGCAGGGTGCAGGAGCCCACAGTTTGCACCTGGGTTCATCCTGTAGCACAAAGGAGACTTTGTCTTCCAGGGGATAGCTTGCAATGTTTGGAGACTTTTCTGGTGGTCACAACTGGGGGTGGTGGCAGGTTGTACGGGCATCCAGACATGTTGCCAAACATTGCATGATACGCAGGGTATAGCACCCTCCCCCTCCCCCACCCCAGTGGAGAGTGTCTGGCCCATTATGTGCTGAGACAAAATGATGGTTGTAGAGATGGCTCATGTGAGACAGCACCTGGTGATTTGTAACGGCTGGGGATCTTGAAGATCTACCCGGAAGCAGTGGGACTTCCCTGGAGTCCCAGTCTTCAATGTGCATGGGAATCCTCTGGGGTCTTGCTAAAATAAAGACTCTGAGTCAGTAGGTGTGGGATGGGGCCTGAGGTCCTCTATTTCTGACAGACTCCCAGATGAAGCCAATGATGTTCGTCCGTAGACCACATTTTGAGTAGCAGAGGCTCCAGGTACCACAGGGGAGCAAGCGAGTTGATGAAGGACATGGCAAGGAGGAGGGACGGGAAGTGTGGGTGGCTCATTACACCATGACCAGGTGTAAAGGGGCCTGGTCTTGGCTCCCACTGGGACATTCACTGGTCACAAAAAGTAAATCAATGAATAGCTGGGAGGCATCTCTCTCCAGCCATGGCTTCCATAGTAGCATAGTTGGTTTCTAGGTCTTATGTGGAAATGCATGGCATGTTCAAATCTTCTTTGGGAAACACTGGGTAAAGCTAAGTGAAATGCTGCTCGGTCCTTTACAACGTCTTAGTGCTTTGAAACCCTCACATTAACTGTAAATCCCTCAGAGGAAGATTGAATGTTTTATTGTGACAGCACACTGCTTTCCATGGCTTGCAGGAGTGTTTGGCTGAATCCTGCCTAATGGTTAGGGTGTGAACGGGCCCCACTCCCTCCCATCATGGGCCCTAAGACCAGAAGGGTCACAGCCTCCCAGTCACAGGGGTGGAGAGGGTGGCCACTGAGGTGGGTTCACTACATTTGGAGCAGAGACAGCTGGGGTTTTACCTTAGTGGCAAGGGCTGAGTCCATGTGTCAAAATGCTCTGTCATGAGGGTCTCTTCTGTGTCCCTGGCTTTTCCTGTGTCGGGTAGGATGAAGACAGCATCCCAAGACAGTGATGTTGCAGCTGCATGGCAGCCAGAGGACGTAGCTTTGCAGGTGGTAGAAATGCTTAAGCTGGAACCGGCCCAGCTGCTGCATCATGGGCACTAGGATCTTGACCCCCTCACTCACTCACTGAGAAGGGTCTGATCTCGGTGAGCTTTGGGTCAAAGAGGATTTTCCATTTCCCTGGTAAGAGACAGGACACCGCCAACATTCCCAGCAGAGGGCACCTGATGCCAGGGACTTCATTCATTTGGGAGGTAGTTTGGGAGGAGCTCTTGTGTGCCAGGCATCATTCTTGATGCGGGCAATACAGTCGTGCACAAGGGACCCGCTGTCAGAGGGGAGCTTTACATGTCAGGGCAAACAAGGAACAAGTAAAATAAGGAAAAATATGTTTGATGGTGGTAGTGCTGAGGAGAGAGATAAAGGGAAAGGAGATAGGAAATGTCAGGAGAGGGGAGTTATCGGTTCGCATAAAGCCTTCCTGGAAAGGTGATATGGGGGAAAGACCCAGTGGGGTGAGGGAGTGATGGAATGAATGGTAGGGAGAACATTCCAGAGAGGGGATGGTATGTGCAAAGGCCCGGTGGCAGGAATGAGTCTGGCATGTTCAAGGGACATTGGGAAGCCTGTGGATCTGGAGCTGAAGGAGTGATGGAGAGGGTGGTAGGAGGTGAGGCCAGAGAGAGAATGAGGACCACCCACCTCTTCATGCATAAACCGGAGGTGTAACAACGACCTCGTTGGATATCTGTCAGCATTCAATGAGATGCCCTCTGTGAAGCCTGAGCCCAGTGTCTAGTACATAGTAGTTGCTCAGGAATTGTTAGCTATTAATTTTACCATTACGGTGCTCACTGCAACTCTGCAAAATATGACACTATGCTCTCCCCTAATATCAGTTGGGTGCCGTCTACAGGTAAACGTGGGCTAGAGGGCCTGAGGAGCTTTGTCAGGGTTGGGCTGAGCCCACCCCTCCTCCTTTGGAGCTGGCTTCCTGCCTTCCCTTCTCGTCTGGCAGCTGAGGCTCCCATCTAGAAGTTGAGGGGTTCAGCTCTGAGGGGCCCAGAGCCAGCCTTGCAGTGCAGGAAGTGCCGAGAACCAGGGAGCTGAATTTCCGAACACTGTAATCTTGACAGTGTCTGGATTCTGGGTGTGATACAGAATAATAGCATCTCCCGTATGAAGAAGCCCACGGTCTTGCGGGCTAGAGGTAAATAATTAGAAAACTCTGATACTGCGTGTTACGTCTTCAGGTTAAGGAAAGGAGGTGGAGCCACAAGGACACAGAGGAGAGAGAGGCATGGGTCCCCTCCAGCAGCTCTACTCCTCCTGTTCACTGAAGACCTCCAACTCTCTAAGCACAACCCACACCTCTTATGAACTCCAGACCCAAATCCCCACTGGCCACCTGGTCACCTCCATCCAGATATTCTAGAAGCATCTCATGCTCCGCATGTTCAAAATGAAAACTAGTTCTCTCACCTCCACCTACTTTGGGGGGACGGTGTGTAGGGTTGCCAGACAAAATTTCAGAGAAACAAATTGTTTCTAATATAAATATAGCGGAAGCCTGGGTGGCTCAGCAGTTTGGTGCCTGCCTTCAGCCCAGGGAGTGATCCTGGAGACCCGAGATCAAGTCCCATGTCGGGCTCCCTGCATGGAGCCTGCTTCTCCTTCGGCCTGTATCTCTGCCTCTCTCTCTGTATCTCTCATTAATAAATAAATTAAAAAATAAATATAATTATACCCATGTTTTGTTTTATTTCTAAATGTGGCGACCCCAGTGGTGGAGGATATTAAGGAAGACTTCCTGGGGTTGGTGACTTTGAAGCTGAACCCTGATGGGTGGGTACCCAGTGGTGGGGGAAGTGGAGAGGAGATGGGGGGCAGAGGAGTGGGTGGCCTGTGTAGAGAGACCCATAGGGCAAAGGGATCATGCAGTTCAGGAAAGGGGTATTGTTTCATGCGACTAACCTGTGATGCACTCAGAAAGAGGGGAGTCGGGAGGGTGGCAAGAGGTGCGGTTGAAGCGATCAGCCGGGAGCAGGTCACTGGAAGGCCTTGGGGTCTGTGCCAAAGATGTGGAGCACGGTCCTAAGTTGGGCTGGGGTGACTCACAGGTGTTCAGCAGTGGGGCTACAAGGTCAAATCTGGTTGATGGAATGGTTACCCCGACAGCAGCATGGAAAATGGGTGAAGGGAGACAACAGGAAAGCCAGTTGAGAAGCAATTGCAATACGTCTGGTAAAAGATAATGGAGCCTGATGAGGCTAGTGGCAGTGGAGAGGGACAGTGGCACAGCCTGGAGAGAGATTAGAGAGGAGGCCCCCACAGGTCATGGCTTCTGCTTAGAAGTGTAGTGGGGGGAGGGGGTGGAAAGAGATAGAAGATCTGCCCAGCTCATGGTTAGAGCTGGTTTGGCAGATGCCCTGACACTTAAAGGAAAAGAAACAGAAGAGGGGGATTTGAGGGGTGGTAGGGTCAGTGGGAAGGGATTCTTGTTTTGAACATGCTGAACTTAGGGCATGTCTTGGATATTTGGGTGGAGGTGACCCGATGGCCTGTGGAGGTGTGGGTCTGGAGCTCATGAGAGGTGGGGGTGGACATAGAGAGTGCAGGAGGGGTAGGGGCCGCTGGAGAGCCAAACTTGCCCAAGGAAGATGACCAAGGGAGGACTCTATGGAACACCATCTTTAACAGGCTCCACATGACAGGGAGATACACAGAAATGGCAGAGCTAAGAAAACCAGCAAAGCCACACTGAGCCCACAGGAGGAGTGTCAGGGAGGAGAGTCCACAAAATAGAGTTAAATGTAGCAACGCTGGGGGGACGCCAGGACAGGATCCTCAGGATCCAGGGACATCCTCAGGACAGGATCCCCAGCTCAACAAGGAGTTTCTTTTCAAGGGTGGGCGGGAGGCAGCTTGCAAAACCCTTTGGGATGAACCCTGGGCCCAGAAGCAAGACCTGTGATGGGTGGCACGGCCGGCGAGCTGGGATAGCCCGAGGGGGCAAGGCTGTCACAAGGGCCCTGAACGTAGCCTCATGTTCTGCAGTTACAACTTGAAAAAAGTGAGTTTTTTGAACAGGGAAAACTGAATGAGAAGTCAACAGAGAGGCAGAAAAACCATGAGAGACTCTTAACTCTAGGAAACACACTGAGGGCCGTTGGAGGGGAGGGAAGTGGGGGGACGGGGTAACTGGGTGACAGGCAGTAAGGAGGGCGCGTGATGGGATGAGCACTGGGTCTTGCACACAACTGGTAAATCACTGCACACTACATCTGGGACTAAGTGTGTACTTTATGTTGGCTAATTGAATTAAAAAAAAAAAAACCAAAAAGCACGTGTTCATTCGCTGCGAAACACACAACTTATGTGCCTTCGTGGGGGCACCCCGACCTAAAATTTTGGTTGTGATGGGGCTACCGCCTGAGACAGAGCTGGGATGTTCAGGAGAAGGTACCAGAAGAGGGAGGGGCTGCAGGTGCAGGAGTGATAAGTGATTGAATTCTCGGAGGGGCAGCAAGAAGGTGGAAGGAAATACTCCTCTTGGGCAAAAGACGGATGAACTTTGTAGCTTACTGCAAAGGGATCTAAATAATCTCTAGAGAATTTCTTAAAGAAAGTATGATTGGCCAGGATTGAGACAGTGCCCAGCTTCCCAATGGGTCCTCCTGCTTATGAGGTGGTCCATCTGCTGCCTGGGCCTGTGGTTGTTCCCGAAGGGAGCGAGGAAGACCTCAGTGTGGTACAGGTTGTGGGCAAGGTGGACAAAACCACGTGCCAGGCTCTGCCCGTGACTGGCCGGCAGGCCTCCAGGGCCAGCAGGAGGGCAAGGAGTTGCTGGCTGTAGTGCGCACGGACCCCGCTGTCTGGGACCTGGGCGGGGGCGAAGCCAGACCCTCTAGGACCTGGGTGAGCACTGCCCGCGTGGCCAGGAGAGCCAGCAGCGTGGGGGGCATGGAGGAGCTGGGGGTGGGGAGAGGACGTTCTTGCTGGGTTTGCAGCCTGTACAGGCTGAAGGCAAAGTGGGAGTTGTTCAGGGAGATCGGGGAGGCCGACAGGGTCACTGGGCTCCCGTGATTTTCTTGGTCAGGAGCCCCTTGGCCACAGGCGTGAGGACCCAGCCTGGCCACCAGTAGCCAGAAGAACAGCGTGGGGTGTACCGTCCCGGACAATTAGAGACGCAGAACGCGGCCAGCCAGTCCCAGGAACTGGCACCCTGGAACGCTCCCTGCTACTTTCCTCCACTGAGTGCCCTGGGGTGAGACACAGGCTTTTGGAATCAGGTGGACCTGGGTTCGAGTCCTGCCTCTGGACCTGTGTTAAGCTTGATGCGAACACATGGTGGGTGAAACACAGGGGGTGTTTGGTAAAACTATAGTTGTTAGGGGAGAAAAGTCCTAGCTGTACCCTTTAGGCGTCTTTAGATTTTTTTTTTTCTCTTGAAATACAGAATTTTATTTAGAAACTGTTTAAAGTGGCAGCCCTGGTGGCTCAGCAGTTTAGCGCCGCCTTCAGTCCAGGGCCTTATCCTGGAGACCCGGGATCGAGTCCCACGTCGGGCTCCCTGCATGGAGCCTGCTTCTTCCTCTGCCTGTGTCTCTGCCTCTGTCTCTCTCTGTGTGTCTCTCGTGAATAAACAAAATCTTAAAAAAAAAAAAAAGAAACTGTTTAAAGTAGAAAAAAAAAAAAAAAAACAACCCTGTCAAGAAAGACCAGGTGGAAAATGGGTTCCTAATAAAATGGAATTTTAGGGCCATAAAAGTCTAAAAGGGCACAAAAGAGAAATAGCACCACTATTATTTGAACAATGGCTAGTTACTTGCATTTTTTGGCATTGTTAATCACTGAATCTGGGTTTGCCTCTGAATTCCACTCAGAGCATGCACTACACAACAGTTTTATCATAAAATATCTGCTTTCTTTAGATTTTAGTTATAATAATACATTCTACTTGAAATATAATATTCACAATATATAGATTCAGCTCCCCACCTGCTCACCCGATCCTGCTCCCTGCCTCTAGCTGTGCTGATTTATGGGAAATGGGCACCTGATCCAGGATGTCCAGACTCTTCCTTCAGAATTTGTAAAAGCTTTTTTTAAAAAATTTTTATTTATTTATGATAGTCACACACAGAGAGAGAGAGAGGCAGAGACACAGGCAGAGGGAGAAGCAGGCTCCATGCACCAGGAGCCCGACGTGGGACTCAATCCCAGGTCTCCAGGATCGCGCCCCGGGCCAAAGGCAGGCGCTAAACCGCTGCACCACCCAGGGATCCCCTTCCTTCAGAATTTGCACTTGGGACTGAGTGGGCCTGTCCTCATCCCGTGGGTGACTTCCCTGTCCTGTGAGCATGGGAACAGTGGTGTTTGTCCCCATGGAATGGAGAGAATCTGGCTGCTTGGTCTGGAGAGACGGGGTTGGGTGGGGAAGGACTAAGTAGGCTCCCTGAGTGAGGGAGAGAGAGAACTCCTGGGTTTCCCATACAGTCTAGGTCCTACCCTGGGGATCACGGTGCCCTGCCTTTTTTTTTTTTAAGTAAAAATTATCTTTACTACCCAAGAGGCAGGTTGTAACAAATGAAAGGAACAGTTTGAGGCAGGTGTATTGTTTCATTACAGTCATGGTCACACCATTGGGTTCTCGCCCTCCTCCCCCTCAGGTCAGGGGGCAGCAGCGAGCGGTGGTCCAGTCGATAATGCTGCACTGGCAGTGGCATGTAGTTTCGCCCCGGATATCCCAGGAACCACAGCCATAGCCACAGGCACAGCCAGTGACAGTCATCCCTGCAGGGCAGGAGGACAGTCTGCCTGAGTTCTTGATACTGACACATGACACATGACATCCTTTGTGTTGGGGAAGGATGTAACTCTAAGCCAGTGAGGGTTTCCTTTATCTTTGTATCCAGAATGAAGTCCAAGGAACACGGAGCAGTCCCTGGGATCATCGGCTGGAGGAGGAAGAGAGGGAGAAGGAAGCAACAAGTAGTCTTCATCCTGTGGAATGGCAGTGTCCTGGGCCTATAGACTTCCCTACTTGATCATGGTGGTGACAGGTGGGGATTCTCAGGAAGAACTCTACCAAGAGACTCCTCTGTCCCTCTCTGGACTCCAGCCCATCCCCCCACTGTCCTCTGCTGCGGTCGTGTCTCCCCATCTTCAGAGACCTTGCACACAATGCTTTATGATTTGGTAAAATACACACCTTCATTCTAAAAAAAGTTGTTAAGGAAAACTTGGGGCTAGGGGTGTGGTGGGGGTCACTGGTTCCCCCATTTCTTAAAAATGTCCAGGATCTGAATTCGCCTTCCAGGTCAGTGGGAAACCCCATTAAACCAATAATACAAGTTATATTGTGGGGAGCACTTATAATGCTCAGGGCTAAACTCCTTGTGAGTCAAAGTTAAATGAAATAGTGTATGTGCTCATGGCATGTAGTAAGCACTTGGCAAAAGTTGGCTGTTCCTACCTCTCCTGGCCACTGGCTTCTTCTTATGTTTGGTATGGGGGGGAGTGCTGGGCAGGAGGAAAAGGAGGCTCCCTGCTTCAGCTCCACGCCTCTTGAGCAGCTGCATCCTTCTACCATCTTGGGTCCTTCCAGAAAGCACCTCCTCTGTGGCTCCTGCCCTAACCATTTCTTCCCTTTACTGCCTCAGCTCTGGGCAAGTGAGAGCTCCTTGGTTTTGCTAACCTCTGGGTGTCTCACCAGAGACCCTGTTGTTTTCTCCTCTAACTTTTCCACACCTTTCTATGCAGTCTCTTCATAAAAGTCTCATCCTTTGAACCAATACTCTGAGTAATGCTCTTTTTAATTTTCACAACCAACTCCTGCAGAATCTCAAGATATCTATCTCCCAGGGAGATAGAGTGGCTTGCTCAAGGTCTATAACTGGCCAGTGACTGAGCCAGCACCTTTGATTCCAGGTCTGATGCCCCCAAAGGCTTGATTTTATCTTTCACTGGCTCCCTATTTCAGAACAAGGTGACCTTCTACGGTAAGACTCACCTACAGGTAAGCCACCTGTCCTGTGGCACTGCTCTGTTCCCTCCCCATGCCGTACCCCATAGCCGTGCAGAGACAGCTATGCCTCAGGAGCTAACTAGGAGCTAAAGAGACCACACATGAGGCTAGAGGAAGAAAATTTTTACTTACAGACCCAGTACCAGTATCCACAGCACCCTCCAGGCTGGTCCCTGTGGGCAGCTGTCCTCAGCTGAGGAGAAGAGGGGGTAGCCAACATCGACAGCTGATTCTGGTGGTCATGGAGGCAGAAACACACAGGAAGGGCAGGTCGTACCCTCCTTAGGCAAATATTCCAGCCCTTAGCCCACTGCACCTACATCTTTTGGGTGCATGATGTGCGGTGCTCACTGGTCTGTGGGGAACTAGAGGAACAAGGAATGCTGAACTGACTTGGCCATGGAGGGTGGCTTTGCTACACTGTCAGAGAGGTTAAGGGGAAAGGAAAGATGCCACATTCCCCAGTGAAAGTGTTTTTCCATCCTTCCATCTATTATCTATCCTCCCATCCATTTATCCATATTCCCATCCATCTCCCATCTATCTTTATCCATCTCCCATCCATCCTGCTATCCTTCTATCTACCCATTCTCCCATTCATCCATCCATTCATCCATCCATCCATCCATCCATCCATCCATCCATCCTCCCATCCATCCTCCCATCCATCTATCCATCTTCTCATCCATCTATCCATCCATCCTCCCATCCATCTATCCATCTATTTATCCATTTTTCCATTCATGCTCCCATCCATCCATCCATCCATCCATCCATCCATCCATCCATCCATCATGAAAACATTGTGAGGTGGCTACATCGGTAAGAAGAGAATTGGAAAGGTGGTTTGAAGGCTTACCTAGGGACAGAAAAGAAAGCTTTCATATGGCACTGGTTTGAAGCTGGTACCTATCAACACACACACACACACACACACACACACACACACACACAGAGCTTGTCTTGGTTCGGTAATTTCCTCTAGAGTATCTCTGCACATATTTTCCTATGATGAAATGACCAGTGGTTTTTATCTGATGCATCAATTTTAAGCAATTGGTAGGCCCTGGCAGAGAGGCAGAAGGCATTCGAAACTCCATCTTTCTGTATGAGGGTGCCTTAATCCATTAACCAAGACTGTCGTGGGCATGGGCAGAGGAAGCCAAGTGACTTAAAATAATGGAGACACTAACATCTAGGATGCTTGTGAGGATGTTGGATATTTGGTCTGGAAGGAGGTAAACTGAAGCCTAAGGACAAGTCAAAATATAAGACCCCAGGCAGTGAAATGTCCCAAATAATTATCAAATGAATATCTTGAAAAGTGCAAGACAACGTCATCTCTGGCCTAGGAAGGAATCATACTGGGCAAACAGAAGAACTAGTAGGCATCTTAGAGACCATCTAGGACAGGACAGTGAATGGTTTCTGTCCCTGTTGCCATCTTGGATTTATTTTTAGTGATTCTCAGAATCTTATCTTGAGAAGGATTCTGAGGCTGTGCCTGAATGAAGATGAAAATAGGGCCATGGCTGACTGGTGATGGCTGTGTGGATGTGAGAGCAGAAGAAATTGTGCATGGTTACATGTTTGTCTTTTTCAGTCTAGACCATCACTCTCTCTTTTTTTTTTTTTTTTTTTTTTTGAAGTTTATTTTTTTATTTTTTTATTGGTGTTCAATTTACTAACATACAGAATAACACCCAGTGCCCGTCACCCATTCACTCCCACCCCCCGCCCTCCTCCCCTTCTACCACCCCTAGTTCGTTTCCCAGAGTTAGCAGTCTTTACGTTCTGTCTCCCTTTCTGATATTTCCCACACATTTCTTCTCCCTTCCCTTATTTTCCCTTTCACTATTATTTATATTCCCCAAATGAACGAGAACATATAATGTTTGTCCTTCTCCGACTGACTTACTTCACTCAGCATAATACCCTCCAGTTCCATCCACGTTGAAGCAAATGGTGGGTATTTTAGACCATCACTCTCATTGTATCAATGAGGAAGTAGAGGTTGGGAGAGCTAGAAAGAACTTATCAAGGGTTACACAGTCCAGAGCACAGTGAGAATTAGAATCCCTTCCCTTGGCTCACAAGCAAGTGTTCTTCCTACTCCAGCACACATTCTGTCAGGATTGACAATAAACCATAGTCAATTCTCACAGTGTCTAATATGGAAAAACACCTGATATCAGCCAAATATTGATTTTGCCATCCACAGGCTTGCTGACCTTCACCGGCAGCCATTTGTTTGTTGTACAAACAAGCCTTTGAGCCTGTTTGTTAGTCCTCATGGGGCTTATCTCAATTTTGTCTCTGAATTTTTGCCCTCATTTCTTGAGCACTTACTATGTGCTTAAAGCTTTACATGAAATACCTTCGTCTTCCCCAAAACTTGTGTCTTTGCAAATGAGAAAATTGAGTTCAAGTGGCTTACCCAAGATGGCATAGCTCATGAGTGGTTAGTACCAGGAACAGAACCAGGCACTAACAAATCTTTTCCCTGGTTGCCAGGTCTGGTTGATTGCTTGGGTTCCTGTGTTGTTGTTGTTTTCAACAACCCTGTCTTGAGTCTTTATATGTGGAATACTGTTGGGTGTCAAAAGTCATCAGTGACAAAACTCTCTGCTTGTAGCTCCATTATTGGACAGCAGCTGGTCTTTATTTTTTTTAAGATTTATTTATTTATTTATTCGTGATAGACAAAGAGAGAGAGAGAGAGAGAGGCAGAGACACAGGAGGAAGGGGAAGCAGGCTCCATGCCAGGAGCCTGACGTGGGACTCGATCCTGGGACTCCAGGATTGCGCCTTGGGCCAAAGGCAGGCGCTAAACCACTGAGCCACCCAGGGATCCCAGCAGCTGGTCTTTATATGTCAATGAATAATGACTTCTTTTCACTATCACTCACTTATTTCTGAGGCAAACATTAGCTCACGGACAATTCCCAGCAACCCAAACCCCACAGTAGGAAGTCTCCCCACTAAAACACTAAACCCCAAGCCTTCCTTACATTTGTGTGTACTCTAAGAGTTCAGGGTGAGGATCTAGTCTCTGCTACCCTTCAGTGACCTCCCTCAGTGCAGATGAGGAAAAGGACCTAAATTAGTCTGCTAGGACTGTCGCAACTAAGTACCACAAACTGGGCTCCTTAAACAACCAAGATTTATTATCTCACAGTTCTAGAGGCCAGATGTCTGAAATCACGCTGTTGGCAATGTTGGTTCCTTCTGAGGGTTATGAGGGAAAGATCTGTTCCAGCCTTTTCTCATTGGCTTGTAGATTGACTATCTTCTTGCCCACATGCTATTCTTGCTGTATTTTCATATTGTCTTTCCTCTGTACTCATGGCCCAGTGACCAGATTTCCCCTTTTTATAAAGATATCTGTCCTGTTGGATTAGGGCCCACTCTAATAACCTCATTCTAAGTTGATCACCTCTATGAAGACCCTATCTCCAAATGAGGTCACATTCTAAGGTACTGGGGGTTAGAGCCTCAACATATAAATTTTTGAGGGGGCACAATTTAACCCATAACAGCATCTTTCTGGCCCATGCATAATTTGGCAAAGAATGACATGCCACTTTTCCCTGCCTCAACATTTTATTATGAAAGACTTTTACAGTGGCCACTTTAAATCTACCATATTGATTCAATCATTAATATTTTACTATACTTATTTTATCACATACTCTCTGAAGTAATAGCATCTTTGTGTAAAGTAAAAAGAATACGTCTCATACCAGATGGATGTCACCATATACCAGGATGTACCACTTGGCAAGTATAGCATGGCCTGGATTTCAGGGCCCATTCTCTCTCCCTCAGACATCCATGTGCGGTGAACAACTTGTCCCACCGCCCTTTATGATGAAGACAATTTGCTAAATAAACAGCAGTGCAATAGGATATCTACAAAGCCCTTGCTTCTTCTTATAAAGAAGTTTGAATTAAAAGTTATTCACTGAATTTGCATGGAAATTACACATAGCATAATGTGTAGCCCTGGACTGGCATGTGATTGGAATTTAGTATAAGATGGTTGGATAAAAGAGTGATTAACTTAGTATTAGTTGGTTGAGTAAAAGAATGGTTGACTGAATCTACTTCTTCCTAACTTTAGTTTATGTGAACAATGAGTAGGAGTCAAATATGTATTCAGACACTAAAGAAAGGGGGTGCCCACCAGGAAAAAATACATTTCTAGGGGCAGCTTTGATGGCACAATTATTGAAATGGATTAAGATGACAATTATCCTGAAGCCCTTTGGTTGCCCATTCATTCATGTTGCTTCTGCTGGGTTTCTACTTCCATTTGGGCCTTCACCAGATATTGCCCTGTCCCATGGGAGGACTGTTCCCTGACATGTAATCATAGGGGATTAAAGCTGCTTATTTATGGGGGATTCAGCAGGATCACAATCTAAGGCCAAGAGAGAATCATTGAAGATCCAACCAAGAAGATGAGCAAAACAATATTTATCAGGGCAGTGACTTTAGAGATTGCCGGTGCTCCCCCAGACTAGAGATTGAGTTAATATTAACAAGCCCAAGGTGATGTGGGTTTGTGCAATCCTGGGCCTGGCCACCTCCTCCCCACCTGACAATCCTGTTTGTCCACTCTGCCTCTTGCACCTCAGCTGCCCTCCAGTTAATGCCCAGGGAGGAGGTTGGTAGGCTGAGTCTCCGGGCAACACCAGATGGTGCTGTCACTCTGAAACAAAAATGTCAAATGCCACTCTGCTGCATCAGCGTGCTTTCAGTGGGCGCCACTGAGTCTCTGAGTGCAGGGGCATCTGGTATTCAAATCACTATCTTCAAGAAGAGCGGCATGTTAGCCCAGAAGGGACAGTGTATCACAGGGGAGTAAGCTCTCTGACCTCCTCACCTTACCTTCCCTCGCCAATTGATTCCCCTGATCACTGCCTGAGTGACCCAACTAAATGCAGGTATACCCTAGTCACGACCTCACCTAAGGGCCTCCTCACCCACAGCAGCATTTAGCAAAGTGTGTTCCAAGGAACCCTAGAGATGATTCATAGGGAAAAAAGATGGAGCTTCATGGTCAAATAAGTTCGGGAAACACTGCATCTTCTCCCTCCCACTTGGATGGTAATATTTGAAGGATGTTGAGAAGTCACACTTGTCCAGAGTTTTCCAGATCCACTTCACCAAGGACCCTTTTCCCCCGATAATACAAACTAACAGCATGGGGAAATGTTTTGGAGGGAATGTCCTCCTTCAGGACAGGCCCCCTTGCTTCTTTGCTTAACAAAGAACTGCTTCCTTGAGCTTCTTCTTGCCCGCCCATCTTCCTAATCTCCTAGAACCTCCTTCCATTTTATTCTTAAATTCATACTTAATACTTTAAAAATTATTTATTCATTTGAGAGAGAGAGAGAGAGAGAGAGAGCACGCACAAGGGGGAAAGGAGCAGGAGGAGGGGGAGAAGCAGACTCCCTGCTGAGTGGGGAACCTGATGCAGGGCTTGATCCCAGGACCCTGGGACCATGACCTGAGCTGAAGGCAGACGCTTAACTGACTGAGCCACCCAGACACCCCAATATTTAATACTTCTTAAATATAGAAAACCATAAAGAAGAAAACAAATGGTTTATGATTCTATCACCCACATCTTTTTATGATTCTGTCAAAAAGTAAATCACTTTGTGCCTCTGCTGGATTCCCTCTTGGGGTTCTAGCTCACTTAGAACAAAAGCCAGCCATTACAGGTGTTCAATGTATGACTCCCCCACCCCCACCCCAAGCCAGGGATTGCAGTTAGCATTGTAGCCTCTTCTGTTTCTCTCTCTCTCTCTCTCTGTCTTATATTCTCCCCTATTCTAGGCACACTGCCTCCTTGCTTCCCTTGACCATGCCAGACATTCCTGCCCCTGGGCCTTTGCATCACCTTATTCACTATGCCTGACTGCTCTTCTTTCAGATACCCGCATGGCTTACTTTCTCATATGCCTTGGGTTTCTTGGTGAGGCCTTCCCTGATCACTCTGAGCATGTCTCACATCCAACTCTTCCCATCCCACGTACCTGCATTATTTTTTGCTCTAAGATTTGTAACCTTCCCCTATTCTACACATGGTATTGACTTGCCAGGATTATTGCCTATATCCCCAATTGAGCTCCTGTGGGCAAAGATTTTGTCAGTCTTGTTCACAGCTGCATAGTAGATGCTCAGTAATAATTGTCAGATGAATGAATGTGTGTGTTCACAGGAGAAATCATACTTTGTACACTATTCTGTGTTTTGCTTTTTACCCTATTTTTTCTTTATTTTTTAAATTCCTGTGACTTTTTTATTTTATTTGTATATTTTTTTATTGGAGTTCAATTTGCCAACATATAGTTTAACACCCAAATTGGCAAAGAAGAAGTCAAACTCTCCCTCTTTGCAGATGACATGATACTCTACATAGAAAACCCAAAAGACTCCACCCCAAGATTGCTAGAACTCATACAGCAATTTGGCAGTGTGGCAGGATACACATCAATGCCCAAAAGTCAGTGGCATTTCTATACACTAAGGATGAGACTGAAGAAAGAGAAATTAAGGAGTCGATCTCATTTATAATTGCACCCAAAAGCATCAGACATCTAGGAATAAACCTAACCAAAGAGGTAAAGGATCTATACCCTAAAAACTACAGAACACTTCTGAAAGAAATTGAGGAAGACACAAAGAGATGGAAAAAATATTCCATGCTCATGGATTAAAAGAATTAATATTGTGAAAATGTCTATGCTACCCAGGGCAATTTACACTTTTAATGAAATCCCTATCAAAATGCCATGGCCTTTCTTCAGAGAGTTGGAACAAATCATCTTAAGATTTGTGTGAAATCAGAAAAGACCCCGAATAGCCAGGGGAATATTGAAAAAGAAAACCAGAGCTGGGGGCATCACAATGCCAGATTGCAGGTTGTACTACCAAGCTGTGATCATCAAGACTGGGTGGTACTGGCACAAAAACCGACACATAGATCAATGGAACAGAATAGAGAATCCAGAAGTGGACCCTCAACTTTATGGTCAACTAATATTCAACAAAGCAGGAAAGACTATCAACTGGAAAAAAGACAGTCTCTTCAACAAATGGTGCTGGGAAAATTGGATGTGCTATCCACGTGCAGAAGAGTGACACTAGACCATTCTCTTACACTAGACACAAAGATAAACTCAAAGTGGATGAAAGATCTAAATGTGAGACAAGAATCCATCAAAATCCTAGAGGAGAACACAGGCAACATGTTTTTTGAACTAGGCCACAGCAACTTCTTGCAAGATACATCCATGAAGGCAGAGAAACAAAAGCAAAAATGAACTATTGGGACTTCATCAAGATAAAAAGCTTCCGCACAGCAAAAGAAACAGTCAACAAAGCTAAAAGACAACCTACAGAATGGGAGAAGCTATTTGCAAATGACCTATCAGATAAAGGGCTAGTATCCAAGACCTATAAAGAACTTTTAAGGGATCCCTGGGTGGCGCAGCGGTTTGGCGCCTGCCTTTGGCCCAGGGCGCGATCCTGGAGACCCGGGATCGAATCCCACATTGGGCTCCTGGTGCATGGAGCCTGCTTCTCCCTCTGCCTGTGTCTCTGCCTCTCTCTCTCTCTCTCTCTCTCTCTGTGATTATCATAAATAAATAAAAATTTTAAAAAAAGAACTTATAAAACTCAACACCCAAGAAACAAACAATCCAATCATGAAATGGGCAAAATACATGAACAGAAATTTCACCAAAGAAGACATAGACATGGCCAACAAGCACGTGAGAAAATGCTCCTATTTTTTCTTTTAGAGATCTTTCCCTATCAGCCTGTATAGATCTAGTCCTATGAATTTGAAAGACTGCATGACATTCCATAATAGAGATGTACCCAATTTTATGTAGTCATTCCCTTATTGGTGGACATTTAGGGTTTTGTTGTTGGTTTTTGTTGTTGTTTTGTTTCTGTTTTTTTTTTTTTCTCTTCAAACAATGCTGCAATTAAAAAGAACTTTGTTCCCTTACATTTTTTTTTTTTTTTTTGGTAAATATTTTCATGGGGTGAATTCCTCACAGTGGAATTCCTGAATCAAAAACTTGGATTTTAGGCACCTGGGTGGCTCAGGGGTTGAGTGTCTGCCTTTGACTCAGGTCGTGAGCCTGGAGACCTGGGATGGAGTCCCACATCAGGATCCCCGCAGGGAGCCTGCTTCTCCCTCTGCCGCTGTCTCTGCCTCTGTCTCTGTGTCTCTTATGAATAAATAAATAAAATCTTTTATAAAAAACTTGGATTTTTTTTCTACTTTTAACTCAATAGATGTCACAAAACTATCTTCCTGTGAGATAACATCCCCCATCTATTGCATGATATCTGTTTCTTCACGTGGAAATCAGTAGAGTATCGTCAACCTTGCACATTTGTGTCGATCTGATAGGTGGCAGGTGGTGCTCTCATTTATGTTTTTTAAATTATGAGTGGGGTTGAGAATTCTTTTCTATTTCCATCGGCCATGTGTATTTATTTTTCTGCATTCTACTTGCTTAAGTCCTTTGCCTGTAATCCTACTGGATTACTTCCTGTCTCCTTAGATTTGAGAGAGTTCTTTAAAGTTAAAATGATCCTCTCTTTGTCATATCACCTACAAAATTTCTCAGTCTGTCCTTTGGCTTTGTTTATGGCATTTTTTGGTATCGAAGTTGAATAAATTTTTAAAAAATGAATTAATGTGAAATTATCACTAAAACCATAGAATTAGGAGTAACAGCTTCATATATCAGGAATTTCACTGGCTTGTTTAGAAAATAGTGGTCATGCAGTTGTCATTACTATTAAATTTAAACCTGATTTGTATCCTGTTGTTCTTCATTGTGGTAAGACACATACAAAATTTGCCATCGTACCATTTTTAAGTGTACGGCTCAGCAATACTAAGGACATTCACATTGTTGTGCAACCATCACGAACGTCCATCCCCAGAGCTCTGCCCATCTTGCAAAACTGAAACTCTGTCCACGGTAAACACTGCCTCCCCATCTCCTCCTCCAACCCCCAGCCCCCACCATTCTGATTTTTTGTCTCTGTGATTTTGATATTCTAGGGATCTCGCAGAAGTGGAATCATATGGTGTTTGTCCTTCTACGACTGGCTTATTTTGCTTCCCCAACTATGTTAAATGGAAGAGGCCAAAGCAGGCATCCTGGGCTTGTTCCTGATCTTGTTCCTGAAGCAAACGTTCAGTCTGTCCCCATTGAGTCTGATTCTAGCTGTAGGCTTCTCATACATGGCCTTCATGATGTTGAGGGTAGTTCCTTTCTATTTCTTGTTTTTTTTTTTTTTAGTGTTTTTATCATGAGAGGGTTTTGAAATTTTGTCAGATATTTTCTCTGCATCAACTGCGACCATCTTGTGTTTTTTCTCTTCATTCTGTTGATGAGATGAATTATAATGATTGATTTCTGTATGTTACCCCAGGTTGCATTCGGAATGAACCCCACTTGGTCCTTGTGTATGATCCTTCTACTGTGCTGTTGGGTTGTCTTTGCTAGTATTCTGTTGAGGAGTTTTGCATCCATATTCATCAGAGATGTTGGTCTGTGGTTTTCTTATAGTGCCATTGTTTGGCTTTGGCATCAGAAGCAATTAAAATAAATAATTTTATTTTACTCTGATTGGCATCAGAGTAATAAGTGAATTAGGAAGTATTCCCTCATAAAAGGAATTAGGAAGTATTCCCTCCTCTTCCATTTTTGGGGAAGAGTTTGTGGAGGATTTATGTGAATTCTTTTTTGTTCCAGGACAGTGACTAACAGATCTCTACATTTCTCAACTCCTACCATGATAAGTGTGATCACTATCTGTCACCACACAACATTATTACAGTGTTATTGATTGTGTTCCCTATGCTGTATTTGATCTTCTTGACTTACCTGCTTTATAACTGGAACTTTATGCCTTTTAATCCCTTTTATCTGTTTCACCCATCTCTTTATCCCTCTGCACTCTGACAATGACCAGTTTGTTCTCTGTGTTTAAGATTCTGTTTGTGTTTTTGTTTGTCCATTTGTTTTATCTTTAGGTTCCACATAGAAGTGAAATAATATATATTTGTCTTTCTCTGTCTGACTTATTTCACTCAGCATAATACCCTCTAGTCTAACCACGTTGTCACAAATGGGGTGATCTCATTCTTTTTTATAACTGAATAATATTCTACTATATATATGTATATATACCACATTTTCTTTATCCCCTCAGCTATTGATGGACATCTGGGTTGCCTCCATATTTTGGCTATTGTAAATAATGCTGCACTAAATGTAGGAGTGTATATATCTCTTCCAATTAGGGTTTTCATTTTCTTTGGGTAAATATCTGATAGTGGAATTACTGGATTGTATGGTATTTCCATTTTTAAGTTTTTGAGGAAAATGTTTTTCCACAGTGGCTGCACCAGTTTGCATTCCCAACAGTACATGAGGGTCCCCTTTTCTCCACATCTTCACTAACACCTGCTATTACTTGTCTTTTTGATACTAGCCATTCGGACAGGTGTGAGGTGACATCTCTTTGTGGTTTTGATTTGCATTTCCCTGATGATGAGTGATGTTGAGCATCTCTTCATAAATCTGTTGGTCATCTGGATGTCTTCTTTGGAAAAATGTCTACTCAGGTCCACTGGCCACTTTCAAATTTAGTACATTGTTTTTTTTGGGGTTGAGTTGTGTAAGTTCTTTACACATTTTGGATATTAACTCCTTATTGGATATGGCATTTGCATATATCTCCTTCCACTCAATAGGTTGGCTTTTTGTTTTGTTGATGGTTTCCTTTGCTGTACAGAAGTTTTTATTTTGGTGTGGTCCCAATGGTTTATTTTTACTTTTGTTTTTCTTGGACATCTGCTAAGGCTAATGTACAAAGGATTACTGTCTATGTTTTCTTTTAGGAGTTTTAATAGTTTCAGATCTCACATTTAGATCTTTAATCCATTTTTAGTTTATTTTTGTGTATGCTGTAAGAAAGTGGTTCAGTCTGTGTAATTCTTCTTTAAATGTCTGGTAAAATGAGACAGTGAAGCCGTGGAGTCCAGGGTTTTCTTCGTTGGGAGATTTTGATTATTGATTGAATTACCTTCCTAGTTACACATCAGGTGTAACTAGTATCATTGTCAATCTTCTATCTCTTTATGATTCATTCTCGATAGATTGTGCATTTCTAGGAATTTCTTTACTGTATCCAGAGTATCAATTCGTTGGCGTTGGAATTTTTCATGGTATTTGCCTTTACCCCTTTACACTTGGAAACTGAATGGGAAAAAATCAGAAAGGAAGTCAAGCCATGAGGGACTTTTAACTCTGGAAAATAAACTGAGGGTTGCTGGAGGGGAAGTGGGTGGGGAGTTGGGATAACTGGGTGATGAGCGTTAAGGAGGGCGTGTGATGTCATGAGCCCTGGGTGTTATATGCAACTGATGAATTACTGAAAACTACATCTGAAACTAATGATGTATTTATTATGTTGGCAAATTGAATTAAAAAAAAAAGAGGGATGTCTAGGTGGCTCAGTAGAGAGTGTCTGCCTTTGGCTCAGGGTGTGATCCTGGGTTCCTGGGATGGAGTCCCGCATTGGGCTCCTCATGGGGAGAACTGCTTCTCCCTCTGCCTGTGTCTCTGCCTCTTTCTCTGTGTCTCTCATGAATAAATAAATAAAATCTTTTTAAAAATGTTCCCTCTTTCATTTCTGATTTTAATTGTTTGATTATTCTCTCGTTTTTTCTTAGCCAGTCTAGCTAAAGCTTTGTCCATGTTGTTGAATTTTTCAAAGAACCAACTCTTGGTTTTGTTGATTGTTGCTATTGTTTCTTTTAAAAAAATTCTTTATTTTGTTTATTTCTGCTTCAACCTTTATTATTTTCTTCCTCTGCTAGTTTTGGGTCAGTTTGTTCCCTTTTTTCCCCCTAGTTTCTTAAGGTGTGAAGTTAGGTTGTTGATCTGATTTTTCCTCTTTGTAATGTAAATGCTCACAGCTACAAATTTCCCTCTGAGTACTGCTTTGGCTGCATCTTGTGAGTCTTGGCTTGTTGTATTTTCACTTCCATTTAATTTCTAATTTCACTTCCAAATAGTTTCTAATTTCTCTTGTGACCTCCTCTTTGACCGATTGGTTGTTTAAGAATCGTAATCTCCATAAATTTCTAGATTTTCCAGGTTTCCTTCTGCTACTGATTTTTTAGTTTTGTGGTTGGAAAAGTACTTTGTATGATTACAGTCTTTGCAAATTTCCTAAAACTTGTTTTGTGGCCTAATATATGGTCTACCATAGAGAATGTTCCCTGGGCACTTGAAGAAAATGTCTATTGTGCTGTCATTGGGTGGAGTGTTTTGTGTATATTTATTAACCCAGCTAGGCTCTAGTATGATTCAAGTCATTCTTCTCCTTAATGTTCTCCTTTCTGATTTCCTATTGATTATTGGAAGCGGATTATTGAATCTTCTATTACTGGGTTGCTATTTCTCCCTTCAAGTCTATCAATGCTTGCTTCACATATTTAAGAGCTCTGATGCTGGCTGCATAAATATTTATAATCACTATATCTTCTCAGTGAAGTGAATGACATATTTTGTTGCCATACAGTTTGCATTTTATAAAGTCAAATATATCAAGTCTTACTTTTATGACTTATGAGTTTTCATCTTGTTTAGAGAGACCTTACCCACTTTGGCATCAAAAGATGCATTAACCAATGCTTCCTTCAAAGGCATTGTTGTTTTTTAACAACAATGTTGTATTGTTGTAATGTTGTTTTACCGTGTGATCTAACCAGAGTTTCAAACACCAATATTTACTGTGGGTGTGAGTCTTTAACACTCTGTCTGATTGTGAACAATCACAATCCCCATGGGGAGCCCTGAGCACAGTGCCCCCAGACCAGGCATGAGTGTAGACCCCAGAGCTTCTTCCTTGTTGAATGATCTACCTGGCTTAGTCTCTTCTCTTTCCTCTTTGCTTGTCACACTCCTACCAATACCTAAACAATTAATTAGGTATCCTGACCCACTTTCAGAGAAGCCCATCTCCTGCCATTGCTGACTTTCCATGTCTGTTATTAAACTGTGGGTTTCAGCCAGCATTTCATCTTGCCTAGCACAGTGCCTGGATGATGTACATGCCCAATGCATATGAATTAAGTAAATACATGAATCTTACTACGATCCAGACCCCACACATATAGAGGAGACCTCAAGATAAGAAGATTAGGGACGTGCTCCTCACACTCATGCTTGGGCCAGGTCCACAATTCTTTAATGTCATCTAGGGAGGGGGCCTGACCTGAAAGAGTATGGTTGAACCCAGAAAGCCAGTCATTTCTGCATGGGGTTCACCATCTTTCCCATGAAGAGAGGAATGTTGGTGTTCTCATCCTTGATGATGACTAAGAAGGGCCAGTTGAACAAGATGGACAGATGCTTAGACCAGGTGTTCTCTTCTGAAGGGATGACTCCAGAATATTCTGTTACATTCTCATCGATGCTCAGCATAGCCTTATGCATGGCCTGGAGGGAAGAGACAGACGGACCTGTTTGAGGCAGAGACAGGCTTCACCATCTCCCACCCAGAGCGGGGAACAAAGCCCAATGTGATGAGATGAGAGCTGTTCTGGGGCCTCAAGGAGGGGATCTTTCCAAAGCCCCATTGAAAACTTGGGTATTCCTAGCATTTCCTTGAAATAAGACTGAAAACAATGACAAATGAGCAGAATTGCTGGCTGGGTGTCTACCATTTGAGCATTTTTATTAAAGGATCACAACATTCACAACTGAATCATCATGCTGTAGTAGAAAAAATATGACTTTCCATCACAAGGATCTGGGTTTAAATCCCATTTTTCCCCCTAACTAACTGTGTCACTTCAAGGAGATGACTACTCTTCTCAAAACTCTGATTTCCTATATGAGAAAATGAGACCTATCCCGTATGGACTCCCAGGACTACTAAGGTGCTTCATGTGAGGAGCCTCAGTAGCATAGGTGCTCAATAAACATATATGAGTGCATAATGCATGTGTGCGCCTGCGTATGCATGTGTGTGTGTGTGTGTTTATGTGTATGTGTGAATGGGACCTAATAAGTCAGAGTTCTTTCTCTAGTAATTATGGGTCAACTGGTTACCTAACATCTTTGAGGACACTTCTCCTTAACCATTTTCCCCTATGGGTCTGGCTCCTTCTTTGTGTCTCATGATCATACCCAGGCCTCTCTCCTTCCTGGCAGGTCCTTCCCCATCCACGGCCTCCCTCCCTGCAGGCACACAGGCCTTCACCACCTTCCCAGGCCTCTTCTGACTCCACTGGCCGACCCTCACTTCTCCTTCCTCACCAGCCTCCACCGCCTCCCTGGGAAGCAGCCACAGCCTCAGCAGGGAGACTTCCCTGACCTTCATCCCAATGGCTCCTGCCTTGGTTCCAGTTTCAGATGTCCAGTGCCCTGGGGCCCAGGACTCGGAGAGGGACTTTCCCTGTGCCTAGTCCACACCAGCACTCAGATCCCAGCCGGCAATTGAACTGTGGTTGTGTCTTTGGTCACCTGCAACTTTCCTGAATAAATGGCCTCCCTAGGTGAAATCCCTCGTTAACTCAGACTCAGTAGTTGGCCAATAGCTCCTGGTGTCACTGACACAGGGGACAAAAGTCCTTTGAAATCCCTGAGCCCAAGCCTGTCTTTGTAAATATGGGTCCATGGAGGCCCAAAAGAGGGAAAGCCCTGGCCAAACATGACACAGAGGGTCAGTGACACAAGCACAGAGGAAATCCCCAAAATGCTAGAAGCTCTTGAGGCCACCTCCTCCAGGGTCACCTGCCCACACTCCTGTTTGAGTGGTTCCAACGGCCCTCCTGGGGGACCTCAGTCTGCAGGTGTGCTTGTGTCCCTCTGTCCCTTCCCCCAGACCCCCTGTGAGCTGTGTCCTTGGACACCTGGCGACAACCCACCTTGGACAGCATCAAGGGCCCTTCCTCAGTGATCTCAGAGAGGTCAGCCTCGGCGCTGAAGACCTTGGTGATGCCCATTTTGCTCAGGACGCTTTTCAGATCGTAGGTTCCAGAGATGGACAGTTTGGGCAAGCGCAAACTGGCAGACCTGTCAGGACGGTTGGGAAACAAAGGGGTTTCACAGTTGAGTGCTTCATTTCTGGCTGTTTCTCCCGCTCAGTGGCCCCTCTCCCTGTCCACATGAAGACTGGGGTGTGCATGGGTTTATCCTATTTCTAGCTTCTCCAGCCCCTGGGGCAAGAGAAGCACAGGGGTGGGCTTGTCCTGTAAAGTCACAGGCACTGTGTCCTGCCTCCTCTGAGCAGCCCTCCAAGGCACTCCCCTGGGGAGCCCTGAGCACACTGCCCTGCAGGGTCAGGTGCCCCCAGACCAGGACTTCTCCGGGGGGAACATCGGTGTGGTGCGGGTGGCGGGGGACATTAGCTCAGTGAGGCATGTGTGAGTGCAGGGGCTGAAAGCTCAGCTGTCCCCTCCCAAGGGGACAATATGTGGTCCCAGAAGGGTCTTCCAGAGTGAGGAGGAGGCTTGACGTGACCAGATCTGGGATGTGCCCCACCTGGTTCTCCTTCCTCGACCTTGGTGCAAGGAGCACAGGACTGGGGGGCAGGGCTGGGGGTAGGAGAGGTCTTCAAATACTCTTTCAAGCGTAACTTTATGCTCCTTGTATTTTCACATTCACTGGTGTGTGTGCGTGTGTATTGTGCGTTGTTCCTGATAGTAACTGTGTTCATTCTACTTGCAATGTCTTTGATTCCTTTTGCGTGTTCATGCACCTCATGCATACGTGCAAATGCGTTGTGGGGCACACACGATAGAGCGTTCCCGGGGCTTGGGCACCACATGGCTAGGAGCTGTGCACTAGTCCGGGCTGCAGGCTCTCGTGTCGCTTCATTCCGGGGACCTCATCAAACCGCCCCGGTCTAGCGACAGAGGAACCCAGACCTTGCTCTGTGTCCCCCTTCTCGGTTCCCTGAGGCATGTGCTAGCCCTGGGACAGGGGAGGGCCGTGTCCACGGTGGGGCAGGGAGTCCCCCCGGAACAGGCCTGGAGCCCTGTGCCGTGTGAGTGTTGCGGGCCCGTGTCTGGAGCACGGAGTCGGGCGCAGTGGTGCGGCCCCCGGGGTGTGTGTCCAGCCTCCCCGCCTGGCCAGGCCTGCCGTGGCCGCTCCCTGGTCATTCTCCAGTTTGAGGATCACCTGGCTTGTCTTTTTTCCAGGAACTTGGCCAGGACCTCCTTGGCCAGCTTGCTCTCCAGCTGCTGCCTCTTCCTGAGGTTGGGCAGGATCAAGAAGGCGCTGACTCTGCCCTGGCAGCTCTGCCTCAGCAGCCAACTGGAAAGCTCCTTTTCCCAGTGGAGGTCAAACATGCCCAGGCGGCTCATCATGAGCACCTTGATTTTGGTGTTTTCACTCACGTAGAAGTTTCCTTCCACGATGTGCTCAAACTTGAAGTTATCCTCCCATTTGCCTGGAAAGTTGAAAGTGGGAGATGTGCATAAGCGTGCCAGGAGGAGTGCCCAGGTCAGGCGCTTGTCTCTGAGGCTCAGCTGCATCACCTGTCAATTGGGGTTACAAGGATCCCATCAGGTTACTGAAAGGCTTCATGGGCTTGTACTGAGGCTAGAGGAGGTTCTAGAATGTATATACTGCAGAAGCCACATGGCACCAACTTGGGTGGACAGAGCAAGCATTTTGATGTGGATTTGATGTTGGCTTGTGGATGGCCTGAAGATGATTAACGAAAATTATTAGGTGTAGTTGGAAACTCCCGAAGTCCTACTCAGCACCTCACTGTCCACATACCCTTGCCCCTTTTTGTGGGAGGTTCTTGTCATTCAGGGAATCCCTCTCGCCCCCACTCCAAGGCCTTCCCTGGACCACTGTGTAGGACGCAGGTGCCTGGGCAGCTGCCCCCGACCCCCACGTCAAGAGAACCTCCTGTCTGGGCAAGTCAGAGTGGGAGGATGCCTCAGGGACCCCTGCGCCCAACTCTCCCATTGGACAGAGATGGACACTGAGGCTGGAGAGGGGCAAGACCTTCCAGAAGCCCTCCAGCAGAGCCAAGAGACCTGCCCACCCTGGCCCCGGGCTCTCCATCATCCTGTTGCCTCCAGAGCGAGGAGCCCGCACAGTGAAGGAGGCAGCTCTGGCCTGGCTCTTCCCTTCCCTGCCCCAGCCCCTGTTCCTCTACCTCACAGTGCCCTCTGGGGCCTCCCAGGCCCCCCACATGGCCATCCCTTAGGGAGGAGGTCAGGCTGGGTTTCAAGGTCAGCTGAGCACCTGCTGTGTGAGCGTGAGATCCCGTGTTCCTTGTAAGGTGTTCAGTCCCCACAGAAACCTGACAACAAGGGTACTATCATGCCCTTATTGCAGAGAGGAAGCTGGAACCTCAAAGTGGTGCAATGACTTGCCCACAGTCACGTAGCTAATAATCAGCAGAGGAAGGATTGGAAACCTGGTGTTTCTGACTCCAAAGCTGTCCCTCCTTCCACTGCACTGGCGTTGTCACAAATGTGACCCAAGAAACCTCATTCCCTCCTACACTCTCCTAAAGCTGCTTATTTGACCTCCCTCCTTGGTAGAGATTGACAGGGCATAGTGGGACATTAAAGGCTCTGAAAAATCCTGCAGAGAAGATGACAATAAGACTGTCCAACTTATCATCTCCTGACCTTAGTTGATCACAAAAAGTATGACAGTGGTTGTGTGTGGGGAAACTGAGTCACGCATGCAGAGATGCACCGCCATATCCCATCCTGCACTTCCCAGTAAAGCTTAGACTGGTTAGAATATTTTTGCGTGTTTCCTTTCAAACCAGCTCAGGCTGGTGGTAAAACCTATCGTGAAAGAATGTAATTCACCAGAATAAGAGTTGTGTCTCTGTCAAGATCTTGGACCAAATCCACAATTTTTCCTTGGGTTCCCTTCTCTATGTACTGGTTGATCTGTTTCGTGGCCTCCTCTGTGTCTCTGAAGTTGACGGAGAAGTGATACAGCTTTGTGACATCCTCCAAAAACTCATGCACTTGCTTCAGATTTTTATCCATGAATAACACACTTGTGCTGGTCAGCTGGAACTGGCTGGCTGACAAGTTGAAGGTGTCAAGGAAATGCTGCAAGCATTGTGGGTATTGGCCTTAGCTGTCTCCTTGAAGTTAAAATCTAGGCCCTGTAGGATCTGGGTGCCAGTGTTCCCTTTGGTCCCCAGGGAGAGCTTTGTGAAGGCTGTAGCGATGCTCACGGGGGAGAAGAAGATGTTGTTGTTGGATTTTGGGGCCAGTCTGCGGTACAGGCTGAAGGCAAAGTTGTCCAGTTTGGTGGCTATGTTGGGGAAGCGTCCATGCTGATGGAGACTGTGATCCTGCCTGGGGGCGAGCAGGGAGCCAGGAACCTGATAGCACAGACCTGCCAGCAGGAGGAGAACCCAGGGGATGGAGGATGGCATTGTCCTGCAAGAGAGGGAGAGAGGGAGAGAGGGAGAGAGGGAGAGAGGGAGAGAGAGAAGGGGCACCCGCCCAGGTCAGGCCACGCGGTTGAGTCCCCCGGCCGCTGACTGACACCATGTAGAACACAGAGTTTGCTGAACCTCTCCTGTGTCCCGGCCCCGGCCAAGCACTTTCCTACGTCCTCATCACAGGACAGAACAGTAGCAAGGCCCTCGCAGGGCTCGCCACGTGCCGACCCCTGTTCTAGGCACTGCGCCGTCTCATCTCGTTGCCCTCTTGTAATGACCTATGACCTGGGACAGTTGTCCATTCTCTGATGAGGAGACCGAAGGCCAGAGAGGTTTAAGCCACCTGCCCAAGGCCACAGAGCAGGAAAGTAGCAGGAGGAGAATCACAGACCCGGGCCAGCTGGGTGATGGGAGTTCACGCTCTTGACGGCCGTACAACCACCTGCAGTGGCCCTTGCCCTGTGTGCAAGCGCCATGCTCCTGTTTTGCATAATGGGAAATTGAGGCACAGGAAGCATGATGTACGGGTGCACGATTACCCAGGAAGCAGGTACAGGGATGACTGGATCTGGAATAGTCCCCCGTTGGCCCCCATTGGCATGAGGCTGTTGTCCGGAAGGGGTAAGCACTTGCCCAGTGACACAGAGACAGAAACCCAACCTGGCTGACTGTGGCCCAAACTCTCCCTGACTCCCTACACTTCCTGCTCCCTTTCCTTGTAGCTGCTGCTGCCCTCGGGTAGAGGCATCTGAGCCTGGCGTGGATTATGATCTGACCCTACAATGTTCCGAGTCTGGGGGATGCTGCTGACAAAAGCACAGAGGCCCCTTCACCTCACGGTGCTCAGAGGCATTAACTTCTGTTTCGATGACTTGGGGCTTGGAGAGCACGCAGTTCAGGGACTTTCTGAAGGCCACACAGCTGGCCAAGCAGCGCTGGCACCAGGCAGGTCTGCAGGCTTTGTGCCTGGTGCTCTGTACAAGGTCAGGTTCGCCTGATAACTACCTCCCTGAAGCGGGAACTTGGCTGCTTCTGAGGCTGAGCACAGCGGGAGTCAGGGGTCTCAAGCTCAGTACCATTGATACTCTGAGCTGGAAGATTCTATGCTGTGAGGGGCTGTCCCGTGCATTAGAGGATGTTTAGACGCATCCTAGACAAAACTTGATGCCAGTAGCAATGTCCCCACTTGCAGGTATGACAATCAAAAAATTGTCAGACGTTTCCAGTGTCCTCTGGGGTCAAAGTGCCCTTGTGCAGGGGGAGGAGGGATTCAAGGCCGTGTGTCCTTGGGAGGCCTCCTTTTCCCTAGGTGGACAGACGTCTCATTTCAGAGCAGGTCTGGGTCAAGTGAGTTCATTGTTCATTGGGGCACAGAGTCCACTGGTCCCAGTTAGTTTGGGGTGTCCATGCTTCTTGGGTGGGAGCCCTGTCAGCGGGGAGGTCTCAGGATTCTGCTATGACATTTTGTGGCAGGCTTTCAGGACACCACAGCAAATCTCCTCACCTGACACTCAGATGCCCCTGTGTTTCTTCTGCCCTGGGAGTTTTATGACAAGCTCTTCTGAGTGTCAGGGCTGTTCCTCCCAAACACTCACGCACAGCTATAGCCCCTAGGAGCCTTTCTTGAGCTGGCCTCACGATGAGTCCCAGATCTAAGCCCCCAAATCGTCTGTGGTCCCCACAGCCAGCTCACCTACACCCCTGGACACCACCCGAGTCCCTGCCTGTGCTTGGATGGCAGCGGCTTTGGAGACGCTGGACCCTCAAGGGGACAGAGGGGTGACGTGGTGGGGAGGAAGTGGTTAAAAGCCCACTTTTTAGCTTCAGACAGACCTGGGTTCTAACCTGCTTCGCTCATTCACTAGCTGCGGACGCAGAGCAAAAATTTTTCATCTCTCTGATCCTCCTCTTTAAAATGAGATTGTTGGAGATGCGAGGGAAGCCGGGCTAGCGGTCAAAACTCACGGCCAGAAGGGACCCGAGAGATCCACTTTTGGGGGGAAGAGGGTAGTGGGTTTCGCAAACGAAAACTTTTACAATCAGTAAGGGGCCAACGAGTGGGAGAAGGGCCATGAACCTAGATAAGAAAGGGGAGGAGGTGACAGACAAGATAGCAGGGTTATCTGAGGAGTTAATGAATACACTTCAAACTTGCAGAGGAGGAGTTCCAGTGACAAGACCAAGGCCAAGGTCCACTGTGCGGGGGGTGGGGGTGGGGTGCAGGGAGTGGTGGGGGGGACCATGGGCCATCCTTTGGAAATCTGGGGAGCAGGCTACCCTGGGGGAAAGCTAAAAGGGCATGGGCATTCTCCAGTAAGATAGTTAAGTGAAGGGCATGGAATCTACAGGGCAAGGTCAAGGACTCTGGCTCTGGCTGGAGTTGAAAAGGAGCCACGTAAGACAGAAGGATCCCGACGCATGTTGGAGAAGCGTGTTGAGGAGCATGGAAGGGACCCTCCAAGGGGACTTGTCCCTGCCACCTGCAGGTGGGAGAGACACAGGTGAAGACCACCTGGACCACAGGGTCCTTTCCAAACCTGGGGAGGGTGGGAGAAGGCGAAGGCAATCCCCCAGCAGCCCCACCCAGCAGCATGCATCGCGATAGCGGGCCTACTATGTGCTGGGGGCCTTTGAATGGCGTGATTCCATCCTCCCCACTGGTGGTGCTGAGCAGAACGGCCAAGGCTCCGCTGCCTGCCTGCCAGTCCTGAGCCCGGCAAATCAGAGCCAAACCTATCGGTGCCTCAGTTTGCTCCTCTGCTGAGTGGACATAATAATCCTGTCACAGGGGCCCCCACCTCGCTGACCATGTCAGTTCAGGAGGAGGCTGATGGGAAGGGACTCACTCAGTAGAATGCACTGGTTGCCCAGAGAGGCTGGCTGGGCTGGCCGCTCACTGCAGGTGTCTCGCAACGGCTCCTGGGGCTTCCCTTATTTATAGGGCAGTCTCAGGGGACTGGGACACCCAGTCCTGTGGGCCCACAACCACGTCCACTGCAGGAAATCAGCCTGGGGGGCTTCCAGAGTGCAGCCTGGGCATGCCTGATATCATCGGAGGGCCTTGCTGTTCTCCTTTGAAATGGCCTAGTCCAGCAGAATCAGCAGGTGCAAGAGCCATCAGAAGGGTGGGGTGCTGGGAGCCCCATGGCCATGCAAGACTAAGTATTTATTTCGTCTTGATGCTGTCCTCACAGAGCTGTTGAGAGGAGAAAATGAATTATAATCCCCCCAGAGCCTAGAATTGTGTCTGATACATGATTGACCTCTGCTGAGCATCAACCGTCTGATGTCACTGGACTTGTGACTGCCAGGGACTCAGCCCTTGGAATCTTCACATTGGGAGCTGGAGTCCATGTCCTTTGGGCTCCAAAGTCTGTCTGGGCACAGAAAGGAGGTGACGGGCACCTGCCAAGTGCCGAGGCTCAGGAGAATCATGGGGAAGATCTGCACTGGGCTGCCCTGAGGTGCTTAGTATCTTAAAGAATATCAAGACCCTTGGAACCTTAGTGCTCCCATTTTACTGGTGAGAAAAGCGAGGCTCCCAGAGGGGTGGTGACTTCCCCAGCTCCCAGGGCATGTTAGTTTGTGGTAGAGCCGTGACAAGATCCCAAGGCCATCTGACCCCCAGCTCAGGTCTTCACGAACAAAATGTGCAAATATCTGTCGTTCATCCCTCTGCTGATTTTCTGCCCCCAAATCAAGAGTCAGAGGAAGTCAGACATGTGCGTAAGTAATCAGAGAGATTTCTTTTACTCTGCCCTTACCAGCCCTCCTGAAATGCGGCCCGAGTAATACAGCGCGGAAGTGACTTCCAGCACAGGGAGTGGGCACCTGTCGTGGAAAGGCAGCTTTGACTTCTAAGAACAAATGTCCCTGGTCACTGGCCGTCAGCCCCGCTGGGGCCAGGCCCTCCCTGCAGGACTGTCTGTCCCCCTGTTACCTTGGGCCCCGGGGACTCAGCCCTGCCTCCCGAGAGTCTCCGGCACCTGCTCACCTGGGCAGAGCCCTTGGCCACCATGCCTCAGCTGACGTTAGGCCAGACAGGTGCATCCAGTGTGGACCGGGAGGTTGGACTCGCCCCTGAGATCTGAGATGGACGGGACAGCCTGGGCCTGAGCACGGCACCTGATTTCTAGGCCTGTGCCGGGCAGATCGTCTAACCTCTGTCCGTAAATGGGGGATAATGAATTGTAGCCTGTGTCCTTCGGGGATTGGGCTTGAGGGTCAGCCTAGACAGTGAATGCAGTTCAAAGAACAGGCAGAGCAGAAGCTTCTCCTGTCCTCTTACCACAAGGCTGCCTTGATGGTTTGCCCACCCGGGAATGGACCCTGTTGGTTCCCAGGAGCCAGTCAAGTGCTCCCTGGGGACTTGAATTGGGTTTCTGCCACCAGAGCCCAGACACATGTAACTGCAGGCCATTCTCTGAAGTGGAATGATGGTTTCTTAGGTGAGTGCCCTCAGCGCATCCACCTTCTTGGTCTTTCCCTGGGCTCCAGGGGTCCAGCTGGCCTTTGCATCTGCTCCCTCCCTCCCCAGTGTGGGTGTGTGCAGTGTGATGCAGCCTGTTTGCTGAAGGCTGTGAGCTCTTCAACCTCCGGTGGGAAGGGCTCCCACAAGTCAGCTGCTTTCCCTCCGGGGCAGAGGGTGTTTTGTCGTGCAGGTGTCCTCGGCAGGTGGCTGTGCCCCCCAGCATTTCTCACGGTGGGGCAGGAATCTAGCTTGTGGTTGTCTGGGAGGGAGCGTGGGTGATGCGGTGAGGTGTGCAGGGACAAGTAGCGCTCCCAAAGCCAGCTCTGCCACTTATTAGCTCCGTGACCTTGAGCAAGACAGGCAGCCTTTCTGAGCCTCAGTTTCTTCCTCTGGAGAATGGGCACATGAGAGCAGAGCCGCTCCACAGCGCTGCTAGGAGGAGGAAACGGGAAAATGCCTGCTTAGCCCCTTGCAGGGCACCAGGCTTACAGGGGAGCTCATGAATGTCACCAATGTCGTCCCTTACATCGGCACCTGGCTCTGCTCCCCTTTGAAAGGTGTTTTGAGTCCCTGCTTGGAAGCATACACCAACTCAAAATGGGTGTTTAACCGTGATGAAGATGCGAGGCCCAGAGAGGCTTGGCGACTTTGCTAACGTCACACAGCTGGGACGCTGCCAACTCTGAACTTGCTCTCACTCTGGCCTCGTTTCAGGTGTCTGACAACGGTTGTCTCGGGCATGGAACTTGCGCAGGTTCGCAGTGTCCAGCCAGAGAAAAATCAGGACGACATTAGACTTCCCTGGGAGGCAGCTGAATTTTTATCCATTATATTGAATTATGTGGAGTTGCACACATGTGGCCATTCTGACTTAAAAGGTTTAAATATTAAATAAATAAATAAATAAATAAATAAATAAATAAATAAATAAATAAATAAATGATTTAAATATCATATGATTCCACCCAGTTGTGTAGATATACATTCGGTCCCCATGAGTGACTTAGGTGGGAATTACTGTTTTTTTACGGGATGGGGCAGTCCTTCCCAGGGACAAGGGCTCCCTTGGGCTGGGTTCCTGCAGGACCTCCTGACCGCCGTAATAACCCTTCAGTGGGGACTCTGTAGGATGAGAAAGAGCCACATGGCCCTTAGTGAAAGGGCTGCTCCTGGGATGGCCACTAGCTGTGGTGTGGGAGTTGTGGTTTCCCTCTGAGGACCAGGGGGAGGGCCACGGGGCAGGATCAAGGCAAGATGAAAAATGTCTCCTGTCAGAGCTTAGTCAAGGGAGGGCAGGTAGGGCTAGTGGGGCTGATGGCCTACTTCCCCTCCCACGACCATGAAATCATTGTAATAACTTTGCAGAGCCACAACTTGGCCACATGATTGGGAAGAAGACGACACACAGGGTAAGTGTCTTGGAGGGTGGGGCTGGCAGTTCGGGATGAGTC
Source organism: Canis lupus familiaris (assembly GCF_011100685.1). Taxonomy (NCBI): domain Eukaryota; kingdom Metazoa; phylum Chordata; class Mammalia; order Carnivora; family Canidae; genus Canis; species Canis lupus. The sequence goes on from NC_049229.1 coordinate 63,712,732, forward strand.
TGAGCAGGTGACGCAGACCAGGACCCAGAGACCCACCTGGAGAGAAGAGGAAGTGGAAGACCGGTATTGTGTCTGAAGGTCCCTGAGCAGAGACGGAAGGACAAAGACGGAAGATGTGTATTCCCAGCCTAGCCCCATGGAGAAAGTCTCCGGGAAGAATCAACCCTGGGGGGGTGCGTGGGTGGCTCAGGTGGTTAAGCCTTTGCCTTCAGCTCAGGTCATGGTCCCAGAGTATTGAGATCAAGCCCTATGTTGGGCTTCCTGCTCAGCAGGGAGTCTGCTTCTCCCTTCCCTCTGCCTCCCCGCCTGCTCATACTTTCTCTCTCTCTCTCTGTCAAATAAATAAATAAAATCTCAAAAGAAAAAAAAAAAAGAATCAACCCTAGCTTTTGGCAGGAAAGACCTTTGAGTGATGGGAGCCCAAGCTTAGCTTAGGTGACAGGGTGGGATGAGAAGGGGACCGAATATTGTCTCTTTACGGCTGGAGATGGGGCAGCTCCGAGCCCCTGTGTGAGCTGAAGGCTCTGGGAGCCACAGGGAGGCAGCCTCGTGGTCGGTGCTGGCAGCCATGCAGGCCGAGGGGCTCTCAGGGGGGGTCACTCTGCACACAGCGGGCCTGGGGGGCTTAGCAAGAGGAGGAGGCTGGTGGAGGTGGGAGCTGCAGGTTGGTATCTGAGCCCTTGCCATGCCCCTTGGGGATTCCCAGGTAAGATTCGAGCCTAGAGCTTTTCCACAGTGACTGGGGCAAAGGCAACCCTTCCTCCCAGCCTCGCAGGGCACCCAGACAGTGTAGACGCCTCATGCAGAATAAGACAGCAGGTGCACAGTGATGGCTGGGACCTCCCCCCCACCCCCACCTCTGCCTCTCGCCTCCTGGGGTTGGAGACAGAGACTCAAGACATGAGGGGCTGAAGGAGTCACATGTCACACTGGAGCCTGGGGTGGGTCACTCTTTAATGGTATCTGGAAGGGACCTGACCCACAAGGCAGTTACTTTTGGGTGGGGTTCACCACCTTTCCCATGAAGAGGGGACTCTTGGTGTCTCTGTCGACGATGATGATGAGGAAAGGCTTGTTGAAGTCGACACTGGGCGGCATGGACATGGGGATGGCTTCCAGAAAGGTGGCTCCCGCAGCTTCAGTCCCTTTCTCGTCGATGGTCAGCACGGCCTTGTGCAGCCCCTGTGGGGATGGAGCACAGCAGGCTGATCTGAGTGGGGTGCTCCCCTTCCCTGGCCTGGGAGCAGGGCCCAGGGAGGGGCTCACTCAGGCCTCTCTCCCTCCTGGCAGGTCCTTCCCCATCCACGGCCTCCCTCCCTGCAGGCACACAGGCCTTCACCACCTTCCCAGGCCTCTCCTGACTCCACCGGCCGACCCTCACTCTCCTTCCTCACCAGCCTCCACCGCCTCCCTGGGAACCACAGCCTCAGCAGGGAGACTTCCCTGCCCTTCGTCCCCATGGCTCCTGCCTCGGTTCCAGTTTCAGATGTCCAGTGCCCTGGGGCCCAGGACTCGGAGGGGGACCTTCCCTGTGCCTGGTCTACACCAGCACTCAGATCCCAGCCGGCAATTGAACTGTGGTTGTGTCTTTGGTCACCTGCAATTTTCCTGAATAAATGGCCTCCCTAGGTGAAATCCCTCGTTAACTCAGACTCAGTGGTTGGCCAATAGCTCCTGGTGTCACTGACACAGGGGACAAAAGTCCTTTGAAATCCCTGAGCCCAAGCCTGTCTTTGTAAATACGGGTCCATGGAGGCTCAAAGGAGGGAAGGCCCTGGCCAAACATGACACAGAGGGTCAGTGACACAAGCACAGAGGAAATCCCCAAAATGCCAGAAGCTCTTGAGGCCACCTCCTCCAGGGTCACCTGCCCACACTCCTGTTTGAGTGGCTCCAACGGCCCTCCTGGGGGACCTCAGTCTGCAGGTGTGCTTGTGTCCCTCTGTCCCTTTCCCCAGACCCCCTGTGAGCTGTGTCCTTGGACACCTGGCGACAACTCACCTTGGACAGCATCAAGGGCCCTTCCTCAGTGATCCCAGAGAGGTCAGCCTCGGCGCTGAAGACCTTGGTGATGCCCATTTTGCTCAGGACGCTTTTCAGATCGTAGGTTCCAGAGATGGACAGTTTGGGCAAGCGCAAACTGGCAGACCTGTCAGGACGGTTGGGAAACAAAGGGGTTTCACAGTTGAGTGCTTCATTTCTGGTTCTTTCTCCCACTCAGCGGCCCCTCTCCCTGTCCACACGAGGACTGGGGTGTGTGTGGGTTTATCCTATTTCTAGCTTCTCCAGCCCCTGGGGCAAGAGAAGCACAGGGGTGGGCTTGTCCTGTAAAGTCTCAAGTGCTGTGTCCTGCCTCCTCTGAGCAGCCCTCCAAGGCACTCCCCTGGGGAGCCCTGAGCACACTGCCCTGCAGGGTCAGGTGCCCCCAGACCAGGACTTCTCTGGGGGGAATGTCGGTGTGGTGTGGGTGGCGGGGGACATTAGCTCAGTGAGGCATGTGTGAGTACAGGGGCTGAAAGCTCAGCTGTCCCCTCCCGAGGGGACAATGTGTGGTCCCCAGAAGGGTCTTCCAGAGTGAGGAGGAGGCTTGACGTGACCAGATCTGGGATGTGCCCCACCTGGTTCTCCTTCCTCGACCTTGGTGCAAGGAGCACAGGGCTGGGGGGCAGGCCTGGGGGTAGGAGAGGTCTTCAAATGCTCTTTCAAGCGTAACCTTATGCTCCTTGTATTTTCACATTCACTGGTGTGTGTGCGTGTGTATTGTGCGTCCTTCTGGATAGTAACTGTGTTCATTCTACTTGCAATGTCTTTGATTCCTTTTCCGTGTTCATGCACCTCATGCATGCGTGCAAGTGCTTTGTGGGGCACACACGATAGAGCGTTCCTGGGGCTTGGGCGCCGCACGGCTAGGAGCTGTGCACTAGTCCGGGCTGCAGGCTCTCGTGTCGCTTCACTCCGGGGACCTCATCAAACCGCCCCTGTCTCGTGACAGAGGAACCCAGACCTTCCTCGAGGCGCCCCCCAACGTGCACTGGGCTGCTGCTCTTCCAGCCGGGTCCCGGCGGGCCCTTCCCATCTAGCCCTGAGCTCTCCGGCCTCTAACTCCACAGCCACGCTCCCCTTGCCCGCAGCCCATGTCCCCCTTCTCGGTTCCCCAGGGCAGGTGCTGGCCCTGGGACAGGGGAGGGGCAGTGCCCACTGGTGGGGCAGGGAGTCCCCCAGGAACAGGCCTGGAGCCCTGTGCCACATGAGTGACACAGGCCTGTGTCTGGAGCACAGGGTCGGCACAGTGGTGCGGCCCCCGGGGTGTGGGTCCAGCCTCTCCCCGACCCCAGCCGGGCCTGCCGTGGCCGCTCCCGAGTCGTCCTCCAGTTTGAGGATCACCTGGCGTATCTCTTTTCCAGGAACTTGGCCAGGACCTCCTTGGTCAGCTTGCTCTCCAGGTGCTGCATTTTGCCCTCGTCGGGCAGGATGAAGAAGGCGGTGGCGTTGCCCACGTACTCCATGAGCAGCACCCAGCTGGAGAGCGTGGCACAGTGCTGGATGTCGAACATGCCCAGGCGGCTCATCATGGGCACCTTGACCGTGGTGTGCTCATCCACGTGGAAGTCCTCCTCCGTGGTATGCTCCACCTCGAAAGGCTTCTCCCATTTGCCTGCAGAGAAGGGAGGGTGGGCATCAGCCGGAGGAGGGAAGAGGGTTGGATACGATGGGGGGATTAAGAAAAAATAAGTGGGAAATATCAGAAAGGGAGACAGAACATGAGAGACTCCTAACTCTGGGAAACGAACTAGGGGTAGTGGAAGGGGAGGTGGGCGGGGGGTGGGGGTGACTGGGTGACGGGCACTGAGGGGGGCACTTGATGGGATGAGCATTGGGTGTTATTCTGTATGTTGGCAAATTGAACACCAATAAAAAATAAATTTAAATTAAAAAACAAAGAAGCCCTGAGCCTCCTGCCGAGATCCTTCTCTTTGAACCTGTTTGTAAAGCAGGTTCTGTAAAACCAGGGCTACGATGAATGGTCTACTGAAGGACTTTTGTGAGAATAATGCAAGACCAGAGTAGGATCCAGAATGCCTACACTATAGAGGCTAAGGGATGCCCATCTGGATGTGCAGAGCAAGCATTTTTATTTGTATTTTGTGCTCACTAATTTGAGGGCGACTTGGGAGATTCTAAGTGAAAATTATTGGCCTCAGTTCTATTGACCCTGACCACCTCCCCATCCGAGTCCCCTGCCCCTTGTTTGTGAGAGGTTCTTGTCATTCAGGGAATCCCTCTCGCCCCCACTCCAAGGCTTTCCCTGGACCACTGTGCAGGACGCGGGTGCCTGGGCAGCTGCCCCCGACCCCCACGTCAAGAGAACCTCCTGTCTGGGCAAGTCAGAGTGGGAGGGTGCCCTGGGGACCCCTGTGCCCAACTCTCCCATTGGACAGAGATGGACACTGAGGCTGGAGAGGGGCCAGACCTTCCAGAAGCCCTCCAGCAGAGCCAAGAGACCTGCCCACCCTGGCCCCGGGCTCTCCGTCATCCTGTTGCCTCCAGAGCGAGGAGCCCGCACAGTGAAGGAGGCAGCCCTGGCCTTGCTCTTCCCTCCTCGCCCCAGCCCCTGTTCCTCTACCTCACAGTGCCCTCTGGGGCCTCCCAGGCCCCCCACATGGCCATCCCCCAGGGAGGAGGTCAGGCTGGGTTTCAAGGTCAACTGAGCACCTGCTGTGTGAGCGTGAGATCCCGTGTTCCTTGTAAGGTGTTCAGTCCTCATGGAAACCTGACAACAAGGGTATAATCATGCCCTTATTGCAGAGAAGAAGCTGGAACCTCAAAGTGGTACAATGACTTGCCCACAGTCACGCAGCTAATAATCGGTAGAGGAAGGATTGGAACCAAAGCTGTCCCTCCTTCCACTGCATTGAGTTTGTCAGAGACATGATCTAAGCAGCCTCATTCCCTCCCACACTCTGCTAAAGCTGCCTATTTTACCTCCCTCCTTGGTTGGGATTGACAATGCACAGTAGGACATTAAAGGCTCTGAAAAGTCCTGCAGAGGCGATGACAATTTGGGGTGCCTGAGTGACTCAGTCAAGTATCTGCTTTCACTCAGGTCGTGATCTCAGGATCCTGGGATCAAGCCCTACATCGGGCTCCCTGCTCATAGGGGAGTCTGCTTCTCCCTCTCCCTCCGCCTGCTACTCCTCTTGCTTGTGCTCTCTTTCCTTCTCTCTCTCTGTCAGATAAATAAATAACATCTTTTTTTTTTTTTAATGATGATTTGACTTTCCAACCCATCATCACCTGACCTTAGGTGATCATGGAAAGTATGACGTGGCTGTGTGTGGGAAACTGAATAACAAACACATGCAGAGACACACTGTCCTACTCATCCTGCACTGCCATGGAAAGTTTCACAACTGGGTGTTTGAGAATATTTTTGGATGTTTTTGTGGGAAATAGCTCAGGCCGGTGTTGCAACCTTACCTTTAAAGAAAATGTAATTCACCAGAGCGAAAACTGTGTCTTCGTCAAGATCTTTGACCAAATCCACAATTTTTCCTTGGGTTCCCTTCTCTACATAATTGTTGATCTGTTTCTTGGCCTCTTCAGTGTGCCTGAAGTTGATGGTGAAGGCTTCTGAGTGGTACAGGTTCCTGACATCCTCTAAAAACTTATTCAGTAGCTTTATGGTGTCGTTGATGAACAGACCGCTGCCGGTGGTCAGCTGCAGCTGGTTGTCTGGCTGGTTGAGGATGCTGAGGAGTTGATGGAAGCCTTGGTGGACTTCCCTCTCTGCTCTCTCAGTGAGGTTGAAACCGAGGCCTTGCATGATCTGGGTGTGGGTGTCCCCCTTGGTGCCCAGAGAGAGCATCGCAAAGGCTGTAGCGATGCTCACGGGGGAGAAGAAGATGTTGGTGGTATTGGACTCTTGGGCCACCTGGCGGTACAAGCTGAAGGCAAAGTCAGCCAGGTTGGGGGCAATCTTGTGGCAGGCTGGCTGGTGCTCAGGATCATCCGTCTCCTGGACAGCGTCTCCCTGGAGACCCTCAGCCAGGGATCGGGGTACCAGGCAGCACAGGCCTGCCAGCAGGAGGAGGCCCCAGGTGATGGAGGATGGCATTGTCCTGCAAGAGAGAGAGAGAGAAGGGGCACCACGCCCAGGTCAGGCCACACGGTGAGTCCCTCAGCCGCTGACTGTCACCATGTAGAACACGGAGTTCGCTGAACCTCTACTGCGTCCTGGCCCCGGCCCTGGCCAAGCACTTTCCTACGTCCTCATCACAGGATAGAACAGTAGCAAGGCCCTCGCAGGACTCGCCACATGCTGACCCCCGTTCTAGGCACTGTGCCGTCTCATCTCGTTGCCCTCTTGTAATGACCTATGACCTGGGACAGTTGTCCATTCACTGATGAGGAGACGGAAGGCCAGAGAGGTTTAAGCCACCTGCCCAAGGCCACTGAGCAGGAAAGTAGCAGGAGGAGAATCACAGACCCGGGCCAGCTGGGTGGTGGGAGTTCACGCTCTTGATGGCTGTACAACCACCTGCAGTGGCCCTTGCCCTGTGCACAAGCGCCATGCCCCTATTTTACATAAGGGGAAACTGAGGCACAATGAATATAAGAGACTGGTGCATGACTACCCAGGAATCAGACCAGATCAGGCTCAGGTACGATTGGATATGGAAAAGGGACACTTCTACTGACTCCTCCTATTGAATGGACATGAGGCTGCGGCCCAGAGAGGGTAAGACCTGCCCAGGGACACACAGCCAGAGCACACGGAGCTGCAGGGTTGTCCCCACTCACCACTCGTGGTGAGCCTTAGCCCCCAGCAGTTTCATCCACACGGAAGGGCAGCCCCACATGCATCTGTGGCCTCAGCCACACGAATGGGCTGCAGACCCTGCAGTCAGCTTACCGGCTCATTCTTGTCACCCCCTCTGTCCCAGTTCTGGAGCTGGCAGTGGTGTGGGCAGCAGAGATAACTGATTCCTCTAGTATATTGGGGGTTGTGTGATTGTGTGTAGGGGGCGCAGTGTGGAAGTCGAAAAACATCTCTTTTCTTCAGAAAGTCCTACGTTCTGATGTGGCCTCTGTCACTAGCAGCCACGCAACCCCAGACAAGCTACTTGGTCTCCCTGGTTCTCATTTTCCCTCATATAGAAAGTGAGGGTATGGGGAGAATTTCATGAAATAGGTCCATATGCCAGACCTTACGCTGATGGGCTCTAGGGGCTGGTGAGGGTTGCAAAGCAGAAGCCCTCGGTGGGCAGGCAGGGGAGGGACGTGTGTCCCATGGCTTGGGGTGGGAGGGACGCAAGAGGGAGCAGCAAGGCTGGTGGCTGAACCAGCTAGAGCAGGCCGGTCACAGTCCGTGTCACCCACAGCACCACAGAGCCCGCCCTGGCGCTCAGAGCTCCCTCTATTCCAGGGGTGCGCCCGCCAGGGGCCACCAGTCGGCACCCCCTAGGTACAACCTGGTCCCCTGCACAGATGGAGAAACTGAGACCCGAGCACTGGAGAGTGAGCCCGCAGCTGTGTGGTGAGCTGTTTCTCACGTAGCTAAACTCGTCGTTTTAGTAAAAGACAAGGACAAAGGAATCCTTGTATTTAGAATTGGAAAACCCGAGGGGAAGAAGCCAGAAATAAGTCTATCCTTGCAGACTTTTAAAAGTTTCTTCTGAATAAGACAACAAGATGAAGCACAAAACTGGTCTGTCTTTGCCACCCTGGCCTTCGTGCCTCTAAACGATCCAAACATGACACACCACACGTTGCGTAATACATGTTTATCTTTTTCTGAAACTAGCCAGTGGGTTCAGAGCGGTCAGTGTTCACACTGGCTCTGTATGTTCCCATGTCCCTAGGCCTCTCCTCGCTTCCCCGCCAGGTTTGGCACCGGCCTCTGTGGTTTGCAGAACCTCTGAGCCCTCAACTTTGCAGGGCTCAGAGATCATGAGGCCAAGATTTGGGTCTCTGCAAATGGCCCTCTGGTGGGGCCACCTTGGCCGTGGGCAAGCATCTTCTTGTCCAGGGACCTGGTCCCCCCAGCTGTGGAAGTCGAGGTAGGGGAGGACCCCAGTGAATTTCCCCTGCACTAATGTTGGATTCTCAATTAGAAGGTATCTGGGTTTGATGGAGCAAGATAGATGGAGACTTCCTGTTGGGGGTTGGGCGGTGGAGTGAGGTGCCCCCCCCTCTCCGAGGGCTGCTGGCCTGGGCTGAGCTGGGGAGGGGCCGCATCCATCTCGGTGGATGTAGCATCACCTATTCTGGCTCCTTCTTTTTACAGTAAAAAGTCTGAACCCCGGGGAGGGTGAGGGCTTTGTCAAGGCCACACAGCAAATTGGCGACAAAGTAGGGAGTTACTCTTGGCTTTCCTGCCACTTGAACTGCAAGGGTTCCAGAGACAGCCAAGTCCTCTGGTCCCAGACTCTGTGAATGTCAGAACTGGGCCCCGAGGGACCCTCACATTGGGCTTGAGCCCCTGCTGGCTTCCTCTGGCCTCACAATTATGCTGTACAACTTCAGGTCCCCCATGCCCTTCTATCACAGGCAGCACCGCCCCCCCCCGGCACCCCCTGAAGCCTGATGTTCTGGAAGGTAGCGGGAATTGATAAAGTTGACAAGGAAACACCCGGAGGTGTACAGACCAAGGGTTAAGCCCAAAGAGTGAAGGTGTCATGGTGACATTGCTGGGGTCCAGGGCAGGGGGGAGGAGCGCAGGAGGCAAGCCATCCCTTTACCTAGTCGAATTCTATTTCCACCTGTGAGCATAAAATGAATGATCCGGAGTGAGCCAGCAGGGTCCGGGAAGGCCACAGGGGCGTCAACGCCCTGCTAAAACCTGGCACTGAATAAGCCCCGGCGTGACCCAGCCCTGCTGTGGACGGGCAAGCAGCCCTGGGCGAGTGACTTCACTCCCCGGAGCCTTGGCTTCCCGACTGCAGAGGAAAGAACCCCTCACAGGGCAGATGTGAGGGGCGAGCAAGGCCATGGGTGGGCGGGCACCTGCCAGGTGTGGAAGCTCTCGCCCTACCTGCGCACAGGTGGGGCTCGTGGGTAGAAATAGGCAGATCTCTTCCCGGCCAGTCGCCACATTGCGAGGACCAGAGAGGCAGCCCCTGCTCAGCCACGAATGGCCTCTTGAGTCTGGAGAATTAGAATTCGATTCTCCGAGTGTGTATTTCGCTGCGAACCCCGTGCTGAGCCAACACCAGTGTCACTGTCACGGTTGTCACACCCCGTAAACACCAGGTGTTTTGCGTGCCCCGTCTCATCTAATGTCCCCTCAATGCTTACCCTGTGGAGCGGGACTGGCCATCAGCCCCATTTTATAAATGGAGAAATGGAAGACGCCAGAAGTTGAGCAACTTACTGAAAACCACCCACCTGGTTGCTTACGGGTCTGGGATTTAATCCCAGGCATTTTGATTCCAGAGCTTGGCATTTACAAAGGTGAAGCCAGAGACCGCGAAATAGAAAACGCTCGAAAGTGGTCAGGCTAAATGCAGAGGGCAGCATCCCGGGTGGGCTCAAGCCAGCAGCTCTGGGGCCCGAACACTGGGTACAATTCCATAGCAGCATGTGACCTTGGACAGGTTACTTGACCTCTCTGAACCTCTGTCTCCTGGAGATGACAAGGGTGTGCTTCCTCACAGAGCTATTGTGCAAATCAAATATGTACAAAGTTCCGAGAAATGCTTGACCACAGTCAGCTGTCAGGGAGGCTTAGCTGTTATCGATGGTTCCGCATCTTTCGGAGCGCCACGTGGGAGTCTGGAGGCCTTGGCTTGGATCATCTTGGAGCCCCCATCTCCAAGAACGGATGACAGACAAAACTGTGTCCTTCCCAGAGATCAAGGCTGGGGGCGGGGTTGGGGTGAGGGGAAAGAGGGCAAGGGTTGCCTACAGTTTGTCCAAGGGGACAGAGAGGTTGAGCCGTGGTTCAGGGTCACCCAGCATCAAAAGCCTCAAGGCCAGCCTGGCTCGGTTTCTCCCATTCCCCAGCTGGCTCCTAAGACCCCAGAGAATTATGTTGGCAGGAGGAAGAGGTTTGGGAGCATGAGTTCTGGAGCTAGGTGACCCCAGTTGGGATCCTGGCCAGTGTGTACTTTGGGGCCAGTTAGGAGCATCTCTTTCTGATTTCTTTAATCTCTAAAATGGGAACACCCTAGGCAACGCCCTCAGAAGGTGGGTGCGAGGCTTCAGTGCTGACCGCACCCGAGGAGCTCAGCAGCCCGCTGGCTACAGCGAGGCCTCAGGAGCACAGCTGAAAGCCCCAAGGACGGGGCCCCCCTCTAGGGTTTCCCCTCTTCCACCGTGCATGGGGGTCTCAGAGACCCACTGAGCACAGGCTGGGGCCAGCAAGGTTCTGTTCTGGGAGCATCTACAGAAGACGGAGGCCCAATGAGTGGCTGGAACTCTGGGCTCTGGTGCCACCTGGCTTCCCCACAAGGTCCCTATGGGAGCCTGGGCTCCCCACTGTCCCTCTCCGGGCCTTATCTTTCTCACCCGTAGAAGGGGAAAAAGATACGCACCTGAGCACGGGGAAGGTGACAAGGCCAGCAGGTGGCAACCCACAGGAAGGACACAGGAGCTGTGCCAACAGAGGCCTGCTCCCTCCTGGGGTCCCCACCTCCACACTGCGCCCAGACGGCTGGTGCATCCACCAGGAGGTACTGGGGAGGCCCTGCAGGGACCTCCAGGGCTGTAGTTGCCATCACGACAGGGGGTCCAGCCTCCTCCTGTCCCCTCACCTGTTCCATCCTCCCTGCCTCCCAGGGGCTCTCCCCAGGGGAAGGCATACTTACAGTTTACTGTCCCAGGCCGGGGCCGGTGACCAAGGCTAAGGAGACAGAGCCCCGTTCGAGTTCGTATTTAAGCTGTGGACCCGCAGGGACGACGGGGGTGGTTGCTGGTGAATATTAACCAAAGTCACCCCGGTTATCGGAGGAGCAAACAGGGACTAAGTCCATAGGCCAGCGCCGAGCTGCCCACCCGCCTGCCCGTCTGCGCCCGGCCCTCTGTCCAGCTCACCAAAGGGATCATTGTGCCCAGCTCATAAACCGCGGCGTCCTGCACCCGCGGACGGGTGGCATGACTCACACACTCTTTGCAACAGCAGCCTGCCCTCCCCCTGGGGGGCTCTCAGTGGCTGCTCCAGCAAAGGCTACCCCTTGCTGAGCACCCCCTGAGACCCCGGGAGGGGGCGGGGAACTAAAGCTCCTTTGGCAGGCAAGGAAACCCAGGATGCTCATTCATAGTCACCAAGCTGGCCCCAGATTCAGACTCTCTCGATTTTCCAGAGGAGAAAGTGGGCCACGGGCAGTGCTGACACAGCTCCTCTGGGCTGGCACGCGGAGGCCGGGGGTCAGAGGGCAAATCTGTAAAGCAGGGCTGTGTGAGCTCAGGCCAGCTGCTTCACCTTTCTGCACCAGGAGGTGGTCTTGTCTGCATCGGAGGGGGTTGGAAGTCCCGCTCCCTGGCACGGTTGTCAGCGATGTACACAATGACCTCCCTGAAGTGCGGGGCGTGCAGTGGGCTCTTAATTTGGGCTGCTCAGCCCTGCTCTCTGGGCTTCTCTGGGCAGGACGGGGCTGCATTCCTGGCGAGCCTCAGCCTGTTACTGGTCCCAGCAGAGGCATGCGATCCGCATGTTGCTTGAATTTTCCTGGGAATGCGGCCCTGTTCTGGGGCTACTGCAGGCCCCCCCTCCACCCCCGCCCAGGCACTGGTGGTGGGGGAGGTGGTGGTACAGGGTTGAGATTGACAGCGATCTCTTTAAAAACGCCCTCTCTGTGCACCCTGACACCTGCCTGGCACATAGTAGGCACTCTATAGATACTTAGTGGGGTGGCCGAGTGCTTTTTTTTTGTCCCTCCTCTCATTCCCCTGGTCCCAAATGTGGGACCGTGCTAGGGGAACGATCTGCAGCTTCTTCAGACACGTAGGCTCAGACCTGAGAACCCAGCCCCCCTCTTCACTGACTGTGAGATCTCAGACAAGCGGTTTCAGAACCCCGTGCCTCAGTTTCCCCACCTCTAAAATGAGGATCGCAACGGTGCTCCCCTCGTCAGGCTGCCGTGAAGATTCAATGCTGAAGTCCCAGGTTAGCTCAGAGCCTGGTGTCAGGTGTGTGCAGGGAGCCCTTTACGGTGTTGCCCTACCTGTGCCAGCGGGTCCCCCTGGTATCACTGAGGGAGGGGGCATTCCAGGAATTTCCCCCAGGCTTCTCCCATTCCGTGCTCTCAGTGACCCTGCGAGGGGAGTACGTGCGGCCCACCGCCATGCAGGAGCAGGGATGAGCTCAGAGCGGGGAGGACCCCCCACTCCCATCCTGACCGCCCTAGTTCCACAATCTGGCTTCAGGCTCTTTCCCCTCAGTTGGCTGAATGGGCTTCTCCTCACGGGGGCTCTATGTCTCAGCAGCTCAGAGAGCTCGGCTGTGATGGGGGTGAGGCCTGGCCTCCGTACCTCCTGGCCATTTCTTCCTCTCCCCATGCCTCAGTGTTTCCATCTGTACAATGGCCTCCCTCCGAACCCAGCTGCCCCTCCCACCTCCTGCAGTGGATAGGCAATGCCAAGTGGCCCACCTTCCACGCTGTTGCCAAGCTTGGCTCCCTCAGCCCGGTGGCCTCAGGGCTGGTGGGAGGGCAGTGCCCTATGCCCCTCTACCTCCAATCCTTGTGCTGCGGTGGCCTCCACACCTCCTACGGCAGCCTCGCCTCCTCCTCCTCCTCCTCCTCTCCTCCTCCTCCTCCTCTTCCTCTGGGACTCTGTGTGCACCCTGAGCAGTGCAAGGTCTCTGCCAGCCTTGGAGGAAGGAGGCTCTGGGTGTCAGAGGCAGCAGGTCCGGGAGGGGCGGGGAACTGGAACAGGAAGCCGCCTTGCACAAAGCTGTGGGTAGCCAGGCGGGTGCCAGCCGGCCCTTCCTGGTCCAGGCAGTCCTGCCTGTCATCTGCTATTCTAGTTGTGTCCACCCTGACGAGTCACCCAAGTCCTCTGAGCTTCTGTAAGAGGGAGGGTCACATTGGGCTCACAGGGCTAGTGCAGGTAACAGGTGTCACCTTCCTGGCCTAGGGCCTGGCACCAGCATTTGGCAGCTTTCCAGGGCTGGGCATGGAGGGAAGGACTGAGCCACCTGAGAAATGCCCCGTGGGAGCCCCATGGAAGCTGGGAAGAGTCTGTGAAGGGAGATGTGTGTCACAGACTTTGGCTGGGTACAGAAGGGATGCAAGACGTCCCAGGAGGGACTGGGACATTTGGAAGGGAGCGCGTGAAGTGTCCCGGGCCCTGTCCCATCTGAGTTGGGCTTCTATGCTCAGCCCTTATCTCCCCACCCTTGAGGTCCGTGGTCCCCACTCCCCTGGGATTTCCTGCTAAGGAGAGCTCCTCTGGACCCCATATGCAGGAACAAGGGGTGGGATGATCCGGGAAACCGAGAAAACACAGGATCCTGGTTAGGGGTCGGGGAGGGCACCCAGTGACCATTCTTAAGGACAGTGTTCCATGAACCAAAAGCTATGGGGGGTGGAAAGTTTTGTCCTCTTGGTTACTTCTGGAGTCATTGATTGTAGCCTCTGGGCTGATTCCCTGGGAGCAAATGCATCGTAGGAAGATCCCATAGGCTGGTTTAAAGAAGAAACTTCTGGGGATACCTTACCCTTCCTTGGGCCCCACCTAGGGGTGGGAGTGGGATGGAGAGAAGCCTGAGAGCTGAGCTGTGCGGTCTGCCATGGTGAAATACTATACCATGTATGGGGGGAGGTTGTGAGAGGGGCCCTGGGCTGAGTGGATCAGGCTGATCAGAAGAGTGGAGATGGACTTTAGGGGCCTTGCAGCCACTGGTACAGCTGTCTGGAGAGCGTGGGAACCAGCCTGTCTACACTGCCCCATGCCCCTGCACAAAGGCACCAGCCTCTCAGACGTGCTCCCACTCTCGGGTCCTCCCGTACTCACTATGGGGTCGCTCCCCCCTCCAGACACGGGCTTCCTTCTTTGGTGTGGGGCTGTGGTTAAGGCATGAGCTCAGGAGCTGAACATCTGGTTCAAGCCTGAACTGCACTCCCAACCTTTGTGAGAGCCTCACCACCTACTCTCCTGGTGCCTCAGTTCCCTCATCCGTAATATGCAAGATAAGATCCGTAACTTGTACCAGGACTGTGAAGAGTCCCTGAAATGATTTCATGTCAGACTCAGGGCAGCCTCGGCCCACGTGGGCCCTAAATCCATGCCAACCACCATGGGATCTTCTTGGATGTATTCTGGGCCTGGAAGCCTGTTCAGATGGGTCCCTGGGGTCCAAGCAGGAGAAACATGTGGGGAATGACGTTCTTTGCCCTGGCACACCTCTTCACATCCACACTTCCGCTGATCCCAGAAGGCCCTGATCCCCTCTCCTGGGTGCTATGCTCATCCCGCCTCCTGGAGGCATGGGGTCAGGAGCAGAGGGCCAAGTCGGGTATGGGGTGGTTGGAGCCCAGTGGACTTGGTTGCTGATCTCAGAGCCTTGGTTTCCTCATCTGTGAAATGGGAATAGGAATCTTTTTCTCATATAGTTGCTGTGAGGCACAAAGGAGGGGATGCTTGTGGGGCCTTCTACCCCAGGCCTGCTCTAAGAGTGAAACTTGTCTTGTCAGAGCCTGTTCACGTTAGGAGGGTTAGTTGGATGCTCCCACCTTTCCCTCCCAGGACGCGAATTAAATTTGCACCATGAGTTTGCCTCCCGTTGGCATCTTGCAAATCATCCAACTTACAACACCCTACCAGACCCTCTTCCCTTCTGTATTTGACCCAGTCTGAGCTCACTTCCTCTGTGTGGTTCGGGTCTTAGTTTTTCTGGAAACATTTGGCTTACTCATGGTTTCTTGTTTTCACTTTTCATCTCAACTCAGAGGAAAAGAAGGCAGATTTATGCCTTTTATTTAGGCAGACAGTAGAGTTAATAGAAGGAATAAAGAACAAATCTATAACTTTATCTTCTACATGTTAAAATTAATAAATCCAAGATTTATATCATAACTAACCTTTTCTACACTTGGTTTTAACTTTACTCTCTTGAATGTATGGGCCATTATGGTCATTATGGCCTTTCAGTATTTAGGAGACTCATTTTGTCCTATTTAACTATGGTAGTATTTCCTTTAGGATGGTCCAATCACCACATTTTGGCCAATGGGAGCCTCTAGAAGGTATCTCCTTTCTCCTTTTAGTGACCCTTGCCAACCTTCAGAAAGCATGCACTTGTATTCAAGTGATGACCCCATGCCCCAGACCTTCCTCATCTTCTCTTGCCCCTGGACATCGTGCCAGCAACCCTCTCTGGGAGAGGAAGGGAGCAGGGGTGGCAGGAGCCCTGGCTGTACAGCACTCACCCCTGCATGGGGCCAAGGGGGACCCCAAAGGACTTTGGGACTTGTTTTCCAGAGATACGAGCCCTGTGTGGGTGGCTTAGATAAGGAGGGCATTAGGGGTCTTTGAACTTGCCCAACTCCGACCTTGGGCTGAAATGGTTCGATTCACCTGGTCTTCTTCCCTGTTGACTTTAAGCATTTCTGTTTGCTCAGTTTTAACAAGCCTTTTGCGGCTCTCATTTGGTGATACAAATCC
Source organism: Canis lupus familiaris (assembly GCF_011100685.1). Classification (NCBI taxonomy): domain Eukaryota; kingdom Metazoa; phylum Chordata; class Mammalia; order Carnivora; family Canidae; genus Canis; species Canis lupus. The sequence goes on from NC_049229.1 coordinate 63,728,338, forward strand.
CCAAACTGACTCCAGCGTGTGGCCTGTCACCACGTGCATCATGGCTGGGAGTTCTCAAACGCTTACTGTCTGCTGGGCTCTGTTTTAATCCTGTAGCATTAATTTCCCCTTAGTACAGATATGGAAACTGAGACTCAGAGAGTTACCCTGATGCTGACAATATGGAAATCTGCCTCCCTCTCCCTCCCTCATCCCTCCTTTAATTCCTCTATCTGTAATCATCTTATGGGGTCATCTTCCTTAATTCTCCCCATCTATTAATGTCTATATCATCAGGTCATTCACTCCCTAAATGTCCTGTACTGGTCACCCACTGGCTCAGAGTTTGCAAAGGTGAAAGGTGTGCTTCCCCCTGCCCGGAAACTTGCATGCTAGTAGGGGCTGAGTCTGGGGACCACAGATCCCCTTTCGTATGTCCTTGTGAGGGAGGATAAGACAGAGGGATGGGGAGGAGGGGTGGGTTTAGGAGATAAGCAGGAGGTGGGAGCCACACATGAGGGCTGACATGGGGGGATAGTGACAGGAGGGCACCGGAGCTGACCCCAGGGCCTCTGGCAGCTGTGTTGGAATCCACATCTCCAAGCTTTCTCTTCAGTGCCTCTTTCTGGCACTGCTCCACCACCCTAGACATAGTCTCCTCAACCCCTGGTGACAGGAAGGAACAAAGACTCCAAGGGCAGGCCCCCAGCCAGCTGGTGGGACCCTGGGGCATGGGCTTCATGGGGCTTTGTGGCAGCTCTCCTACCTGCCTCTCTCTCTACCCCATTTCAGCCCTGGGGCTCAGTCCCCCCATCACCTGCCCCAGCAGCCCTTCCCCTTGCCGGGTACTAGTCAGGCAGCTGATAACCAGCTTCCGCAGGCACCTGGCTTCTCCTGAAGTCCTCTCCAGTGGGGACTGTTTATTCTCCAGCATCCCTAATCCTGGCTGCCATGAGAAAGTCCAATTCTCCTGACTCACAGCTGTCTCCAAACCTCTCTCCCTCAGGCAATCAGGTAGCCAGGGCGGGCCCACCTTCCTCCAGCCTTATCCTTAACATCGCAGGCCCACGGATCACATCCTACACCACAGGAGAAGGGCAACAGGGGCTTCCGCATCACTCAACATCCCTGTGGATGGCCCTCTGAGCCCCTAGCCTCTTGCTTCCTCTCCATCTTACTTCTGGTGACCTTCTCTTTCACTTCTCTCCACCCTCATATGATCCATGATCATCCCTTGGACCTTGCTGTCAGGTCTGAGGTTTCTGTGTCAACTCCTCATCTCCAGCCCCCCTCTTAGCTACACCCTCCTCACCCATCCTCAGCCTTCATGGGCCTGCCGGTGTAGACACGCGGAGATGCTGAGGTGTGACCAGCATAAACCTCATGGGACATCTCGTCAGCCACTCTCCTGTCAATACCTCTGCAGTAGATAGAATAACATCTCCAGAGATGCCCACGTCCTAATCCCCAGGACCTATGAGTGTATCACCGCACCTGGTGATAGGGATGTTGCAGATGTGATTATAAGATGTAATGATGCAATAATCTTGAGAAAGGGAAATTATCCTGGATTTTCCAGGTGGGCCTAGTGTAATGATGAGGGTCCTGATAACAGAGGTGCTAGAGGGTCAGGATCAGAGAATGGGATGTGACAACAGAAGCAGAGGTCGCATTGGCATGACGAAGGGGTTTATAAATTAAGGAAATTGAGATTTCACTCTCCACAGAACACTTTATTAGAACACAACCGTGCTGTTTGTTCACCAACCACAGCCGCTTTCGTGCTGTGGGAGCAGAATCAAATAGTGTTGACACAACCTGTGGGGCCTGCAAAGCCGAAGATTAGACCTACATACTCTGGTCTTTCCAGAACAAATTGGCTGATCCCTGCCCGAGACCACAGCCCACACCAGCTCCACGGGTTCCTCACGGCCGTGCCTCGGAGGCTGCCAGCTTTTGTACAGGTTGCTCTGTCCCGGGAGGGAAGCAAGGTGGACTCAGTGTGTCCCTTCACATCCAGAGCCAGGACGAACTCACTGATGAGCCTTCCTGCCCCTCTACCCCTTTCGACCTGGCCGTGCTGGGGGATGTCTCCTTCCTTGCTGCCTCCACAGCATACTCCGTAACATTTATGGTGACAGCTGACAATCGTTAAACACCTATAGCCTGTCAAGCATCATCTCAAGCATTTCAGAGGGATCATTTTGGCTCGCTCTCATGATAGACCTATGAGATGGGTATCTCTGTTATCCCCATTTTACATACAAGAAAATTGAGGCTTATAGTGGTTAAGCCCTGGAGCCCTAGATCCCGGAGCTGGCGAGGGGTGGATGGGAGATTGGAACCAGGCTGTGTGACTGCCGGACAAGGGCATGGCCCCTGGGGCTCGATTACCTGACTGCACGCAGCCTGTTTTCTGACTCTGACTCTGTGCTGAGCACAAAGCAGGACCTCAAAGGCTGCTTGATGAACTGAGATAAAGTGAACAAAGAGGTAGAGATGCAGTGTTTTTTCTATCAGATGGTTAAGGTGTCTTGCCAGGGTGAGAGTATGAAAACCCATAGAAAGTTTCTTAACTCTAGGGAGCAAGCTGAGGGATGCTGGACGGGGGGAGGGCAGGGGGATGGGGTAATTGGGTGATGGGCATGAAGGAGGGCACATGATGCAATGAGCCCTGGGTGTTGCATGCAACTGATGAATCACTGATTTCTGCCTCTGAAACTAGTATTACAGTATATGTTCCTTAAATTGAATTTAAATTAGGGGAAAGGAGAAAAAATGAGTGGGAAATATCAGAAAGGGAGACAGAACATGAGAGACTCCTAACTCTGGGAAACGAACTAGGGGTGGTAGAAGGGGAGGTGGGCGGGGGGTGGAGGCGACTGGGTGATGGGCACTGAGGGGGGCACTTGATGGGATGAGCACTGGGTGTTATGCTATATGTTGGCAAATTGAACACCAATAAAAAATAAATTAAAAAAAGAATTTAAATTAAAAACAAAAAAGAATGCTATAAATGTGCATGGGGTATGCAGCTTCCTAGATTGAAAACCAGTGGTCTGTCTATCTGAGCTGGAAGCCATCCTGTAGGGAGGCCTCCCCCCAGTCCCCACCACAGGGAGGCAGAGGGGACAGGGGCAGTGGGCTCACAGTCAAGACCTAGAGGCCAAGCCTGCCCCCCCCCACAAAGCTGTTGCCTCTGTGCCCCCCATGAGAAAACGGGAAGGGCTCACGGAAGGCAACAGAGCGAGGGCTGAGCTGGGATGGCGAAAGAGCACCGAGGGAGGGTGGTTGCGTCATGTCATGTCCACTTCCCTTCTCCTGTGGCTGCCTCGGCCTGGCAGGTGCAGGTGCCGCTCCTGGTCCCGCTGCCCAGGAGCTGACCCTGCCACCTCCCATCCCCAACTGCTCACAGCCTAATCCTGGCAAAAGCAGCTCATTCCCAGGTGCCAGGTACTGTGTACACAAACCGTCTTCTTTCCAGTATTTTATTATATCCACTGTGCAGGTGAGGCTCGGAGAGAATAAATAGGATGACTTCATGAAAGCTCTCCTGAGCCCTCCCTTCCCTACCCCCTTTCTCCACCTGCTAATCACCTGACACGTGTCATCACTGCCTCCCTGTTTCACTTCTTATGTATTCACTTTTACCAAGGTGTCATTTACATGCAGTAAAACCATAAATCCTAAAGGCACAGCTCTATACATGTTTACATTTGTGTGCATCTGCGTAACTGCCAGTGTGATCCCGATACAGAGAACAAATCAATCAACCCGGGAAGCTCCCCGCCTCTGTCTTCCGATCTCCCACTGAAGGTGACTTCTTGGACTACTGTCCCCATAGGTCAGTTTCGCCTCTTCTGGAAGGACGTGGAGAGAACGGGAGGATACACTGTGTACTTTTTTTCGGGTCCGGATCCTTTTGTTCCACATCATGTTTTGGAAATTCATCACGTCCCCGGCTGAGTACAATTGCACTGCATGGGTGTACCACAATTAGTTTCTGTTGACAAATGTCTGGGTGTCTCCAGCTTTGAGACTATGATGAATAAAGCTTCTATAAGCACTCAAGCACAAGGCTTTGTGTGAACATGTTTTCTTTCTTTCTTTTTTTAATAATAAATTTATTTTTTATTGGTGTTCAGTTTGCCAACATACAGAATGACACCCAGTGCTCATCCCGTCAAGTGCCCCCCTCAGTGCCCGCCACCCATTCACCCCCACCCCCCGCCCTCCTCCCCTTCCACCACCCCCAGTTCGTTTCCCAGAGTTAGGAGTCTCTCATGTTCTGTCTCCCTTTCTAATATTTCCCACCCATTTCTTCTCTCTTCCCCCTCTATTCCCTTTCACTATTATTTATATTTCTTTGGGTGGACTAGCTAGTTAGAGGGTGGTATAAGCTCAACTTTTAAGGAAAGGCTTCCTCTCCCTCTCCACCTTCCACCCTCGGCCCCCCAAATCCAGGAGGGCTTCTAGGGCTGCAGAGGGGGCAGTGGCTCAGATCCTGGATCTGCCTTCTGTGCTGAAAACCTGGGGCCAGTCACTTCACTTATGTGCAGGATGGAATTGATAATCAACCTCTCAGGGATCCAGCGAGGATCTCAGGAGACACCGATCACAGGAGCCCAGGATCAATAAAATATCACTTTGCTCACGGTCGAGTGAGACGTGTTTTAACAGTGAATAAAAATGAAATAATTCAATGAAATGACTGGGAACAAAAAACAAACTTGCTCCAGAGATTTAGTAGAAATCAATGATCTCCATTGCACTTAAACGGGTTCTCAGGGCCTCGTATTCAACTTTCCACTTTGCAGAGCGTTGAGCAATTAAGATAAACAAAGCTTGGTCAACACTGCCTTCTGTGAAGAAGGTCTGTGCAGAGCAAACAATGGGGGCGTGTGTTTTCTGGGGCCCTCTCTGCCCCTCTTCCCTCTACCTCTGGCTTCCACGGGGCTAAAAGGGAGGCAGATGGGTTAGGCTCTGCTGAGTGACTTCACTCAGGTGCTGGAAGGTTTGGGGATGGAATTAAGGCGGATGTGCCCTCATCCTGTGGCTGGAGCTTCAGGCCCACCAGGGAGGGCTCACTGGAGGGTTGAAGGCAAGTGTTTTTACACACACACACACACACACACACACACTACCACCACCCCAAGAGACTCTGGGGATCCCCTTTCTTGTATGCAGACCCTTGGAAAAGATGATGTCCTGACATGGTCTGGGATAGTATGGACTTTGGAAATTTCCATGGAATTTGAGGATAGTTAGAGCCAGCCTCGGTTCACTGTGGACAAGTTACTTAACCCCTCATGGATTTCCTGACCTTATCTGTCAGGAAATAAGTGGAGATTATGGTTCCAAGGTCTTAGGGGGTGATTAGGATAAAATGAGTGAATTGATCTATAAAGGACCAACCTTTATATACTTAATGAACGCTGATTCCTGGGGTACCTGGGTGGCTCAGTGGTTGAGTGTGTGCCTTCAGCTCAGGTTGTGATCCCAGAGTCCTGGGATCGAGTCCCGTGTCAGGGTCCCCATAGGGAGCCTGCTTCTCCCTCTGCCTGTGTCTCTGCCTCTCTCTGTGTGTCTCTCATGAATAGATAAATAAAATCTTTTTTTAAAAAATGCTGATTCCTGTTCTCTTCTTTCCCTCTTCTGTCTCAGTCTTTTGGTTTGTTTTGATCACAAAGAAGTAAGAGAAAAAGGTCATTCAGAATATACTGTATACAGTAAGAGATTACACATGTAGAAACCAAGCATAGAAGCTTCTAGAAGGAGACAAACCAGTGATAATTCTGGAACACACACCTCCCAGCTGGAGTGACTTTTACTTCCTTCTATATATTCTTGTGTGTTTATGTTTTCACAAAAAGAATGGGTTGCGTTTATGGAAAAGAACATCTTTAATTCCTTCTAACTTAACGACACCACAGAAAGATGTTATGTTTATATATGTGACCGTTTCTGGGAGGGATTTTTTTTAAAGGTAACTTCCCCAGGATTTCTCTTTCCCTCTTTGTCTTTCCTCCAGATGCCCTCACCCCTGGACGTCAGCTGATGGAGTAGAAAAGCTTCCACGGTGAAGTCAGACAGAGTGCAAGGCTCACATCTTAGTTGTTTACTAGCTGTGGGGCCTTGTGAAAATGACTTAATCTCTCTGTGAGCCCAGCCATAAAATAGAGATCGTATCTACCTTATGGTGTTTGGGGGAAGGCTGAATGAGATGACTGTATATGGTCCAAGCATATAGAAGCTTCTTAAGGAATGGAATGGCGGTTTTCCTCCTGGGCAATGTGTTAGATCACTGTCTTCATGGAGATGGCCTCTGGCAACCCCACAGCAGGCCTGGGCAGTAATCACTGCTGGCTATCCTCATGTCTGCAGACACGCAACCGAAACTCAGAATTTATTATTATTTTTTAAAGATTTTATTTATTTATTCATGAAAGACACACACACACACACACAGAGGCAGAGACACAGGCAGAGGGAGAAGCAGGCTCCCTATGGGAAGCCCGATGCAGGACTCGATCCCAGGGCCTTGGGATCACAACCTGAGCCAAAGGCAGATACCCAACCACTAAGCCATTCAGGGACCCCTGAAACTCAGAGAATTTAAATAACTCGCCCAGTATGACCCTGGGAAACCAGCAGTGTTCCTTCTTCCCTGTATAATACAACAGTAACATTATATATATATTATGCCTGTGTCATATTTTGACTTTGACTATGATGCTTGGACAGGCCTTAAGGTCTGTATTTGTCACACATTTGTCCTCATTTGGTTTGTACCATGTGTGTACCCTCTAACCGTAGATTGGAGACCTCCCTAGGGATAGGAATCTGGATTTCAAGATTTTCCTGTTAGCCTCATTAACAAGGAAAAACTCTGGAATATCCAGCTGTTTTGACATCTAAAGAACATTTTCTAGATGCAAAACCATTACCCAGCAAGGTGTTTGTTCAGATCTTTTGTCATACTAATTAATTGTGTGTTGGTCATTGGGTCAAGGAGGGCAGGTTGGAGCAGTTCTCCTGATCCAGGGGCAGCCATAATTCACAACTACCTGTGTTACAAAGGCTTTAATCATCCTAATAGGCTGATGCATCTCTATTAGGAAACTTCAAAAAACAGTACCTCCAAATATGTTATTTATAAATGATATACATGGGCAACTGTCCTGATGCATTATTTGCCTTAATAAAACAAATAAAAATAAACATTTTTAAAAGGAGACAAAAAATGAATTTCACAATATTTTCTCCTGTACTCTAATAGACCCAATGGATTCCTCTGGGCACCCCTGGATTAGGTAGGGAAGCCATGTAAGTTTGCAGAAGTCTATGGCATCAAAGAATATGGGTGGACATTGCTGGAAATCCATATGGATGTTAACACAAACAATATAAAATGTGAGTTCAATAAGCTCTATTTCCTCAAAAATGTAAGGACAGAGCTTAAAGCCAGAGTGTAAGATTGGTCAAATCAATGCTTTGATTTGAGAGTAAATTATGTCCAGGAGTGTGAGTTGGTCAGGATCCACCTCAGCCTGGCCACAGCTTCCTGGCTATTGGTGGAAGAATATTCTAGCCATTTCTCAGAGTTTAGTCACGGAGCCCAACCTACCAGGACAGCTCTGGTACTTGTCTTTGCTGGCCCTTTTGCCTGGAATATTCTCCTCCTCCAGGCTATTCTCGTGGATGATCCTGATTGCATTCAGCTCATGCCTCAAATAGGCCTTATAGAGAATGCTTTTTTGGTCACCTCATCTGAAATATCTGTCCTTCTACACCATGACACAATGTCCTTGACCTGCTTTGCTTTTCCTCATGACACTTGTCACTACCCAACACTATGTGGTATGTCTATATTTACATTATATATTACCATCTATTTGTTAATTTGTTTATGTCTGGCTCTCCCACTAGACTACGTTGGCACGAACATTGTTTTCTCATTATACCCTCAGGTCCTGAAACAAAAACTGGTATACAGTAGGAGCTCAACAAATATTTACTGCATGACTGTATGAGTGGGATGAAATCAGGCATAATTTGTTTTCAATATTATCCTCTCCCCTTAAAACTGAGTTTGATAATTTTGGCAAAATCTAAGATCTGAACCCCAAAGACAGTTGCAAACACTCAGGGCATCTTTCTTGCCAGAGTGTAGCCTCCATGAGAGCAAGAACCATGTCTGGTTGTTCTATGCCAAGTCCCCAGCCAAGATCAGCTGCTGTTGCAACAACAGCTGTAAGTCCCAGGGGCTTAGCACAACAGCATTAGGAGGTCCTTCTCCATCTTGTAGCAATGGCTTCTGGAACATATGGCTTCCAAGGATCAAGGAAAGAGAGAATTGGAGAGGACACACTGGTTTTTTTTTCTTCCATTTCTTTTTTTTTTAATTTATTTTTTTATTGGTGTTCAATTTGCCAACATGTAGAATAACACCCAGTGCTCATCCCATCAAGTGCTCCCTTCAGTGCCTGTCACCCAGTCACCCCCACTCCCGCCCACCTCCCCTTCCACCACCCCTAGTTTGTTTCCCAGAGTTAGGAGTCTCTCATGTTCTGTCTCCCTTTCTGATATTTCCCACAGGTTCTTAACAGCACTGACCTGGAAGTCACACACTATTCTGCTCACTATCCATTTGCCCCCATCCTGTACATGACCTTTACCTAATTGCAAGGGAAGTTGGGAGATGAAGGGGAGCATGGAGGTTCCTGTAAGTGTTCATCTTCACAGCCACATCCAACCTCTAGTACAACGCCTGGCATACATGTCTATATATAACAGCCATTGAATAAATATTTGATGAACATATTTAAAATCTCTAAATTTCATGCATAAATTCTTCTAAAATCTCTAAATTTCATGGATAAATTCTTCTGAATTAAGACTTATTTTCTAACAAATAGTTTCATAAATTCTTTTTTTAAATTGTAGTTTATTCTTTTTATATTTGAGTATAGTCGATGCATAATTTTACATTAATTTCAGGTATATGACTTAGGGATTTGACAAGTCTGTACATTAGGGTATGTTCACAGCAAATATGGTGACCATATTACTGTTACAACAATATGGTATATTGTTGAATATATACCTTATGCTATGCTTTTTATTCCCTGTGACTTGTTGGTTCCATAACTGGAAGCCTGTATCTTTCTCTCTTCTTCACCCATTTGCCTATCCCCTACCCCCTTCCCTCTGGCAACCATCAGTTTTTTCTCTGTGTGTATAGGTCCAATTCTGATTTTTGTTTGTTTATTCGTTTTTTTTAGAGTGGGATCCACTTATGAGTGGGATCATATGGTACGTGTCTTTATCAGTCTGACATATCCCACTTAGCATAATATCCTCTAGGCCCACCCATGTTGTCATAAATGGCAAGATCTCATTCTTTTTATGGCTGCATAATATTCCAGTGTGTATATATACAACATTTTCCTTATCCATTCATCTACTGATACACTTATGTTGCTTCCATATCTTGATTAACTGTAAATAATGCTGTAATAAACACAGGGATTTGGTAATTCTTGAGGATTTTCAATTCTCCTGAGCTCAGGGCAGTTTGGAAACAGGTCTCCGAGTATGATTTTCTAAGTCATGATTCCAGACTAACTGTGAGTCTCTGCATACCTGAACATGGGAACAAATCAACAAAAAATGCTCTTGGTATTTTTGTCCTGCAACGTCAAGTGTAGCATATTAAAAACCATCAAATCCAGAAGGAACTACCTGTCTGTGAGTCCCTAAGACCCCCAGAGCCCTGAGATTACCAGGTCTTTGATTTGAAGAAGTTGCTGAATGAATGCTTTCAATCCACAACCCAAAATTTCTACTTTTTGCCCCAATTTCTTCCCTTTTTGCTTAAAATTGGGGCTTGTAAGGGGCTCTTGCAGGAAACCAGTTTATATTCTTGACCGTTTGCCTCCCACACTATGCAGGAAGTCTGATAGTAGACCTCTCAGCATATCTTTTCTGACAGATTTTTCCCTTGGAGCCCAGGAGTACCATCTTGATCCTGCGACTTGCATGAACTTTTTGAAAATTATTTTACCCCTTTCAAGTGTCCTGATGGGTTTTGTTTTATCAGTTGTGCACACATGATCATTTGAAATATCCACTTGCCCTTAGTTTTATGGATTATCTCATGCTTTAATGGTCTGTGAGACATTAGAGAAGGTTTCATACACTTAGTGTGTGAGTGCACACATGCACGCACATGAGTTTAGCACCTGGCATTCTGAGTGCCTTGGGAATCACAGCACTCTGCCTTGTAACCGGGGAAAATGGACCTGCTTCCCAGTAGGGATGGCAGAGAAGTGTGTAATGGAAGAAGAAGAACAGTGACATAGTGTTCTCCTAAATTCCCTACATCTGATTTCATGTTGAGAAGCTTAGCAACCACATCATGTTAAGTAAAACAAGCAAGATAGGAAAAGACAAATAAGGAATGACTGGGTGGCTCAGTGGTTGAATGTCTGCCTTTGGCTCTGGGCATGATCCCGGGATCCAGGATCAAGTCCCACATCGGGCTCCTTGCAAGATATCTGCTTCTCCCTCTGCCTGTGTCTCTGCCTCTCTCTCTGTGTGTCTCTCATGAATAAAGAAATAAAATCTTTTTAAAAGACAAATACTGCACGAACTCACTTATCTATGTAATCATAAAAGGTCAAACTCATAGATCCAGGGAATATAACTGTAGTTACGAGGGTCTGGGAGCGCAGGAAATGGGGAGAGGTCAGTCAAAGAGTACCAACTTCCAGTCACAAGATTGCTAAATCCTGGGCTGTAGTGTATAACATAGTAACTATAGTTAAGATGCTGTATTGTATACTTGAAATTTGCTGAGAGAATAGACTTTAAATGTTCTCACCAATCCCTGACACCCCACAAAAAGGTAGCTACAACTAAGTGAGATGGTGGATGCAGTAATCATTTCACATTTCAAATTGTAGTGTATTTCAAGCTATCACATTGTACAGCTTAATTATATAATTCTTATTTGCAATTATACCTCAATAAAGCTGGAAAATTAAATTTTAAGAAAGATGGGGCCATTTCAATGAGTCTTGCCTCTTGCAGAGACTATAAACTGACCCTAACAAAGAAACTATTAGTTATTCACAATCAGAGGACCAGCACCTTTTCATTGGAGTGTTCTAGAGTCCCAGTGTCAGTTCACAGACGACTGAGTAGAAATTTCCAGAAGAGGGAGGACTAAGTTGAGTGTGGAGACTAAACTATTGTGGCCAATGTCTGGTCTTCTTTTCTTCTGGGAGGCAACACCTTTCAGCCAACTTGCAGTTTGGTGGGTTCACATTCTGGCTGAAGAAACGTAGAAGAAATGCTGAATATCACATCTGGACTGAAGGGATACGGAGCCTCTGAGTGATTCCGTCTCTTCCTCACAATGGTCCACGTGGGGGCCTTGTGCTGAGATGTGAAGCCATGACAGAGGGTGGCCTGGATCACTGGACCACTTCATGAAGGACAGATGCCCTGGAGAGTGACTTAATCCTGGAGCCAAGTGGCAATGAAAGAGAACTTTTTTTTTTTTTTTTAGTTTGTACATTTTATTTATTTATTTATTTATTTATTTATTTAATAAATTTATTTTTATTGATGTTCAATTTGCCAACATATAGAATAACACCCAGTGCTCATCCTGTCAAGTGCCCCCCTCAGTGCCCGTCACCCAGTCACCCCCACCTCCCCAGCCCACCTCCCCTTCTACCACCCCTGTTTGTTTCCCAGAGTTAGGAGTCTCTCATGTTCTGTCTCCCTTTCTGATATTTCCCACTCATTTTTTCTCCTTTCCTCTTTATTCCCCACGAAAGAGAACTTTTGACAGTAAGTCATCAACATTGTAGAGGCTGTTACTGAAGCATAACTTAATCTACCTTGACTAATACAGTAAGACATAGACACTTTGTTGATGCTGCTTCATGCTACAGCCCAGTTCTTCTTTTGACCATAGAATTCCTGTTATAAAAAGTATCATGTTAAAATAATAAATCTCCTATTTACCGAGAGGTGAGTGGGGTTATTACTTTGGTTCTCAGCAAACTCAAAATGAGCATAATGATCCCCCTGTTTGATGTAAGATGAGACCCTAGGTCTCATTGGTCTGCTCATGGATGTAGACATTCAGCTTTTACATTTTTTAGATAAAACTCAACATTATGGCATCTGAAGGTGAGATGTTTCAACTCTCCTGCATGCAGGCTTATTAATTTATTTTTCCTAAAAATTCTCAGGCATATCAGACTTGGGGTTAGGTGCCCTCTGTGAAAGTCATGTAGGATCTATTTTAACAACTCTCCAGCTGAGGCTGGTGGCCATGCATCTGGGCCAGGAGCAAATGTTTAAGAAGAATGAACATGCACAATCTGGCTGGACAAAGTTAAGTGAGGACTGGCTTCAATGGCCAGCTGTTGATTCTTGATTTGTACTGCAGTCTGTTGATCTACACTTCCATCCAAGACAACTGTTTTTCCTCTCTGCCTTCCCTATTCCTGGGAACAATGCCAGTGATATTCATCAGCTTACCCCCTACGCAGTTCTTATGTGCGCGTCATGGTATGTTAACCATGGGCCAACTAGATTAAGTGACCCTATAAGAGGGATAATTGCCATTTCTCCATTAATTTTCTCAATTATTTTACAAGTATCAAGTCAGGGGCTGCCACCCAATATATACAACTGGACATCCGCTTATGAGTTGGTCCTGAATTCAGAAGTGATGGCCTCTGGCCAAATCTGCCTCCAGGTACTAGCTACCCAGCTGGAGTCTGAGCTCTGGGGGTGGGAGGAGCACAACTCAGTTCTTAGATGTGCAGAGAAAACACATCGTGCCTGGAACGGAGTTGTACGGATCAAAAAATAACCAAGGCAGGTTTCTCAACACCAATCAGCAAAATCTATGTCTTAGACATAAGTGAGGCCTGGGGAGTATTACAATGCTTGGATTCCAGCAACCAGGGACCTTAATCAATGACTTTGGATAGCAATTGCCATGGAAATAAATGTAAACAGCAGCTGACTCCAAGCGTTGCCTTGAGGAATACCTGAAACTCCTCATATACCAACTCGGTACTGACCTTCTGTGTCACACCATGCTCCAGGTATTTAGGATATTGATCCTGGTAGCCCTTAACGGCCCCAGTGAGAATCCATGCCTTTCTTCTCTACTTTAATCCCTATCACTGCCTTGTTGGCATTCTCTCGTGCCTGGGTATAAGGTTAACTCCTCCATGTTTCCTCATCTAGAAGTGATCACAGCAGTCCCTGAACGCCCAGAGCATCTCATTCCATGCTGTTTATGTACAATCTGAGATCAAGGACAAGATTTGGTACCAATTCCCTGGCAGACAACCCACAGCAACCCCATCTCTTCCAGGTGTCTTGGGTCTTTGGTACGTTTGCACTCAAGTCCCTGGATGCCCACCCCTCTTCCCAAGATTGGTTCCTGATTTATCTGAACAGGCTCACTTTCCATATGAGGGGTCTCCAGCTACTGAGGGAACAATGGTCAGGAGAGGCCAGAGATTGAAATTGCTCAGTCTTTTCAGCCATGTTGTCTGTGTTCCAGTGTGTGGCTCTGCACAGAGCTGCCAACTGCCCCTCGCATCAACCCACAGAGAGAAAAAGGATCTTCTTGGTCTCCTATCACAAAATACATTATCAGTGCATATGGGGAAAGGGCAAAATCTGAAACCTGCTCATTCCCATCTTTGGGCATCTCAGGGCTCCTGATGTTGGGTTTGGTGGGAATATGCTGTGCTTGTTAGCAGAGGGGAATGATCAAGTAGAGAGACAATCATTGGTGGCACAGAAGTGAGAGGAGAATCACTGGGACATTGTCTTTGACATTGTCATCTCTTTAGTAAAAGAGATGGGTCTCATACATAGGAGAGATGTTGGCCTTTGTTGGAGGCATGAATGCTTCATCCCTAGTACAAAGGGAAGGAAGAGTTTAAGGATGTACTTGCAGGAAAGTAGAAACATGTTGAGCTGAAATCTTGTAGAAGTTCTCTTTTGGTTGTTTCAACTTTCTCTGTGCAGCAAGAAGCAAAGCCATCAGCTGAGAATAAGAATGGGGAGACAGTTTTGGAAGTCTTAGGAGAGGGGAGAAGGTATGAAATTGTCATGGGAAATGGGAAAGAATGGGTTAGGGACATATGGTGTGATGTCTGAGCAGCATTAAGGGCCCCTTGATGACAGATGATGGTGATCATAAGGTTAAAGTATGGTCACTATGGCCATGTGTTCTCTCCATTGCCTTCAGCTGTATGGCTACATTCATGGAATAGATGAACTATGGGATTTCATTGGAGCTTGGTTTTGCTAGTAGGACAAAGGGAGAACAGAGCATGTTAGCAGACTGATTGTAAGGATGGATCACCTGGTCACTGGTACAAGATCCAGAGTGTGACCAAGTGACCTTAGTGGAGAAGGAAACATCATAAAGCTCTGTTTGTGCAGATACTGAAATAGCTAAGAATTAGGAAAGGAGGAATTTTGGAGAGAGGGACAATGAACTAGTAGCTAAAAATCTTCAAGAAAGATAAACAAATAGGTGTAATGTCATGAAGGAAACTAATAAAGGTCTAAGATAGACAATCATGGTGTGTATGGGAACCTACTTTAGGTGGAGTGGTCAGGGAAATCACCTATGAAGATGAAGTCTAGTGGACACTTACAGGATGAAGACTGAGGCTGAAAACATGCCAGGCAAGGGAAACAACAGCAAGTGTAAAGGCCCTGAGGCAGGATGGAGCTTATTCCAGGACCTACAGGAAATGTGTGTGACCAGAACATAACAGCGAGTAAGAATATGGGGGGAGGTATTCGTTAGAACGAGGGGAAGCAGAGGATACAGTACACATCATGAACCTCAAATACCAAAGTGATTTCTTTAAACTTGCCCACAAAGCTTAACCGAGCACTGGACCATCTTTTTTTGTGGCAGGTGGTTCAGGGTTCAGCAACTTGTCTTTTACCTTGGAGAGGATATCACAAAATGGCCCAGATCACCAAATCCCCAGAAGCTCCAGTGGGGTGGCAGGCCAGTGAATACCTCTGCTATGCTAACAGGCTTGCTATTGCCTGCTCATCAGATGGCAACATGCATGTCATCCCTGCTGTGGACCAGTATGATCATATTTACAATAGTCCAGTATGGTCCAACTTCTATCTGACTTTTGTACAGGCCAGGCAGGTGAGGGACTGGGCCTGGAATCAGAAAGTGAGGATCCCAGTTCAGCTCTGACATTAGTCCGTGGGTATCCACAGCCAGATGCTTCCCCACGCTGGACCTCAGGGTAGAATTGGCGGAGGCTTCAGTGGTCACCTCCAACTTTGCCTGCATGGAACAGCGTCCTCTGCTGGAGAGATGAGGGAAGCAGAAGGTAAATACTGCAGGAACCTGACTGGGCAAAGATCAAGACATCTGGATTTTAACAAGACAAAAAACCAACCAACCAAACAACAACAACAACAAAAACCCCAAACCCACAAAAAACAAAAAACCACCTGCACCCACCTCTGGTCACCATTTCCTGAATTCTGTCCTTTACCAGGAGGGTCTTCTTTTCCAGTGTCATTCCTTTTCTCCCCAGCTCCCTGCACACCTCCAGGATTCTCTGCCTTCTTGTGTCATGGACTGTTCCCAGGGGAAGATCTGACCATGTGTCACACAGCAAGAGAGGCTGCAAAGACTGAAGACCCCACTGCCCCGGGTTCCGCATCCCCGGTGGTGAAATGTCAGGCATTAGTGACAAGATAGGAGGAAGGTTTTGAGCAGTAGGTGTCCTCCCAAATCAAATCTTCATAATTCCAACAAACAAACAAACAAACAAACAAACAAACAAACAAACAAAGATTGCCTGGTTCTTTTACATTCACTTCACTTAACCATTTGTGAACGGGGTGGATGGGGTGGGCAAGGACCCTAAAGAAAGGCTAATGGACAATATCACCCTCTGCCCAGAGAAAGACACATACATAAATGCCCATGATTAATGCAGATGCCAGCTGGGGTGTTTCTGTCCCTTGGGGGCTGCGGACAGCTGTCAAAATGAAGGTTTGAATTTTGTGAGATTAGCACATATCCTCAGAGTAAAAAGAAGCAGCTTTTAGGTTTGCTTATTCCTCTGGGTTCTTGGTTTCTTATCCTTTTGTCCTAGGAATTAAGTTATCATCTATTTGATACTTTTGAGATTTTTGTTCAAGACCAGGTTTTCTGGCTGTTATTAACAGCAGGGTTGATTCAAATAAACAAGCTGACCACTACCTAGCAACAGGTGTGTATGGTATCAGTCGTCTGTTCCCCAGGGAATTCGTTTCCCTTCAGTTACCAGCCCTGTGGAAGCAGGTGGCTTGCTCTTGTACTCCTCATCCCACCAGGGTATCCAGCGAACAGCCCTTCTACCAAAGCTCACTCTCTGCTCGTTCTGAGGCAAAGCCTGGCCCATAACTGTGTGTGTGTGTGTGTCTATGTGTGTGTGTTCCTCCAGGCTGGCATTATTTTTTATTTTTTAAAAATATTTTATTTATTTATGCATGAGAGTCAGAGACAGAGAGACAGAGACACAGCAGAGGGAGAAGCAGATTCCATGCAGGGAGCCCGATGTGGGACTCGATCCCAGGACCCGGGGATCACGCCCTGGGCCAAAGGCAGATGCTCAACAACTGAGCCCACCAGGTGCCCCACCATGCAGGCTTTAAATAATCTTTTTATCTTTGAATAGTTTTAGACTTACAGAGAAGTTACAAAAGTTGAGTTCCTATAGACCCAGTTTCTCCTACTGTTTAATTCTTGCAGGAGCATGACATATTTTTTAAACTGAGAAACCAATGTGGTCATATCATGGTTAACTCAATCCCAGGGTTTATTTGAATGTCCACAGGTTGGTTTGTTTTCTTAAAAAAAAACTAGTCACCAATATTTAAAAATCAAGAGATTTTTCATAATCACTTCTAAAATTAGAAGAACTGACAAATGGGTGTAGCCCACCTGACAATGGCTGGCTGAGCCAAATTAATAATAATGATAGCCGTCACTAGAGCAAACATTTATTGAGCACTCATTATGCACTAAGTTTTCTCCTAAGTGATTTGCACGTATTAACACATTTCACCTCACTAGAAGTCTTTGGGTGATTCACAGTTTTACAGAAGAGGAAGCTAGCACTGAGGGGCTAAGAATGCCCAAGGTCACCCAGCTGGGCTGTGGGTGAGCAGGTGTGCAGGGCAAGCAGTCCCGTGTTCCCTGCCACCACTGGCTACTGCCCCCTGGCCCTTTTAGACTACCGTCCCCCATCTGACTATTTCTCCATTTACGTTTCTTTCTGGGATGCTGTGGACAACTGATTTCAAAATATCTGCTTTTTGGAACCATCTCAGGCAGCCCTTCCCAGTTGATAAAGTATGCTCACGTCAATGACCTCACCTGATCCCCAGCAGTGAGGTGACCCTATATCTGGGGCATCTCCCTCGCGTCCGAGGGGCTGGGGTAGGTGGAGGAGTAGAGAGACTGGAACTATTACTGTAATAGTTGGTGGGGTGCCCCAAACATCCCACTCCCTCTCGTTGGGGCTGAGGATCATTTTCCTGCTGCAGACTGGCAAGCCTCTGAGTGGAGAGAATATTTATTCAGAGGCATGCCTGGCCTCTTGCAAGAGCCTCCTGAGTCATGAGTAGTAGTTGTAGGAGTTGCCCGTCACAGGAGGAAGGCCAGGCCTGCACACATGCACAGGAAGCTCACCTTCACCCCAAATAACCTCCATTCTGCACAAAAGGACCACAGCCCACCACACAGAATGCACCTGACCCTACTGCATCTATGTTGGTAGAGCCACACCGGTTCCCTGGGCAGCACTGACACAGCTGCAGGAGACTCACACCAGCCTCAGTACCTTGGTGAGCTTCGTCCCCCCGCTTCTGCACACTGGGCATCACTCAGACACCCTGGGCTCAAGATGGGCCCAGGAAAAAAGATTTCAGGCAAACCAATTTGGATTCTTACTGACCAACTCTTAAGCTAGGTGCAAGGCAGAGAAAGATCCCTATCGGAGGGCAAGGAAGACACTTTTGGCTGAATTTAAACTCTACTATGAATTTGGATGAATACCAGTTATCCTGTTCTTGCCGTGTGTCTTTGTTATAAAAAGAACCATGAGCTGACCATTTTGGGTGGCGTTTGTTCATGGACTCCCTCAGAAGCAGCTAGAAGTGGCCAGTAAATAATCTCATCTTCTCAAGGAGGACGCTGAGATCCCCTCTGTATGGTCTGTAGAGGGTGAGCAGTTTGGCTGAAGGGGAACTTGGTATTGAGACCACCACACACCCCCTCACGGTGCAGCTGCCTGCTTCTTCTGTGTA
This sequence comes from Canis lupus familiaris, assembly GCF_011100685.1. Taxonomy (NCBI): domain Eukaryota; kingdom Metazoa; phylum Chordata; class Mammalia; order Carnivora; family Canidae; genus Canis; species Canis lupus. The sequence continues at coordinate 63,746,713 of NC_049229.1, forward strand.
TTTTTGGAAACTGTTCTTGATCTTTAAGGCAGCTCTGCAGGCTCATAAGCTCTTCCTTTATGAGGCCATCTGTTCTGTCCATTCTGCTAAGAATGTGCTCCCTTATGAGTTCTACGCCTGTTGCTTCTTTCCTAGCTTGCGTAGAAGAATAGATTTATAAGTGGGAGCAGAAGATTGAAAAGTTCTGGAGAAAGGAATAGAAACTGTGCCAGGAACTGGAAGGGGTGTGTGGGACACCTGGGCACACATAGTGTGTGGAGTGAGTCCAAGAGGGTGCTGCAGCGCAATGGCCAGCCGCGGGTCCGGAGGGGAAACTCAAGTGTTGGCTCAGCCTTCCATTACCTGGCAGGTGCTGCAACTGGGTGGCTCCACTGGCTTGTGAGAGGGAGGGACACCACTGAGTAATGAAGGTGACCATGAACAAAGGAAGAATAAAAGAAAAGGACTGCCTGTAGCATGAGAAAGGTGGAGAGAAAGAGAGGGTGGTGTCTCTCGTTGTCTTTAAGCCAATTGTCTCCACCATGTTGATCGCCTTGGCCCTGGTGATGACTTACCTTGAGTAGTAAGTTTTAAATAAATGTTTAAATGGTATTTATTCCTGACTAGGAATGTGGGATGGCCAGAAATTGTGCCTGCCAGTCCGCTCAGATTTAGTATCTATAACTTGATGGTTCGAGGCGGTGAGGTCTCTGGCAAGAACACATCAGTGAGGGTCCACCAAGTATTGGTGATGTAAGGTTGCTATGGATTGTTCTAGCTCTAAAAGAAAGAAATGGAAATGTTGACCTGACACCCGTCTCATCCAGCAGAAGATTAACCATGGGTGCTGTGCTGAGAACAATTTAGGTCTGCCAGGAGAATCCCTTCTTCCATGTTTGCTTGGCTGGACTTTGCTCAGAGCTACCTAGGTCCATGCTTTTCAGACTGTCATCAAATTCCCCAAGCTGGAGAGGGAAGTGGGCATATTTCCATGGGGTCTGGAGTAGGATGGGGCTCCAGAAGCATGAGTTCCTTTGAAAATTTAGCAAATCTTACCTTTTGCTCTGTAATGTCAGTATTTTTTTAAACTTGAAAACAATGTTCTTAATCAATTCCTATTGGGCAAACTGAGGCTCTGATGATCTCAAAGCTTTTTAGGACTTGGCACACACAGTGGGCACACTGATTTTTCTGTCACAGTGCCATCCCCTGGTCTCCAACCCACTTTCTTTTTCCAGAGAATCCTTGGTTACCTCCACAGACAACTAATAGGATAGAAAGGAAAATTGGGGCAGTCTTCCCAAAGTGCTGGATTTGCAGAGGTTTTCCCAAAGAGATTATTGGCTGCGAAACCCTGTCCTCTATTGAAATCCTGGTAAAACTGCTATACACTCAGCACCAGGACAAACGTCCAGCCCCCAGCCTCTGCCATTCACTCAGTCCTTCCAGCTAACCTTTCTTTTCTGTGCTCTCAAGCAGCTTGTTAAAGCTCTCTGTGCTCTCTTGAGGCTGCCCTCATCCTGTCTGCTTGATCTTGGCAGTCAGTGTCACCTGCCACTCCCCTGACAGACTTGCGTAGAGGGGACAGGATTGATCTTGTTTTCCCACTCACGTTCTTCCTAATGTCACTACATTCATCCTTGCCCTTTCTCCCCAGTGAAGACCTCTGTATTCTTGAAGAATATTTTCTTTAACTCTGTAATTCTGGGTTGAAAATTTTCTTTCAGTTGTTTAAAGATACCATTCCACAGTCTTCTGGCCTTCATGGTTCTGGTGAGATGTTTGTGGGAATTATGACGTATCATTTTATTTCTGGGCACTTCCAAGATTTTCTTTCAAAAAAGACAAAAGAGGGAGCCTGGGTGGCTCAGTGGTTGAGCGTCTGCCGTCAGCTCAGGGCATGATCCTGGGGTCCTGGGATCGAGTCTTTCATTGGGCTCCCCATAGGGAGCCTGCTTATGTCTCTGCCTCTCTGTGTGTGTCTTTCATGAATGAATAAATAAACAAAATCTTAAAAAAAGAAAGAAAAACTATTTTCTTTCCAAATCTTGGTTTTCAGCAGTTGGACTGTCATGTGCTTAGACACGATTTCTTTTTCATTCTTAATTATCCCACTTGGAGTTCCATGGAGCGTCTTAAATCTGTAAATTCATGTCTTTGACCAAATTTTGCAACTTTTGACCATTATATATTTTTTCCTCTTCTCTCTCTCTCTTGCTTTTGGTACTCCAATTGTTGATATCTTAAACCTGAACTCTGATCATTTTTCAATCTCTTTTATTTCTCTTGATCAGATTGGATATTTTCTACTGATATATGTTCAAGTTCATTGGCTTATTTCTCTGTCATTTCTGATTTGCTTTAAGGTCATTTGGTGAATTTTTATTTTTATTTTAAGGAGTGCATTTTTTCAATACCAAAATTTCACGATTGATTGATTGATTGTAATCTTTCCCTCTTGAAATTTCTATTTCCATTCATGGTGGGCAAATTTTCATTTTCCTTGTTGAGCGTTATTGTTCTAGTTGCTTTACAGTCATTGGCTCTATGCATTGTGAGTGACTTTGGATTGCATCCTGGACATTGTGAATGCTGTGGTGTGGAGACTGGATTTTTTTATATTTCACTGAGGATTGTTGATGAGCTTGTTTTGACAAGCAATCAACTTGGTTAGACTTATAACAACATAGATGAACCTCACACATATAATATTGAGTAAAAGTAGCTTGACACAAAAGATTATATACTGTGTTACCCCATTTGTGTAAAGCTCAAAATTAGCCTAGATTATCTATGCTCAAAAGTTAGGATGCTGGTTACCTTTGGGGGTGCTTTAGTGGTTTAAATGAAACAACATGGGCTAAGACAAGACTTCTGGTTATATTCTGTTTATATATATATATTTTTTGAGACAGAGAGAAAAAGAGAGAGTGCACACAGGGATGAGGAGGGGAGAGGGAGATGGAGAGAGAGAATCTCAAGCACACTCCACACCCAGTGCATAGCCTGATGTGGGGCTTTATCTCACAACCTTGGGATCATGACCCAAGCCAAAATCAAGAGTTGGATGCTTAATCAACTAAGCCACCCAGATGCCCCTATATACTGTTTCTTTTTAAGCAGCTTTATTGAGGTATAATTGACATATAATAACTACGTTTCAAAGCGTATAATTTGATAATTTGGGGCATATGTATATACCCATGAAATCATAATCACAATTAGTGTAATGGACATATACATAATCCCTCTGCACAAGTGGTGTAATCCAGGTGTAATCCCCTCTCATCCCAAACCTTCCATATTTCCAGTTACCTCTGATCTGCTCTCTGTCACTATGGATGGATCACTCTTTGCTTTCTAGAATTTTTATAAATGGCATTGTACATAATATACTCTATTTTTTCTGATTTCTATCACTTAGCATCTGTGTATCTGCTTTGATGAAATGCCTTAAAATATGTTTTGCTTATTTTTTTAAATTGGGATTTTTTTCTCACTATTCAGTGTTGAGTGTTGTTATACATTCAGGAAGGTCCTTTATCAGATATGTGATTTGCAAATAATTTCTTCCAAATGTGGTCTTGTTTCTTTTTAGCCTATTAACAGTATCTTTCAAAGAGAAAAAGTTATTGATTTTGATGAACTTTGATTGAATTTATTGTTTTGTGGATTGTGCTTTTGGTGTCATAGCTAAGAAATTTTTGCCTAATTCAAGGTTATCAAATATTTTATTCTTTGTTTTCTCATTGAAGTTGGTGGTTAAAGTTTTAGTTTTACTTCGGCAAATAGATTTTGAGTTAATTTTTGTATAAACGCTAAGATATAGATCAAAGGGTTTTGTTTTGTTTGTTCTTGCTATCAAGTTGTTTCAGCACCATTAGTTGAAAAGAATATCCTTTGGCCCATTGAATTGCTGGTGCAACTTTGTCAAAAATCAATTAAGCATATCTGTGGGTTTATTTCTATGCTTTCTGTTCTGTTCCTTTGATCTATTTATGTATATTTCTGCTCATACCACATTGCTACTATAACTACGTGTTGTAGCTTCGCCCTGTTGCTTTATAGTAAGTCTTGAAATCAGGTAGTGTAAATCCTCCAGCTTTGTTCTTTTCTTACCAAGTTGTTTTGTCACTTCAAGGTCCTATGCATTTCCATATGGATTTTAGAATCAGCCTCTCAATTTATTCATTAAAGCAGAGTGGGATATTTATTGCAATTGCACTGAATCTTAGATCTATTTGGGAGAATAGACATCTTAACAATATTGAGTCTTCTGATATATGTAGTTTCTTCTGAGAAAAAAAGAAATAGAGTGAAACATGAAAAGACAAAGTCTGAGTATGGGTTTTTCAATGGCCTTGAGCATGTTACTTCCCCCACTCTGAGCCTCTGTCTGTTTCTTTTCTGTAATTAAGGGGAGAATATGCTTTGTGAGATCAAGCCAGATAATGAGAGAGAAGCAGACAATGTTTTGGGGTAACTAAGAGTTTTTGATACAGTGGATGTTATCATCAGGCATCTGGTGGGTTTGCCAATATAAATGTCCAATCTAGAGGGCATGGCACTATTTGCATATAAGATTTTATTATCTTTCTCCTCTTCATTATAATCACAGTGAACATCACTGTCAGCCAGTACTAAGCCTTCCAAGTGAGGCCCCACGTACTCATGAAGACAGCCATCACCCTGGTTTGGTGATTACCCCCATCTGATGTCCTGTTAATTGGCATTCACAGCATCTCCTCTCTCATTCGAAGTGCTCACTGTTTTTTCAGTATGATGCCCAAGTCTGACAATTTCCTTTTGCCTGCTGCCAATTTTCAGGCTGCTTCTGTGGACTCTGGTTTCTGTCTTGTCTCCTCTGGTCATTTTTTTTTCCTACTCGACTTCTTGTTTCCAGAGCCCACTTAGTCTAGCCCCACTCTTATCCTTTATTCATCAGCCTGGGTTCAGTGCCACTCACTGGCTGCTGGGACCAGAGAATCCTGGAACAAGCGTTCTGGCCACTACCTGTGACCAAGCTCTGACCAAGTCCTAGCACCTGTCTCAGGTGTCAATGGATCCTTTCTCCTTGCTCACCTCAGCCAGTGCCAGCTGCTAATGTGAAACAATCTGTTCCTGGCCTGACTTTGAAAGATCTGGTAAAAAACATTCTCATTTCTCTATCTCTACCAGGGCTTAGGTCTCAGATCCCAGATGTACCAAAACCCAGCCCAGATTCTTCTATTTACATTTCGTGAACCTTGCTATGTTAGAATTGACATTTACATTTTCATGTGCTTTTTAATTTTTCTATTTAATGGTCCTTTTAGTCTCCTTTCTTGTCCTGTCTAGGATTGATATTTTTATTATTCCATTTTTTTCCTTGCTGGGGAAGATAAACACTTTGACTACTCTGTTAGTGCTTATCCTAAAACCTACACCATGCCACCTTTGATTTATCAAGGTACAAAACTAATTAGTACTTTAACTCTCCTCCTGGACAATGCAAGGCCCTTAGAACACCTTAATTTCATGTACCTCTGTCCTAACATACAAGCTGTGGTGGTGGTTGTGCATTTTCAATTCCATATAAATGATGCAATTATATTATTATTGTCAGGTAAGCCCACGTGTTTGCTGGTTTGTATTCTTCACTCCTTCCTGCATTTGACCTTCCTTGACCTTCCTTCTTTCTTATTCTTTCTCTTAGTGAGTTTGCTGTTGGCAAATTCTCTTTGCTTCTCCTCCTCTGAAAACACTTGATTTCACCTTCATCCTAGGAGGTTAGTTTTGCCAGTCGAGAGAATTCTACTTTCTCTATCAGCACTTACTTTCGTTTCATCTTATATCTGTTCCCATTGCCTTTTGGTTTGCATCCTTGACCTTGAAACATTAGAGGTTAGGGTCCTCCCCCTTTGAAGATAATGTAAACTAACTACCTGGGCTGCTTGAAAAATTGGCTTTGTTTTTTATTGTCTGCAGCTCAAAAAGATGTGCATCTGTGTTTGGATTTCCTTTTTTAAAAATTTGATTCTCCTTGGAATTTATTAGGTATCTTAAGCTTCACAAGAGCTATCTTTGCTCAGTTCTGGAAAATTCTTGGCCATTATTAGAAAGTGCTTCTGTACATTCTTTCTTTTCTGTCTTTCTGACATCAGTTATGTATATCTTAGGCTTTCTCATGACACTGTTTATGCTCATTGACCCCTCTTTGTATTTTTATCCTTATCTCTCATCCTGCACCCTGGAGAATTTCTTCTGATCTATTTTCCAGTTCACTTAATTTCCTCTCCTCTTTTTTTCAGTGCCATAAAATTACTTTAGTATCATCCTTCTGAGATTGAGCACATAGTAAAAAATAAATAAATAAATAAATAAATAAATAAATAAATAAATGGAATAACATAACATCTCTTACAATCTCAAGTGAAAAGCATCAAAATATACTAATTAAACTTTCTTTAAATAACCCTCTCAAGCAACTGGCTAAAGAACAGAGGATGAGCTGTATTAACAAGAACACTTTTGTGGGAGGACCTAGGATGAGTTAGATGAGTTTGTGCTTAGATGCTCTGTCAGAGAATACATTCCTCATATTCTAAAACTAGTTCTTCTGCAGAAAATTTGCTTGTGAAATATCACACAATCTCCAAGTATCCAGAGAAAAAGGTCTTTCTCCTGTCACAAGGACAGTGAGCTGCTCTCCAGCAGGTGGCAATGCTTTCTGCTTTTACTTGATTCTCTATGTGATCTGCATGATGGTCTTTGGTATCCATTTTCTCTTGCACAGGGATTCTTCCCAAGAGCCAACTCCACTAAATTTCCTGCATGCCAATCTCCGAGTCTCAGGGTGAGTTCGCTGGGAACCCTGAACTGCAACCATAAGTTATAGAGCTGCCCTGAGCTTCTGTTCTTTCACCTGTAAAGCAGAGATGATTATCGCAACTAATTAGTGTGGGGATTAAATGAGATAGTGCATGCAAGGTGCCCGACACACTTAGCACTCAGAGGAGTTCGTTATGAAGATTATTAATAAAATGGAGATATTATTGTCTGCATTTTACACATGAGGAAATAGGCGTAGAAAGTTTAAGTAACTTGCCAAGGTCCCTATAGCAAAGAGTGGAGCTGGGATTTAAGTGTTAGGTATGTACGTGTGTGGTTATATATATGTAAGTGAATATATATGTGTTTATAGTTATATATGTATGTAGGGGTATATGTACATATGTGGGTTTTTTCCTTTTTTAAAAAACATTTTATTTACTTATTTATTTTAGGGAGAGAGAGAGAGAGAGAGAGAGCATGTGTGGCAAAGGGAGAAGTAGAGAGAGATCTCAAACTCTATGCTGAGTGCAGAGCCTCCTAAGATCATGACCTGAGCTGAAACCAGGAGTCAGAAGCTCAACCGACTGAGCCACCCAGGCACCTCTGTTTTTCTTTTTCTCTGCTCCTACTTTATGTTGCCTATTGTTCTTTGGAGTCAACACAGAAGTTTGAGTAGAAGTTTAGATAGAATAAACAGTTTGTGGAGGAAGTTGGCAAGGGCAGAGAGAAGCTTGTCTTTTGGGGCTTTTGAAAAATGTGTGACAATCAGCTTCAAAGAGGTAGAAAGAAGACCCAGGTACACAATAGATCTGTGATAAAGGGATTGAACTAAAAGGATAATAAAGCATGGGAGTGAAAGGAAACTATTGTTTGAGACTGCCATTCATATTGCAGAAATTGAAAAGTTGAAGCAGTGTATTTCCCAGAAATTGTGATGGTTTTCAGAGTTATTTTAAACTAATTGTCAAATTCTTAAAACTGGGGGAGAAAACCATTAGAGTTTATGTTCTCTAGGCACTTTGCACAATCCACATGCAGTTTTTATTTTTCTTGTTCCACTCCAGAATAATGGAAATAATACTTTTTATGAAGGATTCTCCAGAGCACCCTGGAGGAGAGTAGAAGGAACATAAAATGAAAAGTAAAATGAATAAGAAGTTCTGGCTATAGAATTGGGAATCAACAGAAAGAAGCGGATGAGGAGACAGTATTTAAAACAGCAGTCATGCCAGCTCTCAACATCCACCCTTCTGAGCATTTTATTCTCCCAAGATGCTTATTGTGGCCTGAAATCTCGTCATTGGTTTGGGATAGAGTGAGATCCAAGAGAAAATTGGTGAAAGCCTCCTGGTCTTTTATAACTTTTTCTATTCTGTCAGAGATCCCATAGACCTTTTAAAGAAAGCAACGCTTCACAATAACAGAGCACATGGTAGAAACACAACTGTCCTGAGATACACCCCAGGGACAGGAGAGGTTGGGCAGTGCAGTGGAGCACAGATGGCCATCTCCTATTTAGAGGAGAGGATGACTCTCTCCGGCAGAAGCAAGCAGGCTCAGAACCTACCAGAGTTCATGTGATGGAGGAATAAAAGGGAACTCTTAATCAGGAGCTGTATTGTGCACAAAAATCATGTGTCTGTAGGTGCAGATAAATCATGGCCTCTACAGCTAGAGAATTGGAAGCTCTAGCTTCCAATTGGCACAGAAACATAGACACTTTGCTCTACCAAGAAAATCGAGAAACAGATCCATGTGTATATGAGAATTTGATTTACAAAAGATCACAGTTCAAATATACTATGGCTATCTTGTTGATCCAATATAACATTTGGGGAAGATAACTTGCAAGAAAATGCTTCAATATCCTGTAATCTGCATATCCTTTGAGTGAACAATTTGAATTCTACTTACAGAGTTAAAGGATATGCATTGTAGTATTTTTAAAATTTGATAACAACCGAGAAGCCCATTCAAAGAGAATTTTAACACTAAAAATGTATGGCGCACCTCAAATATGGAATATGATACGGTCATTAAAACAATACATTATTACGTCCAAAAAAATGTTTAAAAAGCAGTGTGTTGAGAAGGATTCCATTTTGGCAAGAGTGTATTTGTGAGTGTGTGTATGTGTATGTGTGTGCGTGCACATGTGCACGCATGTGTCTATTTCAGCATGGATGTATTAACATAAAATAATAAAAGGCTAATAGGATTCACTCTGGGTGGTGGATTGTTGAGTGACTACATTTTATTTTTCATATTGCTTTTATGGCTTTTATGAAGTGTGTATAATGATCGTGTAAGACTCATATAACCAAACATTAATAAAGGCAACTTTTGTAGAGGGGATTGAAAAGCTGCCATCGGTAGAATAGTTCTGTCTCCTTCGCTAAACCCTACAACTGACGACATCAAGTGTCTCACTCATCTAGCCGTGGAGCACATTAGTCCCCAAGAGCAGAAGTGTCTTGGAGGGCAAGCGAAAAATCTGCACCCTGATTTAGCTATTTGTCTCACTTATCCGAACTTGAAATTCAAAGCCCAATTGTTCACATGGTCTTATCTCATTCAGCTAAGTCAGACATCTATGGACTTGACCTTTTTAAGCGATTGTAGGTGCCACTCATTTGAACAATACAGTGTCTTTTAAATCAGAGCAGAAAGAATTGTGCTAATGTAAAGCCCAGCTGGAGCCGGATTCCAGGAAGAGACAATAAAAGCATTTTATACCCACAAACATCCATGCTGTCTCTTGTCACTAAAGCCCTGTAGGTTACAGATTTCCCTTTGCTTCAAAAGCTGAGATCTTATAACTGAGTTCAGTGTTCAGTGTACGTTATATAAACGATGGGTAAAATCGATTTCTGCATTTTTTCATAAAAGGCCTTCCTGGTAATTAGTTTTAATCTTGAGATACATTCTTTCATATCATTGCATTCTGTAAACAGCCTCAAATCTTTTGGGAAGGAGCTTAGATTTGAAACCCCTTTCCAAGGAGCCCAAGATGACAAGGACATGGTGACCTTTGGAGACATGTATAGCCTCTGCCTTGTAGGAGGCCCAGTGTTGCAGGTCCAGATTCAGCCCCTAGGACTAGTGGGGATCTGAGGGTGGGGGTCTTCCTAGCAGAGACATTGGCCTATGCGGTGGAGTCTCTCTGGTTTCTCTCATGCATGATGCCTGAGGGGAGCTTTCCTGAGTACCCCTAGCCTCAGAGACTCAGGCACCTAGCCTAGGGGGGTTGACCTCAGAGAGGGGGCCCTGCAGTGGGTGGAGGTGGCCGAGCCAAGGATGATGTCTCCTGAGGCTCGTGGAAGGACTGCAGCCACAGACAGCAAGGCTCAGTGGTGGTGGCCACAATGGGGGCACTCACTCCATCACTCAACGACAGTAGACATGGCACTGCAGCCTATCCTTGGGTCCCAGTCTTCTGGCTCTAGGGGCTCTGATTCTCCATCAACACCCCTGGCACTCCCTGCCCATCTGCCAATTCATTCAACCTGTTGTGGCTCGAGGGCACCCCAGCCTCTGTGTCCTGGGTGTAGAGCCTCACATGAGTGCATGCACAGGGGGTCTGGCCAGGTGCAGAGCTGAACCTCCCAAGGAAGAGACTCTGTCCCTCTTGGATTTCACTTTTTTTTCAACCTGGAGGTTTCTCTCACCTGCCTCTCAACCCCCATAAGATCTCAAACCAGTGCCTTTCACTTAATGCTGGGCAGCGGTGACTGGCGCTCCGGGTCTTCTCTACACAGAGTCAGTATTGCTAATGCCGCCTAGAAGCGTATGCTGGTAAGGCACCTTTAATCCAGGCTTGCCCCTCAGGGGCTGGGTGACCTCGGGCAGGACAACCATGTCTTTTGGCCTCAGGTGCTTCCTTAATAAAAGGGGTAAGACGAAGAAAAAAGGGAAGAAGAAGGAAGAAAGGACTCTAGATGCTGACATAGTGCAGACCACCAAGCGCTGTTCCTTAGAGTGAGTCAGACAGAGCACGGATCTGTGGGTACTAAGAAATTTTATATGAAAAAAAATTTTCAGTGATCAAATGACCTTGAAAAATACTGGATTCAAAAAAGCAAGGCAAGTTTCTTCCTGCAGGACTTTTCTGTGCCTTCCACATGATTATGCATTTGAAATCTCTCAGAAGGAAGTGCCTAGTGCTGTGTCCTGAAGTTATTTAGATCTAAGCCTTGCATAGAGCCCCTTGAGGGCCTTCTGTGCACACGATCCCTTTTGGGAACATGACAGCAGTGGCCCTATTTTGTTCCCCCCTACAACCTCAGTGCCTCGAGCACCACCCAACATCAATGAATGAATGACCACAGTGTTTATGCCCATTAGGAACTCAAAACATACTTTTAGGTTGAGGTGAATTGATTTCGCTGAAGTCCTTCCAAATACCATTCTGTTATTAAGGATTCAACATGGCCTCTCCTCAACTATATTCAATCCATAAACCTGAATTTCTTATGAAGCAGAATTCTGGAGGCAGGGACCTAGTCTTGCCCAGGTAGGTATACCCATGGTAATGGGGTTACTGCAGACAAGGTAAGTGGGTCAGCATAGGGAAAGCAACAGGAAGGATTTCTGGCATTGAGTCAGAGCCCAAGCAGGAGAGAAGGCACTGGCATGAAGGTTTGCAGCTGTCTAGACCCAGAGATCACCGCCAGCAAATTTCTGGTGCCAGGGCCAAGCATGAGAAGGGGCCCTCTCCCTTGGATCGCTGTGTCTCTCTATGCATGTGTACTTCTAAACATCCTCTGCTTCTCCATTTCACACATGGTCTTCAGTGACTGACCTATGATCTTTTAGCTCTAACCCCACAGTGCTCTGACAAATTGAGAGAAAGGCCTTGATTGGTCCAGGTCACACAACTCATAGGTGGTCAACCAATGGAGCATTGCTCTTGAATCAAGTTCTATCCCGATATCAGTTGGCCCTTGAGGGCTAGCAGACCCCAGAGATGGGGGGCATGAACAGGTATTTCAAAAGCTGTTGCATCAGTCCTTGGTGAAAAGACTGGGGAGAATTTAGAAAATTTGGGTGTTCAGACCCATGACCTACCATATTGTCTTCTCTGTCTGGAATTGCCATGTCCCATGCCTACATATGCCCTCCTCTTTGCCTTGGTTACCTATGCTGTATTACACACCATCCAGAAGTTAGCTCATGAGCCTGTTGGTCAGTCCAGCAGTGCTGGGCTGACCTTGACACGGCTCATCCTCTGCAGTCAGTTGGCAGGTCTGCTGGGCGACTGGTCTAGGATGGCCTCACTCACAGTTTTGCAATAGGCTGGATATCAGCCACACTGTTGGCGGCACTGAGCCAGTGTCTCTCATCGGTCAGCAGACTAGCCTGGTTTCTCTCACACAGCAGACACAGGGTGCTGAGCTGGTTCCACCTTGCAGCTCTCTCCTCTGAATCCTCTTTTAACCAAACTCACTGCTCTTTCTATCCTGATGACCAGGCTAGCCTGACCTTTAGCTTGATGAACTTTCTTTTCTTCTGACCCTCTCATGAGTGTTGAACATATACACCCTTCCCTGGCTTAACAGATTTCACAAGTAAAAATATAAGACAACTTGTTCAAATGATTTGAATATTATATACAAAACAACAACAACAACAACAACAAAACCACTTTTTAAAGTATAAGTATATCCCAAATAAGCCTGGGATATGGTTATACTAAAAGATTATTTGTTGACATTCAAGGATGCTGGGCATCTTTATTTCATCTGGCAACTCTCCCTTTCCCAAAACTCCTGAGTCCAGCCTCAAGAGAGAAAAGGGGGCACTGACCTGCTTCTAGAATGCATCTAGGACCCTCCGTAACCAGTAAGTGGCAAGGCTAGACTTTGATGATGGAGCAGTGGGTATGGGATCAATGTCTTTTTCTCTCACTACCTCTTTCCATGTAAAAAGTAGGTGATAAAATGTAGGCTGAGGGTAACCATTGTTTGAGGGACCCCAGTTAGTTTGAGAAACCCTGGAGCATCCGTCTCAAACATGGACCTGATGAAGGTATCAGCAGGGATGCATAAGAGTCCATGTTGCCCTGCTCATCTAACTCTGTTTGGTACTGAGGCCAATGAATTTCTCAGCTCAAGCTATCCTGGTATCCATTTAGTAGCCTGAATGTTTTATAATATTTCAAACGGGTGGCCCACAAGCTGAATTCAGGACTTGGATTGGGAACTTTGCCCATGAGTGCAGACCCTGTGGGTTAAAGTGTCAGTCAAGAGATGTGCTCTCATCTTTGGCTCTCTGTCCACACGAGAGAAGGCTGGGCTATAACACCTACTTCCTAACATCTCTGTATAGGTCCAATAGTAAGGAAGTCCAGCGGGGAGCCCTTCAAGCAGGTTTGGTCATCCCTCCCTCTAACTTGGGGGAAGGCTTTCTTTTTTATGTGGATGGCCAAAGCAGACCAGCACACATTCGGCATGAGGCATTGGGGTAAACATGTGTCTGCTTCCTTAACCACTAGAATGTAATCCCTGTGAGCTGGGCTCACTGTCTACTTTGTTCAGTGCTCTATTCCCACTGCCTGGTGTTCAGTAAGTCTGGGTTGAGGTGGTGAATGCATGTGTCCCAAGAGCAGTGGCTGTCCACACACTTTAATATAATGTTCATCTCCCCTACAAGTCTGTGAGCCCCATACCAGGGACCCATGTTTGTCGGGTTCCCTACCTTACTCAGAATCTTCCAGAATGCCTGACCTAATGAAAAATGTTCGATTCAGGAACCTCTTCCTTTAATATCTCTGACTTGCGTGGCTCCAGGAAAATCAGTCACTTATTTCTGCAGGAGCCAATTCACAGTCGGAGAGAGTTTTGGCAGATCTTCAAGTGTTTGAACATAGTTATTACTCAATGTCTAGTCCAAAGCAACAGAAAGGTATTGTGTATGCCAGGTTGCCCGGGGATGGGGTGGGATTTCTGGGGTTTCTTCCTTTCAAATAGGAGAAGGAGTGTCCACAGGACCAACAGGCAGGGAAGCTAGGATGGGGAAGTCCGGAGGGCCACATGAGGTTGGCTGGGACAGGGGATTGTGGGTGCTGGTGGTGTGACAGAGGAGGGATATGGGACGGGCCGGGAGGATAAGGCATGTGGTAGAGTAGACCTCACAGTGCAACACCTTCTTGGCTGGCCCCTCACCCTGGCCTCACCACACTGGGTCTTATCTGTGCTCAGCTGTCAGATGACTTTTCAAGCCACACTTTGTCCACATCTACATCTGTTCGCTGGCATACAGCTACTCCCCACTGTCCACAGGACAAAGTCCACAGCACTTATCAGGTATCCAAAGCCTCCACCCTTTTACCTCTAAACACCTCGCAAGCATCACCTTCTACTGTGATCCTAGGTGATCAGTTTTCTATTACTGCAAAACTGGGTTTCTCTCTCTCTTTATTTTTTGTCAGAACATACTTTTCCTTTCTTTCCCCACTGGCTCTTCTCCACAGAGGGTCTCCTCCGCCCTCCCCCAGATTGTCTTACCCTCTTACCCTTCATTTAAGACCTACTTCATTTTCAGACTCAAGTTTGACCTCCTTAGGGTGTGGATGGGAATATTTCTTCCAATGGCATTTTGGGGATGACTCTTTCCTAGACATGCACCACCCACAGCTGCCCTCTAGGTCTTGGCACTGCCTCCATTGTGGGGATGGATATTTCCTCCTGCATGACACATAGATGGAGCTAAGTTGGCATCTCTTTGTGGTTTTCCCATTAGATTTGGACAGATGCCTCCTTGAGACTGGAGGGGGACACTTGTAGGAGTAGAGCCTCCAACCACTAAAGATGCTCCACTGCAACTGAATATGGACCCCAAATTGATCCCACTGACCAAGTTTGTGTCCACTTGGCCATGTTAACCCTCCCACTTTCTTTGATTTTGGGGTTGCCCTTGGCCATTTAACCTCCCATGCTATCTAGGCCTATTATTGCATTGACGTATTATTACACTCCTTTCTTTTCATAGACCGTGATTTGGATCCCCCACCCTGGTCCCAATCTCCTCTGAAGGTGATCTAGTCCCTAAAATGTGTCCCATTATATTTTAGGAGGGCCTCGCTTCTCTGTACAGCAAGGTAAGTGACTATGAAGGGGAAAAGCTGCTTACTCCTTCTAATGTCCTTTGTGCCTTGTCCTGGGACCCTCAGGGAAGATCTGCAGTGGTGGCCACACACAGTGGTGGATATCTCCCAGGAAGCCAAAACATGAAGCTGTTTTCATTTTTGTCTTTCTGATCACAGTTGATCCTGGGTTCAATGAGACTGTAGAGGAGGTAGCTCAAAGCTGCTCTGCATATTGACCTTCCCTTGTAAACATGGCACCTCAATGTTCACACAACCCAAGGTCAACTTTATTAGGATCTTTGTTCACTAATTAACTGATTCTCACAGCAGTCCGTGGTGGAGACTGGTGCTGGCTTTCCTAATTGTTCTGGGGGGAGATGAGCCACCACCTGGCCTCCCACCACGGTCACCCAGCAGCTGGGTTGACGACTTTGCCGAGGAAGAGCAAGCTCTGAGTGGTCATCTCCCACAGGAGCACCAGGAAAGGCCTATTGAAACGAGCCTGTGAGGCCAATGTTGCATTCAGGGCCTGGGGCTGGGAGAGGAGGCTGGAGGCAGCCCCTGCCCTGGTTCCCCACACATTCATGTCCACTGTTGCCTTGTGTGACACCTGGAGGAGGAGACAGGGACAGAGATGGCATCAGCTCAGGGTGCGCTCAGAAAACAAATCCTACCTTTTGTGGTTCTAGGGAGCTGAGTCACCTCCCCAGGCCCAAGGGCCCCATATCCCCAGGAGGCAACTCCAGTCATCATTGCTTCTGCTTCTTCTCTGCATTTTCTCCCCACTACCACATCCTGGGGAATGAGAGCATCTTGTTGGTGCTATTTGCTCTCTAGCAGAAGATAGATGAGCCTTAGCAGGGCTGCACAGGAACCAGGCTGCAACTCCCAAAGGCAAGTTTTAGAGCATACCAAAAGCACCTGGGTGCTGAGACCATGGGCTGAGGGCAATTTCTGCCCCGAGCTTCACGCCCGTCTCCAAGCCTTGCTGGCCTCTTTAAAATGAGTTGCTCAGCCTAAATCAATGGTTACTAATGTGAGCTCAAGGAACCTGGTTGTCCTATGTGCCAAACCCTCTACCAGCCTCCGTGAGAATTCCTTTTTCTAAACCCTCATCTTCACACTCCTTTTCAGGAAGAAAGGATTCTGAGGCTTTAAAAAAAGAATTGAAACATTCTGGCCTTGACTATCTCTTGCATTTCTATAAAGTTCTATGAACTGGGTGGCTCAGCGGTTTAGCGAGTGCCTTTGGCCCAGAGCATGATCCTGGAGACCCAGGATCGAGTCCCATGTCGGGCTCCCTGCATGGAGCCTGCTTCTCCCTCTGCCTGTGTCTCTGCCTCTCTCTCTCTCTCTCTCTCTCTCTCTCTCTGTCTCTGCCCCTGGTGAAGAAATAAATAAAATCTTAAAAAAAAATTTCTATGAAGACATACATCTAGCATTTAAGGTCACGGTGAAAGAAATTCTCTAAAAGGCTGTTATTTCTTTTCCTGTTCACCCTCTCCACCATGGGCATGTACATACAATCACAAACACACACACACACACTCACATGCACACACAAAGGACTATATCCCAATTGCCTTGGTTCATGTTCCTGATCTCAGCTGGTCTTTCCCAAGCAGAAGACACAATACTTCCCTTATGAAATTCACAGTAAGAGGGCACCTGGGTGGCACAGTCAGTCGAGCAATTGACTCTTGGTTTTGGCTCAGGTCATGATCTCAGGGTCATGAGATCAAGCCCCATAGAACAGAGCCTGACACTGGTCTCAATTCCAAGTCTGCTTGGGATTCTTTCTCCCTCGCTCTGCCCTGCCTCTTCACCCTGTGTGCTCAATCTCTCTCTCTGTCTCTCTAAAACATATAAATAAACTTTTTTGAAAAAAAAAGAAATTCATATCAAAAACTCAAACAATTATGACTCTATCCTAAAACATAAAAGATAGAGCAGGGAAGGAAAAGTGCAATATTATTTCCAGCTATTAACTTTCCCTTCCTAGTAAAAGGTCATGGATCTCCACCCATGTCCCGTGACTCATAATGCTTCCTGTAGAAGAACACAGACTGCCCCCCGCCCAACTGATGGCCATCTTGACTATGAGACTTGCTTTAGCCAGTAGCACATGAATGGCCTTGGCATAGGCCACAGTGAAGAAAAATGTGAAGAGCCACCACACAATTTCTCTTGCTTTTTTCCTATTGCTATGGGAATGGCGTGTCCCCAGTAGGGGATTCTCCTTCCACCTGCATCCTGGAAGGGAAAAGCAGTGTGAAGTAGATCTACATTCCCTGATCATGACACACTTCTGACATGTAACATGAACATGAAATAAACCTGTTCAGGCTCTGAGATTTGGGGGATGCTTGTCTCTGCAGCAAAGGCTGATGGATACATTCTTTTGTTTATGCCCCATACTCTATCTAACTACAACAAAGACAGAGTTTCACTGCCTGCCCTGGGGGAAGTATAAGGAATGAAGACAAAACTAATCCCACACCTGTGGAAATTCTGGCTCCATGGATGACTCTGAATACTTGTCTACTTTTTCAAGACTCCGTGTCCCTGCTCTGAGGAACACAGAGGAGAGGTGGAAAGGGAGCTACCCATGAAAAGAAGCCTTATAGATTGTGATCAAGACCCAGAAGAGGAAAAAGAAAGGAAAACTTAACTTTCAAATGCGCACATCAATGGAGAAAAGACCCTCCCCTCCACCCATGTTCGCCACCTTACCCGGGAGATGGTTTTGTTGAGCTGCTCAGTGATTCCTGATAAGTCAGCTTCTAAGTTGAAGATGTTGGTGAGGCCAATGAGGGGAAGTATTTCTTCAAGATTATATGTTCCAGAAATGGAAAACCTTGGCAGATGTAAATCCAGCAGGCTGGAGAGAGAATCAGCCAGAGAGGTGGTGCTGTCTCATTAAATATGCTGCTTCCACCCTGTCTGTTAGCAGCCCCAGGTTTGGGAAGAAGTGTTTCTCAGATGGGAACCATCCCATCACAATACTCTCTACTGTGTCAGGACATTCTAGGACCCTGGGCCCCCCTTCTCTTCAGATCTTACAGACCTCTTGTGACCTCTTCAGCCCTCCTGTGTCTGGATCTGAGAAGACTTTTGGCATGGCCATAAGTTTTCATCTCCTGCACATTTATGAAGCATTTCCTACATGCTGGATATCAAGCAAGGGATTTTGCAAGTCTTTTTTTTTTTAAAGATTTTTATTTATTTATTCATGAGAGACAGAGAGAGAGAGAGAGAGAGAGAGAGAGAGAGAGAGGCAGAGACATAGGCAGAGGGAAAAGCAGGCCCCATGCAGGGAGCCTGATGCAGGACTCGATCCTGGGACTCCAGGATCATGCCCTGGGCTGCAGGCAGGCACTAAACCACTGAGCTATCCAGGTATCCCCGATTTTACAAGTCTTAATTGATTAGATCCAAATAATAACCATGAAAGATAAATAGTGCCAACATTGTCCTACCTTCATATCCAATTCATCAGTAGGTTCTGCTGGTTCTCCTTCTGAACTCTATCCTAAGTATACCTGCTGACAATCCCCTAATACAAGCTACCACAGGCTCTTACTGCCTGGACTTCAGGTCATTGTGAAGATGTGATGAGGGATGGTACATGTATGTAGAGTATGGGCCACTCTCTGTCCTGCGGCTGACCTTTGCCATAGGATCACCACATTGCCTACAGTAAATTCACAAGTTCTTTTTGACACTGAGCAAATCTGTCCTTCTGTTCTTGGGATAGTTCTGATTGTTGTTTGACCGTTGCTGGGGCAGGGTGTCTGCAAGCTTGGCTAGGTAATAACCAGCTTGGAAACTTCGACCTCTAATGAATTCAGGTTAGATACCCTAAATCAGCTTAGAGATTCATTGCCAGTTACCTTCTAGGATTATGTGAGTGTCAAAATGTCTAATCAAAGTGAGAGGCATTTGGAAGTCATGGGTCAAACACTGAAGACAAGAGGCTATGGAGAATAGAAAATAAGGCTATCTTGGCCCACTTGGCAGATTTTCCACAGGCAGCACTTGTGGGCAGGCCCAAGCCATGGAGGGGTCTGAGTGGAGTCTAAGAGAGGAAGTCTGGTAGAGACCCAGAACATGGCAGGTGTTCAACCCATGTAAATGAAGAATGAACAGTTACCAGAGAGTGCATGAACCTTCCTCACAGCTGAGTAGAAGGAGGTCTGGCAGTCTGATATTTTCATGTTTGAAAGCCCATTAAACATTAAAGTGCTGCTGTGATATTAAAACTCTATGGCATGAGAAATAATAACAGAGGACATCTGAGATTTAGAAAAATAACTTGGGTTGGTTTGGCTTTGTTGAAGGTCAAAGTGAGAGGTCAAAACAGACTTTCCTGGGGCACTTGGATGGCTCAGTTGGTTAAGTGTCTGACTCTTGATCTCAGCTCAGGTCTTGATCTCAGGGTCATGAGTTAAAGCTCTGCATTGGAGTCCATGCTGGTCATGGGATCTATTAAAAAAAACCCCAAAACCTGGGTAGCCCGGGTGGCTCAGCAGTTTAGCACTGCCTTCAGCCCAGGGCCTGATCCTGGAGACCTGGGATTGAGTCCCATGTCGGGCTCCCTGCATGGAGCCTGTTTCTCCCTTTGCCTGTGTCTCTGCCTCTCTGTCTCTGTCTCTGTCTCTGTGTGTGTGTGTCTCTCATGAATGAATAAATAAAATCTTAAAAAAAACCCTCAAAAACCCCAGACCTTACAGAGGGAATATCCATCAGTCTAGAAGATTCTATGGTATTTCTTCCTGTGCTGGAAGAAGGGACAGGCTTGCCTCAAAGGAGTTTGAGAATACGGGGCTAGAATCGGAAACTGACCACAGCTATATAGATTCATAGACAATAGGGATAGTTTCTTATCCTGACCTCTGTCCTTGACCTGTATCTCTTTTATTTGGCACTCAAATCTCTGCCCAAACACGGGCACCTTTTCCTATCCCTCACTGTGGTTGTAAAGCTGAGGGAAGGCTCCTGTGGGCATGAGGGCAACTGATGTCTACCAACTGCTGGTGGGTTTAAGATGAAAGAGGGACATCAAGAGGTTTGGTCTATACCCCGCCCCCTCCAAACTGAGGTGGGTTCTGTGACTGCTCTGACAAAAAGCATGTGACAGAAGAGACACATTGGAGCCCAGATCTCAAAAGAGCAAGAACTTTCACTTCCTGCCTTTCGGAACACTCCTTCCTGGAGCCCTGAGCTGCCATATGGCAACATCAACTATGCTGTGCTGATGTGCAGGAGCCCATGCTAGTCTCATGGAGATGCTGCATGGAGAGAGGACACCTGCTCAACCTTTATCTGAGCAGCCGGCTAGACCATGCACCAGACATCCAGTAGAGGAGTCTTCACTGCTTCAGCCTTGGCCAGCATCTGACACCGGTGCAGGAAAGCCCCACGTGAGAACCACAAGGCTGAGCCCAACCCACTCACTGGATCAAGAGTGATAATAGATATTTTTTTCAAGCCATTCCATTTTCAGGTGGTTTATTATGCAGCAAGAGATAATTAGAACTCAAAGTCAGATTCCATACCAGAGCTCTCATGAGACAAGATAGATCCCAGGAAGAAATTAGCTGGAAAATGAAGTCTAGGCATACCAGAAAAGGTTGAAACCATAGTAAGAAAAACCACAAACTGAAAAATGAGATAGAAGTGGGTAGGGTTGAGATCCCATGAAATTAGCACTTTGATTTTTTTAAAAAATTTTTAAATTTATTTATCATAGGCACACAGTGAGAGAGAGAGAGGCAGAGACACAGGCAGAGGGAGAAGCAGGCTCCATGCACCGGGAGCCCGACGTGGGACTCGATCTCAGGTCTCCAGGATCGTGCCCTGGGCCAAAGGCAGGCGCTAAACCGCTGCGCCACCCAGGGATCCCCAGCACTTTGATTTTTATGGTACTCCTCTTGGTATTTAATTTCTTTAAGAAATGTTTTAATTAAAATAGGGGTACTTTTTTCAGAGAAGCTCTATCAAAAAGACTGCTAGCCATCAATAATTGAGCAATGTTAGCCAAATATTGGACAGGGGGGGCCTCACAGCAAGGCAGAGATAAAGTATTTGGTCTAACTTTATCTTTCCTCTATACTTCAGGAATGGCAAATTGAAGATATACCTACCTAGGACTTTAAGTCCTTCTTCAGGACCAAGTTAATAAATGATAAAAAAAACCTCCTGATTAAACTAGATATGGACTGTTTTGTCAATAAGGCTACACATTTCATCTTTGTTAGATTTCTGCATTCCTGGATAACATCTCAAAGCCGAAACATTCTATATTCCCCATCACTGTGGGGACCAACTCAAATTTACAGTTCTGACAAAATCACCCTGCTTCTAGCTTATCCATATCCTTTGCTCCTTACTCTTACTTATTAAGCATCACATTACTCACGAGGTACACTAGCAAATTGTGCAATTGAATAAAACCTATGCTTTTTGTTTAGATCTTGCAATTGAACATGTATAGTAGTATCATTTTTTTCTGCATTTTGGTCAAACTAATTTTTACATAAATGAAAAAAGAAGAACTCTTTTAAGAAATATACACTGTTTTGTGGGAGTCATAATTATTCATATTAATTGTCCTTAGTCTGATCTTTTGGCTATATGTCGCTACCTTCTGGTAGTAAATTATTCTGGTAAAAGGGAGAAACAAGAGGAAAGAAGGTTGGCCATAAAAACACCCAGGAAGAGATAAGAATGATTAATGTCTGATAAGTACTTATCATGACCAGTCTCCAACTTCCTATGTGCGACTTGATCAATCCTCCAACCAACCCAATGTGGCAGTGATTATAGCCTCATTTTACTCACGTAGTTATTTAAAGGGCTGAATGGGTGACGGGCACTGAGGGGGGCACTTGATGGGATGAGCACTGGGTGTTATTCTGTATGTTGGCAAATTGAACACCAATAAAAAATAAATTTATTATTAAAAAAAAGGGCTGAATGATGAGCCAAACCTAGGGGTTGGGCATTTGAAGTTATCATTGATCAAGGCCTGCCTGGGTTCTTGAATCAAGTTGCCTGGAGTCCTTCTGCTTTGACACTTACCTGGGCAAAAGCCACTGATCCCATTTTCTCAGGGTCTCTGGCTGCAGAGCTGCCTCCACCTGCTCCATTTTTCCTGGGTCAGGTAGGATCAGCAGAGCCATGGCATTTCCACTGTATTCTATCTGGAGGACAGTGCAAGCCATTTCTTGGTCATAGAGGAATCTGTGCATTTCCTTTTGGTGCATCATGGGGATGTGGAGGGAAGTCCTCTCATTCACAGAGAAACTCTCTTGCTTCTGGGTCTGGTAGCGACTGAAAGGATGCTTCCACTTGGCTTAAGACACAAAATTCATAAAACTATGAGAACATACTCTAAAAGAGCAACTCTGGGAAGACAGACACTAAGCCACACTGACTTCCTCTTGGGTATGCATAAATATGAGGTAGAGAAGTGGCATGGATACAGAACCAGCCTGCCAGAACTTAGGGCTGGCTCAGCCACTAGAGTCAGTCCCCAGAGGTAGAGTTCTAATGGTCTATGATTTTGTTCTATTTCAGAGAAACTTAGCTTTCAAGAAGCTAAAAGGTATTTTCCATCTACTAACTACCTTCCATGTGCAAGGCATTATCTTTTTACTTTTTCATGAACATAAATATTAAATAAGTATTATGATCTCCATGTCAGCAATTAGAAACTAAGTCCCTGTGAATTTATAGAAACATACCCAGTCTTCAGAGCCATTAGGTGGTAGAGCAGACTGGGGCTTGACTGGCTCCATAGATCATGTTCTCTGCAAACACTGATTTGACCCCTCTCTGCCATGCTGCCTCTAAACAATAACTTTCTATAGAGAAGGTCAAGAGCCCCCTCTACCTCTGAATTTCCTAATATTCAAATTGAAAAAGAAGAAAGAATTCAGTTAACAAAATGCTAAATATAATGCAAAAGCTCATTAAGACAGTTAGAAATGCATAACAATGTCACAGCATTGTTTTTGTGTGTAGTATCTTCTCTCCTACTTACAATCTCCACATACAACAGCCTCCAGATTTGGCCTCCTGAAAGTGCTGGTCTTGGTGATGGAAAGCTGGCTCACCCTCTACCTCTTCTTCACAACCTCTCAGTGACCAAGCATTGCTGATTCTACCTCCAGAGCTGCACCTTTATCCAAGGCTGCCATCTTACTTATATTGAACTACTTCAAGAACCTCCTGACTTGTCTCTGCTCTCCCACCCTTCCTCCCCACCAAATTCAGTTTCCACATTGTGACCAGACTGATCTTAAAACAGATGTAATCATGTCACTCCATTGCTTCTAACTTCTTGGTAATTCTGGAGCCCTACAGGTAAAGTCTAGGGTCCTCAACAAAGTTCCTTCTTACCTTTTTTTTAAAAAAGATTTTTATTTATTTATTCATGAAAGACACAGAGAGAGAGGCAGAGGCATAGGCAGAGGGAGAAGCAGGCTCTCCTGGGGAAGCCTGATGCAAGACTCGATCCCAGGACCCTGCAATGATGCACTGAACCAAAGGCAGATGCTCAACCACTGAGCCACCCAGGCATCCCTTCTGCTTAGTTTTTTATTGCAACTCATGGCGCTGTCCCCCAAGTATTATGCCATTGTGTTCTGTGTTCTAGTCCAACTAAATCATTTCAGTTCCTTGAAAATGCAATGATTTCTCTTTTCCTTGGACCTTTGCACATGCTGGTTTTTCAGCTTGAACCCTCTTCTCCCCGCCTCTCCCACAGCCTCTTTGCCTGAGTAAATCCAACTCATTCTTCATGTCTCAACAGATGCCTGTTGAGATGCCTTCCCTTCCAGAAAGCCTTCCTTCACTCTTCAAGTCTGGAAAAGTGTATCTTTTGAGAACTCCATGGTATCCAGACCTACCCAAACAGAGCATCACTTTTCCATTGAGTTACAGTTGCCCTTTTGCTTATTCATAGCACATGTGGGACTGTGAGCTCTGCAAGGGTAGGAAAATAATCTTATTCACAGATTTTCCCAAGATGTTAGCAAAGTCCCTGAAATCTAATCGGTCTTGATAAATGTTTTTTAGTAAATTAATGAACATCATCCCTAGAGGCTTCAAACATGAGACCTAACTTCAAATTGAAATCACTCATGCAGCAAACATTCAACATATACTTGACCCTCTTTCTCTTCAACAAGGTGTCCGAGTGGTCTGGTGGTAGCAGCCTTGTGTCAGATGGAGAGATGCAGATCTTTGTGAAGATCCTGACAGGCAAGACCATCACCCTCAAGGTCAAGCCCAGTGATGGCACTGATAATTTCAAAGCCAAAATTCAAAAGAAGAAGGCTATCTTGACTCACCAGAAATGTCTAAGCTTTGCCAGAGGATGGCTTCATTTGCTTAGTATCCAGAAAGAGTACTCCCTGTACTTGGTACTTCACTGCAAGGGTGACCTCGTGAAGACTACCCTCTGAAGATGGTCCAGAAATACAACTGTGGCAAGATGATTAGCACCCCCACGTTATCAACTGCCCCAATAAGAATTGTGGCCACACCAACAACCTGTGCCCCAAGATGAAGGTCAGATAAGGCCATTCCACTGGCTCTTCCTTTGTCCACAGATTGGCCTTCTGCCTGAGGTCTGAGGCCCTGGAGCCTTAATAAAGTTTCCCTTTTATTGATTGGAAAAAAATAAAACATACTTGACCCTGTGTCAGACTCTGGAGAATCAAGAACGATTAAGACTTAGGTCCTTGAGTCTTCTGATCAGTATCACAGACAAAGTTAAAGCAGAAAAATCTGTTTTTTCTTTTTCCTGAGTAAACACCCAGAGAAGCTGGAGAAAAAAGAAAGAAAGAAAGAAAGAAAGAAAGAAAGAAAGAAAGAAAGAAGAAAGAAAGAAAGAAAGAAAGAAAGAAAGAAAGAAAGAAAGAAAGAAAGAAAAAGAAAGAAAGAAAAAAGAAAGAAAGCTAAGTTCAAAAACAAGAATCAAAGCTTCTGGTTACAAAGCAGGAATGCACATCTCTGATTTGGAACCAAAGTCATCTGGTTCATGGGTTATCCAAATCAAACACAGCCCTTGGGGATGGGATTTAATGTCTTCTCAGGGGAACTAAATAAAACTCAGGCTTGCACTTGAAACTGATCTCTCTGCAAATAGTCAAAAGCTATGAAAGGTAATCCCTTCACCATCTGGGAAGCCTGGATTAAAAAACTCTGCCCCACAGCCCAGGGATGAGTTAGGACAGGTCACTACATTTCCAGGTGGGGGGTGGAGGAGAAGAGTCACCTGGTCTGGGTTCTTTGTTTTTATTACTCATTTAGTGTAGGAACTCCCCAACCTAAGACTGGTCTATGTTCTCATTAATCATTCAGTGCAGGGACTCCCCAACCTATAAATTAAAATAGAACCAGTGTAACCAATAGGACTATAACAGAGGCAAATGTGAAATTGTCTCCTGGAGACCCTTCCACAACAGGCCATCAGAAATTCACGAAAAGATAATTTCTACTGAAGATGAGCCCAAAGCTGAAAATTTCAATCCTCTCTTGAAAGAGAAACAGTTGGGGCAGCAAACCAAGAAGAGTTCACAGTTCAAGACCTCCAGGCAATAGAATAATCTGAAAGACATTTTTTTTTAAAGTGTGTTTTTAAAAAAGGAAGGAGTACAATTCATAAGAACAGGTTGATTTGAGAAAAATAGGCCATCAAAGTGAGAATACAATCAGTGAAATTAAAAACTCAGTGGATGAGTGAAATAGTAGATACTAATTGTTCTGAGAAAATTAGTAAAAGAGAAGTTGGAGCTGAAGAAGGGGCAGCACAGAGAGACAAAAGGACATTTTTCAGGAAGCAGGAGATATAAAAGATGAGCCTGGAGTGTCTTGTAGTGCCAGAAAGTAAGGAGTGCTCCAAAAGAAAAAAAAAATCAGGGGATCCCTGGGTGGCTCAGTGGTTTAGTGCCTGCCTTCAGCCCAGGGTGTGATCCTGGAGTCCTGAGATCGAGTCCCACGTCGGGCTCCCGGTATGGAGCCTGCTTCTCCCACTGCACGTGTCTCTGCCTCTCTCTCTCTGTCTATCATGAATAAATAAATAAAATCTTTTAAAAAAATCAGCAATGATGGAGGCATATCCAGGGACATAGGAACCAACCATTGATCTTCTGATCAATGTTGGAAAATTTTAAGCCACAAAGCTAAGTAGGAGTGCGTTACAATTCAAAATATAAAATAAATATCCTTGAGTCCATAATGATGTAAGTAAATGATTGAATAAATAAACATGAGAGAAGAGAGAAATGTCGCATATGGAAAGAATTCCAAATAATTTAGGTAGATCCTCCTTTCTTAAGGAGATGAGCATAACTCCCCACTCCCTAAATGTGGGATGTACATAGTGACTTCCTCCAAAGAGCGCAGTGCGGCAATGGGGAAAGGGTATCTTCACAACAGGGAAATCTGGCAAACATGCCCTTAGCCAGATGGTCAAAGTCAACATCAACAGTGATAAGTCACGCTGATAGTATGCATCCTTGACTTGATGTGATAAGAAAGAATGCCACTTCCCCTCTGTGGCTTCCTCCCCACGACCCATCACCCCTGTCTTAATCATGGGAAAAGCAGGCAAATCAATCCCAGCTGAGAGACATTCTGCAAAGTAGCCAGTACTCTTTAAAATCAGCAAGGTCATGGAGAGCAAAGACGGTCTAAGAAACTGTTGCAGCCCAGAGGAGCCCACATTGATGCAGTGACTAAATGTAATGTGGAACC
This sequence comes from Canis lupus familiaris, assembly GCF_011100685.1. Taxonomy (NCBI): domain Eukaryota; kingdom Metazoa; phylum Chordata; class Mammalia; order Carnivora; family Canidae; genus Canis; species Canis lupus. The sequence continues at coordinate 63,773,360 of NC_049229.1, forward strand.
TGGAAATGACAAAACCAGTAGGTAAAAAACAAAGGACATCTGATTGGGCCCAAGCTTTTAAAAAAAAAAAAAAAAAAAAAGGAAGAATTCATTTTCTTAGGACCAGAATAGAGATATATGCTGCTAAATCAGGAAATAACAGGAGTGAAGAAATGGGCCCTGCAAGTATGACATGTCCAATGCAACAACAGTCAAAATAAACTAAAAAGCTGTTTGTACAAATTAAGATCCGGAGCACTTGGGTGGCTCAGTTGGTTAAGCATTCAATTCTTGGTTTCAGCTCATGTCATGGTCTCAGGGTTATGAGGTTGAGCCCCACGTCAGGCTTCTCACTCAGCATGGAGTCTGCTTGAGAGTGTCTCTTTTCCCCTCTGCCCCCTACACCCCCTCTCTCTAAAATAAATAAATAAATCTTTAAAAGGATGTGGTGAGGACACTAAAACATAAAGTGCAAGGTAAGTTGTACAGTATGATACTATTCTTGTAAAATTTAGAACACATACACTGGGTTAGATGGGATTATGGATATAAACTTCAGGTGTTCATGGTAGGAGCACATGGGTGAGAAGGATGCACACCACTCCCAGGATAGTGATTGCCTCTGGGGAGGGATGGAAGGAGGGAAATGGGACTAGGGAAGGGTTAAAGAGGAACTGAACTCTCCCTGCAACATTGTATTAAAAAAAATAAAAATCTGAAACAAATGGTAAATTGTCAATATTGGTTCATTCTTGGTGGGGGAGTGTATGGTGGTTTTATATTATTCTCTGTATATTTTTCTATGTTCAAAATAGATACTAATATAAAAATAAGATTTAAAAAAATAAGACTTTTCTTAAAAAGGAATTATTCCTAAAAGAGTATGATTGAATGTATAACAAAAGGAAATCAGGATAAAAACTGAACAGAAGAAACATGGCAAGAGAAAACAAATATTGATAAATCAAGAAGCGGTCCTATAGGAAGATTATTTAAATATATCGAGGCAATTCCCCGAAGGAACAGCAATAAGACTTGAAGGCAGGTGGCTTTCAGGGGCAGGACTAGAGGTGGTGGAGGTGTATTTCTGCCCCAGCCAGCCCTCACCTTTGAAGAAGATGTAATTCAAGAGAACCATGAGCGTGTCTTGCGTGAACTCCTGGAGGCCATCCGCCACCTGCCCATACGTCTGCTTTCTCACGTACTCATTAATCTGCCTCCTGGTTGTGGCGGAATCCGTGAAGTTGGCAGAAAAAGCAAAAGCTCCATACAGCTCCCTGATAGTGTCCAAAAAGTGCTGCTGAGGCTTTAGTTGCTTGTCCAGGAACAAGGAGTTGCCTACTTTCAGTTCAAGTTTGGAACTGGGCAGGTCAAGGGTATGGATGAGGCTCTGGAAACCACGGTGGATGTCAGCCTCTGGGGTCTCCGTGAGGTTGAAGCCAAGGCCTTCCAAGATCTGAGTTGAGGTGTTAACTTGGGCCCCAAGAGAGAGCAGGGCCAACGAGGTAGAGATGCTCACAGGGGAAAAGAAGATGTTTCCTGAGGTTTCTGCGGCCAGCTGCTTGTACAGATGCAAGGCAAAGTTGGTGATGGTGGGTGTGATTTTGTGGTAGGCGGGGTCGGGCGAGGAGAGATGATCCCTGGGAGCGTGAGGCACCCCCAGACTCTTATCTCCATGGGCAGAAAAGGGCTGACAGTGTACAGAGGGCAGGATCCCTGCTCCCAGCAGCCACAGCCAAACTGGACCCATCCTCTGAAAACAAGACGTTGAACATGTCATTCTACTCATAAATAACTTCATTGCTCCCCATTGCCCATATATTGAGCCTCGTCCAAACTGTACCCCACACAGGTGTCATGAGGGACCCTACAGAAGATGAGGTGGAGGGTGAGCCAGCAGGGCTCTGACATTTCCCCCAAGGCTGCAGTCCGAGCAGCAGCCCTAAATCTGCTTGATGTATTAATTGTTTGTCTATAAAGTTTGGTTGAGAAAAGGACTCTGGGCTCTAGAAACAAACTTCCATGGTTTATTGTCCCTCCCTCCCTCCATCCCTCCACCCTTCTTTCTTCTTCCTTCCTTCCTTCCTTCCTTCCTTCCTTCCTTCCTTCCTTCCTTCCTTCCTTTCTTTTTCTTTCTTCTTTCTTCTTTCCAGTCATTCTTTGGATCATTCATTAAGTTTCAAAGATTGGAGTGGCTATGGAGCAGATGCTCAGGACACTGTGACAGTGAGTGAGGCTAGCACCCAGGTGTGGTCATTAATGTCACTCTTGCCAATTGGAGGAGAGAGGATGGTGTGTGCAGCTCCTGTGTCAGGTCCTTGAAGAAAGGGGAGTACCCTCTACTCTTGTGGTTTTTCATTAGCTGGAGTGTTGATGTGATGATGAGTCATGGGGACCTGGTGGATGAGGGCCTCTCACAAAGGATAGCAAAGCCATGGGAAGGATGGAGCCTGGGAGGATGGGTCAACTCTGTCTTGATCAAACCTGTTACCCCAAGCTCCCCTTGTCACATGTAGCAGCTGAATCCTGTATCTTAATTGATGCAGATGTTTGGGGAAGATGTCCATCACGGATTGAATTGCTACCCCCCCAATTTTGTATGTTGAAGCTGGAATCCCCCATATCTCAGAATGTTTGTTTGGAAAAGGGGTGGTTGAGATGTAATTGGTTAAGATGAAGTCATTAGATGGGCCCCAATTGAATACAACTGATGTACTTCTAAGAAGGGGACATTTGGCCCCAGACATGAACTCAGGCAGAGTTCGTGAAGACAAAGGCAGAGATCGAGATGATGCTTCTACAGCCAAGGATGCCAGAGATTGCCTGCAAACCCCCAGCAGCTTGGGGAGAGGCCTGGGGCAGGCTCTCTCTTGCTTCCTGCCCCCACCCCACCCAACCCCCCAGTCTCAGAAAGAATCAGCCCCACCACCAGCATCTAGATCTCCAACTTCCAGCCTCCACGACTATGGGGACAATACATTTCTGTCATTGAAACTATCCAGTTTGTGGTGCTTTGTTGGGGCAGCCCTAGGAAATGAATACCATCTCTCTCATAGGTTAGGTTATAAAATGTGCCAGAGAAGCCTTCGAGGTACCCCTGGGGAATCAAAGTGGTGTAGGAGTGGGAGACTCCTTCCTCAGGGCAGGGAAGGCAGCTCCAGCTCCAGGTGGAACTGCAATGTAGACATGGCTTATCTCTGCTCACTCTGCCCCCTGTCTAGTGCCCCTGTCCCTTTCAGGGCCTCCATGCACACCTCCGCACATCCTCACAGAGGACACTCTGTCGCATGGCTACTCGGACTCCCCCACACCTTGACGTCCTCAGTAAGGAGAGTCCCACCCCCTTGCTCCCTTCAGAACTGACCCTTCCACTGCTGACCACCCTATCCCTTGGTTCTTCTGTCTTTATAATGTTTGTGTCTTAATTGGCGCCTTTTGCCCAAACCAATGACCTCTGTATCAATCACAAATGCCATGGTGGTGTGGGAGAGAATATATTTTGTAGATGGTTTATAGGCCCTCAAAACCCCACAGGCCAGTTGTCGGGAGGGATGAATACAGCCTGGTTATCAGTTATGTTGAAACAGTTTGCTGGGCAAAGTACTGCAGGCAATTTCCTGAGGCCACCTCCTCCCTCCCTCCCCCAGAGCTCTGGGGGGCTTCCCTAATTGACAGGTTCCATTCACGTTGGGAAGCAGAACAATTTAAAAGTCGGTCTGCTCCTGGGGAAAACTAGAAATGCTGCTGTAATAAAACTGGTTCTGGTTTATTCTTTTTCATACCATTGAACTCACCATTTTTACCCTTCTGCACCCCAATGATTCCCAGACTTGCAGAAGGCTATATTTCCCAAAGTGGATGGAACATCAGAAGGCTTGGGTTTGAAATAGACTCTGCAGTATCTCACTGTGGGATCTGTACAAAGGAAACTCTCTGACCGGCAGTGTCCCCATTTGCAAAATATAAAGGATAGTGCCTACCTTCCAAGGGTGGGGGGCACTGAAGGATTACAGGGCATGTGGTGTGTGCAGCACCTGACACACAGAAAGCATGCAATGTTAATTTTCACCCTTTTCTACAGAGGTCTGGTGTAATTACATCCAATTTATTTCTTTATTTCTTTTCCAGAAAGATCCTGGGGGAAACTGAAAACTCCATTAATTCATGGTAATATTCCCATCTATTGTTTATCTTGTGTGGGGATAGTACGTCCATTGTATCACAGGTTGGGACGTTCCCAACCAGATGTGTTCTCAAATGCAGGGGGGGGGGGGGAGTGGGTGGTATTTAGGATCATCTCAGAGACTGGAGAAGTTTGCTGGGAGAGAGAAAGCTCTTGAAATGCCAGAGCAGTCACATGCCCTGAAGAATGGTATTGTGCAAATGCCAGCGGTGACTTTGTTGATAATTGATTCATGTCACTTAACTGAATCCCTATGAGAACCTTAAGACACGAGTATTAGTACCCTTGCGGTGCATATGGAGAAACAGCTCAGGATCAAGATGAGTACCTGTTAGGTGGCAGGAGCATGATTCAGATTCTAGACAAGGGCTCTGGAGTGTGAACCTTTTGCTATGAGTCTCTAATAAATTTGCTACAGCAACGTCGTCATTTTGCTTTGGGTGATACTAGTGTCTAATCACTAGGAGTCCTGGGAGTTCCTCTCTCGACTTTTTTGATGGCCAAGTTTTTCATAAAACTGTGTAAAACCTGAAATTCCTACCTAAAGCTTTAGAAGCTGTATATCATTGCATTTCTCCTTTGGGGACCCAGTTGTCCCATCCCTGCTGCCAAAACCAGAGACAGAGAGGCGGGGGCGGGGGGGGGGGGGAAGAGAGAGAGAGAGAAAGAGAAAGGAGAGAAAGCTAGAGAGAAGGAGGGAAAGAGACAGAGAGAGAGACAGAGAGATAAAGGGGGAGTAGGGACAGAGAGAAAGTGAAAGGGAGAGAGGGAGAGAGAGAGAGAGAGAGAAGAGACGCAGCCACCCCTACCTCCACCTGGGACATAGGTATGGTACTCACAGTGAGCTCCCCGGGTTGGGGACCCCAGGTCTTCAGCACTGCGTGGCCTCCTATCCACAGGAAATGATGTTTGTAGACCAGGGCGGCCCGTCAATATTTGCCAGGTCAGTTCCTGGAACCGGCCGAAGGCAGTGTGCCGCAAACAGGAAGGGACCTATTTTATTTGAAAGGATCTGTCCTGTCTGCCCATCCTACAAGCCGAGTGGATTGTGATTCTGGACCCAACTCCATCTGAGGATATTCCAGTGCTGGTGACAACAACAGAAGTCACGATGTTGGCTGCTTCCGAGCCCTCACTGATGTTTCATGTGACCCAGACAGTGTTCTTTCCAGATCACCCTAACGCTAAGACCGGGAGATGCTGACCCAGCCCGTCATGATCATTCTATCACAATATGTGTGAACCAAACCACCTTGCTGTTCACCTTGAATGCATACAGGGACATGTGTCAGTTATTTCTCGATAAAACTGGATGGAGAAAGAATGTGAGTGAGACACAGTCATCCCCACCTTGTAGACAGGACACAGGCTCAGTGAGGTTCAATTACCTGCTCGAGAAGTAGGTGGTGAGGCTCCAATGTTTTACTGATTCTTACCATTCCCATATTTTACTGATACTTTATTCTTTTAAAAATATTTTATTTATTCATGAGAGACACATAGAGAGAGAGGCAGAGACACAGGCAGAGGGAGAAGCAGGTTCCCTGCAGGGAGCCTGATGTGGGAATCGATCCCAGGACCTCGGGATCATGACCTGAGCCAAAGGCAGATGCTCAACTGCTGAGCCACCCAGGCGTCCCTTTACTGATACTTTAAATAAATATCATCCACATATAGAAAAAAAGAAGACTGAAGGAAATTAGAACATGGAACAAAATCTTCTCTCCTGCTGTTTTGAATCCCCATAAAATGGATCATTGACTCTTGTTCACCATGAATCACCCAGGATCTAGAATGAAGGCTGGAACTGATGGACTGTTTCTTAGGAGTTAAATTTTGGTGATGGCAAGTCACCTCGGGGTGACTTCTGTTTTCTCCTTTGTAGATTTTTGTACTCTTCTAATTTCTCACAAAGAGCATGTATATTATTTATATGAGAAAACAGTCAAATGTTGTTAGAAAGTAGAATTATTATTTTTTAAAAATATTTAATTTATTTATTCATGAAAGATACAGAGAGAGAGGCAGAGACATAGGCAGAGGGAGAAGCAGGCTGTATGCAGGGAGCCCGATGTGGGACTTGATCCCAGATCCTGGGGTCACACCCTGAACCGAAGGCCAACGCTCAACCACTGAGCCACCCAGGCGTCCCTTTCTGGGTGTTTTCTAAGAACCCATTTGCACTACTAATAAACAAGATAATTGAAATATATGGCCAGAGTTCTTTTCTCACCAAATGGGAATCCTGTTCACTCTTGGCTTGCACATAAATTACTCGGCTCTTTACAGTAACTTATCACATGCAGAAGAAGAAGATCCAACTCTGGGAGTCTCACATTTTGGGTTCAATGCCACACACTGGCACAATAGAGCCCACCTCATGCATCTGTGGTGGGAAGCAAATGTTATTGTATGTGCGCAGCTGTCTCTGCAATTCCTGGCCCACAGAAAGTAGGAGTGAGAACAAGAGGGAGAAGCAGAGGGAGAGAGAAAGAGAGGGAGATTTTAAGGAATTGTTTCATGTGATTATGGAAGATGGCAAGTTCAAAATCCGCATAGTAAGTCCATCAGGCTGGAGGTCAGGAAGAGCACATGTTGCAGTTCAAGCACTAGGGCCATCTGCTGGTGGAATTCCCTCTAGCCTGGGACAGGTTGGCCAGTGAACCTTCACCTGATTGGATAAGGCCCACCCACAGCATCAAGAACGTTCTGCTCTACCCGAAGTCCAACAATTTAAATGCTAATCTTCTCCAAAAACATCTTCACAGAAACATCCAGAATAATGTTTGACCACATATGTGGCTACTATGGCCTAGCCGAGTTGACGTAAAATTAGCCAATCATATGCATGGTACATCCAGGTGGGAAAGAGGACTGAGCACCATCTCCTAGGGGATACTTAGCTTTCTTCCTGGGGTGAAAATCTTTGACCCTGGTGCACAGACATCACACCTGTACATGCTATCTCAGCGTCAACATAAAAGTGTGCTTTTACACACTTCTAATGAGATAAACTCATCTCACCTTCTACTCTTCCTTGCAATCACCCCCAGCTCATAGTGAGCATCAGGAAAAAGCCTGTCCTGGCCTCCCCTGAAGGCACCACATGTTGGGGCACTGTGGTCTGTGAGGTCCTCCGACATGTGGGCAGCTAGCCTTTGCTAAGCTTGTAGCACTTTCACAGATCACTGCTCGTTCTTCTTTAGCATGTGGGACACAAGGCCCCTACCATGCCCCATGCTCATCCTTCAGCATATGGGGCATTAGGACTGAATGGAATCCATGAGTGCCCTTCAGCATGAGGGCACTATACTCCCTCTGTCATCCAAGGATGCCATCTACTCTGTGGGACATGAGGCCCTCAGTGCACCCTCTCTGCTTTTGCCGCAGATCTGCTTGGACGTGAAACATGCACAAGTGGGGATCTGCAGGCCTTCCTCCATCTGGTGATGCTGCGACACCACTTCCTCTGCATTTTCTAGAACAATCTACCTCATTGCTCTTCTCTCAGGGGAGTGTCTTTTCTAAGCTACTCTTTCAGGCTGTTCTTGTGGACTTTTCCCAGGCCTCTCCTATCTTGGAACTCGTGTGGTAAGTGGTGAAAGTTCAAGGCCTGAGGTGACTTCTCTGGTAACAAATGGGGTTCCCCCAGGGTTACATCATCCCAAGAAAAGAAAATGCTTGTGTTCTATCATAGACTCCACCATTGTTGGACACGCAGTGGATTTTTTTTTTTTTTGGCTCTGCCCTCCCTCATTCCTCCCCTGGCTCTAAGATCTAATGGTGTCCCCCCACACATACACAGAGGTGACCCCCACTTGGCCATGGCCTTACATGGCTTAGCAACCCCTCGTGCCCTCTTCTTGGCACCCAATCTCATTCCTGGCATTGCATCTTCAGCATAGCCCCTTGGTTCTCTACTAGAGCAGTTCTATTTCACACTCATCCTTGGCCTAGTTCTCTCTGGGTCACCGCTCTGAACTATCCCACCTAGGTGAGGTCCAGCCTTGTGGGTGTCATTCTTGGGTCAGCTTATTTGGTCAATGTCTTTGCCAGCTATGCCTATGGCCTCTGGGTCTGACCTCTGTTGTCAAATGACCTGCTGCCATCAGACCCCATGGTCATATGTCTATGGCCAACTAGGATACAATCCAAGTCCCAGACTCTCCTACACACACACATACACATATACACGCACACACCATTCTGTGCATGACCATCCTCCTGGCTCCTCCCACCTCATCCATGCTACTTCTTATCCCATGGGGGCAATAATAACTTTCTCCTAAGTGGTATGGGCAGAGAAGGTGCTGCCAAAATATTTTGGTGTCTTTGCTTTCCTAGGTACCCTATTTTCCCCTGGAGCTGGGTGGACACACAGAGATTCATTGAGGCACTTGTGGGTATTCCTTTTTGGAGAGGGGCCTTGCATCTGCCCACCCAGCTTCCTGCCTGAGGCTTCCTGGCAGAGTTATATGGTTCCCATTGAGTAGAGGAGTGCACAGGGTCTGACTGCCAGCTGGGCAAGAAGCAAAGCCAACGAGACAGCCCTACACTAAAGAGACCCTCTAACTCCCTGCTGACGTCCTTCAGAATCACTTCCCTGTGTATATTATCCATTTTCAGGACAGAGGTACACCTGCCAAAGTGTCCAAAGCAGGCCCCCCACCTCTCCTTATCCTGCCCTGTTCCAGGAGAGAAGACCAGCAATGACCCATTCCAACTCCATTCTCAGCCCACACTTCTCAGACTCAGCTTCTTTTGATTCAATAGCAGTTAGTTTTATTCACTTTATTCAGGAACAGCTGAATTCCAACTCTGTGGAACCCGGCCCCATTTCTACTCAGCTATGGGGTTGAAGACTTTGCCCATGAGGATTGCTCTTTGAGTCATCCAATCCTCCACAAACAGGAAGAAAGGTCTGTTGAATTTTACAACCAAAGGGGTTGCTGTATATGTGTGACAGGCGATGGTGTTCCTTGAGTCCATGTCCTTGGAGGTGTCCATCTTGCCTTCCTTGCTCACCTCCATTGTGGCTTCATGCATCGCCTGGGGAGAAACAAGTCTTGTCTCAGCTCTGAGCATGAGCTCTCCTGGCTGGCCTGAGAACAAGCTGGGGCCATGTGCCCAGCTGGCCCAACTGGGCCCAGGGCAGGGAGGCAGCTCCATCCATGGCTGATGGTGGGTGTGGAAACACTGGCTCCCATTCCCGAGGAACCACTGAGTCTCTCAGCCATCAGGATCCACCCTCGAAGGCCAGACACCTCAGGAAGGGGTTCACACTCACTGCTGAGTTCTGTCTGTCCCAGTCCAGGCAGAAAGAGTTAAGGGGTTTAAATGAGAAGAAAGAGGAATAGAACTCAGAGGGAAGCTGGGCGGTCTGAAGGCTTAGGAAAAGATCCCATTGAATCATGAGGATGGGTCTTTCGAATGCTTTTTGAGTAGGATGTGGTAGAGAGAAAGGGAGAGAGGGAAGGCTCTAGTATTTCATATTTCCATCCAAGCATGGACAATTTTCCCTCCAAGTGGATATGCTTGTGCCAGAAAATCCATGCCCACCCCTCTGATCTACAGGAGGCCCTGCCCAGAACATAGTGACTTTGCTCCCATACTGTGAGGGATACACCATCCATCAGTGCCAGCCCAACACCCCACACTCAGTATGTGCTTTCCCAGAGGATTCTGTGTGAATTGAACACAATAGGGAAAGCTGTGGCCCCAGAAGAGCCACATCCCATGCGGTCTGGGCCTTGGGAACTCCATCCAATGTCCTCTGTGAGTGACATCTCACTCATCCCTCAGAGAACAGACCCTGTCCCCTCCCCAAGGTCAATGGGAGAATCAGGTAAGAGAAACATGAAAAATTGCTCTGTAATCTTTCAAGTGCTGTATCATGGTGAGGGATTATGATTGTTAGTGATGTCCTAGGCAGTATACTACAGGGTGGCCACAAAGCAGCCAGCCAGTCTGTGACTTTGGGAGAGTAATCAGAGGATACCCACTGTGCCCACAAATGTTCCCTGGCAGCTGGATGTCTCATAGGCATCTCAAGTTGACAGAACCAGTCTCTGCTTGCTCATTTATACCCCCTGTTTCTCCATCTTCCTACATCAGGCTGGTTCCAGCATCTACAGAGCTGGCCTTTCTGCACACAGGGCTTCCTCACCACTGCCCCATCAAACCACATTCACCTCTCACCTGGGTTACTGGCCACACTTCCTCCACATTGTGGAGTGTCATCTTTTATAAAACACAAGTCTGTTCGTGTCAGCCTTGGGGGTCTCCCATGTCAATCAGAACAGCCCCCAGGCCTGGCAGGACCTGCAGACCCATGTAGCCTCCTCTACCTGTTTTCTGACCTCACCGGCCACCTCTCAGGGTCACATGCACCATTCAACTGTGTCGGCCTCCTTGAAGTATCTCAAGGATGTCAAGCCCATGGCCCCTTCAAGATGCACTTGAACATGCAACCCCTAAATGTGTTCTCTTGGTCTCTTCTTTCTGTCTTCAGACCTTTGTTTGAAGACCAACCCGACCTGAGGACTTTCCTGGCCAACCAACCCCAAGCCAACCCAATGCACCCCAGCATGCTTTTCAGTTTCTCCATTATACGCCTTCACAGAACATATCACTGACTGACATGGTATATATTTATCTATTGGTTGGCATGTTTGTTGTCTGACCTCATCAGGAGAATGGAAGGAACCTTTATGAGGGTAAGACTTAGGCTCATTCACAACTATATCTCCAGAGCCTCTAAAAGTGCTTGGTGCAATTGCTTGTGTCTGAAACACCCAGGAACCCCAAAATCCAATGGACCAGGACAAGATTTATAGCTTCTATCTTTTTAAATTGTTTTTCATTCAGAACTGTTGTGGATAAAACAGAAATTCTAGAAATTGCTCTACTCACCTCAAAGATAGTTGGGAAATCCTCCTTTGTGATGCCTGAGAAGTTTGCTCCTGTAGTAAACACATTACTGATGCCCATCTTGGGAAGAATTTTTTTTAAGTCTATCTTGGAGGAGATCTTGAACTTGGGCATAATTATGTGCACCCATCTGTCAGGAGTGAAAACCACAGGGAAGCTAGAAACATCTCTCCATAAACACTTTGCTTATGCTTTCACGCCTCTTCCAAAAGAGAGTTAAGGAAAGATGAGGCATGGGTGCTTGCATGGGGAGAGGTTAACAGTCCTGGAGCATGAGCTCCAACCTTGCATTTCCAGACAAATCACTTGCCTAAAATACAGCTTACTATTCAAGCTATGCCCTTCACAGGCTTCCCATCCAAGAGAAGATGAGGGTCAGGCCAGGGGATCCAGCCCTGAGTCCCTCCATCCCTCCAGCTATAAACAGGGATTTAATTGAGCAGTGATCCGAAATGCAGCCCAGGAGATCTAGTGCATAGGGCCATCCGTCCCACTCAGCACGTTGTGTTGCTCACAAACCAATACATTTTCACCTGTGTCCATGTGATTTTAAGCTTCTGAATGGATTGTAACCCACTCAGTTGGGCTCCTCTATTGGTGTAAACCCCTGTTCCAATCATGACATTGTGTGAAGTACAGCCATGGTAGATAATAGCAGACATGCTCCACTGTGGCCCTCAACCACAGAAGATGCTGCATGGGCAGGAGCTTGTGCTCCTACATGGCATGAGGTGAACACTATTTGGAAATTTTTTTCCCCAGACTTCACATTTATTGCCTGAAGACTGCCCCTGCTCCCCCCAAAATCAGTGGGCCATTGGAAATCATACTTTCATTATGTGATTTGTCCACATTTGATTGGACCGTGGTGGATACTGTACCTAAGCTGGATCAATCCAACTCTCCCTTCTAGGGATATGTCATTGGAACAGAAATGTGTTAGATTCAGTCTGGAGTAGAGCATTTGCTTGAGTGGAAGAGAGCCATGTCTGTCCATAATGGACTCAGCTTGAAATTCACCTCTTAGGATCCTTCTCTGATCATCATACCTAATTAAGATCCCCAATGAATACTCTACTTCTGAATCTTCTATTCTATCACCCTACTCATTATTTCCATAGTTTTACTGCAATTTGAATTTATACATTTATTAGTTGACTTACTGCCTCTCCCACCAGACTGGAGATCCCACAATGGCAGACATGTGTTGGCTAGCCATTGCATCCCCAGCACTAAGCGGTGACTGGCATGGGAGAGATGCTCTGAAGATACGTGTTGGGTGAGTAAACCATGAGCTGAATTGGTGGAAGCTGGTTTGCTGAGCCAGAGAGGTAAGGAGCAAGGATGAGTGGTATCAGGGAGATAGACTTCCCAATGATTTTGCTGTCCCCTGTCCAACCCCTCATGACACCTGGCTGTGTTTACCCCCTTATGTGCATCTTTCCAATACATTGCTTTCTCCACCCCCTAGAGCTTGTATGAAGTAGATTTTTGGTGTAACCAGAACCATCATTTAGACAGCTTCAGGGGCATCTGGCTGATAAAGGAAGCCAGGCCACCATTCTTCCCACTTGGCTTATTTCATTTTCCACAAATATGCTAGGAAATAACAGATACTCAATTCCCCTGAAATAAGACTTCTGCTCAGAGGAAGTGAGATCTGAGCAAAATTTCAATGTGGATCTAGAATGTCCCTCTAGAGTAACATACCTCATATTACTGGATTGCAGGAGTGTAGCTCTCTGAACAACTATTTCTTTTACAGCAGAGTCAGGCTGTCCCACGTCTGGGAGCACAAGGACTATGGACATGTTTCCAACGAAAGGAATTTTAACCATTGTAGCAAACAGCTCCTCCGATCGGCTGTAAATCATTTGTCCCGTCTTCCATATCATGTCCACCGGCACTGTGGTGTGTTTATCCACAAAGAAGTCCTCCTTGTGCATGAGGTTGCTATGAAAAGCCATTTCCCAAGTGCCTAGGGGAATCAGGAAGGAAAAATCTCCAAGAATGACCTATTGGAGAAGGCGTCAGCACCCACGTGACTGGGGACCCCAGCGGTGAGGGGCTTGAGAAGGGAGCAGCCCCCTTCCAGTGATCCCTGAACCTCAGAGAACAGAGCACTTAAAAGTCCAGACAGATGCAAAGGAAAGGAAGGCAAAAACATGGAGTTTGAAGATATTTACCATAGGATTTCTTTACATCTGTATTTCCCCAAAAGATGTTTCCCAAAATATTGCCTGCCTCTGCCACTATAAGACCAGGAGAAAATTTTGTTGTCAAATAATTTGGGAAACAGTGACCACAACACCCCTTCTTTGAAAATTCCTGTCTGTTTTAGTGGATTAAGAATTCTATACACAACTAATGAATCACTGAACTCTGCAACTGAAACTACTGATGCACTATATGTTAATTCATTGAATTTAAACCAAGTAAGATAATTTTTTAAAAAGAGTCCTGAGAAGTCTTATTACCAAAAAAAGTCCATTTAAAATTGTTGAGCTTATTCAAGGAGGGAGAATTTTAATCAGAAAAACATAAGCCTGAACCCACATGGGTACACACATACTCCTGCATGGAATCCTTCTCCCATCAAGAGCTACTCCATTTTACTCAAAAATAGCTTAAGTTTGGCAGATGATATGATTGAAAGGGTTGGGAACGGAAACACTTAAAAAATGCTTGGTAGTACAATGAAATAAAAGCAAATTAAAAGTTTTGAATTTACCAGCTTATGGGAAATGGGATATAATGACCAAAACTATATTTTTTTTCTAGCTGAAACCTTTCAGGAAACACAAGGGGCAGATGTTACCATCAAACAGAAATTGATGCCCTTGATAAACCTTACCTTTGAAGAAAACGTAGTCTACAAGAAACAGGAAAGTATGAGGGTTCAGAGAGGTGATGAGTTCCTTGGTTCTCTTGTGAGTTTTTTCAGCCACAAAGTGATTGATTTGCTTTTTGGTCTTTACTACATCTCGGAAGTCAATCATCCGGGCCCTCACGTCATACATCGCCTGTGTGTCCCACAGAAACGGTGAGTTGATCTTCCTATTGCTATCAATAAAGAGCATGTCCCTATGCATCAGGTGGCCTGCCCTATTTAGCTGCTTCAGCATCTGGATGACACTCTGGAAGCCATGGTGCACGTCCCATACCTTGATGACTTTGAGGTCAAATCCAAGGCCCTCAAGGAGGTTGGTGAGCGTTGTGGATCTGGTCCCCAGGGAAAGCATGGCGAAGGAGGCAGAGATACTCAGAGGGGAGAAGATTATATTCTTTCTGGGATGCTCCATTAACAGGGTTTTGAACAATTTGTGGGCAAAAGCCTTATTGCCAGCTTCGATCTTGTGGTGGACAGGTGAAACTTCCCATGACGAGACTGGGTAAATGCTCCATTTGGATCTTTGTTTCACTTGACAGAAGATGCTATTAAAAAGGCCACAGAGGATGAGGGCCAGAGAGAGAGCCAGGTGCATTTTCCTGTGGGACATTTCTGCAGCAATCCAGGGAGCTGTAATCAGAAGTAAGAGGCGGGGATGGCAGTGAACGTTCTATGAAACGTGTTCTCGATGCTTAGGGGCTTGAGAAAGGGTCCATTATTACCTGAGTGCTGGGGTTACTCTTAGTCCTTGATTGGAGGATGCTAACTAAGGCTAATGAGAAATGGCTAAACCATTTTGGAACACTACTTTAGACAAATTGAAGATGAATGACCTGATGACAAGGGATCCAATCCTGCCTCTGGCCTGTGCTGCAAGTGGGTCCTTATGCAAGTTGCTTCCCCCAGCCTCGTCCTAGCGCCTCTTGTCACTATGACATTCTATGATTTCGAGCACCGCTCTACACTGAGGCTTCTCTCTCTCTCTCTCTCTTTCTCTTCCTTCCTTCCTTTCTTTCTTTCTTTCTTTCTTTCTTTCTTTCTTTCTTTCTTTCTTTCTTTCTTTCTTTTTTTCCTTCCTTCCTTCCTTCCTTCCTTCCTTCCTTCCTTTCTTTCTTTCTTTCTTTCTTTCTTTCTTTCTTTCTTTCTTTCTTTCTTTCTTTCCTTTCTTTTTTTTAATACAGAGCTCATGACAACATCCTGAAAAGTGTGGAAAGAGAAGAAGAACCAAGGAGAGAGATAAATCAGGGAGTGTAGATTCAAATGCTAAAGAGATGTGGCCAGAAGTACACCCAGACAAGGCCAGCAAGTATCATGCAGTAAGAAGCATTAGGGACTGTGGCAAAGGGAGATGTGTGCCCAGGTCAGAGGCAGGCAGGTGCCACTCTGCTCCAGCCAGGCTTACTGTGTGGGAGTGCTGGCTCAGTGGTGCCAGAATTTTTTTTTTTTTTTAGGTTTCTGAAGAAGCTGGAAACCTAGATTTTTGCATGAACAACTCAATCTTGTCAAATGTGCTTGCTAACATCATCTAGCCCAGATGGAGGCCAGATCTGGCTTCAGGGCTACCAGGTGTGATTTCTGAAAGGAAGCCCAGATGGTGGTGTTCAGGTAACTAGGCCATGAGCTGAACTAAGGGCCTGGCAAGGTCATCTCAAGAAATCCTGGCCACCTCCTGTGGGCCCTCCTGGTCCTCATAACTGCTGCCTTGACCCATTATCAAGGTAAAAACCTCTCTCTGCCCCCAGATATGCCCCCCATGACTGACTGGGACCAGAAATCAGGCCTGGAATCTGAAGGGTGCTCTAATGGTGGGATTTCTGGCACCCCCCCCAATGGGAAGGGAGAAGATGTGAACCATGCCCTGAGTTTATGTTCAGTTCAACCATCTCTAGGGCAGGGCCCTGTCTTCCCTCCCTGGTTTTCCTACAGTTCCTGGCGCAACTCTGGGACAGAGTCTATTTCTCTGCATGTGTCTGGTGATCCAACATCATGGCGTCTCTTGTCATTGCTGCCGAAATAGCATCTGCTGTGGATTAAGGTTTATATCCCTCAAAATATAATGGTATCTGGAGGGGGAACCTAAGGGAAGCAATTAGAGTCCGACAAGGTCATGATGGTCCCTTATAAGTGGCCATATATTACTGCTCAGGCAAGAAGAGACACCAGAGCATTGGTTCTCCCCTGTCCCTACCCATGTGTATACCCATGAAGATGAGGTCACGTGAGGACACTGCCAGAAGATGGTCATCTGCAAACCAGGGAGAGGGTTCTCACCAGAACTCAACCCTGCTGGTAGCCCAACCAATATATTTCTGCTGTCTAAGCACCCTCGACCTCGCCCTGGTCTGTGGCATTTTGTTATGGCAACCAAGGTGACTGAAAAACATCTCCTGGTTCTCAGTCTTCCTCACCACTGACCCTTCCAGCCACTTTGCAGCCATGGTGGGTTCCCCAAAGTATAAATCATGATTTCCTCTCCCTGGTTCCCCATGAGCCTCAAGGGGCTGGAGTACAAATTCTTCAGGTGACAGAGAAGCCCCGTAGACCTTGGTTCCTGTCAACTAGACTCTTGGCTCTGAGCAGCCTGGCCCATGCCCTTGTTGTCCTCTCCAGCAATGTCCCCTACCTCCCATTTCCCCACCCCCTATTATTCCTCTCCTTCCCTGCCCCCTCCTTGGGGTGAAGAAAATAGTGCAGGGATGAGATCCCAGAAAATGCACATACACGCTTAGCCCACTGGGTTTTCCATCATCTTCCCTAAGGCAGGTACTACCTAAAACATGGCAAAAAGGAGCAATGAAACACACACTCAGGTAGAGCCAACTCTGTCCCCAAGAGAAAGGTGACTTACCTTCCAGAGGAGTTGCTGTTGCCATGAGCTCTTTGTATCTGCCCCTGCCTTATTTATATTGCCGTGAGGGTAGCGACATGGATAAACCAGAGTTAATATTAACAACCAACAGATCATGTTCAAATACTGTCCAAAGCAAACAACAACTGAATCATTTCTGTTATTTTCCCTTTCACATCAGTCCCCAGTAAGACAATGAGCAAAGTAATGGTTATGGCGCCATTTGTGTTACTGGTCATGAATTTGCTCAGGCAGGATTTCTGCAAACATCCACTTAACCCCTCCTGAGAATCATGCTCTGGCCTAGGTATTTGAGGAACAAGATGCTCAAGGTCTGGCCTTCACCTTGAAGAGAACCCTTGGCCCCAAGGAACTCGGTTTAGAGGGAAAGATACACATGTAAAAAGATGGTGGGGCCCATGTGACTAGTCA
This sequence comes from Canis lupus familiaris, assembly GCF_011100685.1. Taxonomy (NCBI): domain Eukaryota; kingdom Metazoa; phylum Chordata; class Mammalia; order Carnivora; family Canidae; genus Canis; species Canis lupus. The sequence continues at coordinate 63,790,622 of NC_049229.1, forward strand.
GGAAGAGTACACATTCCCAGTAAGGAGCTGTGCAAGAGAAGGAAAGGACCCAGTAAATGACCTGGGACCATCAGGAGAGGGTGGGTACCTTTCATCTAGGTCTTTAAAAGATAGGCAGGAGTCTACACATTCTCAGGAAAGTCTGAAGAGGGAATTCTGGATGATGGGGTGGGGTGGGGGTGCCCAGGACTTGGTGGGGAAGGTCAAGGCTGTATGTGTAGGATTATTCCAAATCTAGAAGGAATTTACTTCTCGCATGATGGAAAGAAAACACTGACAAATCTTTCCCCCAGTAACAGCTAAGAAGCTGGATGCAATTGTCAAAAACCAACCATTTCTGTGCTCTAGTAATCCACCAAACTTCTATGACAGAGAAGCTTTCATTCGTGAAAAGTACTAAACTTTGGGGTCTATGTGTCACAGAGTCTGTGACATTTTTGTCTGAGGCTGCTTCCTTCAGAACCGGCCTTGCTGGTGGGTAGTCAAATTCACCTGATTTGGAGTATTGTCTATTGAAGTGATGATCCCAGTGGCAAGCAGTGTGTGTGTGCAGGGTGGGTGGAGTTAGCGGGGGGCAGTGGTTCCTCTAGTCTGTGTTTGGGTTTGGGACAATATATAGGCTAGTGGAGTAGCAGGAGGTTAAACAGGGAGTCCCAAGAAGTGTGGCAGCTCTAGGGGCCTGTTGAGCCCTCTGCCTGCAAGCAGAGGGGAGGCTCTGCATCTGGACACATAGACTGGAGCAAGTGCAAGCTACACATACCTCTCTGGTCCATGGAGAAGCAAGAGAGAAGAGTGAAAAGTAAAAATCTGGGTGATACTTGAGAACTGCCTGAGGTTTGAACAGACTCATCAACCTACATCCAGATCCATCAGTGTAGAGTAGAAACTTTATGGGCTTAAGGTATTTGAACACAATTTCTGAGCAATGTGTGGCTGAACAATAAGCAATACGATCATAAGGGTGACCTCTAGGAAGCAGGTTTATGCATAAAATAAGGAAAAGAAAAACAAAAACATCAGTGGCCAGAAGTGGCAGGGGAAACATGTTTTATAGATTCAGTCTAAGCAAATACTACAGAAACACACAAAACCAAAAACCCCCAGGAGGGAAGATTCAGGATCCCGAGTAACTATACCATATTTTGTAAAATGTCCAGCACTCAAGAAAAAAATCTCAAGACATGCAAAGAAACAAGAAAGTGTGACCTTACTCAGGAGAAAAGAGGTCAATAGAAACGGTCTTCAAGTATCCCCAGATACTGAACTTAGCAGCCAAAGACTTCATAGCAGATACATAATAATAATGACAAAAAAAATTTTTTTTAACGGGCAAAAGACTCTACCTGACATTTCACTGAAGAGGACATATACAAATGGCCATTAAACACACGGACATGCAGATTAAACCCACAATGACATAGCATTACACAACTGTTAGGTTGTCATAAACAAGACAGAAAGTACCAAGTGTTGGCAAGGACACGGAGAAACTGGAATCCTCATCTGCAGTGGGTTGGAATGCAGAACACTGATAGTCTGCCATTGCATGGACAGACTCCGACAGCGTTACGGTGAAAGAGAGAAGCCACTCACAGGACTGCATACTGTCAGATTCCATTTCTAGGAGAGGTCCAGAAAAGGCAAGTTTTTATTTTATTTTTTTATTTTATTTTTTTTTAAGGCAAGTTTTTAGAGAGAGAGGCAGATCAGCAGTTTTGCCTGGGGCCAAGAGAAAGTGCCCGGAAAGACTAAAAATGGCTTTGAGGACAGGTTTTGCTATTAGAAGTATTCTAAAGCTGGATTGGAGTGAGGCTGAATTTACTAAAATCATGAAATTATACAAGGAAAATGGGTGGATTTTATGGCATGCAAATTATTAGCTCGATAAAGCTCTTTAAAAAAAAAAAAAAGATGAGCCATGGCAAGGAGCTTTGTTGGAAGGTTGATGGGCCTGGGGTCACATGGGCCTGGAGGTGAGCAATAGCACCCCCACTGGGGTCTCCGGGGGCGGGGGGGCGTGTTGAGCAAGTCATTCATCTCCCAGAGCCTTAGCATCCTCCCCCGTAATGGAGGAGATGATACCCTATTTTGCAGATTGTTCTGAGAGCTTAATGAGATACGGCATGTACAAGTAGGCCCCTCATCCAGGACGCCCTCCTGGCTGACATCTGAAGTTCTATATGGTTCTGAGTCTCCTGATGGCCAACCTGATTGGAGAATCTGCGATGGCTGGTGATCTCTTTTGCCCTTGGCCACTAGATTCTCCACGCTCCTTGTGCCCCAATTTCTAAACTGGGTCTCTGCTTTTGTTGGGCTGCCTGTTGCTGGGGCAGCTTGGGCCTGACCTCCAGTTGGGTCTCACTCTCCTCCTCCTTGGTCCTGGCCTCCCAACGGACCCTCATGTCTGAACTACTTGCCTTGTGGCTTATGTCATCTGCCTCCTTGCCAGGCCCCTGTTTGGACAGGCGCTCCCACCCCTTCTCCATTCTGGGATATAACAGGCTGCTCTTCCAATCCCAAAGCCCTCAGTGGCTCCTTTCTCCCAGGAGCCTCAATGCTGTGCCTCTGCCAACCCACCAACTTCATATCTTACCACTCACTCCTGGGACCTCCCCTCTCCAGCCAGATGGAGTCATTGCTGATAAGCAAACAAGCCCAATAAGGAAAAACAAGGTTTTTCCTTTGCACATGGTGTTCCTCCTACCTAGGATTCCAATTCTCCTTGTCAGGCCACCGCAGCCCTTGTCCACCCTTCAGGATTCAGCTCGGATCTCTCCTTGAGAAAGCCTTTCCTGTCGGCCACCTCTCTCTCCTTCCCCCTTGGCAGAGTTAGGTTCTGTGGACTGCCACAGTACCATGTTCTCACCTCTCTCTTAGTGTGCTGGCCTGCAAAATGCATCGGTTCACTTCGCCTCGGTCTGTGAAATCTTTGTTGGGGAAATCTGTACATGATATGATGGCCTCCTTCGTCCTGGTCCATGGTAGATGTACGGATGTTCAGTAAATGAACAAATGAGTACATTATATTCCCCCAAGAGACGCTGTCTTCTCTACAGAGAAGCCCCGATTTCCCTTTCTGTATGAGGTGGGCCACTTGGGGCACTTCTTCTTTGCTTGGGGAGCAGGGTCTGAGCCAGAGAGGGGAGATGATACGGCTTCCAATCCTATCTACATCCCTCCGCGGTGTTGTAGGCAACAATGGTTGGCCCCGTGCTGAGTGGAACCCTGTACTGTTGGGCTCCTGTGTCACACACCTGATCTTCAGTGTCTCACATAACCTTCTCACAGCAATCACACTGCACAGGTGCTATTATTACTGGCCCCATTTTAGAGGGATCCGGGCTCAGAGAGGTTCAGCAACTTATCCGTAGCCACACAGCTAGTGGGGAGCTGAGCTAGGACTCACACCTGTGTACACCTGACACCACAGCTGTGCTCTTGACCCAGAACTCCCCGACCAGAGATCTCCTAGCTTTGGTAATAGACCCTGGACTAAGTGGGCAGTGGACAAACTTTTATGGGCAAGGGCTTTTAAAAATTCTTTAAATGCTGCCCCTCAACTTTGTAACTGTGTTATACTATATAGTTATTGTACTAGTTATCGAGAATCACAACACCAGCATCTTTCTTTTAAGTGCCCTGGGCTCTGGGAGATTTTACTTTTTGATCTTAATGAATAAATATGCACCATGGTGGCATATTTTAAAGCTGGGCCTCTGAACATATTCTGGGTGGGACCTCGTGGGCAGATGGGCTGGGGGTGTGATGGCACCAGAGATCAGTCACACCTCAGGGAACAAAAGGGGGCCTCCATTTGCACACGGTCCTGAGTTCTGAGTGGGACGGAGGATGTTGGCCTCACCCTGTGAGTGATGCTTTGGGGGAGAGGAGGGGCATTTTGCAGGAATGCCTGCATTGTCTTCCCAGCTGTTAGCTGGGAAATGAGCTAGAAAGGAACACACCTTTTTTGGAAGGGTTTCCAATATGAATAACAATAATCGGCACAATGACATTAACGGGTACTGAGCACCAACAATGCACAAGGCATTGTCCTAAGTGCTTTCTGTGTGTTTACTCCCAGGACAACCCGATGGCACAGGGACTGTGTGTTTGTGTTCTCCAGGAGGTAGAAGCACAAAGAGATTTTTAAGGCATTGAAGGTCACATGGTTACAGGATGGTGGAGCTGGGCTTCTGGAATGGGAAACCTTGTGCAAGCCTCTTTTCTGAGCTCTGAACACTTTACCCTCTCTCTCTCTCTCTTTTTTTTTTTTTTTTTTGGTAAATTTATTTTTTATTGGTGTTCAATTTGCCAACATATAGAATAATACCCAGTGCTCATTCCATCAAGTGCCCCCATCAGTGCCCGTCGCCCAGTCACCCCCACCCCCCGCCCACCTCCCCTTCCACCACCCCTAGTTTGTTTCCCAGAGTTAGGAGTCTCTCATGTTCTGTCTCCCTTTCTGATATTTCCCACTCATTTTTTCTCCTTTCCCCTTTATACCCTTTCACTATTTTTTATATTCCCCAAATGAATGAGACCATATAATGTTTGTCCTACCCTCTCTGAGCCTGTAACTGTCCTACACGTGAGGTCCCCGATGCCACACCCCCCAGGAGCAGCTTCCCCCCCCCCCCCACCTCCACCTGGGCAATGACTGCACTGCACTCAGAGGACTTCCTGGGCGCGGAGACCAAGGGAGTGTTTTGACCACATCAGTAGCTTCAGTTGCTTGTCCTGAGATTTAGTGAAGGGCAGTATTGGAAGTGTCACATTTGCAATATGTCCTCCTCCTCCTCCTTGGATTGTAAACTCCACAAAACAAGGAGGTCTTGCAGCTCCAGCCTCAGTTCCATTCACCTGAATGGCTGCACACAGATTCACTGGCAGGTGACTGGGCAGGTGGAGAAGCAATGCCCACCTGGAAAATGGAGATCCCCTGGGCAGGGGTGGTGGGGGTGGGGGTGGGGTGATGATGCTGGGTGGTCTACCAACATATTGTCTCTGAAGCACTTTAAAATACTCCAGCACAGGGACTCCTGGGTGGCTCAGTGGGTGAAGCATCTGCCTTTGGCTCAGGTCATGATCTCAGGGTCTTGCGATGGAGCCCCACATTGGGCTTCCTGTTCAGAGGGGAGCCGGCTTCTTCTTCTTTCTGCTGCTCCCCACCACTTGTCCTCTCTCTCTCTCTCTCTCTTTCTCTCAAATAAATAAATAAAATCTTAATGAAATAAAATACTCCAGCACAGACATGAAGGAAGTGGTGATTACTCTTATTTACGTTCTAGGAGCAGTGAGTTAACAACCTGATGGATGAGCAATATACTTGGCGAATGGGTTGGGGGCAGGTACTTAGTATTCAAAAGACTCTAATCAGAAACCCACACTCTGGAGGGGGTCACTACAAGCTCTGGCTACCTAGAATCAACACTAGGTTGATCTGGAACCCTAGATTAAGAATCAACACTAATAAGTCTAACAGGTGATTCTTTAAAAAGTGATTTTCCAACAAAGCAATGACTGCTGTGTGGGGAGTATGGGTTGGCTAGAAACATTCTGTGGGTACCTCCGTCCTTGTGTGAACAGTCCCTGGACTCAGGATTCTGAGCCTGTTTTTTGTTCGTTTCTTGAAATGCTTTTAGGGGGTCCTGTCACCTGGCTCTTATGAGAAAGCTCTCTGAGTCTGCCTGTAGAACATGGTCTCTTCTGCCCTGAGGGGAAATCTTTATGCAATTCTGAAAAAAAAAAAGCATTCCTGACTATTCTGATGTTCATGATCTGATCCACCCGGCACGCAAAACTCCTAATACAACCTTCCAACCGCTGCCTCAACATCTGTGTCCCGCCTCCTGCCCACGGGGCTGCTGTTTCCACCTGCCTGCTTCCCCCCACGACAGTAAGAAAGGTCTGTGCTTTCCCCTTGCTCCTCCTGCCTCCCTGTCCCCCCCGCCACCTCGAGCTGCCCCACGTGGCTCTGTGTGGCAGACATGCCTTCTCTGCTTGGGAATTAGAAGGAACACCAATTCTTTTAAAGGCACTTGTTCGGGGATCCCTGGGTGGCGCAGCAGTTTAGCACCTGCCTTCGGCCCAGGACGTGATCCTGGAGTCCCTGCAGGGAGCCTGCTTCTCCCTCTGCCTGAGTCTCTGTCTCTCTCTCTGTGCCTCTCATGAATAAATAAATAAAACCTTTTTTTAAAAAAAATGAAGGCACTTGTTCTTCGTTCTTTTAGAGGCAATTGTCTCTGTGTCTCCATCCGATTCAAACAGTCTCCACATCTGATCAAAACAGTTCCTGCACTTGTTTCAAAACAAAGGCAAGGGACAGGCAGCTGGGAAAAAAAAAAAAAAACCAACCCAGGGAGCTGAGAGCTCACCAAGCTGGCAAAATATGTTTTATGATCATTCTTGGCATCTGCTTGCTCATACAAGTCTGAGCGGGTGCTGGAATGCTGCAGAGCCAGGCCTTGGCTGTAGTGGGGCCCCCGGGGGCGAGGCTGTGAGAGGGGGAGGCTGGCAGTCCTCAGCGCCCCCTGACTAGTCGGGGGCCCCCAATGGCCACAGAACTAGTAGTCGTGCACAGTGGAAGCGGCCTGTGTGAGGGAGTGGGGCACCACCCTTTGTGCGCATGGAGCCTGGTGCCACCCGGATGCCCCTCTGAGGAGAGCATCGCAGGATCCGCACGGTGCTTTGATGGCATCATGCCTGTTGCGAAGCTTGGCACCGGCGGCCTAGTGAAAGTCAGCGTGGGAGTCCCCAGTAGCTGGGCTTTGGTCCTGGGTCTGGTTCAGCCCAGGGGCTTCCCTGGGGCCTGGGTGGGTTGCCTCTGCCCTCTGTTCCCCAGGTTGTAAAAGAAGGTGGGAGGATGGGGGAGGCATAAACCCCCTTTGCTTTGTCTCCTCCTTTGTCAAAGGGCACAGAAAAGCCAGCATGAGGGCCCTGGCACATTGAAGAGATGTGGGGCACCTATGCACCCAGGAAAGGAGTCTCTGGATCTGATGAGTGCGGTGGCTCCAGCAGGGGCTGCAGAAGGAGGCCTTGAAAAGGTGGAGTAGAAGGAGCCAGAACAGCCCATCTGGCCCAAAGCATGAAGGAACGGAGGTGTGTGGAGGGGTGTCTGCCTGGTATGGGTGTGGCTCACTGTACCTCGTGGCGGCTCTTGGGATTCGGGGTGAGGGAGCCAGGCTGCTGCCACCAGGAGCCAGCAGGGAGGAGGCTGAGCACCCTGAGGCCTGCGTGTGCGTATATGACAGCATCAGAGCCAGGAGGGCAGCCAGCCTTGATAGAGCCCAGCTGGAAAACCAAGGCGCCCACTCAGAGAGGTCATCCAGCCCAGCCTCCCGCCCTTCCTCTACCTGTCTGAGACTCACCTGGTTTAATGGAGTTCCCCACCAAACCCGGGCCGCCCTCCTGGGCCAACAATGCTGACCTCCTTGTACTTCGCTGGCTTCGGTTCCACAATGCCGGGCTCAGGGCCTCCTCGTCTCAGCATGCCTGTTCATCCCTAACTCAGGCTTTATGCTCACAGAAGCCCCTCCTCTGTCCCACCCTCTCCTGCAATCGTCCTGTTCTATGCCTTCGCAGCCTTCCTCATTGATCTACTTATAGGTCTGGTTGTGTGGTTGTGGTGGTGCCGTCACCCCCGTCTAGGCCCAGTGGGGCCAGGGACCTGGTCTGTCTGACTCCCTCCCAGCACCTACTAGGTGTTGAGTGAGTTTTTGTTGGAATGGATGAATGAAATCACTCAGTCCCTGAAATGTCGCATCATGACAATCTGGCCACTAGGAGTTAGCCCATAACCATGATCAGATTCGGACTCTGAAGGCACGGGGGAGCATTGTTCTTGGCTGGATCCTCATTTAGGGTCTGTTGATTTTTTTACTGTAATTCTGCAATAAAGGTGACTGGCTTGCAGATTACCCTTCCCAAGGGCTCCGAGGAATGGGAATGTGTCAACCAGAAACCTCCATGAAGCTAGTTACCTGGGAGGATTTGTGGAAAAGAGCGCTGATGGAGGGTGATGGGGCTTTGGATTGTGACCTGGATCCCTGCTGACTTTTACTGGCCCCTCAAAGTGGCATCCCGGCAGCAGATGCATCTCCTCAGAGCAGGAGGAGACACATCCGCAGGTCACACCAGGATCGTCACAACGTGATTTATTTCCTTGGGGTTTACAACATGTACTGAGTTAGCCGGAGCTTTCCACCTAGAATTTGGTGGGATTTTCCACTTTCCCTAGGAAGAGAATGGCGTCTGTGGCCCTGTTGATCAGCAGCAGAAGGAAGGACCTATTGAAGCGGACGACGGTGTGGGAGGGGCCATCCTTTGACCGCACGATGAGCTTGGTGGCGGTGGCCGCTGCGGCTTCAGTGCCCTCCTCGCTGACGTCCAGCACAGCCTTGTGGGTGGCCTGCCGAGGGAACAACAGATGTCAGCGGTCCCCGTGGAGGTGCCCTCTGCTTCGCTGAGCTTTGAGGTTCTGCCTAGGAACAGAGATGCCCCCCTCTGGAGGCCTCAATCTCACTGCACCAGATGCCGGGCATTAGGTGCACAGGTGTCACTGATACTGGTCAACTGGGCCCCTAAGTGTGGGGCCGAATGGTTATAAATGCACATCGGAAAGCCTGGAGTTGTTGAGTCCTGTTCCTGCCCCTTTACTGTGGCAGAAATTCTGGGTGCTGCTGGCTGCACTCCAAATCTCTGAAAGGGCCATGGTAACAGGGTATAGCCCGCAAGGTCATTGGGTGAATTAAATGAGATCACACAAAGTGTGGTGTTATGAAATACTGGATCCCTTCTGGTCTTCTAGGGAAGAGACTTAACCAGGGGGCCTGAGAACTCCCAATAGTTGTTCACATGTGCACATAAGCACATAATGGGAAATGGACCATTACACTCAGCAGACTCCATTGGGACCTCTGTATTCTTTCCCCAGACACCAATGACAAAAGTCCCTTCAGGGACCCAGGATCACTTCTGACCATCCTAATCTATTATCAAAATACATTTTTAGGGGCACCTGGGTGGCTCAGTCGGTTAAGTGTCTGCCTTCTGCTCAGGTCATGATCCCGGGGTCTTGGGATGGAGCCCCTTGTCAGGCTCCCTGCCCAGTGGGGAGTCTGTTTCTCCCTCTCCCTCTCCTGTTGCCCCTGTTTGTGCTCTCTCTCTCTGTCAAATAAATAAATTAAATCTTTAAAAAACACATTTTTCAGTCAGGAATCAGAAACCCGTAGGTAGACAAGGACCAGACCACTTGTAAGAGCTGGGGGCACACAGCACACCTGGAGGGCCCACTCTCACTAATGGGGACTCATGGCTCAGCTCTGGCTAATGGATGTTACATAGGGTTTGGGCTCACTATTGCCATGTGGGAATTGGACTCTGTGATTTCTTTCAAGACAATCAGAAATCTATACTTTAAAGTGCAATGTCCTACATGTTAGGGAATTGGCTCTCTCTTTTTCTTTTTAGCACCGCAGACCAAGCACAGCACATCTCTAGGGTACAAATGGCCCATGGGCAGCCAGTTTGACTTCAGTGTGAGGACCTAGGCTTCAGGGAGGTGAGGTTGAACGCCAGGTGTGTTTCTGCTTGTCTGTAACAGTTGTTGAAGTAGAAGTGCTACCTTCCCAGGAGAGGCCTGGGAGGCCATAGTTGGATCTTAGGAACATGTGTTTGAGGGATAAAAAAGGGGTAAAAGTTGCCTGTGTATCAGGGGAATGGTGGCCATAAAGCCACAGGCCTGGCAGCCATGAAATTCAGCCCTACGTTTGCCACAGAGAAGTCACTTTTCCTCTTGGGGTCTGTGTTTCCTTATCAATGAGAGGCAAGGGTTTGATTAGCCAGTCACTGGAGGCCCTTCCAGCTCTGGCAAATGTTCTCATGGACCAACTCACTTTGGAAAGCTGTAGGAAGTCTCTCTTTGTGATTCCAGAAAAATCAGCATTTTTATCAAAGGCATCCCGGATGCCCATCTTCGGGAGGATGGTTTCCAGGTCATAGGAGGCAGAAAGGGAAAATTTTGGAATGAACACCTCTATCCACCTATGGGGATGGGGAAAAAGGAAAAGGTGATGTCAGAGGCCCCTTGGTCTCTATCTCTGCTTCTAGGTGGCATTTCAGGAGGCTTTCTTCTTCCTCTAGCTAATCCGTTGCTGCTAAAGTAGTCCACACATCCCCAACAACCAACCCAGGTTGCTCTGGAGGTAAGCTCCCTGGATGAGCAAGTCTGGCACTGTAGATGAATGAGAAGGAAGGGGACACCCTAATAAGGTAATAGAGCACAGATGAGGGGCCAGCAAGGGACCCTGTGGCAGCAACCCATGGGGGATACCAGGCAGTGATGATGGAAGCCTGTCTGCTATCCCTGGCCTGGCATGCCCCCCACCCCTGCCAGCCCTTCCTGAGACAAACCCTGCTGAGCCCTGAGAGCAGCAGAGTCCAATAGAACTTTCTGCAAGGCTGGAAATATTCTCGTGCTGTCCAGTAGATTAGCCACTAGTTGTACATGTGGCTTTACATGAGGAAAAATAATTGTAGTTTTATCCAATTTAATTAATGTAAATTTAAATAACTACATGAAGCTAGAAATTAATCAGCACAGCCATGGCGTTCGGCAAAAATTTTCCTTCCTTTGCAATGGTTTCCCTGAACCAAGAGTAAACAGCCCACATTTACTAAGCATTTAGTATGCCCCAGGTATCATCTCAGGCACATTCATGAGCTTCATTTCCATTTTAAAGATGTTAAAATATAGTTTTAGTGCTTAGACTGAGGTCATGTACCTGGTAAGTCACAGAAAGGAAAGCACAGAAGTGCTGGTGGACACTTGCGTTCTCATCGAGGGGCATCTAGCACAATGGACAGCTCTCTCTTCCCTGCAACTGCTCCCTGAGCTGGCCTGGCCAACCCCTCCCTGCTCTGTCTGCCAATCTTCACAGACTGCCCCTTACCCCAGCCTCGGTGCTGACTCCTCTGTCCAGTCGTGGCTGCTATCAGAGAAGAAACTTCTGTAGGATCAAGGAACCCTACAAGTGTTCCTTGATTCCCAACTGCGCCTCTTTGCCGGTGTTGACTCCTTTACCAAAAGTCCCCTTCCCGAGCCTCTATGCCCTTACTCAGACCTCCACATCCTATCTATGCTCCTGACTCAAATGCACCACCTCCTTGAAGCCTTCGGTGGGTCCCAGTTGAAAGCCATCTCTCTTTGCTCAGAAACTCCTCAGTGCACTCCCTGCCTCCCCACCCCCACCCCCTGCCCTGGGAAACTGTAATTCTTCTTGAATTACAGTTATCCCTGATCCTGTCTTTGTCTCCTCCCGGGCTGTGGGCACCTGGGAATGGTGGCTGACAATGGCTGGAAATGCCAAGAAAATATTCCTAAGAGATTGTACTTAAGATTTTGACATCCCTTTTTATATTATGGTTAACAACCTTTTGATAGTGTCCGGAATAGTCATGGAACTAATAGTAATCTTACTATTAGGTAACATTATCAAATATGCACAATCTTCCTGGCACTGTTCTAAGCACTTTGTAAAGAGTAACTTGTTTTTATCTATTCAACAACTTATGGGTTGAGTAATATTGTTATCCTCATTGTCAATGCTTCTCTTGCCTGTTCATTTTTATAGAATCATTCCATGGAATTTAACATCAGACTGACTGAGTGAGTGCTGTTAGCATGGAATTGCTGAGATGACATAAGAGTGTTGAGGGGACATATTAGCTACATGCCCTTGGGCAATTTGCCTCCCTTATTAGAGCCTCTACTTCCTGATCTGTGGATGGGGGGTGATAGTGCTCTTCATCTGTCAGGTGGTCATGAAGTTCAAGTGAGAACACAGCCCCAAGTTCATTATCCAGCAAGTAGCTGGCACTCAGTCGGCATTCAACAGCTGCTATCATGGTCTTTCCCCTGTCCTTAGAGGTACACCACCACCCGCCTCAGGTCTCAGGACACTGACACGGCTTCCCACCTCTTCTGGAGTAAGTGATTCCATTTCCTCAGCGTCCTAGATGACAAGGCCTGCTCCAGTTGCCTCATCTTGTCCTGGCCAGGGAGGACAAAGAAGGCTGCAGTGTCTTCATCATAGTCCATCCGTAGCACAGAGCATTTCAGCTCTGCATCCACTCCAAAAGCAAACTCTTCCACCTGGTGCATCATTGGGACCTTCACTGTGGTCCTCTTACCCACCAGGAATGGGGAGCTCTTACTCGTATATCCAGGGTTAAAAGGCTTCTCCCACTTGCCTAACAGAGAGAGAAGAGAGGTCTTTATGTCTAACTCAGTGAGGTGAAGACAGCAAACATGAAGAATGAGGGATCTCTGAAAACTCGCTCCTCCATGAAAGCAATGAGAAAACTGCCCACAGTGGTCAGAATTAACTTTCTTAGAACTCTAGAAATTAACCAAACTCTTTCAGCCAATTAGGGAACAGTTCATTAAAGTGAAGCAGCTAAATCTTCGTAAGAAAGTGAGCTTTGTGGTATTTTAACTTGCCCTACTTGCATTCCTCTTGTCCTAACTCTTCAATAATAGCCTGGAAAAATAATAGCCTGTGTTTGCAGTGAAATCCAGCAGGCTAGCAGCCACTGAGGGGGGAAAAATAGGGCTGGAACCCTTTCAAAGACTCATTCCCAAAAAACTGTTATTTGACCTGTCTTGTGCTTCCCTGGAAGGCATCACTTGCTAAACTGTCTGTATTTGATCTGATTTGGAGCTCAACCAGTAAAAAAGGCTATTTCTCAGAGGAAATTAGTCAAAAGCAGTCACAAGCTGTGATAAATTTTGCAGCTGCTGGAGGCAGGAGGTAACAGGGCAAACAACAGACTAATCACAAAGGTTAACAGGACAGGTGGGGCAGGGCTGGCATGTGCAAATGTGACAGAGTAAGGACCTCTGCATATTTCCCCCATCAAAAAGACAATGAGAAAAATTGGCAAAGATATCCAGAATCAACTCTTTTGGAACTCTGAAATTAACTACAGGCTTCCGGCAACCTGGGGAGAGTAAATTCAAGAAAAATGGCCAAACCTCAATAAGAACAGTCAATTTCATGGTCATTTTAATTTGTGCCAGTCCCATCCCCTGCTCTCTAGCTCTGCAGTAGCCTTGAAAAACACCAGCCTGTATTCCCAATACCATTGGAAGAACTGATCTAGAGGTCTTTCAAAGACTCATTTTCAAACAATTATTATTACTTGACCTCTCTGGTAGTTACCTGGAAGACCCCACTTACAAGATTGATTGGTGCTCACTCAGTGCCTAAGGCCTTCTTCCCAGGGAGTTGGAACTTTTTGTTAGAAAGAAGTACAGGTGAAAAAAAAAAAAGACAAAGAAAGAAAGAAGTACAGGCAAATGTTTTAGTATCATGGTTGTCTGAATGAGGATAATAGATGAGACAAACAATAAAGTGATCAAAAATTCTGAAAGGTAAAGCTAAGGAATAAGATGTCCATAGGAGACATATTTAGAAAGTTTCAATATATCCTGGGCATTTAGAAGCTACATGCATGTATAAAGCTGAATTATATTTAAAAAAAATATGAGAAGGCTTTAAGTGCATACTTATGGCTGACCTTGAGGGTCTGCATAAACAGAAAGTGAAGACTGAGTTGGAGTTATAAACTTCCTGGCTGAGTGTTGATGGCATACTGTACTGTGCACACAAAAGTCTTCAGCAAAGACTAGATTTATTTGTTCTAGGCATTTAAGAAATTTCTGCCCAATCATAGCTAACCATTTAACTAAACAATAAGACACTTCGGTGACCACACATGACGAGCTATAGACTTTAAAAAATAATAATAATTCAGAAAAATCACTAAACAAACAACAACTATTGTAACAAGTGAAAACAACAAATCTTTGGAAGGGAAGAATCTGATTTTCAGAGTTGTCACACTACATAATTTTAAAAATCCAGCTTTTACAAAAAAACATGAGACATAAAAAGAAAGTATGGACCATACCCAAGGGAAAAAAAAAACAATCTACTAATATCAAAAATAAAAGAAGGAACAGGGATGTCTGGGTGGCTCAGTGGTTGAGCATCTGTCTTCTGCTCAGGGTGTGATCCCTGGGTCCTGAGATTGAGTCCTGAGTTGGGTTCCCTGCAGGAAACCTGCTTCTCCTCCCTCTACCTGTGTCTCTGTCTTCCTCTCTCTCCGTATCTCTCCTGAATAAATAGATTTTTTTTTAAAAAAAAGGAGGAACAATGCCATAGATCTTATGGACATGAAAAGGAAAATAAAGGAGTACTATAAACAACTCTATGCCCACAAATTTGATAACCTAGATGAAATATTCCAATTTTCCAATGCTTACAAAGGAAGAAATAAACACTATGAATATGCCTATATCTATGAAAGAAATTGACAATCACTAATAACCTTCCAAAACACCAGGTCCAGATAGATTCACTAGTGAATTGTACCAAACATTTAAGAAAGAAATTATGCCAATTCTTTACAATGTCTTTCAGAGAATAAAAGTAGAAAAAATACTTCTAACTTGTTCTATAAAGCCAGCATTACCTTTTTTTTAAAGATTTCATTTATTCACAAGAGACACAGAGAGAGAGAGAGAGAGAGAGAGAGAGAGAGAGGCAGAGACAAAGGCTGAGGGAGAAGCAGGCTCCATGCAGGGAGCCTGATGCGGGACTCGATCCCCGGACTCCAGGATCACACCCTGGGCCGAAGGCAGGTGCTAAACTGCTGAGCCACAGAGATGTCCCGCCAGTGTTACTTTAATACTAAAATCAGACAAAGACATTGCAAGAAAGGAAAACTATAGATCAATATGTGTCATGAACATAAATGCAAAATGCTCCATGAAATATTAGTAATCAAATTTTATAATGTATAAAAATAAGTATGCACCACAACCAAATGGGGTTTATCCCAGGTTCGTAAGGCTGGTTCAACATTTGAAAATAAATTAATGAAACTCATCATCAAGAAGCTAAGGAAGAGAAATTAATCATATCAATAGATGAAGCTAAAGCATTTGACAAAATCCAACACCCTTTCATAATAAAAGTTCTCAGCAAACTAGGAATAAAGGGGAACTTCCTCAGTTTGATTAAAAATACCTACAAAAAGCTTACAGCTAACATCATACTTAATGACGAGAAACTCAAAGCTTTCCCACTAAGATCATGTATAATAAAAGGATGTCCCCTTTCACCACTTCACTTCAGTATTTTACTGGAAGCTATAGCTAATGTAATAAGACAAGAAAAAGAATAAAAAATATACATTGTGGGAAGAAATAAAACTGTTTTTGTTCATGGATGACATGATTGTCCTTGTAGAAAATCCAAGAATCAACAAAAGAACTCCTTGAACTAATAAATGATTATAGCAAGGTTAATATGCAAAAGTCGATTACTTTTCCATATGTCATCAGTGAACAAGTGGAATTTGAAGCTAAAAACACAATACCATTTACATTTGCATCCAACAAAATGCTTAGGTATAAACCTAACAAAATATGTATAAGATCTATATGAAGAAAATTATAAAACTCTGATGAATGAAATTAAAGAACTAAATGAATGGAAAGATATTCCATTTTCATGGAATAGAAAGACTCAATATTGTTAAGATGTAAGTTCTACCCAACTTGATCTATAGATTCAATGCAATCCCAATCAAAATCCCAGAAAATTATATTATAGATATTAACAGACTAACACTACAGTTTATACCAAAAAGCAAAAGACCTAGAATAGGCAACACATTATTGATGGAGGAGAACAAAGTTGGAGGAATGACAATAACCAACTTCAAGATTTACTATAAAGCTATGGTACTCAAGACAGTGTGGTATTGGTGAAGAATAGACAGATCAATGGAACAAAGAGAGAGCTTATGAATAGACCCACATAAATGTAGTCAACTGATCTTTGACGAAGGAGTACAGGCAACACGATGGAGGAAAAATAGTCCTTTTAACAAATTGTATTGGGACAACTGGCATTCATATGAAAAGAAAAAAAAAGAATCTAGATACATACTTTATATCTTTCACAAAAATTAACTCAGAATAGATCACAGACTAAATACAAAACACAAATCTATAAAACACCTAGAAGATAATATAAGAGAAAAACTAGATGACCTTGGGTATGGCAATAATTTTTAGATGTAACACCAAAGGCATGATGCCTGAAAGAAATCACTGATAAGCCAAACTTCATTAAAATGTAAACTTCAGCTCCGTAAAAGACCAAGAATGAAAAGCCACACAGCAGACTAGGAGAAAATATTTGAAAAGATGCACCTGATAAAAGTTTGTGATCCAAAATATACAAAGAACTCTTGAAACATAAATAAGAAAACAAACAACTGGATTAAAAGAGTGGGCCAAAAACCATGACAGATACTTCACCAAAGATGATACGCAGATGACAGATAAAGATGAAAAGTTGCTCTGTATCACATGTCACCAGGGAAATACAAATTAAAACAGCAATGAGATACCACAAGACACCCATTCAAATGGCCCAAATCTGGAACAATGACACCACCAAATACTGGTGAGGATGTGGAGCAACAAGGACTCACACGCTGCTAGTGGGAACACAAATAGTAGAGCCACTTTGGAGGACAGTTTAGTGGTTTCTTCCCAAACCAAACATACTCTTGCCATACAATCCTGCAAACATGCTCCTATGTCCTATGTCCAAGTAAAACCCTGCACATATGATTCTATTTATATAAAATGTCCAGAATAGGCAAATCTATAGAGGTGGAAAGTCCATTACTTGTTTCTAGGGGAAGCGCAGAAATAGAATGAGTGCTCACAGATAGGGGTCTCTTTTTGAGGTGCTGATATGTCCTGGAGTTACATAGTGGCTGTATTGGCACAACCTTGTAGATATACTAAAACCCAAACCCCACTGAATTGTGCAATTTAACTTGGCGCATTTTGTGGTATGTGAATTATATTTCAATTTAAAAATAAGATGAAATAAAATGGAATAACTTATATAAAGAACAGGAGACTTAAAGGAGGCTCAGTGCATATTACTTCTTTTTCCTTTCCCGCTCTCCTTACAGAATGGATGGATAAATGGGTGGAAGGTGAACAGGTGGATAGAGGGAAAGAGATATGGGGGAAGGAGGAATGGCAGGAGGGAGAAAAGAAGGGAAGGCGAGAGAGGGGAAGGGGGAGGGATGATACAGTGGTGGTGACAGCTCTGCTGAAGTTGGCTCTGTCATCATCCATCCAGTAAGCAGAGAGACTCGCACACATCAGGCACTCAATACATGATACATCTTGTAAAGCACCTGCCCAGGATCATGAGCAAGTAAGGGGCGAAGTAGAGTTCAGGCCCAGGGCTGTCTGACTTCAACGCCCATGTCCATGCTGTAGTAGCACGGTGTCTCTGTAAACTGTAAAGCTCTAGACAGATGTCCAGGGGATGTGAATGGCAGTTACACTGGTGTGTCTGCACTTCCACACCTATGAAAGTGTTCTGGCTTTTGGATTTACCTCTTGAGCTGGGTTTTCAGAGAACTCTGTGTCCCTCCTTGAAACCTTCAGGGGCCACTAGGGCTGCTGCTAGTAGCAAGAGATGAGGTCTTACTCCCAAGCTAATTTCCAGAAGACTTTCCCCATGGGCTGCCTGGTGACCCCAATGGACACATACTCAGGCTAACCAAAGACAGAGATGAATGAACCCCCAACGTAATCGATGAACTGAAGCTAAGGGAGGAAGCAGGAGGTATTCACGGTCATGAAGCCAGCTCGTTCCAATGGGAAGTCCAAGTTCAGACTTCCCATTACCTGACTATGCCATCTGGGGTTTGTTTAGCTTGCTTATTAAACCAGGGTAAAAAAACAAACATTAACATAAAAATCAACCTCTTGGGATCCCCGAGTGGCTCAGTGGTTTAGCACCTGCCTTTGGCCCGGGGCGTGATCCTGGGGTCCCGGGATCGAGTCCCGCATTAGGCTCCCTGCATGGAGCCTGCTTCTCCCTCTGCCTGTGTCTCTGCCTCTCTCTCTCTTTCTCTCTCTCTCTCTCTCTCTCTCTGTGTCTCTCATGAATAAATAAATAAAATCTTTAAAAAAACAAAAAACAAAATTAACCTCTCAGTGTCTTACCTTTAAAGAAAATGTGATTCACTAGGACCATGACCGTCAGAGGTTCAAGGCTTTGGATTAAGTTTACCACCTTCCCTTTGGTTTCCTTCTCCACATAGCTGTTTATCTTCTCCCGGGCAGTAGAGGAGCTAGAGAAATCTGTAGAAAAGACTTTTGACTCATAGAGCCTCTTGACGTCATCCAAGAAATTTGTCTGCAGCCACAACTCCTTTTTGATAAAGAGGACACTCCCCATCCTCAAGTCCAGGTCTTTGCCGGGGACTCGAAGTGAGTGTAGCAGGTGCTGGAAGGCCTGGTGGATGGAGGACTCCGGCAGGTGTGTGAGGTTGAATCCCAGGCCCTGGAGGATCTGGGTCTTGGTGGCTGAGCGGGCCCCGAGGGAGAGCATGGCCAGGCAAGCAGAGACACTCAACGGGGAGAAGAAGACGTTCTGGTCTGGAGTCTTCAAGATCAGCCTCTGGTACAGGCGGAAGGCAAAGTCGGTGTTGCTGGAAGACAGCTGGGAGGCGGCGGTGCTCCTTGTGGAGGACATGCAGGGGGAACCTTTGCTGGGGGCCCGTGGAGGGGGTACACAGTAGATTGGAGCAGAGATGCTGACAATGAGGAAAAGTCGATAAAAGGAACATGCCATCTTGGAATGAAGTAAGTCTGTAAGAGAGGAGAGAACCACCGAGGGAAGGTAAGCTGAGCCTCTGGCCCCCGAATCAGACACCTTGCAATGCCCCACCCTGTTCTCAATAGAATGGGGACACGTGTAGGGACACCCGGGTGGCTCAGTGGTTGAGCGTCTGCCTTCAACTCAGGGCCTGATCCCAGGGTCCTTGGATCAAGTCCCACATTGGGCTCCCCCCAGGGAGCCTGCTTCTCCCTCTACCTGTGTCTCTGCCTCTTTCTCTCTGTGTCTCTCATGAATAAATAAATAAAATCTTAAAAAAAAAAAAAGATTGGGGACACGTGGGACGGTTAACAGAGCAGTTAACCCTCACATAATCTCATTGTCTCTCATAAACGAGATGCAGGTATTATTGCTGCCTTTAGTTTATAAACAAGGAAGCAGGCCTCAGAGAGGTTGTGTAATTTACCTCGGGCCACACAGCTGGTGTGGGTTCCTGTCTGGGAATCAAAGTCAGGTCTTAAGTCCGGAATCTCAGATCCCACGCTCTTTGCTGTTTCTGCTTCATAGGTGTCTTGTTTGGAAAGTAAGACAGTGAAACCAGACTGCAATGTCCCAGTCTTAGCAGCCAGAAGCGTCCTCTTGCCCCTCAGAGATCCCTCCAGATAATCTTGGTCCCTTTTGTGTTGAATCCTTTCCTTGCTGTCGCTGCTCACCCCCAGCCACGGGCATTGGCTGGCATGTCGAGTGTCCCTCAACGGGCTGTCCTGGTAGTTGCTAGTGGGTCTACCTTGGGCAGAGACTGCCTGCCCCCTGCCCGCCTCATCCAGCTAGACCCAGGCACCAGGAGCATTTCGGATCAGGTGACCTGGTGGCAGTTGGAAACTCCAGTCGTTTTGGGACACGACGGGGCTGGGCTTGCTTTCAACTCTGATGCTCACGGTGGGCGAGTTTTAGCTTCTCTGGATTACGGTTTTCTTTTTCTGCTCTGGGATGATGGCCTGGCCTGGACCTTATCTAGTCATTCAGAAGATCAAGTGTGATGAGGTCACTTGTCTATGTCGGGACAGTCTACGGTCATAGCCATGCTCCCAACAACCTCTTGGTCAAACTGAATTTATGCAAATTGAGTAATACGGGATCATACCAGATGTGATTAAAATCCGAAGGAACTATGCAAAGAATCTTTTTGCCCAATGGGTAATTCTTTTGGGAAACTGCAAATCTATCTCCATTTCCCTTTATCTATTTGGGCGATTTTTGTGTTGTAGCAGGGGAGTGTGAGGCGGGCTGCAGAAACGGGGACACTGGGTGGGGGGATGTACAGGCTTGATTCTGCCCATGGGATCCACAGAGGGGAAGCAGAGGAGGCCTCTGTCCGAACAGAATTCCCAAGGACCGTTCTGGGAACCACGTGTGTCCTTCAGTGCTCTCCCTGGCCCAGGCACCATGCGCTGGGTAGGAGCGGCAGGAGACGCTTGGTGTCCTGGCCCTGAGTGGAAGGGGTTTACACCAGGGTGGAAGGGAGTGAACAAAGGAGGCATGTGGGATGGAGACCCTAGTTTCTCCTAGTCGATGAACTCTGTGACAGGCTGGGGGTGAGAATGTGGGGTTTGTAGGACAGCTCTGATGGGCAGGGCACCTGCTGTGTCAGCGTGGTTTGTGTGAAAGAGGAAACCATGGTCCCAACACACACTCACTTACACGGACATCCCAACTGGGCTGAAAACCTAACCCCACTGCAGTTTCTACCTCCCCCCAGAGATGTGGTCTTAACCAGTCTGTCGGGAATTTTTTCCATCAGCTCACTGAGTCTGCCACATGGGCTCTCCATCCCCCACAGGGAGAAGAGGTCATCCGTGTGGGAAGACCCCTGGCCTTTCCCTCTGGGGCAAAATGCCTGGTCTGGAACAATCTCTTTCTTTGGCCAACAACCTCCTTGCCAAAAACCCTCCTTCTGTGAAAACTTGCCATGTTGTTCACCTTGTCGGAGCTGGATGGGGTGCTCCCCGAGTCGTGCATTGCTTAATAAAGCCAATCAGGTCTTTGACATATCCTCGGTGGGATTGGCATTAGTTAGCAGTACCAGCGCTTGATCCCAACAGCCGGGCAGGGGCCAGAGCCTAGGGCAAGACCACCCGTCTCCCACACAACCATGTTCTGTGTAAAGAATACAAGCCTTGCACAACCACCTGTGAGCTGTGGTCTGATGCCCCTCACCCCCGTCTGTGAAAAGGGTGGCCCAGAGAGACAGTCTGTGTAACACTCAGCACAGTATCGGGTGTGCAGATGGCATGAGGTCAAAGCTGCTTCTCCCCTGTGGCTGTTGTGATTTTGCATTCCTCTCTTGGAAGCAGAGTGAAGGGGCAGGCTTGTCCCCGGCTATTCTTGACTGTGGGAAGGGATGGGGTTGAGGGAAGAGGAAGCTAGCCATGCGTGAGGGGGAAGGAGTCACCGCCAGGCCCAGCGATGAGGGACCTCCACACAGCAGGGGCCTCGATCCCTCTCCGGGCACCTGTCAACACTGGCTCTGCCTCCCAGAGGATCCACATCCCCATCAGCAGACGCGGCCTTGCCGGAGGGTGTCTGACTTCATGCCCCAAGTCCTGGCCTGAGCAGGGGAGACCAGCCTGCACCAGTGGCCCCTCAGGCAGTCAGCTAGTAAGTGTCCTGGCCCCTCATGGCCCTGGCCTTCTTGGGGCCTTAGAGGAGCCGCTGCTTCTCTCTGGGCCTCAGGGAAGTGACCCCAAAGGGCTCTATGGCCATGGGCCTCCAGGGGACAGATCCTTATGTTCTTGAGGAAAAGCTCTGATGAAAGCTTACTCTTTCAGCTCTTAAAGTCCAACTTCCTTCCACACCTGGCCTCTCCCCATCCCCAACTCCTCCCATGGCTCATCCCATGGCTCATCCCAACTCATCCCATGGCTGCCCCTTCTCCCTCCCCACTCTCTCCCTGTTGTGACACAGCTGTGGCCGGGGTGCATGTGAGTCCTGCCCTTGGGCTCTGTCCATCTCGATGAGAGGGACACTCTCTCACCTGCCCCCTGCACCTGCTCCCGTCTGGGTCCCTCTTCCCCAGGGGCCACCGTTTTCATCCTACCTTTTATCTTCTCTCCTCTGCTCAATCCCCCATTTGGCTCTCAGCGGGGTCACTCATCCACACTGCAGACAGGGGGAGCTTTCTAGATGCAAAGCTCATGTGGCACTCACCTCCTCAGCTTCCTCAATGGTTCCCCACCGACCTTGGGAGGAATGGCCAAGCACCTGTCATTCAAGGTCTTTCTCTGCTGGGCTCCGACTTACCACACTAGCTTCATCCTCAAGCACACAGCTGTTCCAGGTTCCTGGAAAGGTTACGTGGCCCTCCGCCTGCCTACGCTGCCCTGTCTTCATTTGCCTCCTTATTTAGCTTGAGTGTCAAAGGGCTTCATTCCATTCCAAAACCCTACACTCCCTGTGACACACACTTCTGGCAAGGCCCCAAACCTGAAATAACCCACCTGCCTGTCCCGTCTTTGCCAAGTGCCAGAGGGAAGGTGGCTCAGCGAGACAGTGTGGACCGAAGTGACTTCCCAGTCCCCAATCCTTATCTGCCTGGCCACAGAGCACCAACACCTCGCTCTCCCATTGGCTACAGGGAATATCTCAATCTTCTATTTCTGAAGACGGTCTCCTCACCCTGGCACGTGTGCATCAGACCGCCTCGCCTCCCATGTCTCATGAAAGACAGACCCTCGGAAAAGGAACATATCCCATGCTCCCAGCACTCCTCCCCTTTCCCACCCCTCCCCTCCACCCCTCCCATAATTTCGGAGAGCATCCCTTATGTCCATAGCAGGACCCTCACACCCCTCTCTTCTGTATTACCTCAACTACATCCTTTCATTTGGCTTTTAAACATGGCCAAGTCTCGCCCGCTAGGAGAAACCAACCACTACCAACAACATGATGCAAACCTCCCCTTTGCTCCCTGTCTCTGTCCTCCCCATCTCGGCTCAAATTCTCACAAGCTGTGTATTCACAAACTTCATGGTCTCACCTCTGCTCACCCTTGGCCCAAGCCAGTTTGGCTTTTGGGTCCACAGGAACAGGACCCACCTGCAAACATGGCCAAGTTCATCTTAGCTGTGTCCCCAGTAGCAGCTGATCCTGGAGACCACACTGGGCTGCTTCTCCAGTCCCTCCCTATAGTCATAGGGACCTGTGACCCCATGAGCTCCTGATTTCCTCCTCTCCCCCCTCTTCCTCTCTTCCTCCTCCCTTTTCACCTCTGTGCGACCCCCTGCTCCCAGTCCTTGTGCGCCCCTGAGCCTCAGCACCTGCTCCGTGGTCTCTCCTCTGCCTCCAGCCCACCTCATCACGCCTGGGGCTTCCTTACTGGAGATGCCCATTCCTTATTATTTGTAATCCCCAGGCCAGACCTTTCCTCCTCTGAACTCCATATTTCTAACCACCGCCTTGATATTTCTTCCTGATTGTGCAAATGAATCTGAAGCTCGGTAAGACCCAGACAGAACTCAGACTCTTTCCCAAACGCCATCTCCCCATAAAAGTCAAAGCTGAGACCTTCTTTCAACATCTGCATCCATAGACAGTACTCACCTAGTTATTTGAGCCCAGAACTCACCCCTGCATCTCCTTCTTCCTCATTCCCCACCCAACACATCTCTTACCTATTTCCAGCTATTTGAGTAGCCTCCCATTTCCCAGAGAGAGCATGGGTCTCCCATCCAACCTGCACTGCCCAGGCTCCACTGGCCCCTCTAGCTTCATTACAGACCTCAAAGCCCCTTGCTCAGGATGCTATGCCCAGGCTTTTGGCCCATTTTTATGATCCTCATCTTACGATCTTTGTTCTGACTCACTCTCCAGCCTTCACGAGACTTTCCCCCCCTAATTAATTCCTTTCTACTGCTTAGGTCCTATGTCATGTCACACCTTTAAGGAAGCTCTCTTGGAGCACTCGGGTCAGGGTCAGGAAAATTTCCCCCCTTTAAATGTTTTTATAGTATCATTAACCTCTCAGCGAAATACTTATCATGGTCATAATTTCACATTTGTTTGCCTGATGGAAAATAAAACAAATCCGGGAACTTGCCTCTCTCGTTCTCCTTGTACACCACTGGCTGGCTGGTACAAAGGGCTCCATTAAGTGTTTGATAAACCAGCGAATTGAAGTAAATTAAACAGGCAATTTACCTCTGAGGAGTGATACTGACTGGAAATGAGCAAGAAAGACTCTTGCAGGGTCTTATTTAAGGTGCTAGATACACAGGTGTGTGTGTATATATATATGCATAACACTTGAGTTGACTTACAATTCTGGCCAAGACGAAGCACCTGACATTGGACTTATGAACAATCATAAGCAGTTGGAAAATTGGGGCATCTGGGTGGCTCAGTCGGTTAAGCGTCTGCCTTTGGCTCATGTCATGATCTCGGGGTTCTGGGATCAAGCCCCACATTGGGTTCCAGCAGGGAGTTTGTTTCTCCCTCTGCCTCTACCCCTCCCTGCTCATGCTCTCTTCTCTCACTCTAGCCCTCAGATAAATAGATAGATAGATAGATAGATAGATAGATAGAAAAATAAAATCTTAAAAAAATAAAACTGGACAAAATACATGAAACAATTGAGATGCTGAAAAAATTATGTGAAATAATTTAGGCACTGGACAACAGGCAGAGAAGGCAGACAAATTCAGGGAGCCCTATGACCTTCCCACTTTTCTGTCCAAAGACACTTTCTGGGTCCAGAGAGGGAAGCCCAAGCAGAGCCTGGCAGGCTGGCCGAGCGCTGGGGACAGAGATCCGAGTTTGGGACAGCTGAGGTAGCAAAAGTGCGTGTTAGCTTCGGTGCAAAGCTACATGCTCAGCTCTGCACGCATAAAGTGACAATCCACGAGGACGGTCCCAGAGCAAAAGAGAAACCCCCAAACTGCCATGAAGATGTAAGTACAACAACTCCCAGAGTTCACATGGCACGGGGAGGGAGGGAGATTCTGACCGGGCAGCATTAGGGGACCTCCAGGAACACCCAAGGCGTTCAGGAAAGACCCTAGAAGTGGCACGTCTTGACATGAAGGCTCAGGTAACTCTAGTTTGCAGCTGCCCTAGACACCTTAACAACGCTGTATCTGAAACAGAACATAGGATCATGAAAAGGTGATAAAATCCTGGACAGGATTAAAGAAAAACTTCTGCAAGTACTTCAGTCGGCTTTCAAAACAAGCGTCACCACACTACAAGAACACAATAAAACCCAGACCAGAAAAATTATAAGAGAAAATGTAAGTGGCAGAAGGAAAGATCAGGAAGCTTGAAAATGCAACAATACGAACTGTCCAAACTTAAGAGAGGGAACAGGGGAAAAATAACAGAGCCCCTGTGATCTGCGACACAAAAGCAAGTGGTCTCACAGATGGGTAGCTGGGGCCCTAGGCATGACAGGGGTGGGAGAGACAAAGTCTGGAAGAAATAGTAGCCAGAAGTATTTGTGCAACTTGCTGTATGTACACTACAATACAGCAAAGGGAATGCAGCCCTGCATTTCTTCCCCTGAGCTGTAGGGTCGCCCTTGATTCTCGGCCTGCCTAGACGGCTCTCCCCTCCCGACAGGCTGCTTGCCGTCCTGCAGGCTCCAGCTCCAGACCTCCCACTCCACAGAGTCTTGCAGATCCCACAGAGAGCCGGGCCCTCCCTTTGCAAATACCTGGAGCAAACCACAGCAATTTACCTCCTCACGTGTCTGTCTCCCCGAGTGCATGGGCTGGACCTGGGAAGTGACTACCATCCGGGAGGGATGGGGACAGAGGGAGAACAATAAAGGGTATACGAGGCTGGACGAGGGGGTGGGAAGGCAGTGGGAGGAATGCAGGGAACCCCAGGGGCCAGGCTCTGCTGACCAGCCCACACCCGGGGACTTGTGTAAAGGCCTCCAGTTGGTGAAACAGGTTGGCGTCTTGAAGCACGGAGTTTCCCAAGCTTGGTTAATTGTCAGGAGAGCCTGTGCTCTCATTAAAATGCACATTTCCAGGCCCCACCTAGGGCCACTGAGTCAGACTTTCCAGGGAAAGATGAGCCAACAGGAGCGAGAGGAGCTGGGTGCTTCCTCCTGATGCAACTTCTGCTCAGGCCCCAGAGGGAAGCTGTCTGAGATTACCCGGCTCTAACCCCCTCAGGTCCCAGGTAAAGCAAAGGCCCGTTTCTCCCCAAATTTATAAGACCAAGCCTGCTGCTGCAGCAGCGACAGATCAGGAGCAGATCCCATGGGTCCATCCAAGGTCCCATCAAGACAGAGCCTTATCCCAGGCCCATCCTCCTCCACGGAGCCCCTCTGGCCATGCCTGGCCTGCTCTAGATTCTTCTGTCCCTGGCTGTGAGATCTCCTGCTTACTCCACACATCTTTATGCTTCTGCCCCATTTCTGATTTTTTTTTCCCATTTCTGATTTATAACAGAACTTCACACCACATTTTTCGTTTTTAAGTTTCAGAGGTAGAGGTCAGCAATTCAGGAGTTGCATAGAACACCCCGTGCTCATTCCCTCACATGCCCGTCACCCAGTTACCCCATCCCCCTGCTCCCCTCCCCTCCAGCAACTCTCAGTCTGTTCCCTAGAGTTAAAAGTCTCTTATGATTTGTTCATATCACTTTTTCAATCTATTGACATCCTTATAGTTTTCTCTCTCTTTTTATTTTTTTTAAGATTTTATTTATTTGAGAGAGAGAGACTGAGACAGCAAGAGAGAGTGTGAGCTAGGGAAGAGAGGGAGAAGCGGGCTCCCCACCAGGCAGAGAGTGTGACGTGGGGACTCAGTCCCAGGACTCTGGGATTATGACCTGAGCCAACCAAAGACAGACGCTTAACCGACTGAGCCACCCAGGTGCCCCTGGTTTTTTCTTTTAATATATATATTTTTAATTTTACCTATTCTTGCTCTACCTGTAAAGTGGATTGGATGCCTCATAGCTGGACTTGCCATGTCATCTTAACCAGAAGCTATCGTTCAGAAGCCCCCCAAGAGGGACCTAACAATACCCAGTGTGGACGTGAGCACCTGTCTCATGGGAGAGTGCTCGCCTAGGGCTCCCCACACTCTTTTGCTGCAACATTGCCCATTCCTTAGCCTGCCCGGAGGGGCCGCATGACTTTTAGGATCCTGGCCAAGCTGAGGGTGGAGATGGGGAAGGGGGTTGATGCAGACAGACCCTGGGGCCCTGAGGAGCTCGGTCTAATTGCTCCTTTGTTTTCTGTTGGTTTTGGCAAAGAGGTCACTATTTCAACATTGCAGAACACACAGCCTTCCTGCTCCAGAGGGGGTTTTCATCCAGGAGGGACTCTTTCCCAGCCGAGTCTTGGAATCAGATGCCTTCATTCACATCACACCAAGAGAAACAATAGACAAAAGGTTACCTGTGCTGGAAGGACAAGCAGTCTTCAGAGAAGCCCCCTCAGTGGCCTTCCTTCTGGCCCTGGATACCCTCATACCAGGCACCACTGACGCGGCTGGTGCCACCCACGTGCAAAATAGGTTCACGCACACACATGACATCATGTCACCCCCCCACACACACACCAAGTATCCTTTGAGATGAACAGAGAGGAAAAACTCAGGATTGGGCACAACTAAGTGTCTTGCCTCTTGTCACCAACCTGAACACATTGGCAGAGCTGGAACTTGACCTAGAGCCTGTCTGGACTCCAGGGCCTGGAGGCCCCTGCTAAAGTTCCCGACATGAAAGACCCCACCCCAGGCAGCACGGTGTCCTGGGTTGGAGCCTTGGGCAGACAGAGGTCTTTGCGGCCGCTGCTTGCCTCTTTTCTTCCCTCTTTAACCAAAAGGAATAGGCTTCAGGGTCAGGTTCTTGGTGAAGTTGAATCACCCGATTGGGTTATGTGTGTTTTTAGTTCTTTTCTACCTGTGGCACATTTTCTGGGCTTCTATATATGGTGGCGATATCAATTTTTCTGTTTGAACAAATCTTTCTTTTTAAAAAACAGAAATTGACTTCAAGATCCAGCTTGAGTGTGTGAGAGCACAAAAGAGAGAAGGGTTCAGCCACACTAGCAACAGAGATTCGAGAATGAAAGAAATTTGGGAAATTGAGTGGAGATAGAGAGCATGTTTCCCAAAGAGAAAGCCCTCCCACCCCCCAGCCTCACACTCCTAGTGTCGTACCCTGACCCAGCTGGGCCTGAATGGGAGGGGGGCAGGGAGCCGGCCATGGGTCTCTAAGCTCACCTGGCTTCTCCACATCTGGCACCCTGCCTGGCACACAAGAGATGCTTAATAAGTATTTGTTGGCTAATGAAAGCATGGAACAAGGAATAGGTGGATGAAACTTTGGAGCAGCCTCTATCATTAACAAGACGAATGCCAAAGTGCTGTCTGAGATGGAGGGGCTTTTGGAGATCATCCAGGGCAACCCCATGCTGCCCAGATGGGAAACGGTCCCCCTGGAGGGAGAAGGTATTTGTCCAAGTCCTGTAGTCAGTGTCTGGGCAAAGCAGGGCTTCCTTGCCTGTCATTATCCTGGTCAGCTCACCAACTTGTCACTTCTGGTGTGTGCCCACGTGAATGACCTCAGCCTGGGCATACAGGAAGCCAGCCTCCTGGCACCCAGCATGCATTTGGAAATCCACCTGCTCAGAAAGCTTCTGCATTACGTGAAAGGTTAAGTTGGATCACATTACAGGGGTCCTGCCTCTGGACCCTGACGTTGGCTATTTCCCTTCTTGTCTGGGGCTAATCCTTCTACCATCAAGTACACTCAAGGTGGGTATCTCTGGGGCCCCAGAAGTCTCCAGAAGGTGGTTGTGCCACAGAGGCCATGGAGAACAGAATCACAACATCCACTATCTCAGCCTTGAGTGTCACCTTCTCAATGAGGCCTACCTGACCACCTCCAGCATCACCAGCACCTCCAATCACCCTTTCCTGCTTTACCTAACGTCCTTTTTCATTTGTTAACCCTATGGTATATTATATGCCTCCATCCACTAGCTTGGAACCTCTGGCAAGAGCCAGGAGCTCTGTATGTTTTGTTCATTGATGTGTGTCAAGCCCCTAGAACAGTCTCTGGCACAGAGTGGACACTCAGCAAATATTTACTGGATGGGTGGATGGACAAATGAAAACTGATATGCTCAGAGGACTTGCATTTAGTCCCAGATCTGTGGCTTTCCAGCCGTGGGAACTCGGTCAAGTTCTGTGGTCTACCCAAGCCTCGGTTTTCTCATCACTAGAGTGGAATGATCTCACCGACTCGAAGGGTTGTGGGCCGGCGGGTAGGGGACAGAGCCTCTGCGGTGCCAGTCCCGTGGGAGGCAGGTAGTAAGTGTCGCTTACTTCAAAGGCAAAATCCATTTACTTGTTTATTTGTTCATGAGGTCAGTCCACAACACGTGGCCTGTGAAGGCTTCTTAGAAGAGGTTGGAGTCCATCTTTTCTGGAAGCAGGAGTAACACTCTGAAAGGAGCTCATGGGAGTGCTGGAGGATGGGGAACGAGGAGAGCGTCTGGGCAGGGCAGGGTGGAAGGGTGTGAGCAAGTGCAATGCAGAGGGTGCACTTGGAAGAACCACAGGAGGGGGCTGGTGTGTCTAGAGCAAAGGTGACTGCTGTGGTCATCTTACTTTGCAGCAAACACACTCTGAGCATGTTCTCCGTGGCCTGGCCTGGGGATTGGGGTTCGGAATGCCCAGTCTGCAGCCAGAGGGACACACTTACCACACACGAGTGTGCCTGAATCACACGGGATGTTACACTCCAGTGTAACACAAGTGACAGCTCACCATAGTTCTTTGGTTAAGGACTAGCATTTTCCCTGTGACCCCTGATACCCCAGTCTACCTCTCCAGCCTCACCGCCCACCTCCCCCTGACTTATTTTGTTGTGCTGGCAGATTAATATCATTTTAGCTTCTCGTCCCTGCCAACTTCCCACCCCAGGGCCTTTGCACAGGCTGTCCCCCCTGCTGGGTAGTCTCCCTGGCTACCACTCCAAGCTTCTCCCCTCTTCTTTTTTCCCCCATGAAGAATTTTATTTCCGTAGCGCAGAATGAATGTATGACTGTGAAGGTAGGAAATCATATAAGAAATATTCAAGAGGCACACTGGTCATTTTTAGAATAAAGTTGGTTAAAGGGAAGATCAATAAAGTACTAGAGCTTGTGAAAGACCAGTCAGCGTTTTCTAGATTGCTGACCACACTGGGACAAACATACTTGTATGCAGGTTTAATTAATAGTGACAGTTCAAGAACAGACAAGCTCCCAGCATTCGGAGCTCTCTCAGCCTGGTTGGAGCCCCCATTCCATACCCTCGAAGGCCCCCACGGCTGTCTTTCTTTTTTCTTTTTAAGATTTTATTTATTTATTAGAGACAGAGAGAGAGAGAGAAGCGCAGAGACACACACACAGGCAGAGGGAGAAGCAGGCTCCGTGCAGGGAGCCCAACGTGGGACTCGATCCCAGGTCTCCAGGATCACACCCTGGGCTGAAGATGGCGCTAAACCGCTGAGCCACGCAGGCTGCCCCACGGCTGTCTCTCACCATGCTCACGGAGCTCGTGATCAGAAAAGCATGGGCGTGTCTATGCGACTCGCAGGTGTTTCTCCCACTAGATGTGGGTGTCCTGAAGGCAGGGGCCAGATCTGTTTGGACCAGCAGCCTGTGCACGGATTGCTGGCCCATAAGTCATTGTTTAATGCAGGATTGATTGCAGCCCACGTGGGGGTGGAGGGGAAATTCAGACCCAGGAGCCGTGGAGGTGAGTGCTTTGTTGGAGGGCTGCTTGGAAGACGCCAGAAAGGTAGAGAAGACCTCATGAAGATGTCATAATGGACTGGCTGTTAAAGGATGAGCAGGGGCTCATTAGCAGGATGAGAGCATTCCCAGGAGAGGGGATAGCACAGGCAAGCACCTGGAGCATCATTTTGTTAGAGAAGACCCGGTCATGTCTGAGGCCTGAGTGAGGGCAGAAGTAGACCGAAACAGTAGCTCTCTGCTGAGTGCCTGCTCCGTGCGTGCCCGGCTCTGCACTCTACCGTGCAGAGCTGCTCGGCACCGTGAGGTGGATAGCATTATCTCCTTTACTAAATGAGGTTCAGTGACTTGTCCAAGCCACCAAGCTACTAAGTGGCTTACCTGGCCATCCCATGTCCCCAGTGGATAATGCTGCACATCTGAGCCAACCACTGAGGCTTCCCATGTGTTCTGGTGTCTTCCCGCCCCTTCAGGATGGTGCAGGGTCTCAACCTTCTCTGTGTCCCGCCCTCTCAAAGAGGGGTGCTTACTCTGGTGCTCCCCCATCCGAGTCCTTACACACTGTAAACTAGCCTTCTCTGCCAGCCTGTGTGGGGACGGGGTCTCCAGATCCCTGGGGGGGAGGGGGGCGGTGTGTGTGTGCCCAGGATGGAAGAAGGGTTGCTTACTGAATACACACATGCCAAAGGGGCCTGGGTGGGGGGCGGCTCTCTCAACTAGCCAGGCCTCCAAGTCCACGTGGAGCCCCTCCCTCCCCTAACCCAGAAGACAAGTGTTTGTGGCCTGTGGCTAACCACGAGGCCATAGGAAAGTCACTTCATTTGCTCTGCATAAGGACCTGTCGTGTGGGTGTCCATCCTGGCCGGCCACAGGGGAGCTGTGACCAGAACGCAAACTGCAGGGTATGCTGTGAATTGCTAAGCACACCCGGGGGTGACAGCTGATGCCGGCTCAGGCTCAGCAGGGCCACACCAGTCCGGATCCCCTCCTCTCAAACACGTTGGGCAGCGGCAGTCCCCGCAGCTGCTGGAAACGAGGGCTCCCCTTGCCATAATCTAGGTGCCCCCTAGTGGCCCTGGGCAGACCCTGCAGGGCCACGGGCGGTTCTAGGGCAGATGCACAGACCCCATTCACCCTTGAGTTGAGCTTGCTAGCACTTCAAACCCCAGGCTCTTCTTTTGCAAGCGAATCCTTAGCTGCAGCTGCTCCAGGATCCATCCCTCTAAGGCCGGGCCAGCCCCACCTCAGCTTTGCCACCTCACTGGATGCCTGGAGAGCCCACAACTCCCGTGCGGATCCTGCGGGAGACCTAACTTATCAAAGACCCAAGGCTAAGAGCTCACCAAACAGAACTAGCTTTTCTACAGCCCGATGCTAGTTTTCTCAGAGCCCCAGCGGGGCGTATTACTGACCTCGTTCCAGGAATACAGATATAGAGGCTCAGAGGAGGTATGTGGCTTTCCCAACGATACTTTGTTACAAAGATTCGAACCCAGGTCTCTCTCTCTTTCCAAAGCCCAGGCGCTTGCCTTGTCTCATAGCTTCCCCAAATTATTCACCAACAGCAGAACCGAGGGTGTATTTATTAAATCACAAACCCCGTCTGCCTCTCCGGGGAGGGGAGATCACAGGCAGCCAAGTGGGTGATGCCCAAGGATGCTGGACCAGGCAGGGAGGGGGCTGAGGGAGGATGGAGCGGGGGGGACACAGAAGCCCCCAGGGCCAGTGGTGCTGCCTGTTTGGACAGTGGCCTGGGGAGCTCATGAAGGCATGGGATTAGATTAGAAGGTCCTGGGATCCCAATCTCAGGCAGGTGAGACATTTTCAGCCCCAGGCTGCTGCTGGGGTCTGCAGCCAGCTGGAAATCCCCCTTATTTCCCAGTAGGATTCACAATCTTTCCCAAGAAGATTATGGTGGACACAACATCATCCTTAATAAACACCAGAAACGGTTTGTTCAACTTGATGGGCAGCGGCGTCTGCATGGGCAGCGTCTGGGCTCCGGAGCCGGCTGCGCCCTCTGTGCCCTTCTCATCCATCTTCAGCACCGCCTCGTGCACCGCCTGTGGGAATTGGGAACGAGGTCAGGGCCGCCAAGCCAGTCTGGGCCAAGGACACGAGAGGCCCCGGGAAGAAGAGGCTGCAGCCAGGGTGGCCCAGCACAGCAGTGATGTGACTTGGTGCCAGCCACCCTGGGGCTCCTCGCTCTTCTGCTGTCACTGCCGGAAGGATGCAGGACAAGCGGAGCTGGCGTGAAGGGAATAATGAGGCTGGGGGAGCAGCAGTGGCAGTGGGGAGGACGGGGTGGGGTTCGCTGTCCTTCCGAGAATTACAGGGAAGTGCTGAGCAGTGTAAGGGCAGAAAGAAGTCTGTGGAACCTTAGCTAGATGGAAGGGGGGGGTGATGGCATTTGAGCTAAGAAGCCTCCAGGCCTGCCCATCCTCCTCTCAGCTTCCTGGGGGACAGACGGTGAGGAAGGAACCAGATTTGGGGTGAGGAGGGGTCGGAAACAACTGAGACCCCAGATACACCCCAGAGCACCCCCATCTGTGCTGCGGTGATCCACCCTGGGACACAGCTGGGCTTCTGCACATACTGACGCATTTCACTCCATTCTACAACATCCTAACAATTTTACTAGTGGGCCAGCCCATAGCCATTGTTGGCACAAGGAATCACAGCCACGGGCGCACCTAACTGCAGAAGAGAAGCGAGGCGTGGAACTGAATAAAGGCCCACAGGAGAGGGGCAGCTGGCACTGACTCTTCTTGATGGGAAGTCTATGGCAGGAGAACCTAAGAGCAAGAAAGTTCTATTAACTGTCTTCCTTCCTCTTGCAAACTAGAAAAGAAATCCTAATCAGTGCCTAGTATCAGCTCAGCTTGGCAGCTAGGATCTCTCCCAGATTGGATTGGTCCGAGCTTCCCACGTAGCACCCCCCATCCCCACTGGCTGGGTCGCCAAGCTCTCCTGCAGTCCAGCCTTTGGCTCAGCTGCTCCTACTACTGGAAGATGGTCTCCACCCCCAATGCCCAATGCCCTTAAAAGTAGGGTTGCCAGGTAAAATACAGGATGGACAACTAAATTTGAATTTCAGATAAATGCTGAATATTTTTAGCATAAGCGTATCCCATGCAATATTTTGGACTAAAGAAATTATCCATCACTTACCTGGAGTTTGAATTTAACTGGGTGTCCTGTATTATACCTGCTACACCTGGGGGCCTACCCCACATGGTCCTCTGTGCACCCCAGCAGGCAGGTGCTCAGCCTGGCTAGAAACCACAGGGCCCTTGGCTTGCTCATCTCTTGCTCATGTAGAGCATGTTTGCAATTTACTCCCAACGAGGCTGTGAGGTCTTTGGAAGAGGCTCTGGGTCAAACCTAGACTGGTTCTCAGCCTGATAAATGTTCCAGGCTTGATCACTTGTTTGTTGCATAGAATCGACCTCCAAACTAGCACCAGGAGCTTGATAGTTCCAACTTTAAAGCCTAGAAACGGGAAGGTTGGGGAGCTTCTGTGATTCTCCCAGGATGACAGGGCTGGTTAGGGACAGAGCTGGATTGGGGCCCGGCCTGACTGGTGGTGGGACAAGACTCATTCAGCTGCTGTGACAGGGTCTCTGGCCCAGGGCTGTGCGAAGGCTCCTTGCGGGAAGGGTGGGCATCCAGGCCAGGCAGGCTTACCTCTCCCACTTTCAGGCTTCGATGAGGGGAGATCCGGGTGAGATCACCATGCTCCTCAAAGATTTTGGTGATACCCAGGTAGGAGAGGGTCCTCTTCAGGTCATAGTTACCAGTGATGGAGAACCTGGGCAAGGACACGTCTACGACCCTGGGGACATGGGAGTGACAAGTGAGTGGCAGGGTCTCCTTGCTTTCCCCAGCAGGCCACAGGGTTGGTGATGAATGAGACATCGGTCTTCCCAGCCCTGGAGGTCTTAGACCCTTTGTCCCCAGACCGAGGAGGGACTCTGACCCTGGGACCCTGGCTTCAAACACCTA
The DNA here is from genome assembly GCF_011100685.1 of Canis lupus familiaris. NCBI lineage: Eukaryota > Metazoa > Chordata > Mammalia > Carnivora > Canidae > Canis > Canis lupus. The sequence goes on from NC_049229.1 coordinate 63,825,119, forward strand.
TGATCTCTGAACTGTGTCCCTTCTTCCTAGCAAACCTGCCCCAGAGCCCTTGCCCACAGAAATGGTCTCAAGTCCCACTGTTTCAGGGCCCCTTTGGTGGCAGAGACGAAGATGTCGTCCCTCTGAGAGTCCCAGCTTTGCCCAAGCCCCGAGACTGTCCTGGTCCAGCAGGCTGGATGCCAGAGGTGGCAAGGGCCTGGGGACTGAGGCCAAGCAGACCTGAGCTCAGATCTGCTCTGACTCTCACGGGCTCCATGACTTGGAGCAAATGATCTCATCTCCCTAAGCCACTTGGGCGAAATGATGGTGCTCATCACAGCAGGCAGGGGGCAGTAAGAGCGTAAAGCAACTGGGCTTGGGTGCTCCCAGTCCTGGCCAGCAGGTGCTCCTCCTTCCACACACACACACACACACACACACACACACACACACACACACACACCGTTAGGGCCTCAGGTGCTCTGGGGGTGGGACCCAATTGGCGCCCCCTGCCTGGGCCTGGCCGTGGGTTCCTGGTCCCCGGCCTTGAGCCCTGTCCCTTCTTGCCTACCTAGGACCTCATTCCTGCCTGCCTCCCTCTGTGTTCCGCACCATCCATCAGGAACGGTGTTTGCTTCATCATCCTCGGGAACACACCGTGTTCTCCAATAACCACGATCCTACACGACAGAAGCAAACACACCTCCACTGGCCCCGAGTAGCCTCCCCAGCTGCCGGGTGATTCCTTTTCTTCCTTTCATAGTAGAAAGGAGTTGTCTCTGCCAGGGAGCTCCACTTCCACCCCCTACAGCCTCAGCCCACTCCACTTGGGCCCTTGCCCTCAACATTCCACTTCCTGGGGTCCCTGCTGACTTCAGCTTGCTTGACCCAAAAGACAGCTCTCGGAGAGCAGATCCCCCGCTCACCTTTTGCCGGCACCACCTAGTCGCCCACCTGTACTGTCTGTGATGCTCCAAGCCTCACCCTTCAGTCCTCTTCTCTTCTATCTTTCCTCCCTCCAGAGGGACCTCATTTGGTTCATGGCTTTAAGTACCTGCCACAGGCCCAATGACTTACCTTTCCATTCATTCATTTGCTCAACAAATGGAGTGCCTCCTGTATACACATCAGATGCTTAGATGCATGTGTTAAACAGAAGAGGCAAAACCCTTGAGTGTGAAGGAAGACAGACACGAAAGTCCACACGATGAAAAGCCGCCCACGAGCATCAATGCATATAGACTGGGAGTCTGTGTATAAGAAGCCAGTGCGTGCAAGGGGGTAAAATACAGATCACTTTGGAGGAATCAGGAATGCTGGGGCACTGGGAAGATTTGAGAAACTTTGAAGGAGGCAAAGGCATCAGGCAAGCTGGATCATTTTTTTCCTGAGTGAAGTGGGGAACCACAGTAGGGTTTTTGAGTGACATACTCTTGCTTTGGGGCTGAAAATGGTTATTTGTCTGCAGTGTGAAAAAATATACTCTTGGTGGTAGGGAGTGGGGGGGCACCAGAGTGGGTGCTATGAGGCCATTGGGAAGTGGTTGCAGTCCCAATGTGGTGGGTGGAGGCAGGACAGGAGCTGTAGAAGAGCCCAGAAGAGCAGCCTGTACTCCCTGCACAGAAAGTTGCATCTGTGCTCCATAGTATCCTTGGGCCTCTGCAAAGAACTTTGGTTCTGTGAAACCCAAACCTCCAGTAAGGCGTGTGCTGGCCTACTGGAAATCTCAAAGGGCCCATCTCACACTTGCAGGGGGCACAGAGAGGAGTGTGGATCCCTGTTCTGAAGCCACAGAGATTGCAAGCATCTTCTGGGAACATCTGTGTGCAGTTTAGAGCTAGTCTGCTGGTAGGCTCGACCCCATGGGAAATTGGCAGGATTAACTTGGAGATGAGGATGCTGGGACCCCTTAATCATATTGCAGGCTCTCAAATCATAGTTTGAATACTAAAGGAAATGCGACCTTCTGGATCCCATGTTGCATGAAGCCAGGACTTCTGGATAAAGCAGGGGTGGTGGGCATGGAGCCCACTTTTCCTTCACCTTCTATACCTCTCACTCCCCAAGACACTTCTGTGGACTCAGAATCTGTATGGCACAGGTTAGAAACTGTCAGTCCCCTTGGTGGGGTCCCTGTGTTAAGAGGGATGTGCCTTTATCTTCAACCAACAGGCCACCATCCTGAAGGTCCACCTAGTAGGGAGGAAGACCAGATCTGCAGGACACCCATCACTCAAGGAACCTGAAGTCCAGATGATCTTTTAAGAACCTTGGAGTCCTGCCTCTTATAAGGGGAAGGACAGACAACCTCCCATTTGTACGTACCCTCGGTGGGGTCATGCTCTGCTAAGGCACATTTGATCCTCTCAAGAGTCCTATGAGGCCAGCATTAGGGGGCCATGTCATAGAGAACACTGGGTCTCAGCTAAGGTTGGAACCCAGATGCTTCCTCCTATTTCAGGGGCCAGACTTTGCCTCCCCCCACTGCAGGCCCTGTTTTTCAGCAGGGAGGATCAGGGGGTGCTGTGCAGATCCCAAGCATAGCAGTCCTCTTGAGATGACCTACCATTTAGCCTGCTTCTTCTTCCCATCCCCCCAATATAGTGACTTTATCTGAAGCATTCAGAACAGGAATTCCTCTTTTATGGAGTTTGCAGCTCAATTTAGATATCCAAGATATGTTCTGTCCACTGCTGAGGGTGCGTTTTGTGTGAAAGAGCACCCACAGCAGCCCCAGCTCCATTCTAGCCTCGTACCTACCTCCACTAGAACCCTCTTAAGCTCCCGACGTGTGTCAGCCACGCTGTCAGGAAAGACTCTTCAAGTGGAGAACAATGGTGGGGGCAAGGTAGAAGGGACAGTCCTCAGAGCAGGGAGGTGACCATCCAGACACCTTTCCTCCCCAAGTCTACACTGCCAAGTCCCCAGCCCTGACCCTTCTTGAGAAAATCTATTGGTAAGCAAATGCCTGAGAAGAATTTTGTAGGCTCATCTTACATCTGTTCCAATTTTATGGGGTTTTAAAAAAATATTTACTCACTTTGGTCCTTCAACTATTATTAGTATAACTTATTTGGGACACATTTCGCTGGTTTTGTTATGACAGTACAGTCGAAAACATGACTCTGTGTACAATACACAGCTCCCTTTGACAGCCTGTGTTTGTCCTTGACGTTTCTCTCTGCCTAGGATTCTATCACTCCTCTTCTATCCACGCATGCCATGGTTCAGCCTTAAAGACTTAGCTCCAGGCCACTGGCTCTGTGGAGGCCCCTCCACCACCACTGCCTGCCGTGGTTTTGCTCTGTCCACTCCACTCTCGTGATAAATGCATCTCCCTCTAAGAGAAAGTGTTTCACTATATTCCTATGACTTCTTTTCTGGTCTACTTCCTACCAAAATACAAATTCACCACGGATCCCAGAATAGGACTTGGCCAGGGGGTATGAGCTCAATAAATCTGGGCTAGAAGCAGCAAAAAGTGGAAGGGAAGGCAGGAAGAAGGAAGCAGCCGCATGTGCCAGGCACCCTCATACCTTCGAGTGATTAATTTTTTCCATCTGTCAAAAGTGTCCGCCTTCAAGGCCTCCTCCACAGTCTTCATTTTGCCCTCATCAGGAAGGATGAAGGTGGCAGAGATGGTGCCCTGGTAGGGCATTTCCAGAATAGTGCAGGAGAGCTGTTCATCATAACCAGTCTCATACATGCCCCCACGGAACATCATGGGCACCTTCACTCGTTGGTTTCCATCCAAAAAGAAGTCTTCCTCTTTAGTTATTTTTGGATCAAATTCGTGTTGCCACCTGGCTTAAGATTGGAGAAGGACAAAGTGGCATGAGTGTCCTGAAAAGAAAGAGGTGACTGGACCCAGATAACCACTGGTCTCTGTCCACATGGATTCAAGGAGGGGGTTTGGATACTCTGAGATGTCAGGGCAGGTCTCCAGGAGTCCTTGTCTTTGTGCCATGCCCTGAAAACTCCTGGTAAGATGGGAATGGGTCTGATTGTTCCCAAAGAAGCCACAACCAGAACTGCTGAGCTGAGAGGTGACCTATGGACCACCTGAAGCCCAGGTGCTCCTGAGGATTGTGTCCCAGCAGAGGGGCCTGGGTTATACTTAGTGGGAGCTGTTTGGGTCTGATGTGAGTGTAAATACCCTATTCCGACAGTCCCGGAGTACCTGCTCTCATGTAGGAATGAGAAAACTGATGGAACGGGCTGCTTTTGAGAACCTGCTGAAGAGCAGCAAACACTCAAAGTTGGGTGTTTGGACCCCTCCTCTTTGATCGTGGGAACTCTTTGATGCCATTAGGCATAAACTTGGACCTGGGCTTTTTCACACAGTCCCCCATAGGGGCCCCTGAGGACCAAGTCCCTGAGGTCAACTCTGGCTTCATTGTTCTGGAAGGATGGCCTTAGACAAGTGTCTTAGCCTCTCTAGGCTTCAGCGTCCTTGTCAGAAGAAGGAAGATTTTAACAGGTACCTCATAGAGCTGCTGTGTGACTGAGTGGAAAAGGCAGCACAGCTCAGTGATCTCATACAGTGAGTGTTGAGTGGATGCTAGTCATCGTCAGCATCACTGTTGCCATTGCTTTTACAATCTAGGTGATGTGGGGACTTGAGAAAACTCCAGATCTCCTTTCTACCATTGCTTTTTTCCTCTAGGCCATAGTCTCACTGTGCATTTTGGGAAAGCTGAACTTCCATATTCAGAACCATGTCTCTGACAGCCCCACAGTGATCTTGCCTGACCTGAGGGCTGTTGGCCTCTGCTTCTTAGCCATTCTGGCCAAACTTTGTGTGTGCATGTGGCATGTGAGTGCTGTGTATGTGTGGTATGTGTGTGGGGGGGGTGGTGGTAGGTATGAAGCTTGGATTTGGGAATGTTTTTCCATCTTATTTTTTGGTCTCTTACCCTCAGATTTGGGGAATTTACAAAATATGACAAGGAGACAGAGGCACATCATCACCACCATCAACACCGTCACCATCCTGAGTGTCTACTTGAAGTAACATAAAGTGCACAGCCTGTGGGTCAAGAGAAGTAAGTTCTAGTCCTGACTCTGATTCACTGGCTTTGTAACTCAAAGTCCATTCATCCCTTTCCACATTACACTTTCTTTATCTAAGAAATGGGGAAAAGGATGCCACTCCAACCTCTATGACCAACATTGTGTTAGGATAATCAGTAATAATGAAAATGCACATATGGAGAATGATGTAGACTTCCCCAAATTTATTTCTCATGCATTTTTACTTTGAGTCCCAATAACTGCCCAATGAGTTATATATAAAGGCACTCATTTTGCAGGTAGAACAAATGGGATTCTGATGGATTAATTATTATGAATTCAAAGTCGCAGAGCAAGCACGTGGCCAAACAGATCTTTAATCCAAATCTACTGGAAATTTTATCCTTCCCAACATGCTCCAAGCCTTACCTCGAAAGAAAATACAATTTGTAAGAAGCATCACAGTGCCAGGGTCTATATTCTTGATCAGGTTGTTGATTTTCCCCTGGGTCTTCTGACTGACATAGTCATTGATCCGCTTCCGAGTATCTCCTAAATTCTGGAAGTTGGTGGGGACAGTGTCTGCACTGTACAGGTTCTTGACATTTGTCAGAAACTTCTTCTCTGGCTGCAACTTCTGGTCGATAAACAAGGTGTTTCTAAGGTGTAGTTCGAGGTCCTGGCTGCCCTGGTTCATCCTGTAGATGAGGTAATGAAAGCCCTCATGAATGTCTCTCTCTGGCATATTCCTGAAATTGAAGCCCTGCTTGATCTCATCCAGGGTGGAGTCCTGGGCACCCAGAGACAGCATGGAGAAGGCTGCAGAGATGCTCAAGGGGGAAAAGAAGATGTTCTTTCTGGGGCTATTGGAAACCAGCTTCCTATAAAGCTTGCAGCCGAAGTCTGTGTTCCGCTTTATGAGCCCCTCGGCTGCCTTCATTCCCTTCCATGACTGGATCTGGCTCTTGGGTCCACGATACTTCACAGGGGACTTGGAATTCAGAAGACCTTCCACAGTGAGAAGGCCAGCAAAAAGGAGGCCCAGGCCCAGCATGGGGTTCATTTTCCTTGGAGATTGTCCTGTTGAGTAGTAGACTTGAGATTAGCAGAAAAAGAAAAAGAACAAAACAACCCCATTGTCACTATATTACCCACAAGGAAGACCAGATTAAAGAAGCAATACTGTGACTAGCATGTGATTTACATGGTGGTTTATAAATCCTTTCACATCCATTTTGGCACTTATGCTTTGCAATCACCCCAGAGAACTAGAAATGGTTGCCCCATTTCATCAATGAGAAAGCTGAGTGTAGAAGACAGCTCTTGATTTTGTACTCTTCTCCCTCAAATTATAGTAATAATATCTCAATTCCTTTGAGGAACTGCTTCCTCCACTCCACTGGAGCATAGTAAGAATATCCCCGCAGTGTGAGCATGTGACCAGGTCTAGGCCATCAGAATACCCCATCCACTGCCATGCTGATTGGTTAAGGAATGCAAGTGACCAGAATCAGATCAGTCAGTATCCTTCCCTGAGAATGCACAGGACTCTTAATTCTAAGGTGTCCGGCTTGGTGATATAGTTCCAGAACCAAATGTGGCTATGGTTGCCACAAACAGAAGGACAGAAAAGAGAGAAATATTGAAAGAGAGAAATGGGGAGATGTACTTGGTGACATCTTTGGAGTCCCTGAGTCAAGCTTTACCTGAAGCTCACACACCTCTGGTTTCTCCAAGGTAGAAGGGCCAATACATTTCCCTTTTAGGATTGTCTGGTTTAAGTTGGATTTTTTCCCCTTATAATCAAAAGAATCCTGACTAATTGGCAGAAATAAAGCCCTTTGTCTAAGATCACATGGTCAGTGATGGATACCCATCCCAGGAGAACCCAGGTCTCTAATAAACTTCTTTCCCTGCACCTTTTCCAGGAAAAGAGACAGTGTTATAGAGAGGAAAAGTCAAATCTGCCTGGCTCCAGGACAGGTGCTCCTTTTGCCACTTCTCAGCTCAGCATCTCCCGACAAGATTGAGTTTTGGGGGGACAAAAGTTTCATTTTCTGTTTTCCCTTCATTCCTAGCCCCAAGGCTACAGAGAGCTGCCAAAAAAGGTTGATATTCCAAGCAAGGATGGGGTCCCATGTAATATGGAGACTTGGCTTGCTTCACAGGAGACGGCTCTAGAGCATCAACCACATGCAACATCCACCCTGAGAGGGGAGGGGCAGGGCTTTGGGCCAGCTGTCAGTGGCTAGTCTGCCTCCAGGAGGCAGGGCCTGTGGTAGAACTTCTCGGGTCACTTGGCTCCAACACACCAGAGGCAGTCTTCTGGATTGGGGACAGAAGCTGCGAGCTGTTAGCAACTAACCCTCACAGCACCGCCCACCAAGGGGAACTGGACCTGGCACCAGCAAGGTCCACGCAGCTAAATCCCTGGTGCCCAGGCACTGAGTAGGCTCTTTCCAGTTGACCAAATGAATGATAAATGAACACCTGCATAGAACCTGCACTGGGAGTGCCCCGAATCGCCAAGTTCTTTGTTCCCTCAAACCCTCCACTCCAGGTCTTGTGGACACAACCCTCAGCCCAGCACACAGGGTCTTCAGAGAGGCTCTGACCCAATGTTTGAAAACTCTAGTGGATCCTACTCATTGCTTCCATCTTCTAATGGAACTTTATTTTTCTAGGTGTCTCCCCCTCCTTAGACAGCCCATGTGCCTCAAGGGCAGGGCTCCATCCCCAGCTCCAAGGGGGCCTTGACTTGGGGTGGCTCAGAAGTTGAGCCCAATCCAACCAGGTCACATGACTGATTGAGGCTCTGCCCTAGTAGCTGTTCTGGGAGGGGCACATGACTTAAGTGAGGCAATGAAGGTGATGGCATATTGGGGTGCCGCCCTCTCTCTTTCTCTGGATGTCCTGGGCAGGAAGGTGTGTATGCATGCAGGGCTTTGCAGAGAAGTCAGAGCTGGAGCCACAGATTAGGCAAACTTGGAGCCCATCCTGCCTGTAGACTTCCAACTGTGCTAGTGTGAGTTACATAGTCAACCACCCAAGGCCAAAAGCATCCTACCAAATACAGGTGTGTATAAAAAAATTCCAGGACTACCAAGCAGTGAGGACTCCAGACTTTGATCTCATGCCTTTCTGCTGTGTGACATTTGAAAAGGATGCCTCCTCTCTGCCTCTCGGTGATCTCTCAGCACCTTTCACTCCTTCTGACATACATTTTAGAAAAGTTAAACGCAGCTGGTGGTGGACAAGGGTTCTAGGGGCTGTCTGAAGACGAGTTATAGAAGGCAAGATTTGTAAAACCCCTGAGGATGTTTCAGATAAAGGAAAGAAAGTTTAAAGTAGAAAGGATTCGATCTCTCAGGTTAGTGGACTGGACTGTTTACAGAGTCGTCCTGGTTTAAAAATAGAAACTGCACCTGTTGGGATGAGCACTGGGTGTTGTACGGAAGTGATGAATCACTAAATTCCACTCCTGAAACCAACATCACAAGGTATGTTAGCTAGCTAGAATTTAAATAAAAATTAGGAAAAAATAAAAGAAATAAAAATAGAAGCTTTTTGCATTCCAGAGTAGATCACTGCCTGCATGGGCACTATTTCCCAACGCCCAGGAGTGCAGAAGTTAGCCACCTCAGCCAAAGAGTGGGGAGAACATTCTCAGCAGTAGGTTCACCACCAGTCAGGTGAGATGGAAAGTCTTTGGGCAATCTGCTGGGAGCCGAGTCTTGGTCTGGGTATAGAGCCAGAACCTAGAGCAGAGGAGGGAAGCTTCTGGAAGCTTCTGGCACAGATGGCGCGGACACACATAGCCCACACACTTTTAGAGTGATGATGCTCAGTCAGTGGCCCCTAAAAGTCTTTTCTACTTCTCCGAGTTTTTGGAATAAGAACTGGTTATGGAATTAGAAGTCTGGATATTGGTCCTCTCATGTGTGTGTGTGTGTGTGTGTGTGTGTGTGTGTGTGTGTGTCTTGACCCAGAATAAGACTAATAACTCTTCAGAGCCTCAGTGTCTTCATCTACTAAATGGGTGAGGGGAGTGATACTTTGGCTTCCTCCCCACTAGATGTTGCGAATCACCTCACTGCCCCTGGCTGTGGAGACACCGACCACACCCTGGCTGGGTCTCAGCTTCCCCCACCTCCATGAGCCTGTGTCACGGTGGTCCCCACCAGCCCCTGGCCCTGCCCCACGGAGTCCCAACAGCCCAGCCTTTCTTCCCCCAAAACAGCCCACACTGGCCCCATTTCTGGGCTTCTCCAGCTGTCATCACAGGCTCCAAACTTGATTCAAACTTGTCAGATGGGTACCAGTCCCAGATGCCTGAGGAGGCTAACTTTTATTCCATTCATTAAAACAGCTGAGCAACTGGTTGTTTCCCAATAAATTGATAGGCTGCCCATGTTGAGCAACTCTTTGTTGGTTATTAGTTTGGAGTGTGTGTGTGTGTGTGGTTGTCACCCTAATAAAATAAATAAACACAATCAGGAAGAAAAGGAACAAGATAGGACCTGAACACGGTAGAGGTCACATGGGGCAGATAAATCTACCATCAGTATTGTAACTCCTCTCTGACTCTCCTGCTCCCACATTCCGTTTTAACTGGAGAAAACAATCCCTTTCTCTTTCTCTGAATAGATGCAATAGTATGGCCCTGACTCGGGAGTCATGCCTCCTGAAGACAGACCCAAGGCAGATGAGGAGCCCTCTGAGGGACCGAGGGGCATAGGTGTCCACCATCTGCATGTGTGGAGGGAGGTCCCTGGGGAGGGGGCTCTCCTTTTGCCCCTCACACCATCCTGATGAGCTTAGTAACTGGAATCAGCTAATCAAAGAGACTCAGGAGTGGGGAGAGTGGGATAGGATAGCATATTCAACAAAAATGTCCTTTTATACTTCCTATCATTGGTGGTTTGGGAAGACAAAATGCAGCACCAAACAGAGCAGGAGCAAGAATCAGAACTATCAGTGCAGAGCGGTTTGGGCTATTTGTTACTGCCCAGTTCCTGCAGTGTCCGTCCTCAAGCAGGTGAGACTATAAAGTGTAGGGTGCTTTGGACAAATTGCCCTCCCACGGGCTTGCATCCTAAGGAGTGACTGCCAGCAGGGCAACCACAGCGCTTCCTTCTCAGTGAGAAGCCTCCTCTTGCACAGGCTGGACAGAAGTGTCCTGTCCTGCCCCAAGGAACCCCAGGCTCTCTGAGACCCGTTTCCTTCCAGTCCTTTCCAGAAGTCTCCAACAGAGGGCATGGTACTTGTATAAACTCAATGCTCTTCCCTCAGAGGGCATCTAGGGTGTGAGGGACCCTTCCTAAAAATGTGCCTTGGCATCCCAGAAGACCAGCCCCAAAGCCCCGGGTTTGAGGATGCATCCCAGCTCTGCTCTGGGGCCCACCCATTTTAAGGGATGATATCATTTTAAGAGGAAATGGCTTTAAACATATTAGACGCTATTTTTGGAGGCAAGTTGAGAACTAGGTGGTGGTGAGATATAGCCTTCCTCCCCTGCTGGACGAGAGAGACCTGTGAAATCTAGTGAGTATGGTGGTAGACTCTGACCTCCTTCCTGGGCAACAAAGAGGGTGGAACACAAGTTCATCATCTCAGCCCAAATTTGCCCTGGAGATTTCTGCCTTCATTCTTTTAAGAACTATCTTGAACCTTCACTCTGTGCCAGACACAGGGGCGCCGGTGCAATGCCCTCCCCTAGCCTTCCCTGGAGCCCAGACATGGAGCTCTCTGTCCTGGGAGGTGATGTCCACAGCCAGCCCCGCAGACTTCTCCAGATCCTCAAGCACTTTCCAGCTCTTTGCCTGGCTCTTCCTCCTGCCCTCAGTGACCTTGTTCCAGGATGAGGGGATACATGGGTTGGAAGGGCTGAGTGACCAGCAAACCTCAGGTCCACTCATGCCGTACAGGGAGATGGAGACCCAGAGGACAAAGAAGCTAGCTGAGGTCACGACATGCATTCTGATGGATCAGAGTGCAAATCCAACTCATTAAGGCAGTTCTGCAACAGTGTGTGGAACTGGTTGCTGGGCCTGCCTTTCTCCACGAAATCGTGGGTTGGTAGAGACAGCTCCTTTCCTCGGAGAGAGATAAAGATATAGAAACAGCCCACAGACAAGGCTGAGCGTAGCCTGAACCATGGGGCAAGGGCAGACCAGACCTGGAAGGACCCCCTTATCTCCTGGAACAGCTCCCATTCTCACCCCTACCAAAGTTTTTTGCCTAGGAAAAGCACTGGGCGGGGGGGGGGGGGTCAACATCCACAAAAATTAATCAGGGCTCCCCAAAATGCCCAGTGTACTTTTCAGGAGAGAGGTTTCCCAGATTCCGAAATCTTCCAGAATTTTCTTTAAGAAACCCACCCTGGGACTGCACTCCATCCTCCCACAACTAAAAGCAAACTTTGTATGGAGTATACAAAAAAAAAAAAAAAATACCCAAAGAAACAAACGAAGAGCACTGAGCTTTTTCAAAGAGAAGATATTGTACTCACAGCACATTCAGGAGAAATCCACTGCGCCAGCCAAATGGATCTGCTTTTCTTGCTTTATTATTTATACTTCCATAGCCTCTTGGTAAAGTAGACTGAAGGCCAATAAAATTAGCTGGCCTGAGTGGGCAGGTGATGGGACTCGGGGAGCAGTGGCCACACCACTTCCTCGGGGGCTTCTCCTCATCCCCGGAGGCAGCAGCGCGATATTTAGACCACACCTGCTTGGGCTGTGGCTTTTCTAATGAAGTCCATTTATATCTTTTGCAACGAGCCCATTTCCCAATCTCTGTGGGCCTGGGACCTGGTGTGTTCTACGGATAGATTGCTGTTAAATATTCAACCCAAACATCACCGCTGGCAGTGATGGGAAGAAGTTGATGGCTGGGTTTCTTGGGGTCATTCCCATTAATCCCCACTTGTTCCTTTTGCTGTTTTTTCAGTACTCTACGTCTTATCAGTTCTACTACCTTTGATCACTTGGAGTCCTTTGGGGGGAAGGGAAACAACGAAACAGGTAGTTTCTGTTGGGGGTAATGGGGAATCACTCACATCAAAGTTTGTGATCCTTCAAGAAAATCGCAAATTGCTTTCCTGCTGTGTGTTGCCCTGGAGGAATGAGACTGGACGGTTTATCGCCACCTCCTCTGGACTTTCCTGCATCTTCCAAGTTGTCTTTAAGGAAGGGGTATTACCTAGGAATTAATTTTTAGAAGATTTAAAATAAAATGAAATTCTTTCCTTCAAACTCGCTGATCCCAGGATGGAAGAGCCCAATGCACCTGCTTCATTTTGTTTTGTTTCGTTTTGTCTTTTGAGATTTCATTTATTTTGACAGAGAGAGAGAGAGAGAGAGCACACAAGCAGGAGGAGGGGCAGAGGGGCAGAGAGAGACTCTCGAGCAGATTCCATGCTCAGCACAGAGCTGGACTCGGGGCTCGATCTCACAACCCTGAGATCATGGCCTGAGCTGAAGTCAAGAATCAGATGCTCAAACGACTGAGTCACCGCTGTGCCCCTGCACCTGTTTTCAATTCAGTTTTCTCCAACTAATTCCACTGAGCGGAAAAATCCTGCAGATATTTCTTCCCCACTTTGTGATGATCCGTAATAGGTCTTGTGTGACCACAGTACCAAGAGGTAGGGACAGTGTTTCTCTTCCTCTTTTAGCAGAGGCATGACTTGCATCCCCAAAGCTGTACAGAGCAGTTGACCCAGCCAAGCCTTTGGCAATAGAGGGGACACTGGCTCTTCCCCAGGCTTGGGTCAACAACATCCTGACCCACTCCCAGAGCAGACCAACCAGGCTGTGGAGACGTGGGGCCCCAGAGCTGCCAAAATCATGAGGAAGAGCCTCTGCAGGAGGCCATGAGCTGCCTCCTCCCCTCACCCAGGGAGGCGGGCCTGTCTGCTGCAGTGAATCTGGACCAGATACACGGAGAGACTGGCTGAGGCCAGAGGCCTCACTGCGGGGCTCTGGTCACTGTGAGAACATGGAATGTGGCCATGGCAGCCGATGGGCTGAGATGAGGGCTGTGGTCCCACCGTGGCAGAGGCCGGAATCCAGCCCATCAGATGCCGACCCAGAATCCGAGTCCATGCCCTGGTTTGGGAGACAAGAACCCTGCTTGCTAATGACAGGGTGAGACCTGTGTGAGTCTTCGGCCCACACCCACTGGCCTGCCACAGACACGCTATGCTCTGGGGCAAATTCCCACGGCAGACGCAGGGGTGAGGCCGGGGAGGGACAACATCGTGGCCAGGTGGGGATGCTTGCCGAGCAATATGGGGCTGTATCGGGGATGCCCGAGCTCAGATGGTGCCCACAGACCAGGAGGCCACAGTGGTGGGGAGCCACAGGGTGGGGGGCAGACCCTGAATCTCAGGGAACACCTGCCCACTCCCACCAGGGAAATGAGCCATCGGGGTCCTGATCAGCCCAGGTAGCCTTGCAGGGGCAGGTGCTGGTGGAGACCAATGGCTGTGGAAGCCCAGCCCCCTCCCAGCACCCATCAAGGGGCCACAGCCTAGACTGGGGACCATCCTGACCACCCATAGATGAGAACACTCGAGGCCCAGGGACTTGGGCCTGGTGTCCATTGAGGGTTAGGAGGGGGGAGATGATTGTCCAGCCTGGGAACACTGAAGCCAGCTGACGGACCAGAGGCAGTGGCCTGCAGCTCCGGCATGGCCTGGGTACATTTTTACAGCATGGCCATGTATCAAGGTGAGAGGGGAGCAGGGAGCTTCCGGGTGCACCCTTGCTCTTTGGTTGTCCCAGATGCTGGGCCTCTGAGGGACCTAGTAACATATCAGTGACCGTGCCAGGTCCTGAGTCCCAGGGCACAGGTCTGATGGGGACACCGGAGGGCCTGGAGATAGAACCAAGCTCGGTAAAGGCTTCTTATTATGCATTATAAAAAGATACATTTACTGATGGATGTTATGTATTTTTCACATTAATTTTGTAAGTTAGGTGCTGTTAGACCCATTCTACATGTGAGAAAACTGAGGTTCAGTCAGTCAGATGATTAGCAGACCCAAGACTAAGAACTCAGACTTTCTGATTTCTAATTCCTTGCTCTATCGACAGCTCTGGAAAACCATAAATGAAATCGGTGGCCACAGTATCTGTACAGCCAGTACTGACCTCCGGGGTCCCTGTCCAGGCCCTGCAGCCAGGCTTGGAAAAGGGGACAAAATGCCTGTCGATTTGGATGGCCACCTTGGTCCTTGGTTCTCTTCCCTAAGACACACACACACACACACACACCTGCACACTCACATGCATGCACACACATGTGTGCATATTTCTTGGATTGGCCTCCCCATCCCTTCCTTTCCCCTTGGTCAATCTTCCTTGGTCTTTCCCAGGTCTTGCTCCTCCCAGGCCGCTGGTCCTCTTCATGTCCTGGTCCTGCGGCCCCCAGCTTTTCATGTAGGGTCCTCTAGACTCCCTAGCTGAACAGCCTCATCTGCAACCTAGGTGGGCTTCTGCCCAGGATCTGCCACACCTGCGTCTATCAATCACCTCCTCCCTCCCTCCTTCCCCACCCCACCCCCAGCCCAGGCTGGCCAGTATGCCCTGCCTGGGTCCCCACGCAGACAGCAATTAGCCTGGGAGTTCCCTTCCTCCCTTCCTAGGAAATCCCAGGCCTGCTTTTCTGCCCCCAGCCCAAATAGCATCCAGCACTTTGCGAGGCCTATTGTGGGCGTTCTGTAGGTCCACTGATGGAGACCTAGCCAGCTAGGACCTAAGTGTTTGGCACCCAGGCAAGCTCATAGGGAAAGGTGAGGGCATGCTGTCCAGAAATCAGGATGACACACTATTTCAGTCCCTGGTTCCATGGTACTGATCTCTGTAACAACTCTGAATAGAATCATCCACCCCAGATTCCCTCCCTGGGGTGGGAGGGGAGTGGCAAGAGTGCCCTGGCACTGCTGTAAAACACCAGCCACCCTGCACAGACAACTACATGTTCCCTGCCCCACTTCTCAGATGAAGGCTGGGTGCAGGCACCTCACCCCGCTCTCCCCCAAGCACAAGGAGGTCTAGAACCCATAGGCCTGGGCCTGTGCTCTGGGCTTCAGACATAGGTGACTCGTAATGTACAGGTGACTGAGGAAGCCATACCTTGTCTTGGATCTCAGTTTACCCACCTGTTCAGTGGGGGAGTACCAGGTACATTGGATCTCTGGTTGCCTGAGGAGGCCAACCTCTTGGCAGTCATGCTATGAATCAATTGCACTTAAAATAAACAGACCTTAAATCTGTGCATAATGATATTCTAGGGGACGCCTGGGTGGCTCAGTTGGTTAAGCATCCAACTCTTGGTTTCGGCCAGGTCTCGATGTCAGGGTCCTGGGATGGAGTCCTGCATCGGGCTCCACACTCTGCTGGGAATCTCTTTGAGATTCTCTCTCCCTCTCTCTCTGCCCCTCCTTCCACTCACATGCACACTAGATAGATGATAGATAGATAGATAGATAGATAGATAGATAGATAGATAGATAAAATCTTTCTAAAAAATGATGTTCTAGCCAGGACTAGAGTCTGGAATAACAGCAGAACAGCAGAAGGTAGAGGAGCAGATAGTTTCCGAAAAATCTTTATGGAAGGACAATTACAAACTGCCAAAAAAAAAAAAAAAGTTCCTATTTTAACCCTGTAGTACACTTTGGGGTAACTCCACTAATTAGATATCAGGAGTGTGTGCACATGCACATACACACACACATATACATTTATTTCTTACTAGTGTATGAGGGCAAGACTATGGTAATGCCCTCCCTGTAGATTTAAAACTTGAGGTTAGTTAGGATAGTGCATATGTTGACTATCACATGGTTATTAAGTACATGGATAGACTCATAATACTATCTTAATATAAAAGAAAAAAATTAATGCAGATCCCATTAGTGGAGCAAGTTTGGGAGAGACTGAGGGAAAAACGGGGATGGTCTGTATCGCATAAAAAGCCATTGCTTAAATGTTTGCAGAATTTAACATGGCTCATCTGCTTCCATGTGGCCCAGCGGCCACAGGAGACCTCATGCACCCCACCCCCACCCCTCGCCCCAGCCCTGTTCACTTCTGAGCTGGTCATTCAGCTTCACCTCTTACCCTCTTTCCTGCTTTCTTCCAAAACAGCCTCCTCTCGGTCGCTGACTGGCAGAGCTTGGGTTGAAACACGGATCGAGTGTCTACAATGTGCCTGGCACCGTGCAGGGAGAAAGCACCGAAGTGCCCTCTCGGGAGCTCACGGACCAGGAAGGGGACAGCCCTCTCGGTCACAGAGCGAGATCTGTGATCGGGGCTTCAACAAACCCTTGCAAATTCCCAGTGGAGAGATATACTTAGCCAGCTGGGAGAGCAAGGAAGGCTTCCTGGAGTTGGTGACTCCTGTTTTCTAAAGGGAGGTCTGAGGCTTGGCTTCACTCGGGCAACCCCAGTGTGGTGGCAGCTGGAGAAAGTGTGGCCATAACAAACCACAGGAATGTATGGAATGAGCACTGGTGAAGGCTGACCGTGGGCAGTCCTCCCTCTCGGGGCGCCCCAGAGCAACCCGAGGTAGAATTTTAGCGCCTGCGGGCCATGCACACGGCTGATTTCTATCCACCCCCCTCAGAGCCTCAGTGGGCTCTTCTGCAAAATGCTTTATTCATTTCCCAGCTGCCTAAGAAGCCAGGCCAGGAGCAAGGCGGGCCTTCCAAGGGCCGGTGAGCTAGGGGGAGAAGCGGAGTGATCTCACCTGACCTGACTATCCCCCTCTTCTGCATTCTTGCCAGACTCTCCTATCACACTGGGCCTGGGGACAGCAAGGGGAGAGAGGGCGGGGTGAGCAGGCTAGACAAGGGACAGCCAGCACACGGGACAGCCCGAGACGCCAGGGTGGGGTGGGTTCACGGTTACCTCCGACCATCAGAGGCGAACAGTGAATCAAGGCAAGGCCTCCAAAGAAATGCGACACTTCGCTGTCAAGGAGGCCTTACGTTGCAATGGAGCACAGATCCCGGAGTCAGAGAGGCCAGGGTTCTGGTCCTGCATCAATCCTGTGTTAGCTGGGCCACCTCACTCAGGCCGCTTAACCTCTCTGTGCCCCATGTTTCTATCTGTTCCGTGGGATTACAGAACTACCTGCTTTGCTCACTTCACCAAGTTGTTGGCAAGGCTCTCAAGTGTGACAGTGTGAAGGTGGTAAATAAGTAATAATTAATAATAGCATAATTAATAATTATAATAGTAATAATGAGCATGAGGCGCACCTGATTCTTCTTATCTAAGTCATGCAATGCTCATCATTTTCATCCTCTGGCATCTAGAGAAGAATAGGTTACCATTCTTCCCATCCGAGGGCATATGTGCTAGAAATGATGGATCAGACAGTGAGAGTAGAATTTTTAAAAAATATTTAATTTATTTTTTTATGAGAGACACACAGAGAGAGGCAGAGACACAGGCGGAGGGGGAAGCAGGCTCCCTGCAGGGAGCCCGATGTGGGACTCCATCCTGGGACCCCGGGGTCATGCCCTGAGCTGAAGGCAGATGCTCAACCACAGAGCCACCCAGGTCCCCCCTTGAGAGTAGAATTTTAAGGAAAGCTGAGATCTGTGAATAATTTATTTACCAGTGTAAAGACAGGGAAAGATGTCTCTATTTCGGTAATTATCAGATGTTTTATGTGCTACCGTGCAGTTAAGTATAATAAGAAGCACTCATTTCTGGGTTTTTAGAGATTTGGGAAAACAGAAAGGCTGCCTATCTAAGACCCCAAGCCACGGGACTGGGGGAGCTGAGCCATGTGGGTGGGGAAGTGGTGAAGAAGCCCCCAAGACTATGCATCCAGTCTCCAGGAATGCCCATGCCATCCCCCAAAACCCAGTCCAGGACCAGCTGCAGGGCACTAGTGCAGGAATGAGGAGTGAAATAGCTCTGGAAGCAGTCCGCACAGGGCTTGTCCTGTAGATGGGCCGAGGCTCAAGGCAGGCCAGAAATGTGGAAGGGGAGGTTCCCCTCACTCACCCACGTTTCTAGCACTCCTCCCTGAATGAGAAAAAGAAGCCTGATAAAAATCACATGTTGGGGCACCTGGGTGGCTCAGCCTGTTAAGGGTCTGACTTGGGCTCAAGTCATGATCTCGGGGTCCTGGGATCAAGTCCTACATTGGGGGTCTGCTTGTCTCTGTCCTTCCCTGAGCTCATGCTCTCTCTTTCTCCCTCTCTCCCTCTCTTACATAAATAAATAATCTTTTTTTTAAGAACAACAAAAAACCATATGTGAGCTGGTAAGCATGTCCCCTTTATTTATATTCTGAGCTGTTCTTTGATCCCAGACAGACCTTTTACAGAGGACTGTCTCTACAATCCAAGACAAAAAGTGCAGGACCATTACTTTTGGAGAGAGAACATAGTGACTGAAACTTACTCATACTAAGGTGTGAATGACTGATACCCAATGCCTTTAATGGGGGCAAGGAAAGAACCAGGAACATCCCAGGAATCTGGAGTAGGGAGGAAAAACCTCAGAGCGGGGAAGGTTACAGAACAGGGACATGGAGAGGTGGGGACCAGAGGATTCGATCCGAAGTCAGCAGATCTGGGTCCAGGCTGCACATCTACCACTTCCAGCTGTACAGCCCTCTTCAAGTTACTTCATCTGCAAGGATCTTCCTTCCCTTACCCATAAACTCAGGGAATGCTTGAGAAATCCACTGGGAGGATCAATGAAACTGGACTGGAAGAGGTGCCGTGTCAGCCGTCACCACCCCGCACAGGACTTGGCAATTTTGCAGGGGTCCTTGAGGGCTGGGCCAGTAGCTTCCCAGTCTTCCCTTCTGGTGTGAACTTAAAAAAAAAATGCTGTGTGCTGGACTTGAGATCTGTGTGGCACTGGGATTCAACCCTGAGCACACGGCTGCCAACGTCCTGCGGTCAGGCTTCCAAACACCAGCGGAACCTGCCCGGTGGGGGCTTTGTCAGCACCTGTGTGTCTCTTCACAGGCTGGAAATGCTTTCCCTCCCCCAGGGGGCAGCCAGGCCATCCTGGTGACTCCTCAGAGGACTCATGGCCTGAGCAGGGGAGTGGGTCTGAGCAGTACCAGGCTCCCGGTGCCCCCTCAGGTCTCATCATGTCTCTGCACCTCAACTTGTTCACCTGTAAGACGGGCATGCTCATACTTACCCCTCCACATGCAAAGCCCCCGAACTGCACCTGGCACGCACAGGCGCTCCACGGGAGCTGGTCTTACTGTTTTGTTATTGTCATTGTCATTATTATATATAATTGTGATGATTTAATGATGACACTGGTAATGGAGATGAGCCACAGAGGGTGGAGCATTGCCACAGATATGTCCACATCACCTCACCACACCCACCCCGCCTCCCAGGCACAGCTGTGTCCCACCTGGCACACTCCGGTGACCTTGGGCATGCCGGGCTGGGCAGGAGGCATATGCCATCGGCATGTGCGGAGTGCCAGGCAGGTGCTCTCAGCCAGTCCCTGAGTCACCCCTCAGTTATGCCTGGTGGTGTGGGAGATCAATGTTCAGAACTCCATGCAGGGTAGGGTAGCCACCTGGGGCAAACCAGGCAGGACTGGGGTAGCTGGGGACCAGGTGGGTGCTTGGAGGTGGCTCTAAAAGGCTCGGTTTGGGCAAGGTCCCTAACCATGAGGGCTGGAGGCTTATGACTGAATTCATGTGAGTGACCAAGCAGGGGGACTTCAGGTGGACCCAGATATTCTCTGGGCCAGTGGGTCTGGTCTCAGGGACTTGATCTGGGCCAGCGTAGGTATCTAAGTGGACTTCGGGAAGTGCAAGGCTAAGGAGCTTCTGAGGTGGTGGCAGCTGGTGGCTGGAGACAGGCAGGTGGTGGACCTTTGAGCCCATGACCCATGGGTCATTTGAGTCAAGGCCTCAGTGACCTCTGGGTGTAGGGATGCGCAGTGGTCAAGAGTGAGGCTGGGTGCCAAAGACAGGGAGAAAAAGCAAGAAATCAGGACCTCGGGGGGTGCCCTGGCCTCCCAACTTGTCACCCTGTAGCCCTTCTCCAGCCACAAAGACAGTTGCTCTTCCTTGTTCTCACTCTGGCCCAGGGTCTTCTGTTTACTGTTCTCTTTGTCCTGTGCTTCTCTGCTCCTTTGTCACCTTGGAGTGACTTCTTAGCTAAGTGAACACATCTGCTGGAACTATCACACCCAACATCTTCCAAGGCTGACTGATGTCTTATCCTCTGCCACCAAGACACACTGCCTTAGTGCTTCTGGGTTCCACTCGCTAATCCCAGGGCCCAGGTCATCCTTGCCTGGATGAAGGGTTGAGGCAGGACAGGTGACAAAATGACAGCTCCTGCAGCTACTCCAGGAGGGGTGGTGGTCATAAGAAGGACAGGGAGGCTGAAACTCTAGGTGGCACCTCAGCTATTGCACATAAACACACGCATGCACACAAGCATGCACGCACACTCATGCACATGCATGCACACACACATATAGACACATGCACACAGGTTAAGTTAATGCAATAGAACAATGTGCAGGAAGAAAGAGCATCAAAAGGAGGGTAGCCAGTGTGCTGGCCATAAACATCACTGAACTTGCCTTTTGGAGGTTAACACATGGCTGTCTGGGTCCCAGGGCCCAGGACCTGATGAGGAAGGACATGTGGCCATCTATAGTTCCACAGGTCTCAGCTTGTGAGGCTCACGCCCTCGCTGTGCTCAGACAGTGTCTAATGCACCCAGTGCCACAGGTAGCACTCATTGTAGCAGGAAGCAGAGCAGAGGATTTCAGGGTATATTTGGGAGGCTTGTGTCTCAATACTCAAGTCGTTGTCTGTTTCCTCAAAGCCAACAGGGCAGCTTTCACTGGTGTCTCCTCCAGGAGGGCATCACCTGCTCTCTAGGTTAATCCTTCACCCACCCCATCCATTCACAAACATGTATTTGGCCCTGACTGTATACTGGCCCCTGGGACATAGCAGCAAGCAAGGCTGATGTGAGCCACACCTTTGTACACCTGACACCAGAGAGATAGGACAACATCATCCCGGTGCATCTGTGTGTTTGGATGCCCAGCACGTGTGTTAAGTTGATGGTCTTCTTTTTCTGCATATCAGATTGACATCTTTTTCCTCCCCAGCCCTCCCCATCCCAGTATTGGAAGCTTTGCTTTTTTCTTCCAGGGATGAGTGATTTCCCAGACTTAAGAAGACTGCCTGGCAGACTGGGCCCATGGGGTTCAGTCCTCCCAGATGTCAGCAGGCCACCAGCCAGGAGGAAGTAAGGACTGTCTTCCCAGGCATCTGGGGCCTCCCTAACTTTCCAGCCCCACTCCCCAGCTTATGACACCCCACATATCCCAAGACAGTTCCAGCTGAAAGGCAGCATTGAAATGTGAAGGAATGGAAGCCTGTGAATGGCTTCTAGGCCTCAATGGCTCTGGCCAGGAGTCTCTAGCATTCTCCAGGGAAACAGGAACATACCAGCAAGAGATAATGCTGCCATTGCATTAAGCACAGGAGAAATAAGGGAGGTTGAAAGCATTGTTCATAGTAAATGTATCCAAGTAAGTGTCAAAAACATCCCAATGGTCTCATCCTAAGTGGGGGACAATGGAGGACCAAGACAGAAATGTCCACTCTCACCACTTTTATTCAGCATGGTATTGGGAGTCCTAGCCACAGCAATCAGACAAGAAAAAAGAAAAGGCATCAAATCAGCAAGGAAAAAGTCAAGCTTTCACTATTTGCAGATGACATATTCTATGTAGAAAACCCAAAGGACTCCAATAAAAAACTGTTAGAACTGATAAACGAATTCAGTAAAGTCTCAGGATACAAAATTAATGTACAGAAATCTGTTGCACTTCTATACACCAATAATGAAGCAGCAGAAAGAGAAATTAAGGAATCAATCCCATATACAATTTCACCAAAAACCATAAGATAACCAGGAATATACTTAACCAAAGAAGCTGAAGATCTGCACTCTGAAAATTATAAAATACTTAGGAAAGAAATTGAAGATGACACAAAGAAATAGAAAGACATTCTATGCTCACGGATTGGAACAATGAATATTGTTAAAATGTCTACACTACCCAAACCAATCTACACATTTAATGCAATCCTTACCAAAACACCACCAGCATTTTTTCACAGAACTAGAACAAGCAATCCTAAATTTTGTATGGAGCCACAAAATACCTTGAATCAACAAATCACTCTTGAAAAGACAAAGCTGGAGATATCACAACTCTAGACTTCAAATTATATTACAAAGCTGTAGTAGTCAAAACAGTATGGTACTGGCACAAAATTAGACACGTAGATCAATAGAGAAGCATAGAAAACCCAGAAATGAATCCACAATTATATAGTCAGTTAATCTTTGACAAAGTAGGAAAGAATATGCAATAGGAAAAAGACAGTCTTTTCAGCATCTGGTGTTGACACAACTGGACAGCTACATGCAAAAGAATGACACTGGACCATTCTCTTTTACCATACACAAAAATAAACTCAAAATGGATTAAAGACCTAAATGTGAGACCTAAAGCCATGAAAGAAAGCACAGGTAGTATTTTCTCTGACATCAACCTTAGCAACTTTTTTCTAGATATATCTCCTGAGGCAAGGAAAATAAAAGCAAAAATAAGCTATTGAGACTACATCAAAATAAAAAACTTCTGCATAGTGAAGGAAACCATTAACAAATCTAACAGGCAACCTACTGAATGGAAGAAGATATTTACAAATGACATATTTGGTAAAGAGTTAGTATCCAGAATACATACAGTTCTACAACTCATCACCCCCCAAAATGAATAATCCAATTAAAAATGGGCAGAAGACATGAATAGAATTTTTTTTTCCAAAGAAAACATCCAGATGATAACAGACACATGAAAAGATGCTCAACACCTCTCAGCCATCATCAGGGAAATGCCAATCAAAACTACAATGAGATATCACATCACACCTGTCAGAATGGCTAGAATCAACAACACAAGAAACAAAAGGTGTTGGCAAGGATGTGAAGAAAGGGGAACCCTCATGCACTGTTGGTGGGATTGCAAACTGTGAAGCCACTATGGAAAACAGTATGGAAGTTCCTCAAAAAGTTAAAAATAGAACTACCCTATGATCCAGCAATCACACACTGTTAGGTATTTACCCAAAGCATACAAAAATACTAATTCAAAGGGATACATGTACCTCCATGTCTATAGCAGCATTATCTATAATAGCCAAATAATGGAAACAGCCCAAATGTCCACTGATTGGTGAATGGATAAATATGTGGTATATACATTACAATGGAATAACGGTATATGTACAATGGAATATTACTCAGCCATAGAAAAGAATGAAATTTTGCCATCTGCAATGAAGTGGATGGAGTTAGAGATATTATGCTAAGCGAAAATACTGTATGATTTCACTCATGTGGAATTTAAGAAACAAAACAAAAGAGCTAAAGAAAAAAAAGGGATAGATAGGCAAAGCAAGAAACAGACTCTTAATTATAGAGAACACACTGATGGATCCCAGAGGGGAGGCAGGTTGGGGGATGGGTGGAATAGGTGATGGGGATTAAGGAGCGCACTTGCTCCTTAATCGGATATTTTATGGAAGTGTTGAGTCACTATTTGTACACCTGAAACTAGTATTACACTGTATGCTAACTGAAATTTAAACAAAAACTTAGAAACCCCCCCACACACAAAATCTCAATGCGTGTAACCCGCCTAATGGCCGAGAAGTCTAAAGCACCAGCATTACAGCTTCATCCAATCTGTTGCAGAGACACTTTGAACGGGAAAGATCATGTTTTGATGTCAGATCAGCCTGGTTTTGAGTTCTGGCTATGGTCCTTATTAGCTGAAAATGGACTATATGTTCCCCACGCAAAATGTGTCACAAAGAATAACTATGGAAATACTGGCTTCAGGGCTTGGAGGCTACTTTTATCCATAATAACCAAGTGAATAAACAGTCATGACCTACTGGGTTTATGGTGAGGGTCAATAAGACCATTTAAATATATTCTGTGGCTTTATTCCTTGCTGAGAACCCTTAGACCTTGCCATAAAAGGCATTCAATGACTAAGCGCTGAGTAAATTAATAAATAAACCAATGAATGAATAAATGTCATTTATCTCATCAAAATCCCTTTGCCTATGAAAGAAAATCCAAGTTTTTTAAGATAGCAATCGTTAAGGAGTGTTGCAGTGTCAGCACCTACCACTCCCCATCCCCTCCACCCACCCACCAGCTCAGCCTCTTCTCCTTTCTTTACACTCTGTCGGGGCCCAGATCCTTAGCCTTCTTCCTTCCCACAGCCCTTCCTGTTTCTCACTCTGGACCCAGGGCTTGCAATACCCACTTCTTGTCCACTTTAAGATATGACTCCCTTCCCCAAACAGAGTTGATCACTCCTGGCACTGTGCTTTCCTGCACTGGGTCTGTGGTCCTGGGGCTTGCTCTTATCACTGTGCTTTTCTCTGCATAGAAAAGTCACTGATTTCCAAGTCTGTCTCCACATTGAGCCTATGACACATCACCTGTCCTCTGTTTCTGCCTCCTTTCGTCTCTCCCTCTTTCTTTTCCTCCCTCCCTCCTTTCCTCTCTTTTTTTTATCCTTCTTCCCTTCCTCTCTTCCTTTATCCTTCCCTTCCTCATTTACTCATTTCCACACAATGATAATGATCCCAACATTTAATCCATACCTGGCATTAAGAATACAATAGTTCACAAGAGCACCAGAGTCCTGACCTTCAAGTAGTTTGTAACTTGGAGCTGGTGGAGGTGGTGGTAGTCATGGTGATGGTGGTGGTGGTAATGATGGTGGTGGTGGTAGTGAGTGAGGATGGTGGAGATGGTGGTGGTAGAGATGGTGGTGGTGAAGGTGGTAGTCATGGCAATGGTGGTGGTGGTGAGGATGGTGGAGATGGTGGTGGTAGAGATGGTGGTGGTGGAGGTGGTAGTCATGGCAATGGTGGTGGTGGTGATGATGGTGGTGGTGGTAGTGAGTGAGGATGGTGGAGATGGTGGTGGTAGAGATGGTGGTGGTGGAGGTGGTAGTCATGGCAATGGTGGTGGTGGTGAGGATGGTGGAGATGGTGGTGGTAGGGGTAGTGATGGTGGTGGTAGAGATCGTGGTGGGGGCAGTGATTGTAGTGCTGACAGCAAACAAATTTTTACCCTAATAATTATTTAATTCCAATTGTCATGTGACTGAAAAGAAAAATATGTTATTTTCCCTTTTTTCATCTTTTTAAAAAAGATTTATTTGAGAGAGAGAGAGAGAGAGAGTGAGCCAGGGGAGGAGCAGAGGGAGCAGAAGTGAGAAAATCTCCAGCAGACTGTGCTGAGCACGGAGCCCGACATGGGACTGGATCTCACAACCCTGAGATCATGACCTGAGCCAAAATCAAGAGTTGGATACTTAACAGAGTGTATCACCCAGACGCCTCTTCCTTTTCTTCACCTTAACATTAAACTGCATTTAAATCTTCAGGGCCCTCAGCTCGACCTGTTCTTGGTCACCTATCTGTGAGTGGAAAGAAGGCTCTAGAGATAGCCAGGTGGCCTTTGAGGACAGGTTGGGGAAATAGCAGAGGATTCCTGGCATGGGACAAGGGCAGAAAACGGGGCTCTGTGTGCTCAAGATGGAATTTCCTCCCTTGGCTTGCCCTTCACTACCATTCATTCGTTCATTCATCCACATGCGAGTTTTTACTGACCACAGCTGTGTGCGGGGCACTGTGTTAGGCTCAGGGACACGGTGCTAAAGGAATTAGGGGCCACCTCCTTACATCAGGACTTCCGTCAGAGAAATGCCTGTAATGCATCTGTAGTTCTTCTAGGCCAATCTGCTGATCAAACAGTTAAGTCCCCATTCCAGAAATTTAACAAAAGGAAAAAGAGTGCAGGTGCGTAATTCCTCCCCTGAGCCCTGCTGGAGCCTGGCAGAGAAAGGAGACGCCAGGCCAGGGTGCCCAAGGTCTTGGGAATCTTTGATGCTTCACACTGGGGGCCTGGGATGAGGAGTGTGGGAGGTGGGGGGCAGGCAGATGTAGCCAGGGGTCTGAGAGGGCACGAGCCCCACTGCCTGGCCGGGGGGGCCCGGGTAGAGGAGGTGTGAGGCACGGCCTCTGGGTCTCTAGCCGGGCCAGTGCCACCCTCCTGCCTTCCCCAACACTCTCTAATGGAAGGGATAAAATGTGTCAGCAGCTCTCATCTCCTACCCTGGAGGGTGACAGCGACAGCTGTCAGGGCTTCCTCAGGAGATGAAAGCTCCCACTGGCCTCTGAGGGATTGTGGTGTAGAAAGCAGATTTTTGTTTCTGCTACTTTTTGGGCCGCTTATGATCCTGTTTCTATTCTGTCCTTCCTAGCCATTTCTAGAGCAAAGCCTTGTGCCAACATTTCCTTGAACTTCTCTTTCCTTCCAATGGGACTTGGATGCTGGAGTGGTTGCATAATGTCCCGTTCTTCTGGGGCGAGCCTGCCACCTGCACGCCCGCCTGCCCGACCCGGTCCCGGTCCCCAAGCAGCCCTGCAGGACACTGATTCCCTTCCTGACAGAGAAGCCAAGATGCCTTCCCCTGTTGGGTAAGTGCTTGTCTCCCAGCCCCCAGCCCACCACCCAGAGCCCCCCGTGTGTGGCCTCCACCCACGTCCCTACAAGCATCCCAGCTATTCACACGTCTACACTGCACATCCCTCCCCACGAACATCAGTGCTCCCTGCTCCAGGGCTCCCCTTTCACTCTGAAGCCCCTCCACTCTAGCCTCCACACAAATAAGCCCTTCGAGTCAACTGCTGCTGCCTCCAGGAAGGCTCCTGGATTCCTTGTTTGGAAGAGGTTGCACCCTCCTCCTTGCTGTGCTTGGCCTGCGCGTCTCGGGGGCACAGATCACAGGCTGTCTGGTGCTTATCATTCCCTCTGATTTCTGCACCACGTTACCCTGTAAGCCTGTGTGTCCAGCCCAGGTCTGGTGGCCGTGGAGACGCGCTGCCTTTGGCCCTGGGCAATGGAGTGAGCAGACAGTGCCCAGCTGCTGGCTCTTTCAGAGTCTGTCCTTCCCCTGGCAGGCTGTGTCCCGTGACTGAGGGAGATGGGATTAAAAGGCCCGGCCATTTCAACCCAAGAGGGACAACCCCACTGAATGGTGGTCCCTCCAGAGCTTGGGAAGTAGCCAAATCCCTGTCAGCCAGCATTGCTGCTCCCCATTCCCATCTGCCCATCCTGTTGCCTTGCACTTCTGTCCACAGGTGTGGATCCCCACCGAGCATCCTGTACCCCAAAGCCCATCTCAGTGTCTGCTTCAACGAGGCCTGCAGCAACCCCAGGCCTTCTTCTGGACTCGCTCATTCGGCCCCTCATTCAGCAGATCTGGATCGAGCCCTAACTGTGTGCAGACACTGTTCTGGGCCATTGAAATCTGGCTGCGGGACGCCTCGGTGGCTCAGCGGTTGAGCACCTGCCTTCAGTCCAGGGTGTGATCCCGGGTCCTGGGATCCAGTCTCACATCAGGCTCCCTGCATGGAGCCTGCTTCTCCCTCTGCCTGTGTCTCTGCCTCTCTCTCTGTGCCTCTCATTAATAAATAAATAAAATCTTAAAAAAAAAAAAAAAAAGAAAGAAAAGAAATCTGGCCGCAAACAACGTGGGGACATAGACCAGAAATGAGCACATGAGTGAACAAGATGATGCAAATACCATGAGAATGGGCAAGGTAGGAGTCAGAGAGCACTTGGGGGTAACCACCTCAGACAGAGAGGGGTGCTGGGGAAAAGCTTCTCCGGGGAGGAGATGTGGGAGTGGGTGCTGAAATGGGGAAGGAAGCCAGGCATGGGAAGCATGCATCTATCAGGTTCTTTTTTTTTTTTTTCAATAAAATGATATTTTATTGCTGTTAAAACCACTCTGGGTTAAAATCACCCAAATCACAGGAAAAAAATAAGCTTAAATCTTAGTTATGCCTAAAAGGTCTTCTTGATTTGCTAATTTTTTAACTATAGAAGATGTGGTGGTAATTTCTTTTTTTTTTTATAAATTTATTTTTTATAGTTGTTCAACTTGCCAACATATAGAATAACACCCAGTGCTCACTATCAGGTTCTTTTTGTGCAACGGCTTCTGGATATCTCACCAAACGTTCCCAGGTCCCAAGTGGTCCTTACCACCCTCCTTTGGCTGCATGTGAGATCCCAGGGAGCCCCACCCCTGGCCATCGGCCATCCAGCCCAGACCCTGGCAAGTCCTCCATCCTGCCCCCTCCATCTCCCACATCATCAGGTCCCCATGCCACCAACCTCCTTGGGCTGACCACACCCCCAAGCCGAAGGTAACTGTGGCATCCACCCTGGCCGGCCCTCTGCACCTGTCATCAGCTATAGCAATACTCACTGGCAGATCGCCCTTCTCCATCTGGAAGCATCCTCCTTTCTCTCCAGGTCCAGATCCAGTGTGCCTGCTGGGCCCCATGACCGAGCCTCCGACCCCGACTCCTGGATCACACAGCCCCCCGGGTTGGTGTGCATGGGCTGCTGTAACAGAGAACCCAGACAGTGCCATTAAATGACAGAAATGGGTTCCCTCATAGTTCTGGAGCCAGAGGTCTGAGATCAAGGTGTCAGTGGGGCCGTGCTCCCTCTGAGACTCTGGAGAGAATGCTTTCATGCCTCTTCTCAGCTTCTGGGGGCCCTAAGCAGTCCTTGGGGTCCCCTGGCTTGTGGCTGCAACACTCCAGCCATTGCCTCTGTCATCCCATGATGCTCTCCCCACATCTGTTCATGTCATCTTCCTTCTATGTATGTCTGACTCCGTGGTCCAATTTTTCCTGTTTGGGAAGGACACCAGTTACATTAGGGCCCGCTCTAATCACGTCATTTCAACTCGATTACCTCTGTAAAGATCCTATTTTCAGATAAGATCATATCTTGAGACATTGGGGGTTAAGACTTCAATGTACCTTTTTTAACCCAGGACACCTGCCACGCCTCTACCTTCATCTCACACCTCGACATGGGGTCACTGGAGCCACTCCCCTCCCCATCCCCATTCCAACATCCAGATCTGTGGTCTTCAAACTTCTTGGATTTTGTAGTGCACTCATTTTGTAAAACATAATTTTATCTGCTTCTCTGACATCACAAACACAGAGTGGAGGTGCTCTCTGATTAAAAGGGATGGGAGTGAAGAATTGGAGGTGACGGCCCCTGCCATGGCATCTTCACTGGCTCGGCTCTGAGAAAGTCTGGGGTGCCATGGACCACGGTGGAGAAACGCTAGCTGGACAGGGAGACCCTTGGCCATGAGCCTTGGCAATGGCTTACTGGAGCCCTAGGAACCCAGGTCTGCATCCTCCTTCTTTGGGCCTCTGCCCAAATATCAGCTTCAGAGATGTGTCCCTGGGTGACCTAGTAACAAATCTAATGTCCTACTTCCACCCTCTTTCCTGCTTTAACTTTCCTCCCCAGCACTTGCTACCCTCTTTCTTTGTTTGCCATTTGTCTCACTCTTCTCTCACTGACCTCAAGGACAGATAACTCCTTGTCATTCCTCCAGGGCCCGGAGCAATGCTGGTAGGTGGTAGATGCCCAACAAATATTTATTGGATGGATGGACTTCTTCTGTTAACAGCTTTTTGAGAAATAGTTCACATTCCATACAACTCCAGCATTCAAGGTGCAAAATTCAGTGGCTCCCAGCATATTCATTGAGGTTGAGGAAACATCACAGAGCATTATCAAGAGATGTCTTCTTCTGAATGACACCAGAAAAAAAAATCCTGTTAAGGGCCTAACTGTTAGTTACACATATTGGTGGTAGGAAAGAAAACACCAGGGGTTTGGGTTGTGAGACAAACACAAAAAGTTAAGTTTTTTGTAGGTCATGTTTTTCTGTTTTATTTAGTGAGAAAATGTAGATGTTATACTAAGAAATGGAATATTGTACACAAGCGGACGCCTTATGCATAGATATTAAAAATTGTTATTTAATTAAATGTTGCATGCTCATTAACTTTAAAATAATTAAACAGGCTGTAGTTGACAGCTAAGAGTTCCATCTGCTGAGAACCCCTTTTCTGGAAACTTCCCATTCGCCATCTCTGGGTGTCTATCATTACCCTGGCAGCTGCTGCATGGTACAGTGTGTCCTCAAACTCAACTCAAGATTGGCTGGTCCCAGGAGAGCTACAGACACAAGCTGGGCTCCTCAGCCTCCTTCCCCTGGGATTTGGGGTCCAAACAAAGGCCTGTTTAGTCTGATTGCTCTCTGGAATAAAAGAGATGTAAGCCTGGAGCTCTTGGGGGCTTTGCTCTGCCCTGTGGTCTAAGAGGGGACAAACTGGTTGGTGGTAAGAGACAAAAATAAAGCAATGGAAGAAGGCAAAGGAGGTGGGGAGAAGGAGGAGAAGGAGAGGGAGGAGAAAAAGGAGGAGAGGGCAAGATTGGGGGGAAGGTATGGACGCAGGGCATTCTTTGCAACTGTAGGGAACTGAGGCCTGGGGGGGTTATTTGCCACAGGTTCTGTGAGACGCACAGAGCTGGCCTCTTGGAGTCCTCCCTCAGGAACTCAAGTGGAAACACGAAAGGCCTGGGCTTTTCCAGAACTGAGAACTAGCACACCATCGCTTCCACACCAATCTGTTGGCCCAACCTGGATTCCGGGTGTGAGGACACTGCAGATCTGTGTGGTGGGGGTGCACATGCTGGGAGGGGTGAGGAACTGGAGGTTCCAGGTTCCTCCAGTAGATTGCTTGCAATCTACGTACCAGATGCTTAGAAGAGACGTGAACCTCTGTGAAACAAGGATTTTAATGGCATCAGTCCTCTTGGAGGTGCTTATAAATTACCCGGCATCATGATCCTTATCATGATTCTTGTCATGCATGGGAAGTACTTGATAGAGCCCAGCACTTGGTAAAAAGGGTCAAAACTGGGGATCCCCCAGTGGCTCAGTGGTTTAGCACCTGCCTTCGGCCCAAGGCATGATCCTGGGGTCCTGGGATCGAGTCCCGCATCCAGCTCCCTGCATGGAGCCTGCTTCTCCCTCTGCCTGTGACTCTGCCTCCCTCTCTGTCTCTCATGAATAAATAAATAAAATCTTAAAAAAAAAAGAGGGTCAAAACTACTGTGCTTATGGCCACAGATAGACTCTGCAGGACAGCACAGAATTTCTTTCTGACAGACTGACGGAGGCAAGCCCCCCTCCACCCACCACTACAATCTCCTCCAATGTACCTCGTGTCTCCACTGCGTTGATGGGAGTAATGGAGCTCTGGGCTGGCCTCCAGGGCTCACAGCCCCTCCTGAATTCCTCAGGGACTCCACTCTGGTGCACTCCTACATCCAATGCCCAGTACTTTTTCATGCCATCCCAACCTGCTTTTCTAGTCTCATCTCTCGATTTTTTGCTCTTTCTCCCCAGTGGTTCAATCAAACCAGATCACTACCCATTCCCTGCCTCACTGGCCAGGCTCCATGTCACATGGCAGTCCCTGGCTGGCTGCTGGTCTGCTGCACACCATCTTTCACTCTGGGACTCTGATTCCTTTCCAGACACTGCTAGCCACAGTGGCAGTGGGGAAAGAAAGCACGGTGAGCTGTGTTTGGCTCCTAAAACCTATTCCCATAAACACACATCACTTCTGTACATACTTGATTGTCCAGGGTCAAAGTAGCACCTTTTCCCAGGCAGGGGCAGCAGACATAATAGTTGACCTCAGATTAACAATCCCTGAAACTCTTCATTTAGAAAAACATTTGAAATAGATTGAAAAATTCTGTTGCCAAGTTTTCAATATGAGAGTTTTTATAGGTGATTGTATTTACATGGCTTTCAACAACAGGATTACTTAACAATAGAACTTCCCATATATTTGTTCCCAAAAAATTTTTCAAAGACTGAGCTGGTTTTGTTTGTCTTTTGAAGACTGTTACTGTCCTACTCATAATTAAAACTTCTTTTAAGGGCGCCTGGGGGGCTCAGTTAGTTAAATATCTGACTCTTGATGGATGAGTCAAGTGGCTCAGGTCATGATCTCAAGGTCGTGGGATCCAGCCCCACCTCAGTGCAGAGTCTGCTTCTCTCTCTCTCCCTCTACTCCTCCCCCTTCTCATCCTCTCTCTCTCTCTCAAATAAATAAATAAATAAATCATCTCTAAAAAAAGGTATTTTATATCAAAGAGACAAATTGTTTTCTTAAATCCACTTGGAAATGAGATCCACTTGGAAATAAATCCACTTGGAAATGAGACCCGCTTCTTATTGTATAATAAAATAAAGTCAACAAATTTGAAAATACCTGTACTAGTAAAAGGAACAAAATATGTAACTCATCTTTAAGAACCATACTTTTAAGCACTTTGCACAAGATAGCAAAACCTTTCTGTGTGGCATCAAGGCTTTCAAAGTAATTCCTCACCTTGTAGAGATTCGATGTAAGAGGTTCTTTTTATAAAACTCATAATATTAATAACACCTTTCAAATCAAGACTTTTGGAATGACTTGCCATCTTAATATAAAGAATTACAAAGATTTTTGGGGTGTGAAATTAAACACATCGATAGCATAGCTTGCTGACTCATGATACAAAGAAGAGTTTCATATGTGGTGCTATTTTTATAAACATACCCAAGAATCCTTTGCGTATTCGAGTCTAAACAAATACTGTGTCTGTGCCTGCACTCTTTTCCCATAAAAATACTATTTTGACTTAAGAAATAATGAAGTGTTGAAAGATATATATCCTTTTGATACATTTTTCCTTTAGTATTTCACAAAAAAAACCCAATCATTTCTTAGATATACTTCATTGCTGCTCCAAGAGTTAAGAATCTTGTAAATGTGCTAATTTGAGACAGTAGACTCAGTACTGTCATCCAACCATAGAGCAAACCACCCACCTGAGGAGTTTATTTTTTTTTCCAATCTCTGCTTTGGATCTTCAGCAACATTTTATCTGGGTCACGAAACAGCGTTTGCTGACAAATTAGTTCACCTTATTTTGTTGCCCTACTATTTTCCATGTACTATTTCAATCCTTTTTGCTACAACCAACAGTATGTGCCCTTTTGTTTTCACCATTAAGAAAGAAAGACAAAAAGAGACTTCTCCTGGAAAGACGGTCCTTTTTTTTCCTGATCTGGGTCCTGAACATTTGGAGGTGTTCATTTTGTGAATTGTTAATGAGCTGCAGTTTGTAACACGTGCTTGTTCCTGTGTGTGTATTATAGCTCAAGAAAAAGTATTTCGGGAGATTCCTGAATGTGCTATCGAAATTAATACCATTTTGTAATGGTCCAGGTTGAATGATACATGATCTTAGACGCTGCTGAAGAAAGCTACAGAGATTGGTTTATTTATTTATTTATTTATTTATTTATTTATTTATTTATTTTTGGTTTTATTTCTTAAACTCCCTGGGATCATTCCCCATTCTTAAAGCTAACATTTTAGGAACAATATTAGCTGAGGAGACATGAATCTGCCAGAACTGTGTCAGCTGCAAGGAGCACAAAATATGACCAAACAACAGTTTAAACAAATTTCAGGATTCCTTTTGCTCATGTAACAGAAAGACGACAGTTCCTGGCATTGTTACAGCAGCTCAGAGATGTCAGGATGAGTCTGTACCCACTGTCTTGCCCTTTCCCTCAAGATCACAGTGTACAGTTGTGATGTACAACTAGTCATCGTGTCTGCATTCCAGAAAAGGAGGAGGCCATAGAGAGGAGGGTCATTGCCTATGTTAGAGAAAGAAAGTTCCATGGGGTCCCTGGGTGACTCAGCAGTTGAGCATCTGCCTTTGGCTCAGGGCATGATCCTGGAGTCCCGGGACTGAGTCCCGCATCCGGCTTCCTGCATGGAGCCTGCTTCTCCCTCTGCCTATGTCTCTGCCTCTGTGTGTGTGTGTGTGTGTGTGTGTCTTTCATGAATAAATAAATAAAATCTTAAAGAAAAAGAAAAAAAGAAAGTTCCCCCCAAATCCTCAGAAGATGTCTCATTATTTCTGTTTAGCTAGATTCTTGTCCAGTGTTGATCCTTAGTCATGTAGAAGAGTGGGAAATGCAGCATTTTTGCTGGGCACATGGCTACTCCTAGAAGAAGGAGAGGAAAGGAGGAGGGTCTCCAACAAAGGCCCAGAGTAGCTAGTCACTGATCATGGGTGTAAATCTGCGCTTCAGTCTTTGAGGCCTCTTGAGCACTTTGGCTGATTCCCTATGAGGTGTGGTTTGACCACCAGATCCTCTTGCAGTGGGGCTGGTAGGAGCCAGCACCAGAAGGGGCAGGCTGCAGGGAGCCCACAGCAACCTTTGTGCAAATGGGGAGAAGGTGTTCCGTCCAGGAGGCCATAGTCCCACATGTGGCAGGAAGAACTGGCCAATGGGGTAAGATAGGCTTTCAGCCCCCAGTCACCTCTGCCGCCTGGGGACCTCTGTGCAGCTCACAACCTGTACAACTGTATGCGGCAACCTTGGGCTGGGTTTGCCGATTTCTGTTTGTACAGCATCTGTTAGTATCTGTAATCCGCAGCTTCTTGCAGGAATCTCTTTAAATGGGTTTTCCATTTGCAAGCGTTAATTTAGTTAACCCTTGGGCTATATAGCCTATACATTATGTAAATGCCCTTAGCCAGGCATCCAGAAACTGCTATGAGAACCTAGAGTCAGAGGTTGAACCAAGGACTGAGGACAACACTACTCCCCCGTATTGTGAGGCACCTCTCCCACCAACATATCTTGGATTCTGTGCGTGGCTTATGCCTGGGCAACATGACCAAGTGAAGGAACCAGTATTAACCCATTTATTATATACTAGCAGAGTTTAGTTTCTTTTTTAAAAAAAATTAAAACAATAAAAGGGACTGTGCCTGGTGGTGTGTCCGCAGAGCCCTACGTGCTGCTGGCAGAGACACACTTGGTAAGTATTGGGAGGGTGCAAGGCTGACTGGCCTTCAGACATCTCATTATGTACCTAGCGCACCCATATCATCTCTTGTCCGATGTAAATGCCACCTTTGGGGCACCTGGGTGTCTCAGTTGGTTAAGCATCTGCCTTTGGGTCAGGTTGTGATCCTGGGGTCCTGGGATCGAGCCCCACATTGGGCTTCCTGTTCAGCTGGGAGTCTGTTTCTCCATCTCCCTCTGTTCCTCTTCCTGCTCAGGCTCTCTCTCTCTGACTCAAATAAATAAATAAAATCTTAAAAAAAAAAAGCCACTTTCTTGTTACCCAGGCTTCAGGACACCATCTTGAGAGCCCTCATCACCCCTATCTGTATTCTCTGGCCACGGTTCCCTTGTCTATGCCTGCAGGGGGTGCCCACCCCCCATCAGATCCTTGGCTCCAGGCAAGGTTGGAAACAGGCAGAAAGTGGGGGACTTCATCTCCCTTATCCTAGATTCTATTCTTCTTTTAATGCAACTTACAGGTACTACACAAGGAGAGTCACATTAATTGAGCACCTATTATGTGCCAGTAGGTTATGTAGATGATTGAATCTACTCCTAAGAGCCCCATGGGAGAGGTGTCCCCACTTACAAATGAGGATCCTGAAGCTCAGGCAGTAAGATATTTAAACCATCACCAGTTGTTTGGAAGAAGGGCTGAGCTCTGTGGCCATTCAAGACTGCACCACTTCCAGAAGCCCGGTCTGGACCCAGATACCAGCTGGCCTCAGTGGTGTCTGTTCAGATGTCTGCTCCCCAGAGGGACTTGCACTATGACCCTGAGAGTCTCATTAGCTCTGCTCCTGCCAAGCAGTCATTCATTCTCCAGGTCTTGGATGAGCCTCCATCACTTCCCCTTCACCTCCTGCCCCTGTCTCTCCAATTCCCTTATCTCAGCCCTATCCCAGCCAATGACAGTGATGTGGCCCCAAAACACTGAGAGAGAGAGAGAGAGAGAGAAGAGGGAATGGGCTGTCATCCTGCCTGCTTCACTTGTGAATCCCCACAAACTTCTCTGTGCCTCAGTTTCCTCAAAGCATTGGAATCCGTGAGCTGATGCCCATGTGGGGTCTAACATCTTCTCGGGAACATGGTGCGGGCTAAGGGTCCTGTCTCTGGATCAAGGCACAGTGTAAAGTACCCCCGGTGGCCATGGGGAGCTGCCTTGGGAAGACCCACCAGCTCAGGGAGTCAGACCTACAGATGCTCGAGGAGTCGGGGAGGCGAGGGTGCAGATCAGATCAAGGAGGAAAGATGGGAAGCCTTGAAAAAGCAGGTCCACTGTTGCAATAATGTTGCCTGGAAAAGTTAATCCAGCCAAGGCCGTCTTAATCTGGTAAAAACATAACAGAGACAATAAAATGAGGACAGCATGGGGCTGAGGCTCAAAGTTCCAAAGGTTTATCCTCCTGAAAGCCTTGGGGGATGAGAGAACAAAGACAAAATAAGCAACAAAGCCCTTGGAGAACATGACGACATCACCTAATTTGCTACCCGGTTCGTAAACAAGTCCTGGCAGCTGTTCGGCTCTTCAAAATTTAGGAAACACCTCCTTACCCCTTATCTCAAGAAATACGTCCGATAGAGCTGCAAGGGGACCCATTTCACAGACAAGCAAATCAAAGCCAGCACAGGTGATGACACTTGGCCAAGCCCAACAGAGGTGAAGACTGAGGTCAGAATATATGAGTGCTGACTTCAAATATGCCACAAATGGAGGCGGGCACAAGGGAGGGGGCACCCACAGAGACCCCACAACCGGACAAGCCAATCTGATCAAGAGCCCAGAGAGGTTGCTGGGGACCTCCTCAAGGACAGAATTCCCCAAAGAGTAATTCTGGTGGGAGACATGTTCTCCATCCTGCAACGTTGTAGTGTACCGCACCCGAAGGAGAAGCCACAAGACGCGCGTATACCATTTCCACGGTTGTCTGTGACCCTCCACCCGCATCTTGGTGTTTATTGTGTTCCATGAATCAGTTCAGAGTACTTAGGATTTATTTTAAGTTTTTTTTAAATTTTTTTATTTATTTATGATAGTCACAGATAGAGAGAGAGAGAGAAGCAGGGACATAGGCAGAGGGAGAAGCAGGCTCCATGCACCGGGAGCCCGACGTGGGATTCGATCCCGGGTCTCCAGGATCGCGCCCTGGGCCAAAGGCAGGCACCAAACCCCTGCGCCACCCAGGGATCCCTACTTAGGATTTATAAGAAAAACCTCTAATGGAAGGTTTGGAATCTTTTCCTTCACAGTCTGTATTCTAATATCTCTCCTAGGATTACCAAAACGGCTGATTTTCTGATCACCCAGTTCTGCACCCACAGCAGACATTACTAGTGGATCCTAGAACTCTGGCCTACTGAGTCCTGTGCTCCTCAATCCAGAGCTCCAAGCAGCCACTAACAGCTGGTTGGAAGGCAGAGCCAAAATGCACCTATGGCCCATCTTCAGGCATGGAGGAGCCGATTCGATCCAGTTCAGCCAGCTTTTCCAGAACACTCCTGCTGGCCTAGCAAATCTTCCTCACAGAGGGTTTTCATTCCACCTTGTAACCATGGTAGGGCTCCACCCTATAGTCAAGCTGTCCCTCTACTCACCTGTCATAACACCGTAAGCCAGGGTTTCCCACCAGGGAACACCTGATCTTCCTGTGCGATGGAGAGTGTTCCGCAGCATCTCTGGTCTCTACCCACCAGATGCCAGTAGTACCCCATCCCCCAGTTTTGAAAGCCCATCAAATTGCCAAATGTCCCCCGGGGAGCGAAGTCACCCCGAATTGTGAGCCAGGGCACCAAAGCCCCCCTCAGTCCCAATGTGATCTGGTTCTCAGTGTTTAATCACGACACAAGACAAAAATCCAGATCTTCAGAGGCCCCGGATGCATTACTGTTTCATCTGCTGGCAGCTCAAAGCCTCGCCTTCTCCATGCCTGGTGTCTGCTCCTCCACGAGGGACGCAGACACATGTGGAAGGTGGATGCCCAGAGGCTCAACCTGGGGAAATGCCTAGAAAAGCAAAGAGAGAAAGTAAAGCTTGTGTGTGTGTGCGCGTGCATGTGTGCGTGCTCTGTGGAAGATTCTCAAATTAGGGCAGAAACCAAAGCTAACAAGGTCCCGGCTAGGGAAACGGCAGGCTTCTCTACACCAGCCTATCCCAAATGGGAACAATTTTGCCTCCCCAGGGATACTTGGCAATGTCTGCAGAGATCTGGGGTGGTTACAACCGAGGGGCTGCTACAGGCACCTACTGAGTAGGGACCTGGGATGTTGCTAAAAAATCCTACAGTGCACAGGATGGCATCCCCCCCAACCCACCAACTAAGAATGATCTGGCCCCAAATATCAGTAGTGTTGAGCTGAGAAATTCTGCTCTAAACCAAGAGCTCCCTGCCTCATGGAACAGACCCAGGTCTCGGTGCCCATATAGATACTCCAGCACACACCCTCAGAACCTGGGGAACAGTCCAGAACTTACAGAAAATGAGTTTGGAATAATTTGCAGTAGCAGGATCAGAAGGGGCTGGAGCAAAAGCCGCTTGCTTCCCACCCAGCCAGAAGGGTCGTGGTGAAGTGAGCAGCCCACCAGCAGCAGCGTTTACATGATGACCCCTGAAGCCCCCGCTCTTCGCTGGGTGGACAAGAGTAGCTCACTGGGGCCAGTGTTGTTGAAGGATTCGAAGCCCTGAATCTAGAATTAGAAAGACCAAGCCTGGAGACATCTGAGTGGCTCAGCAGTTGAGCATCTGCCTTCAGCTCAGGTCTTGATCCCGGGGTCCTGGGATCGAGTGCCACATCGGGCTCCCTGCAGGGAGCTTCCTTCTGCCTCTGCCTGTGTCCCTGCCTCTCTCTCTGGGTCTCTCATGAATAAATAAATTAAATCTTAAAGAAAAAAGAAAGACCAAGCCAGAATGCTGGCTCTGCTATTTTCTCCCTGGACCATCTGGGGAAAGTCAGTTGGCTTCTGGAAAGCTCGGCCCCCTCATCTGGGAAAGCAGCGTGAGGCCAGCAGTACTAAGCTCAGAGGGGAGCTGAGCTGATGGAACAGAATGATTTTCTGTTTGTCACGAAGTGCTCAGTGAGTATGGGCTGCTGGTGTGACCGGGCAGGGTGTGTGCGGGGGTGCAGGCCCTCTGGTTCATCACCTCTCTTCCCCCTTACTGTAGCTCTGGAAGGCAGGAGCTCCGGGCTGGCTTTCTACAGCTCTGATGGCATGTGCCTGGCTAAGAACAAAGACACGCTCCAACAGCTCAGATAGGGGTTTTATTGTAAGGGACCCCCAAGGAAATCACCGAGGGAGAGAGGGAGGGACCCGGCGTCTGCACCTTCAGCTCCCACACAGAACCGGAACAGCCTTGGGAGGCACTGGCCAGCTGCCAGGCTCTTAGGAGGGACGCATGTCACCGCCCTGGAGGTGACTCAGCTTCTCCCACTTTGGCTGCCTCTGCTCCTGCCTCTATCTCTCCACTTCCTCCTCAGCCTTGTGGTTCCCCAGCCTCGTCGCCCTCTGCTAATGTGCTCTGTGCACCCTGGAGAGGGGGTCCAGCTGGTCACCAGGTCACAGGGCAGGACACGCGTTTTCCCGTGGCTCCCTGTAGACCACTAACCCTTGTGGGAGGGAGGACGAGCCGTGAGTGGGTGGGTCTCACCTCCCTGGTCCCGTCTGCTGATGCCATGGGAGGGAGCTTGAGCGCACAGCAGGGCCCCTCAGCATGGTTGAGGGTGTAGCAGGTGCTGGTAGGGAGAGGGAAGCAGCGTACCCAGAAGTATGTGGCCTCGTATGTGCCCTCAGGGACCCTATAATGTAGTCAGTGAAAGGAGATCCCAGGGAAGGGCAGAGCTTCTGGGGAAAAAAGGAAGGCACCATGGCAGCTTAGGCACTCCCTACTTCCCAGAGGTGGAAACTGAGGCCCACAAGAAATCGCTTGCTTCTGGGCATGCAAACAGCAGGTGCCGAGGCCAGACATGGCAGCAGGTCTGTCTCCTGCAAAGTTCACACAGCGTGGCTGCTTGGAGCCCCAGGCACTTCGGAAGGGAGGTGAGTGTGTCCTCTCTGGGACCTGGAGCTTCCCCTTTACTGCCTGGACTCCCTAGGGCTCAGCTGAGACCAGCCCACTGAAGGCCACCTTCTTCTGGTGGCCTCTCCGCGGCCTGTCCTCTTTGTGCGTGGGTGCGATCGGGAAGGACGGCACGTCTCGCCGAATGTGTCCTGGCTCACCCACAGAGTTAAATCCCCTTGGGGATTGCAGAAGTCCTGCTTCCCCGTGCCTGTCGCCTCCACTGGCAAAGGACGCCAGGACCCCAACCTCAGTGGCTCAGATGTGCCTGGTGACGAGCCACAGGGTCAAGGCCTGCCAAGAAATAGTGTAATAGGGCCTGGAAAGTTCTTCTTGAAGAAAAGTGGTCCTCTCCCCATCGAGGGCTTGCACGCTGTCTCTGCAAGGACGAGAATCATGTGAAGCTGCCTGCAGAAAGCCGGGGTCCCAGCACGTCTGTCTCACCGGCTGGAGACTGTGGCATCTGTGCGTGTGTGTGTGTGTGTGTGTGTGTACATCCGTGTCTGCGCCACTCAGTGTGACACCTCCTCAGGCCCTGATTAACTGCTGCGTACAGATGTCTGGCTGCCGTCCTTGAGACCCACTCACCAGCTGGTTTCCTGTGGGAGGAAAACCTCGTGATGTTAGATGCAGAGAATCACGGCTTCTGCGTCCTCTCTCCTTCCTCCCTCTGCGTGTGCTCACGTGTCATAGAGAAAACCAACCTACTCTAATACAATGTAAACCAGAACATAAATCATGTATATGTTAGGAGATTAATACAGTATCAAAGCCCATCTTACTTCCTGGACTCTGTCCTAAGAAAGAAATTGGAAATGGGCTTGCATTTCGGGCTAAGGATGTCGGCCCAGCATGATCACAGAGGCTGGCATAGAATTCATAAGCAACTGAAGGGTCCAGTGCAAGGGGATTGCCTCAACCAATGATGGCAGATCCTGAAGAGGGGTTATTATGGATGTTCGGAAGAGTTTTTTAATTTTTTAAAATTTAAGAACTTTTTAATTGCTCATAGTCTCCTGCTGAGGGGGACACGCAGGACACAATGCTCTATGAAATGTTAAAATGAGCCCTACAAATTGTCAGCACTGACTATGTTTGACCTACAACGCCCAGCATGATGGGAAGCCCTAGAAGGAGCATCTGTCACTCGGCACTGGGAGCTGTGGTCGGGCGGTGAGGATGTTGAGGGAAGCAAGTGGCACCTGACCAGCAGGAGCAGGAGAAGCTATCCCAGGCCGAGGGAGCAGCAGGGGCGAAGGCAAGGAAGCAAAGAGGAAGTGCATCTCTGGCCTCACATTGCAGGCTGGTGCTTCCCTACACACGGGGCCCACATGGAGCAATCCCGAGGCACCCCCTTTGCCTGATTTTCCCTCAACCTGAGACAGGCCTGAACACGTAGCTCCTTTTACCTTTAAATTTAAATCTGGACAGGTCCCCTAGACAGCCTCAAGGGACTGAGTGACTCATAAATATATATATATTTTTTTCTTCAGAGAATGCAGAGCTGGCCTTGAAGATCTAGCACCAAGGTCACTGCAAACGGGCAGCAAACGGGCTGAACCCATGCGAATCATACTGTTTCCCCTTGTACAGATTTTAAAAACCCGCTTACATTAGGGGCCTACACTTAAAATGGGTTAGTTCACATTAAAAAAGAAATTCAGATTTCCAGCTTCCTGGGAATACTTAGAAGGGCTGTTGGAGGTGTCATTAGATTGGGTACATGGGTTCACGTGCACCTTCCATAAATATTTACTGAGGTTCTGCTACGTGGCAGCCACAGAGGACTGACAACATTCCTGGAGCGAGCCCAGTTGGAAATCTCGGTCTTTGTGGAGCTGATGTCAGGCTTCCCACTATGCTCCTGTGGCCTGCCTCACTGTCATGAGAAGTTTCGGTGTGCAAACTCCCACTGGTCCAACCAGCTTGATTTACAGATGGGGAAACTGAGGCCCCGAGTGAGAAGGCGACTTGCTGAAGGCCATTCAGCAGTCACTGGCTAACGTGGAGCTAGAATTCAGGCTTCCTGACTCCCATTGCCAGCTACAGGGCCCCTGTTGCTGCCTCCGGCTGAGGGGAGCTAGACCCTTCCACACCTCTCTGCTTAATTTCAGATTATCAGAAGATTATCAGCAGCTCCCGCAGCTGCCTGGGCTCATCGGCGTGTCACTAATCAGAGCCTGGGAAGTTGCCATTTGAGTAACTCTGTGGTCGCTTTTTTAATGTATTTATTTTTCTAACTTGCTTTCATGAAGCATCACCAGGTACATCCAACCCAACCATCTCCGTCCCTAAGCCAGTCATTTCAACTGATGCACAGTTGTCATCTAACTGTCTTTGACACTGTTTGCCTTCTGGCCGCACACCTGTTGGAGGTTGGCAGGCTCACTGGTTGTGCCCTCGCTCTGCCTCCCTCTCTGGGGTTTCTATGGCGAGTGAGGAAGAGAGACATCACTGTCTTTTCCAGAAGGTTTCCATGGCAACAGGAGCTGTGGATTCAGCCCCGTCCCCCCCACCCCCCGCCCTGCCGTGTAGCTCCGATCTCCGATGCCGGGCTACCTGCCTCAGCTGCTGATGCCCCGTGTGTCTTGGGCAACTGGCACTCCAATCCTCGGCCACACTTGTCTCTACAGCTTATCCTTGCCCTTCGGGCAGGTCTCGACTCAAGTGCTACCTCCTCCGAATGGACTCCCTGACCACCCCCCAATCAGCCTTTACCTCCTCTTCCTTCACCATATTTCTTCAGGCACTGATCCTGGTCTGACATTCTATTATTGATGTATTGACTGTCCATTGCCCTGGCTAGAGTGTAAGTTCCACGAGGCTGAGGACTTTGTCCCGCTCGACGCTCAGGTAAGGGGTGCACAGTGCCTACACATAGCAGATGCTCCCCGAAGGACTGATGAGCAAATCAGTGCACTCACACTTGCTCTCCAGACCTCACCTTCCCAATCACGAGAATGTCATCTTTGGTGTTGGGCTGCTTCACCTCTATCAGGTGAGCTGTACTTTGGAGTTTCCAAAAAGAAGAAGGAAAAAGAATAGAGGGACGCCTGGGTGGCTCATCGGTTGAGTGTCTGCCTTCAGCCCAGGGTGGGACCCTGGAGACCTGGGATTGGGTCCCACATCGGGCTCCCTGCGAGGAGCCTGCTTCTCCCTCTGCCTGTGTCTCTGCTTCTCTCTCTCTCTCTCTCTCTGTCTCCCATGAATAAATAAATTAAATATTTTTAAAAAAGAAAAAGAAAAGACATTTAAAAAGTCTTGAGTCTGGAGCTGTTTGGAACATCCACTGCACATGTAATAAATGATTCCAGACGTCAGTGGCTGAAAACAACGATCACTTGACCTGCTTGGGATTCTGTGCATTGGGAATTGAGGCAGGGGTCAGCTGGCAAGGGGTGAGTGGGGGGTTGGTCTCTTGCTCTATGATGCTGGCCATAGTCATTCACTCAGAGGCACTCAGACCATGTCTGAACTGGGCTGGAAGGTTCTTGGATGCTTCATCTGCATGTCTGCTGCCTCCGTCAATGAGACTTCTCTCTCCATTGGTCAGTGTGGGCTTCCTGACAGCATGGTGGTCCCAGGGAGTCTCCTATGGCAGCTGGTTTCCCAGAAGGAACGTTCAGCATATGAAAGCAGAAGCTTTCAGTCCTAAGTGTCAACCCCAGGAAGTGACACAGCACAACTTCTGCCTCCATATCATTAAGATAAGTCACAAGGGAAGCCCTGATTCAGCAGGAGGGATGGTAGCCTGACCTCTGGATGGGAGGAGCAGCAAGACTTAGAAGCCACACTGAATCCACCACAGGGACTGATCCCTTCCCAGGCCCTGACTGAAGGATCTGGACTGTTATGCTCCAGGCACATGGGGTAGGGCCTCACCCAGTGCCACTATCTTGATAATTATGATTATTCACATGGAGCATAAGCCAAATGATGGCTAAGCTATAAAGGATGGGTTTATTGAGCAAACTTCCACTGAGGACAAAACTGACAGAGACAGTCTGACCAACTTAAGAGAAAAATCATCTCCATATTTGTAAAATATTTTAATAACTGTGTTAGTTACACCCCTTTTGGCTACCAAGAGACTTAGGATGCTTTGGATTACATAAATAGAAGGGAATTTAGTGGAAGCACTGCGA
This sequence comes from Canis lupus familiaris, assembly GCF_011100685.1. Classification (NCBI taxonomy): domain Eukaryota; kingdom Metazoa; phylum Chordata; class Mammalia; order Carnivora; family Canidae; genus Canis; species Canis lupus. Next base: position 63,869,285 of record NC_049229.1, read on the forward strand.
GGCTGTCAGAGAAGCTCATGGAGCCCAAGATAATGTGGACCAACCAGACCATGGGAAGGACAACCCCAGGACTCAGCCATGGTGGTTTGGGGGCTGCCTTTATAGCTTCTGTCGCAACCCAAACAGCACTTAAGACACTCGGCCCTTGTTTCTCCACTTCCAGGAGAGAGACTTATTGCCCCCCCCCCCGATCAGTTACACCGTCAGTCCCAGCCTGAGGGGCGGAGGCACATAGGATGGTCCAGTGTGTTGGGGGGAAAGGGTGACTGAGAACCTGAGCAAGGTAGACGCTGTTCTCATCAGTTCAGGCTGCCAAGGCAAAGCACCACAGACTGGGGGCTGAAGCAACAGACATTTATTGTCTCACTGCCCTGGAGGCCAGCAGTCCAAGCTCAAAGTGTCAACAGCATTTTTTTCTTTCTGAGGGCCATAAAGAAGCAGATTTATTCAAGGCCTCACTCCTTGGCTTATAGATGGTTGTCTTCTTGCTGTGTCTTCCCCTGGTGCTCTACTTCAGTGTTTATCTGTGTCCCAATCTCCTTTTCTTATAAGGACACCCCTCACATTGGATTAGGGCTATCCTAATGACCTCATGTTAACTTAATTACCTCTTTTAAGATCCTGTCTCTAAGTAGAGTTACATTCAGAGGCCCTGGGGCAGGGGAAGGATTTCAACATATGATGGGATGGGGGGGGGGGGAGGCACAGTTCAGCCCGTAACTCATCTCCTACCTAAAATTTAGTACGGATGTTGAGTGATGACACCACACATCCATTTGGGGCATGGAAAGGTTTACTGCTCACATAATGAGGCTTTCTGGGGACACCAGGGCAGACTCCCAAGATGGTCCAAAACCAGCTTGAGAAATGACTGAAGGCTGGCTTGGGGTTCTGCTGGTGGTTAGTTGGTGGGGCTGGGTGAGGACTCCCAGGCATGGTTTGAACTACTGCCATGGGCTTTTTTCGTCCACTTGCCTGGAAGGGAGCAGAAAGGGCAAGATGGAGGGATGAGGCTTAAAAGCTGTCAGCAGCCAAACATCAGAATATGGAGTCAGATTCTATTACAAGAACCTGCTGTAAATCCTCCGCATCTGCACAATCATTTATAAAACCTATTCCTTCCCATTACCCCACAACCCTCATCAGTCCTAAAGTGCTGAGATCCAGGGCGCTCTGAGCTGAGGGATGCTGAGGTTCATGGGCAGGAGGCTCAAACCTAAACTTTACTCTGAGCTCTACAGAACTGGCAGAGCTTGCAGAAGAGCCTGGGCTGGACTGGAGCCATGCTGGGGAGAGAGACAGAGTTTGAAGGGCCAAGGTGGACTCAGAAGAGCAGAAATCCTCATCCCCTCCTTTCCCGCTCCAATCAAAATGACTTTTACCTTCTGGAATAATCTGCTCAGAGTCAGATAGAAAACCCTCATGGCTAAGCTGGTAGCTGCTCTGCAAAATCAGAGAAGGGAACTCAACACCCTTAAATCAAACCAAACTGGGATCAACCTAGATGTCACCTCCTCTATGAAGCCTGTCCCTGTGTCCCGCTTCCAATCCCTTGCTTTATGGCTTATGTCCTTGCCTGGGGCTATTTCATGTTATTGCTACTCCTATTCAGATCTTCTCTCCCACCCTCTATGGTCAAGGTTTCTTCTTATGCACTTGGGTGTCCCCGATTCCTGCCTGTCCCTGTCCTTTCCCACCAGCCTGCCTTTCATGTCCTGATCCCCAGGCACATTGGCATCTTTGCATCCGTCATCGATCCATGTTTCATTCTTCTGCAAGACATTGCAAATGCTGTTCCCCTTTCTGGAGCCCTGTTCCCCACTGCAACTTGGTAACCCCTCATCTGCTTAGCTCATGTCTGGTCCTCAAGAAACCGCTCCTAACGGTTTCTCCACTCTCTGCCCCTGGTGGCAGCAAATCCCTGAGCGGTCAATACTAACTCCTGATCTTCCCCTTCAGAACTAGTCTTCTGAACTGCTTACTAGCATGTGGCTACAGCCAAGCATTTGCCTACCCTCCCCCGCCCCCGCAAAGGAGGACATAATGATGTTACTCCTAATGATGGAGCTCAGTAAATAGCTGGAATGATTGAGCAAGTGAAGGAATGAATGCAAGGATCAGTGAGTGTTTCTATTTCTCTCCAACCTGTAGGCAAGTCTGAGCTCATTGAGGAAAGAGGTCTGTGGTGGTGTGTGCAGAGCAGTGCAATCATTTTCTGAGCCCAGTTCCACCATTTTTTTTGCTTTGGATGGATTTTGTCCCTCTCTGTAAGAGGAGGTATTTAAAAAAAAAAAAAAAAAAGAGGAGGTATTTGAAAAAAGAAAAAGAGGAGGTATTTGGCTAGTTGAGCTAGCTTGAATGCTCTTTCAGACTAGCAGAGGGCCAGCTGTGTTCCCCCCCTTTTTTAAGTCTAATTTTGTGTTTATTGCTTTTTGTGTCATTTCTGAAAGCCTTACAGTTTTAGCATTTACATTTAGGGTTATGATCCATCTGAAATTAATTTTTAAAAAATATTTATTTACTTGACGGAGAGATACAGAGCCATAGAGCACAAGTGGGGGGAATGGCAGAGGGAGAGAGAGTAGCAGACTCCCTGCTGAGAGCGAGCCCCAAGCGGGGCTTGATCCCAGGAACCTGGGATGGTGACCTGAGCTGAAGGCAGACGCTTAACTGACTGAGCCACCCAGGTGCCCCTGAAATTAATTTTTGTGTATAAGTCTGGGGGTTGAGATTTATTAATTTATTTTTTGTCACACAGGAATTTAGTTATTTTAGCATCAGTTCTAGATCCTTTCTTTCTTTATTGGATTTTTTTGTTGTTGTTGTTGATTTGTGAAAATTGAAACTCCCATGTAAGTATGGATCTGTTCCTGAGCTCTCTGTTCTATCCCGTTGCTCTATTGATTCCATGTCAGTATTACACTGTCTTGATTACTGTAGACTTATTAGTCAAAATCTTAAAATCAGGTAGTATAAACCCTCCAACTTTGGTCTTATTTTTCATAATTGCTTTGACTCTTCTAGACCATTTGCATTTCTTTTTTTTTTAATTCTTTATTGGAATTCAATTAGCCAGCTGTGTTTCCTAAACACAACCCCCCCCCCACCCTCCTTTTCACCAAAAGCCCCGAGATTTTTTTTTATAAGAATGCCTGATAATGGAGACTCCCGTCCGAATAAGAGGTGATGGCGCGCCCTCTCGTGGTGAAAAGTTAAACTGCAGGAACTACGTCCCTCAAAGCCCTGGCTTCCAGGCCTTGGGTGATTTTTCATGACTCATTTGGGGAGCTCATTAAAATGCAATTCCTGGACCCACTCTATGCCAGCCCCAGAATTGTGATTCGAGAAACTTGAAGAAACTCCTGTGGTCCTTCGCTTTTAACAAATACCCTCTTATGGAGGACCCCGAGCCCACATTTTGAGGAATGTTGGTCTTGGGCAAAAAGCAGTGAATCCTTCAGTTTCCCCGGCACCTGTGCCGTCTCCATCCAGGGACCTCGCGTGGGGCATCAGGAATTAGCAGAGTCAGGGTCGCACACAGTCTTTCCCTGAGTGGTTGTCAGTCCCTAGCATCCCCCTGTTAAAGCCTAGTTCCCCTACAGGGAAAGTGGGGGGCATTGGGGCACTGGCTGGCCAGTATGCTGAGATTAACCACCCATTTCTATAGTAAGAGTCAGAAGTGGAGGCTACGATTTTGGGCTTTGGAACCAGCTCTCTCCAGGCTCAAACCCCAGCTCTCCCATGTACCAGCTGCGTGACCACAAGCAAGATATTTAATCTTTCTTGGCTTCCACTTGCCCTTCTAGTTAGTGGGAGGAAACACATCTCATAGGATCCCTACGAGGATATAATGTGGTTAAATCATCAAGCACAAGATCTTCACACAGGGCTTCTTCTGGGCTGAGCATTGAACATTAGAGGGAAGGGGACAGATGCAGAGGGAAAAAATGAATAAAATCCTGTCCCTGTTTCCAAAGAGCCCAGAGTCTAGTGGGGGCATTGCTGGTTTGAATGTCTGCTGTCCTTTTATGCTACTAAATTTGGGGTGGTTTTCTGCAGGACTGCATAACCAAGACACATGTGTATCCACCTATCTAAAAGCCAGGTAGGAGATGATGAGTCAGAGAAGACAGGAAAGTAGATGCAGTGAGTCCCCAGGAAGTCTGACCAGCCTACTGGCACCTTGCAGATATTTCAGACAAGCCGGGGCCCAGTGAACTGGACACCCCTAACTATAGGGATGCGTGCTGTGTTTTATTAATACCTCCACTGAAGGCCCTTTCTATGGTCTGAATGTCCCCTTGCCTCCCCCCAAAATTCACAGGTTGAAATCCTGGCCCCCAAAGATGATGGTGTCAGGAAGTGAGGCATTTAGGAGGTGATTAGGGTGGAAGGTGTGGCCCCTATAAATGGGATTAGTGCCCTTTAAAAGTGAGGCTCCAGAGAGCTTGTTTGTCCTTCACTGTGTGTGTGGGCACAGTGAGAAGGCACCAGCTGTGAACCAGGAAGAGGGCCCTCACCAGAATTTGACCATGCTGGCCCTGGGCCCGTGACCCTATCATTCTCAACAGGCCCAGCGGGGACTCCTCTCCCCTCTCTTTGTAATCCCTTCTCCCCACTTCTAAGCCTTTCTTCATGCCAGTAAAGCATTTAGGATCAGGAGAACAGTTCTTAACCCCCTTTCGTGAAATTTCTGCATGGGGGGTGGGGAAGGGGGTCTCTGAACTGTAACATTTATTGTCTTTGTGTTTCTATCAAAACCAACACTGGAAGGGCCTCATTGTCGACAGTCTGTATGTGCATGTACCCATTTTTTAAAAAGACTGGAAGCAAATAAATTAAATCTGACTATGGCAGGTTTACAAATTATTTCACTTTCTTCTTTAGACTTTGTATATTCCCGGATTTTTCATAGCAACCATAATTACATTGACAATCAACTGAAAAACAGCCTCTTTGAGGGCAATATCCTGGCTCCCCCTGGAATCCAGGGAATGAGAAAGGGGTCAGGAGTGGCCAAGAGGACGGAGCTTAAACTGTACACCTGTGCTGGTTTTGGAAACCAGAACATCCACAAAGGACTGGATCTCGAGCTGCAAAGTGACAGAGGGAGGGTCCCAAGGGAGTGCGGCTCTTGACTCTGGTACAGCTCAGGCCACTGCTCAAATGCTGGGAAAGCAGCTCTTCCCTGAGGATCCCAACCCTGCAGCAGCCCCAGGTGGAGCATTTTGGGAGGGGGTGGCCAAGATAAATGGTCAAGCCCTGTGCTTCTCTGCTTCCACACCTTGGACTTCCAGGTCAGAGAGCTTTTCTTCTATCATTTAAACAGGTACTTGCTAAGATCATTGCTGTTTTCAGGAACACACCAAGCTTTGAGCAGAGCCTCTGGTGTCCATTCATTCATTCATTCATTCATGATGCATATTCTCTTGGCCAGTCCTATTCTGATACAGATACAAATCTGACTGTAACATGATCTGTTGCCCTCCTGGACCTCACAATTGATGAGAAACTCCTGGCACACCAGGGTATAACATGCAAGGTCTTCACACTCCTTAAGCCTGCCCAGAGGCCTTAGGACAGCAGCTGGATGCTGGGTGGGGAACGAGCTCTGAGCTAGCGGCTGAGCCCAGTCTGCCACCAGTACCGCTGGCCAGCAGTCCCCATCCTCCATACTCTCGGGCAGTGACTCTTTTGAGGATCTGAAGGTCATTTCTATCTTTCCATCATGCAGGATGCTTCCTGTGGGAGAAAATGGTTGTCCTGGCGCACAGTGACCACAAGGACTTTGTGTGATTCAAGGAAGCTCGTAAATTGTAAAATTTGAGAATCTGTGCATATTTTAGAAAGAGTCAGTCCAAGGCTTTCTTGAGATAGGCTGTCAGGACCACAGTGCAAAAAAAAATGTTTAAAAACACTGATTTAGCTATATTCACACATTTAGGGATAAATGAATAGCATGCAAACTGTCGGGAGTAATACGATAGACTAGCTCACACTTACATTGCACCTCCTATTGCCAACACTCACTCTAAGCACTTTACAGACACAAATTTCCTGACTTCTCATGACAAGCTTGAGATTTGGAACAATTACTGCCTTTAGCTTACAGAGGAGAAGCAGAGGGAGTAGTGTAGCTGGTGGGTGGGCCTGGACTGAGCACCCCCACCTCCAGGCCCTGCCCTTTACCCCTGCAAGAAGTTGGGAAGAAAGAAAGAAATGTCATTGATCCGGAGGGGGAGCCCAGCACATTTGAGGATCCCCGGTCCCCTCATGTCTGCCTTTCCAATTAGTGATTGCTCCTGATGTGACAGGTGAGGAAAGTGAGTTTCAGAGAGGTGGAGTGACTTGCCCTGAATTCACCAGCTCAGCGGCAGCACTGCCTGTCTGACTTCAAAGCCCAACTCCATCCAGAGCATTGCAGGGGCAGGGTCCAGGAACCAAAGGGCAGTCACCATGTGCTCACACCAGGGTCAGGACACCTGTCCTTACAGCTGCCCCCTGGAATCTGCTGCATCGAGCTCTAACTCACTGCAGAAACCAGGCTAAGGAAGCTAAAACCAAATTGCCGACTCTGGGAAGGGAATAATTGAGGTTCATACTCATGAACTGATAACCCATCTCTCCTTCATTCATTTACTCGGTGAATATTGATGGAGCACCTACTGGGTGCCATACATTTTCTAGCACGTAGGTTACAGCCAAGAATGAAACCAGACCTGATATTTTAGAAGAACGGCAGGTTTGTCCAAGCAGAGAAAGAACATGGGCTTCAGTCTAACTTTGAAATCTGAGCTAGCAACTTCTCTGAACGTTTGTTTTCTTGTCTGTAAAATGGGACAAGGACAGTCCTCCTGGGGTGTGTACGTGTGTGTGGTAAGAGAGGAGATGCAAGTGGGTAGTAGTTCTCACTCTTACCTGGCATGACAAGTTCTTCTCTTGCCCTGGTGTTGATACATTTCTGTCCTGTGAACTTGGACACACCCCTGAACCTCTCAGAGCCCAATAATAGACTGGGATTTGGACCCCAGAGCTGCTAGGTCCAAGCCTGTGCTTGGACCTACTCTACCACTCTGTCCTCTGCCCAGCTCTGGTCTCCTAGCCCAATCTTGCTACTTGGTGGTATATGTTCCACTCAAGTCAAAGCCCCAAGCACCTGGAGACACATTCAGGAAAGCCCACGAGAGGAAGCATGAATGTCAAGGGCATATCATTCAGGACACCTCGGGTCACATCACTTCCTTCCCCTTGAGCTTAAGAAACAACCATATGTTATCCACATATTTAACTGCCCCAGAATAGTCCAAGGGTGCCCAAGCTCACTGATTACTACACATAAATCAGATTCAAGATCCATAATTAAAAAGGAAATGTGCAATTGGATTCCTGGCCCACAGAGGGGTTTGCTCCCACCCCATGCCACCTTTACCCCTGGATGCACTCTCCTTGAAGGCCAACATATGGTACCTCATAGGCCAACATGTTCCATCACAGAGTCATGTACCTTTAAAGCCAGAAGGTTCCTGGGCAATCCATAGTCCAGGATTGCAAACTGGAGGACCAGGGCAGGATCCAGCCCCCTACCGCAGCCCAGTGGGTCCTGATGGCCACAGAGAAGTAACCCTCTCCAGTCCCACATGTCCACCATTCTTAATTATGTCATCCTGGAAGCAGTATTCTGAGGTTTGTGAGGGCACTGGGGTTTGCTGCCCCTGATCTGGTCCACCTCTTCATTTTGCAGGAGGTGGTGGGGGATGGGATGGGTGCATGACAAACCCAGAGAGGGGAATAAATGTGCCTGAGTTCACATGGCCAATGAGGGGCAATGTGGAGGCCACATCCACTAAGGGGCCCCATCAGCCTCTGGGGGAAGCATGTGCCAGGCAAACATTAGTGCACGACACAAAGAGCAAGGGGTAAACTCAGTTGGAATCCCCCTGGACAGAAGGGGGGTCATCTTGAGAAGGTTGAGCCAACTTTCAGTGAAGTTCTCTGTGTTGAGACTCCACGCTGCACCCATAGGTCTGTTCGTTAATAATTACCTAATCTGGGAGGTGGTAGGTGGTGCTGGTGGTGCTGAAAGCCTCTGCCAACCTTCGTTGGCTTGATAAGCCCAGACCCTGTTCCTGGGCTTCCTCTAGCACTCAGACAGCTGCCCGGGGGCCATACCAGGACTGACCGTGAGTAACTCTCTGAGGGCCACGATTGAGACTCAGAAGGGAGGGTGATCAATCATCCTAGTTTTCCTAGGACTGGGAGATCTGGGACATAAGACTTGTAGTGCTAAGACTAGGAAAGACCTAGAGGTGACACATCCTATGGTGGAAAGACCCCTACAGATGATTGCACCAGCCTTCATGTTGCACCAGTGAGCAAACCGGCACCCAGGCCCAGAAGCGCCTCCTGCAAGGCCACATATGACTTAAGACCCAGGTGTTTTGGAGAATGTCAGATAGAGAATTCTGGGTAACTCACTGCAAAGCCAGAGATAAGTACGCATGTGACGGTTAGGGCAGGAGAAGGTATTATAGCTTGGTAGGAAGCCATGCTATGGGGACAGGTGTTAAGCAGGTGAGTAGAGTGGTTATTCCCATTCCTGGGTGGAAAATAATATAGAAAGACCAGGTAGGAAACTACAGTGGTCTAAGACAGGGCTCAGCAAATGGTGCCCTATGGGTCAAATCTAGGCCACGGCCTATTTTTGCCTTGCCCCTGAGCTAAGAATGCAAGATATAACAAAATATAAAATATACATATAAATACAAAATTTGTAAATGGTTGAAAAAAATCAAAGGGAGGACAATATTTTGTGACCCACGCAAAGTATATAAAATTCCCATTTTATTGTCCATAAATGAAGTTTCACCAGAACACAGCCACACACAAGCCTGCCTCGTGGGTAGCTGCTTTCCAGCCAACACAGCCAAGTTCGGCAGCTGCAACATGACTATGGCCTGCAGAGCCAAAGACATTGACTCTCTGGCCCTTTGCAGGAAAAGTTTTCTGACCCCTGGTCTGGGTGAATGAGGCTGGAGGCCTGAGTGAAGGTCATAGCAGTGGACAGGCTGGGGGGTTGGGGGAAGAGCCTGTCAGACATGCACAATGATTGAATGGAGTCGGGGATGGAAGGCCAAACACAGACTAGAGATGACAACTGGGTTTGGGGCTGAGAACAAGATAGTAATGGTAGGTCCATTTGATGCAGCTGCACAGATTTGATGGAGAAAAATCGAGCACCCTGTTTGGGGCGGATTAAGTTTACTAGGAAAAGAGATCAATCCTTTTCCTGGGACTTCGGGCAGGTTAGCTTTTGAACATTGATGATCTTACCTGTACGGAGCAATGGTGAGAGTTCCACTGATCTCTACCTAGGAAAGAGGGGCAGGCAAAATGGCATTAAAGTGATTATGTCGACTGTAAAGCACACCTTGGATGTTGCTGCTGTAGATGCTAACATACCCTTTGGTGATTCGCACCCTTGCTGCAGTGGGTCACCGGACCGAGGGAATAAATGTGAATGGTAAAAGGAGCTCCAGGCTGAGTCTGGAGACTGTGTTCTAGCTCACTTACCAGTTAGGTGACCCAATTAAGTCATTTCTGGAGTCTCTGAGACCAGAATGGAGGCCAGTGCCTTGCAGAGCTCAGAGGGATGAGAAATGCAGGGAGGTGTGTGCACAGGAAGTGTGCTTGGTTCATCTAAAGCACCGCCATGGAATATCATCTTCATCATACGCTGGGAAGGTGCTGGATTGTTTGCTAGCCTGCCACAGGTCCATCTGCAAGAGTTCACAGTGTCACTTATCACCCTGGGGCCCTGCCCTTGCCCAACTTCTTAGAACAACTGGATGTTCTACTGAGGAATTGCCTGGGCACTCTTTTTCCTCCTATAGCCCTGAGAGCGCAGAAGATGGATCTTGCAGACAGCCTGCTCCTCCTTCTGGCTGGACTGCTATTCCTACCTCATGGTCAGCTGCATCCTGAGCGCTACAGCCTCCATCAGGAGCCTCCAAGCACAGGTGAGGGCTCCCCTAGCCTCAAGATTGCCCCAGGCAATACAGCTTTCGCTCTCCACTTCTACCACCTGATGGCTTCCCAAAGTCCTGGGAGCAACATCTTCTTTTCCCCATTGAGCATTTCGGCCTCCTACGCCATGCTGTCCCTGGGGGCCCGCTCACACAGCAAGACCCAGATCCTTGAGGGTCTGGGCTTCAACCTCACAGAGGTGTCCGAGTCAGACATCCACCGGGGCTTCCAGCACCTCTTGCACACTCTCCACCTTCCGGACGACAGGCTGGAGATGCACATGGGCAGCACCCTATTCCTGAGCCAGGACCTGCTGATCCTTCCGGAATTTCTTAATGACAGTGTGGCCTTCTATGACTCCAAACTCTTCCTCACCAACTTCCATGATCCTGTGGGCACCACCCAGCTTATCAATGACCACATCAAGGAGGAAACTCAAGGGAAGATTGTGGATTTGGTGAGCAAACTGAACACGGACATTGCAATGGTGCTGGTGAATTACATTTACTTCAAAGGTAAGAGTAGGTTCACTACTGGATCCTGTATCTTCCCTCTCCCCCTAATTTAAGGATAGATTAAATATTTTAAAAAGAGAAAGTAGATGGATGGGGTCAGATAGGGTCAAGCAACCCTTAGAAGATTCATGTGAAAGCATCAGATATCTAAGATTGTGTAGTATTGAGAAAATTTAGAAATATTTACTTATTTGTTTTCTTCATGGTAGTAATGTATGAAATGCACAAGGTGAACCGCTGGATTCATATCAAAGGTCTGCCACTTACCCCGGTGTAAACAGAGCAGGTTGTTTGCTTAAAGTAAAGATAATAAGAGTCCCTCCTTCAAAGCTTTGTTTTGAGAATCAAATTATGTCACATTTTTATATACTCTTTAAGAGAGGGCCTAAAGAGATAGGCAAACCACCAACCCCAGCCACATCTGATGGACCACTTGTTTCTGTCAATAAAGTTTTATTGGCATACAGCCATGCCCACTCATTTATGTATTTTCTCAGGCTGCTTTCACACAGCCACAGAGATAAGCAGTTTCTACAGAGCCTAAAATATTTGTTTTCTGGACCTTTGCAAAAGAACCTTGTGGAGACTTGACAGTTATGTATATTCAACAAATAGAGTAATCATAATTAATCTAATAATAACAATGCTCATTTTGAAGACACCTAAAAACACATAAAGGTATAAAAGAGAAATAGAAATTACCCATAATCTTACTACCCTTAGGTAACCAGTGTTAACATTTCACCTAACTCATTCCAGTCTTCCATTCACACACACATATTAACAGTTGAAATCACAGTGTGGGGACAGATTCGTACAGTGTGCATCATCAGTGTTCCATCAGAGGAACAAAGCCACCATGAATGTTAAGGGAAAGGGGATTGCTATAGGAATTGGACCTTGCACAGTCGTGGGGAAGTGAAGGTCTGGAGGAAGTGGAGTTGGAGGAACGGAGTGAAGTCCTTGGCACAGGTGGAAGTTTGGAGTTTATCAGGGATCTATATGCCAGGGACATCCAGCCACTACAGTGGGTTCATGTATGGGCAGCTTGTGGAGAGGTCCATGCTGGGCACCTGGTAGTGACTTGAGGACACTGGAGGGCTAATGTTGGACAATGAACTTGGAGGACGGCATGGAAAACTTGAGCACACAGAGCTCTGCTAGATCTGTTCATCATCCCATCTTCCTAGGAAGACCTTTAGAGTGTGGTGGTTGCTTCACATCTACCTCCTGATCTCACACTTGTAACCACCTTGAACCCAGAATCTACAGGGAACAGATTCTGGGAAACAGTCCCAGACTAAAATCCAGCCTAATCGGTCATTGCTTGTATTTTACACATGGAATATTTTATGCACCACTGAAAACGTTTTTAAAAACCTTTTTAATTCTGCAGTAACCATAAACTTATAGAAGTTGCAAAAGCAATACAGGGAGATCCCATGCACCTTTCATCCAGGTTACCCTAAATAATATCTTACACAACTGTCATACTAAAGCAAAACCAGGAAATTGACATTGGTGCAATCTACAGACTATTCAGATTTTCCAGGTTTTGCATTCATTTGTGTGTGTGTGTGTGTGTGTGTGTGTGTGTGTGTATAGGTGTAGTTTAATGCTATTGAAAACTGTGTGTGTTGTTTTATGCCACTGTAAACTTTATTTAGATCTTGCTTTAATGGTTGCACACTATTCTATAGATGTCAATCTTTTCAAAATATAATTTATAGTATATTTATGGTATATAGTATATATAATATATAGTATATATAGTATATTGATGTATAGTATATTCCATCAACCTACCCAAAGCTTTGACCATAAATAATGCAGGATTTAAGTGTTCTCTTCCTGAAAGAGACCTAGCTCCAACTGGGTTAGTGTTATTGGCCTGAGAATGAGAGGTTCTCCAGAAATAGAATGAAGATAGAGACATCCTTCCCTCTGACACATCTGCCCAACACCTTAGAGACATAAACGTAGCCCCAGGCCTCACTGTAAGTCACATGGTGAGAGAGTGGGAAAATTGTGGCTTACCTTCAAAACTGAAAACTACCTAGCAAAGATGCACAGGATTTCTGTAGATAAGATTCTCTTGAGAGATATTAAAGTAGACTTAAATTTTTTTAAATACAGATATACTATGTTCATGAAAAGGAATAGTTAATGTGTAAAGATGTTGATTATCTCCTCAATTAGTCTAAATATTTAATGCAATCCCAATCAAAATCCTAACAGGTTTATTTTTTCTTTTTGGTGGCGGTTAACAAGCTGATTCTAAAATGTGTATGGTGGTGCAAAAGGCCAAGAATAGTTAAGATGGGAAAACTTGACTGCCAGAGGGTGAGACTTATCATAAATCCATATTAATTTAGGCTATGTAGTATAAATGGGCCAATGGGACAGAATAATGAGGCCAGAATAGACCTTAGAAATGCCCACATGGATAGATACATAGACATTTGATATTTGTCAAAGCTGACATTCCCCCTCACTGCCATGATAGAGCACTAGGGAAAGAGTGGATTTTTTTAAAAAATGGTGCTGGTGCAACTAGATACCCACAAGAGGGAACAAAATGGGTTTGGACCCCTCCATTCAACGAGTAATAAGTATTTATTCTAGGTGGACTAGAGTCCTTTTTGCAAAAGAGAAAACTAAATCTTCTAGAATATAATACAGGAGACCATCTTCAAGACCTTGAAGGGAAAGCTTTCCTAAACAAGACACAAAAGACCTAACCACAGAGGAAAAGACTAATATGTTCACTGCATTAAAGTTAATAATTTCAATCACCAAAACACTATTAATAGAGTGAAAATGCAAGTCAGAGAGAAAGACAAGGGATTTGCAACTCATGCAACCAATAGACAATTAGCGTTCAGTTCAGAAAGAACTGCAAATCACTAAGAATCAACCCTACACAAATCAAGAGAAAAACATGAAGTGGTGTTGATGTAAGAAAAAAAAAAAAAGGACACTTAGTTGGTCAATAAACATACAAAAGATTGCTCAACCTTATTTTTAACCAAGAAAGTACACTACAAAGCCATAATGTGCTACCACTACATAAACATCAGGTTGGCAAAAAGAATTTAAGTGCAGCAATGTAGATGAAATGGTGAAGACATGGGGTGGCTCAGTCAGTTAAATGTCTGACTCTCGGTTTCGCTAAAGTCATGATCTCAGGGTTGTAAGATCAAGTCTGGTATTGTGCTCCAAGCTCAGTACAGAGTCTGCTTGAGATTCTTTCTCCCTCTCCCTCCCCCTCTGTCCATCCCAATCTCATGCTTTCTCTCTCTCTCTTAAATAAATAAGAGCTATGTAAATAATGGTGAAGACATGAAACAACCTTGCTTATACTGTTTTGTATCTCACATTTTAGAATCTTAAATGAGCCCTGAGAGATCCGTTTCTCAGGCAGGTCAGGTTTTGAAGGATCTAAATGGTACACCATGATGGAATAGTAAGGTGGGAGTCTCCAAGACTGTGGGAGAGGCATTCCCTAGCTGAAGGCTTAGCTTGTTGGTCCCCAGGTGCCCTGTGCCTTCTTTCCTTCTTCCTTTCAGCTCTGTGGGAAAAACCATTCCAACCCTCGATGACCACTACCCAAGACTTCCACGTTGATGAGAATACCGTAGTCCAGGTGCCTATGATGCTGCAGGACACAGCGCACCACTGGTATCTCAATGACAGATACTTACCCTGCTCAGTGCTGCGGATGGATTACAAAGGAAACATGACAGCCTTTTTTATCCTTCCTAACCGAGGGAAAATGAAGCAAGTGGAGGAGGCCTTGACCCCAGAGATGCTAACAAGATGGAACCGCTTACTTCAGAAGAGGTAATCAATGTGCCTGGTGGTGCTGAATCTGCAGCACTGCCCTTCTTGTGGACCCTCCTAATGAAAGCCAGTGTCCAGAATGGGGGTAATTGCCAAATTATGAAAAAAATTCTTATTTGCTCTCAGACTTTCCATGGGTTCCCTTAGACAATGAACTTTCCTGTTACATCTGAAATATGATTTTGCCCCTATTGGTGAGAAGAGAACCAGACTAGGTGTTAAGAGTCCTGGTAGCCCTTATACTGCACAAGACTTGTGTGAAGTGACATCGGCTCTTCAAGGATCTGCTCCTGTGCAGTGAGTGCATAGACCTCGGGTCAAGGTGCTTAGTATAGAGGGACTTAAGAAAACTCCACCCATTCATCCAAGGAAGTAGCAGGAAGTTTCCTGTCACCTTGGGGCTATGAATGGGGGAAGTTTCCAACCACAGATAAGAGCCTCAGCCTAGGGCCACATGTGGATGGAAAATTCACACGGCTCACGTGGTAGAGGAATTCTAGCCAAAGAAATCATCTTTGGTCCCGAATAAGTGAAAATCGCAGGACCCCAACAGAGATGAAGGCAAAACTGTCACACTTGTATTTCCCTGGGCACCTGACACATTCACAGAAAGCAGCCTCTGCTGAAAATGTGCTCCCAAGGGAGGAGCTCCTGCAGATAGCAGGCCGGGGTCGAGGGAAGTGGGGGTCCTGACTCTAAGTCTCTGGGAGCATTGAAGCACAGTCAGTTGGAGTGAGTGGGGCCAGCTAGAGAATGCAGTCAAGAGGACCACAGTGCACTGGGGTCCCTTGCTTGTCCCTGGGTCCAGTGTTTTAACCCCATGCCTCCTTTAGACATTTTTATAGGAAGCTCGAGCTGCATTTCCCCAAGTTCTCCATTTCTGGCTCCTATCAACTGAATGAGATTTTGCCCAAGATGGGCTTCGTGGACCTGTTCTCAAGGCAGGTTGACTTGTCTGGCATCACCAAAGAGAAAAAACTGCAGGTGTCCAAGGTAAGTCATCCGTGGTCATCCATGCCTGAAGGCTCAGTGGGGAACTTCTGCCGTACGAGAGCTGCCGGGTGATATGTGTTCTCTCTGCCACCAAATGAAATCTCAGAGCCTGGATTTCATTCAATCATCCACAGGCATGGGCATCCATGAACCAACCCCCTGTTTGCTGGCTTAGTTCTTAGCACTGGCAAAATGGTATCCACCCAGACCCTGTCCTCAGGGAGCTCTCACAGCCAAGTGGGCTTCATAGATCACAATGGACAGTGACAAATGCATTGATAGAAATAGAGGGAGGATACAGACCAGGCTGGGCTGAGTGTGTGTGTATCAGAGATCTCTTTGACAAGAGAAAGAGATCTATGACTTCAGTTAAGAAAACAAAAGTGTACTCCAGGATAGAGCCTTGAGTTATAGAGTTGAATTCCAAGTCTTTCCCTTATGGCATCAAAGGGCTAGTGAGTGTCTAGATTTATTTTCCTCATCTGTAAAACAGCCATAATATATCAACCTTATAGGATGGCTATGAAGATTTAAAAAGAGCCCTAAGCACATAGAAAGTGTTCAGTTGCAGATAGAAATAACTATTCCTATAAATAAGAGGTCATCTAGCTCACAGATCCACCCAGTGTAGACATTATTGCTGGGAGATTCCCAACAAGTGGCTTGGCAAGCGGTGACCCGTAGTGATGATTTCCAACTACCTCTGGTTCTCCCAGCCTTCCCTAAGTCCTGATTCCTGTTCTCTTGAGATAACACTTATGATTTCCTTCCCAGAGTTTCCACAAAGCCATTCTTGAGGTGGATGAAGTTGGTACCCAGGCTGCAGCAGCCACTGGCATCTTTACCACCTTTCTGTCTGCCTGGCACAATCACAGAGTCCTTTGGTTCAACCGGCCCTTCTTTGTGGTGATCTTTTCCACCAACACCCAGAGCATCCTCTTCCTGGGAAAGGTTGTCAACCCCACAAAACCATAGCCCTCCCAGGGCTGGCTCTTCTGTTATAAGCAGGAGGACGTGGCCTGGAGGAACGCCATGGGAGAAGCAACATGTTTGGAGAGGGGGATACAGAAGATCCTGAGAGTCCAGGGCAGAAGCTGTTGGCGAGAGAGAGGGATGTGGGTGGTAGGAGCTGCTCATGGACTGGACACCCAGATCCTCAGGACAGTGCAATCTCAGGCAGATCATCTCACCACTTTGAGCACCACCCCAGGAAGTGGGAGAAATGCCACCAGCTGGTTGAAGGGATTAAACACAATGATGGTTATGAGGAGCCTGGTTTGGTGCCTTGTACATAGTAGGTTCTCAATAAATGCATCCTTATTCTCCATCTCTTTGGAGTTCATTCTGCGCTGCCCTGGCATAGCTGGTCCCAGACATTAAGGGTGAGATGCTCCAAGTTCCAGTGGGTTGGCAAAGGTGTATATGGAATGGAGAAGCAATGTGGGCAGCCTGCTCTCCCCGGCAGGGTGGATGCCTTGTTTCAGAGTGGGAGCTCCAAAGGCCTTGGTGGGAAGAGCACGAGTCAAGGCGGCCACCACAAAGACCTACCGAAGAAGGCCCAGTAAGGCAGGCGGCTCTCCCCGGGTGGTGCAGGCACTTCCCCCATCTTTGGCCATAGAGATGTGGCCAGTCCCCTGGATCAGGGGCATGGTCACACATGCACTGCAGAAGAAGGAAGAGCCTGAGATTGGAGTCTGGAGCTTGTGTTTACATCCTGCTCTTCCACTGATGTGCTCCAGGGCCTCAGGCCAATCCCCTTCCTTCTTGGGCCTGCTTCCTCACCCGGCTAATCGGGCTGTCCCAGGTGGTCCAGCTCAGATGTCTGTAGCATGTGGGGTTAATTCTCTCAGAGTCTTAGAGAAGAAACCTTGATCCCTCCTGTAGGGGTAAGCCAACGGAACCTGGCTGTGTTTGTTTCTGAACCTCAGGAACATGTGGCAAATGCATCTCCCTAGGCAGGGCCCTGGGTCATGTTCTTGTCACCTAGCATGTCAGACGCAGGAGGTCCTGAGGTCACAGACCCAGATTTCCATTGGTGATTGAAGAGACAGGCTGTGGGTCACCTCCAGCGCTGAGATGACTGAGCAAGAGTCACAATGATCCAGGCTTTGTGTGACGTGGTTCCTGGCCCACATAATGTCACAGGTACAGGAACAGGCTCATTGTGGGAAACCAGGAAACCAATACGCAGAGCAAGAATCAGATGACCTGTTTATGGCGGTGGGAAAAGCCATTGTCTCACAGGAAGTGAGACAGGGTAGGAAGGGAAGATTTGGAGGTTCTCTCCCCTGGCCTCTAAAATGGAGCCCTGAGCTGGACAAGACAGCCTTGGGACAAGTGCCAGCCCAGAAAAGGAGGGTGCTGAGCAGGACCTTCTGGTGCTCATCATACCAGCCCCGAGCTACACGGACAAGGCCCTGGAAAGGCTGCAGGACCCCGTGTCCTGGCATGCTCAGAGGAATGCAGACCCTCCTCCTTCCCCAACCCTTGGTTTCATTGGCTGAAAAGCAACTACATTACTGAAAATATGAGTCCACTCCCCCCCTGCATCCATTGGGAAGTTGAATTCTGTTTTTTAATAGCCAGGCAGGAGATAAAGTCTGGCTCAGGCTGACACTGGCAACTCTGCCCTTACAGAGGCAGCTGGGTGGGTGGGTTCAAGCCCTTCAGGAGAAAGAGGCCAAGGCCTGGGGTGACTGTGCCCGGTGCTGCCTGGGTGGTGTGGGAACATGAAGCCCTG
Source organism: Canis lupus familiaris (assembly GCF_011100685.1). Lineage (NCBI taxonomy): Eukaryota > Metazoa > Chordata > Mammalia > Carnivora > Canidae > Canis > Canis lupus. The sequence goes on from NC_049229.1 coordinate 63,887,399, forward strand.
GTATGATGCAGAGAAAGAAAGGGGAGGAGTCACCCTCAGTTCAGCCTTGAGCTTGGTGCCTCCGTATTCCTGATGAAGCCCATCCGTCCCCAGCTCAGAAGCCCTCAGTGGCACCCTATTGCCTGTAAGATAACGCCCATAGTCCTCCACCTGCAGCTCTGCCTCTCCTGCCTCTGTGCCTCCTCCCACACTCGTGTGTCCAGTGACTTCAGCTGCGGAAACTTGCTATTTTCCAGGTTGTCCGTAGCCTCCACTCCGGGCCTCTGCTCCTGCACCCCCATTGCCCTGAGAGCCCCCTTCCCCATCTCTGAGCATCTGCCAGGATCTCCTGCCTCATGCCCTCCCCAAGGCAGACGGCCATCCTCCCATCAGACGTGCTTGGCTGACACTAATCGCTGATCCCCCGGCCCTGATTAGACAGATGATCTCAAAGTCAGAGCTCTGTTCACACTGCATCCCCTTCACTCACCCCAGATCCTGGCCCTGGAGTTGACCGTATGGTCTGGTGTGTGGCTGAGGCTTAAATGATATTTGGTGAATGAATGAATGAATGAATGAATGAAAGAAAAAGGCTGTGCCCTGAACAAGGTCCCTGAGCTGTTTGTTCCGCACCACCCCCGACACATCCCTGGAATTGATTGGGTAAATATTTATGCCAGCTCCTCAGATTTCTAAATGCCCTTTTGGAACATTAAACCCATAAATAAATAAAAAGACTCCATGCAGGCACTGCCCCCAAGAGCAGTGGCTCCTCCTCTTCTCCTTTGTTGCTCTCCTATGGTGTCCCTTACCTGTGTGGCACTGGTTACGCCATTTGGGAGCAATGGGAGTACCATGAGCACCAGTGGCATACTCTGGGGACCCCAGAATGCCGGTGGAATGATGAGCTTGCATGGCTCTCATACGTGGGTGCGTAGAGATGCCTCGTGGGCTCTTTCGGTTATTTGTTCTGTCATTCAACAAATAGTTACTCGGTGGGGATGAGCGCCTGGTAGGAAACCAGGGGATCTCCCCCCCCCCGCCAGTGGAGGCACTTGAAATCTGGATGGAAACAAAGAGGAGTGCAGCCCCAGCTTCCCCACGAGCCCTGTGCTGGGGGGCAGGCTCTTCACCCCTCTGGATCTCAGGTTCCACTCCCCACCCCATAAGTGGGCAGAGAGCCCCACAACAGCTGCTGCAGCAGAAAGGGGAGGGTGAACATGGGATCCCCTGAAGCTACAGTCCTGGGAGCCCCTGGTTCTGACTCAGTGTGGCAGGTGAGGGGCAGGAAGGAGCCCTCTCCATCCCTGGCTGCCTGGGAAGGTCAGGGGCCCTTCTCTGACAAGTGGCAGATCTAAGGCCAGTGGTCCCATGCTCCCATGCTCCCATGTTCTGAGCACCTGCAGGGAGCAAGCTTGGGTGACACGTGTTTCTAGGAGTTGTCAAGAGGCCATGCATAGAACTAGACTTTGGAGCCAGAATGCCTGGGTTCGAATCCAGCCGCCACCAATTACTGAGTGTATTAGCTTGTTGGGGCCATCAGAACAAAGCACCACAAACTGAAATGTATTGTCCCAGAGATCTGGAGGCTGGAAATCCAAGGTCAAGGTGTTGGCAGGGTGGTTCTTTCTGAGGGCTGTGGGGCGGAGAATCTGTTCTGGAACCCCTCTGGGCCTCTGATGGTTTACTGTCAATCTGTGGCATCCCCAGTGTGTGTCTGTATCCAAATTTCCCCTTTTTATGAGGACACTGGTCAGAGGGGCTTAAGGGTCCCCTCTACTACCGAATGATTTCACCTGAACTAATTCTCTCAGCATTGACCCTCTATATTCAAATCAGCTCAACTTCTAAGGTGGTGGTGGTGGGGACACAGTTCAGCCCATAATAGCATGGGACATGGGCTGTTCTGGGCCTCAGTTTCCTCATCTGTAAAATGGAGATGATACTACACAGCACTAGATTTTGAGCCTGGATGAGTCATTATATGTAAAGCACAACTCTTTGGTGCCCCACAAATGTGAACTAGTCCCTTGCTTCATCTTTTGTCACAACTCTGTCCTCTAGAGCAAGTCACAACTTCATACGCCTGCCAGGGCTGGCAGGTCACCTGAACGGTGAAGTGGGCTTACAATGTGTCAGGGGCCAGGCAGGTGAGTCAGTAAAACCCCCAATTCATTAAAATCACTTCTGCCCAGCATCGCAGCACTCGGTGGGCTGAGCAGAACGCCCCTCTGCCCAGGGCGAAGCTCATCTGTTGGGGTTGGGTCACTCTTGGTGATAACGGAAAAATAAATCTATCGGGGCTCCTGGGTGGCTCAGTGGTTGAGCACCTGCCTTTGGCTCAGGTCGTGAATCCAGGGCCCTGGGATCGAGTCCCACATCAGGCTCCCTGTGGGGAGCTTCCTTCTCACTCTGCCTATGTCTCTGCCTCTCTCTGTGTTTCTCATGAATAAATAAATAAAATCTTTTCTAAAAAAGTCTATCATGACCTATAGAGTCCTTTAAATTCCCATATTCTGGCCGCTGGCCCATCCTACCCACTCCCTGAGGCTGTTACAAACTTCAGGGTGTCCCCCCAAAATTCACATGTTGAAGTCCTAACCCCTAATGGGATTATATTTGGAGATGGGGACTTTCGGGAAGATAATTAAAGTCAGAGGAGTCATAAGGGCTGGGCCTTAATCCCACAGGGATGGTGTCCTCATCCTCATAAGAAGAGGAAGAGACACCAGACCTGCCTCTCTCTGTCTCTCTTTATGGGCCAAGAGATCATATGAGCGCGCAGTGAGAAGGTGCCATTTACGAGCCAGGAAGAGAGATCTCCCCAGAAACCACATCTGAGGTCACCTTGATCTTGGACTTCAAGCCTCCAGAAATGCGAAAAGATAAATCTTTGCTGTTAGGTCCCCCAGTCAGTCTATGGCGTTTTGTTCTGGCGGCCCTAGCAGGCCGATACGGGAGGCATCGCGCCCCGAGACCCCCACCGCCCTGCCGAAATCCCTCTCTTCGGACCTTAACCCAGTCTCTGCCTCCTTCCTTTGGGGCACCTTCGGGGCAGCCGGGGCAGGGAGTAAGGGGCTGCCACAGACTTTCCCCCAATTCTCAAGCTATGCCTTACAGCACAGTCTTGGAAAGTAGTCCATGTGATGTCTCCAGGAACAGCCCACAGCTGGAGAAGTCCTACTTCCCTTGGTTAATCCCATCTTTCCCAAATACTTCCATGCGGAGCCCATTCTGGGGTATTGTACACGTTACCTGTTCTTGCTGTAACTAATTCATGCCAACGTAGTGGCTTGGAACAGCACAAACTTATTCTCCTACACTTTGGGGTCCAAAGTCCAAACTAAGTCTCACTGGGCCGACACGGAGAAGTTAGCAGGGCTTTCTCCTCCTGGAGTTCCTTGGCCATCGAACATCCTTGGATCCCCACATGGCAAGGTCTTCTGCTTCCCTGGTCATGTTGCCTTCTTCTGAGCCTGATTCCTCACTGCCTTCACTTGTAAGGGGCCCTATAATGAGGTTTAGGACCCACCTGGATAATCTGTGCTAGTCTTCTGCATTTCAAGATCCTTCACTTTGGAACGTCTGGGTGGCTCAGTGGTCGAGCATCTGCCTTCGGCTCAGGTCGTGATCCCAGGGTGCTGGGATCGAGTCCTGCATCGGGATCCCTGCAGGAAGGCTGCTTCTCCCCCTTTGCCTGTGTCTCTGCCTCTCTCCCTCTGTCTCTCAGGAATAAATAAAATCTTTTAAAACAAAAATTCTTCACTTAATCACATCTGCAGAGTCCCTTTTGTCATATAAGGGAAGATCCACAGATCCTGGGTATTAGGATGTGGCTATCTTTGGGGGACATGTTATCCACCCCAGCACAGGCATGTAATACGATTTCCACCCTACAGAACACAGTTTAGGAATCTCTAGGTTCTTTAAAGGACTCTTGCTATGTCACATGGGACAATGGACGGAAGAGACCTAGCTTTCCCCTTGCTAACGCTCCCCCTTATTAGCTGTGTGCCTTTGGGCTGATTACCTAACCTCTCTCTGCTTCTGTCTTCTCACTGATCCGATGGAGATACTAGTACCCACCTTCCAGCACATCTGGGAGGCAGCGAGCACAAAGTAAGTGCTCAATGCCCAGTAGTGATGGTGTTAACCTGTGGACTGAGGTGGGCCTCAGTCTCCTCCTGGTCTCAGAGGCAGTAGAGGGACCCTGTTTGCTGAACACCAAGATCGCTTCCCCTGGGCAACGTCTGGCCCCCTGTCTCCTCTGCCAATTCCCCACCCCAGCTCACCCACATCACCCCTGGGTCTTGGCCACACGCAGGACACCTGACACCAGGGCCCGGGGACCTTGGGAATGAAGCAAGGGTTGAGCCAGCACCCTGCACCAGTATCTTGGAAATGCTCTTGAAATGGCGGGGCTGAGTTCCAGAGCCCCAAGGTCAAGGTCAAAAAGGGCAGTTCAGCTCCAGCTGAGCCTACTGAAAACCCAGATACAGTCCTTTCCTAAGGAAAAAGCCTTGACCTTGAAGTTGGTGACCTGGGCACCAGGCACCATTCTGTCCCTAATTTGATGTCCCGCTCATCTTTCTGAGCCTCAATTCAGTTATTTGCACAGCAAGGGGACTGGATCCAATGGTCCCTGCATCCAGCCATGGTGACAGTCCCTCTGACTTCCTCTAGACTCTCACCATTGAAGGAATCCTGTAAGCTCTGCCTGGGAATCCGGTAGTGTTGGGGGGTGTGGAGACCTCGGGCTCGCACGATCCTGCCCCAGATGTAGAGCCAAGTGGCTGTGGGAGCAGAGGAATCAGCCTGGAGAAAGGAAGGCTTGCCAGAGGGTGTCCCTTTCTCTGTGTCTGGAATGCCAGCAGCAGGTGGCCTCCCTGGGGACCCCGTGCTGTGGAGGCCAACGGGGGTCTGTGTAAGACTGGTGAGTGGGTGGCCCCAGGTCAGAGCTCAGGTGGCTGTGCCTGCAGCCTACCCGTTGGCAAGAAGCCCTCCAGGACAGGACGGGGCAGGGCCAAGGGGGCGGGGGCGGAGTCAGGGCTCTGCCCAGGTCAGTGACAAATGCTCCTTCCAACAGCTTCTGGTTTTCGCTGAGCGTGAGGGACTGGGACCTCCACTGTGTGCACGCTTGACTGTGAGACAGAGTAAGTACAGGCATTGAAGACGGACAGGGGGCCCACGGGCTTGAGGGCATGGGGCTTGATAGGATACTGGGGTTCTGGGATTTGAGAGGCTTCGAAGCTTTGGGGCAGCGCCAGAGTGACCAGGAAAACTTCCCGCGGGGGTGGGGAGAGAGCCAGGGCCTCAGAGGCCGCAGAGTCCACCCTCTGCCCCAGAACTGTGAACTTGGGCACACACTACATTGGCAGCACCTTGGTGTCCTTTTAGGTAAGATGCGAATTATTACACCTTCCCCACAGTGGCTGTGAAGATTCGGTATGTGGTAGCTCTCGCCCAGGAGGGATTTTGATCCCTGCGGCACATCTGGCAACATCTGGAGACATTTGTAGTGGGCACAGCTGGGGACAGAGTTGCACTGGCGTCTAGTGGGTAGAGGTCAGGGATGCCCCTAAATCGCTGACAAGGCACAGGAGAGCCCCCATGACAAAGAACAGCTCCGAGGTGGAGAAACCCCGAGACAAGGTAGAGGGGACAGAGTCTGGTCCACAGGCGGTGCTCCTCTGTCTGGCTTTCGGCACCTGCCATCTCGGACCTTTAGAAATCAGGAGAAACGACGGAACAGCTCTGTTTCCCTGAGTCAGGGCTGCCCCGGCTGGAGCTGCCACCTACAGGGGTCTCAGGGGCTGCTCGAGCTCCGGATGCTGTGTGGCGATTTGTTAAATAGGCGAAACTTGGACATAAAATAAGTATACTTTTCGGTTTTTCTAAGGAGAGGGGCAGTTGCTGCCCAGCGTCCTTGGTCACGGATCAAGAAGCATGAAGGATAAGGCGGTGGGCAGAGGGGGCCGGGAGGCGATGGGTTCGTTTGTGCTGGTGGTAGTTTCACGGGTGTACATGGCCCAGGGCTTTTTGTATGTCACTCGTATCTCAAGAAATGAGTTTTTAGGAAGGAAAAGGGAAATGGAAGCCGAATAGCAGAGGAGAGTTGTTCCAAGCCACCTGGCAAGTTAGCCCTGGGTGCAGGAGGGCTTCGCGTCCAGCACAGGTTCTAAAGCCTCTGAGCCATAGAGAAGGACTTCATTCATTCATTCATTCATTCATTCATTCATTCTTCCAAAAAGGGGTCTGAGCACCAGCCCTTGGCTGCAAACCTCACAGCAAGAGCCTTTTCGGTTGCTTTTCGGTTGCTCTCTGCTAGGAGCTCGTGCTCTAGTTGGGAACAGAGGCCGGGAGGCAGGAAGGCACCTGCAAATGCACGTGGGACCCGGGCTTCCATCACTGTGGGGGCTCAGGGGCCATCCTAGAGAATAACAATGCACGGGGAGGGGCCGGGCAGGGGCAAGGCATGACAACAGCGAGGAGGAGCAGACAGGTCTCCTTAGGCACACACCTCCCACAGCTGAGCTCCAAGTTGACCTGGTAGGACTTTGGGACCTAGCATTCGGAATAAGTGCAGCAGTTTTGGAGTCCATGGATGGTGGGGATTAGTGGGAGGACTTCCTCAGCGCCTGCCCAGGCCCTGCCCTGCCCAGCCCGGCCGGCTCAAGTCACTCTGGCCTGGGGTGCCAGATGCGCTGGATCCATCTGCTCTTCTCCCTCGGACATGCGGGGACCTCTCTGCAGAAACACTGGCATCGGGGGGCCCAGGAGAGGGCCAACGAGGCCAGGCTCCACTCTCCTGATTGAGAGCCCATCTCCCAGGGGCCAGGCTCCCAGGGCCTGGAGCAGACTCGCCCCAGCTCACAGTTGGCACAAAACTCTGTCAAAGCTGTGTCTTTCCGCCGGAGGCCTAGTAATATGATGACTGGCACAGTCCGGGTTTGAAACTGGGAAGCCTAAAACCAGCACCCTCATGCCTCCACTCTCTCGGACCCCCTATTTCCTCCTCTGTACAATGATGGTGAAGATACCAGCTCCGTGTTGCTGTGGAGGAGCATAAATGAGCTTGGGCGAGACCTGGGGATACTCACGAGGACCTAGCTACAGGGGAGAGGGAACAAGGTATCTGTCTCAGAACCGTGAAAGGAAGAACGAGGCAGTGTGTACACCAGTCACAGGAATCTGGATTTTAATCCCGGCTCCATCACTCACTGGCTGAGACAAGCTATATACCATTTTGCTCAGCCTCAGTTTACCCATCCGCAAAATGGTCTCAATGATGTTTCTTCCTTTGATGGGTAGATGCAGTAATATTTGTAGAGTATTGAAGAGGTTGTTAATGAACACTGTTTTGGGTTTCTTTTTTTTTAAGATTTTATTTGTTTATTCACGAGAGACACAGAGAGAGGCAGAGACACGGGCAGAGGGGGAAGCAGGCTCCCTGCGGGGAGCCTGAGCCTGATGCAAGAGTTGATCTCAGGACCCCAGGATCACACCCTGAGCTGAAGGCAGGGGCTCAACCACTGAGCCACCCAGGCGTCCTCAAACACTGGTTTTAGTAAGAGAGAGAGAGTGAGCCCAAGTGGAGAGTTCTAGGTCCCAAACCTGCAGCCCAGGGGAGAGGGCATGAGGCTGGGGCCGCCTCCAAGGAGACCCCGGTATCTGGGGAGACTCGGTGGGTGCTGAGAAAGTGGCTCTGGCCCACCAGACCTCTGGTGCTTGGTGGGGGGCAAAGGGGCAGTGGTGGGGAGAATTGTTTATGAACAAGCTGAGGCCTGCAGAGAGGAAGGAACTGGCTCAAGGCCACCGGGCCAGCTGAAGGCACAGGAGGCCAGAACTCTCTCTCCTGCCTGCGGCAACTGCCTCTGGGCTCCATCCAAGCAGGAACCTCCCTCGGTGTCTGCAACTATTCTCTGAAAGCATTTCTTTTGAGGCAATTATCAGCTCGGTGTTAATCTGTGATAATAAGGGAGCGGAGGTTGAGCTGAAGTGTTTGCTCCGCAGCATCCTGCTACATTGACGGCTCTAACACTTTGCAGGAGGGACCATACTGTGCTGTAAAATTGGCTAGTTTAAAGGACACAGAGATTAAACCACCCACCCACATCCTCTAAAGACTGACACCCAGGGTGCAAACAGAAAGGGGGTGTCAACCTGGGAAGCCCAGACCCTGTGGCTTAATTATCTGCAGATGAGCAGCTATAGTGCTGGCTGCTGAGGCTGGGGATCCAGAGACTGGAGGCGGTGGCACAGAAGGAGGGCCCGGGAGCTGGGGAAGCCAAATGGCCTGGCGGTGTAGAGCACGGGCTGTGAGCATCGGAACTGAGCTTTGCTGGGACGCCTGGGTGGCTCAGCGGTTGAGCATCTGCCTTTGGCCTAGAGTGTGGTCCCGGGGTCCCGGGATCGAGTCCCGCATTGGGCTCCCTGCATGGAGCCTGCTTCTCCCTCTGCCTGTGTCTCTGCCCCTCTCTCTGTATCTCTTATGAATAGATAAATAAAATCTTAAAAAAAAAAAAAGGAACTGAGCTTTGCCGCCATCGGCCAGGGACTCGGCCTGTCTGAGCGTCAGGTGACCCCTCTGAACGGCGCTAATAGCAGAACCCGCCTCTGAAGGTGGGTGTGAGGCCGAGGGAGGGCAGATAGGAGGAGACAGCGCAGCACCCAACAGCAGGCCCGTGACTGCTGAGGCTGCAGTATTTGATTCTGGGTGGCCGGAGCTTCTGCAAACAGAATGTTCTAAATGAGCCTCCTTTGTGAGCTCAGGTGCGATCTAAACGCCAGGGTTGGTGAGCGTTCCCTGCTCAGGTCACTTGATTTTGCTCAAACTCAGGACTGCAGCCGGGTCAGCCTGACTCCCAAGGTCACTGGCCCCTCTCCCCCTGCCCCCCCACAGTGGGGCACTTGTATGCAATGCCCATTGCAGCTGTTTGGGGCCTTTGGGTTTGGGGTTTGTGTGGGTCATGTGACTCTGGCAGGACCCTGAGGCTGGGGACTTGATGACACTGTGTCCTTGGAGGAAGAAGACCCAGCTGGAGGGAGATCTCACCCTCTAGGGCTTTTCTCAGCACACAGGCCACTAGGCCCACACGAGAGCAAGTGTGCAGTGAAAGAATGTACCCCACAGCACAGCTGAGGAACCGGCGACCTCGGTGGGGCTTTGACTGGAAGCTGCCACAGCCACGGCTGACACTTCCACTGCAACAGGTGTGAGCCTTGACCTGTGTCGACTCCTTAAAGCCCCCAGTCAGCACCTGGGGACAGGTAGTGGAGTCACCTCCGCTGCACAGATTGGGGTGGGGGGGTGGTCAGTGGCTCAGGGCATGACCGACTTACCCCAAGCCACACTCATGGGAAGTACTGGGGCTGAGCTTTGAACTCAGGAGGCCGGGCTGCCGAGTCTGGGCTGGTCACGGGGGACCATGGACATGGGGGACTTTGGAAGGCCTGGGCCCAGGAAGGTTTTCTGGTTGGAGAGGAAGGGTCTAGGCAGATGGACCAGGAGAGGAGGGAGGAGGCAGGGGCTGAGGACCTCCCAGGGCCCACCTAGGAGGCCTCCTTCTCTGGGGGACAGAAGGAAGAAGACATGTCTTGGCTCAGGGTTGCAGTAACAAAGCAGCACACAAGAGGAAATGGGTCTGGAAGGGCTGATTCCTCCCGAGGCCTGTCGCCTGGACCCGCAGATGCTGGCCCCGTCCCTGTGTCCTCATGTGGACGCCTGTGTGTGTCTGGGTCCTCACCTCTTCTCACAAGGCCTGCCCATACAACCTTGTTTTGACTTCATCACTTCTTTAAAGACCCTTCCTCCCAATACGGTCACATTCTGAGGTGCGAGGTGTTAGGACTTCATTGTAGGAATGTGGGGGACACAGTTCAGCCACCACAGAGTAGGAGGGAAGTCGAGATGCTCACAATCAGAGCGTAGAATTTTCTCATGGGGTTGGGAGTGGGGAGGTGCCTCTGATGAGGAGCAAGGATGGCCCCCGGGTCCTTGCACAGCCCCGCTTCCCGCCCCAGGGGGTGGGTGGGAAGAAGGAGAAAAGAACTAATTGGCATCCACGTGTTCCCCAGCACATCTCTGGAGCCTGGCACCCTGCCGGCCATGGGGGAGATGCTCAATATGTATTTGCTGAGTGAACGAGGATAAATCCAGCAGTGTCGAGGGGCCCGTGGTGGGGGAGTGGTAATTGGTCTGAGTTCACAGAAGGACCACTGGGCCTTGCAAACGCTGCCTCCAGGGATTGAAGTGACAGTCACAGGCCACCTTGGAAGCAGGCTTCTCATTGCCTGGGAACCTCAGAGATGCTGATGAGGCAGAGAGAAGAGAGCCATGCACTCTCACGTCCCACCCCCTGTAGCACGAACCCTGATACGGACGAGAGGATTCTTGCTCTGGTGGCCAGCCCCCACTTCTGCTCTGCGAACTCTGCTTTCTCCTTCCTCTCCCGACCTTTAGGTGCTCACGTCCCCCAAGTCTCTGTCCTCGAGCCTCCACGGCTCTCCTTACCCCGCTCTCCCAACTGCACAGGCTCATTATCTCCCTTAGATGCTGCATGCTGGGTGGTCACAAGCCTGGGACACCGGCCCTACATACCCAGTCCCCTCTCTGAGGAGGTGCCCCCGCTGTGCACCCTCCCTGAGGACACCTCCCCACTGTCCTTTCAGAGCGAGGAGCAGCCACCATGCAGCTCTGCCTCCTTCTGTGCCTGATGCTCTTCAGCTCGCCGGGCACCAGCCTACACCGCCACCGCCCCCGGGAGACGAAGAAGAGGGTCAAGGAGCCGCCTGTGGCCAGCACGGTGGCCCCCGCCAGCAGGGACTTCGCCTTCGACCTCTACAGGGCCTTGGCTACGGCTGCCCCTGATCAGAATATCTTCTTCTCCCCTCTGAGCATCTCCACGACCCTGGCCATGCTGTCCCTGGGGGCTGGATCGTCCACAAAGGTGCAGATCCTAGAAGGCCTGGGCCTCCATCCCCAGGAGGGCTTGGAGGAGGCGCTGCACCGCAGGATCCACCAGCTGCTGTGGGACTTCGCCCAGCCCAGGGAGGACATCCAGCTGAGCCTCGGCAACGCCCTGTTCATCAGCCCCACCGTGCGTCTCCAGGACACCTTCCTCCAGGCCGTGAAGATGCTGTACCTGGCAGACACTTTCCCCACCAACTTTGGGGACCCTGCAGGGGCCCAGAAGCAGATCAACGATTACGTGGCGAAGCAAACCAAAGGCAAGATCGTGGACTTGGCTAAGGACCTGGATAGCACTGAGGCCATGGTGATGGTGAATTACATTTTCTTTAAAGGTAAGACCCCGGTGCTCTGGGCCGAATGCTCTCCTTTCCTCTGCTTTTGTCAAAACGGCCCCCAAGTCCCACACCCATAAAGGAGAGAGAGTAGAGTTAGTCCCTTCTGGTGCCTTGTTGACAGAGTGAGGCCAACAATCAGCAGAGGGTAGGTCAGGCATCTTCCTATGGTATAAGGGGGGGTCAGTGACCCCAGCTGCTGTCCCCCCTCCACCTGCTACCCTGGGAAGAGCTGGCTCTTGTTCATGGCCCTTGGGACCCAACTTCCACCACGAGATTGCCATGGACCACCGTACAGCCACTCAGGAAAGGATTGTGAGTCTTAGAGGGGCCTTGGAGGGCTTCCCCCTGCCCCAACATCCTTGCCCCCATGCCCTCCGAGGGGCTAGGCTCTTCTTTCAGCAGAGAAATCCCTCGACAAGCACCTGGCCTCAGGAGAGTCTCCCCCCGCCCACAACAGCTGATCCCCCAGCTCCATCTCCCTTACGTTTCTGGTGGATACCCCTACTCATCTCCACTCTCATGTCTGCTTCTCCTTCTCGATGCAGAGCCCCTTTGGTGCCCCCATATGGGGCCTGGCTGAGGATGTGGAGGCAGGAGTAGATAAAGAGGGGGACAGGGAGAGAGGAAAGAGGGAAACAGCTTGTTAACTGCCTCCCCCTTCCTAGGAGCACAGATGGCGAGCATCCAGCTTGGAGTCCGAGTTTTCATGTCTCCCCCCCACCCCCCATGCAGGACTCTCTCTCTCTGACACCAGGCTGCAGGGGACTACTGTGACAGAAGCTATGTGGCGTCCTGGGGTGGGCTCCGTATCTTACATCTACTAAGAAGATGCAGAGAACTATCTGTATCTCGTTGATGCAGAAGAGCTGGAGGGATCAGACACAGCAGGAAGCATAAGTGAGGGCTTCTCAGTAGGAAAAGTCCTGTATGTCCAGGAACCTTACAAACTCTCTCCCCCAAACTGAGATCAAAATCCAAAAATGGGAAAAGAGTGAAAAACAGAATAACTCCCCAAGGTGTAGTGTGGCTTTGTCAGCCGTCATTACTGCGGACCTTCTTCTAGAAGATATTTGACCTTGAGTAACCCCAGAGATCAAACAAACAACTTTGGCAGTTAAGGGCCTCCAAAGACATGAAAACCATCCCCTTTGCTTTGCACACGTGGAAGGAAAACCCCATAGAAAGTTCAGGCACGTCCCTGAAGTTATAAAAAGGCTCGCCTTTCTAGTCCAAGGGTTGCGGGATCCCCGCCACTGAGGAGGAGACTGCGCAAGGGGGGATGAGCTCTGTTTGGTGGGTTTACTGTCTCGACACCGTTCATCTGCAGCTCGGACTTTCTAACTCCTTTTCCATTTTGATATTTAGCTAAGTGGGAGACAGGCTTCAACCACAAAAGCACCCGCAAGCAGGACTTCCATGTGACCTCGGAGATGGTGGTTCAGGTGCCCATGATGAAACAGGAAGACCATTATTACTACTACGTGGACCGGAACCTCTCCTGCAGGGTGGTGGGTGTCCCCTACCGAGGGAACGCCACCGCTCTGTTCGTTCTCCCTGGTGAGGGCCAGATGGGACAGCTGGAGAATGGAATGAGTGAGAAAACACTGAAGAAGTGGCTCAAGATGTTCACAAAGAGGTATTCCACAGGCGACGTGAGGCCAGGCTGGCCCTGCACACTGCCAGGGAGACACAGCAGTGGTGGGAAGGTCTCACCCAGCCCAGGAGCTGCCTCCCAACCTGGAGGCATCGAGTGAGGGCCCAGCCCCCGGGGCCTGAGCGCCCACTTTCCTAATGGGGCCGTCAGAGTGTGTGGGGACCCATGGGGACAGATCCCATGGTCCAAGTCCAGAGTTGGGTGGGCTCTAGGCAAGGGGTTGGAGGACCATTATGAAACTGAGGGCAGGTAGCTGGCATATGAGTTCAGCCAGCCGATGAAAGTTCCTATTCTCTTTCCAGGCAGCTTGAGCTCTATCTTCCCAAGTTCTCCATTGAGGGCTCCTACCAGCTGGACAAAGTTCTCCCTACGCTGGGCATCAAAGATGTCTTTACCTCCCACGCTGACCTGACTGGCATGACCAACGACACTAATATCCAGGTGTCTGAGGTGAGCTCAGAAGATTTCTGTTCTATTTTGCTCTATTCTATTCTATTCTATTCTATTCTAATTTATTCTGCTCCGCTCCTTTCATTCCATTCCACCTTCTAAATTTACTCTCCCTCTTTCTCTCTCTCTCCTCTTTTCCTTCAAGAAACAAAGATATCACTTTGCACCTCATCCTATGTGCAATGGGAAGCCATATCCAGCACCGCGTCTTAGAAGGAGCTCTCAAGAAGCAATCAAAACTAAGACTTAGGTGCTAGCTCCTTCACTCACTAGCTGTGTGACACTTACTTGACCTCTCTGAGCCTCCTTTCTCTCTATAAAATTGGAGGGTCACATCCTTGCTTCAAGATTCCATGAAAATTCAAGGGAAGGCACAGATCCCAGTGCACAGTAGTGGCACGACTACCTGTCATTTGCTACCTGCTTGGTGGCATGGTTGCACAGAGAGTTGGACAGTGATGGCAGAAGCTTCACCGTCTCCAGTGATGGCATCTCCCAGCCCCTGATGGTTTGGTGACATCTGATCTTTCCTTTGCAGATGGTGCACAAGGCTATGGTGGAGGTGGACGAGTCGGGGACTCAAGCGGCTGCAGCCACAGAAGCAATCTTCATGTTCAAGTCAGCCCCAATGAGGCCTCATAAGATCATGTTCAACAGGCCCTTTATGATGCTCATTGTGGAGAATGCCACGAACATCCTCTTCCTTGGCAAAGTGACCCATCCCTGAGGTGGGTGTTTCTCCTGAAAGGCCACAGGCCTCCATAGTGGAAGTCCCTACTGGGAGCTCGTGATTGACACAGGTTTTGTTGACTAATGAAGCATTTACAAGTAATAATAATCATAGTATTGATATACTAACGATGGCTTCTTTTCACACAACTGCAAGATGTGGCCACCTTGAGGAACCTTTGAGAGCACTTGGTCTGGCCCTCACTCTTCATCAGTGGAGTCTAGCATCGAGGCCCAGAGAGGTTGGTTGACTTGCCCAAGGACACACAGCATGTTAGCAGTAGAGAGAGGCCCAGAATCCAGGCCTCTGATGCCCAGCCCAGTGCCACTGAGCTCTGTAGGAGGATTGTTCTGGCAAGCATTTCTACCAAAAAATGTAGTTCTAAGCTGAGGCCTTCTCTTGCCAGCAATACCAGCCATCCATTCATCATGGTTTAGAAAAAAACAAGGAATGGGGCTTCTGTCCCAGCTAACCAGCTGTGGGGCATTGGGGTGATCCTATTCCTCTCTGGACCTCAATTTCCCCCATGCATCCAAGGAAAGATCAGGTGAAAGGTTGACATCATATAAAGAAGCGGGGGTGTTCCCTGCCCATCACCATAGATTTTAACACATTCCAGTGCTCCTTGTCCTAGAAGAAAAGCAAGTGGGCACCAGGGTGGAAAGGGCCCATCACATCATCGAACTATCCTGAGGCTTCATTACAACCTCCTGGCGTGGCTAGGGGCAGGAGAATAGAGACCTGTTGCAAACACTAGAGTATCAGTTGAAGACATTGATGACTAACCACGAATTTTAGCATCAACAAGAGTAATAAAGCATTTTGCAAACACTGAGTGTCATTGTCCTTACGGAGGTAATGCTGGGAACGGTCACATTAATAGGTTACCGTGTACCAGGCCTTGTGCCACGTGTTCACCTGGATGGTTGCCTTTATCTGCTGTGAGGCAGGTAGCGCTATTATCCCCATTTTACAGATAGGGGAGGCAAGGCTTGGAGAGAGCAGGCTACTTCTCCAGTCACACAAGGGTGGAGGCAGGAATTGCCCCAGGGAGTGCAGCCCCCAGACCCACATTTTCAGTCTTGTGCTCTGCTGCAGGGAAGACATGATGGAGAACCAGAAGCCTGGTTCCAGATGCATCACTCCTCTGGGATGCAGGCAAGCTTACTCTCCCTCCTCTTTTATGAAAGCCCCTACAGACACTTCCTCGTCTAGCAAATGAATGGGATCGGACACTTTAAAGAATCAATGAATGAATGAATGAGTCCTTCACTCGAATTGTCCTCTAATTAGCCACCCCTTTAAATCTGAGTGCTTGCCCAGCCCACCCTGCATGGCCCTAGTGTGCTCCCAGGGAGGCTGTACCCACTGCCCTGATCCCAGAGTCTGCACTGTATTGCAAAAGGTCAGAACCTCAAGCCTTGGGCACACCTCAAAGTACTGAGCACCTACTTTGTGCCAGCCTTTGGGGACACTTTACACCTGTCATCTCCTGAATCCCTCGACAACCCCGCAGAGTATGTCCCTGTACCCATTTTACAGAGGGGATGTGAGGGTGTGTGCAGAGGCTGAGGGCAGTGAGAGGCTTAGGCCCTAGGACCCAGATGGCACCTGTGTTGACATATGGTTGGGCAGATGGCTGAGATGGAACCCGGACAGCTTGTCTGCATCTGAGCTTCCAGTTCAGGGACAGCATTTCAGGATTGGGCCTCCTCGTGGGCTCAGACCCACTCCCGTGTGCCTTTCCCTTGCGAAATGTCTCTCCTGCCTTGGCAGATATTTCTCTCACTGTTTGCCCAACCAGTCCAAGGTCAGAGGGAGGCCCTGCCTGTGTGATGTGTGTAAGACCAAGGTCCAGAGTCGTCTGAAGTTCACTGGGCACATGGTCACACAAGAGCTACCATGTATGAGGTCGGGATGGGCTCCAGGGTGGCTGCATGTCACACACTGAAGCTCCCGGCTGGGTGTCATGGCAGGCCTCATCACTCAACTGTCACACGATCCTGGGATGAACGCAATGGTATAGCATGGGGGGGTGGGGGGTGGAGAGAGAGAGAAAGAGGTCAGGAAAACCTTCTTGGAAGAGGTGATATTGAACTGGTCTTGAGTAAATAAGCTTTCACCAGACAGCAGGTTTGGGAACAGGGGAGAGACTCCAGCAGAGAGAAGGGCCGGAGGATGATGTTGAGTAAGCTGCAATGTTTGGAAACCACGGAGACTTCATTCCAGGCCAGGATAGGGTGTGTGAAGGAGAGTAGTGAGGATAAGGTGCCCGCACAACCATCTGGGACGGGGACCTTGAACAAGAAGCTGGTGTTACTCTGTTCTATTTCTTCCTGATTTTAGAATGGCTTGGTCATCCGCATCACACCCTGAGCCCTCCCTGGACCCCTCGCATCCCTCATTCTCACACGGGCACATGAGCAGACACCTCCACTCAGCCCTATAGGGGGCACTTGCACCCATGTGCACCTGCTCCTCCAGTGGCCCTTTCTCCAATTGACCTCGTCCATCCTGTCCATTAAAAAGGCAGCTTAACAACAGAAACTGTGTTATTGCACAGTTCTGGAAGCTGGAGTCTGAGACCCAGGTGTTAGGCTGGTTCCTCCTGAGGCCCTTCTCCTTGGCTGGGCTCACAGGTGGCCTCCTCTCTTTGTGCCTTCAAATGGTCATCTCCTGGCATTCTAACCTCCTCTTCTGTCTCCCAGCCTCCCCAGGTCTGATTGGACCAGAGCCCACCCTATGGGCCTCATTTTAACTTAATCACCTCTTTAAAGGCCATGTCTTCTAATACAGCCTCATCCTGAGGTTCTGGGGGTCAGGGCTTCAACAAATGAATTTGGGGGCAGGGGACACAATTTAGTTCAATAGAGTCACCTCCATTTGAATTTCTGCTGCTATTGTCAAGCCTCGTCTTGTTCTTGGGAACCCACTTTCATTTCTCTCTCTGATCATATGGATACTCAGGACCTCCCCTTGTGAACCCACTGCCACCAGAATGGCAGAGGACAATGCTAGGGCTGAGAAGTCCTGCCCCCACCTCTTCTGCGGAGACCCAGGCCAGAAAAACGACCTGGGACTCCAAGAGGAAACACTTCACACCCCAATGAGCAGCCATGCCCAGCCCACTCTTGTTTATTTAGCTCTTTTACCCAAAGGCCATTGTTTGGGGGCACTTACAGAGCCTCAGACATGGAAGTCATACAAGGTACAAGTGCAAGCCCAGCAGACATGGACTCTGGCCACAACCAGCTAATCAAGCAGATAAACATGGGGGTACAAACTGTGGTGAAGGTAATTCATTCATCTGCAGATATTTATTGAATGCCCACTGCTTATCTGGAACCGTCCTGGGTATTGGAAATAAATGAAGAAAACCACAAAAATCCCTGCCCCAGTGGAGCGACATTCTTGCATGGAGAGACAATAAAATTTAAAAAAAAATAACGAGGAATAAAATAGAAAAGTAGAGTATGACATATGCCCATTGGTGACAAGTGCTATGGCACGTGAGCTTGACTTGGCACCTTGTTTCTCCAAACAGAGCCCAAGGAGAGAAGGATGCTAAGTGGCGCCCACTGCCTTGACTAAGTGGTCCAAACCCTAACCCCCCGGGGTGATGGTGTAGGAGATGGGGCCCTTGGGAGGTGATTAGGTCATGAGGGTGGAGACTCCATCAATGGGATTCGTGCCCGTATAAAAGACACTGCAGACAGCTCCCTGGCTCCTTCCCATGGCAGGGCACAACCAGAAGTCCATGACCAGAAAGGGCTCTCATCCCACCACGCTGGCTCTGATCTCGAACTTCCAGCCTCTGGAACGGTGAGAAATACATTTCTGCTGTCCAGGAGGTGCCCGTCTGCGGTGTCCCCAGACACCTGGGAGCTGTCACGGCCCGGGCGAAACAGAGGAGACATGGGAATTAAGTGTAATGTGGTTTCCTGATTGGGATCCGGGAAGCGAAGAAGGACAGTAGGGGAAAAACTGTTAAGACACAAATGAGTCTGCACCATACTGACGTTCACGTCTTGGTTTTTGATAAATACGCCGTGGTGACAAAAGATGTTTGTGTCACAGGAACTCTCTGCACTGTTTTTACTACTTTTCCGAGTATCTTGAGTTATTTCAAAACAAAAAGTTGTTTTCTTTAAAAAAAAAATGTTAAGGAAAGAGAAGAGAAAAAGCAGAGGAGAGGAGAGGAATGGGATTGGTTTGTAAAGGCAGAAGCTAGAGGCCAGTGAAGGGAGAAAGTGGGGTGCCCAGAGCGACAGCTGGGGAGACCCTCTACCCCGGGAGCCGGGGGTCCAGTGGGGGCTCTGAGGTGGTGGCGTTGAAGCTGAGATCTGAAGGACAAGCCGGACTGAACCGGGCAAAGATTATGGGCAAAGACCCAGACGGGGGAGACTGTCTTGCTCTAGGAATTGAAAGAGGACACACGTGGCTGGAGCCCGGAGTCCTGCTCATCACGGTGTCCCTGTGCAGGTGCTGGCGCAGGGAGTGACAGCAGTAATACTAGGTCACACTCAGGTGCCACCTGCTGCATGCGTGGCACTGCCCTGCATCCCCTGCATGTATATCTCAATTCACAAAGTGTCAGAGAGGCCCCTCCTGCAAGGTAATGGGGCTGGTGAGCAAGTGCTATCGGTGTCCTCCTCCAGCCACACCCGTGAACGGACCATCTGCCACCTTTCCACAAGGAATGAGGTAGGAGGAAAGTGGCCCCAAGGTGACTGTGTCCTTTGACCATCTGGGACATCCAGCGTGAGTCCATACACCACTCCTGATGGTAGTTTTCCATGAAGACATACAGAGCACAGATAACGAAACATTTCCTACATAGGTGCACGCTGCTGCTCACACGTATGTGCACACACACCCAGCCTGCTGGAGAGCAGTGGCTGCCCGGCAGCTAATCCAACTACAGTTTCCATTGTACTAAGATCTGAGCATTTGCTGCACATGCCTGGGAGCGAGGGGTCCCCCAGAGTCTTCCCTCTGAGCCCCTCCATCTCCCTCAGCATCCCAGAGAGGCTGCCATGAGCCCCCCGTGGATTTGATCAAGTCTCTGTTCTTTCACAAATAACAAGGTCCTTGGCCTGGGTGGAGGCAGGAGCAGGAAGGTGAGTCTGGTGGGTGGGGGTGGGATGGGTGAAGGAATACCAGAGGTGGGCTGAGATGTGGGACCTGAGCTTCTGCTCCTGGATGCTCCTGGATGCGCTAAGTGAGGTGCTCATGAGCCAACACACGTGTCCCTTCATCCCTTGTGCGGTGGGAATGATCATGATGATGCCCTTTCACCAGGCTGGGAGCAAATCGGGCAAAGGGAAGAAGCTTTGACCCTACAGCAGCGTTTCTCAAACGTAACTTGAGGAGCTTGTTAAAAATTCTTATTCAGGGTCCTTCCTACCCTAGGAACTGTAATGTTTGAGATGAGGTCTTTAACAGGCCCTGCTCAGATTCAGATGCACACGCAGCGTTTGTGTCTCCACTTCTCGGGGTGCGTGACAACACAGGGCTATCCTACTAGGCCCAGGCCCCAGGCACTCCTATGTCCCCCCATCTCCCCACCACCACCACTCCGGCGCAGCTGCCACCCACCTAGACTCAGAGCCTGAAGACCCTCGTCCTCCAGGGCCTGATGCCCCTGGACACTCTTTGCTTTTAGGTATTTTTCCAGCTAATTCTTTCAGGGCAGCAGCCAGGTAACAAATACATAAAACCCAGGTGCATCTTGGAGCTCATGGCCACTCTGACAGCTCAGAGAGTGCTTCCTCGGGTCTCTGCTCAGAGGTCCCTGCCCGGGTAGCCGTCCTGACTCCCCCAACCCGGCCCTGGGGTCCCAGTTCCCCATGCCTTCCTCTAATACTTTCCGCACCAGAGTTAACATCTTTCTACGTGTCTGTGTCTCTCAAGGACCATGAAGTCCCCGAGGGCCCGAAGTGGTCTCTACTCCCCAGTACCTGGCACGGGGCTTGGCCCAAAGTGGACTCTCATTGGGTGCATGAACTAGGAGATGGCCAGCTGGCTGCAGAGGACTCTTGCTTCTGCAAGTCCTCAGGTCACTGCCTGAGACTTCTCTATTCCTTGGGTGGGACCCCCACCGCACACCCTGCAGGTGGGGTTGCTGATAACCTATAGGACACCCAACTAAGAACTCCAGGTGATAAATCACTTTTTAGGAGAAGTACGCCCCAGGCCTAGTGAGGCACGTTTGCTCGCTGACTCAGGCAGCTCTATGTGTAGGGAGCAAGGATGAGCGAGAAGGGCGTCCCCACTGGCCAGAAGCCAACAGTCTCACTGCAGAGATTGGGGAAGTGACAGTCACCTGGACAGCGGGGGAAGCAGAGTGGGGACACATCTGGGCTAGTCAGAGGAGGGGCGGTTCTGCCAGGAAGGACCCCGGGAGGCCTCCTGTCACATGATGTGCAGCCCAAAGTGTAACAAAGGTGTTGACTCACCGATGATTGCATCAAACTGAAGCCTGAGACAGAACGTCCTGGGAGGTTTCCTTGTTTGTAAAGGAATTTGAAAGCCTCCCTTCTCCTGGTACAAGTGGGGGGCCGTGGGATCTGCAGGGACAGCTCGGCTCTGGGGAGTGCCCTTCGGACCCCTGCGGTCTGGCGTCCCAGCTGCAGTTCTGGTGTCACTGTGGCAGGGAGCGTGGACCACAGAGATGGACAGTAGGGAGCGGGTGTCCACGATGTGGAGAAGGGACACCCCCACCCCATGTAGAAGAGGGGCAGGGGGACGGCCCCAGGTCCTGGCTGTGCTGGGGAGCAGAGGCAGCATTCACTGGGAGGCGGGAAGACTGCAGGGAGCAGGGAATGGCGGGGGGGTTCAATTTAGGGTCGGATCCTTTGAGAGAGGAGAGAGGTCACTAAGGAGAGACGCCAAAAGGAGGCGCTGGGGTCCACATTCTGCTCACCAGAAACCTCTGAAACTTGGAAAGAGCCACATGACCCCGGGTGAGACATGGGAGCTGATGGATGAGATGGAAGCGTGGCAGGTGGACACCACCCTGCGGGGGGAGTGGCAAGGAGGCCGGGGGAGACCCGAGGCCTGGGAGAGGCTCTGAGGTGGGGGAGCCCACCGAGGGGGCACAGGAGGGATCAGGGGCTGCAAAGGCCTCCCCTCACCCACACCCACGTTTACAAAGAGCTCCGCAGCCGGTGGCCACTTCACGTCCCTTGACCCTGACCTCAGAAACCCTGTCACAGCCGGGCCATAAGCCCCCTGGTGTTTTCTGGACCAATAGTCCCCACTCAAGCCAAGACAGTACAGGAATCGCAAGGCCACGGGCTCCCTGACGAGGCTCACAGAAACCCCAGAGGTGGAGAAGCGCTAAGGAGGAGATGTTAACCTGAGAGAGGGGGACAGGGGACCCCTTGCTTTGTTATTATGATGGTTACAAGTGCACCATGTTTGTCCTAAATATCCACCCTGATAGTGGCAAGAAATCTACCAAGTTCTGGGTCAGTTTCCTATATTTATTTTTTTAAGATATTTATTTATTTATTTATTTATTTATTTATTTATGAGAGACACAGAGAGAGGCAGAGACACAGGCAGAGGGAGAAGCAGGCTCCATGCAGGGAGCCTGACTCAGGACTCGATCCCACGACTCCAGGATCACACCCTGGGCCGAAGGCAGGTGCTAAACCACTGAGCCACCCGGGCTGCCCATAAAAGCCCTCAGTAGCCAGGCTGTCAGGACCCATCTCACTTTTGAGGGCTTTCTCTGCATCTTTGCTTAATAAATTTCTATCACTTTGCCCGTTGTCAGTGGTCCTCTAGAGTCATGTTTGACCCCTGTGAAATAAGAATCGAGCTCTCCCGTATCCGGGCCACGTACTTTGTATGAAGTTGACCTGCTTTCTTATATAATATTTAGGTTTCCCTGTTTGTTTTCTTCCCTGATCCTAAGAGCTCAGCGGGTAGAGGATGTGGCTCGGGGTTAAGCTACTGCTGTATAATAAATGACTCCAACAAAAGTCCACAGCTTAGAACAATAAATGTTTACAACCTCACCGTTTCTAGGGGTCAGGAATCCGGGAGAGGCTGAGCTGGGGGGTTCAGGATCAGGGTCCTTCCTGAGTTTATGGGGGCTGCTGTCTTCATAAAAGCGGATGGACAGGCTGAATGAGTAAGGGAATGAGTAAGGAGGTACCCCAGCCCCATCTGACGCAGGGGAAGAGTCTGCGGCTTAGGGTACGTAAGGGTGTCGGGGGTAAGTCGGGGACCGGGCTGCTCTAACTCCAAGTCAGGAATTCTCAGATGCACCTGTAACGGGAAACAAAAGTGGATGATGGCATCTGCTTCCTCCTCAAAGGGACCAGGCCGCGTTAACAGATGAGCAAGCAGAGGCGGGAAGTGTCCCTGTCCCACCAAGTCCTCCCGCAGGGACACCCGAGGGCACAGCCAGGGCGGTGCTGAGGGTTACTGGCCAGCGCACCTCCCATCCGCAGCCAGCACCTCCCCGGCCACACGAAACCAGGGGTTGGACTGTTGCCTCCTTTCTGCCTCCTAAGAATTCTTTAAGGAGCAATGATTGACAGAAAGAGGCTCAGAGAGGTGAGGTAACGAGACCAACATCACCCGGATGGCCGCTGGTGGCAGAGCCGCGACAAGGAAGGGGCCCGGCCCAGTGGGGCCCTTCCCAGGACCGCACTTCCCCAGCCTCCAGGAGGAAGCTCTCTGGGAGGAACTGGTGTTTGTCCCTCCCAGCCTCACCTGCCTCACCTGTTCTCTGGAGGTGGGACACCCCCCTACTTGGTGTCCTGCCATCCACCCCCTACCCCCCGGCGAGCCCCTAAAGTACATACACTCTCCCATTTGCGATAGGAGCCCCAGTGGGGACGCAACTCTTTTCCTAAGACTATCTATAGCCTGCCTGTGCCAAGTTGGCATTCAGGAATCACGGGTAACTACGGGAAGGCAGGGACGCCCGGGTGGCTCAGCGGTTGAGCGTCTGCCTTCGGCTCAGGGGGTGATGCCCAGTTCTGGGATCGAGTCCCACATCAGGCTCCTTGCAGGGAGTCCGCTTCTCTTTCTGCCTATGTCTCTGCCTCTCTCTCTGTTCTCTCATGAATAAATAAATAAAATATTTTTAAAAAAAACAGGAAGGCAATAACTATGGAAAATGATAGATCACAATGGTCAAGCTTGCAAGACCCAAGTCAACCCAGTCCCGACGGATTCCATATGTGGCTGCGGACAGTAAGAGTGACTGACCCACAGACGGAGCACCTGCCGGACCCCAGGTCCAGGGATCATCACTCTAGGTCTGACTCTTGCCTCTTCTCCTCTGAGGCAAGTGCAACAGCCACACCCAGACAGACCCCAAAAGCCAGTGCTGCTTCCAGCCTCAGCCTGTCTCTCTCTCTGCACTGAGCCTTAGCAGTAGGTTCCTGGAGACCGTGGCCCTGACCCCCGCAAAGTCAAGTTGAACCTTCCAGCCCTCCCTTGGGCTGTTCACCTGCATGCATTTCCAGTCCAAGAAACACGCCGTCTGCAGTCACAGGTAGAGCTGTCAACAGACAGGGACAGGGCTCCCATTTAGCTCCCATTCCACAAAAAGGAGGCAGCCTTCCCGACACAGAGCTATAGACAAGCAACACCTTATAAAATTAGTGATCCCAACAGCTGTAGAAGAATTATACTCCTCAGGGGCGTGATGGGGTGGGGGGAGCTCAGTCAGTTAAGCGTCTGACTCTAGGCTTTGGCTCAGGCCATGATCTCTAGGTCGTGGGATTGAGCCCCATATTGGGCTCCAAGCTCAGTGCAGAGTCTGCTTCAGACTCTTTCTCTCTCTTCCTCCCCCTCTACCCCTACTCACTCTCTCTCTCAAATAAATAAATTAATCTTAAAAAAAATAATTATACTCCCAAGATACGCGTTTTCTTTCATATGTTCAAGGATGGAAATCCTTTTCCTTTTCTCTCTCTCTCTCTCTCTCTCTCTCTCTTTTGGAGGGGGGGGCATGGGAAGGTAGAAAGAGCCTGAACGTGGCATTGGAGCAGCAGCTCCACCACTTAACAGCTAAGGGCTCCTGGGCAAGTCGTAAGGTTAGATGTTAGAATTTTTCCTCTCCCCCCAAACCCACCACTCTGGAGTCTGGCACAGACCAAGCCTTGGTGACAACAACATAAGATGGAAAGGGGACAGAGATCTTTTTCAACATAATGATGTACCATATAAAGAGGTGCTAAGTCCCAAGATTGGTGGGCACTGGCCATCTAGTAGACATTCTGTCTCCAGACAATGCAGCACCCACCCGACCCCACCCAGAGGGCAGCCCAATGACACTGAGTGAATGAATGATGATCTCAGGTCTCAGGGAGAAGCAGAGGGCTTCCAGGACTAAGAGGCCATGAGGGCAAGAAAGAGAAGGAGAGAGAGAGAAGATTCCATTGGGGAAGGGCTCCCCTGCAATTCATTGGATGGAGTAAAAGGAGGAGGAAGGGAAGGGGTCAGAGGAGGAGGAGGAGGAGGAGGAGGAGGACCCAGCAATCAGACCCCAGGAATGGCAGAGCAACAAGGCAGAAGGAGCCTGGGATCCCAACAAAGGGGAGCCTCCATATCAGCCCACACCCACACCTAAATTTCCATGAGGGAGGAGTAAACATAGCCTTGTTTTAGCCACTATTTCTTTGGGAGTCTGTGTAATTTTTTTAAGATTGTATTTATTTATTTGACAGAGAGAGAGAGAGCACAAGTGGGGGAGCGACAGAGGGAGGAGAAGCAGACTCCCCGCTGAGCAGGGAGCAGGATGCGGGGCTCCATCCCAGGACCCTGGGATCGTGACCTGAGCCGAAGGCAGATGCTTAACCAACTGAGCCACCCAGGAGTCCCTGGGATTCTGTGTAACTTTAAAATATGTATTTGATTCTGAAAATACTTGGAACTTAAAAGGGCATTAAGTCACCATTGTAGAGAGGATGGGACCAGAATCCTCCTTAGTTACCCCAGTGCTTCCTGGACAACACGTACTGGGTAAGTACCCTAGGCCACAGCACCACATGGTCCTGTCCTCAGCGAGCTTACGCTCCATGTTATGTCACTTACCCTTCGTACCACCCTGGCAGGAAGATGTCTGTGTCCACATTGTAGAGACCAGGAGGTTAAGCCTGAGGGATTCCCAGTTGCTTGAGGCCACCAGCTGGCAAGGGTCCATCGAGGACTCGGGAAGCCACACCCTTACCGGTAATCCAGTGGTTTCCAAACTGTGCTCCATGGCACCCTCTAGTCTGTCAGAGGTTGTCATGGATGGAGGGTCGTGACATGAGGGGTCAAGGGGAAGGTGTTCTCAGGAGCCCAAGAAAGACCTGGCATGCAAGAGAGATCGGAGGAGACCTCGAGGTCACCACAGCTCTTAGAGGGAATCAAGAGTAGAAGGGCCCTGGGGTGAAGAGGAGGCCACCCAGGATGGATAGTGCCAGAGACCAGAGGCCCCCGACTGACACCCCCAACCTGGGAATGAGGGAGGGGTGCTTCAACATGCAAATCAATCTACAGGCAAATAGAGCATTGAATTTTAAAATATATCTGAGGGGAGGTGGGCGGGGGGTGGGGGTGAGTGGGTGATGGGCACTGAGGGGAGCACTTGATGGGATGAGCACTGGGTGTTATTCTAGATGTTGGCAAATTGAACACCAGTAAAAAATAAATTTATATAAATATATATATATATCTGAGTTTGTGTATGAAGATTCGCATCAAAGAAAGTGATTTTTAAAAGAAATCACAACAAAACGTCAGCTGGGGGGTGAGATTCGGGCAAGTACTTTCCAATGTCCTTCTGTATATTTTCTGGGTTTTCACATGTTCCTTAATGAATATTTCATAAACAAAAGATACAAATGAAAAGGGAAACTTGTTTTTTGGGTTTTCCTTTTTTTAAGAAACAAATGAAGGGCTGTCCTGGTAACTGGATTATTCCACTAGATCTAATGAATTCATGTTACCAGAAATGATCGCCCATTCCAGTCTAAAAACAGAACACTTGGGCGTCCCTGCCAACATTTCCCAAGCAAGGGGAGGAGTTCTTTGCACGGATAAATAGGTGTCAGCACCCGTGAAAATCCAGCACTCCGGGCAGGCGGTGGCTTTGGAATCCACTGAGTACGTCCAGCTGTAGAGGCAGGTAATCCAAGATGCAGTGGGTGCGTCCTGGGAGCAAAGGAACCCATCTTTCTAGGGTGGTTCTAGGCCTTGGCCTGGAGCCTGGGAGGCGGGAGGGAGCCAGGCGGAGGTGTGCCAGGGCGCCGGGGACAGTTCTGGGGCTGGCCCCGGAGGCCATGCCCTCTGAAGACAAGTCTTCCCCTCTGGGTCTGAGTTTTCACACCTGCAAAGGGGTGGACATACCACTAGGGCTTCTTTGACTGTTCCTGCCTCCAACACTTGTGGATTCTGACTTTAGCCAGCTGGGTGCCCCCATACGCAGGACCCTCCGGACCCCAACACACCTGAGGTGCCTCCCCTTGTCCGGCACCCGGCACAGCTCTCACTCCGTGGTGCAGACGGAATGTTGCAGGGGGTCCCTCCAGGCAGAGCACATGGGGTCTCCAAGGGGGCCTGGCGGGTGGCTCCTCTCCCCTCTCCCCTCTCCCCTCGCCCCACCGGGGGCCTTGGCCAGGGAGACAGGCCGGCAGTGTCTGTCCAGCAACTGCTCAGAAACAGAGCCAGCCTGCCAACTTGCCCAAACAGAGTTCTTTTTCTCCAGAAATAATTCAAAGCTGGTGGGGGGGTGCAGGTGGTGGGCAGGATGTTTAACTCGTCCAAGGAAATGGTTGCATTAGCCCAAGAGTAAACAGAGAGTTGAGGCAATTGAGCTACTGTTGCCCCTCAGCTGATCTGAAGGTGTCTCTAGTGGCTTCTTGATGGAAATCAGTTCAACTCTGTCCCTTGCCCCCTCCCCTTCCTCTACTTCCCCTCCCACACCTCCTCTCCCCTCCCCACCCCTGAAGCTCTGCTTTTCTCCTCTGAACTCTGGGCCTGAGTGGGCAGAGGCTGAAGGTAAGTAAATAATCATGTTGGCTGCAGTCCCTGGCTCTGACGGCTCCTGCCACAGCTCCGTCCCCTCTCCCTGTGGAATCACAGCTCTGGCGTGGCTGGGAGTTTCAGGGAAGGGGTGCCCTGTGGGAGGAGATAGGCCTCTGGAACCCTGTTAGGAGCCCGACACCTTCATGGTTTCTCGCCCGTGAGCTGCTCAGCATGTTGTACTGAGATGGGGATTGAGGCTCAGAGAGGTTCAGCCCCTTGCCTGTCACCACACAGCAAGGGCAAGCAGCCAAAATGAAATCCTAGCCCAGGTCTGGGCAGCCCCGAGGCCCACACTGCGTTCCCCCCACCGGGTAGCCAGGAGCCAGGCCAAGCGGTGTCCTGCCCCTGCTCCTCCCGCCGCTGGCTGTGTGACTGCGGGCGAGCCGCTTCATCTCTCGGTGCCCAGTTTGTCGCCAGCGGGGAAAATGACAACAATTACCTCCAGTGTGATGTGGTCTTGTATGTTGGGTGCCCGGGAGAGTGCCTTCCCCTGGAAAGTCGCAAGGCTAACAGAGGCAGAGACTGGAGCACAGGCCACACTGAGAGGGAGGGGGTGGCAGTGGGAGGCGCTCGGGGCACCATCGGGCTCCCCAACACTTAAAGGAGCTTTGCCTTCCAGAGCAGAGGACAGAGGGCATGTCACCCCTCTTGGCTCTGGGGCTCCTGGTGGCCGGGCTCTGTCCCACTGTCCACTGCCTCCCGGAGGGCATGCGTGACCCGGAGAACGTCACCCAGGAGGATCTACCCAATGAGACGTCTGAGAACAGCCTCCGATTAGCCTCCAGCAACACCGACTTCACCCTCAGCCTCTACAAGGAGCTGGCTTCGAAGAGCCCAGACAAGAATGTCATCTTCTCCCCGATGAGCATCTCCATTGCCTTGGCCTTCTTATCCCTGGGGGCCCAAGGCACCACCCAGACCGAGATCCTCGAAGGCCTCAAGTTCAACCTCACGGAGATCCCCGACAGGGAGATCCACCGGGGCTTCCAGCACCTGCTGCGGGCCCTCCACCAGCCCAGCAGCGAGCTGCAGCTGAGCGTGGGCAATGCCATGTTTGTGGGGGAGCAGCTGAAGCTGCTAGAGACGTTCGTGGAAGACGCCAGGGCGCTGTACGCCTCGGAGGCCTTCTCCACCAACTTCCAGAACTCTGCTGCCGCCGAGAAGCTCATCAACGACTATGTGAAGAATAGGACGCAGGGGAAAATTGTGGATTTGGTCAAGGACCTTGACCTACACACAGCAGTGGTCCTGGTGAATTACATCTTCCTTAAAGG
The DNA here is from genome assembly GCF_011100685.1 of Canis lupus familiaris. Classification (NCBI taxonomy): domain Eukaryota; kingdom Metazoa; phylum Chordata; class Mammalia; order Carnivora; family Canidae; genus Canis; species Canis lupus. The sequence goes on from NC_049229.1 coordinate 63,915,834, forward strand.
TGGGTCCCTGGCTTGGGGTTTGGAGGGAAACAGGGTTTTATTTTATTTTATTTTATTCTATTTTATTTTATTTTATTTTATTTTATTTTATTTTATTTCATTTATTTTATTTTATTTTATTTTATTTTAATTTTATTTTATTTTATTTATTTTATTTTATTTTTTATTTATTTTATTTCATTTTATTTTATTTTTTTATAAATTTATTTTTATTGGTGTTCAATTTGCCAACATACAGAATAACACCCAGGAAATAGGGTTTTAGTTCTGAGCCTTCGGGACCATTTCTGGCCTGTGTAGCAAACCGTGGGATTAGGGAAACCGCCACAGAGCAGGTGCCCTTGGTCTGGGAGTGGGCAGGAGTGGGAGGCACCACGTTCCCGGGATGCCCCCTGCCTGTAACCATTGAGTTCTTATTTTTTTTTATAAATTTATTTTTTATTGGTGTTCAATTTGCCAACATATAGAATAACACCCAGTGCTCATCCTGTCAAGTGCCCCTCTCAGTGCCAGTCACCCAGTCACCCCCACCCCCCCCACCCCCCGCCCACCTCCCCTTCCACCACCCCTAGTTCGTTTCCCAGAGTTAGGAGTCACATTGACTTCTTGTAGGGTTTTCCAAGTGACGCTTCGCCTCTGTAGGGAGTAACTGCAAAGGAGCCCGGCAACCCTTTGTCTGAGTCAGAGCAGCACTTTTTACTCCAACTCAAACGTGCCTGGCTCCCAGAAGGAAGGAGCTGTCCCTTCAAATTGCTCCAGGGTGGGCGGGAACTTCAGCTTCCTCCCTGCAGAGACACCTTTGGGGACGCTCAGGAAGCCCTTTGCCTGTGCCCACCGGGGCCATTCTGACCTGGGCTCCGTCCTGATCAGGGACTCTGGTCTGGGAGGTCCCAGCAAGGCTGGGGGCCGTCTGCACGGGGACACAGCATTCAAGGAGACCGGCCATCCCAGGGCTCTGCAACCAGGCTCCCCTGTAATCTTGAGGGTGGTGCCGGCAAAGGTCACCATCCCGGGAAGTGCCTTGGAGGGGGCACCATCCAAGACAAGACCCCTTCCCAGGCTCTGGCTGGTCCAAAGCCCGATCCCTTAGATAGGAACGCGACACTAACCTCCCCAGCACGTGCGTTCCTAAGAGGCGGAGAGCAAACAGGAAGAGTCAGCCCGTGGAGCCGCAGTCCTAGTGGGAACAAAAAAAGTGGACAGAGACCCAAAGAAGCATCATGGAGTCAGGGGGTGGCGAGGTGCCTGAGAGATAGGAGCTGCATGGAGACACACAAACCTACACTAGAGGTTCTGGCTGAGGTCTGGGGCCTGTGTTTCTGGCTGCAGGTGAAGGCACGGAACCAGATTTCTCTGTAAAACTAATCTGGACCCGATATGCTGTTTGCCTGTTGTATCTACTGATTTTCTCCTAGGATTTTCTCCTCCAAATTCTCCTCCTCAGGGACACACCAGCCCAGCCAGGCCTTCCCCTCCTCTCCTGCCTCGAATGGTGGGACACAGGCAGGGGGTTTGGGGTGGGTGGCTGCACCTTTCCCTGCAAGTCCCCAGGCTCTGGTTCCCCCAGGAGCTCCCACCCACCCCATTGAGGGCTCCAGTCCTCTTGCGCCTCTGTCTTCTGTGGACCTCCCTCCAGCCTACATGACAAGGCGTACATGGGCATGCAATCAATTATTAGCGTTGTCTCCTTTAGGGGGTCAGGGATTCTGCATTCCTCGCCCTGCTGCAGCCACCCACAGTGCTCCCAGGCCCCTCTCCCGTCTCTCCCAGACCCACCTCTCTCCTGCATCCACTATTCCCAGATTCCTGTCGCTCTCTCACATATCACAGCTAACCCAGTCTTTGTCTCATAGCCGTGTCCCGACCAGATCTGGGGGGCTCACCCCCACCCCCGGCGGCCACCCACTGGCCAATGCTTTCCTGCAAAGCACGGCAGGGCCAGTGGCGTGGCTGGTGCTCTGCTGAGTGTCTCCATCATTCAGGGGACCCCGGGCGGAGAAGGGGTGGAGGCAGGGCAGCCCTTGTGTTCACAGACTCCTCTGACCTCCAGCCAAGTGGAAGACACCCTTTGACCCCCGAGATACTTTCAAGTCCAAGTTCCAAGTGAGCAAGAGCAGGTCGGTGAAAGTGCCCATGATGAACCTTGAGGACGTGTGGGTGCCTTACTTCCGGGACGACGCGCTGTCCTGCACAGTAGTGGAGCTCCAGTACACCAGCAACGACAGTGCGCTCTTCGTCCTCCCCGACGAGGGCAGAATGGAGGCAGTGGAGGCCATGCTGCTCCCAGAGACGCTGAGGAGGTGGACACACTCCCTGCAGATGAGGTGATGACCCCAGGGTGCGGCCGGGTCTGCTTCCTCCTCAGCCATTCCCACCCCCTCCCCACCCTCCCTGGACTCTCCATGCCCCCCAGCACCCAAGGGCCTCCCTGATGGCCGAGGCTGGGGCTGCAGTGCTGGGGGAAGCCACCCTGGCACAGGTGGAGCTTGGGTTTACCCTGCCCTTTGCTGCCCCGGGGGGCTTTGGGCCTGAAGGTATCTCCTCTATGAGACACAAGGACCTGGGACCGGGACAGGGGCAGAGGCTGCCTCTGACTGCAACATGCTCAGGTCCCAGGGAATCCTCAACAGCCGGCATGCTTGTCTCAACCTCTCGGAGGCAGAGGGGACAGATGGGCCTGCCATCAGGTGAGGGCCAAAGCAAGACAGGCTCTGAGCAGCTCTGCGCCGGCTCTTACATTCATTCATTTATCCTTTCACCCATTTTGGCACAAGGTCACGTAGGTTAATGGGGAGCCTAGTAGGTGCCAGGCACTGATTTAGACCCCAAGGGTAGGTCAGCAAGTAAAACACAAATCTCCTGCCCTCGTGGAGCTTACTTTGTACTCAGGAAATGAGAAAGTAAATAAATATGACAAACAGGGAAATGATTTAGTATGTCGGACGTTAGGAAATGCGGATGAGGCAGTGGATGATAGAGCATGGTAAAGTGATTAGGAAAACTGGACCGACAAGGAGGTAGTTGGTGATTTTATTTTATTTTTTTTAAGATTTATTTATTTATTTATGATAGACATAGAAAGAGAGAGAGAGGCAGAGACACAGGAGGAGGGAGAAGCAGGCTCCATGCCGGGAGCCCGACGCGGGACTCGATCCCGGGACTCTAGGATCGTGCCCTGGGCCAAAGGCAGGCGCCAAACCGCTGAGCCACCCAGGGATCCCCTAGTTGGTGATTTTAAATAGGATTGCCATTAGGTGACATCTGAGCATCAATATGTTAGAGGTGAGGGGCTGAGGCCTGTGCGTATGTGGGGGAAAAGCATTCTTGGCAGAGGGAACAGCCAGTGCAAAGCCTCTATGCAAAGCCTGGAGGGTTAGTGAGACAAGAGAGGCTAGAGCAGGGTGAGAGTCAGAGGTCAGGGGGCTCCACGGGATGGCGCAGATTGAGGAGGGCCATGCAGACCCTTGGAGAAACCTTGACTCTTCCTCTTCTAAGTGAAGTGTGGAGTCCTCACTAGGTCTTGGGCCAAAGGGTGAATGATCGGAGTATTGTTTTAAATACACCCAGGAGGCTGAGTGGAATAGAGCACAGAGGACAGGCATGGAGGCAGGAAGCCAGCTAGGAGCCCTGTGCAGCGATCCAGGCAAGAAGTGTGAGGAGTCGTCAAGTTTCAGATGAACCTGAGGGTAGAGATAGGCTAGGACATGGCATCCAGAAGACTGATGTCAGGGGAACAAGCAAGGCACCGTGAGTTCTGGCCCGGTCCTTGAGGGTGGAGCCACTGGGAGGCAGTTCTGGGCTCTGTCCCTGTGATGGGGACATAAGGAAGACAACTGTGGGTCAGATCCCAGGAAGCCCCAGGACACAGGGACCCGGCTCTCCCATCCCTGTTCTCCACCCGCAATGCGTCCTTCCTTTAACAGCAGATAGCTTCCACCTGGCAGGGGCTCGGTGACTATCTATAATCGGATAGACTCGCCATCACACACCTTCGATTTACAAAGCACAGAGGAAATACGCCTCTACATGCTCCTAGCCCACGGTGGGTGCTCAATCAATACTTGTTAAGTGAATGGATGGATGGGAGAGTGAATGAATGTGGAGAGAAAGAGATATCTCCCCTGCTCATGGGACTCCAGGTTTATGGGGAGACACAGCCTCCCCTAGGCTGGCAGCTGTAAAACCAGTGACAAGAGTCTGAGGGATATAAACAGAGGGAGACGGAAGCTGGCAGGTGGTCGCTGATAGCTGCACCTGCTTTTGCTCCAAGAACGCACCAGCAGCTCTGCTCAGGAGCAGGAGAAGCCCCTGCCCTCAAGGAGCTCGCCAGACACCAAGAAGGGGACCTTCAATTGCTTGTTTCAGGATTCCCCGAGACCCTTTGAACGCGATCCCTCCGTGTCCAGCCCCTGCTTGGACACTACGCCTTCCCTCCGCTCTGTGGAGCAGCCCCTCTTCTCGAGCCTTCCTGCCAGTTCATCTATGTGCCTCCTGTTCTGCTCTTCACCCAGCTAGCCCCTTCCCCTCCCTCTGGACTCAGGCTTGATGGAAGCCTTCCTGGTGCCTGTGGAGCACGCTGTGGAATCCCCGTCAGAGACAGGTGTTTCCTGCTGCACTGCAGGCTTGCAGGGGAGGAGCAGGGCAGGTACTGGCACCGCCACGACCTCCGTACTGGCACACGTAGGCACTTGCCCATGTGCATGGATAATTCACATTATCCACAGGATTAAGCATAAGCACAGGAGGTCAAGAAACTGGGGAAAGGAGTACTTACTTCCAGCAAGAAGGGGATGGTTAGAGAGGAAACCAAGGAAGACCATGCTGTGAGGTGGGAGAAAGTGAGCAGTGAGTCGAGCAGGTGTTCAAAGTCATGTTTCTCATTTCCTAGGAGGATAGACAACCTCTACCTGCCAAAGTTTTCCATCTCCAGCAGCTATAATCTGGAAGATGTCCTTCCCCAGCTGGGCGTGAGAGAAGTCTTCACCAACCAGGCCGACCTGTCGAGAGTCACAGGGCACAAGAACCTGGCAGTTTCCCAGGTGAGCGGTTCAACTTTGGATAATTCATCCTCTGTATCCAAGCCTGAATGGTAAAGGGGAGGCAGACGTTTGGGGAACCTTGAGTTTGCATGAATAACTGCATTGCTCAGTACCCTGTCCCCCTCATGGTTCTGCCCCAAGCCCAGGAGAGCTGGGTGGCAAGCATGTTGGAGGCTAGTCCCTGCCTCCCCTGCAATATCCTGTGACACAGAAGCCACTCGTGGGGAAGAGCCTGTGCTGGAACCAGGGATGGACCCCACCCCATGCTCTATCTTTTATTGTCTACAGCAGCAAATAATTAAAGTGCTGGACCCCCTCGGTTTTTCTATAAAATGGGGGTGATAGTTCTTGGCCAGTGTGCAGTGTCCGGCAGAGTAGGGGAGAGGCACCAAGTAGTGGCAGCCGTCGGGCAGTAGTGATGGGTGTGAGAGGAGCATACAGGGCCCCTTGCACTGCACTCCCAGAAACAAGGTCCTCGGAGTGAAGCAGTTGTCTGAGCAGCCCTCCGCTCTCCTCTGCACCCCACCTTCCAAAGGACACGGTAATGGCAATGAAAGGGCATGCAGAAGGGCCTATGTGGTCCTCAGATGTGAAGCCACATCTTTGCACAGCAGCCTGGGCCCCGAGGACATTTCGGATGGGGCAGGAGCAGAGCTGAGGGCAGTGGGGCCCTTTGGGCCTGCGGGGCACCTGCAGCAGCTGCTTCGAGGTAGAGAAGCTGCCAGAAATTCGCTTGCAGGACAATCGCCTGGGTTGCCCCGGCCCCTCCCTCTGCAATAGCGAGTGTTTGGTGGGGGGACAGCACAGTGTCTGGACTCCTCAGAGAGGCCTCCAGCTCAGGGTGCCCCTCCTCTCCATCTCCGTGATCCTGGGCAGATGTCTCGGAGCCTCAGAGTCTCGGTTTGTACCTCTGTGTGTGGGAACCACGCAGGACCCCTGACAGGGTTGCCAGGACGAACGAAGCGATCGGTGACAGCCTGGGGTGGAGGCTGCATGAATGTCAGTCTCTTTGGGGCTCCCAGGCAGGCTGCTCACCCCTCGCCCACCGGATCTTCCCGCAGATAGTTCACAAGACCCTGCTCGATGTGACCGAGTTGGGCACAGAAGCCGCTGCCGCCACGGGAAGTAAAGTTGTTTTTTTTATCTGGAAAGATCGGCCCACTGGTCACTGTTCGTTTCAACAGACCCTTTCTGTTCTGCATACACCACAAAGATACGGAGAACATCCTCTTCTGGGGCAAGGTCACCAACCCCAATCAAGCCTAGGCCTCCCCCCGCAGAGGTGGGGCCCCTTTCAGAGGTCTGTGCGTGCAGCCTGGCCTCTCTGCACCGAGGAGCCACGTGCCAGGCTCTGCCCTGCTCATCCTTTAGAAGGTGCCAGTGACTACCTGCTGGCTTCCAGGGAGCCTGTAGGCTTTTTGATCTGAGGCCCTGAGGTCTCCAGACAGCAATAAACTATCTTTCTTGGACTGGACACTTCCTTTGTGCCTCTCTGCCCCAATCTGCCTGACTGCACACCCCATAGCTGCCTGTGCCCGGAGCCCAAGCTCTGGGACCTCCCGCTGGGCTCAGTCTCAGCCAGGCTCTGGGCACCTCTGCCTTGGGTTACCGTGCCCTGGTTAGAACCAGGCTTGGTGCTTGTGGCCAAGCCCACCTGACCCTCAGGCCTATGAGGGGAGGGGATCCTGCTGCCTGATTCCGTCTTCTGTGGGCTCCTTGTCCCCCCAGTCTTGCCCTTTCTTTCCCCTTGCCTGGGCCCAGGATGTGTCCACGCGCTGACCCCCAACCCTGACCACACCTGGCACAGCCCCTGGACCCCTCGCTCCCGGACCTTCTCTCTTCCAGGATCCCTCAGCAAAACTGGGGAGAGTAGCTACTTTGTGGGTTCCTGGTCAGAGCTCCTCACCTGCCTCCCGAGTTCTGAGTCCTCCCCAACAGATGAAGCCCTTAGCAGCCAGAATGGAGGGTGAGAGAAAATGAGCAATGCATGGACAGCTGCAGTTAAAGCCAGCCACACAGTCGTTACTCTGCTGGTGTTATCAGGAACTGTGTGATCTCTATGGCTGACGACCGACAGCTAAAGAGTGGAGATCTTTCTGCCGGGCAATCTGCCAGGACCACTACCATTTAGTCCTTGTGACCACCCTATGGGATAGATACTCTTCTGAGTCCCATTTTATAGATGAGGACTCTGAGGAGCAGAAAGTCTCAGTAGTTTTCAGCTAGAAATCATTACCAGCAGAGTGTGATGCCAACCTGCTCGATGCCACAGGACCTCTCTAAACCACAACAAGCTTCTGCCCTTAAAGATGCTCATGGTGATGACTCTCATGGGCTTTCATCTGATGGGCAAGACTGATGATAAAACTAGGCTCTGGAAGCTGAGAGCGGGGCACCAAGTTCATCTTTCTACAGGGAGATAAAGAGCTCTGATGTGCATATGTATAGTCAGAGATGCCTGTGGGTCATGCGAGAAGAGATGTCTGCAGCTATCTGTAGCTCGAGAATTTGGGGTGGAGAGACGGATGTCACGGTCATTGCGTATTGGTGGTTAAGCGAGACCATAAGAGGAGACAGGCACCTTAGTGTACATGGTGCTGAGACCCCAGAGGCACCCTTACCCAAACACCAACACATAAGGGGACAAGCAGACCACAAGGAGATTGCAAAAGAGCAGGAGAAGACACAGGAGGAAAAGTGTGGCCTTGTGAAGACCCAAGGAAGAAGATGCTGCAGCAGCAAGGGACAGTTGGCATGGAATGGGGCTGAGGAGCTCCGGAGGAGAAGGGTGAAGAGCATCCTCTGGAAGAGTCCGACACTGGTCCATGGGGGACCTTGGCAGGAACAATCCCAGGGGAGGGTGAGAGCAGGGACCAGCCATGGGGGGTGGGCAGATGAGCCGCCAGCTAGGGGAGCTATGATGTCAACACCCCTCCATAGCTGTTTGACATCGAAAGGCAGGAAAGAGGGGAGCTTGAGAGTCACATAGAATTAAGGGAACCGGGGGGGGGGGGGGCACTTGATGGGATGAGCACTGGGTGTTATGCTTATATGTTGGCAAATTGAACTCCAACAAAAAATAAATTAAAAATAAATTTAAAAAAAAGAATTAAGGGAGGATTTTCTTTCCATTTTCTTTTGTGATGAGAGACTTAAGCATGCTTACATAGTAAAAGTCAGCCAAAGAGCTTGAAGATAGAAAATAAAAGAAGTTAATGCTCAGCGGGGAGTCTCCTTAAGGATTCTCTCCCTCGGAGTGTGCCTGGGTGGCTCAGTGGTTGAGCATCTGCCTTCAGCTCTTCAGCTCAGATCATGATCCCAGGGTCCTGGGATCGAGTCCTGTATCAGCTCCCCACAGGGAGCTTCTCCCTCTGCCTATTTCTCTGCCTCTCCCTGTGTGTCTCTCACGAATAAATACAATCTTAAAAAAAAAAAAAAAAGGATTCTCTCCCTGCATCCCTTCCCCTGCTCATGCTCTCTCTCTTTCTCTTTCTCTCAAATAAATAAACAAATTTTTTTTAAAGTGACTTTATACAGACTCAGTTTCCAAAGCTAAAACCGCTCACTACTGGCCTAGCTGGTAAATCCCAACCAAGCTTTCTATCACCCTAAAGCCACCGGAAACTCATCACAGCCCACGAAACCCCGTAAGTACTTCCCCCAACTTCCCCCTTTGAGGCATTACTGAGATGCTGTCCAGGTGGTGTTCTTGCTTGCTCAGCAAGTTTATGAAACCCAGATTTGTGTGATCCAGGGAGTTCCCTGGGGATCTCTGTGGAGGAACTTCAACCTTAGGAAAACTCAGGATTCCCAGCAGAACGGGGAGGTGCCAGCTAAGGTGCAGAGGGCACATGAGTCTGGATCCCAGGGCTCTAAGCCCTGCTGAGGTCCTAAGTGCTAAGTGACCCAGAGGGGGTGGCCTTGTGCTTTCTGAATCTCCATGACCTGTGGGTGAAGCTCCGTGAAAACATGGGAGCTGGAAATCTGCCTCAGTACTGAGACCTCCTGGCTATAGTACACTCACTTCCTTGGAGCAAATACTTACTTTGCACAAATCCACACTTCTGTGCCCCTTCCACGGCGAGGAGGCAGTAAGAGGAATTAAAGGGAGAGAAAGGCGACAGCAGATGGAGCAGGGGAGAGACGTGTGAATATAAAAAGGGACACTTTGAGGTCGACTTAGGGAATGTCATTGATTGGATCGAGTAGAAGGAGGTAACACTCTGGCTGCCATATGGGAGGCTTGGGAACCTGGAAGACATCATCTGGTAAGACGAGTAACGTAGAGCAGTGCTTCGTGAGGTAGGCCACAGAGACCAGAGATGCCTGACCATCACCCACTAAGGAAAGCGCAGAGAGAAGCGGCTGATGTGGTCACATTCATACATGGGAATAGGGCGCAGCCCCACAGAGGAGTGAAGTGCTTCCCCACGCCACGGCATGGGCGAACGTTGAACACACTATGCTCCGTGAAAGAAGCCAGACACCAAAGGTCACGTACTCCATAATTCCATTTATATAAAACGCCTAGCCTAGGCAAGTCCACAGATACAGAGAGCACTTTAGTGGTCGCCAGGTGCTGGGGGGCGGGGAAGCATGCAGAGTGCTGCTTAGTGGGGCTGGGGTCTCTGTTGGGGGTGCCTGACACCGCCTGAACCTAGATGGAAGTGATGGCTGCGCAGCATCGTGCATGTACGCACCCCCGTCAAACTGTACGCCTTTAGATGTTTGATTGGGTGCATCTCACCTCACTAGACAGAGAGGGAGGCTTGCAGGCACAGGAACTCAACGCCTTGCCAGATCCCAGTTCTAACAAACCAACGGTAAAATGAAATGATGTGTAGGATTTGCTCCAAACAACCCGAGGGAGAAAAGGGAGTGGAAGGTATGGGAAAATGGTGCTGACCTCATATTAATAAAAATTGAAGCTGCTGGAGGTATGTGAGGTTCATTACACCATAATTCTTCCATAACAAAGATTTGGAACAAAAAAAAAAAAGTCTTATTCCCCAGTATTCAATGCATCCTTAGCACATAGTGGGTCCTACATAGTGGATGGATGGATGGATGGATGGATGGATGGATGGAAGGATGGACAGGTGAGTGAATAGATGGATGGATGGATGGATGGATGGATGGATGGATGGATGGATGAATGCAATGAGTCTCATGCCACACCCCTGCTATATCCTCCCCTAGGTGAACAAGAGAAACCCCTGAAGAACCTGTGAAGTCAACAACAAGGAACCTCATGGGTATTTATGTCCAGGCAGTGGATGAACACAGTAAAAGTAAAGTAATAATGAATCTGGGAGAAAATCAAGTCAGGCTCACACCCACTAACCCGTATAAACCGTGTCTCTGCACTCAGCACGCAGGCCACCTTAGTACCATCCCTGCCACCAGGCCACCTCAGGAAGGACAAGGCATTTCAGTTGCAAAAGTCTTGCAAATATGCTTCTGCTGAGTACACATTAACTTTTCTGTTGGTGCTCTGTCACAACGGAGAGTTCTTTTGGCTCTCCAGAAGAACTGGTTATTACAATATAGGCAAAGTGCAAAAGGAGTCACAGCATTTGAGGCCGACTTAGGGAATGTCATTGGTTGGATCAATGACAATTGATTGGATCAATTGAAGTTGTATAAGCCAAGCTTCTCGCAAGCAAGAACTATGACTCTGGCATCTGCGCTCCTGTGCCGGGCACAGGAGCACCTGGCGGGAAGCAGACGTCCACAGGTGGAAGAATGAGGCCAGGAAAGGGTGGTGTGTTGCTCCAGTTAGGTCAGCCCTTTACCGATTTTAAAGGCTGTCCCTATGCATCGCTAGATTGGATCTTCATGACCTCATCTCGAGCGGTGAGGAGGGTGAGGGAGGAATGACACTCGGGAAGGGCGTGCAGCGCTGGAATCGAGACTCCCCCCACCCACTGCAGGACACCAGCCCCAACCACAAAGCATCACACCTGCTCTGTTGCTCCTTCTTCCCTGTGCATGGGTTTCCACATAACCTTGAATTTAGGAGTGGGTTGTTTTCCTCATTATTGGGTGTGCTGAGAGTGGACATTGGGCCAAGGGAGCGTCAGTACAGCCTGTGTTAACCCCAGAGGCCCAAGCTGTCACCGTCCTCCCACAGGGACAGACTTCTGTGTTCCGGGCCATGCAGACCTGCCGGATCTCCTCCAGCTCCTTGGAGAGCACTCGACTGTAGCTGAGTGCGGGGCTGTGGGTGCGGCTGGAGCCCTGCCGCCTCCCCCCACCCCCGCTTGGTGAGCCTGCCACAGCTTGTCTCATTGTGACACATGCACGCAGGCAGCCCACACTCCAAGAGCTACGCATGTAGGCAGCTGTCTGGAGTGGTGTTGGCTTGCCCTGCCTCCACAACCTCCGACACGCTCTTCCTCCCCTTTCAACCTCTGCTGAAACTCCTTGCCTCACTCTCTCCTGACCCATGCTCCAGTCTTAGCTCAGAAACCACCTCTTCCAGGAAGCCCTCCAGGAACTCCCCGCCTTCTGTGCCTCCCGTAGGCTCCCCATTCACCCTGCGTAGGCCGCCTCTGATGGAGATGTGATCAGCCTCTCCGCATGCCCATCTTAGGCAATCACTAGCAAGCCTCTTCCAGGTAATCCCTCACGTCCCAGCTGCCAAATATTTATTGAATGAGGGAGTGAATGAACATGTTTCTCTCTGAGTCTCATTTTTTTTTCCCTGTCTGTCCAATGCTCAGATTGGATCATGGTGTCCTGGCAGCTCAATAGCTCTTTGGTTTGGAGGACTTGGCCACTCCACACAAACACCGCATCAGGTGAATTCTGTGTGTCTGTCCCAGTGGACCTGAGCCCCGGAGGGAGCAGCTGCGTCTCATCCATCGTGCATCCCTAGCACGTAGCTCAAATCCCGCACAGAACGCCCACAAAAACCTGCACATGGGTGTGAATAGCAGTTTCATTCATAATTGCCAAAACCTGGAAGCAACCAAGACATCCTTCAAGAAATGAAGGGAAAGATAACCCGGGGTTCATCCAGACAATGGAATATTACTTGGCCCGTGTTTGTGCAGTGAGTGAATGAATGAACACATGAATGGATGTTCAATATAATAACGGAATCAAAGTTTTACAAACTTTTCAGCAAAACCAGGATAAGTCACCAAAGCAGATGAGTGGGCAAATGGACAAATGAGGACTCCTCTGTTCTCAGCTGGTAAATGATAAGGAACAACCCTTTACAGATGAAGTTTTCCCAGGGGCTGTTTCTGTTGCTTCTCCCTTTTCCAGAGAGAACTCAAGGACTGCCTGCGGACATGGAAAATCAGAGGCCGGACAGGGCCGTGTGATGAGGATCAGTTCCATCATAATTAACGCAAACCCAGGGGTCCCCCGTGAGATTGCCACAGGGGGAGTGAGGGATGGTCTGGTTTTGGGGTGGAGTCCCAAAGGATGGTGCTTGGTTTTGTGGGGCTAAGTGTTGAAACCCTAGAAGGGATTTTTTTTTTTTAAAGAGAGACAGAAAAATAAATAAATAAAAAATAAAGAGAGACAGAGAACACACGAGCAGTGAGGGTGGGGCAGAGAGATCGAGGGAGAGAATCCCAAGCAGTCTCCACGTTCAACAAGGAGGCTGATGCGGGGCTTGATCCCCTGACCCTGAGATCATGACCTGAGCTGAAATCAAGAGTTGGACGCTTAACCAACTGAGCCACCCGGGTGCCCCTAGAATGGAATTTCCAAGGGTAGCCCATAAACCATTTGCGCTTTCAACAAATATCCATTGACAGTCCGCCCTGTGCTGAGTACTAGGAATTGAGCAGCGAATACACAGACAGAATGATGCCCTCATAGAGCTTACCTTTCGGTAGGAAAGCTAGATAAATATTTCATATCATTCCAGATGAGCATAAGAAAAATAAAGCAGGACTTAGGGTGGTGAGGGCAGAGGCAGGACCTCTCTAAGAAGGTGACCTCTGAGCAGAGAGCTGAGTGAAGTGAAGGAGTGTACAGAGTAAGTGCTGCAGAAAGGTGGTTCACTGTTCTAAGTAGCAAGTGCAAAGGTCCTGAGGCAGGATTGAGCTCTTAAGTTCTAGAGTAACAAGAAGGCCAGAGGTGAGAGCAGAAGGAGGGAGGAGAAGGATTGTCAGAGGGGAGGTCAGAATATTGCCAAGGCCCAAATCACGTAGGGCTTCCTAAGAGGTGGTGAGAAGTGTAGAATTTCTCCTCAGGGTGATGGCGACCATTGGCAATCTTGAACTAGAAGTGAATAAATCTGATTTGCCTTTCTTTTGAAGATTTATTCTGTTTATTTGAGAGACAGAGAGAGAGAGAGAGAGAGAGTAGGGGGAGGGGCAGAGGCAGAGGGTCTCAAGCAGACTTCCTGCTGATGGCGGAGGCCGATGCGGGGCTTGATCTCGCGACCTGAGATCATGACCTGAGCCGAAACCGAGTCAGACGCTTAACCGACTGAGCCACCCAGGAGTCCCAAATCTGATTTACCTTTTAGAGGTATCACAGCGACTTGACGGGATGAGCACTGGGTGTTATTCTGTATGTTGGCAAATTGAACACCAATAAAAAAATTAATTTATTATTTTAAAAAATTTAAAAAAATAAAAATAAAATAAAAGTGTCACAGCAGATCCCTCAGTGGAGCAAAGAGTTAGCTCACACCATTACTGAAATAGGTTCTAGTCTTCACTGAGATCTCCGTCAGAATCCTGCGAAGGGAGGCAGGTCTGCTGGGGTAATAGCATCTTGCTGCTATCTGGGGGCCCACCCCGTGCCGGGTCCTGGGCTAGGGCAGTATGGCGCAAGATCACTCGAATTCCTATAACCCTATGACGAGGGGATTCTTAGCACCACCCCAGAGAGGGCAAGCAGAGGCCCCAAGAGGTAAAGTGACTTGGCCAAGGTCTCTGGGCTCGCACATAGCAGCAGAGCCTGAGCCAAGGCCGGGCTGCCAGGGTGTCTCCCTGCACCATGAGATGCCTCCTCGCCTGCTCTCCTCGGGAGCGCCCTGCCAGTCCAAGACCAGGGATGAGCAACGGGGCTCAGGCAGGGTGAGTCACCCAAGGTCACATTCCAGGATATGGATATGGAGCTGGGATTTAAAAGGGGTCGCCTGGAGGAGGTGCTGTGAGCTGTTGGGTGAGACCCAAACTCTGTGTGTGAGCAGGAAGCAGGCGGGGTGGGAAGGAAGGACAAAGTGGACTGCCTCAAAGGTCGGGCGGGGGGGTCCTCTCCCAAGGAGATGAAAGGAACACCCAAGCAGCTGTCTTGTGTGAACAGAAGCGCACATCCCTGCACACCTGCTGAGAGAGCCCTTGGCACCAAGTGCAGGTGAGGGCTCTGTTTCCCCCCGAGGGCACACACCCCCAGGGGTGTTTGCCCACACCCGTCCCTGGGTTCCAGAGGTGCCATAGGTCTCGAGTCAGCTGAGTCTTCTCTAGGCGCCTCCCGGGCTTTGGGAGTGTCCTAGGGGATGACTGTGCTGGGGGAGTGATGATGCGCTGAGGGGCCCTGAGGACCAGGAGACCAGAGAGAGCAACCGTGTACCAGCGGTAGGATCACACTATCATAACACTGTTGTGCTGTCGTAATAATATTTATCTCCATTTTACAGGCAAGGGGACAGACGCTCAGAGCCACCAAGGGCTCAGCACCCCCAGGGTTCACACAGGCAGAGAAGACAGCCCTGAAGACACACTGGGCTTGGTGTCCAGACTGTGGACTCCCATCCCCAAGGGCTGCCAGAAGGTGACCCCCAAGCCCATTCTTGGTTCTTTCCCCGAGAGTGACGTTAGGGTTCGTCTATCCCTCAGCCGGGTGTGTGCAACCCTGTGACCCACATGCCACTAGCCCAAAGGATTTCTTTGGGGTTGAGCACAGAGCCGTGCAGGGCCCACGATGAAGCAGAAGACCTGCCACCACTTCCTCCGTGATCCTGAGCTGCAATGCTCCGTGCTGAGATGGACCAACCGGGGCAAGGTGGGTCAGCCCTGCTGCTCCAAACACTGATGAGTGAGACGGTTTGCCCAGGGCAAGGTAGACTGGCCCAGCAGCAGAGTCCCGGGAAGTCGGCCCCTTGCCTTCTCCACCAGGCATCACCCTGCTAGTTAGCATCAAGCCAGGGTTTGAGGCCAAAGGCCTGTATTCTTTCTCAAACAGCACTGGGTCCCTGTGGCTTCCATATCACACACATTCCAGAAAAGGGCAGTGGAGGGTGAGGGAAAGAATGTGGGGTTTGAAGGTCAAACAGACTCTCGTCTGAGCCCTTACTTTGTCCCATCCTAGCTGTGTGACCTTAGGCAAGCCACAACACCTCTCTGAACCTCTGAACCTCCACTGCCTTATCAGATCACTGGGGACCCTGAACAGTATTTGGGAGGGGAAGCAACTTTCTAAGATCACATCCTGGGGTGAGGGGCCCTGTGCAGTCAGGTGGGGTGGGGTGTAGAGCCAGAGTCCTCCAACTTCAGGTCAAGTGATCTCTCACAGCCAGTGACGATGGAGGGATATGAGCCAGAGCGAGGGATTACTATGTCCCGGGTGTAGACTGAGTTTGGGGATGGAGCAGTAAACAGAGCAAAATCAGAGTCTAGTGTGTGGCTAGAGGGCACACAGCAAGTAGACCACTGCATTTGTAGCATGTGAGTGACAAGTAAGTCTCACAGTCTAAGGGGTGGACAAAAGGATAGGTGACCTGGCAGGTGGAGGGATGGTTATGGGTGGGGGTAAGTAAGAGAAGAGAGAAAAAATGGTATAAAAATAAGGGCCCAGGGATCCCTAGGTAGCTCAGCGGTTTAGTGCCTGCTTTGGGCCCAGGGTGTGATCCTGGGGTCCTGGGATCGAGTCCCACGTGGGGCTCCCTCCATGGAGCCTTCTTCTCTCTCTGCCTGTATTCTCTGCGTCTCTTATGAAGAAATAAATAAAATCTTAAAAAAAAAAAAAAAGGGGGGCCTGGTCAATCCCTCCCATGGGGTCAGTCGATGATTCCAGAATTTTCCTTGCAGGTCATTCACAAGGCTGAGGTGACTCTGAATGGACAGGGCTCAAAGGCCATTGCCGCCATCAGCCTCCTGGTCACTCCCAGGCCTCACCCCAACCTGGACCCCGCACCCCCTCCTGGCACTAAGTTTAATCGACCCTTCCTGATGAGGACTTTTCACATGGACACAGGAAGCATGCTTTTTCTGGAGAAGATGGTAAAGCCACTGGGATCATGCTCCCCAGAGGCACTGGACGGTCCCGGGAGAACAGAGCTGGGGACCACCCTAGAGTCCCTGCTCTGGAGACTGAGTCACCGTCAAAGTCTCTGCGTGGCCTCAGAGACATCACCAGGTTACTGGGGCTTCTCTGCCTCTTTGTCTGAAGGGAAATGGGAGGCATTCCTGAAGCCGGCTGAGGGCAGGGATCCTCGTACAAGCTTCACGCAGCCACGAAAGTCACCCCCTGCTCAAGTGCCAGGAGCTTCTGTTGAGGTATCAGGTTCAATGAGACATTGTGCACACCCTATTCTTCTGCGTGGTTTCATGGGAACCTGAGAACCTGGGGGGAGGGTGGGAAGGGGGCATCAAGCTGTGGCATGGAGTGAACACCTCCTACGTACCAGCCGTTCTCTATATTTTATCTCATTTTAAAACTAATTCCCACAACCTAACAGGATGTGCTGTTTGAACCATATCACATTGATTATATTTGACCTTTTTTTAAAAAAAACCTACTAAGAAGGGCAACTTCGCATGGTTCCACTTAATATTATTTCTCTCTTTTCATAGCTGGGGCTCAGAGTTTACTCAATGCACCGTGCTTGGGCAGCTCAAAAGTAGCAGAGCTGGGATCTGGAGTGTTCTACTTCAAAGCCTACACTCTTCCCATTCTCTTCCATTTGATGAGATTGGTGATTCTCAGGCTTGTTCCTGGGCGCAAATCCCGAGCATCTTGTTAAAAAGTAGACTTTGAGTCAGCAGGTCTGGGATCTGGGCTTCCTAACAAGGTCCCGGCGTTGTGAGGCTGCTGCTGGTCAGGTGAACACACTTGTGGTAGCAGGTGCCTGATGCTCTCGTCCGCCTGATGCAAGGAGGGACTGGTATGGTCCTCAGGACAGAGGAGTGTCACGGGCCCCTCAGTGCATCTGTGGGCCTGAGTACAAGTTTAGAAATACTTCTTTGAAGTCTACAGATAGAGCTTGCTCTAGGGTCGCCAATTAATGTGCATTTTGGGTGAAAATAAGTGTCCTGAATAAAGTCGTGTTGCCCCTCCTAATCATACCATAGGGTCTGTAACCATCTGTGGGTTATGGGCCATGCCAGTCCCTGTAGATGGGATGTTGGCTGGTCTCCAACTTCTCAGAAGGGAGCCACACAGACACACAAATCCTGTCCCTGGCTCTCACTATGCTTATGCCCACCAGAAGCAGTAAGAGGGCAGCTGGCAGGTGCAAAGAGCTCCACTGAATTCAGGGCAGGGGCTGTGCTGTGTGATCCCATGTAAGCCTCATTTTGCATTTTGCATTTACAGCCAGAGATAAAATTGATTTTTCCTCTCTTCTCCAGTGAGCACCAAGGAGTCCATAAAATTAGCCTTCCCAGAGTGGGGAGCCCAGAACCCCTAAAAAGGAGAGGTGAATGGCCCCAAGGTACTGGAGAATAGGTATCTCGCTTATGTTTTGTTTCTTGAGGATTGGCGATGGGTGTTCCGAGTTCAAATACTTGGGGGCCAGGTTGGGCAGTAGGCAGAGATTTTGAGTTCAGGAGTAGAAATCAGCTGAACTTGGTGTTGGGAAAGCACAGGGAGTGGCGAGATCTGTGGATCTGGAGGGCCTCAACTAAACGTGGCACACAGGGTGGCCTGTCTGTGACAGTGGCTTCTTAGAGGGCATAGAATTTACATTTTGACCAGGGCACTTGGGTGGCTCAGTCGCTTAAGTGTCCAACTCTTGGTCTCAGCTCATGTCATGATCTCAGGGTCATGAGATGGAGCCCCGAGTAGGGTTCTGTGCTCAGCGGGGAATCTGCTTGAAGATTCTCTCCTTCTTCCCCTTCCCAACTCTCTCTCTCTCTTTCAAATAAATAAATCTTTTTTTTTTTTTAATTTATACTTTGACCTAAGAATGTAAGCAGACCTAGTAGTTCTGTTTCACCCAGGCCTCTTCTAAGTGGTGGGCCTGCCCTCCCTAGGGGGTTGTCCTCACCTGGCTGCTGGAAAACCACCCACCAATGCCTCCACCTTCCAGCTGATAGGAAGGAGGTGAGGAAAAATGGAAGGCACCCTCTTCCTTTAAGTGTACAACCCGTGAGTACCACCCCTCTCTTCAGCTCATCTCCTATTGGCCAGACCCCAGACACATGGTACCCCTAGCTGCAAGAGAGGCAGAGAACGTTGCTTCCATCTTGGGTGACCATGTGCCCGGCCAGAAATTGGGGATTCTCAGAAGGGATGATAGACTACTGGGCACCCCCCACAGCCTCTGCCTAAGTTCCTGCCAGCCTCGGTTGGATATTGCCTTGCAGAAAGGTGTCCCAGGGCTGCTGGCTTCTCAAATTTCAAAAGAAACTGAAAAGCTAGGTTTTTAGGTGAAAATGTTTCCCCTTTTGAATGTTGACAACCAGTTCAATTTTTAAAAATACCGAGCAGGCCGACGGCGCATAGGGTAAATGAAACACACAGCTGGGCGAAGTGGAAGGCCATCTACAGGATCCCCAAGGCTGACCCTAGGACAAGGTACCGGCTGCCGGAGTTTTGGTGAAAGCCCAGCCCTGGGGTATGACCTGCACTGAGGTGTCCAGGCCACCACGAGATGGTCCCCAGAGAGAGAAGGTGTCAGCTACAAAGTAGCTTCGATCACAGGACTGGGGGTCAGAAATGTTTGAGCAGATTTTACAAAAGATATTCAAGACTCGTCTTTTAGACTGTTTCTGCCAATAGAGCCAATTTGTGAAAGAATCACTATTATAACAAGCTAATTAGTGATTTTGTTGAATGGAGACAAAAAACAGTAAGTGGCTTGGAAAATATAGAAACATTTGTGAAGTATCTATGTCTTCCCTTATTTCCCATCCTGACATGAACAATCAGAATTAAATTCAGTCACCTTTGGTATTTTGCTGATTTCCAGTCACATGAAACTGCAGCTGTGTACGGGATTTTCAATCCTATTATTTTGAAGGTACCATTTTTCCATTTTGTTCAGCAGTTTGTTTTGGCGTGCCTGAGAGCTTGTCAGGCTCCAGATACGTATGGAAGCTGGGTACTGCTTGCACTTTGCCCTTGGTAGGTCTTGCTAGGAGGTAACCAGGGTCTCCTGCCTGTCCCCTCTGGGCTGGATACAGTAATAGACGGTGACACCAGGAAGAAGGTGTGGGCAGAGCCGGGACTCCTCAGGCCAGACAGAGCCCGAGGCCTAGAGCCAGGAGGGGTTCCAGGGTGGAGAAGGACCCTCCCAGCTGAACGGTCACCCACCCTTCATTCCACAAGTATCTGTACCCACAGCCTGCCAAGCGCTGGGCGTACACTCATATGGTCAGTGGCAGGAACCCACCCTGCAGGACACCCTGTGGGAAACATGGGATCTTTGACCCCAGAAGTCCCAGGGAGGCAAGACCCTGGCATCAGCACCCCTGCTCAGGTGGCTGCGGGGAAGGGCCAGAGCTCCTTGGGCAGAGATCCTGGGCACACTGTGAGGCGTGTTGTGGGTGGGGCTGCTTTCCTGGTTTAGGAGGAAGGAAATCATCAGGGCAACCAGGATGGGGTGTTGGGAGGGATGACCAGAGTCTGGGGCAACCCACCCTGACCCCAACTCCCCATCTCCCACCGCTGGAGGCAGTGCAGCCTTCCAGGGAGAGAGGGACAGAGAAGGAAACTCAGCGTCTGACCAACAGCTCTGCCCAAGCACCTGTGTCAGGAGGACGGGGTTAGACTACACTCAGGTGTCAGCAGTCCCTAAGGAGAGGGGGTCACTGGAGGCCCACCATGAGGGCTTCTCTCTGCACCTTCTTAAGGACCCACGTGGGCCTGGGCCAGGGTGGCTCCATGGTTAGGAGCTGGACTCCCAATCCCCCAATCCATACTTGGCCTTTGTGACAAATTAGGAACTTCCATCCCTCAGCCCACCTCTATAAACTGGAGGTTCTCTCACCTGGGAGTGGGGGGACGCTGGCACCCGCCCCCCACGTGGGGAGCGCTGAGCACAGTCCCCAGGCCAGGGAAGAGCCTTGGAAGTGCTCTCTGCTATCACCACCCGGACTGAGTGGAATGATGGCCCCTGGAAAGGTATGTCCGCATCCTAACAACCAGACCCGGCCACCATCACCTCTGTGGAAATGGGGGCTTCGTAGATGTCACCAGGTGAGATATCACCCTGAGCCCAACGACAAGTCCTTCTAAGAGTCAGGAGGAGACCCAGACCCAGAGGAAGGCCGTGTGGAGATGGAGGCAGAGAAGGGAGGTCGGCCGTGTGGGAGGCTGACAGCCAGCAGAAGCCGGGGGACAAGCAGGAATTGTCCCCTAGTGCTTTCGGAGGGAGCGTGGCCCCCGCTGACACCTGTGCCTGAGACTTCTGGACTATAGAACTGTGAGTCAAGACAGTTCTTTTGGTTTAAGCCTGCCAGCTTGTGGTCCTCTGCTCCGGCAGCCCTAAGACAGCAGTACACGAGCGGTGCTGGAAGTCAGAGTTGGCAATGCACTTGGCGTGGCGAATGGGTGCTGGGTGATGCCCACACGGGGCTCCAGATGCAGCAGGGTGACTCGCATCCCCACCTCTGGAGTCAACAATGCTGTGTCGCTTGAGCTCCCCAGATGGGTGAGATCTGTTCTGGGCCCCATCCTTTGGGGCTGGTGGAGAGTCCCCTTCAGCCACCTGGGGCTCTTCCCCAGGCCCTGCCGGGCTCTCAGTGGTGCTCTCCCCTCAGAGGCCCTGCTAGGTCGCTCCTCGTCCAGGCCTCCAGGGGCCCGGGAGATCTCAGGTCATAGCTCCCACCTCTGGACCATTTCCACCCAACCCTGAGCAGCGCCTTCCAAGGCTTTGACAGCCCCTGGCCTCTGCAAGGGAGTGAAGTGCTGGTGTCCTATTCAATGCACCCACTTCTCCTTTTCAGGTTTAAGGAAGCTGATCTGGCCAAGACTGTGCCCTACCTTCACCCCAGCGATGATGTGACCCAAGGCCTCAGCGTGAGCTCAGACGTCCACCATACCAAGGCCAGGAGGGGCTCTCTGGCTGCCTAGCCACATGGCTCTTGGTCCTGGGCTACAAAGTTCCTGCAACAAGGAAGTTCGCTGAAGCTGGTCAGCCTTCTGGGACAAGCACACGTGCCAGTAGCACGGGCCGTGTTGGGGTAGGTCATCCTGCTGCACACAGGGCAGCTTAACACAAACCCTGCCCCCGAGGAGCTCACCGGGGTTGCTGTGCACACCGGGGCAGAATGTGAGTAACCTCAGCTATGACGGAGGGCAAATTGAGGACAGATTTAGCCTGACGAGGATGATGAGGAGGCAGGCATGGCCCTGTCAGAAGGCGCTAGGTGGCATCCTGGTGCCAGCCAGTAGTTGTTGTATGGTGAGCAAGTACAACTGTAAATGGAGACCAGAGTGACACTGGTCTCATACCTTCATTCAGTCCTCACCACCACCCTGACAGTGGGGAACATTTGGGGACACAGAGGAGGCTTCAGTAACTTCCAGTTCCGAGCTCTCAAAGGGAAGCAATGTCTGCTCCAAAGCCCTCAGTGCCCTCCACACCTGTCCTGAGCCCAGATCCCCCTTCTCAGGCATTTCGGTCTTAGTGTCCACCTGTCATGCCTACAGCAGAAGGGACCATGTCCGAGCCACTTGTCTCCAAGGCTGGGGGGCAATGGGGGACCCTGACCAGCTGGCATCCCAGCAGACCCGGGCTGTTCCCCCAGGAGGAGCAGAGGAGAGAGAGAGAGATTGAGGTCAAGGGGAGAGGCGTTAACGCAGAGCACCCTCTGTCTGACACGTCTACACACGTGCCCACATAGAGGGCAGGCTGGGGGCGAGCGGGAAGGCCGAACCCCAGAGGTGGAGGCAGAGAAAGGCAGAGAGAGAGACAGGAGACAAAATTTCACAGACTCCCAAAGCAGAGCAGAAGAAATTGTTTCCAGAGGCACTTCGGAGCTGGCCCCCCTGGCCCCTACAGCCCCGTCACTTAGCAGGTCTAGAGGTCCCCTTGCAGCTGCCAGGATTGGAAGGAGGGGGGTGGGCAGGGGCGGTCGGGGGCCTGCTGGAGAAAATCTCCCAAAACCAGGCTTGGCATCCAGGCCTCTGATTGCCCTGCGCCTGGGGGAGGGGTGGCAGAGAAAAGTGGTCCAATATGGTTGGTGCACATGCGTACCCCAGATGCCCATCTGCTTGTTAGAGGAGGCCAAGTGGGTAACCCGAGAGCCCCAAAGGCGTGGCCCTTAAAACCAGGCCCTCCCTAAGTGGGGGGGGGGGGGGGGGGGGGGGGGCGCTCCGTCTGCTGGATCTGGGGTTGGCAACACTAAAACACAAAAACCTCACGTGCAGCTCTAGAGGAAAAGCAGTGCGAGGTAAGGAGATCCAGCTGAATTCTTCCCTTTTTTTTTTTTTTATTATAGTGAGAATACTTAACATGAGATCTACCCTTTTAGCAAATTAAGTGTACATGCAGTACCATTAGCTATAGGCACAAGATCGTACAGCGGGGCTCTGGGACTTTTTCATCTTACCTAACTACGACTTCTATCCATTAAATAGCAGCTCCCCACGCCCTCTCCCCTCAGCCCCTGGCAACTACCATTCCACTCATTGCTTCTAGGAGTTGGGCTATCTTCAATACCTCGTGTGAGTGGAATTAAAATTCGCCCTCCTGTGCCTGGTTTATTTCACTCGGTTTAATGCCCTCCACGTTCATCCATGTTGTCACATATTATAGATTTTCCTTCTTTTTAAGGCTGAATAATACTCCATTGTATGTATGTGGTTAAAAAAAAAAAAGGAAGCCTACAGAAGGAGAGAAAATATTTGCAAGACATTCATCTATCTGATAAGGGGTTAATATCCAAATATGTAAGGTGCTCCTACAACTCAACAGCAAAACAAAAAATGCAAATAATCCATATTAAAGACCAGATAAAGGACTTGAATAGACATTCAAGCCCTACAAATGGCCAATAGGCACATGAGAAGATCCTCAGTGTCGCTAATCATCAGAGAAGTGTAAATCAAAACCACAGTAAGATAGTCACCCCACACTTGTAAGGTGGCCATTATCAAAAAGCAAAAAAATTGAAAATAGAGCTACTCTATGATTCAGCAATCCTCTTTCTGGGTATATATCCGAAAGAACTGAAGTCAGGATCTTGAAGAGAT
Organism: Canis lupus familiaris; assembly: GCF_011100685.1. Taxonomy (NCBI): domain Eukaryota; kingdom Metazoa; phylum Chordata; class Mammalia; order Carnivora; family Canidae; genus Canis; species Canis lupus. The sequence continues at coordinate 63,939,209 of NC_049229.1, forward strand.
GTCTGCACTCCCATGTGCACTGTGGGATTATTCACAACAGCCAAGACATGAAAACCACTTAACTGTCCCCCGGTGCATGAGCAAATAACAAATTTTTCTCATTCTTTTCCTCTTTTATTGTTCAGCACCTAATATTAGAGCATTTATCCCCAAGCTTTTCAAGTACAAAGCTTCCCCCATGGAGATCAGGCCAGGGGATGGTGGGGCAGAGGGGGTCAGCAGGTGGCATGCACTGACCCCTAGCCCTTCCCAAGCTGTGGGTTCTGCTCCCTGTTCTTGAAGCAAGGTTTCAATTGACACTGCTAAAAATATTTAAAGTGTAAACAATTCTTAATGACCATGTTATATAACTTATTATTTCCCCCAGGGAGGGAAAAGTCGTTGGCAATGTCCCAAGTCCTCACAGCCAGAGTAGGGAAGAGGCTGATCTGGGGAGCTTGGGCCTCTGGGTCAGGCAGGCCTGGCTACTCTCCTAAATTCTGACCTTTTTAGCTGCATAACCTTGGACACGTTGCAGAACTGGCTTCCCACGTCATGGGGATAACGCAGTGCCTTTACCCTGGGATTGCTGACAGGGTAAAACGAGTTCTAACCCCAAAACACTAAGGAGCCTGTGGGCCTGGGATACTCGGGAGCTCCCATCCTCTGGGCTGGGGACCCCGGAGACACTACTACTAGTTCTCAGCTTGAGCATGGACACCTCACCCTCTCTCACTCCCCACACCTTATGTGCTCAGCAACAACACTGGTCTAACATGGTGGTTCTCCTCCTTGCTGCACAAGAAAATCACCTGGGAAGTTTTGAAAGGTGTGGAACTTCCCACCAACCCAGGTCTTGCTCCCACAGTTTCTGGCATCACTGGTCTGAAACAGGGCTGGGTATCAGTGCTTTCCGAAAGCTCCCTTAGTGATTCTCACGGGCAAGCCGAGTCGAGAACCACTGCTCTAGCTAATTGGTGCTTACACTTCATGGCTGGACTCAGCTTTATTCCAAAAATATTTGATAAAGCACCTAGTGGGCTTCAAGCACTGTGTTTAGGTGTCTGATCCAGGGATGTTCTCCTTCATCTCACTGCCTGAGAGATGCCTGATGTGCCTGAAGCTGGGAGTTGTGAAGTAAGGTGCATTTCTTTCTCTGATATTAACCTGCCTCCATCTTGCCAACTTTTCAAATAAACTAACTTTGTGAATAACCACCTTATCGCTCAAGTTCATAGTCCTAAGATCTATAGAGGTTAAACACGGGGGAAAAATTATCTGTGAACAACTCTAACTCACGCTTACGTTAACATGGGTCATGTCTATCCCATCTGATGTTTGCTTCCAATTTAATAATTGTAAAGGAGGCTGGAGGAACCAATAATTTTCAGGCATATGAATATGGAGGGAAAAAAGGGGAGGAGGAGACGGAGAGAGAAGAAGGAAGGGCCCCTGTTCAGACGACAGCAACATGATGACAAAATAGTCGGGAACAAGCCAAGAAGCATGTTAATGCTAGATGGGAGAAAATCTTCATGCTGCTATGAACATAAAGAAGAGTCAAACAAAAGGAAAGACACATCACACAGCCTTGGGCAGGAAGGCCTTGCATCATAAAAATGTCAGTTCTTCCCAAGTTAATATATAAATTTAATGGGAACTCAATAAAAACACCAACAGGATCTGGTCACTAAACAAGACGATTCTAAAATTCATATGAAAAAATAAACCAGCAAGAATATTCAAATTCTCAAAAAATAGAGAGTACTCGGGGAAGACTAGCCCTACCAGAAAGCAAAATATCTTTTAAAACTCCAAAGTATAAATTATAAAATAATAATTTAATAATTATAAAACATATAATGAAAACCATATGGTGCATTTATAGGCAGACTCATCATTGGAACAAAATAGAAAATCTATAATAATCCAACATACATAATAGAATTTAAATCATGAAAAAGAAGGCTTTTCAGATCAGTAAAGAAAAGGTGGATTATTCATTGCATAGAGCTGAGTGTTAAGTTGTCATCTGGAAATGAAAAGATCCATAACTTACAGTAATCATTGAATCTATTCACAAATATTCCAGTTCTTCTCTTCTTCTGACCATGTGATTTGCTCTGATTGATGGAATGTGAGCATAAACGTGTTTCTTTCAAGAGGAAGTCTCTAAGAGCCAAATTATGGTTCACCACATCTCTCTCTATTCTTGCCACAGTGACCAATGACGCTCTCTGTCTGCCTGGGTCCTAGAGCCCAGAGCTAACACAGAACGGATGCATAACATGAATGAGGAATGAGCACTGCAGCATCCATTAATCTTATTCTGGAGGCACCTGGGTGGCTCAGTGGTTGAGCATCTGCCTTTGGCTCAGGTCATGATCCCAGGGTCCTGGATCAAGTCCCTCACCGAGCTCCCCACAGGGAGCCTGCTTCTCCCTCTGCCTATGTCTCTGCCTCTCTCTGTGTGTCTCTCTTGAAGAAAATAAAAAATCTTATTCTGTTGCATTCACAACATACAGTGGGATAAATTTCATAGACATTTAAAATTTAAAGGTTAAAAAATGAAACCCTTAAATTGCTAGAAAAAAACCATGAGAATTTAATACCTTAGAGAGAAGAATGCCTTTCTAACTAAGATATAAGAGCCCAAAACCATTTTTTTAGAAGATTATTAAGTTTAAACGCATACAAAGAAAAAAACTGCTACATTACAAAAGCTGTCATAAGCAGAGTTAAAATACCAAGGGAAAACCTGGAGGAAAGACTTATAACTCATATCATGGAAATTTATACATTTATAAATTATAAATATATACGTGAAATTTATATAAATATATAAATTAACATTATAATGATTAAATATATATATATATAAATTTCACATATATATAAAGAGTTATTATAAATCAATAAGAAGGGGATCTCAGGGTGGCTCAGCAGTTTAGCACCTGCCTTTGGCCCAGGACGCAATCCTGGGATCGAGTCCCACATCAGGCTCCTGGCATGGAGCCTGCTTCTCCCTCTGCCTGTGTCTCTGCCTCTCTCTATATATATATGTCTATCATGAATAAATAAATAAAATATTTAATAAATAAATAAATAAATAAATAAGAAAAAAGACTAGTGACCCAATACAAAAATTAAACAAAAATATTAATCAATTATTCATTATGAAGCAAATTAACTTGCCTCTTAGATTTATGAAAATATTAGGTTAAGAAAAATGCAAATTAAAACTACAAATGGGAAATTCTGTTTTACCTGTTAGATTGGCAAAGATGAGAGAAGCCAATGTCATATTGATAAGAATGTGGGAAATAGGGACCCTCGTATTTTCCTAGAGCAAATATAAATTGACAGTCTCCATGGAGAGATATCTGATAATCTCTCAAAATTATAAGTACACATACTTTTTAATCCAGCAATTCCATTTCTGGAAGTTTATCCCATCAGTATGCTTACACAGGTGAGAATTGATAGGTATAACAAAGTTATTCATTGCAGTATTATCCAAAGTTGCAAAAAAAGAAAAAAGAAAGGTAACTGTTTATTTATTTTTTTTAAGGAAATGGTTTAAATACCCATTGGTAAATGACAGTTTACATAAATGGCAGTTCATACATGTCACAGAATATGATGCAGGCAAAAAGAATGAGCAAACGTTTTGCCCTCTTTGTGAGCCAAGATGGAAAGATGAGCCAAACATGTTGTTAAGTACATGAAAAGAGCAGAAAAATGTGAATATCATGCTGTCATTCGAACGTGAATAAAATCTTTCTGGACAAAAATATTCAAGTTGCTTAAAGCATGTCAGCCTCTGGGAAGGGGACCTTAATGTCTAGAAGGGGTTTGGAGGAAGCTTTTGCCATTTACCCCTAATTCATTTTGAATTTTGAACAGTGTGAAAATTACCTATTCAAAACACCACTTTAAATATACGGGTGAACAAAAAACTCTGACTGTGACTAGTTCTCTCGAATCTACCAGCACAGGACCACAATGAGGACCCATCAGACAATGAAATTAAGTGTTTATGTGTTTCTGAGCATTGGAAACAATTATGTAACCCTAGATGCTCTGAAATCTCATACCAAGAAGGTTCAAGGCAATTGACCATAATTTCCCGCTGCATTGAGTTTCGTATATTTCAGAATTGGAAGACATTTTTTCAGAGAAGCTAAGACCAAAATTTCTTTAAAAGGTCAACTCTAATTTCATTTCAGTTGAGAGATTTTTTTTTTCTAACAAGAGCCATCAAATTGCTCCAGAATGTCAATGTATTTTTCATCTCCTTATCTTGGACAGAGGTTCCCATGAAGATTGCGTTCCGCTCTCTTCTTGGTAGAGAAGACCATGAAAAGCCTTTGCCCAAATGGAGAATTTTCTATCCACCTAAACCACTAATTTCAAGTGACAAATACCAACTTGAGATCACCTGGGGAAAATGATGATGCTATATCAGGCAGTTGTGTGTTTCAGTAAGGGCTGGGAACAAAATTGGGCCTCCCTCTCAGAGGTCCGCCCTACCCTACTGTTGCTCATTCTAAAGACGTCATGCATGAAATCAGCATAAGAAGGAACTTCCAAGTCAGGAAGACTCAGATTTGATTGCACATTTCATTGAGGTATTTATGCAGAATTTCTCACATTCCAAAACCATCAAGGGATTCCCATCCAAGCAGACAATGGAAGGTCAGGTACGTGACCATGACAATAAAGATTTAGACAATGAACATCCCTGAAGCACCATTAGGACAGAAGAGCTAAGGATGATCTACAATGTAATGAGCCCCATCCAAGCCTCCCCTTCAGCTACCTAAAAAGGAGGGATAACTCACTCATAACCTGTTTCCTGATAATGATCGACAGTGAATTTCCAGCCAGCTGGATGGGGAAGCAGAGTCAGATAAATGCAAATTTTAAAAATGAAGAAATGTAACACTTGTACATCTGAGTTGGTGGTGTAAAACAAATATTTACTACATTTTTATCATTGTTATTATTATGTTAATATTTTCAGGAGATGCCAATCTTCTGGTCTTCCAACATGTTGATTCACATAACAATGCATGTCCACGAATGGGGCTCTCTCAGGCTCTGTGTCACCCCCCAGCCTGAACCGGCTTGTTCAGAGCTGGTGTCTCTGCTGCTCTATTGTCAGCCCCTGCCTTCCACTAACTGTTTAGATCCTTTGGGTCAATGCTGCTCTTGTAACTTGCGCTTGGCTATGGGTCCATTATTACTACCAGATGTTGTCCCTTAGCTCCACCTTCTATTCCCATATCAGTTCCACTCACTCCCATATCTGCTTTTTAAAGATTTAATTAATTTATTTATTCATATTTATTTGTTTATTTTTATTTGAGAGAGAGAGCACAAGCAGGGGGAATAGCAGAAGGCGAGGAAAAGAGACCCCACGCAGACTGTGCTGAGCGCGGAGCCTTACACGGGCAGGGTTCGATCTCATGACTCTGAGATCATGACCAGAGCCAAAATCAAGAGTTGGACACACAACCAACTAGCCACCCAGGCGGTCCCCATATTCTGTTAGTTTTAAACCCCACAGGTGACCAAGATCGTCCAGAAGTGTTTTCTGATTTGCTTACGCTGAGTGCCAAAATCTCTGCTAAATTGATCATACAAGGTGTATTCAATCCATTCATTTTGAGCATATAAGAACAAAATTCATTTGAATTACTGACCTTGTATTTTGGAATAAGAACTACATTTGGTTAATTTAAGCAAAAATATACACATCGTGGGGATGCCAAGGTGGCTCAGTGGTTGAGTGGTTGAGTCTGCCTTTGGCTCAAGGAGTAATCCCAGGGTCCTGGAATTGAGTCTCGCATCAGGGTCCCTGTGGGGAGCCTGCTTCTCCCTCTGCCTATGTCTCTGCCTTTCTCTGTATGTCTCTCATGAACAAACATATAAAAATCTAAATATGTATGTATATACATATCATGGATCCTATCCAAGGACTTCTCATGGTGCTTTAGTTGGCCCCCATCGGGGAAAGAATGAAACCCTTAGCCAGGACTGCCAGAGGACAGCCTCTGTTAGAGCTGATGTGTACCTTTTTTCTCCTACCTCTTGAGCCCTGTACTGCAGATTCTCTGCCCTTTGGTTTGGCCTTGTCATCCCTGCCCTTTTATATTAGGATGTCATCTTGATGGGAGCCCCTCTTACAAGTGCTCATCAAATGCACATGGAAATGTTAAACTTCCTTTCAGGTAGAATGTTACTGGAGGCTCCATTTCTTCTCATACATCTCTTAAAATCCTGGCTGACTGCTGCAATTCAACCACTCAACAAAAAAAAATTACATTGGGTACATTCTCCTTGCCTCTTTTTAAGCTCTGGGGATGGCTTTGCCTGTTTGCAGGCTTCTCTGACACACATCCGATCTGGTCTAGCTGTTCTCAAAGTCTTCCTATCTTCTGAGCCATGGCTCAAAGGGTTTCCATGAGTGCCAAATGAGGTCACATAATTAAGGTGCCTCACCCGGTGCCTGGCATGTGGTGGACATAACAAACTAGAGCTAGTAGTATTATTGTCTCATGTTTGTGCCATTCCTTCAAGACCTAGCACACGATAGTCCCCTCAGCAAATACAGTTTAGTGATTTTTAAGGAAAGTTCCCCACCTTCTCATTACCATCTCCTTCTGTTCCCCCTAAAGGTGAGCAAAAATGTGAAATGACTTCCAAAAACCAACAACGTGACATGTTAATCCCACACAGTTATGGAAAACCACCCACCATTTTGATCCAATGCATTCATGTGCATGCAATGTTCATTTTTTAAACTCTTCCTTCATGCTAGGTCTTGACAGCAAGTAGAGAAACTTAACAGGAAGTGGGACAATAAATAAAAAATTGCCAACCCAAGGCAAAAACATCATGTGCCAATGGTAATCAGATTATCAGTGATGTTCTCTAACACTGTAGAGAGGCAGCCAGGCTCAGAAGTCCTCAGAGACTCAGAACCCTCTGCCCAAGAAGCCACAGTCATGGACACCAGCTGCAGAGCCCTCTGCTCAAGGCATCTGCTAAGGCTCAGCTCCTCCCTGCGCTGGAGATCACATTGCTAACTCTAGGACCTCCTCCTGCTCTTCCATCCTGGTTCCCTCACCACCATGGCACAGCCACACCCAGGCTGAGGTTGGCCAACATCCAGACAGACAAGCCCATTCATGACCATCAAGAATCAATTTCTGAGTTCCAGCCATGCAGACCCTGGGCCACAGGGGTAGGGGGTTTGAGAGGCAGGCTGCGCATTGTTTTCAAGCTGCTTGCCCACCAAGGCTTGAGTAAACTTACTTGGCCACCCTCAAATTAAGAAATTATAGGGGCACCTGGGTGGCTCAGTGGTTGAGCATCTGCCTTCAGCTCAGGTCGTGGTCCTGGGGTCCTGGGATCGAGTCCTGAATCAGGAAGCCTGCTTCTCCCTCTGCCTATGTCTCTGCCTCTCTTTGTGTGTCTCTTGTGAAAAAATAAATAAAATCCTTTAAAAAAAAGAAATTATAAAGTAGCTCTGGAAATGTTACACCAAATTGCTTTGGAAATATATGACTTTTAACTGAAAGAATAAAATGTTAAAATATTAGATCAAACCCTATGAAATTGTCATTTTTGTAGGTCAAAATCACTGAATATTGGCAATTTCCAATGATTCGATCCAATGGTGATGGGCTATATTCATTAGTATTCATCATATACCATATACTGTTCTCTGTGCTTGAACTCTTAGAGGGAGGGTTATTATCAGACAAGGAGAGTTCACATCCAATTTTGACAACCACTCCCTTGCATTTAGTTTTAATTCCTTTTCCCCCTTCACCTGGCAAACCTCCAAACCTGCTGATACTCAGTCACTTTACAGACAGGGTACTAATTCTGGGGATACCCAATGCCCCCCGAAGACGCTATCAATATTCAGAGATTTAGTTGTGTTTACCACGCTCCAAGATAGACTAGCTCAACCATCCTGGGGATATTGCCATACAAGTGCTGAAATCAAATCAGAAGTTTCTAGTAGTCTACAAAAAACAGAGGGAAGAAGCAAGTAAAATATTCCTCCTTTTAATTTTGGGAAATATCAAACACATAGAAAAAGTAAAAGAATAACACAATTTAGAACCATATACCTTTCTCCTAGATTTACTAGTCATTAACATTTTGCCACAGACGATCTCTCTCTCTCTCATTCTCTCTCTGTATACACACACACATACACATACACACACACACATATATACTTTACACACTTGTGAGCAGAAATACACACAAACGAATGCATTAATGAACATTCAGAGGTGGGTGCTTCATGTAACTCTAAACATCCACTCTCATGACTAACACCGTTCAGACCCCAGGAAAACGGAAACATGTCTCCAGGTCTCTTGCGTCATGTCATCAAAACAAAAGATAAGTGTGTCCAGATGTTGGGAAGGACTGTGGGTTGTGTCCCTGTGGATTCTGGAGACAGACCCTGTTTCTGAGTGTGAAGAAGAGTTGAGCACTTGGGTAAGAGGAAAGAGAAATATATTGACTTGCCAATTCTTTCTCTTGGGTAGCAAGAATTCATCAGATACCTGCATAATGATGTATCATTTTCTGGAAGTACCAACATCCATTTTCCTGCTTTTTTTGTGTGTTATAATTTGTGCTTCTGGAAGTACTCACAAATTAGCATAATATCCCCAAAGAGTTGTTCTCATGATAGCTGAGGAATATTTTTCAATATTAAATAATTTAGATCAGTCCCAAATTTGTGTAAGATAGACCTAGACAAAACACACATGAAGCGTGTGGTGGATTTTTCCACATTGCCAGTTATGCTAGAGTTGCAAATTATTTCATATTTATTAAAATATTTAATAAGATTTAACTAAATTTAAAAATAAATTCTGCCTTAGTTGAATAATTCTTAATTAAAATTTTATATTTACTTATTTTAATTTGCATTTTGTCATTTGATAAAAGATAATTTAAAATATTTTAAAAGATAAAGTCTTTCAAAAATGAGCAATTTTTAATTTTCTTTTACATTTTTCATTTATGCTTTTAGGAAAGAACATTCACATTTTCTATACTTTGAATTAATTACATTTTATTGTTTAAAATACTTTAGCTCATTGCTGTCAATAAAAAAGATTCTGTAATAATCTTGATTATAGTAATATAATTAATGATTTTGCTAAAATGAAGGCATAAATAAATAAAAATATTTTTGAAACATATAGCTATTTAAGCATTCTGTGTTTATATATTATATTACACAACCAAACATTGACAGTTCGTCCTCAGAATATTCAGACACTCATGATAATAATTCAATTCAGTTTTTTCTTAAATATTTTGCCAACTTAGTCACATAAAAATCACAGCTTTATAGGCTGCTTGTTTTGTCATTGTACAAATTATATTTGAAAAGGTACAATAGAACATATAACATTTAGTGATTTGTTCATTTGGTTTACAACCTTTAAACATCTAGTTTATAGATGTGCAAATATGTACTATAGGCATATAGTATGTGGGCTTCTAATCCTACTCATAACCCAAAACCTCCAGATAAAGTCTCATTCTGGCTCCTGCAAATGTTAGGTCAGGACTACCCACATCTGGAGACGTACACTTATCTCACTCATATAAGATATGAATGGGAAAACACACACATATTAACAAGCCAAAAATCAAATTATAACAGGGTTCTCCAGAACCAGTAGAAAAATTTGGAAGACAAAGAGATATAATAGTAAGTAAACTATTAATTTACTAAAATGCATTTATTAAAACAAATAGTCTTAACAAATGCCACAAGGAAAGTTGATGAAATTTTATATTCATTCTTCTCAATTTAAATTTTGGGAACATTTTAGAAAATTAAGAAAAGTACATCTAACTTAATCTCATGCTTGATGGTGAAAAATCACAGACATTGCCATTAAATTGGGGCAAGAAAAGGATGCCAGGGATTTTTTTTTATTAGTTCACATTGTTCTTGAGTGTCCATCCAATATAATTGTGCATAAAGTAGATACAAGAGATATGATTTCTGGAGGAAGAGATGAAATCAGGTTATTTTTAGGCAATATTGAAATATCAAGAAAACCCAAGAGAATCATCTGAAAAGCTATTAAGAAATAATGGGAGTTCAATACTATGGCCAGATATGTGATAAATATGCCAAAGTCAATAGCTTTTTTATATACCAGCAAGACCAGATGGGAAGACACAAAAAAGGAAAGAGGATTCCCTACATAACAACAATAAAAAACATAAAATCTCTAAGAATGACTCTAAAAAGGTAATGCAAGAATCTGTATGAAGAAGAATATGAAACTTTACCCAGACCTATAAAACAAGCCTTAAGGAAATTGAGAAACCATGTTCCGGAATGGGAAGACACGATGGGGAAAAAGATGTCAATTTGTCCCAAATTAAATCAAGATTTAATGTAATAATAGTCAAACTTAAGGAAGTTTTTCATAACTTGACAGAAGTCTTGTAAAGTTATTCCTTTAAAAAGTTGGACTAGGTAACAGAATTTTTTGAAAGAAGGGTCAAACGCAGTCCTTAACGTCCAGTTATTAAAATGTATTATCAGCCTACACTAATTAAAAAGCACGGTACTGGTGTGCTCACAGATGCGTGCAAATTCAAGCAAAAATCGACCTGCCTGTGGCTCTGAAGATCTTGCTCCTGCCCCTGCACCCCCAGTCCCCGGTTGCTGCTAACCTCCCTCATCCTCCTCAGGACCAATTCAGCAAAAGTGCCATCAACACACATCCCTGAGGTATTCCTTGGTTTATAACTTTTTCTCTGATGATAAAATTCATATAGCTGAAAAATGCAAAAATATTAACGTTTATATGTTACATATATAGTGTTCTGTCCTTTTGGGGCCAAAGTCTGCATTATTTTAGCCTTTTAATTTATAGCGTATTGCAATGCAAGGAAATCTGACAGGTCTATGCGGTCAAATCTATTGACCTCTTACAGTGTTAACTTCCTCCCTTATCTTTACGCTTAAAAGATTCTTCTCGATTTGATCTATGATAAATGTGACACTTTAAAGTCGGAGTGGGGAGATGACTTTTTCAATCTACACATTGTTTGGACGACATGGTAACAATGCAGACAAAATTAATTCTGTTTCATCATTCTTTATATCAATATATTCCACAAGGAAAAACAACTTAAATATGTAAAAAATGAAAAACATTAAAATGTGTTAAAGAAAAAACAGACAGATTTGTTTGTATTTATGACGTGTGCATCTGTGTGTTTTCTCCTAGGCATGACCCTAAACCCAAAGCCCATAAAAGAAAAGATGATAAATTTGACAGATTTACTATGTGTAATTTGGATATTCAATGTGGCAAAGGTACCACGAAGTCACAAGACAAGTGACAAACTAGAAAAGCAGTTTCAGGCTGTGTGTGTGTGTGTGTGTGTGTGTGTGTGTATAAAAGTTGGAATAGGTTGGGAGATAAACATATATTCAGGCTACACATATATATGCCTCACTGTATATAATTTATAGTTACATAAGTATACATAATTTGCATGTAATCTACAAATTATTAATACATTATTTAATCTAATAATTTAAGCTTAATTGATCATTATGCATTAATATATTACTAATTAATTATAAGAAACAGAGCAAAGGGATTATAAGGGAAAGGAGAGAAAATGAGTGGGAAAAATGAGAGAGGGTGACAAAACATGAGAGACTCCTAACTCTGGGAAACGAACAAGGGGAACTGGAAGGGGAGGCGGGCGGGAAGATGGGGTGACTGGGTGACGGGCACTGAGGGGGGCACTTGATGGGATGAGCACTGGGTGTTACACTATATGTTGGCAAATCGAACTCCAATTAAAAAAAATACCAAAAAAAAAAAAAAAGAAAGAAACAGCGCAAAGTACAAAAAGAATATGGACAGCTCACAGAAGGAGAAATATGGGTGGTATTTAAACATGCAGGGTCGGGATCCCTGGGTGGCGCAGCGGTTTGGCGCCTGCCTTTGGGCCAGGGCGCGATCCTGGAGACCCGGGATCGAATCCCACATCGGGCTCCCGGTGCATGGAGCCTGCTTCTCCCTCTGCCTGTGTCTCTGCCTCTCTCTCTCTCTCTCTCTCTCTGTGACTATCATAAATAAATAAAAATTAAAAAAAAAAATTAAACATGCAGGGTCATAAAGAGAGAAATCAATGAAATCTACAACGTGATACCATATTCCTCTATCTGACTGACAAAGATCTAATGGGATCGGCAATGTGCCGTGTGTCAAGAGTCTGGGAAAACAGGGACCAGCAGAAATTTGGGGAGGGCGCATAAACCGGCACAACCCTTATGGAAAGTAATTTTTATGAAAATTTAAATGCTCTTTCATCGACTGTTTTCACTTGTAGGACTTTGTCCTAAGAAATCAATCACTCAGGAGCACACACACACACACACACACACACACACACACACACACACAGAGTATTGCCTTAGTGGTAAAGACTGGAAGCAAGCTAACCATGGCACGGATTGAATAAATCATGGGATAGCTGTTTGTAGGGGCGTCCAGCTTTTACCTTTACCCTCTCAGGGTCCTTTTGGGCTGGGTCTAACAGTTAAATTGACCTAAGACAGATCAACAGGGGAAAAACAGCATACGATTTTATTTAATACTAGTCTTATGTGCCACGGGTGAACCTTCATAAGGAATGAAGACCCAAAGCAATGGTGAAACTTACTTGCTTTTATATTAGGTTCAACAAAGCCAGGCAATGTGGCAAAGTGACAAGACTCTGAACCTCTTCCCATTTTGGGGTACTGCACTGCTGTTTAAAAGAAGGAAGCAAGCCATCCCTTTTGGACACCAGCCCTGCCTCTGGCTCATGGGGCTCCAGCTGAAGAAGAGACGGGGGTCATGGCTCTTACAAAGCACACCGGCTTCCTGGCTACAAAACCTACACAGCTGGCCTTTTTTTTTTTTTTTTTTAAGATTCTATTTATTTGTTCATGAGAGACACAGAGAGAGAGGCAGAGACACAGGCAGAGGGAGAAGCAGGCTCCCCATAGGGAGCCCGATACAGGACTCGATCCCAGGACCCCGGGATCACGCCCTAACCCAAAGGCAGACGCTCAACCACTGAGCCACCCAGGTGCCCCATGGCTGGCCTTATTTTAAGACACCAAGCTTGCACTCTCCATGCCCCAGGGCTCACAGTGACGCCCAGGACATGCAAGCAGCATCACGTTCATGGAGTCCTGCCTAAGACTTCACTGTCATAAGAAGCAGTTCATGGTCAAAGACAAGAGAATTAAAAAAAAGAGAAATCTCTCCTTCCTGTGACTAGTCATTCTGAACAATCAGTTTTTTTTCCCCCATGGGATCAAGAGGTATCCAAGCAGATGGCTACAAGTAGAAAATAAAAGACAGTAATCAGGTATTGGCAGCTTTTCATTTTCCTTAGCATGTGAATTTTCAATCTACAGATGGGGATGCAAAGCATTCACACAAATCAGAATGTTTCTGTGAACATGTTTCAGCAGTTCAACTTCACATGATTACAAATAAACCCATTAAAATTTTCTAGACAGTGCCAGCATCTGAGGTTTACTTTTTTTAATTTTTTTAGTGTTTTTAAAATTTTTTTTAATTAGAGTTCAATTTGCCAACATATGGCATAACACCCAGTGCTCATCCCATCAAGTACCCCCCTCAGTGCCCGTCACCCAGTCATCCCCACCCCCCGCCCACATCCTTTTCCACCACCCCTAGTTCGTTTCCCAGAGTTAGGAGTCTCTCATGTTCTGTCTCCCTTTCTGATATTTCCCACTCATTTTTTCTCCTTTCCCCTTCATTCATTTGGGGAATAAAAAAATAGTGAAAGGGAATAAAGCATCTGAGGTTTTAAAAAAAATTAATTTTCTTGTTAACGGCAACCCAATGGTATTTGTAGAATTCTTATCATATAACTGATTCCATCATTCAATCTACTTTTCTGGGTTGCCCAGAGTGCAAATACACATTTTTGATGTCTGTCTTTTGTGCTATTCTTCTAAGTTCGCTATTAAAATACCTTAAACTGCTTTTTAGAAAAAAGAAAGTAGCAGACCTACAAATATAGGAAATTGTCGCAAGCATGCTAGGAAGGTGAACGCATGAGTTGTGTCTTTCCACAAGTCAGCTTCATTCAATCGCTCTGCAAGGTTAACACAATTTTTTTAAAGATTTCTATTTCTTTGAGAGAGAAATAGCACAAGCAGGAGGAGGGGCAGAAGGAGAGGGAGAAGCAGACTCCCCACTGAGCAGGGAGCCCGATACAGGGCTCCATCCCAGGACCCTGGGGGTCATGACCCAAGCTGAAGGTAGACACTCAACCCACTGAGCCACCCAGGCGCCCTGGTTAACACAATTATGAAGCAGGTTCAGGATTCCAGACTCAATGACGTTTCACTCTGTGAGTTTAACTTGGCTTCTCACACGGCACATAAAGCGAAGCACAACGAACAAGCTAGAACAATGGTTGGGAAGTTAACAAACGTCAAGTCAGTCCACGAACACACAGTTGGGATGAGGACTCGGTCTGGTCTGGGTCAGCTCTCAGCACGTGCGGCTCATTACGTTCTCGCAGTGGAGGATCTCAGTTCTGTTGGGAGCTCAAGCGGGCAGAGAGCTTTCAGCCACAGCTGAGTTTTAAAGTAATCAGACGTAGAAGGGGTCAGTGTCTAAAGAGTCTGACAGTTTGCTACAAAAATACTCCCTTTTTAAAGGGATTTAATCAGCCTTGGGTCTTTGCAGTCCTCCTCTGCTTCTGCTGGTTATCAGTTCTGAGTGGGTCACTTAGCTGGTGCTCGTTTTAGCGATACCTGGTCTCAGCTACAATCCCCATAGCATGGACAGCCCGGGTGGCTCAGTGCTTTAACGCTGCCTTCAGCCCAGGGTGTGATCCTGGAGGCCTGAGATCGAGTCCCACGTCGGGCTCCCTGCATGGAGCCTGCTTGTGTCTCTGCCCCTCTCTCTCTCTCTCTGTCTCTTGTGAATAAATAAAATCTTTTTTAAAAATCCCCATAGCTACTTGTGTCATTGTTTAACACAGGTCCCTGGTTGGCATGAGTGACTCCATCTTGCTCTCTCCAGAAATGATAAATTGCTATGGGAAAAAGTAGGAGACTACGCAGTGCATGTAATGTGCTCCCATATTTTTAAAAATACATATAATTCCCTTCAATGGATACAAAAACCTGGCAATAATTATTGCCTCTTGCTATCTATTTGCAAACACACACACACACACACACACACACACACACACACACACTCCTGCACACACACACCATGAAGTGTCCTGCTTCACCAGGATGGGGGTCAGCTATAGCATCCTTTTCAAAGACAAAGACTGGGTGTTGTCCATCTGTGGTCCCTGGGGCCTGTGTAGTGCCTTCGGGCTGAGTGTCATCCTACTGAAGTCCTCTGCTGAAATGCAAATATATTAAGAGCCCTACAATTTAGCGTAAATTAATGCATTAATATTTCTGTGGTGACCGAAGGAGCTGCAAATGAGGGAGCCACCGCCAGCTCACGGAGCTCAGAAAAGACAAGAGGTGGTATCAGTGGTAACTCACGCCAAGGGTGCCGTCCTGGATCCACTTGGAAACCCTTGGAAAACAGAGGGCATGTAATTATGTTGATGAGCCCTGCGTGAATGTTCATTAACAGGCACATGGAGTCAAAAAGCCAGGGTCCAATCAAGGCGTTGTGTGTCCTGGTGATGAGATCTCCAGCAAATTCCTTGACCTCTTTGAACCTCAGTACTATCACCTGTAAAATGGAAACAAAGTTAACAGCTCCCATAAGTCCCCCATATAAGTGTATAGGGAGAAGGGGGGGATGTAGGGACAGCGGTAAGAGAAAGGAAGGGGCCCCTGGGCGGATCAGTCAGGTAAGCCTCTTGCTCTTGTTTTCAGCTCAGGCCATGATCTCAGGGTCCTGGGATGGAGCCCAGAGTTGGGCTCTGCGCTCAGCAGGGAGTCTGCTTGTTCCTCTCCTCTCTCTCACCCTCTCTCTCAAATGAATAAATAAATAAAATCTTTAAAAAGAGAGAAAGAGAGAAGGGAAAAGACATATTTTTTCTTCCAGGTGCTTTTATATTGGGAAATACTCTTTGAAATGAATGCGCAGGCAAGTATCAATTGAGGCACTGGAGAGCAGATTATATCTATACACACACCATATGCCTCCCTGCCTTAGAGGACCTTTGCTCTGTGGCCCTGACCCCTCCTGGCAGGTATAGCTGGCTTCTGGAACCTTCCATAAATATTTGCCACCAATGACCCAAATTCTGGCCTGCCACGGCCCAACCCAGTGGTGGGAGATGGAAACTCACACAGAACAGAGGGGAGGCCGATGGGGCTGGGGGAGATCCACATGCCTTCTTGTTCTCCTTCTTTTATATAAACACTGTCACTTGCCATCAAATGTGAAGACAATGTTGATTAGGGAGCCCGCATGACAGCTTAGTGGAAAATACTCTCAGCTCATTACGCAAACATCCAAGGCCTCACTTTTAATTACTCGGTGAGTGCCAGATTAACTCCTAGTCCCTGCCAACAGCACGGCCTTTCTCTTGGAGAGGTCAGAATGAATCAAGAGAAAACCAGATGAGCCTGAGCCTGTCACCCACTCCCTGACTCCTTGATAGGAAAATGTGTTTAGCCAGAAAAGCAGGTCACCGCTCAACAGAGAGGCCATCGTTGAGCCGGAAAATAGCCTCATTTCCTGCTGGGTTCTTTGCTTTGGTTTTAGCTCCATGTATTATTCTGGGTGGAGAGACCTCCTAGAAGACTGTTTTCTCTGGGGAATCGCAAGAAGTCAGCATGGCGAACGTGAGCTCACTTCGAAGACTCCGCTCTCAGGCCAAGTAAGGGCTTCCAGATGCCTCGGACGCGGCCAGAGCATGAAACCCGAGGACAGGACCCTTACCATTCGTTCCATTTCCTCATACACGTGCACAGAGCACCTACTGGGTGCCAGCTCACTGCTCCACATGCTGGAATCAGAGCGAGAAAGAACCGGGCTACAACCCTGGAGACTTGATTCCCAGAAAGACAGACACAACTGGCTTCTGCACCTGGACGTGGGGACAGAGGTCTGTAGGGATCCTGTGGGGCACAAACAAAGAAGTGGCAGGAGAGGAGGTGGGAAGAGCTCTGCAGAGGGGAGCTGGATCTGAGATCTCCAGGGAGCAAGGACAAGAAGGAGCCATGGAAGGATCAGGACAGTGCATGGGACAGGAAGGGGACCTATGCAGATATGGAGGACGTGTGTGGTGCTCCTTAACTGCCCAGGACCTTTGAACACCCCCTCCTGTGTTTGAGAGGGCCCCTCTTAGAAAAGCTGGCCTTCCCAAGGAGAAAGCCAGAGGGTCTCTTTCCCGGCGTCCCTTGCAGCTATACACAACCACAGGACCTTGAATCCACCAATCCGCCTGGTGCCGCTGTGGGTGACAGGCAGCTGCATCTTCCAGATGGGTGAAGGAAGGAAGACGGGGGTGATCCAGCTTCGGCTGCCATGGTACCGAAACCACAAGAGGGACCCAAGTGGGAGCCCCCTCAATGCCCAGAAATGTGAGAGATAGAATGCAATAATGGCCATGTTAAGGTTCTAGGTTTGGGGGCTTCTATTAGTGCAGCAATATGTGCCTGGTATGCACGGTCCCAAGAACTTCCACCACAATGCTATGAGGTAAGTATTGTTATCATCCATTATCATTACTACTCTCCCCACTTTTATCCGGGAAGCAGCCGAGGCCCAGAGAGGTTGAGTAACTTGCTCATTGACACACAGGCGGCTCGTGATGGAAGCTAAGATTCAAAAGCAGACCACCTGGCTTTTGGAGTCGGTGCCTGCGGCCACCAGTTACATTGCCTTTCTTGAAAAGCACTGTTGCAACCAACCAGAGGGTCGTTGAAGGGTTTTGAGCAGGGTAGTGGCATGTGCTTTAGAAAGATTGTGTCAGCGGTGGCACGGAGGAGAGGTTGAGGACAAGTGTCAGGGCAAGGGTGGAAGCTGAGGGGGCCCTCGACCACTGCAGCATCCAGGCCAGCAATGCCCGGGCTTCAAAACCACCCTGTGGCTGTGGGCATGGAGACAAGGAAACAGAAGCCATAGCTCAGGAATAGATCCCTGGCTCGGTCACAGGGATGGGGACAGGAGGGACACAGAGAGTGCATCAGGGAGCGTCCCCACAGTTTGGGGGACCAGTCAATAATTATTTTACTGATTTTAGCAATCACTAAAAGACATGAATCCTGGGGCATCTGGGTGGCTCAGAGGTTGAGTATCTGCCTTCGGCCCAGGGCATGATCCCGGGGTCCTGGGATTGAGTCCTGCATCAGTCTCCCCACAGGGAGCCTGCTTCTCCCTCTGCCTATGTCTCTGCCCCTCTCTCTGTGTCTCTCATCAATAAATAAATGAAATCTTAAAAAAAAAAAAAAAAAAAAAGACACGAATCCCTCATTCCTCCTAATTGTCCGCTTTGGTGGTCAGCTCGTGTTATAGTCAGCCCCAGACATCTTGTAAACCTGAGCAGAGCCAGGTCTTGCATCAGGAGAGATGTGCGTGGTCCTGCCGTGTTAACAATCAACCCTAACAATCTCAGTTTCTTACTGGGAAAACGAGCTGGCCCAGCATGTCCCCTGGGGGATCAGCAGAGGGCTGTGCTCCACATTTCCCCGTTCTAAGGCCCCCATCTCCAAGGCCCCTCATCACCCTTATACCTGGAGAGAGCTTTGGAGAGTCTCGGCCAACAGTGAAGTGACACTGGTTACATGCACTCAACTGATTGGCCGGAGCGGGGGCTTCTGACCCACCCAACGGTCTGCAGGTCCCCGGATGGAGCATGTCCTACCTACCTAAAGGGCAGTGGGCTGATGCCACTGTACCTTGATTTTGTTCCAGTTAATATTATTGTGAGTTATTTATGCCTCCTTTCCTTTGGCTGACTGTGAGCTTCTCGAGCAACAAAACCCTGCCTCACTCCCTGGAGTAGCAAATCCTCACATTGACCTGGGTGCCTCTTGCACAGGCCGGAAATTCATTGAGTTGTGCGTTTTTTCTATATGTATGTTACATTTCAATAAAAAGCTGATTTTAAAAAGGTAAAGGCACACAGGCCACTCTGGTTGGATAAAAAACAGAAAACCGAAAACCTCGCCCCAAAGGCTCAGAACTTGGGAAGGTCCCAATCACTCGTCCTCTGAATCACTTAGGGGGTCAGAAAGCCGGTCCTCAGTCTGAGAGCTGCCAGTCAAGTAGCAGGACCGACTGAGCCTCCTCCCTCATCTGCTGTCCACGGAATCTCTCCACTCTCTGGCTGAGGCCGCGCAAAGGACACCGAGTGGGTTAAATGTGCGGCCGGGCAGCACGAGTCTCTCGGATGCACAAAGTCCATTAGCTGGAAACCTGGACGGGGAGATGCTGTTTGTCTCCCAGCCCGGGCTCCTGGGACCTGGCAAATATCTGACCCCCTCCTGGATGACTTTTCCAGGGTCAGCCTATTACGGACGAATCCTGACTAATTCGGTCACCCTCCCATTTCTCAAGTATGATTTGTGGCTTAATTGCAGCAGGAAAAAAATAATGAAAAGTGCACAGCCTGGGCCATATCCATAATTCATAACCACAATAAAACCCTTGATGTGCTGTCGTGACTTATGGCAGTCTGAGGGCTGTGCACCCTGGGGCCGGCAGAGGGCCCAGATGTTTCCGTTAGAGAACAGTTTAGAGTTCACAGCCTGGAGAATCCAGCCTTCCCAACTGTTGGAGCAAAGTTTAGTCCTGGTTGGAGGCAAAAGCCAGAGCCTGGGCTCAGGGTCCGGAGACTCAGGAGAGGTGCTTGTTCAGGCCGCCCTGGAAAGTCGAATGTGTCAGAGGCTCGGAGGCTTTAGCTGGCATCTCAGAGGCAACTTCAAAGTGTCTCAAGCCTATGGAAGTGCCTCATCATGCAGGAAGCTGGCTATGCCTGCCCTAAGAGACCATAAGGATGATATATCAGTTAGGGGGTTAGGTTGTGAGTAATAGGAAACCCAGGTCAAATTGCTTAAAACATAAAGGTAATTTATTGTCTCACACAATGGAAAAGTCCAAAGATGGGACAAGCTTCAGGTATGGTTTGATCCAGGGACTCAAATGACATCACTGGGGAGAAGGTGTCTTCCATCGTTTCTCCCTTCTTTCCCTCTCAGCCTCCACAGTGGCTCGCTGGCAGTTCCAGAGACAAACTGGCTGCACCAGTTCCAGACCCCAAAGCTTCAGGGGAAGACAGATTGTCTTTTCCCCCACAGCTTGAACAAAGGCCCCACTCTCACTGGCATCCATTGGGTCAGGTGTCCATTCTTGAACCACCTAGAATGTGAACAGTAGAAAGGAAGGTGGAGCCTGGTGAATAATTTAAGCCATGTGGGTAACTGAGAGTCAACCCCACATACTCCATGCATTTGAAAGTGGAGCCAGGGTGGTTCCCAAAGGGGAGACTTTTCTCACCAATGGACACAACTGGGAAAGCAAAAGGCAGAATCTGCTACCTGGATTGGGAGCAGAAAAGGGAGGGCCAGAGGCTAGGTCCAGACCAACACTTTTTTGTAAATGGGGTCATTGGAGCTCAGCCATACTCATTGGCTTATGCGCCACGACACATAATGACTTATGCCTCACGACAGCGAGAGTCAGGTGATCACAACAAAGTCTATCGAGCCCAAAAGCCTTAAAGAATCACCATCTGAAAAAAAATAAAAATTAAAAAAAAATAAAATAAAAAGAATCACCATCTGACTCCTTACAGAAAATGTTTGCTGACCCTTGGCCATATGGGGGGGGGGGTTCCCCCTATCGGAGGCCTTCTGAGCCTATAGCTAAACACAAGCAGTCAGACTCCATGAAATCATAGCTCCTGCTTCTTGCCCACTCTCAGCCTGGGGTCCAAGGTGGTCTCAGGAGAGGCAGGATGCAGGGACAGTTGGTGCGGGCTGCGGGCCGAGCACCAGGTCTGGAGGAGGGCACCTGGTCCTAGATGCACTGCCTGCTGCCCAGGTGACTTTGGGCAAGTCACGAGCCTCTCTCGGTCAGGTGGCTGGGATGGCTCCCAGGATCTCACATCGGTCAGTACATATCCTTCTTGAGCCTGCCATGGAGGGAGAGCTCTCTCCCCACCCCCCTGCCCCAAATCTGTCTGCAGGAGGTGGAACCCATAAGCAGGGGGTGCTAAGAGGCACCATCGTCCTGGGGCCAGAGGCAGGGCGATTGCCTTCGCTCTGAACTCCTGTGATCACCCCCTGTTGATCCAACCGTTGCCTTCTTCCAACAAGCACCTTGGTCACCAACAGTAATGGTAATTACCTGCTGGAATAATTCTCCAGCTTGCCACGCTTCCCACGGTAGTTTTCATGTTCACAGTCGATGCGTACTCATGGGCCTCCGTGTTTGGACGGGTGCATGAATAAGGCTGCAAAGCAAGAGGCCCACAGGCGTTACCATGAGGCGTCTAGGAGCCCGAACTCAGCTTGAGAATCTTTTACCGTATTCTCTTTTTTTATTTTATTTTTTATTTTTTTATTGGTGTTCAATTTGCCAACATATAGAATAACACCCAGTGCTCATCCCATCAAGTGCCTCCCTCAGTGCCCGTCACCCAGTCACCCCCACCCCCCGCCCACCTCCCCTTCCACCACCCCATGTTTGTTTCCCAGAGTTAGGTGTCTCTCATGTTCTGTCTCCCTTTCTGATATTCCCCACTCATTTTCTCTCCTTTCCCCTTTATTCCCTTTTACTATTTTTTATATTCCCCAAATGAATGAGACCATATAATGTTTGTCCTTCTCCGATTGACTTACTTCACTCAGCATAATACCCTCCAGTTCCCTCCACGTCGAAGCAAATGGTGGGTATTTGTTGTTTCTGATGGCTGAGGAATATTCTATTGTATACATAGACCACAGCTGCTTTATCCACTCATCTTTCGATGGACACCGAGGCTCCTTCCACAGTTTGGCTATCGTGGCCATTGCTGCTAGAAACATTGGGGTGCAGGTGTCCTGCCATTTCACTGCATCTGTATCTTTGGGGTAAATCCCCAGCAGTGCAATTGCTGGGTCGTAGGGCAGGTCTATTTTTGACTCTTTGAGGAACCTCCACACAGTTTTCCAGAGTGGCTGCACCAGTTCACATTCCCACCAACAGTGTATGAGGGTTCCCCTTTCTCCGCATCCTCTCCAACATTTGTTGTTTCCTGCCTTGTTAATTTTCCCCATTCTCACTGGTGTGAGGTGGTATCTCACTGTGGTTTTGATTTGTATTTCCCTGATGGCAAGTGATGCGGAGCATTTTCTCATGTGCATGTTGGCCATGTCTAGGTCTTCCTCTGTGAGATTTCTGTTCATGTCTTTTGCCCATTTCAGGATTGGATTGTTTGTTTCTTTGGTGTTGAGTTTAATAAGTTCTTTATAGATCTTGGAAACTAGCCCTTTATCTGATACGTCATTTGCGAATATCTTCTCCCATTCTGTAGGTTGTCTTTGAGTTTTGTTGACTGTATCCTTTGCTGTGCAAAAGCTTCTTATCTTGATGAAGTCCCAATAGTTCATTTTTGCTTTTGTTTCTCTTGCCTTCATGGATGGATCTTTAAGAAGTTACTGTGGCCAAGTTCAAAAAGGGTGTTGCCTGTGTTCTTCTCTAGGATTTTGATGGAATCTTGTCTCACATTTAGATCTCTCATCCATTTTGAGTTTATCTTTGTGTCTGGTGTAAGAGAATGGTCTAGTTTCATTCTTCTGCACGTGGCAGTCCAATTTTCCCAGCACCATTTATTGAAGAGACTGTCTTTTTTTCCAGTGGATAGTCTTTCCTGCCTTGTTGAATATTAGTTGACCATAAAGTTGAGGGTCCACTTCTGGACTCTCTATTCTGATGATGCATTTAGAGATACAGGCACCCGGAGGTCATCACCAGCTTTAACTCTCCCGCAGCACAGCAGGAGTCTCCCTGGGACTTAGGGCAAGGCCAGGCCAGGCCCAGCCATCACCTCAGGCCCGAGACAGGAGCTCATGGGAAATACCCTGAGCTCCTGGTCTCCTCAGGGAATTGCTGTTTGCCTTCCTTTTGGACTTACAAAGGGGCCTGAGGGACGCCCAGGGCACTCTTCAGGATGCATGGCTGCTCCATGCCAGGGGACTCCCCTTCCTACTTCCTCCACCTCGTCCTCAGGTCTCTGAGATAGAAGAGGCGTTGGACAGCTCAACTTTTTGCTATTTTTGTTCTGGGCACGTTGGCAAGCATTCACTGAGCACCTACCAAGTGCTAGTGGGTAGCTGGAAGCAACACCCTCTGGAGTCTCTAAATCTCAGCCAGGCCCAAAGAATCCTGGGTGGAGGAGGGAGTCCCCTGTGTGGCTGAGTGCCCACAGGGGCCAGGAGACAAGTAAGAACTCATTCCCTCCTCATCCACCCTGGGGCAAGAGGGGTATGGTCATCTCCATTTCACAGGTAAGGAGACTGAGAGGGTCAGACAGGGCCACACGACTGTAAGTGGCAAGCTAGGACCCATGCCTGGCTCTGAATGCAGAGCCAGTGCTCTAAGTCTTCATCTCTTGTGTCACCAGAGAGCTGAGGGTGACCCTCATCCCCAGGGCTCTTGGGGCTCTCAGGCAAGACCTTCCCACAGGCCCACCCTCTTGGTCTGACTGCAGAGCACTGGAAGAGGCCTGATGAGAACAGACCTTGATCCCCCTCCAGGATGCCCATCACCAACTGGCGTTAAAGCTGAAAGATAAAAAAGATAAAAAAAAAAATAAAAAATAAAAAAATAAAAATAAAAAATTAAATTAAATTAAATTAAATAAATAAATAAATAAAATTAAAAAAATAAAAATAAAATAAAGCTGAAAGAGCCAAGAGGCTTGGAGACCCAGGTACTCCCAGATGAACGTCCGACAGATGGGGGGAGAGTGGGGAAGCAGGTGCCCAAGGTCACTCAGGCCACAGACAGAAGGGAATCTGGAACTGAGAAGCCCCCAAGTGCCCAGTTCTCTCCCCATCAGGGCACAGAGAGCTCCTCACCACCCCTGGGGAGCCTTCTAAGCTGTGATATGGACATCACACTTCACAGAGCAAAATGCAAGAAGCCCTTGAGGCCCCAATGGGCTCTTGTGCAGATTTGCCAGCATAACCATCCTTCAGCCACATACACACGTGGAATCTTCCTGAACACACACCAAGTCTGACAGTTTGCAGAACACATTGCATTTTACAAAACACAGGTACATGTGTTACTGGCACTTAATCCCTACAAGTGCTGAGATACGTAATATTTTTGAAAAGTGATGTTTCTGATTATAAATATTTAAAGCCCAACAATGCACAGAAGAAAGGAAAAATTATCCATCATCCCACCTTTCAGAAGCAACTACCTCATTAACTTGTTCACCTGTTTCCTCTTACCTGCTTTGCTACTTTTTTTCTTTCATTTTTTATTGAAGCATATCATCCAAAGAAAATGTGTCAGGTGCCTACCTTAGGCCGTTCAGGCTGCTATAATAACACCATTGACTGGGTGGCCTATAAGCAACAGAAACTTGTTCTCACAGACCTGGGGGCTGGAAGTCTGAGATCAGGATGCCAGCGTGGTCAGGTGACATCCCCTTCTGGGTCACAGAGGCTGGTTTCATCCTCACTTGGGAATGGGCAAGGGAGCTCCCTGGGGTCTCTTTTATAAGGAAATCAATCCCATTAGTGGGGGCTCTACCCTCATGACCAAAGCACTTGCCAAAGGTCTTACCTCTTAACACCTATCACACTGGAAATTAGGGGTTTGACATATGAATTTGTGAGGGACATAAGCAATCAGCCCATAACGGTGCAGAATTTTAACTGTATAGCTTGCTAAATATTTGCATGAATGTGACCTCTCGCTAGATCAAGTGTTGGTCAAGTATCAGCACAGGGTAATCCACACCCCAGCGGGCTCCCCGTCCTTAGCCCACAGGTGGATGCAGAGAGCAGCTCTTCCAACTTCGACCACCGTGGCTGAGGGTTGCTTGCATCAGAATTTGATGATCACGAAACATTTGTATCTCGCTTCTGTCTCCCTGCGTAACCACCGTGGAGTTTTCATGTGGCTGCCTATGGCTGGCTGTGAGCTTTTCCATGAGCTGTTATTAATTTATCCATTCAACTGTTGGCGGACACTTGGGCCATTTCTAGTTTGGGCCTGCTGTGAACTTTCTTGCCCTTTGGTGGGTTTTCTGCAAGTAACACCTTTTAATTTGTTATATTATAAACTGTGTCTTCCACCTGGTATATTACCTTATACCATACAAACAACAAATGTATTCAATAATATTAATGAAAACTCACATCACTGTCATCACATTAGATGGAATCCTGGCTTCACACTCTACATTCTCAACTAGTGGTACAACGAGAGCGTTGCCTGTGTGGTTAAGACCGCTCGGTTGCCAGTGTGCTTAAAGACCCCCACGAAATCTATTTGCTAGACGAGAAAACACCAGCTCGGAGAGAGCCACCGTGAAGCCACAGCTCAAACACCGACCCTCGGGATCTTTCCCCTCCTTATAGAATTTCCACATGAGGAAGAAAATAGGATAAAATAGAAACACCGCCCAACCAACCAGGGTAAAGGACCTGTCATCCGCAAGAGAGAAAGGAAGCATTTGAGGAAGCTGAAAGGTGTTTTGTTGGCTGGGTTTTACAAATATGAAGCAGAGAGAATTGAGAAGACTATGGGACCCCCAGACTGTCAAGGTGGGGGGAGCCAGGTGCCTCCGCTGCAGGATGTAAGGGCTCTGGCCTCCACCTACCACCAGGCGGCACCAGAGCAGCGCCTATGGCCCCGGGGGGAGGCCAGGCCGGGCTGGGAGAGGCGGGGCGGGGAGGTGCCTGACAGGCCCTGGAGCCACCCAGGGCCTAAGACCAGGATTTCTGGAGAAGATTGGGGAGGAGAAGGCTCTGGCAGCAGATGAGAAGCTTTTCAAAGGACACCCTCCACCCCCACTCTGCGGCCTAGAGGATCCTAAATTACTCATGCTCCCTGAGCTTCCTGGACCTCACTCACTGGATCAGTAGGGTGGCATGAGACACCAAGCAGTGGGGGGAGAAAGAGTCAGTCTCCCAAGTCCCTCCCCACCCTCTCTCACAGGACACAGATGTAGAATTTTACAGCCAGCCAGGATCGGGAATCCAGCTCCCCATCTTTGCAGCTGAGCTCAGCCAAGGCCATGGGCAAGCCTGAGGCCACTCGGCCATCACGGGTCTGTGGGGGGCCTGTGACCTTCCCCCCCTCAGCCGCTCTGCACCTGGACACCCCCCTGGGGGCCGACCCAGAGGCAGTGGGTCCTAGAGGTCTCCACCTGCACCCACCCCATGTCTCCCGTCGTGGTGACATATTTTTCCAAATAACACATCTCCCGCAATATATCAGAGGGAACTTTCAAGTTGCTCTTCTAGACACGTTTATACTTTAGGTTGAAAGAAACAAAAGTGTTAAGACAAAAGCCACTCAGATGTCAGAAGTGCTGGTGGGGATGGGGTGCCTGGGTGGCTCAGTGAGTTAAGTGTCTGCCCTTGGCTCAGGTCATGATCCCAGGGCCCTAAGATCAAGCCCTATATCATGGGATCCCTACTTAGTAGGGAGACTGCTTCTCCCCCTGCCCCTGCCCATGCTTGCACACTCTCTCTGAAATAAATAAATAAATAAATAAATAAATAAATAAATAATAAATAATAAATACTTTTTTTAAAAGATGGAAAAGACGAACAAGTTCTTGAGGGGCATCTCCAAAATCAAGCTGTAAATCATCCATTGGGAGGAAACTCAGATACCATCGGGTCCCACAGTTCAGCCTGCAGACAGAGGACTTGACTGGTCCACCGACGTGTCCACTGTACAGGCAAGTGAGCACATCCTGAATGGCTGAAAAGGCTCAGTCTCTCTGGGCATAATGACACCAGTCATGCCAACGTGGACGTGGCCCCAGGGCTGGTCTTCTCTGAATGGCTCACTCCTCTGGGTCTATAGATCTGTCTTTCTGCAGCTCTGCATGAAGCGTGAGGGTGGGACTGGCTTCTTCATGTCCTGATCTCCAGCGTCGGTCCCAGGCTTGGCACCAAAGAACACCCAGGCCTTTGGTTCAAAACCCCCTCAAATTTAAGTTGCTATTGAGGGGCAAAGGGTCTAGGAAATACGGCGGGCTTTATCTAAGTTGTAATGTCAAGCTTGGGCAGTATCCTCCTTACATTTTTCTAGAATCCCCAATACCACTAATTGTTAGATATTCATGGATACTCTTAACTCGATCTTTGGTTCTCCTGATTGGGGAGACTATGTCACAGCTCGTCCTATACATCAAGACCAGTTCCAAATGAAATAAACATTTACAGGCAAAAAACAAAAACAAAAACAAAAAACAACAACAAAAAAAAAAAAACAAAACAAAAAACAAAAAACAAAAAACAAACGAACAAAAACCAGACTAAAATGTTGGAAGAAAGCACAGCATTTTTACATGTAATTTCAGAATGGGGACATCCTTTCTGTAAGCATGACCCAAAACTCAAACACCGTAAAAGGAAAGATTAGTTAAATTCTCACAAATAAATTTTTGAAACCGCAAGGGGGGAAAATTAAGCAAGCAAAATCAAAAAGGCAAGCCACTAACAGGGAGAAAATATTTGTAACTCCTATCACAGATGAAGAAACACTTTTCCTTGATTTTTAAAGACCTCCTATAAATCAATAAGACCAAAAACTCAATAGAAAAAATGAGCCTAAAATAAATAAATAAATAAATAAAATGTTTTAAAAAATGAGCCTAGGACATGACGGGGGCTGGCTGTGCGTTCTTAAGGCAGATGACTCAACCACTCTGGATCTTGGTGTTCTTGTCTGTAAAAGGATCCTGGCCTCACAGGCGTTTTGTGAAGATTAAATACATAGATATTCCTCTGAAATGCCCTGTTGACTTGCCTGCCTGCTTCAGGTCGGGAACTCTTGGGGGTTAGGGCCCGAGCCTGGCGCAGACTCTCCTGTCTGGCCGCTGCGTTTGGTGAATCAGAGCCCGTCTGCCTTGAACGTGCCAGGAATGGCAAGGTGGGTCCTGATAAAGGAGCCAACCCCAGGGCTTTTGGCCTAAGAGTCGGTGGTTCCTGGGATACTGATAATCCTGCTAAGATCCCCATCGTGCATCCAGATTAGCAGGAAGGAGAAAAACACACCAGACTACGAATGGCAAATACAGGCCTCCGCTGAACGCATGTTACAGCTACATGGGCCCTGGGTGGAAGTTAAAATTCATAGACTGTTAATTAGCATGTGGAGCAGGAAGTTTCTAAATAGCTTTGCAGCGAGGCAATCAGCAGGCCGAGGGCCAGCGCTTAAAAGCCTGGTTTAAAGGGGGAGAGGGAGGAGAGGTAAGGCGAGACACCAGGATGTCTCTGCTTCTTTTTACCTCGCACAACCCAAACACTCCTCACTGCTGGGACCTCCTCTGGAAACAAAGCCACTTGTCCTTTCGGTGGGCTTCCAGAGGGCACAGCCGCAGCCCCCATGGCTGGGAGAGCGCGTGTGGGTGACTGTCTCCCCAGGCCACATGGTGCTCGTCCTGCCAGGTTTCAAAGCCACACTTGCTTCCTTGGTGAGTCAGGGTTCAGCGTCCAGGGTCGTGACGAGATGGTGCCGTGAGGTCATGGGATGACCGCGGCCCCAGTTCAGTGACACAGATGCCTTTGGCATGAAGTCAACCTTGGGGACTGGGGACCTTGCACAGGCATTTATAATTCAGTGACCCCGCCTTCCGTTCTCTGGACCTGAGTTTCTGGCTTGATGGAGGGAGGCCCAGGCTCCGTAGCCTACTGGGCCCTGTAGCCGAGCAGGTGGGTCTTGCCCATTCCCCATGGGGCTCGCTGCTCTCCAGCGCTGGCTCTTGTTGGAGGGCAGTGGTTCTCTGTGTCCCCTGCCCACGACACATGAAGATCAGTGAGTGTCTTCTCTAAGCTTGGGGCCAGCTGCTGCTCTTTGGTGCTCCAGACACTTGCCACGGCCTGCTGGTGACCAGGCCTGCCCACTGTCCCGTGCCCACCTCGCATTAACCGCCCTCAGTGTCTGTGACCGGCAACTGGGCCCCTGAGCTTCTCTGCTCAGAGATTCATCACAGAAACATCTGCTGGCTCAATGTGCAGGGCATGCAGGGCCCATATTGCAGCCCGTGGAATAGGACCATGTCACCAAGGGTCTAAGAAGTGACTGTTTATTGAGTCTGAGAGAACCTGGCCCTGAAGCAAGTCCAAGTCTCTTCCAGGCCAAGGGCCAGCCAGTGGATGCTGCCTCCTGGAAGCCTTCCCAGACTTTATCAGCTTTATTCTGTCCTTGCAGGTTTCTTCGGGCCACCACTGACCAGTCATCCCCATCACACCAGGCACCATGGAGATCCTGGAGACCTGGAAGTTTCTCTCTTCTCTTAGTTCCCTGGCACCATCTGGCTCCCAATTACTGGCTCCATGGACCTATAGCTTCTCCTCAATTGTTACCTTCTCATTCTGATCTTTGTCTCTCCTTGATCACCCCTAGAATACACACATAGCTTAGTGTTTAAGAGCCAGATAGCCTGAGTTCAACTCCCAGCCCTGGTGCTTGTGGCTGTGTGACCTCAGACATGCCTTGGTTTCCCCCGTGTACAATAAGGATCTGGGAAAAAAAAATAAATAAATAAGGATCTGGATAGCACTGGCCTCCTAGGATTTTCATGAGTACTGAAAAAGTTCAATTTTATAAAGCGCTTAAAACAGTGCCATTGGTAAGGTAGGACACACATTGTCCCCCACAGGGATCTCTAACTCATGTGCCTAGAGACTTCGGACCAGGAGCAAAGCAGAGGGGGCTGAGTGAGGGCAGCAGTAAGCCGAGATCTCCAGCCCCATTGGAGGGCAGCTCCCGCACCTGCTGCTCTGCACCAGGAGACACCAGATCTTTTGATTTTCAAGAAAAGCCAGAAGTCCTGTTTGGGTGTCAGTTTTTAATGCGAAATATCTCAACTGTTAAGTGTTGGCAGCTAATTTAGAAAAAAGTCAACACACTGAAGACTTCCGTTCACAAAAAAAGTCCACGCGTGGCTGCTTACGGCAGCTTTATTCATAACTGCCAAAGCCTAGAGGCAACTGAGATGTCGTTCAGCAGGCGATGGGCAAGTAAACCGAGGTCCATCCAGGCAATGGAATACTATTCAAAGCTAAAGAGAAATGAGCTCTAAAGCCATGGGAAGACATGGGGGAGACTGAAATGCATATGACTAAGGGAAAGAAGCCAATCTAAGAAAGTGACAAAGTGTATGATTCCAACTATAGGATGGTATGGAAAAGGCAAACCATGAAGACAGCAAAAAGCTTGGTGGTTCCTGGGGGTTAATGGGATGAACAGGTGTAGCAGGATTTTTAGGGCAGCGAAAATGTTTGGTAGGATACGTAAAGTGAAGAGAGGTCACTATACATGCTTCCAAACCCATATATTTTACAGCATCAAGGGTGAGCCCTAATATAAAATATGGACTGTGGGTGAAGATGTTGTGTCAATAAATGACCTTTCTGGTCAATAAATGATGATGGTGGTGGAGGGCTATGTGTGTGTGGTAGCTGGGGGCACATGGGAACGCTCTGTACTTTCCATTCACTTATGCTGTGAACCTAAAAATTAAGTCTATTTTTTTTTTAACGTCTACACGTTGCTGGCCAAGCAAACACATATATGGGCTGGATAAGAAAGGCCTGCCTGCAATCTCAGTTGTGCATTTTCGTTTAATAACCAGACCATAAACTCCATGACTACAGAAGCCCCACTGTTTCTGCTCCCTGCTGGATCCCCAGGGAGGGTCTAGCACAATCCGGAGCAAAAAGGAAAATGGAGGAGGGACGCCTGATGGCTCAGTGGTTGAGCGTCTGCCTTCAGCTCAGGTCATGATCCTGGGGTCCTGGGATCGAGTCCTGCATCAGGCTCACCGCTGGGAGCCTGCTTCTCCCTCTGTCTGTGTCTCTGCTTCTCTCTGTCTCTCATGAATAAATAAATAAAATCTTAAAAAAAAAAAACAAAAAACAGAAGAAGGAATGGAATGGAGGAAAGAAGGAATAAGCCCCAGGTCCCTGACAAGAAAGTTGATTAAATCAACATTTACCGAGTGCCAATTATGTAACAACCTCCGTAATGGGCACTTAATGAGCCTCTTCACATGAATGCTGCTTGAACACCCTCATGATGGAGGTATTATCAGCTGTGCTTGGCAGATACAGAAACAGAGGCTCAGAGGGGTGACACTGATTGTTTAATATCACATATGAGGTAAAGCTGGAGACCCAGGATGGTTCCCAGGACTTCCAGACTTCAGCAGTGAAAGCTTCCACTCCAGCCTGCCTTGCGATGGATAGACGATGAGTAGATAGATGGACAAATGATGGAGAGATGCTGGGTGGATAATAGGTGGATGAATGGATTGAGGGATGGGTGGATGATGGATGAATGGATGAATGAATGGTAGCAGAATAGTGGATAGATGGATAGATGGATGGTGTATAGATAACAGGTGGGTGGATGAATGGATAACAGGTGGATGGATGGATGGATGGATGGATGCTAGATGGATAACAGGTAGATGGATGGATGGATGGATGGATGGATGGATGGATGGATAACAGGTAGATAGATGGATGGATGGATGGATGGATGGATGGATGGTGGATCAATGGATGGATGGACCCTTCCCCTAATGAAAGTTTCAGCATAATCCTGTTCCCTTTCCCACTCCCCATCACTGCTGAGGCTCCAGCTATTTCCATTCAGCAGCTAAATGAGATGCCCAGACAGGGCTAGTTTCCCAGTTAGCAACAAAACCAGTTTAAGACTGGGTGTGGGGGATGAAGGAAGGATATCTGTCTTTCCTCTTCACACCTTGGAAAGGTGCAAACATGTAATTGGGCTAATCCCAGAGCCCTGCTAAGGCCTGCTGCAGAAATCCACGTTTCCTGCCCACTCCCCCACAGCGCAGTTCAGGAAGGGCTGCCTCCCTCCCTCCTCCATCGCCTCCCCATGATAACTGGTGCGGGCAGCTTCCCCATGGGCGAGCAAGGCCAGGGCGGTGGGAGAGGCTGAGATGCCTGTGACTCTCCAAACACTTCCCTGATACCCACTCCCTTCCTCGCCATGGGATCCGGGGCAAGGAGCTCATCGTAGCCGAGCCTCTGCTTCCTCATTTGCACAAAGCAGAGAGTCACGCCCTCCTGTCCATTTTGACAACAAAATGAAATGATTATCCAATGTCCAGTACCTAGCACACAGTAGGTGCTCATTAAATTTTCATTTCCTTCTGCCTCGACACTCAGCCCTTCTCCAAATGGTTAATCCAGGTTCAGTCTAAAAAACCTGGGGTTACCGGACCATTTCCTTTGATAAATTGAGCATTTGTGCGCTCTCCATGCACAAGGCTAATAAGTGCCTGGTATTTGGGTCCTGGTGCTTTTGGCCCGAAGGCAGGGGTAGTGGAGAGCTCGATTAGGCCTCCCAGATTGAGCCAAGCGTTGTGCTTAGGGCCCTTTACGCCTCCCCAAGAGCCTGATTCGCTGCAAACTCTGGTTCTAACCTCAGATGTGCAGATCAATATTTATCCCCAAAGCAAGAGTGCAGTTAGTCTCCAGGTGAAAGGGGGCATTCTGTTTCTCCCCAGACCTTCCCGGCTGGGGCCTGCCTCAGCTTTTTATGTGCCCCAGTGAACCCAGAGCCTTCTCCAGTGAATACGGTAATTACGGCTTCCAAGTCAGCGGAAAGACCAAGCTTTTCCCAGAGTCTCCAAAAGGAAAATACAAAACCTAGGCCATAAAAACCAGACCCAAGTGCAAGCGAACTGAAATTCTAGAAGCAGTGTGGCATCACGGGAAGGAGCTGGAGGCCCAGAGCCCGGGAGAATTGCCACTCTGGCTTCTGCCCGGGGCGTGACCTTGGGTGAAGCGCCCTAACTCTTGGGTCTTGGCTTCCTGGGCTGTGTGACGGGGTGGCCAGCCCCCCCCAAGGGAGCCCAGTGAGCTGGAGAACCCGCGGGGCCTTGGCGGTCCCGGCCCTGCTCGCTCAGCACCCCTTCCTTAGCAATCGGCTGCGTGCTAAGTGGCCAGAATGATCCATCTTCCGATTCCAGCGCACACCTGCTGAAGTAGGGACTGTCGTGAAGAAGTGAGACTCAAACAGCGAGTGGTGACCTCACAAAGGCCGCACAGCTAATAAGAAGGAGCAGGCATCAAAAACCATGTCTCTTCTGTCCCCCAACTGGGGCTCCTGCCACTAAACCATAGGGGTCCCCATTGGCACACTTGGCCACCGCTGGAGTGACCTCAGGTGTGTTCAGGTGAGACACTGACTTGCCCAGGGCCCTAACCGTGTGTCCGTGACTGCTCTGGAGTTGGGACATTGTCACAGATGGCGTCCATGGTCTCGTGTAAAACTGTCCCCTTTGCAAAAGAAACGCCCGGGGTGCGTAGCTCCTTCTGTCTCTGTGTCCAGGGCAGAGTCACCCAGAAGCAGGACCGTGTCAGCAATGGAGCTTCCCCCCCACGACACACACACACACACACACACACACACACACACACAAGCACACCTGTCGCCAGGAGGAGCAGAGCATCACCCGTGGGAAAGCTGCTGCCTTTCCGATCCTCTCAGGGGTGGAGATGGGCTCAGGTTGACACTATTGTTCCCAAAGCCCCTCTGACACCTGTTTGTCCCTGTTCCAATGGAGGGAGAGCTTATCTCAGAGTCACAGCCTTCAGCAGACAAAACACAAAAGCCTACAGCTTGAAGGACGCGTCCTCGTTTTCGTTTTGCCTATTTTCAATACTTCTTTCTACTCACAAGGGACGTGGTTTTTCTGTTTATATGTATATATATATGGTTCCCTCTTCAGGAAACGTATTCAAGCAAGAAGAGGATTGAGTTAAGGAAAATCATTAGTAGCTACGGATTTAAGAGTTTGGGTTTGTCTCATGGCAATTTGATTTTAAATTAGGTAAACAATGGTTGAGGCACCCTGGGCTCTGGCTCACACCCAGGCACACGGCTCTGGCAGGGTCATGCGTGCTGAGCGAGTCATACTCCGGAACCAGCTTGGGATCGGGCTGCACAAGGTCCCCACGGGGCACTGCCCCAGGCTGGGTCACAGGGGTGCGGCCTGGGCGGCCACCCCAGATGCCATGGGGCACGCACCTGGATGCTGGACCGCTCGCTGGAGCAGATCCCTAGCGCACTGGTGATCGAAACAAGTAACCGGGGTCTCGTGACTCTGAGCCTGGACAGGAAGGGGACCCCGGCTCTTCCCTGCTCTCTTCCCCAGCTGAGACCGGAGTCGGGTTCTGGATGCCAACTTCTCCGACTAGCAAGGAGAGCAGTTGCTGGGCCCTCTGACCCCTCTGCTGAGGGGTGTGCTGCTCCTACGTGTGAAAGCCACCCCAACTCTGGGTGATTCATCCTCTGGGTCTGGGTCTGGTCTCTTCTCCAGTGGAGGCTCACCCTCTGTTTTATTATATTTTATTTTTTAAAAGGATTTTATTTATTTATTCATGAAACAGAGAGAGAGAGAGTGAGAGAGAGAGAGGCAGAGACACAGGCAGAGGAAGAAGCAGACTCCATGCAGGGAGCCCAATGCGGGACTCGATCCCGGGACCTCAGGATCATGCCCTGGGTCAAAGGTAGATACTCAACCTCTGAGCCACCCGGGCGTCCCACCCTCTGTTTTATTTGATGCACAGTGACAAAATGCCTCCTTACTCATCCCTGGCTTCTTCATAGGTATTAACTTGTAGATCCTCACCGACCTATGGGGAGGTACTGCTGGTCTACCCACTTTACAGATGAGAGGACTGAGGAAAGGTGACCTAAGCTCAACATCCAGAAGCAGCGGGTCAGGATTTGGTGTTTGTCGACTCAGAGGCAAATGACTCGAGTTAGAGGGCCCATGTGCCTTGTATCAGGGTGAGCCCCACTCTAGCCAGAACGTCCTCTGTTAGCAGGGGAATGATGCCTGCCTGCCAGAAGCATCCTGAAAAGAGGCATGCGGATCAGGGTCAAGCCTCCTAACTCCTTGCTGGTTCCCGGACCATCTGTTGCTTGACCTTTAGTCTGGTCCCCACTCTCTCTGGGCCTCCATCTTCCTATCTGTAAACAGGCAGGTGTACCCCAGATCAGGGGTCAGAAAACTGCCACCTGCAGGCCCAATCTTGTCAAGTCTTAGTGGCACCGACACAGCCATTCACTTACACAGCATGCATGACTGCTCTGGCCCCGCAACGGTAGAGTGGAACATTTGTAGCGGACCTAAAATATTTACTGTTAAGGGCCCTCCCTGCTCTGCTGATCTAAGGCTATTCACGGCTGGTGGACCGAGGTCACCAGGGCTGCTTGCCACCTACAGGTCTCCTCCGGCTGTCATGAAGCAGATGGCCCAGTGGCTGGCCAGGGAGGCGGGAGACGAGCTGCTCAGGGCTATCTGGAAGAAAGAACTTGCAGGTCTGCCTCAAGGTGAGCACTGACCTGCCAGCTGTCGACCGTTGGTGCCACCCAGCTCCAGCTCAGCCTCTCACCTGAGACCAGGCAACTCCGGGCCAGCCCCTAGCCCATAACTCGTCTCCACAGGGTAATAGGGCCCGGCCACTTGTGCCCAACACAAGACTCCTGAGCATGCAGTCTTCGTTCTGGAGCTCTCCACTGGGCTGGCCAAGACTTGGCCAGAAGCTCATTGGGGTCTGAGGCCCTACCTGACATTCCTGCCTCCTCCCCACCACAGACTTTACCTACAGCAATCCCTCGGCACCCCAAGTCTGCCTAGGCAATGACTCTCCGCAGGACCTGAACTGCCAAGGGGACCAGGTCCTCAGAATATGTTTATCAAGCATGTGATGTAGAAGGAGCATGAGGCTGGGAGCCGGGGGTACGGGCCCATCCATCTCAGGATGAACAGTTCAGGTCACCCGCCTTGATGGCTTGTTGGGAAGACAGGATCAAAACCCCTGCTGCCATACTCCAATGCAAGTTCCAATGTCCACGGACTTGCAGAACTTTCCAGCATGGAGAGCATTTGGTAGCACCCTTGTTATGTGTGGAGGAACTGACTGGTCTCGGAGAGGTGCTTGCTAGGGACCGTGGGACCAGCGACTCCTGCCCTCTTGAGTGTGGAGGCAGCAGGGACCTCGTAATCTTAGACTGTGGCGTCAGCTTTACTGGAACAGCCTATTAGAGAGCAAGGCTTAGATCTGCGGCCAAACCGGAGTCCCTAAGACTTCGCACAGAGTTAACCCAACCACACAACCACAGGCCTCTTTCCTCCCCAAAGGAGGGGCCGGGTTCCACCCCTCGGTTTCCCATCCCAGAGTCACCATTGGCTAAGCTGCTCCCCCTCCCAGAGCACAGACTGGGTTGGAGCTGGCAGGAGGCCAGACTGTTTACCTATCACCTTTTTATCCGCCTTTTTATCCTGCGGAGGGGAGAGCAAACAGTCTCCGGCAGCAAAAGAGGCTCGTCTCAGGTCCCACATGGGCAGCAGAGGTGGAACTAGAAGAAGAGTTAAACCTGACATTATTGAGAACAACACACAGAGATGCCTGGCCGGACACGGCACATGCTGCGGCTGGAATCCCAGGAGCGAAATGAAGATTTGCAGAGCATGGGGAAGGCAAGAGGACCTGCACCAGAGGACACAGTACCACCTGTTGGGGCTGGAGCCCCATGAGAGCTGGAGCCTGGCAGAGGGCTGCTGGGGGGTGTCGTAGCTCCAGAAGGACTCAGATGCCACCGAAGGCCCAGACGGAAGCCAGAAAAGAGTAGAGGAGAAATAGGCCAGCCTCTCTTCACAGCCACCCTCAGCGTCGCTACAAGAGCCTCCCATTGGCTGAAGCCACAGAGCGAAGGAGGCTGGGTCGTGAAGTCCATGGGGGCAACCTTCCAGGTCATAGCAACAGGGAGTAGATCTGGAGCACCGTGGGGCCTTGGGACGCAAGAAAACAGAAACAAAAACAAAAAAACATAACAGAGAGTGAAGAACACAAGAGCTCACAATGCCACGTTTTATGCACAGCATTTCATTGACTCCTCCCAAGATGCTATGAAGTAGGGGACACTCACCCCTTTTACAGATGAGGAAGCTTGAGGCTCCGAGAGGTTAGGACACTTGGCCAAAGGATCATAGCAAAGACTCGCCAAGGCCAAGACTGGAACCCCCTCCTTCAAAGTCTTTCCACTCCCTCCCAGCAGACCCCAGGAGGGGTCAGTGAGCTTCCAGGGGCTTTTCTGGGTTTCTGCCAAGCTGAGGGAAGCTGGCTTTTCCTGACTGAATGTTCCAAAGTTTTATAAATTCACCCTGCGTTAGTTCCAAGCTCCGTTTTATTTGCCAATTCTGCAGCAAAGTGTGAGTCTCTGCTAATCAAGCCCCAAAGGCCATTGACTCTGAGAGCTTTCGGCTTCATTACCCGAGTGCACCCCTCATTGCATTTCTCCAGACGTTTGGAGGCATCTGTCCAACATTCGGCTTGTGAAACACTCAGATGCTGCTCTTCAGGAGCACCCCAGTGAAATACCAACAGACAACTGGGAAAAGCAGGAGAGTGGGAAGGGTGTGCCAAGGGCCCCCAACAGTAACCGAGAGGGGGTGCAGGGGGAAGGGATGGGAGGGACACTGCTCTCAGCTTCTACCAACAGGGCTGTGCATGTGCCCCTGCCTGGTGGCTGCAAGCATAACGTTCCTGGAAAAGTGCCCAGCACAGAGCCGGGTGTTCCAAAACAGGGTAGTCGAGTGACTAAGGCATGGCTCTGGGTGGTAGGCTCTGGGTTCCAATCCTGACATTACCGCTCATGAGTTGGCTGACAGTGGACAGGCACTGACCTTTCTGGCCTCAATGTTCAAATTCATAAAATAAGAATCATGACAAAGAGCCAAAATAATGTATCTACATGACAGGATTGATGAAAAATGGTAAACGGTATGAGCTGCAAAAGAGTTAACTCTGTAATGGGTGTAAAAAAAAAAAATCCTACATCAGGGAAGTCCAAAATAAAAGGGCCTTGCAGAGGGTGGCCAGGGAAGGCCTTCTCCTCCAAGATCTTCTTGTCCTGGGCTTGACTTTAGACACCACCCCCACATGCCCCAGGTGCTCACGCTCTGGGACCATCACATTCACACCAGGGCACATGATGTGCACACTCATGCCTTGAGACGTTGTGATAGGCAGGGTCTAATGCAGTGGGCCCGGGGTGGGGACAAGATTAGGCATTCTTCACAAGCTCTCAGGTGAGGCTGGTGCTGCTGATGTGCAGACCCCCTGCGTGGTAGGGTGCTGGGATCCCTCCACAGGGTGCTTCTCCTTCCACACCCTCCAATTGCATTTACACCTGGGTAGAGGTGGGTCTCCCCTCCACTCTTTGATGTGGACATCTTTTCAGTCTCATGTAAAGTCATGCAAAGAAAGGTCTAAGCCCCTGCAAACCACCTTTTGCACCCCCACACAACACTCTTCCAGCCCCACTGCCCCCCAGACTCCTGCCACTCCGCAGCATTGGGTCCCCGTTCCCCCCTGCTCTCCACATCATCTCATCATGGTCAAGAGCAGAGCTCTGGAGTCAGGTGGCAGCATCGGAATCCCGGCTCTGCCCTCTGTTGGTTGTGTGATCTTGGGCAAATTGCATATCCTCACATTTCCCTGGTTTCCCCATCTATAAAATGGGCACAACACTACTTCCCAGGGCTGTTAGAAGGTTAGATGAGTTCATATCAGGAAAGCATGTAGGACAGTTTGGCATAGAGCCAGTGGGAGGCAAGCTTCATTAGATGAGGAATTAATTACATCGTCCTCATGCTGCAGAACCCACAGCCCGCTCATGATCACCACTTTTGACAAGAGGGATGTGCCTGACAAAGCACTTGTCTCAGTGGCTTTTTCCACTGTAACCTTGACAACCAGGATTGTTATACCCAGTTCATAGATGAGTAACCTTATCCTCAGGGATGTTGAGTTACGTAGCTGACGTTAAATGAATTGGCTATAAAGTGAATGAGGGCGTGGATCGATTTATCCCAGTCTTGAACAAAGCCCTGGACACGCAGCCTGACTCAAGATTTGCCGGATGAATGAATGCAAGAGTGAAAAAAATTATCCAAAAAGCACATGCCCCATTTGTGGTGGGGCTGGGACCCCCCCAGATGGCCTGACCGCAAGGGAAGAACCAGATCCCACCTCTGAGGCCCCAGGGCTGACGAGCAAGACGATTGCAGCTAGAAGTTAACATGCCCGTAGCTTCCAGTGCTTTAAATGACACCTGGAACATAGAAGCCATTGGTGAATGTTCTACGAAAGAAGGAAGGAGGGAGGGAGAGAACATGGGAAGGAAGACATTTAAATTCTCCTATTTCATTATTCAACCTAAGTGTCTACTAAATGTAACTGGACACCCAGGCTCTGTTCCTGTTCGTGAGAGAATGAAGCAAATGGAAATCCTTGTCTTTCTGTATGTTCAGATTCTAGCAGGGAGAGAAGGATGGTGCGCAAGGTTTTCCAATTCAAGGGAAGGGAAGGGAAAGGAAGAGAGGAGGGCAGGGGAGGGGAGGGGAGGGACGGAAGGGCAAGGTTTCCTGAAGATAGTTAGTGAGGGGTAGGGGAGGGGAGGGGAGAAGGAAACCAGGGAAGGGAAGGGAAGGGACGGGTGTCCCTTGCCTTTACCTTCCTGGGTGAGTTGGAAGTCTTGTTTTCCTTGCCTTGTCGGTGTCCCTTCTAGGTTTCGGCTTCCTCGTTTCGTTCCTTATCCTTCCTTCCTTCCAGTGTCCCGTTCCTGCCTTTCCTTCCTTTCCTCTTGTATCTGTTCCTGTCCCTACCCTTGCTTTCCTTTCCTTTCTCCCGGTCTTTCGCCTCTTTCCTTTGCGCTGTACCTACTTCAGTGAAGAGGGAAGGGAAGGGAGGGGAGGACTCACTGCCTTTGCATGAGTGCCTGCAGGTGCCAGGCCGTCTGCATCCACACCATTAGCTCTGGGAATGCCCAAAGCAATCACAGGACCAGCACTAGCCCAGTTCATAGACTGGGTTCAGGAAGGAAACTTCCAGAAGTCAGACAGTTAGGAAGTGACCATGTCACTTATTTGTCTCCTCTCTATCGGCGGTCCATGGGCATGGGCATGGTGGCACATGCTGGGACTGGGAGTGCAGGCATCACTCCTGGAGCCGCTGGGGGTCAGCTTTCCTGTGAGCAACCCAGGAGCCACATGAGGGAGAGGGGACGGCGGGAGGAAAGAGGGGTGCGGTCTCTGCCCTGCTGGCTCTGGTCCCCCCATCACCCAGGCACCCTCTGCCCCCCACACCAGCTCTGCAGTCAGGGGCAGCCTCGCCCTTCACCCCATCTCAGAGGCCACCCCCTAGCCCCACCAGCACCCCCTCTGGCTCCCAGGGTTCAGACCTCTGGTCCCCCCTCGGGTGGCAGCTGCCTGTGTCCCTGACCTCCAGCTCAGCTCGGGGCCAAGACAGTCCGGGGGGGGGGACCCCCTTCCCTGCAATGCCTGGGGCTGGCTTTCCTGGCTGCGCCCCCAGGATGCAGCACTTGCTGGGAGAAGAGCTGGAGAGAGACCCACAAAGAGGGGCTTGAATCCGCATGGCAGTGTCCTTGATCTTGACCCGGGACGTGACCTGGTCTTAGAAAAGCGGGCGCCCTGCCGTCCTCACCCAGGTCCAATCCGGACTCAGCCCCCTGAGGTCATTTGGGAAACTAGTAACACCTCTAAGCTTCGGCTTTCCTTGGAGGTGAACATTACTCCTATCTTCCTCCATTATGTTCAGGAGTGTTTATGGGGATAAAACATCTTTGGGCTTTTATCGGGCTATTGTGAGGGAAATCACATCACATTCAAGGATTCCCAGAATCC
Organism: Canis lupus familiaris; assembly: GCF_011100685.1. Classification (NCBI taxonomy): domain Eukaryota; kingdom Metazoa; phylum Chordata; class Mammalia; order Carnivora; family Canidae; genus Canis; species Canis lupus. The sequence continues at coordinate 63,980,183 of NC_049229.1, forward strand.
AGGTCCTGGAAGATAAGCGGGCATTTGCTCACAAAGACAATCATGAACGTGAAGTGCACGTTTGCCCTGCGGTCAGCTCTGGCTCTCTCTGGGCGCCCCCCTGCTGATTGCCCTCTCCTTCCAGGCGCACCCAGCCCAGGGTCTCTCCCCACCCTGGTCCCCAAGTCCTGGAACCGGGTCCCCATGGAAGGTGACCTTGGGCAGAGCTCCTCACCTCTCTGACTTTCTGTTTCAACAGCGTAAAACAGAAATGGATGAGAGGAGAGGAAGTCTCATTAAGCCCCTAGAGGGAGGGCAGTCCCAGGACATCTAGATAATGGCACTCTGCTTCCTCCCGGAATTGCCTCATATCACCCACCCGAGGGGCTCAAGGTGATCCCCTGTGGGGTGAGGAGGACAGGGTGAACCTCTGGGAAAGACCCTGCTGCATCCATTCATTCAGTAAAGCGCAGACTCTTGCTCCGTGGGAAGGAGAAGCCGGTGGGAATTCTCATCACGGAACACACCCTCTAGGCCAGAGTGGAAGTGACCGTGGTCCTTGCCTCCAGGAGGCTCCCCGCGGGGAGGCAGGCCTGACAGCAGAGGCAGTGTGGTGTGGGAAGGGATGATGACGGTGTCCTCTCCTGAGCTGAGAGGAGCCTACGAGAAGAGGGGACTTTCTCCTGAGTCTTGAAGTTTGCAAGAGGTTTTTCAGAACCAGTGAAGCCTTCTAGACAGAGGGGACTACATCATACAGGCATGATGGACTGGGATAAATGCCCATCTGTACCTCACCACATGCAGTCAGCTGGGCGTCGTGGATGGTGATGTCAGTTCAGAGAAGGGAACAATCAAGGAGGGAATGCTGGAGAGTGGGGGGACCGAGGACCATAGTGTTGGAGGGTGGGGGGGACCAAGGACACAGTGACAGAGAATGAGGGGGGCAAGGATACAGCGATGGAGAGTGTGGGGGGGGAACCAAGGATACAGTGATACATAATTAGGGCAACCAAAGACACAGTGTCGGAGAGTTCTGGGACAAAGGATACAGTGACAGAGAGTGAGGGGGACCAAGGATACAGTGATGGAGACTGAGGGGGACCAAGGGCACAGTGTCGGAGCATTAGCGGGGTGGGCAGTCTTGGGGGGGTGGGATGACCCCGGAGAGCCATGGAGATGAGTCAGGCTGCACAGGCAGGCTCCTGCCAGGTCCTGAAGGCCTGGACGCCGGGCTCAGACCCATCACTTTATCACACTAGAGGCCAGACTCCTATATGCCTCTGACGGCTTTGGGACCTGGAAGCCAATTTGCAACTGGTATGGTGAAAAAAAGAAAGAAGGAAAGAAAAGAAAGAAGGAAAGAAAGAAGAAAGAAAGAAAGAAAGAAAGAAAGAAGAAAGAAAGAAAGAAAGAAAGAAAGAAAGAAAGAAATCCATTAATGGCAAGCTTTGTGCTCATCAGAGTTCTAATTTCCACTGGTTTTTTGGTTTTCAGCTCTATAAATCCTAAATGTGCCTTTCATTTCATTTTTCCACCCTTTGAGAACATCTGTTTGGCATTTGCCTTGGGAGATGGGGAAGGTGGGTGGGAGGTGACAAGTAGGTTCCTTTTAAACTTCTTTGCATGGAAGTGAGAGGCCACAGAGGTGCCTGAGAGCACAGGGCCGTGGCCGCTCCCCCTGGCCGGCCGCTCCCCGTCCCATCCTCAGATGCCATAGGAAGATGGCTCAATTTCAAGTCAATGTATTAAAATTGCAATCTATAGGCCCATATAGGGCGACTTCACATGTTTCCAATTTATGGTTTCCAGCCCAGCATGTTGTAATACGGATTTTATATACATGTATAGTCAGGTATTTTTCTTTTTCTTTTTTCTTTCAATGAGACTGACTTTGCCCATATATTTCCATTTTAATTTGGCCCAATGTTGCTGGACCTGAGGGCTTTCAGTAGAGGACAAATGCTCACATAAATTTCAAAGTGCCACTTGGGAGTGATAGTGTCAAGTGGCCCTGTGGGAGGAACCTCATTTACTGAGCACCTACTGTGTGTTCAAACTATTCTTGTGCTCTTTCTGTGCTCTCTCCATTTGTTTGTGTGGTTTTTCCCCTTTTCTAAACTGGAATAACTTTTGTTCTGATTATGAAATTAATGCAAGCTAGAGTTGTGTTTTTTTTTTTTTTTAAATCGAGCACTATAAAATGGATTCAGTGGATTGCAAAACATTTCCCCACATGCTCACAGCGTTAACAATTTGGTTGGTGTGTACTTCAAGATTTATTTATGTATATTAAGAAAATATATAAATCAATGCATATTGCAAGGATTTTACCAAAATCCAGTTAGGTCCTCTATAGAGTTACATAACTTGTTGCGTGCATGTGCGTGTGCGTGTGTGTGTGTGTGTGTGTGTGGTGTCTGACTAGGTTTCAGTCTGGGTCCCTGAAGGTAGCCTAGCTGATGCTCTATGCCAAGAACAGGTGCAGAGTATTTTCCTGAGTGGGGAGAGGAGGGCACCTTTGTGGAACCTGCCCTCTATCGATGGCTGCTATTTGCTAATTTTCGCTCCCACACACAGGGTCGTTCTGAACTTCCTCCATCATACATCTTTGCCTTTTGCTTAAATTCCTCCCCAGGATCAATTCCACCAAGTAGAATTACTGGACCAAAAGGTTTAAATCATTGTGTTTCCGAATCACCCAGTCGACAACGACTGAACCAGTGCCCACGCCCCTAAACCGTGTGGGAGAGAACCTCTTCCCCAGCCCCACGCCTCCTCCTCTCACTGAAACCACACATCACCCTGCAGTGGAAAAGTGGAAAGCTTCATTTCCCCCATACCCTGAGGAAACTGGCTGGGGGTGAGGGTGGGGGTGGGGGGGTGCTACATTCTTAGAGATCCATCGGCACCCACCACCCAGCAGGGCCATCTGACTTCAGGAAAAGTGGGCAAGCACCAGACACATGGTGCCCTGAGCTGTCCTGGGTAGAAACCCTGCAGAAAACGTGCTGCCCAGGATGGCAGGCAGGCACTCAGGGTCCCCCCTCCAGGTAGAGGAGCACGGGCTGGCTGGTGAGTCCACCCTGCCTGGCACCAGGCCCCCACCTCATTTCCCCATCAGTGACAGAGAAGAGGGCTTCAGCGCCACTGCCCCTTCAGCCTGTTGTGAGGGTAAATCCCATATAAAAGGTGGAAGCAGACACATCTGCCTGTTTTCCCCCCATACAAGGATCCTGGGCCTGAAGACAGCCCTGGCCCTGCGGGCCGTGCCTCCCCACCCCACCCCCGACTGGGTAGACTTATCCTTACCCCCCACCCCACGCCCCCACCAGCCCTGGGCCTGCGAGCTCCCATCTGCTCTGCTCTGCATGAAAGCTCTTGAGTCCGTTTTATTGAGTTATAAAACCAGGATTGTTTTTGAATTGGGTTGGTAAAAAGGCCTGGAAACTTGGTAATCTGAACTTCTCAGGTTTGTAGACAGATCTTGCTGCTGGGAGAGATAATGAGGGCTGCATTTCTAAGTATTAAATTATTTTCATTTTTTCAGATGGTGCCAGAGGCGACCGGGCTCTGCTCTCTGGGAGACGCTGGGTTGGGGGGCCGGGCACCCAGAGATGGGGGACCTGTGAAGGTAGGGCTGGGCCCTCCCAGTGACAGTCACTGTCCCCTAGCCAGGGGGCGGGGGGGAATGCAAAGGCCACCCATCCAAATCTCCTCTGGGGACCAGACAGCGGGGTAAGGGGCCAGAGAGGGGCAGTGGTCTGAACCCAGGGAGACGTCCTCCATGACCCAAGGGCTCCCGGTACGGGGGAAGGTGGCCCCAAGTCTACCCCTAATTCTGCCGCAATTCATTGTGTGACCTTGGGCAAGGCACGTGCGCTCCAACCGGAGTCCGGAGGTGGCCCCCTCCCTTGAGGGATCACACAGACCGGCCCCCTGTCCCTGCAGACTGAAGGCGCACATTCTGCAGTGTCCAGATCCTTCCAACCAGAGTCCCGTCCTAATGCAGAAGCTAATAATACACACGAACACCAGCTCCTACTTCAGCTTCGGGGCACAGCTCCTCGTGCCTATTATTTTCTCCGATGCTCTAGCAACAAGGAGTCCAAATAAGTGTCTGCCGAGTGCTCACTCTATGCCCCTCACCTGCTAGGTTGTTGGGCTGGCCGCGGAGTAAAGACACGAGAAGCAGGTGCAACTGTGCCTGGTCAACCCTCATCCTATGCAACTGTTCTCCCACGGCCCCGGACTCCAGAGGCAGAAGAGCGACTCAAAGGGACAGAGCCTGCCTCTCCCTGTGTGCACCCCATCAGAGGGTGATGAGAGACTCAACACCCCCTTCCCCCCAAAAAATCTTTGTCCTTCTATCCATATTGCATGGTTCATGGAAGGAGCAGAGGATGTGGGGAGGGGCTGCTGCGACATTAACAGTCACAGAAGGAGGTGGAGATGTTTCTAGGCCGCCTTTATGTGTCCCCCGAGAAGGGCAGTCCCCACCCTTCTTGGGCAAAGCTCGAAGAGCAGCTAACTTGACATTTCCACAAGCGCTGTCCCTCCCAGCTCCCATGCACCAGTGCGTGGGCCCGCATTGTGCCAAGAGCTTTTCATCCTGCTACGGGCAGATCCCCTGGCCCTGGAAAAGCTGGTGTCGGCCCTGGAACCGCATCCTATTTCACCCTGCTGGCATGACGGGCCCAGAGACTAACCAGCCTCCTGGGCAGGACTCCTTCTAGACAGCAGCACCATTATAAAATAGGGCGCCTCTCCCCCAGCTGGCTCTGGATCCCATCAAAACGACGTGTGTCTTTCCTTTCCTTCCTCAAGAAGGTGAAGTACGAGCCTGTAATAACACCATGCTCCTGTTCGCCTCTGGCCAAAAGTCAAAACTCGAATCTGATAAATCTGAAATCAACGTTAATTTTGTAATTGGACTTCACGGGGCTGGTCGTGGGGTCGGAGCCGGCGGTATTTCACGTCATGTGTCATTGTCGGTGCCAACAGAAGAAACGGGATCTTTCAGGAGATGCAAGAAGAAATTAATATTTCTGTGCTTCCAGGGAACTAAATAGGCACCTACTGCAGGCTTATTACAAAGGGGTCTATGTCTGTCCCTTAATGCTTTGTGGTGGCCCCAGAAGCAGACCCCGGCGTGCCATCTCACCCCTGTATGCTTATGTGCAGGCCCAGGATCCTCTTCTCCTTTTTGTTCCAACCTGAGAAACGTCCACCCACCTTCCAAAACCTGGTTGAAAAGACGCATTTCTGAGGATCCTTCCTGACTCCCCCAGGCAATGCCTCTGCAGCGGTGGGACTGATGCGTCCTGCACATTCTTAGCCCATTTGCCCACCTCCCCTGGTTCTCCGGCCACTCCCGAAGCAGCTCAGAGTGGGAAAAAGGTCTTAGTCTTCTATTCTTCTGGTCCCCAGAGCAAGCACCCAGCACCCAGGAGGTGCCCTCCGAATGCTTGTTGCCCAACTAAGGGATTAGTACTGACACAGCATAGAATAGTGTAGAGCAGTGATTCTCAACTGCCTGATTTTGCATAATGCCCCCCAACCCCAGTCCCCCACCTGCCCCACGCCTGGCAAATATCTAGAAACATTTTTGGTTGTCACAATCGGGGAGGGGAATGCTAACGGCACCTAGTGCGTAGAAGCAGGGATGCATGTCAAGATGTCAAGACTTCCCTGGACCGTACATTCTTTCATCTTCATGGGCCCTTTCCTCAAAAAAAAAAAAAAAAAAAAATTAAATCATATTTTAAAACTGAGTTGGTGTGAAGAGGAATAGAATCCACAGTGGAATCGTTGTTATAGATTCCTTGTCATTATTATATTCGTTTTTTTCTCCTGATTTTAGGATTTAGTTTAGATTAAAACATTTTTTCATAAGCCCCTACCCTTAGACACTGCGTCTGCTGAGACTAATGGGTAAGGGGGCCCCCGTTAGAGACCGGGATGCTGGTGAACATCCTGCAACGCTTAGGTACGACCCCAGACGACAAAGAATTGTCCAGGCCCGAATGTCAATAGTGCTAAGGTTGAGAAACCTGTGATAAAGCAAAGCTCAGAATGGTAAAGCCTGGAAATGTAATGTCTGAGCACCCGCAGCAACGGTAATGAGCACGAGTAGCACATAACTTCGGGTAATTAGCAGGCTCTAGGGTAGGGAAGAAGTCGATGAACACAGCGCACACTTTCATGGGAGCATTCATAAAACATCCAAATGTGTTTTTTTCTCTTTTTCCCCAAATGGCGGATAGAGCCCAGAACACAGATTTTGTTCATAGTCAGCCACGCAGGCGAAGGGCAACACTTCATTATTCAGACAAATTGGGGAAATCCCATGATGCCTCCTGCCTCATGGTCAGCTTCTCATTATCAGGAAACACAGCCCTCCGCTCAGCAAGGCAGCTCCGAGGTGCTGGTGCTGAGTCCTTCGCCTGCCTCCTGAGGCATCCTGGGTCGACCTGCCCCCAAATCGCTCTTCAAGGCTGCCTCTTCAGGGAGAGGCACCAGACAGCACAGAGTTTTGACTTGGGAGTCTGTGGTAGGGTTCTCCAGAGAAACAGAGCCAATAGGATGGGGGGTCGGGGGATGGAGGGAGAGAGAGAGAGAGAGAGAGAAGTTTTAAGGGATTGGCCTACACTACTATGGAGGGCAATTTATACAAAATTGATTACAAAAAAGATTTTGTATAAAATCTGCAGGGCAAGCTGGCAGGCTGGGGACCTAGTGGAGGAGTCCCAGTGGGAGACCAAAGTCCACCTGCTGCGGGGTTCCTTCTTGCTCAGGGGAGCTCACTCTTTGCTCTAGGCAGGCCTTCAACTGATTGGACAGGGCCCACCCACCCACATCGCAGCAGGGGATCTGCTTCATTCAATGTCCACCAATTTAAATATTAATCTCACATAAAAACAAGCAAGCAAACAAACAAACCAAAAACCCACATTCACAGCAAAGTCCAACTATCTGGGTACTGTGGCTCAGCCAAGTTGACACATAAAATTGACCGCCACGGGATCTGAAGTTTTTTTATTATTCTCACTTGCCTCTCTGTGTCCCTGAAAGACCAATGAACAACCTTGCTGGGAAGGAAAATACACAAAGTTTTACATCAAAGGGAGGCAGTTAGGACTTACTGAATGCTTACTGTATACCAGGCACGTGCAAGCATGTGGCCCTCACTGGAGCCCTGGGAGGGGATGTGGCTGTCCTCATCTGAGACATATGTGACTTACCTAGGGTCCCACGGCTGATCCTCAGCAGAGCCAGGACTCAAACCCAGGTCTCCCCTGACCCCAAAGTCATGCTTCAATGGCCCACTCACAAGAGCCACCTGAGGGATGCCAGGGAAGGACAGGGAGCCCAGATAGATAGAAGAGCATCAGATAAGAGTCACCACTAAGTCACTGTGAGCCTGGCTCTCCGTGTCCCCGACACTCTTATGCCAAAGTCTTCCTCTTCATTTCTTACGCACACAGAATATTTAGATAATGCATAGAAAGTGCCTGTTCATGCTCGCATACTTGGTGTGCAATCGAGTAACAGTAGTCATCACGACAATAATAGTAACCGTCGATGATGTACGTGCACCACAGGTGTGGTAGTGAAAGTGTCACATGTCATAGGCGAGGGAGGGGGGCATAGGAAATAAAAGGGGGGAGGCAATTTAAATTAACGAGACCTTGGACATGAATGCCTAGGATAGCACAAAACCTGAAAGTAAGTTGTCAGCAGCTTCCTTCATTCCAAGAACATCTCACAAGCCCCCAGATGACCCCCTCCCCGCACACACACACACACACACACACACACACACACATCAACATCCTGGTGAAGTGACCGGGGCAGGGACCTTCTGCTCATTTGCTGAATGAGAAATCTGTGCCCTAGTGAGGTTGAGGGGCCTGCCCGAGGACACACAGCACTCTGCTTTAGGGATTCGAGCCAGGCTTACCTGCCACGGCCAGCCGCAGAGAATAGACGACCCCAGCAAGAGAGTCCGGAGGGCCTTCCAGGAACTCAGGGAGCTGCTTTTCTCCTTCTCTGCGGTCAAACTGGGGTCCAAACTCTTTCCCCACATGGGGGAGTCATAAGAATTAGCAACATCTGTGACAGTCCCAACCTGCTACTTGGCACAAAGTGAGTAATCAGCAAACAGCAGATAATAGATACATAAATAAATAGCAGCCAATATGCTCATCATCGTGATTCTGGATCCCGGGTTCAGCCATGCGCTCCGCAGCACACAAAATCCAGAGGCCTTGCAAAAAAAAAAAAAAAAAAAAAAAAAACAAAAAAAAACCAAAAAAACAAAACACCAAATCCAGAGGCCCCTGATGGGGGTAAGGGGATAAAATATGGGTACAAGCATGTCTCCCAGCGCTTTATTCTATCCTTTCTTCCAAATGCCTCCCAAGCCAGAGATTTCCATGGCAGCCACATCGCGACTGCCTAGTTTTCGCCTGTAAATGTTCCTATTTACGGTCTGCAAATGTTGGCAGGGATACTAGGTGAGGACTTTTTCTCATTTTCACCCAGAAGACCCATGGCCATTACATCATTCCGAATTTCCTGGGCTTGTTCATGACAAGACACCCACCGTCGGCTGTGCAGACGCGGGGCTTGATTTTCCACACAGCGTGCAAGGCCAGGAAGATTCGACATGACAGCCGTGATGTCTGGAGGAGCCGTGAGAGGAAGACACAAAATCAGGATCAGAGCTGCAGCTTGGATGGAGAAAGTCAGGCTTGCAAATGACAAGTGGGCTGGGGAATCTGGCCATTCCCCAACAGCATAACAGTGGCAGACGGCTTTATTTTCTTAAAACGACGTATTTTTTTTTAAACTTCAGGGAAAGATGTTGGTTGAGTTCATCACAACCTCATTTCGTGGCTCACACTCACCATCGGTCAATTCAGGGCATCTGTCTTGATTCACTCACTTATTTCTTTTCTTTTAGCCTCATTCCCTCCCCCACTGCCCTCTCCCGCAGGGAGAGTCACACACATTCCAGCGCGCATGCCCCGTATGCATCATAGTTGTGTGCAAGTGTTGAATTTGCATAAGTGGTATTGGGCCATAGGTCTCCCACTTCTTATTTATACACCCAGCACTGTTTTTGAAAGACCTGTAATTATGCTGTTAACTCCTGCTTAGTGTTGCACAGAGTTTGTCCACCACATCTTCCATACCCATGTCCCCAGGACCCCCACTGGACTGCCTCTGGACACCCCAACAGCCTTGATGAATATCCTGCATACGTCACCTGATAGAGATGTGTGAAAATTTCATGGAGAAATAATAGCCAGGCTGGAATTGCACAGTCGTGGGGAGAACATATACACCCCCATTACACCAGGGCCGGCCAGGTCACTCTCTAGGACAACCACAACCATCCAAAAGTCCCCGCTCCCCAGCCAGGCACAGGGTTTTCTATATCTCTGCATTCCCCACAAGCAATGTGCATTATCCTGATTTCTGTGTTTTTGTTTTTGCCAGTCTGATGGATGTGTGTGGTCTCGTTTTACTCAGCACCTCGCTGTTTGCGGCTGAGTTTGGGCATTCTCTTCATTTGCTGGTTAGTCTTTGGGGTCTCTTCTTGTGTGAGGTGTCTGTTTTACACCCTTTGGTCCCGTTTTCCCTTGCAGTTCCTCTTTTTGCTTGTTTTGCAGAAATTTCTTGGGTATTCTCAATGTTAGTCCCTTGTCCGTTTCCAACATTGCAAGTCTGTCTCTCAGTTTACCTGTCTGTGAACATGTTCCAAAATGTGCTTCTCTGAACAGAAGCCTTCATTTGTGTTATGATCAAATCCATCTTTGTTTTTGTCTTATGCCTGTGCTGTTAACACACACACATGCGCGCACACACACACACACACACACACACCCGCATGCCCAGTAGTTCCCACAAGAATGCTCTATTATCTTCTTCTATGTTATTTCCTATTGATTTTTGAACCTCACTTTTCAAATTTAAGCATCTTCTGTCTGGACCCCCCCTTTGTAAGTGGTATTATTAGCACTAGGCTTCTCTTTGCCTCCACTTGGTGGGACAGTTTTTCCAACTCCACTCACTAAACTCTTCGTTCTTCCCGGCTGACTTGTGGGGACAACTTTATCATGCTTCGTTTCCACCTGCACACATGGCTCAGCCTCTGAGCTTCCTATTCTGTTCCAGGGCCTCAGTGGCACATTCTTTGTTCCATACTGTTGTCATCAGTATGTCCTTGGGTAGGGAACATCTCAACCCTACTTTTCGTTTCAGAGTTGACTCAGCTGTTCATCGATCTTTATTCTTGCAAGAAAGTTTTAGAACAAGTCTATGGAGTTCCCCAAAAAATCCAGCTGAGATTTGGTGAGGCCTGCATTGAAACAACGGCTTAACTTCGGACAACGGATGTCTTTGTAACATTAAGTAGTGCTCTTGAAGAATATGAGTGTCTCTTCATTTTACGGACCTTCTTTTTGTTCTTTCATAGCAAACATTTAAACTTTCTCCATAGAAGTTTATATTTCAATTTACTTGCATCTTTCCTTCATCAGCCTTATGAACACTCTTTCTCCTATTGATCCTGTGAATATAATCAAAAGGCCAACCTGCGTCTCATTGTTCTACTTTTATTATTGTGTTAGTCACTAGTTCATTGCTTTCTGCCCTTGTCTTCATTATTATTTTCCCTGTGGTTAAATGTTCCTTGGTATCTTTCTCTATTCTCTTGATTTGAATGCATTGCATATTCTTATATAGTAAAAAGCCCTGTGTGTTAGGACATGCATGTGCTCATCACATCCTCCGTGACTTGGCCTTGTCACTTGGGTGAATCATTGAGCTCTTGGGAGTGTCTGTATCCTAAACGGTGAAGTAAGGGTGATGGCCCTCTCTCATAGCGTTCTAAGAGACCCTATGAGATGATGCACAGGAGGCCCTCCCTGGAGGATCCACCAATCCTACTCTGTTTCCCTGCCTCTGCTCCCAAGCTAATGAGATAACCACTAATCCCAGGTGTATGAGAAGAGAATCTCAAACCTTGAAGAAGTGGTTCCCAAGTTGGGGTCATTTTTCTCCCAGGGGACATTTGACAATGTCTGAAGACATTTTTGGTTGTCACAAATGGGGGCGGGGGGTGCTACTGACATAGGGATTCTGAAGACCACTGGGAAAAGCCAGGCATGCTCCTGAACATCCCACCATGCATAGGAAGAGCCCTCAAAACAAAGAACTACCCACCAAAATGCCATTAGTGCTGAAGTCAAGAAACCTCGTCTCCGAGGAGCCTCCAGGGGCATCTGGCTCTACCTATCCATCCTCTATAGCAACCTTTTCACTGTAGGGGCTCTGTTTGGGACAGGAGGCTCATTACCTAAGACAGCTAACAGCAGCAGAAGGAGCACAGGCTAAGGGAACCCTTGCAAACTGGCCTATGCTTTATTTGGACTCGTCATCCATGAGCCTCAACTTCTTCATTTGCAAAGTGGATAAAACAGTTAGCTGGAACGACCACATGAGATAGACGTCTGACCTAGAGCGTAGCAAGTGGCCAATAAACTTTAACTGTCACAGTTAGCCCTGACTGCACCTAAATGGGTTTCCCGGAGAGTTCAAATATTCTCCACTTTGGCAATGCAGCTTCCTTTACCTGAAAGCCCTTAAACTGTGAGCACGGAATGATTCGTTCCCCTTCTCTGGGTCTCAGCTTTCTCCTCGGTAAAATAAATGTACCCCTAGATCAAAGCATACAAACTTCCTGCCCTCAGCCAAAGTCAGTTTGCAGGCATAGTTGGTGTTTGACATGTATTTTTTTTTCTCTTAGAATCCAAATCTATTTCTCATTTATAAAAATGGGCATATTTTATCTAGAAATTTGGAATTCCAGCATCTCTTGAAGAATAAAATTTAGCAATAAATAAAATAATAATAAAATAAAATAAAATAATAAAATAAAATAAAATAAAATAAAATAAAATAAAATAATAAAAACAGGTCCTATTTCATTCATGGCAACACTCTGCAAGAACAAATCGATCATGCTACCTGCATACAGACACATCTTCTTGCTTGCCACAGTCCCCACCACTCCCTAATATCCTCCTGAACCACTCATTTGTATTTCTTCTGGCTCCTGTAGACATTTAACTTTACAATTACTAAGATATATGGGCTCTCTGGCTCCTTTCATCCCTCCTAGAAATCACGAGTTGCCACTCAAAGGGAATTTATTTGATAAATCACCAGAGGAGGATCTAACTTCTAATAATTGGTTACAGCCTTTACTTAAAACAGAAGCTCTCCTGGACTCTGATTCCACTTTTTAAAAGGGGAGGAGAGTCTCTTTTGAAGAACTTCATCACCAACTTGCTAAAGTTAATGGAAGGGGTACTTTGATTTGCAGAGCCCACAGAGACAGTGGGCGGATCTAGGGCTAAAAGGAGGGAGCTGGGATGCCTTGCAGGGCTCTGGAGGTCCAGGAGTACTCCCAGGCTACAACCATGTTATGTCGCAGTACAAATCTATCCCTGCTGGAGGGGTGATGTGCAGGCACCATGCAAACAAAAACTCAAAAAAAAAAAAAAAATTAAGGGGGTGGGCACCTGGGTGGCTCAATGGTTGAGCATCTGCCTTTGACTCAGGTCATGATCCTGGGGTTCTGGGATCAAGTCTTGCATCAGGCTCCCCACAGGGAGTCTGTTTCTCCCTCTGCCTGTGTCTCTGTCTCTCTGTGTGCATGTCTCATGAATAAATAAATAAAATATTAAAAAAAATTTAAATCACACACACTATGGCCTATCCTGGAGATGAACTTGGCCCCTTCCTAATTTATCTCTGCAAGACTTCTGCTTGTGCCAGCAACGTTCTCTCCCCAGAATGTCTTTTAGTACAATCATGTAGCATGGTGAAGAACCTATGATTTAAATATTTATTTATTTATTTTAGAGAAAGAGAGTGCGAGTGAGTGCAAGGGGTGGCGGAAGCCAGAGGGGGATCTCAAGCAGACTCCATACTGAGCCCAGAGCCCATTGCAGGGCTGGATCTCAGGACCCTGAGATGATATCCCAAGCTGAAACCAAGAGTCAGATGCTTAACTGACCGAGCCACCCAGTGCCCCAAAGAACCTATGATGTAGAGAGAACTGTTGTTGCTTAACCACACATACAACCTCAGACAAGTAACACAGTGTCACCCAGCCTCAGTTTCCTCAAGAGCAAAATGAGCATACCAACACCCGCTTCCCAGGGTGCCTGCACACAAGTTAATGAGCATCTAATTCAGCCCTTTTGTCCTGTGTCACAAAACTGAGGCTCGTGCTTCAATGCATCCCTTGCAACATGTCCCTGCTGTCGGAGTTTCCTATGGCTGGCTAGGATGGAAACCCAGTCATTAGATCCAAAGGAAAACTCATGAAAGGCAGAGCTGCAGCACAAACAAGTGGGTACTGTTTAGCAGGGAGAAAGTTAAATGCAGTAACAATGAACGCTGATCTAGCAGTAGTAAGACAGGCACACATCCACGCTCTGATGGGTCTATCTTGTCACTACAGGTGAGAAGCCACGTCACAGAGTGGGCTCTTGTATGTTTGCTAAACCAGTGAGCTGAAAGCAATTTGGAAGTTGTCCAAGAGCCATAAAAAATGTGCATTATCTTTGTGGTTTTGTTTTGTGGTTTGGGGGGATTTTTTTTTCTTTTCTGCTAGGAATTTTTCTAAGGACCCAATCTTATAGAAAAAAAAATTAAAAGAAATCATGTGAATTTGCTATGAAAGGTAGAAAATGTTTTGTCATTATTCCCTAGAATTATGTAGAGTAATGGGTTGAACAATGAGGTCTCAGGGTCCGAACACTGCTGATGTCCATGGAGCATTCCAGGTAGCTGCTAGTAACTGAAGATAATCCACAGACCCCTCATTCGAGATAGCAAAAGGCCCGCCCTAACGCAGTGCTGAGTGGGAAAGACTGAGTGTGGCAAAGGGGAAATGATCACATTATAATGTTACATGCAAAAAGTAGAGTAAAAAATATTACAGAGACAGTGATAGAGCAAAAGGAGGGTACAAATGGCTGTGTCAGGACTATAAGATGACAGACTTTAGATTGTCCTGTGACTTCTGTAATGCATACACATCAAGGAAAAATGCTGTGTTCCACACACCAATTCAAAGAGCCTGGAGTTGGGATCCCTGGGTGGGTCAGCGGTTTAGCGCCTGCCTTCGGCCCAGGGTGTGATCCTGGGGTCCCAGGATCGAGTCCCGCGTTGGGCTCCCTGCAGGGAGCCTGCTTCTCCCTCTGCCTGTGTCTCTGCCTCTCTCTCTCTTTCTGTGTCTCTCATGAATAAATAAATAAAATCTTTAAAAAAAGAGAGGAAAGAAAGAAGAAAAGAAAGAAAGAAAGAAAGAAAGAAAGAAAGAAAGAAAGAAAGAAAGAAAGAAAGAAAGAAAGAAAGAAAGAAAGAAAGAGCCTGGAGTCTCCTTATAACTGAAGCCAACTATGAAGCACCTACTATGTGCTAGGTAGGCATTGCCCAAGGCACATTCTGCTGTGCCGATGGGAATGTCCAATCTCAAAGAGAGGAATCAACCTTATAGTTTTTGCAGATGGGAAAACTGAGAGAGCGAGGAACTTGCCCGGGGTCACATGGCTGGGAAGGAAGGAAGGAAGGAAGGAAGGAAGGAAGGAAGGAAGGAAGGAAGGAAGGAAGGAAGGAAGGAAGGAAGGAAGGAAAGAAGGAAGGAAGGGCAAAGTTGAAGTGGACGACCTGATGACATGTGGACAATGTCTGGTCTCTTTCCAGCAGCCAGGGTCCCCCCAACAGTTGGGACATGGAAGGGGGCCCGAAACAGCCTTGAATGACAGTGCCAAAGGTCCCTTATGGCATGGCTGATGACCTCTATTAGAAAAATGATCTTTTTTAACCAAGAGCAAGCGGCTCTGGGGCCCAGAACCTTCTCCAGACGAGACACAGAGCCAGAATGGAACACTGTTATGTTTTCATTAGTCCTCCTCATCCTGGTGATTGTTTCCTCGGCGGTGGATTTCACCCCCCCGTGGCACCCGCGCGTGCTTCCCACGGACTGCAGTGATGGAGAGATTCCTTTCCATTTCCTCTTCCTTTTCGGTGAATTTCCGAATGTGCCTCTTTAAATGTATATCTCAGGGTTCCCGCTTCCAGGACTTGGGGTTGAGCCACGCCTCCCCCCACCGAGTTTTCTATTACAAAACGCCTGCCGGTCCCCCCATAACAGGGCTAGTAGGGTCCCAACGTCCAGTCACAGGAGATATATTGCATTATTACGAGGCTAGCGAAGCCAATGTTTTACAGGTGCTCTGTGCAGTCACAAAACTTGCAGAAGACAGTGGAAGCTATGCTGTAAGCTGAACCGAAAACGTGTCAAATGATCCCGAGCCAGAGGCTTCCTGACTCTCCACCCCTGCCACGTCACCCCTTCCCCAGCAGAAGGGGAGCCCTTGGGCCTGCCCCCCCCGCCCCGCACCCCTGTGGCCCGGAGCCCTCCGTTGGCCTCCTTGGACCCTATCCGGGTGATTGTGCACTAGCACCGTAATGAAAGCAATCCAGCCTCTCCCCTGGTTGCAGAGCTCCAGCCACTGTAACAGAAAAAGGGGCCGGCAGCAGTTTCCTGGAAAAGAAGCATGCAGCCTGATTGAAGCATTTTTACTCCCCAGATCTGCAGAGCTGAGTCCATGCACACCTGTCCTTCCAAACTTGACACGTTTTCGCAACGTTTCCTTTAGGTACAGAAATGGGGTCACCTGTTGAAGTTGAAAAGCTAGCAGCAGTGCCTTCTTTGCAAGGCTCCTGTGAGGTCAGCCCCGTCTCCCACTTTCAAGGGCAAATGTTGAAGGGGCTGAGTGGAAGGGATGCATCTTGGGAGCACAGCCTCTCTCTCCCCCTACCCCCATCTAGGGCCTGGAAAATGCTGGGCTCACCGTCCAGGGATTCTAACCTTCCCCAGACCACGCCACCATAGGCCACTAGGTCTGGGAACTTTGAGACTGCAAAAACACTTTTGGGACAAAGAAGTATTTCTGAATGTAGAACTATCCCATTTCAAATTTGCTCTCTACCGTCCGCAGGACCGAATGGAGGAAGTTGAACCCGTCTGGGGAACACTTGGTTTCGTCTGGCCTGGGGCAGCTATCAGGCTGGGGGAGGAGGACAGGACAGGAGTTTCTGGAGGTGTGCCAGGACCACTGCCTGGGCCTGGCCCCATTTCTCTCCTCTGGGCCACCTTCAGACTCTAGGGAGGGGAGCGTGAGGCTCCGACAGGTGCTCGAGCTGGTGGCTGCATCCCTGCCTGACCCCTGAAGGTCGTCCCAGCTCCACAGCCACAACCCCCTGGAGCTGGAAGGACCTCAGGCTCTGGCTGATCAGACCCATGGGGTTTCATTTATAAATAAATGCTCTTAAACTTTAAAACATGAAGTGGGGGATCCCTGGGTGGCTCAGCGGTTTAGTGCCTGCCTTCGGCCCAGGTCGTGATCCTAGAGTCCTGGGATCGAGTCCCACATCGGGTTCCCACGGGGAGCCTGCTTCTCCCTCTGCCTGTGTCTCTGCCCCTCTCTCTCTCTCTCTCTCTGTCTCTCATGAATAAATAAATAAAATCTTTAAAAAAAAAAAAAAACATGAAGTGACTTAAAGAAATACCGAGTGAACCTTGTATGAGGCTGACGTGTCATGTGTGGCTGGTGGACATTTGGGCCACAATGCCTTGGACCAGGACCCTGAGCTTTTCAAATGAATTGTTCCTCAATGGCTTGGGGTTAGGATGCTATTTGGGGTTTCCTCCAAGCCACCAGTCTCTCTGGGGACTGGAATTCGTGTGCTGACTTGAAGTCTTTCCCGTAGGCTAATCTATCTCACTCTAAATCCTACAGTGTGACAGAAACTTGGTGTCAAAAGAGAGAGCTTGGTGGTGGCAGGAAAATACCTTGGAAGTCAAACAGCAGCCAAACCTTTGGTAAGTGGATTAACTCACTAAGCTGCTGGAAGGTAAACCTCTCTGGAGATAGGATTCAAGGGAGGAGGTGGGCCAGCGTCGGTGGGGTGGGCTCCTTTAATGTAAAGGAATGTGGGTTGGGAGCTCTGATGTGAATCCCAGAGGGCTGGGGACAGAATGCCCAGCAGTCACTTTCTGCCTGCGAATACCAGGCAAGCACAAGAGGGATACAAGCAGAGATTAGGGAGGAGATTTCCTTAAAAAAAAAAAAAAAAAAAAAAAAAAAAAAAGATTTATTTAATTTAGAGGAAGAGCAAAATAGGAAGAGGGAGAGAGAGAGAATCCCAAGTAGACTCCCTACTGAGCACGGAGCCCAATGTGGGGCTCGATCCCAGGACTCTGAGATCATGACCTGAACTGAAATCAAGAGTCTGGATGCTTAACCGACTGAACCACCCAGAATCCCCAGGGAGGAGATTTTCCGAGGCCCCACTGCCCCCTGTGTTACAAACCTGCTATCCTTGGTGTGTTATGGAGCACTTTCTTCAGGAAAAATCCCATTAAGCTCTGCAGAGAAATTAGAAGGAGATTGCTGGGCTGATAGAGAATAGACACAAAATTCATGAGGGACAGTGGGAAATAGAGTTAAACCTGCAGATCAAATTCTACAGTTGGAATTCTGACGTATAGATCAGTGCCCTTTCAGTAATATGTGTGTGTCAAGGGTGGGTATTATTTTTAGAGAAATAGTTTGGCAACTCTTTTTCAAATATCCAAGGATATCTGAGAAAAATAGTCTAAGACAAAGCTATCCATCCATTCATGCAGCTCTGGAAGCTCTTGGTCTGTATCAGGTTAGAACATGAAAGGGGTGGTTTCAAGACAAGAAATTATCTTCTTACAGAAATGCCTTTACTAAATTACACTGAAATGATAGCAACCCTTTGTTTTTATACCGAAACGTTAAGGCATCTTCAAAAACATCCTTACCCTGCTTCATAACCTCATAGCAAGAATGCTCATGAGAAAATATTTGCAATGTTTGGATCAAAGATAATATTATCTCTCCTAAGAGGTTGTTGATATGTTTCCTTTAATAAGACAAGTGTTGGGACGCCTGGGTGGTTCAGTGGTTGAGCATCTGCCTTTGGATCAGGACATGAGTCCCACATCAGGCTCCCTGCAGAGAGCCTGCATCTCCCTCTGCCTATGTCTCTGCCTCTCTCTGTATGTCTCTCATGAATAAACAGAATCTTAAAAAAAAAAAAAAAAAGACAAGTGTTACAGAATTAATCCTGTTTCTATTTTTGCTCTGGCTGCCAGGAAGCTCCAAGTTACATTATTTATTTAATGCCAGTAACTATATTGGCCTAAATTTTGAGTAGGATCAATTTTTTTTTACCTACTTCAATGTATTTTTAACAAGTCTGAGTAATAATTTTAATAGGCCTATGATATCTAAGCTGAGTCCGATATACATTATATCTGTTATGTATCAAATATGTTATGTATAATAGATATAGATAATATATCAGATCTCTTTTTGCTTGCCACTGTCAGATATCCAATTCAATGTAGCTTAAGCAATGCAGGAGGGTGGAGGGGAACCTTATTGGCTCATATGTCTAAAAAGCTAATAAGTTCAGGGTAGATATGATCATAAAACCTTAAAGAGTAGGGACAAGTCACATAGACACAGAAGCCAACCTGAAAGAGCTCCCAGTGATCACCACTGAAACAATCTGAACAAAATAAATAACATAGTTTTAAATTACAACCCAAAGCAAAAAATAAATATACACGAATCCATACTTAGATGAATAAATAATTGAGTAAGCCAATAAAAAGGGACAAGAAACAAACCTTCCCAATAAAAAAATTTCAAATAATATATGTAGATACCCCCTTTCTAGAAGGTGGAGCTGAATTTCCCCTCCCCCTCCTGGGGGGCTAGTTAGTGACTTGCCTCCGAAGAGGTAAAGGACATAGAAAGGGGAACACATAGTAGTTGCGCAGTGGAGAAAACCGGCAGACACCCCCTTAACCGAGTGGGGAAGGCCAACATCACCAATGACGTGTCCCTGATAGGCCAGGACAAGAAGGGCACTTCACTTCATTGGTATTCTCTCCTAAACCCCATAACCCGAGTCTAATGAGAAAAACATCCTGCAAGCCCAAGTTGGGAAATATTCTACAGGATACTTGGCCAGGATTCCCCAAGACTGTCAAGGTCATGAAAAACAAGGCAAGACTGAGAAGCTATTAGAGACCAGAGGAGACTAAGAGGACACACTAAATGCAAGGTGATACCCTGGGTTGGAAACAGGACATAAATGGAAAAACTGGTGAAATCCCAAAAAGTCTGCAGTTCAGGGAACAGTACTGTGCCAGTGTTGGTTTCTTACTTGTGACAAATGTACCATGGTAAGATCTCACGGAACATGTTAATGGGGAAACTGGGTGAGCCAGTCCCGGGGCTCTCAGAACAGATGTTTATTTCTCCCAGTTCTGGAGGTAAGAAGTCTAAGAGCAGGGGGTCAGCACAGCCAGTTCTAGGGAGGGTCCTCTTCCTGGTTTGAAGATGGCTGTTTTATTGCTGTGTCCTCACACACCAGAGAGAAAGAGAGGGATCCTGCAACTCCTCCTCCTTTTACAAGGGCACAGATCCCATTCACAGGGGCTCCACCCTCAGGCCCTGATCCCCCCACAGAGGCACCACCTGCAAATACCATCACATTGAGGGTTGGGATTTGGACACAGGAATGGTGGGGGAGGGGGCACGACCAGTCCATAGCTATCGTTGTGTCTTCTCTGTGAATTTGAAATTGTTCTCGAGAGCAGTTCCAAAAATAAGAAAGGGACAAGCCAAAAATAAATAACAAAGAGGCAGACCTAAATGTAATCGTAGGAACAATCACATGAAATGTTAATGATCTAAACATTCCAATTAAAACGTAGACCAGTAAAAAATAAAATAAAATAAATAAAATAAAATAAAAACAAAATAAATAAAATAAAATATAAAATAAAATAAAATGTTAATGATCTAAACATTCCAATTAAAATGCAGACCAGTAAAAAATAAAATAAAATAAAGACCAGTTGGAAGGGGCCATGGACAAAAGAAACCCAACTATATACTCTCTAGAAGTAATGCACTTTAATTATGAAGACAGAGAGAGTGACAATAAATGGGTATAAAATAGCTTACGTATACAAAAAAAATAAGCCTAAGAAGGGTAAAGGCAAAGAGTATCAATAAACTACGTATAAACACACATGTGAAATCTTGAATTATGGCCTAAGTGAGATCATGTCCATCCATCCAGTGGTGTTAGGTCTGTGTTTGACCCCGTCTCTTTTTTTTTTTTAATTTTTTTTTTAAGTAATCTCTACACCCAACATGGGGCTCGAACTCACCACCCCAAGATCAAGAGTTGCACACCAACTGGGCCAGCCAGTCAGCACCCCTCTGACCCAGTCTTATACCTACTTTTTACTCTGTGTAAGGCTCCTTATTTCTTCTTCATCCCATCCTACTGAACCAGCTTTAGCAACCTTGTATTTGTTCTGTCCACACTCGCCCCATGCTTGTAAAATCACTTCTTAGTGTATAATGGCCACACACATACAAGTACATGCACATACACAAAACATTTTTGTCCTCATTGACAGAAATGGGTTCAAAGAATTCACATTTGACTTCAGCTTTGCTCTTTGAATACCTCATGCAGATTGCTCCAGGCCCCCAGACAGAGAGCCAATTTATTATTTTTTAATGAATTAAGAATTATCTGTTACCAAAATCTGTAGGACATGAAGACCCCCCATCACCATCCGGGGGTTGCTATAGCTGCAAATACTGCAGCTGGAGCTCACACGCTTGGTCCTGGGTCTCCTGGCCCACAGCTCCTCCAGCTCCTGGCCCATGTCCTCCCTAAGGGGCCCAAATCATGGATCGCCTTGTTCTCCCCACTGCACGTTGCTCTTCTCTTTCTGCTGCCAGCCTGCTGGCCTCAGACCCGCAGCCAACTTGAGGACAACATGCTGACATAGACTCTGACTAGTTCCCATAAAGGTACAAAGTCGGAAGCCTAGGGTAAACCCCTTACGACCCTCACACTCAAGCTGCTCTGTTTCTTCGGTGGACTCTTGCCCAACACACTGGTGGCTCTGCATCCGGTTCTGTGGCAAAGCCAAACTTTGATCATCGGTGCTAATCCAGCTGTTATTCTGGCCACTGTGTAACCAGGCCCTGCGTAGCTACAGGCGGGAACCCACTGATGCTGTTCTGCAGCAAGTCAATACAGAAAACATGGATTGAGCACCTACTGTGTGCTCTCTGTGAGTTCTGCTCTCCTACTAGTAATAATCCTCCTTCATAGCAACAAAGAGAAAGGAGAGTCTTGGGATAAGATAAAAAACAGTTTACCCTCGTAGTTGTAGAAATTTCCTATTGAATTAATCCTCCAAGTGTTTTTTTTTTATTTATTTTTTATTGGTGTTCAATTTGCCAACATATAGAATAACACCCAGTGCTCATCCCATCAAGTGCCCCCCTCAGTGCCCGTCTCCCAGTGTTTTTAATGAGAATAGCCCTTTCTCTGGGTGACAAGATGACCCCACGAGGACCAGCTGCAGTCCTCAACTCTTTCTGTAGATGCTGCTCTCCTAAGAGGCGAAGATTGAGCTAACCACCCAAAGCCGACTTTATCCTAACAAGGAAAAAAAAAAAAGATCTAGGACACTAACATGGATGGACATTTTCCAGTAATAGTTTAATTAATTTACATGAATGCTTGGATCTTTAGATGTTTGAGTGGCATTCTTGTCACCTTTTTTTAAATAAACCATAAACAAGACAGCAACTCCCTGTCCATCTCATGGAGGTTTTAAAACATGTCTTAGGGGCACCTGGGAGGCTCAGAGGTTGAGCGTCTGCCTTTGGCTCAGGTTGTGATCCTGGGGTCCTGGGATTGAGTCCTGCATTGGGCTCCCCACAGGGAGTCTGCTTCTCCCTCACCCTATGTCTCTGTCTCTGTGTCTCTCATGCATAAATAAATAAAATCTTTAAACAGACACCCACACACACAAAAGGTGTCTATAAATTCTTTGATGCTCCTGCCAGAAAAAGAGGGTCTAATCGCCTTCCCCTTGAATATAGGCTGGCCTCGATGACTCTCTGGGAAGGGACTGTGCTCTGGCTTTGGACCCTCATTCATAAAAAGCAAGGCTGTCTCTTTGGGGCATGTGTTTTTGGAACCTCAAGCACCATAGGCTTCCAGCTGTCTTGAAGGCGCCATGGGGGAGAAACCATGTAGAGTCCACATGGAGATGAGGGTGTCCCAGGAACCCCTGCTGCCCAGCCCCCATATGCCAGCCCTCCCAGTCAGACACGTGAGCAACCCTCAGATGCCTCCAACACCAGCCAGCATCCCATCGAAATTGTGTGGGAGGCAGACAAAACCACCCAGCTGAGCCCAGTCGACCCCAGAGCCATGAGAGTTAATAACATATTATTTTAAACCACTAAGCACTGGAGTGGTCTGTTAGGCAGCAATAAATAAGTGGAATATTCTGGGTCAAGAAATAAATAGCGCAGTCACCCTGGGCTCAGGGAGACAGAGTCACACAGTTTCAATCCAACCTCAGCACTCCATGGAATGTATCCAAGTCTGACTCTCAGATTTGAATATTGGGCAATCTCACATCTTGTATTTTAAGGGGAAAAAAAAAAAGCTATGTTATTTAGTAACAGCTCCATCTGCAACACACAAAGCTACTCCTAAAGCACCCAGGGTCCAGCAGGCTCCCTGTGTTGCATTTGTGCAACCACCAGCAAAGAGGAGCTGATGGCACTCAGCCTGGGGTCCCACTCAAAGACCAACTCTCCTTACCATCCGATATATAGGCCACTGTGGTCTGAACCTTTTAGCATCGGTTTCATTTGCCACAGCAAGCCTTCCAGATACTGCAAACTTTTCTAATTGGAAGCCTAGGAGACAAATATTTCGCGCTTGACAGTTGAGCCTGGGGGAAGGAGACAGGACCAACGCTGGGCAGGACCAGCTCTGTGCCAAGTAGTCATGTCACTTCCCCTGTCACAGGTCAGCCGGGTAGCATCCTGTTACAGTCATCGTCCAGAGACAGGGATCAAGTCTCAGTGAGAAAGACTTTTTGCCCCCAGGCAATGGAGGACACTGCTGGGATGGGAAACCAGCTACTCCTGCCCCAAACCTCTTAATGTGACAGGTTGCACTGTGCCCCCCGCCCTGGAGGTTGAAGTTCTAACCTCCAGGGCCTCCAAATGGGCCCCTCCTGGGAAATTGGAGATGGAATTAGTGAATACATTGTCATATTGGAATGGGATGGGCCCCTAATCCAGAAGAACCGGTGTCCTTATAAGAAAAGGGACACAGAGAGGGATACACGCAGGGAAGAAAGCCATATGACAAGGAAGCAGAGACCAGAGTGATGCAGGGACAGGACATGGAGTGTCAGGGACTGCCCGCAACCACAGGTGGGGAGGAGGAAGGGAGGAAGGTCACCCCCCGAGAACCACTGGAAGAGCACGGCCCCGTGGACCCCTGGGTGTCAGACAATTAGTCTCCAGAACCCTTCCAGGATGCACTTGTGTTGTGCTCAAGCCTGCAGGCTCTTGGTGCCCAGTGCCGGCGGCCTCTGGAAACCAGTGCACACCATCATCTCCTCGAGTCGCGACCTCCACGGGGGCTCACGCCGGCCTATTATACCTTTTTACCTTGACCTGGATAATCTGAAGCAGGAGCAGCAGTTTCTTTCTTTCTTTCTTTTTTTTTTTTTTTTAAGATTTTATTTATTTATTTATTTATGAGAGACACACAGAGAGAGGTAGGGACACAGGCAGAGGGAGAAGCAGGCTCCCTGTGGGGAGCCGGATGTGGGACTCGATCCCAGGACCCCAGGATCATGACCTGAGCCCAAGGCAGACGCTCAACCACGGAGCCACCCAGGCATCCCAGAGCAGCAGATTCTAAAGAAACTTGTAAAGGCCCCTTTCTGTGTTCACATCAGGCAGGCACACACAGATCCCACTTGGCCAGACCGAGACCGTCTGGGATGGCTCGAGTGTCTGCACGTCGGGAACCTTTTTTTCAAGAAGGAGCTGGGATATTTTGGTTTCAGTGTGGACTGTATCACAGGAGTCCTTGTTTATCCAAAGGATTTTCCATGTAAATAAAGACATTTGCAAATTGATTTAGATTAATCAGGTGTGACTGCTGGATAAACAGAGGGCAGACTCTGTCCCTGAGACCCGGGCGCTGGAGCAGCCAGGACCCCGTGCACAGGCCTGTGTCCTTGCGGCAGCGGCGGCAGCAGAACTTCTGTGGTCTAGGAGCGAAGATGAAAACCAGAAAGGAAAAGCAACCCAAAAATATGAAAAACATCTCGGGTATAATCCCAAAAGACGAAGCAGGACTCAAAGGTCACCCTAGAGATGAGAGTTTAAAATATGGCCTCCCCAGCCCAAACCCAAACCTGGGGGATTTCTATGTTCTAGACTTTTCCCTCTCATTCTGCCCTCCTCCAGCACACACACACACACACGCACACACACACACACACACACACACACACACACACTCTGGGGCACAGAGTTGCTACACATTGAAAGTGTTTTTTATTTTATTTTATTTTATTTTATTTATTTTATTTTATTTTATTTATTTTTTTATAAATTTATTTTTATTGGTGTTCAGTCTGCCAACATATAGAATAACACCCAATGCTCATCCCATCAAGTGTCCCTTTTAAGTGTTTTTAGAGAACATACTGCCTATACTGCACACCCAGTGCCTGGGCCTCTGCTCTCAGCTGCATTATTGTCTCACTTCTTACAACAGCTCTTCGAGGCAGTCGTTGCTAATCCCATTTTGCAGACAGGAATACTGAGCCTCGGAGATACGAAGCTTCTGGTTCAAGACTCGCCAGTTGGCCAGCAGCCCAGCACGGATGCTAATCCCCCTCACCCCCGCTCCAGATCCCAGACCCACTTTTCCCATCAAAATACACAAACCCACATTTATTCCAGCCACAGTGGTGCTAAGGATAGAGTAGTGAACAAACCAGTCCAAGTCCTTGGGGAGGTGGGAGAAATGGGGAGATGTCGGTCAAAGGGGACACACTTCCAGTTAGAAGATGAGTAAGTTCTGGGGAATCTAACGTCCGGCACGGCCACTGGAGTTAAGAACACTGTGCTATGTACTTAAAAGTTACTCCGAGGGTGGATCTTAAGTGTTCTCACCACAAAAAAGAAAGGGCAGTTAAGTGATGGCATGCAGGTGTTCGCTGATGCTAGGGAGCTCATTATTTTGCAGCACAGACGTGTACCCAAGCACCACACTGTACGCCTTAAACTCACGCAACGCTGTACGTCAATTATACTACACTAAAGAGGGTGGGGGAGCTAGAAGAACACATATTGTTTGATCCCATTCGTATGAAATGTCCCCAAAAGGCAAATCTAAAGAGAGAGAAAGTAGATTCCTGTTTGCTTAAGGCTGAGATGGGAATGGGGATGACTGTGAATGGGCACAAGAACTCTTCTGGGGGCGATGGAAATGTTCTATAATTAGATCGTGGTGCCAGCGGCACAGCTCTGTAAATAGACTAAAAATTACTGAATCGTACACTTAAGACGGGTGAACGGACTCATATGTCAACTATACCTCAATGCAGCTGTTAGTAACCACCCCAAGACAAAAGCGGACAGAGCCGCACCCTTGGGAGCTCCCATTCTCGTCCTCCCAGGCTCCTTTCCACAAGATGCCCCTCTGCTGCCTCAAGGACAACTTTAGCATGCATGGGAGCCCCTGGGTGGCTGTGAACCTCAGGTGGGGGTGCATTTGGAAGCAGCTCCCAAGTGAGGCCAACGCTGCCGACCCACTGACCACACTAGCAACGTCCCATTGCATCTTAGGGAGAAGGAGAGATTTTTTTCTTTTTGTGCATCAGCTGTTGAGGCTCTTTTGCACATCCGTCCTGCTGACCTGACAGGTGAGTCTGAGAAGGGGATTGGCAAACCAGATGAGTGGTTCCCGGCGGAGCCACCTGCCCGGCTCCCCTGGGCACCTGCTGGGCCTGCGCTTGTCCCCCATGCTCAGTGATGGGCCAGCAGCGCCTTTCTCCCGGCGTGTGGTTGTGGGAAGCTGACAGCCCACAGATAGAAGCCACGGCCTCGGGCAGCCCCAGTAGTGTAGCCGTTTAGCGCCGCCTGCGGCCCAGGGCATGATCCCAGAGACCCGGGATCGAGTCCCACGTCGGGCTCTCTGCATGGAGCCTGCTTCTCCCTCTGCCTGTGTCTCTGCCTCTCTCTCTCTCTGTGTGTCTCTATGAATAAATAAATAAAAATCTTAAAAAAAAAAAAAAAAAAGAAAGAAAAAGAAGAAGCCATGGCCTCGGTATCAGCCTTGTCAGTACACCCACACCCCATGTGCTTTGCCCAGAAATTTTTTAGTGGTTCCCAAGCAGCAACAAGGAAGAGTTATCAGATGGAGCTCTGTGAAGTTGCCAATAGAACCGGTCCAAACAGTAGAATAGGGCAACCTGGTACCATTCTACCTAACATTAATTGGGCACCCTCGTATCCTAACACTGTGCCAGTGGTTTGCAAACTTAGATCATCTATCAAAACTACCCGGGAATGAGGTAAAATTGTGAAGGCCCAGACTCAGTGGCCTGGATCAGTTTTCTGGGCAGGGCTACACGCAGCAAAGTGTGGGAAGCCCTGCTACAGAGCAAGCAGGATGCTGATGGGTTTGCTTACTTCATGTCTGCTCGGGGTGACCCACTGAGCCTTGGCCTGAGCCGGCTCCTGCGGGCATGCAAGAAAGCAAACTGAAATTTTTGGAAATTGTGTGAGCCACTTGTTAAATACAGCTGTTACTAAAAATCAGATTATATGTACTTAGAATTAAGTAAATTATATGAAAAACAAAGGTAATACAGACTCAAAACTCATCATTTCCTAATCATCTTACTGTCATCTATGCTTTGGGGGCTGTTTATATCCACAGTGTGAGTGTGTTAGAAATAATCTAATAATCTAATGATGACGGTGTGTGGCTGCAAACATTCCATGAGGAGAATGTTGACAAACACTGCAAATCAGGACTTACTACCTCACATCCAGTCCCTTAACATCCCCATTTCACAGATGAAGACACTGAGGTTTGGAGAGCAAATGACTTTCCCAAGATCTCAGAGCCACAGTTTGACCCCAGACAGCTGACCTAGGAGCCCAGTTTTTAAACCAACTGATATATTAAGCTCTGTCTGTGTACCTTTCCTGGGCTTGTGGCATGAATCTCCATCTCCATCCTTCCTGGATAGCACAACCACCCACCCCAAGCCCCACCAACAACTGGCCTACCCCCAAGATCCCACCCCGGTCCCCCAGCAGCCTGAAGAGCAAACCAGCTGGAGGGCACCAGGTGGCTCAGTCAGTTAAGCATTCTCTTGGTTTTGGCTCAGGTCATGATCTAGGGTTGTGGGATCGAGCCCCACATTGGGCTCCATGCTCAGAATGGAGCCTACTTGAGATTCTCTCTCTCCATCTCCCTCTGCCCCTCCCCACCCCACAGTGCTCTCACTCTAAATAAATAAATAAATAAATAAATAAATAAATAAACAAACAAACAAACAAATAAATAAATGCAAACCAGCAGGGCAGTACCTATGACTTCTGATAGGTCAGGTTCCTCTGCACTATCTGTGGGAGACTTTGGTGTCCAAGTCTGGTCTCCTGCATTGAGTGTCACTACAGTTGAATATACACACATTGAAGGAAGTTAAGTTAAATGTGATGCATGCTCTTGAAGGTGAAAAAAAATCACAAAGAGATGGTGGTCCTGAAGTGGGAGGGGCTCAGGAGGGTGAACAGACGCATGGAGAGGTGGGGTGCTTTGACCCCAGGGCAGGCAGCACTCTGCACCCCTCTTGTACCCTGACCCAGCAGGTAGCCCCTTGGCCCCTCACAGGAGCCAGGAAGGAGAGAGGAAGGAAAGCCCACAAAGGAAGGGGCAGCCGGAGATTATTTCCAGTCCAGTTTGCCCTCATCTTTCTGCTTCCTCTCCAGAATGCTGGGTCCCTGCAGGGTCCGCCTCCACATGCCACTCCCACTCTGTCCCGAGGAGGAGACACTCAGAAGGAAGAACTTCCTTGAATGTTTCTATTTTTGTTTAAAAAGTGAAAGTAGGGAACAAAAGGAAAAAAAAAAGGGTAAAAAAATGAGGTCATGACCAGTGAATGATATGGTGTTAACAAAGGATAAGGGTATTTTATTTTCTTCTTCTGGCTCACCCTCTTTTTCTTTTAAATCTCCGATGAGTACGTACATTTTTTTATAATGCAAGGAAACAGGTTATATTTTAAGAAGGAGGAGGGAGAGGAAGGGGAATGAACAGCAGAAGAAATCATCACAGCAATTATGCAATTGGTAGCTATGGGACAAAAAATACTTTCATATTACATAATGCATCACTTTCTCCCATAGCCTTGCAAGCAAGAAGCACAGGCATTGTTAATCCAACGTCAAAAATAGGAGACAATGTGGGGCACTTGGGTGTCTCAGTGGTTGAGCATCTGCCTTCGGCTCAGGGCGTGATCCTGGGGTCCTGGGATCGAGTCCTGCATTAGGCTCCCCACAGGGAGCCTGCTTCTCCTTCTGCCTGTGTTTCTGCCTCACTCTCTGTGTCTCTCATGAATAAATAAATAAAATCTCAAAAAAAAAATAGGAGAAAATGCTTATTCGTTGTAGCCAAGGTAGGGAAGCAACCTAAGTGTCCATCGATGGAAGAATGGATAAAGAAAAGGTGAGATATCTACCTATCTACATATGAAATATTAATTATCCCTAATAAAGAAGGCTATCTTGCCATTTGAGACAAACTTGATGAGCTTGGAGGACCTTATACCATGTGAAAGAAGCCAGACATTGTATAATCTCACTCATCAGTGGAGTCTTGAAAGGTGAAGCTCATAGAAATGGAGGATAGAATGGGGGTGGCCAGGAGCTGGGGTCAGGGGTGAATGGAGAGAGGTTAATGAGGGTACAAAGTTTCAGTTACGCAGGATGAGTAAGTTCTGAGGATCTAGGGTACAGCATGGTGACCACAGTTAATACAACTATATTGTATACTTGAAATTTGCTGAGGAATAGATCGTCTATGTTCTCACCACACACACATACACACACAAAATGATAACGATGTGAGGTGATGAGTGTGTCAATTAGCTTGATTGCAGTGATCATCTCGCATTGTATACATTTATCAAACATCACGGCATACACGTTAAATAATACAACTTTATTTGTTGATTATACATCAGTAAAGCTGGCAAAGATCAGGAGCCGGAGGGCTGGGGGCTTTTACATTTCCAAGGTCAAGAATAGAGTCTGGGGCAGAGTCAGGATGTGACTTGAAGCCTTTCGGATGCAAGCCCAGGATTCCTGCTGTTGGGTTGAGGGCAGTCTCTGCACAAGCAACGTCTGTGGAATGTTTGCCCCAAACAACCACTCCTCACCTCCCCAGATCCAGATGGGGACCCTCTGGGCCATGTACAATGAGGCATCTTTGTCCCCTGACCATCGATGTTTTCTGGAAGCTGGAAGGCATCTGACTCAGGTAGGGCTGATCAGAGTTCCTTCTGCTAGAATCTGGAATGGGTCATGGAGAAATAGAGTGATGAAGGACAGAGAAAGGAGGAGTGTGATCCTGCTTCAGTGTCTAGGAATCATGTGTTTGCCCTATGACTTGGGGAACAGAGAATACCAGTCTAGGCATATAAAAATATGGAAGAGGCACAGAAAGGAACAGAGATGAGAGATGAAGGGAGAATCTGAGTCACCTCATAAGCCCTTCATCAAGCTTAGCTGTTTCTGTCCTACATCCTTATATAAATGCTGTTGTTAGGTTTTGGGGTTTTTTCCTAATTGAAGGTAGACTGAGCTGATGTCTATTACTGGTAGCCAAAAGAATACAAACTAATAATTTGGGGCACCTGGGTGGCTCAGTGGTTGAGCGTCTGCCTTTGGCTCAGGTCATGATCCCAGGGTTTTGGGATCGAGTCACGCATTGGGCTCCCCACCAGGAGCCTGCTTCTCCCTCCGCCTATGTCTCTGCCTCTCTCTGTGTCTCTCATGAATAAATTAATAAAATCTTAAAAAAGAACACAAGCTAATAATTTATGAAAGCATGTTTGACTCACAAACTTATCTCTTTACTTTTCTAGAAGGAGGCTTATCTTCACTGTAAGCATCTACCATTACTTGTCATGGAACAACCAATAGCAAATATAATATTTGTCAGTGAAACCCAAAAGCAATTATTTTACAAGAAGGAAATGAAGATGCCTGCTATCAATGCAATTATATTCGCTATTGTTCTAGAGAACCTAGTGAGTGCAATAAGTTAAAGAAAAGAAATAAGAGATAAGTATTAGAAGAGAATAGGCAAAATCATTATAGATTTCCAATGATATTATTGTACACCTAGTATATACCCAAAGTCAACTGAAAATCATGTTGAATGGGAAAGAATTTGGTAAAGTGGCTGGATATAATAAAATAAAGTATTTCTCGGGACGCCTGGGTGGCCCAAGACGTGATCCTGGGGTCCCGGGATCGAGTCCCACATCGGGCTCCCTGAATGGAGCCTGCTTCTCTGCCTGTGTCTCTGCCTCTCTCTCTCTGTGTCTTTAATGAATAAATAAAATCTTAAAAAATAAAATAAAATAAGCTATTTCTCTGTATGCCAGTAAAAACTATTTTTATGTATAATGGAAAAAGGGTTCCACTCATAATAACAGCAAGAACTGTAATATCTAGGAATAAATCTAATGAGCATTATGAAATACATATGCAAAATGCTATAAAAGGAATTAAGGAACAAAAAAGAAAAATTAAATATAAAGTTATACCTTGAGGTCGATTATATCACTGGCCCCATTTCTTTCTCTCTCTCTCTCTGCATCCCTTCCTGAACTTGGCCTCACTGTGGGCAGAGTGTTCCTTCATCCCTTGAGTCTAGGCTTGACCACATGACTTGATTCGCCAACAGAACGTAAGCATATGTGACAATGTGCCCATTCTGAGGCCAGGACTTAAGAACCTTCTGCTTGCCTTTCTGCATCTCTGCCATTCTCATGAGAGAAGCTGTCCCCGCCCTGGAGCCCAAAAGGAATACAAAGGGAATGGCCCTAAGCCCCAGCTTTAGTGGGGAGCTAAGTCTAACTAGATGTATCTATAGCTGGAAGCACAGCCACCTAGCTGAACCCAGCCCAAATCTGCCAGTCTCCAGCCAACTCACAGACATGTGAGCAATAACAAATATTTAGGTTTCAGGTCACTGAGTTTCAGGATGCTTTGTTATACAGTAAGAGCTAACTGAGAAACTCCAGAGTCCTGGATGGAAATATTCACTATTGTAAAGATTTTCTGTAATTGCAAAGATTCTCTGTAATTGTAAAAATTCTCTGTAAATTAATCTGTGAGGTTAAGTGTGATTCCAATCAAAATACCAACAGATATTTATTTCTCTGAGATTTTAAATGAAACTGTAAAACAAATTTGGCTACTAAAATTAGGGGGGAAAGAAACCAAACAGAAGAGAACAAGATCTTATTCCATCAGATATTAAGAGTTATGGTACAACTAGGATAGTTACACAATACGGCAATAAATAAACTAAGGGAACACAATGAAGGGGGCATAAAGATGTAGATAGATGAGAGAGGAGAGAAGGAGAGAGAGAGAATAGATATGATGCCACAAATAGAAATGATGCTATATTATAAAATAATAGTGGAGGTGATAGAAAATATAGTAAATAGCATTGAAACAACTGGCCAACACTTTAAAAATATACATTTAAATTCTTATCTCACCGTAGATACTAAAATAAATTCCAGATGGATTAAAGATCTAAATATATATTTTATTATAATACAGATATGATCAGATACACACAGAGACACAGATCTAGACTTTAATTCCCTCATCACTTTCTGTTTTAAAATTCACTGTCCTAAAAAAAATAATAATAAAATAAATAAATAGAATAGAATAGAATAAATAAAATAAAATAAAATAAAATAAAATAAAATAAAATAAAATAAATAATAAATAAAATAAAATTCACTGTCCTAAGGGGCACCCAGGTGGATCATGGGTTAATCGTCTGCCTTCGGCTCAGATCGTGGTCTCCCAGGGATCCAGCCCTGCTCAGCAGGGAGCCTGCTTCTCCCTCTCCCTCTGCTGCTCGTCCTGCTTGTTCTCTCTCTCTCTGTCAAATAAATAAGTAAAATCTTTAAAATTAACTAACGAATAAGTTAAAATTCACTGTCCTTGGAGGTGAGGGGGGTGGGGGGATGGGGTAACTGGGGGATGAGCATCAAGGAGGGCATGTGATGTGATGAGCACTGGGTGTTATATGCAACTGATGAATCACTGAACTCTACCTCTGAAACTGGTGATACACTGTATGTTGATTAATCGAATTTAAATTTTAAAAAAATAATAAAATTCCCTGTCCTGAAGACCCAGCAGCCCTTCCTAAGTGACCCACAGAGCTGTGCGTGTCTTAAGCGGTGAATGGAGCTGTTGCCAATTTATGGCACAATCAACCTCATTATCCTGATCCGGTGGTGGCATCTTTGTCTCAGTAAGGACACTGGGAGGGTCATTCTGAGGGAAAGAAAAGCCGGGATCAGCCCCTATTAATGAGCATTGTCCCACTAAAGCCCCCCTAATCCAGCCCTGCCACCCCCACCCCGCAGATTCAGTCCCTCTATTGTCGCCCCAGAGCCTCCCCACCCCGCCCCAGCCTCTGTCAACTCCACCTGGACACCCTTTGTGTGGCACCCCTGGAACAGGCCACAGGGCGTGCATCTTTCAACCTTTATTAATTCTTTTATTTTTAAAGATTTTTTATTTATTTATTCATGAGAGAGAGGCAGAGACACAGGCAGAGGGAGAAGTAGGCTCCTTGCAGGGAGCCCGATGTGGGACTCGATCCCCAGACCTGGAATCACGCCCTGAGCCCAAGCAGACGCTCAACTGCTGAGCCCCCCAGGTGTCCCCAACCTTTATTAATTCTTATCTTTCCTGACCCCATCTCTCTCCTTTCCCAGGTAGCACAACAAGGACAATGTAAGCAGCCAGCGCGGGCTGGGCAGGGGTGCTGCTCAGGTGCCCGGCTCAGGGCGCGAGGTCTACACAGTAGCTGGTGTAGTCCTGGGCCCCAGGGAGCAACTGGCATCAGCAGGCCCACTGCACAGACCCGAAGACTGAGGGAGGCCCAGGGGACGTAGGGAAGCGTCCCTGCCCACCCCCGTCCTTGCTGCGCCCTGCACCCACCTCTCTCTTGGCATCACCCACTGTCTCCAGAGGATCCCATCCCGGTGCTGGAGTCTGTCTCCTGCCCTGGTGGGGTCCCTGTCCTGTTCCTCTTCGCACCCCCAGCCTCTAGCCAAAGAGAAAAGGCATTGGAGGAGGAAAGGGCCAGACAGGAAAAGAGGGAATAAAAAGCAAGGGAGAGAGAGGGAAGAAGAAAATTCAAAAAAGACAAGCCAAGTGAGGCCTGATGTGGGGCCCAGAGAACAGGCTGTGTGGGGTACAGAGGGGCAGCCCCAGGGAGGCCAGGACAAGAACTGGCCCATTGCATTATGTCTCTCTGTCCCAGTGTTGGCTAAAAATAGTGCTGCTCCCACAGGGACTCTGCATTCACACGGTCTGCAGGGTAGGGCGTCCTGTGGACCTGGAGCATGGGGGTCAGTTCAGCTCTCCTCCACGTGGTGCCCCGGTGCCCCTCAGGCCCAGAATATTCCATCCTGTTGGTCTGCCCCCTGCCCCCACCGCTGTTCCCATAGAACCAGGGTCCGGGCCCACTGACCTTGCTCACAGCGCCAGCCAGGGCACCCCGAGGAGCCCAGCTTCCAAAGATGTTCCGGTCTGTTTGGCACCAGACTGAAAGCCTGGGCCGGGACCTCGGCCTCTCCTTACCCCCCTGACCTGAGGCTTGGGCCCTCTTCCCGGCCCCATTCCCTGGTGCTCTGGGCACTGCTGGGAGGCCCCCAGTCCCGGACTCTGTGCTCAGTTGGCCCTCGCCTCACAGATGCAGCCAGCTCCAGTGAGATCCTGGACACGCCCCTACTCCTCCCCACGTCTCTGTCCCTTTCCAGAACATTCCTTGCTCTCATCCACGATTGCAAGCATTCGACGCGAAAATGCCTCGCTCAGCCTTGCGTCAAGAGCCCAGGCCAGGGCCGTGTAGTCTGTGTTTGGCCTCCCAGATGTTCTATCGTGGGTCTATAAAAAGAATACTTAGATGTGCACTATTCCACAGGCAAAAATATGGACTGTTATCAACATCATATTCTGTTATTTCACATGCAATTCATCTGAGGAGTCCACTCATCCCTCCCTCTCTCGGGGAAAAGAGGGAAAAAAGTTGCTTTTGTGCTTCCAAGATTGCCGTAACGTGCCCTGGAGAGAACAAAGGGGCATGAGTTATTAGCTCTGTTTTATACTTGAGGCAACTATATCTCTGAGAGATTAAACGGCTCACTGTGTCACCAGGCTCGAGGGGTCTCGGGGAGCGGAGCCAAGCTCATCACTCTCCATCCCCAGAGGAGAGCTCTTCCCACCATCGTCCGGCCCTGCCTGCCAAAGCACTTTTACTGCCGTCTGTCGGCGGTCCCATAATTTGGACCAAATGCAGAGCAACCCCTCAGGACGGGGAAAGTAGAGACAGCCTCAAGGATTCAACCGAATGGGGTCGAAATGATTGAAAATCGCTCATTTCCAGCGAGGCTCCAAACAAAAGCAAGAGCAAACGAGAGAGCATTCTAGCATTCTGGCAACAGATGCTTCTGGGGACAAGCGTGTGCGAGAGGCTGCGCTGCTCACTGCGTCTCTTCACCTTTGCCCTGCAAACAAGCCACTCTTGCAAAGGCAAATGCATCCAGATTTCCAGGGGCAGTGACGAGAACGCCCCACGCACTGGAAAGAATGAGCATCCTCGAGGCCACCCCCCTTCCCTTGGCTGCAAAGAGACACACCCACCCTTCGTGGCTGGCTGGCTGGCTGGCTGGCTGGCTGGCGGTCACCTCCATCCCATGAAGATGCTGGTCAGTATCCAAATGACCCCTCTACTTGGAAGCCCTCAGCTCGGCTCAGCCTGGAGACCGTTGCTATGTGTGGGGAAGGTTTTTCCCCCAAGCACTGAATGTAATAGCAGGCAGGGGGAAGGCCGCGCGTGCCAGCGGACGTCCCTGCGGGGCTGGCTTTGGGATTATTGAAAAGAGGACAACAATTTATCTGGCCAGGGCCATAGCCTTCCAAAGAGAGAGGGAGAAGTTGCGGGATCGGGGGGGGGGGGGGGGGGGGATCAGGCCTTTTTGGAATAAAAGAAAGGGTGGTGGGACACCTGGGTGGCCCAGTGGTTGAGCATCTGCCTTTGGCTCAGGGTGTGATCCCGGGGTCCTGGGATCGAGTCCCGCATCGGGGAGCCTGCTTCTCCCTCTGCCTGTGTCTCTGCCTCTCTCTGTGTGTCTCTCATGAATAAATAAATAAAATCTTAAAAAAAAAAAAAAAAAGAGTGGCAGTACCCAAGTAGTAGTTGTGTGTTGAATGTCCTCCTCTGAGCCAAGATGGGTAAGAAATGGTGGGGAAGGGGGCGGCCCAGCCTCTGGGGTCAGACAGACGGGGTTTCACAGTGTCTTCCTGATGGTACCCAGCTAGGGGGATCTCCCCTTTCTAAGCCCCCAGCAACTCATCAATCAAATGCAACAAATCATTGTCCTGGCTTATAGTGGGAGGGCGAAGTGAGGCCGGGATACATAGTGTGTAAGCGCCCCTGCACCGCATTCAGTGCTCGAAACGTGGTGGCTCTCACCGGCAGCATCATCAGTTAGAGGCCCATGAAGATTTTAATACGTGGTGGAAGCTCCGGTAGGCAGCGTTGATTAATAAAACTGGAAACAATCACGCGACTTCAGAAATCCAACATCTGGTCAGCCCAATCTATCAAACATTGCTTCTGTTGGCAAAGCTGAGCAAAGGGGGTGGGAGAGATTGGATTGTGCCTCCCTCCAAAATTCATTTGTTGAAGCCCTAACCCCCATCTTTGGAGATGGAGGCCTTTATTTATTTTTTTTTTAAGATTTTATTTCTTTATTCATGAGAGACACAGATAGAGAAAGAGAGGATCATGCCCTGGGCCAAAGGCAGGTGCCAAACCGCTGAGCCACCCAGGGATCAGATAGGGGCCTTTAAAGAGGTGACTGAGGTGAAATGAGGTCAGGAGGGTGGGGCCCTGACCTGATAGGACAGGTGTCCTTAGAAGCAATGGAAGAGACCCCAGGAGCGTGCACACACAGAAGCAGGGCCCGGGAAGACAAGGAGAGGAGGCAGTGTCCACAGGCCACAAAACCAGATCTCCCAACACCTTGATCTTATACTTCCAGGCTCCAGAACACTGAGGAGATAAATGTCTGTCTTTGGGGCACCTGGGTGGCTCAGCTCGTTAAGTGTCTGCCTTCGGCTCAGGTCATGATCCCGGGGTCCTGGGATAGACTCCCACATCGGGCTCCTCGCCCAGTGGGGAGCCTGCTTCTCCCTCTCCTTCTGCCCCTCCCCGCTACTCATCTCCTTCTCTCTTGCTTTCCCTCAAATAAACAAAAATCTTTAAAAAATAAAGAAATAAATAAACATGTCTGTCTTTTAAGCCACCCACTCCATAATTTTCTGTTTTGGCAGCCCAAGCTAATTACACAGGGGGTCTTCAGTCCCATCTGGCATTTGCTGCCACCAGTCACCTTCCTGGCACTTGTGGCCTGTCCTGTGGGTGCCCTGGGATGGCCCTCAGGCCTCAGAGCATCACGAGTCCATGTAGATCACCCTCGGCATGACCAGATGGTGAGAACCCAAGGGAGAGGTCTGCTACAGACCTTCTTAGAATGAGGAGGAGCACATAAGAGAAGCGTTTCATCCTCTGCCGAGAAATGGGTTCGCAGAAATCCCTTCTTTTCCTGCTTTCTGGAGTGGACTCCGTCGTAGGCCCCCAAAAGATGTGTCCATGCCCTAACGCCAGGAACCTCTGAATGTAAGGGTATATGGGAAAAGGGTCTCTGCAGATGTCATTTAGTTAAGGACCTCGAGAGGAGACTATCTTGGATTTAGGGTGGGTTGTAGATGCCATGAAAGTGTCCCCATCAGAGAAAGGCAGAAGGAGATCTGACCCAGAGACACAGGGGAACTGGCCACCAACAACACACAGATGGGCGTGATGCAGCCACGAGCCCAGGAGCCTGCAGC
Organism: Canis lupus familiaris; assembly: GCF_011100685.1. NCBI lineage: Eukaryota > Metazoa > Chordata > Mammalia > Carnivora > Canidae > Canis > Canis lupus. The sequence goes on from NC_049229.1 coordinate 64,017,469, forward strand.
CCCTGGAAGCTGCCAGAGATGAGCAACAAAACTGCCCCTAGAGCCTTCTGAGGGAGCATCTCCCTGCCAGGACCTCGACTTCAGGCTCCTGGGCCTCCAGAATTGTGAGAGAGTGCATCTTTCTTATTTGAAGTCACCAGGTGTGCGATACCTTGTTACAGCCACTGCAGGAAGCTGATCACGCCTCCCCATCCCCTACTTCAGCCCCTAAGCTTAGCAGACAGGCAAAATCAGAAGTAGAGAATCATGTCATGAAACAAAGTTCCTGATAACAATATTTCCGGTTTCTTGAGAACTGGCTCCACGTGGACATGGTGGTAAGAGTAATACATTTTCTGCCGATGAAGAAAAGGAAGCTCAGAAAGGTTAGGAGATGTGCCCAACATCACAAAGCCTACATCTGATCATTAAGAGAGGTCATAAGGGTGGGGTCCTGCTCCGATAGGTTAGTGCCAGAATGAGAACCGGGTCTGTCCAACTGCAAAGCCAGTGGGATGCTGCATGTCCAGGTAACGGCAACAGACACTCCATAACCCCCAACCCGTGGCGGCATAATGACCACAAATAATGTTGAAACAACAAACCCCAGCACAGTCAAGGCATCAGTAGTTCTTTGGGGTGTGCAGCAATAGGATTTTTGTCTCTGGGAACATTCTAGGGTCTGGGCAGGATCGTCTAAGGATGCCCTCAGGCCCCTTGGTGACCTGAAAAGACCCAAACACCTGGTCACGTCGCACGAGCACAATCATTCAGCAAAAATCCAAATTCGGCAGCATTTGCAGCTCTCTGGTCTGTCTCCTGCTGACTCTGTCATCCATCCTGCCTGCTGCGGGGTTAAGAGGAGGGAGAGGTAGGTGTGTGCAGACAGCCCCTTGCCACCCCCACCCCCAACACACACAGCAGGGCCCGGGAAGGGTTACTCACTCACGCATTCATTCTACAGATCTCTCCTAGGTCCTAAAATCAGAAGCAAGGACAACATAACCAGTCTGTACACTCTTTGATCCCCAACATCTAACACCCTGCCTGATATAGGGTAGATGCTTTAGTAAATGCCCCGTGAGCTGAGCTAGATTTACAGAATGAGAAACTGAAGGCGAGCGAGGCGGGAGTCCTATCCAGGCCCCAAACCCAGGCCTAGAACAGGGAGCCTCTGAATCAGAGGCCAGTGACTACTTCCCTGCCTCCTGCCCCCTGAGCAGCTCCGGAGGACTGTTGGGATTTTAGGAGCCAGCACCGTGGGGAGAAGAGGTATCCTCGACCCTGGGAACCACATGGACAGATGCCCCAAGGTGGGAAACGGCGAGCTACGTCTGGGTGGCCGGGCCAGCCCCCCTGCCTTTCTTCTTCTCCTCTCTTGGAGTCCACACACTCAACTCTTGAGCTGCAAAGGGCCGTGGAAGTTTTTCCTGTAAATGTCATCCTATAATGTTTCCAGAAGGAAAAAAACTGTTAATTTCCTAAATTCAAAAGAGTCATCTGTTTTCCCTGCTGCCTGCTCACAGATCCTAGGATGAAATCCAGTGGGGAAACACAGGCCGAGCGGTAGGAAACAGCAAGTCACGGTCGCCTGAATGCAGTGTCATTACAAACAACCGTAGGATGAGTCAGATTTAGGGGCAGCATTTCAGGACAAAGCAGGTGTATCTGCTTCCTCGGGCTGCTACGAGGAATTACTGCAAACTTGGTAGCTTGAAACAACGGATAGTTTTCACCTTACAGTCCTGGAGGCCGGAATTCCAAAATGTATGTGTTGGTGGGGCCACGGTACCTCCAGGGGCGCTCCGGGAGACCCCTTCCTTGCCTCCTTCTAGCTCTGCGTGGCTGCAGGTGCTCCTTAGGCATGTGACAGCATCGCTCCGATCAGCCTCTGGTGGACCCTGGTGGGTCCCCTCTCCCTTCTTCTAAGAACACTAGTCATTGGATTCAGAGCCCACCCCAAATCCTGGACGATTTCATTGTGAGATCTTTAGCTACAAAGACCCTTTTTCCAAATAACATTACATTCAGAGGTTCCTGGGGTTAAGACGAGAACTTATCCCTTGGGGACCCCAGTTTAATGCACGACAGGAAAAGAAGAAAGAGGTCCCATGCCTGTGGAGGCCCTGCACTTTCCTCAAAGGGTGCAAACTAAATGTCCCACAGATGCCTCTCTGTGGCCCGCGTTCCAAGGGGGCCTCATGTCTCTGGCTGGACCAGTGACCAGGCCAGACTGCTCCATCGTTCTAAGAGGCAACATGCATACAGGAGAGACCAAACAGTAGAGTCAGAACTGACAGGGAAAAAAAAAAAAAAAAAAAAAGAACTGACAGGGACACTGCCAGGTACAATCTAAAGTCCTCATGCCACCAGGTGCTCCGATCGACACGTGATCATGGGGCCCATCACACACTGTTCACACTCATCAAACCATGTGAACCTCTCAACAACCCTGGCAGGTGAACAAGGCAGGACTAATGACTATCCCTAACAGATGGGGAAACTGAGGCCCAGAGCTTGAGCCTGGCGGCCAAGTTTCACCCAGCCAGGAAGCAGCAGAGGCCTCGCTTCTGATGGCTAATCCTGATCTCTCTCTGCCCCATTCCTCCCACCACCCCCCAGGCTGGGTCAGAGATTTCCAAGGCTACCGTTGTAATAATTAGCTGTGAGAGAGAGGAAGGAGGATGCTGGGGCTGGAGCTGCCTGGGCCCAGGTCACAGGAGTGCAGATGAAGACGTCTGTCACCCTGCACCCAAGCCCCACTCCCTGGGCCTGAGCCGTCCACAACGCTCTCAGGAAGAGCAGCGGCTCAGGTGGAGAAGAATCCTTCCTGTCCCCTGGCTTTGTGCTCTGAGAGGCAGCCCCACCCTGATGCAGAGCCCAGAGAGGGTGTGGCTGTCACCCACCAGATTAAGCCCTTCCCCTGAGCCTGGGGAGCTCAGGCTAACTGACCTGGGTCTGTTCCCGGGATGAAGCAGCCTGAGAATAAATCTATGCCAGGGAGTTAATGTAACTCCTCCCAGGTCTGCCTTTTGCCAGAGGTTTTGAATGGAGGTGATCCCCCCTGATAAGGAAGGGGTGAGAGTCTATGCCAATGCCATGGACATCTGTACAGAGGCGGGGGAGGGTGGTAGCCACAGGTATTTGGGGCCAATCTGCTCTCTAAAGCATTAGAATGTCACGGTCACTGCCAAACGCAAAGCTTGATTTATTTGGGGAGGGGACCATCATGACAGTATGGGTCTGTATGACGTCCAAGCACATCCAAGGATCTTTACAAACCCTTAGAAGGCACAAGAGATCAGGCCAAAGCCTTTGAGGCCTACGCAAGGCTGGAGTGGTCAAGAAGGCTGCCTGGAGGAAAGGGCATTGGAAGATTCGGTTCCCAGGAGGGGCACGGGTTTGAGCCTCACTTCACACGGACACCAACACGCTGTCACATCCAGAAAGGGCAGCTACACTCCCAACAGCAGGCAGAGCCAGATACAAATGGAAAGTTCCAGGGCTGGAGACTTCTGCTCTTCCACTCGTTTTCTTCGCGGCCGCGCGATCTCAGGAAAGCAGCCTGATGCCTCTGATCCAGTTCCTCCTCCGTAAAATGGGAAGAACAGACCCCACGCCGCCCACATCCCATCCCATGGTCGCTACAGACACAGAGCGTTAAGGGCCGTGGAGGACGATCTGCAAGATGCCGTCCGCGTGCCTGGGCCGGTTCCCGTGGGGCAGGACCGGTGCCTGAGGCTGGCGGGGGGACTCGGAGCCTGGGGGAGGCGGTGGAGATGAGGGAGCCTTGACGTGTCAGCTGCCCAAAAATTACAGCATCTGGAAAAATTACTTTGATGAACTCAACTACCCGCCACAAATCACTGTATTTTAAAATCCCTTCCAAAACAAAACAAAACAAAACAAAAAAAACCTTCTCTGCAGAAGGCTCTGAGCGAGATGTTTTCCTCTGCTCCGATAGGAGATGGAGAGGATGCCGAGCAGATGCTGACGGGACACGGCCCCCGTGGCTGGCGGTGGACGTGAATCACTCACGTGTCAGCGTGACCCTGGCCATCTCCCTGTCTTCCGACATCTAGGAGGGCAGGGATGCCTATTCTGCAAGTCAGCTTTAAAACAGTGACCTGAGGGGATCCCTGGGTGGCTCAGTGGTTGAGCGCCTGCCTTCGGCCCAAGCGTCATCCTGGAGTCCCAGGATCGAGTCCCGCATTGGGCTCCCTGCATGGAGCCTGCTTCTCCCTCTGCCTGTGCCTCTGCTTCTCTCTATCTCTCATGAATAAATAAAATCTTAAAAAAAAAAAAAAGTGACCTGAGCACTGCACATGCCCAACAAGACACCCACCAGGCTCCTGCCCTCAGTGCCCTCCAGCCTCTGCCCTGCCAAAGCCGCCCATGGCCGGTTTGCCTCCGCACCCTCCCCTCCCACCTCCATGCCTTGGCTCAAACGGCTCCCTCTTCCTGAAGGTGCTCTCTCTCTCTCCCCTCCCTCATCACCATGTGCCTCAAAGTATGTGGCTCCAGGGATCTGCTCTCAGAAGCTTCTAGGGCCCCACCTCTGCCCAACCACAGCATTTCGTGGGCCCCGCTCCACCCCAGCACCAATATTTAGTACTGGAGCAGCCAGCCCAGAGTGCACCTGCCTGAGGATGGACACTGCTCCGTTTGTGTTTGTGATCCAACTCGGCCTGGGGCCTGCCTGGCGCTCAGCAGGGGCATGGCAAGTATTGGAGGAACGGAGGGAGCGCCAGCCTCCTCTCTGATCTGACTACGTGGTCTCCTTGCCGCCACCGTACCTGCCTCTCTCGGTGCTTCGGCTCTGCGTGGCCAAATGCAAACCTTCCCTGCAACTCCCACTTCCTCCAGGAAGCCTTCTGGGATTGCGGCTGTCTTCCCTCTTGGTCTCCTAGTCAATGACACATAATTTGGGATTTCTTGACATCCTGTTTTCCACTGGTCTAAAATCATTTCCTGCACATCACTGAGAAAGCAGCAACCCCGGCATCAGGCACCATATTGTGTTTCACCGCTCCGCCTTATGTCCTACCCTCTGACCTCCCCCCAACTCACCCCATCACAGGGGCCTAATGCTGAGCTAAAAGCACAGAGAAGGAAATACAGCATTAGGTAAATAGGTATAAATCCTCGCTGCACCCCTTATCAGCCACAGTTTCCATTTTTAGCTTGAACTCTAAATTTTTTAAACCAGGGGCCAGCAAAGTTACTCTGTGAGAGACCAGGCAGCAAGCAGCTATTTCAGTTTCCGTGGGCCCTACAGCCTCTACTGCAACTACTCAACTCTTCCTTCACAGGGGAAAGTGACCACAGACAAGACATAAATGAACCAGGCATGGCTGTGTTCCAATAAAACTTTATGGGAAAAAAAACAGGCAGTGGGCCAGATTGGCCCATGGGCATCGGCTGCCCACCCTGCTCTGGAGGGTTACTCGAGATGGCATTTAACCCCCTCACCACACAGACCTCAGACCACGCTATAAAACAGCCCAAACCCTGCTCCAGCCCCCAGCACCCTTTTCTCTTGGTTTTCATCTTGGTACTTAGCCCTGTCTGAAATTACGGCCTATTTGGTGAGTGACTGTCTCCTCGAATAGAAAGCAAATTCTAGGAGGGCACAGGCTCTCTCTCTCTCTCTCTCTCCAAACACCTGGAACAGTACTGAGCAGAGACTGGGCACCCTTTTAATATTTGTGGGCTGAATGGAGGCCATCATTATGATGACCGTTTCATGAAGGTCTTGAATAAATATATTGTTCGATTATACACTTATGAGTGTTGTTACTGTGTTGATGTATTTCCCGTGATTGATCACTGGCATTTGCAAAACCTCAGGTAATTTTCATGTGTTCGCAGGAAATTATAATCCTCCCATTTTGGAAATGAGAGGGCTGAAGCGTGAAGGTGACATCATCGCCTGCTGGTGACCATGCAGAGATTCGAACCCAGACCTCCTGGCTAGCCCTTAAGAAGGAAGTCTAGCAGGGCAGAAAGAGAAGTGCACTTGGAGTCTAAGATCCAACCTTGTATAGACAGGTCACATCACCTTCTGCTTAATGGTGGCAACAACATCAACTTCACAGGGACCTGGATAGGATGGCTTAAGCACAGATGACAAAGCGATCAGAACAGTGCAGGCCGGACACGGGGCAAAAACTGTCAAAGTAGCCACTATTATGTAACCAGATGACGGTAACCACCTCCACCCTGCCTCCTAAGGCTTAGAAGGGATTAGATAAGGACATGGCCAGGAAAATGATTATGAAATGTGTCAATCCCCAAACTAACATATGATACATTATTTTTTTTTTTTTACAACAACACCCCCTGGGAGTCGCAAAAAGAAAAAAAAAAAATCTCCCTTCTTTAAAAAAACAAACCTACACACGCACATCTTCTACTAAGACAAAAATAAATCATAAACACCTACAATCTTTTGAGAGTTTTAATGACAGTCCAGAAAAGGATTAAGACTTCAGCCGCTGACATTTGTATCAGAGACCAGTTCCGACACCGGTCCGAGCTGAAACAGAACCTGGGAGTTTTCACCAAGCTGAGGACAAAGGGACGGGGGTCCCCAGTTTGCATCCATGCGCCTTGGGGGTCTTAGGGTAAAAGCAGACACGAAACAGAGCTGGCAACCCTAAAGCAGAGGAAGCACCACCACCACCACGGTTCTGGTGTCCTGCACCAGCCCGCCAAGGGGGTACCCCCTTTTTAAAGGTTCCCAGCATGGCAGGAATCACACGCCCTGGGGTTATGTTTAGGGCAGGGGGCTACATCAAGAAGCACACACAACTTTCCATCCCTGCCCCACTTCAGTAGAAAGTGATTCACTTGGTTTCAGATTTAAATATTTATTCCTCAAATACAAAACAATGTTGAACATGCGCATCCCCTAATGTCCCAGCCATCTGGCCCCAAGTCTGAACATCTTCAGATGAAACAACCAGCTGGGATTCCGACTTCACAGAGTTCTGAGTCTCCCTCGCAGAGGGGGGACTTTCCAAGCGCTCTGGGCCTCCCTGCTTCTTGGAGAAGGGCAGTCTTATTTTTCTGGTCCCATAGTTAGCACTTTGAGGATTTTCAAAGGAGGATTAGCCATACTCCATCTGGAAAGAAGCGTCTCCAGGCCTTGCTGGGTGATGTCAATAATTTGCTTGGGACACGATTAAAGGGGACACAGTCACGGTGAGGCCGGCTGGTCAAACACTGGCTGGTGTGATCCAGACCACGCCGGCCCCGAGGCTGGCCTGCCGGGAGGGAGCCCCTACCTGGCTGGGGGAGCCCCTCCCAAGCCACACGCTCACCCCCTCGCTGGAGGGAGGCCCTTGTCGCTATGTCCCTTCTCAGGGCAGCCCCGTGGCCACGTGCCGGACGGCCACTTGGGACACTGCACCTGTAGCACCCCATCTTTCTCACTGCAGGCTGCAGGACATGGTGGTTTATTCCTCTGAAAAATGCTTACTTTTAAGATATTCCTGCCTCCGCCCCATCCTCCCCCACGAAAAATGTTAAACAAGTTACCATGTGTGAGTCCTGAGCACTGGGAACAGGGCAACAGCCGGAGGAAAGCAATGTTCACGCCAGGGAAGGAGCTCGGCCTCGCTCGGTCCGACAAAGAGAACTGGTCTCTTTAACCCGTTGTGCTGGCATTTTCGGGGGTCAGGAGCCTCCCCGATAATGCAACAGGGTGGAAGCATTTCCCGGGCTCGGCATTATCCAACGGGCAGATCGGGGAAAGGATATAGACAGTTTTGAACTCTGTCCATCACAGCTAAAATTACCTCACTAATTATAGCTTCTATAAATCTGCTCAGGTTAAGGGAGGGACGGAGGGAGGACAATCTGCAAAATGCAGCTCACACAACTGACCCGGTAGGTAGGGGTAGGTGGGTCGCTTGCTCTGGTCAGCAGACTCCAGAGGACCTCGGAATTAGCAAAACAGAAGGTACAAGTGTCTCGAACTCCCAAGGAAGAGAGGGTTTGAGAGTGGGATTAAGATCTCTCTTCACTGATGCTTCCCAGGGCTGGACACTTGAGAACAAATGAGGGCTGCTGGAAGCCAAAAATTATAGACACACTTAAAAATACCGCAACACGCCGTAATTTATCCTGCTCGTTCCGTGGGTCGTTTGGACTGAAAAGACAATGGCTTTTTCTCCCCATCCCAGATTTAAAACCAAGCCAGAGGTCTTCTGTGTTGTCAACATGGGTCTAGGGACAGGCCTCGGGACACACCGTGTCTCCCCAAAGAGTGAGAAGCCCCCCGCAACGGAAAGTTCCAGCTGCCTATTCGTCTCTTCTGGAACTTTCAGGGAGCTGTGCGCTGGCTGCAGCAGTTTTGTTTTCATTTTTAACTTTTGCAAAACTTCAAGGTCATTTCATAAAACTCGGAAGTGGAATCCGAACCCACACCCCTGGGCATTCTCTCCTTCACCCTACATCTCCTTGTCCTAAACCTCTTAGGGAGAATACAACCTATCACACCTCGTCTTAAATCCACCGCAGTCACATTTAATGTCACTACAGTCTGTGTCCTGCGGTCACGCATAAACTCCTAAGCCAGGGACAATTAAAAACAAGGGGGCATTCCTTAATTCCTAACTCCAACCTACTTATGCAGGCAGGGCATTATCCAGACAATTGGAGGGTGTTTTTCAAAGCGCACGATAATAAATGTGTCAGACACTCTGCTGGGTTCTTACATTATCTCTAATCCCCCAGCCGAGCCCATCGTGCAGGTGAGGAAGGAACCTCTCCAGGGTCACTCAGGGGACTGAGCACGTGGCCCCATCCAGATGCACACCTGTACCAGCCACCCAGCCAGTCCACTTGCCACACCACTGTCACTCTCCACCCCTACCCCACACCCCTGCAGGCCCCCAGGCTGGGATTCCGCCTTCCTTAAGGTGGAGGTTTGCGTTTGCAACGTGCCAGGAACAAGGGACAGTGAATTGGGGGGGACCTGACTGGAGGAGATCCTCACGGTGGGGGAGGAGCCCTGGTGCGGGAACAATTCCACTTGAGCACAATTCAGAAAGAGCGCCCTGTGACCCCTACCTCTCAGCCTCCAGTTCCTCCCCTCCCCCACACAAAGAAACAAGAGGAATCCACCAGCTTCCATCTCACAGGTACCCATTGAAAGGGCATCCTTCACACCAGGCTCCTAAGACATGAGCTCAAAGTTCAGAAGTCAGTAAGAGGCAACTGGATTCAAGAACCGTCACTGACACATCCACCCCAGGGGTACGGTTGATCAAGCACTTGTTTTCAGGCCCTTCCACCCACCCCCCCAACCCACTGCAACAATGGTGAGAACATACCCTCCACGCGGTATACCCAGAACCCGAGAATCTGGTTTCTTCCCCTGCCACACCGCCCCCACCCCCACCTTCTTGGTGCTTGTCAGCTGCCCGAAGCCAGGGCCCTCCTTCGCCCTGGGGCAGCTGGAAGCCATTACCTCATACCTTGCTGCCACCCCAAGGGGTGTGCGGGACAGTCTGCTCAGGCTTGGGGTTTGGGGGATCTGCCATTTACTGTGTGTCCCCAGCAAGGCATTTAGTTTGTCTGAACCTCTACTTCTCATCTGCAAAATGGGCTGCTGATTCTCACCTGCAGAGGGCCAGAGATGTATGTAGGAAGGGCTCTGGGGTGGAAAGTGCTAGACTCCTGGGAGAGGCTATCATTGTCATTCTTTGCCAGAATCTTTCTGGCACTTTAGGGCAGATTAATCCCCACGTCCCCCAGGGGCAAGTGCATTCGTTCCCGCATCATTTGCTGTAGGGGAACTTTTATGCACAGCCTGTCACCACCACCAAAAAGAATGCTTAGTTCAGCGAGGCAGACCAATTTATGGAAACTAAGGGCCTTGTCCTGGGGCACCTGGGTGGCTCAGTGGTTGAGCATCTGCCTTTGGCTCAGGGTGGGATCCCGGGGTCTTGGGACCGAATCCTGCATCAGGCTCCCCACAGGGAGCCTGCTTTTCCCTCTGCCCATGTCTCTCTTTCTCTGTGTCTCTCATGAATAAATAAAGTCTTTAAAAAAAAAAAAAGGCTTATCTTTTAAAGATGACAGTTCTCATTTGGGCCCTTGTGTTAACTTTGTGCCTCAGTCTGCTCAACTGTCAAATGGGGACAACACTCTCATTTGGAGGGAAGGTTGTACAGGCTACAGGCCATTCAGGCAGTGCCCCCTCCAGCACATATATATGCCACGTTCCAACACTGTGATCCCAATTCTCACCAAAGACAATTACAAGGCCCAAAGACAGCTCTTGAAGCCCAGGTGTCCTCTGCTCCATGACATTAGCCCTCCCTGGCTCCAGACAAAATGAGCCGCATAGCTGATTGGGGAATCCGGAAGTGAGTGAGGTGTATGAGACCTTCCTGACATTTCCCTCTTCACTCCAGATTAGTTTATTATGTTCGTTTCCAGTGAGCTGGGCCTAGGCTGAAGCATGGTGCAGGATCCTCCGGCATGGAGACACAGACAGGAAAGGACCTTTGTCTTGTCACCAAGCTAGAGCAGCTCCCTGGCTCTGCCCCCACCCCCCCTTGCACACTCCATTTGTCCTGGCTTTTCACCGAGTGCTCCTGGGGGAGGAATGTCTGAGGACCTCTTCCTCCTTCAATCTCTCTCTCCCTGGCACCTGATAAGGCCACCTCTCCAGATTAGACAAATGCAGGTCATTTTTTAAATGATTCCTGTTTATAGGGAGTCCAAGGGTAAGTCACAGACAGAGACACAGGAGTTAGAGTTCTGGAATGTCAGATGTCTCAGGCTGGAATGACACTGCCCACTTAGGTCCTACATTGTTAGAGTGTTCTAGACTGTAGGGGTAGAAGTCAGAGCTCTTCCTGGCTCCCCCTGTAGGCTCACCAGTCTCCAATGGGACAGGTGACAGTACTTAGGAACAGCAATGGAGGAGGGGCGTAGGGAAAGGCAAGGCTTTCTCAACCATGGAAGTCTGAAGTCTAAGGTTCATTTGAAATGAATGCAATGGCCTCTTAAGTATTTCTCACCGGAACTGGTATTAGTGGAAACATTTCCAATTACGGTAGAAAACTTACTTGGGCAAGGATGCCCAAAGATGATTATTTGCTAATGCTGAATGTTGTTAAAGCATTTAACTTTTCTGAACCTTAATTTTCTCAATTGGAAAATGGTGAGAACTCCGCATCTCAGTTTCTTGAAAAGTAAACTGAAATAATGTACATAAATCTTGAAGCGCTGGGTCTGACAATATAAATCATAGTAGTATTTTTTTTTTTAAATTAGAAGCCATGCTGAAGGATTCTCCTATGCCAGCTGTTCTAATTGAGTTTGTGTCCACACCAACCCCAGGGAAGCAGATATTCTGGTTGTGCCCATTTTATAGTCACAGAAGGTGCAAAGCCAAAGGTGTTCGGTAATTTGCTCAAGGTCACACATGAACCAAGGCGACCCTGACACCCCCAAGGCACACCTGGCCTCCAAACAGCTGTCTCCTGCTTCCACCTAGGGATGCTCCTTATTAAAAAGGCGGTCTGAGAGTTACTCCATAGTTCGTAAGTGTCCCTTCACATGCTCCAGGAGTCACTTTTACCTTTTAAACATGAAAATGCTGTGGGAAAAATGCCGCCTCTTGTAAAAAGCCCTTCTGCATGTGCTGGTTCCGCAACCAGGATGCACAATCTTCCCCTGGAAGGACGGTACCACAAATACCCCAGGCAGCCGAAGAAAGTAGAACAAGGGCATTACTTCCCTGGATAGCACACAAGTCCACCACCCCGGGAAGCTCTCAGAGCCTTAGCTTCCTTATCTATAAAATGGATTTATTGTAAAATCAATAAAGTTGAAGCATTAAAAACCATTCCTGCTGGCCCTTGGTCTCCACCCACCCCAACCGCTGCCCGGTGGCCTGGGGAACCATACAAAATGCATGTTCTTGTCTTCATCCCTGTCCCAAGCGCTCAGGCGGCACCAGCACCGAGAAGCTTCTCTGCCTCTCCAGTCCTTCACAAGCTGCTGACCAGCCCACCAGCTGTGCTCCGGGGATGCTCCTTCTCGGGCCCCATCTAGTGCAGAGGGGGAGATTGGCGGGGGAGGAGGGGAAGCCAAAGGCATCAGCACTCCTGTCTAGAAGTGCCACTGCAGCCACCCTGCGCTCTTGTACCTGGTTGGCCGACAGAACTCAGGGTGCAGACCTGGCCACCCCAAATGCCTGGGTTAAAGCACCACAGCCCAGCGGCGCCGGCCGAGGTCCCCAGTGGGTCTCGGGGCCCACAGCTTAGAGCCGACGCTGGGCCGAAGTCCTGCCCAGCAGATTGTGGGGCCATCTGGGTCTTGCTGCCCGGCAAGAAGAGGAGCAGCAGAGTGGCCGAGAAAGATTCAGAAAAGTGTCGGGAGAGAGGCATGCCTACCACCTAATTCCATCCTAGGACTCGCAGCCTTAGGTCTGAAGATTTCGTGGGAACGGGGACGGCTGAGCTGGCTCTGGCAAGAGGCTCCCAGGATCGCCCAGCTCCGGGGTAGATCCTACTTTCCCTCTAGGGCTTCCCACGGGCCGCAAGGGAGAAGCGCCCTGGTTCTCCCCACAGGTCGGGGGGAGCAGGAAGGCAATGCCACTCACCCCCCAACAACCTGGCAAACCCCTCTCCACCTCTTCCCGGAGACCTGGAGACCTGGAGACTTGAGTGGATTTTAAAGCAGGACACTCATTCTGTGACTGATTCACACCCAGAGTTTCTTTTCCTTTTTTTTCTTTTCTCCCCAGGACAGATCAGAGCTGTCCGATTTTTCTTTCGAAACTACAGAACTAAGTAAAGTGGTAGATTTCTGGTTTTTTTTTTGGGGGGGGGGGGCTCAGGAGGTGGGATGGGTATGAAATACAGAATGTGGCCCGTCTACATCGCCATCACTTTATTGTATTGTCACCGTTAACTTAACTATAAATACTACGGTGGGGAGCCGGGCGCCTGCGGGCTCAGACCTCCTGGCCTCGGGGCCCCGGGCGCGACCGACCCCAGGCGCCGGCCCTCCCGGCTCTGTACACTATTTACAGCTCCTCGTTCCTCTTTCTCGACCCCCTCCCGCAAGGCAGCGCGTGTGCAAGAAAGTAGCATCCTCTGTCTGTGCAAGTCCTTCGAGTTAGGCAAGAGCCACGGCCGGCCCGCGGCCGTCAGCTGTCCGAGTCCAAATCGCTTTTACCTTCCTCTTCCCTCTTCTCGGGGGACGCCTTGGACGAGGTCTTGTTCCACTTCTCTGCGTTCTCCGACTCCTCCGACGAGGACCGCTTCTGCCGCCGCCACTTGGCACGGCGGTTTTTAAACCAGACCTGTTGCGCAACGGAGGACAAAACAAGCGGTAAGACCAGAGGCGCGCCCCCGGGGGGGGGGGGGGGCGGACACCCCCAGGCCGGGGTGGGCACCCGGGGACCCCGCGCGCACGCCCACCGAAGGACCGGGAGACCTGGTCCCGCTTCTGCATTTGCATGCATGCAACTCCCCGGGCCTACAGCGCGCTCCTGCAGCCTGCGGGCCGCCCGGGGCGTCGGGGAGGCTCGGGGAGGCCTGGGCCGGGCCGGGCTGCAGGGCCCCGAGGTCGCCGCGGGGGGCCGGCGGGCGCGCCCACCTCCACTTTCTCCTCGCGGAGGTGCACCTTCCGCGCCAGCTGCTCGCGGGTCCCCACGTCCGGGTACTTGGTCTCCTGGAAGAGGTTCTCCAGCGCTTCGAGCTGCTCGTCGGTGAAGATGGTGCGGTGCCGCCGCTTCCGCCGGCAGTGCAGCTGGTTGAGGAGTTGCAGCTCGGTGCGCGACAGCGTGCCCACGTTCATGTAGGGCAGCATCTGGTGCGGGACCGGGGACACCAGCACCGAGCCCGGGCCCTCGTAGCCTGCGACAGAGGAGCGCTCCAGGTCAGCCGGCTCCGCGCCCACGGGCAGATCCTCTGCAGCAGGGTGCGGGGAATCCGGGCGGTGCGCGGCAAGCCGAGGCGAGGGCAGTGCGTCCGCGCGCACACTCCCAGGGCCACTTCGGGAATCCCCAAAAGCCCGGTCTCCCCGCGCAGCCCCTGAGCCAGTTGGTCTCCTCTCACTGTCGCCTAAAGTTTGCAGCAAGTGTACAACCTCCCGTGCCCGATCGGCCACACACACACACACACACAGAAATAAAATAAAGTAAAAAAGGAGGGGTGTGTGTGATGCAGGGGGAGCGAGCTCGCAAGCGCAAGGAGGAAAGTCTGTGCAACCGGGGACCGCCAGCGCCGCCGCCCGCCCACGGCCCGGGCACCGGGCAGCGGGCAGCGGGCAGCGGGCACCGGGCGCCGGGCGCGACCCTACCTGGGGGCGTCGGGACGCAGGAGCACTGCTGGGCGCCGAGCGGCGGCACAGCCCCGCAGCAGGCCGGGCCCACGGGGGCCGCCTGCACGTGCAGCTGCCCGTAGAAGTAGTTGTTGTAGCCGAGGCGGGAGCCGCCGACCGCGGCCGGGAGGCCTGCGCCGCCGGGGGCCACGGGCCGCGGGTAGAAGGCGCCATAGTCCGAGGAGGCGCCGCCGCCCGCGCCGTAGAGCGAGTCCCCGTGCAGGGCCGGGAAGACGACCGGAGCCGCGGCGCTGGGCGCCACCGGCAGCACCGAGTCTTTGCAGCGCGGCCGGGCGGCCAGGATGTTGTCGATGCTGAACATGCTGGCGGGCATCCCCGAGCCCCGCGCCGGGACCGGGGGCGGCGGGGAGGCGCCGGGGAAAAAGCCTCAAAGCGGCGCGGGCGGGGGGGGGGGTCCTCTCGCCTGCAGCCGCGGACCAAAGCGAAAGAGAGCGCGGCCGAGCGCGCAGCCCCGCGCCCCTCCCCGCCCCCTCGTCCGCTCGCCCTCCTCCCGCCCTCCCCGCGCTGCAGCGCTCGCCGAGCTCAACCCGCGGGGAGGACGGAGTTCAGGCCGCCTGAACCTCTTGTTGGTTTTATACTGAGTCGACGTCATCCTGGATTTAGTTCCTGGTAATATGCAGATGACAAACAGAACCAGATTTGGCCCTTTCTGTTCCTTTGGGTGGGTGGGGGGGGGGCTTGAGGGCGAGGGGGGAGGGGGAGAGGTGCCAAGGGGAGGGGGCTGCGGGGGGCCAGAAGAGGGATTGTGGATTGCAAATTAATGAAATTAACCTAATCTTTCCCATTCAGCGGGCCCCGCCGCGGGGCCCGGCCGAGCTGGGCGGGCGCCCTAATTGCTCCGGTTAATCTCATTAATTCCATTGTGCGGCGCAGTTAACAGCTCCCTCCGCCCGACCTCTCCGCCCCCACCCTTTTTTTTTTTTTTTTTTTTCTTCTCAGATTGGGTCCTATTATTGGGTGCGATTTCCTCTGCGAGAAACTCCCAAATTCACTGTGGCCAGTTTTACTTTGGGGCTCCTTTTTGTCCCACTTCGGAATTTGTTTTGTTTTGGAAAATAACGAGGGGCTGCGTCCTGTCTCCAGCAAAATGCAAAACTCCGCTCTTCCTCCGGACTTCCCCCCCCCCCCCAAAAAAAAACACTCACCGCCAGGTTTCACCTCTTTTTTTTTTTTTTTTTTTTTTGAATTTCGAGGTTCTCTCCCGGGTGGAACCGGTAAACCCCAGCCCCCAACCCTTTTTTTGTTTTTGCAAAGGCCAAAATTTGTGAAGACAAAAATCGATGCGAGAGGTGCGTTGTTGGTTCTTAAAAATATGTGTTTATATTTTTTTTCCCCCGCAGTCACTTTGGGTCTGAAAACTACCATAGGAATCCGTAGGCCCTTTACACAGCGGAGACCAAATTCAGCCGCTCATTAAAATTCGCCACCAAGAGTAGCACTCCGAAGGGAAGGGACGTGTCTAGCTGCTCCCTGCGTGGCTGTCGGTAGGTTTTACGCTTTTTCTCTTCCTTTATAAAAATTATTCTTGGAAATGGGGTGTCTTCTCCTCCAGATGGGTTGTTGGTTTTGTTTTGTTTTGTTTTGTTGCAATCCAAAAATCCAAAAATGGGGCTCTGGGGATTCCCCACTCCTTCCCCCAACAGTCCAGCTGCATTTCCCCCCATCCGTCTTGCCAGCTCCTTGGCTGGGACAGGCCCCCTAGCTGCCCTTCACCCGACAGGCCCCAGGCTGCGCTCCCCGAGCCCCGGCGGCCTGGCCGAAGCCGGGCCCCGCTCGCTGCAGGCGGCCGCCGTGATTCACCGGAGCCCCAGCCGGCCGAGCTGCTGGAGATGCCTCCAGCCCACGGCCAAGCGCAGGCGGCGGACGCCCTTCGAGAAGGTAGGCGATGGGTGCGCGCGGAACGAAAGGAGCCCCAGAGGTCCTGGCGGGCCCGGGGCAAGCCCTAGTCTTGCAGAGATGGCCTTTGTCGGCTCTTTGCGCTGGCACCTCCAGCCACTGCAGGGGCAGGGGTAGGGATAGGGGTAGGGCTGAGCCCCAGCGACACAGGCCGAGGGCCGGGTTGGGGTTCGCCGTAGAAGGGCCACCTTTAACTCACCCCCATTTCTCCCTGTGGCTCGCAGGCTAATTAACAGGGATCCCCGCGGGGTTGTCTGCTGTTGCTCCAGAAAGGCAAAGTCTGGGGGCTGCCTCCGCCCAGCGGTAAGGCAAAGGGGACAGGGCACTTGTCAGTCGCTGTTCCCCGGTCAGAGGAGCGGTGGCGCGAAGCTCAGGTCAGGCCCGGGCATGGTCCCCGCGGTGGGTGCGCCTGCCAGTGTGGCCGGGAGAAGCTAGGCGGCGGCACTTCTCCTAGGCCTCCCTCCCCTCGCCGACCTCTGCACCCTCGGGCCCACCCGCTTGTGGCCCAGGAGCCTTGCTTCTCCGAATGCTGAGCAGACTCAGAATTAGTTGTAGTGGCAGATGAGGGCAAGACCGAGATGGCTCTCAGTTTGGGGAGGCAATCGATTTTTTTTTTTTTTTAACAATTAGAAACCGCTCCCAGGGGATAAGAGTGTGACCCTCCCCTTCTGAGAGGTCAGGTCTAGGGAAAGAACCAGGGATAGAGGCATTTTTCCCCCCACTCTGGGAGACTTAAAAAATCACCAGTTTCCGGGCACACATCCCCCCGCCAACCTTTCCTGGGTTTGATTCTGCAGGGCAGTCGATGGAAGACAACTAAAGGCTGCAGCTCCTGCAGTGACTCTGGCCGCGTTTGTGTTCAGGGTTGGGTGCTGGGGCAGCACTTATGTGAGTGGATCTTTTAAGACCTTTGCTGAGCCAAGCGGAGTCGGAGTCACAGAAGCACTGCGGGAAACCGAGGCAGATTCCTCATCCTTTTCTGCAAAGGTGCTCAGATCAGCAAGGCGCGCGGAGACACCAGCTAGATTTCTAAAAGAGCGCTTTCTAGTTTTTAAATAAGGCAGCCTCCCTGCCCCCCCCCCACCATGTGTCATGCTTCCACTTGGTACATTGTTTTTTTTTTTTTTTAATCATGAGATTTAGCAAACCTCTAGACTTCGCCCCTTGCCTTTCTGCAGTGCTCTCTCACTACCCTCGGATTCCTGGAAGGAAGAGCACTGTACGGAGAGTCTGAGCGTCAGTTATCCACGCAACACAGCCACCTTGGAAATGATCCCTCCTCTGTAGGTCTCGGGTTGGTTGTTTTTTTGTTTGTTTGTTTGTTTTTGGTTTTAAGTTGATGGAAACAACGCCAACCATCATTGGGTCCCTTACAACCATAAGAATTAATAAGGCTAGCTAATTGTCGCCTGTTCGCCAAGGAGACCTGGGGGGTAGACTTTGGAGCATTTTTCTAGTTTTTTGCATTGGGGCAAAGGAGCGTGCTATCCCCACCCCCACCCACCTCAGGGTCTCTATCAGCTGGTTCCAAGATTAGGCAAAGGGAGTCTGGGAGCTGTGTCCTCTTGCAGAAGGGACTTTCTGGGAAGAGGTCACAGGGACCCAGACCCCGCTCTACTCCAGTTACTCAGCCGGTTATTCTCTCTCCCTCTCAGGGAGCTCACCCCCTGCAAGGCGGGGGCTCCCCATCCTGGCTGCCCCTCAATCAGCGGGCTGCAGTGTCCGCGGGGAGGCAGGAGCGGGGGAAGGTGATGCGCAGCCCGTGCTGAGCGTCCTCCACGGGGCCAAAACCCACAAGTGTCCGTCGGGCGCTAAACAATCATCCGCCTCGCTTCGCCAGGCGCAATTGGAATAACAAATGCAAAGCACGCAAATTGCCTGCCTCCTGTTCCTAAGCGATTGTTTGTCGGCCCCGCACGCACCGCTCAGCATGGGAGGACCCGGAGCGTCCGGAGGCAGCCAGCAAGCGCTTAGGTCGGACATGCAATACACACGCCGCTGATTTTACTTATTATCACCCAAACACGATTTCACACAAAGCAATCACCATGCCAGAAGTCTATGAAAATGTGTTTGTTGAGGAGTCAGTCGCCCCAGTAATAGCCCTCATTTTTAATATATTAAAGAACAGATCAGCGGATTCCGTACGCATAAGGTAGATGTGCGGACCTGGTATGTGTCAAGGCGCTTTTGCTCCGTAATCATCGCTAAATTGATTCATAGGGCACAGATTAAATTGCTTCTCTGATTTAAAACGGAGAGCCCAAATTCGGAGATTTGGAGTGTGCGTCTGGGTATCTCCACTGGCCGGCCCCAAGAAAGTGTCATCGTGGAGAAAACTGTCACCCATAATCTTTCCACGCACACGCACATGCACACAGGCACGCACCCCGCTGGCTGTAAAAAAAAAAAAAAAGCATATGCGGTCCTAACTTCTTGCGATTTCGGGAACTTTCTTAATTTTTTCAGCCTCTCACCCAGTCACCGCTCATCATCGGGCGCCCTTAAGAAGGACTTTTTGTGACATGGGCAAAAAGCTGATGTGTCCTTTTCAAAGGTAGGGAGCCCCCCCCAAAAGGGTGAATTAGCTCAGAGGAATGAGCAACAATGAGCAGACGGGGCCACAGCCCGTGCGTGGCATCCGGACCCCATCCAGCCTTCACAGCGCGCAAATCGGCTTTATTGTTTGTAGTCCTGCTTAAAAAAAAAAAAACCCAGTGCCTCAAAAATAGTGCACAGACCCCGGTCCAAGGCCCTGCTCCTTGGAGGACACCTCCGGTAGCCCCAGGGGGTTTTCCGTGTGAGCTGGGGAGGGTGGAGTACAGCACCAGGTGCAGATAGCACCCTGCTAAGGGGCGGCGGGCAAGGGCTGGATCTCCCGCACCATTCATGGGGATGTAGGGACGCTTACTTACTAGCTGAGTTTTGCTCAAAGTTTTGCAACAGTCCAAATAAGCGCTCTGAGCCCTTGCAGACAAAATAATCAAGGTGTTAGGAAAACGCAACATAACGGGGGTGGGGGGGGGGGCGGAGAAGAGAGTGTCGAAAAATGACGTCTTCCCAAAGCATCAGGGAAAAAAAAAAAAAAAGCTCCGGGATTCTAGGGTTGCAGAAATTCGCTTTCGGCAGAGTTGTTTACCTAAGTTTGTTTCAAAGTGACTTGCACCGTTGCTTTTGCAAATCACAGAATGCAAATGATGATAATTTGTTCTTAGTGGAACTTTCTCTTGAAATGATTAGCAAAGTCAGTCATTTGAAAATTAGAGCGAATGCACAGACGGTTCCCGAAGCCCCTCGCTAACCAATATCAGCTTCTAAAGTTTTCATTCATGTAAACCTCATTAATGAAGATCTTTTATTTAAACGTCAAGGGGATTTGAAATTTAGAGTAAATTATGAAGCTTGTATGTCTAGCCAAGTCATGGGTCAAATGCATTTGTGAAAAACTGCTAAAAGAGCATATGGTTTTGAATTTTTCTACAATGACTAGTGTTTAAATAAATTGCTTGTACTGCTTAACTTCATGTGTAATTTTGACAGAAATTGGCCTATAGCCTTTTGATATGTAAACATTTCAGCCTTTTATGCGGTATAAAAAAGACACTTGCTTTTTAGGATCAGCTCAGGCGGTCACCCTGTAATTCTGAAAGCTGGCACCTACCATTACATTCTTGCTAGATTTCAACTTTCCAGTGGCAGCCTCGGGGAGAAAAAAAAAGGAAAGAAAGAAAGAGAGAAAGAGGATATTTCAAAAGCAATGTCCATTTGGGATTAAAAGCTACAAATGAGGTGAGAACGTGCCACTTACCATCTGAAAGAAATGGATAAACCATAGTTATTAAAGAACATTTTCTGTCATTTTTCTTTAAGCCAGCCTGTCTGAGGGGACACTTAGGCAGGGCTGGAACTGTCTGCCGTGTCATTAAATGCTTATCGGAGGGCCGAGCCAATCCGTCCAACACACAAATAGGTGTTACAAATCTAGGTATCACTTCAGGACGTTGCCAGCGAAATGGCTTCGTGTCACAGAACCCATTAAGATGCAAAAATCACTCAGTCCCGGGAGGAGAATCACCCTGGGCTCCGAATCCCTGCACACAAATAGCAAGTCTGAGTCCCTGCAGCAAGGGGGGGGGGGGGTTCTCTCAGCAGGAGGCCGTTGCTGGGGGTGGCAGAGGCAGCCCAGGACACATAGTTCAGAGACCCCTCTGGGCTGCCCCCAGTTTCTGAAACACCGATCCATCTGCATAAACCCATTTGTTGCTAATATATCCGTCTCCCGTAAACAAGCTTGGGATGTGGATTGGAAGGCTGGTCACCCTGGAGGGAGACAGAGAGAGCTGCCTGGCCTATGAGGTGGCCCGGGGTGCTAGACGTGGGGGGCACGCATTGACTTGCTAGGCACCCTGGCCTGGCGGTCATCTCGCCCTCCCCTCTGTTCTCGGGGGTCCTACCCTATTTATCCTACATGTCAGCGTTGTCCTACACCGACTTTCCCAAGAGATATCTCCCCCTCTGAAGTTTTGGAGGAACTCGGGGGAGAGATAGGATGCAACGGAGCCCGGTTTCTTTGTATACAGTTGAGTCACGGGAGCAAGCAGAGATCTTCTTTAAAGACAAAACCCTGATGATGAAAAAAAAAAAAAAAAAGACTGGCCAAGAAAGACAGGAGGAGGTGTTTTATTTACATTTCTTACGCATTCCAACACATCATACTGTGGTCAGCAAACCGGAAAGGAAAGGACATATTTCAGAGCATAAAGAAGGCACCAGACTTTTTTTTGTTTTGTTTTGTTTTTCCTGAGCGTTCTACATTCCTGTCTAACCCTTCCGTCCATTTTGAAATGAATAAGGGTAATTTTTTCCCCCTGTTAGCTGTAGTTTTAAACTTCTTAGACAAACAATTGATTTGCTAATAAAATATTTCCGTAGCGTTCAGTTGCTGAACTTTTAGGAACTTACCACCCACCCCCCCCAAAAAAAATGTGTTTGTGATCAAAGTTAGCTAGGCAAGAGCTGTATTTTGGGTAAAAGAGGAACACGTAATACTTGAAAGATAATTTGAGAGGTTGAGGACTTCGGGGTGTTTGTGTTTTGTTCTGTTTTTTGAAGGGGAGGCTAGTATAAAATAAAACTGAAAATTATAGGAAAAGATAGCCGTGCCGGGATGGCCGTGTTGGTGTTACTGTCAGCGGACATATGTGTCATGTGAAACTCTGCTAGCATGTGTATCTTTTGAAAGAGGACTTGCTAAAATGGTCACTGGACAGTACGTCATCCTAAGATCTGAGTGTGATCAATGCAGGTAGCATTGTTGGCTCTTTTTAAAACATCGGAGTGAGGAACTAACACGCAGATTCCCAGATGTGCCTTGTCCTTCAAAGTGCTCACCCGCCAAGGGAGGCTCTAGCATCACCATCAGTAGTGGTTTGAATGGTTTTTTGAATTCCTAAAAGGGCACTTACTTGGGCCTATTGATTCCTGTCTGCTTTATAAAGAAGCAGCTAGAACTCCCTAGTCCATTGGTTACATGCAGAAATCCTTCGGCTTCTGAAGCCTAAGGAGTCAGGCAGAGTCATGGGAAGCTAGGGGGGGGGAAGCCACTTTCAGAGGTCACAGGTCATGTCACCTGCTCAGTCCCATCACCCAGAGGGTCTGATGCTGTCACTCATCCTAAACCTGGCTTTGCCACGGGGCAGAGGAGGCTGATAATTTAGATCACTTCTCTGTCCTGGAAAGGAAAAAAAGAGAATCCTCAGAAACAACCTCAACTTTCAATCTGTTTGATTTGTGTTGGGGCTTTTATTATCTTTTCATAGCCAGGAGATTGGGAGTTTGGGAATGCACTGCCCTACACACACACACACACACACACACACTCACACTCGCCGGGCCCCCTCCTCCTTCAGTTTGCACACTTGGTCATTTCTGGGCCAGCGAATGCCAGTACCAGCTCTTTGGTCACCTCCTTCCTGGAGTTTGTGTTTATTTTCTTATTTGGGGGCATCTGCCTGCAGCCAGGGACAAAACCTGAATGATGCTGGGGTCCAGAGGTAGATTTGGTTTCACTTAGCAGTAAAATTCTTTCTGCAGACCAGAAGGTTTTGGATTTAAAATCACAAGAGTCCATCTCCCCTGTCATTGGGTTGTTAGTAATTTATGCATAAGGGGGGAAAGTAGTCTGTTTGTAGTAATGATAGCTTGGGGAATTCAGTGTATGAGCCAAACATAGGACAGTTGAACTGAAAAGAACCCCTCTTGTCTACATGATACCTCGCAGGGTTTTGTTTTTTTTTTTTCTTAACAGGTCCCCAAAGAACATTTCATTCCCCTCTTATAAGGTTTGTAGATAGGGTCATTTTCTTCTCTGCCTGGTAGGTCAGAACAGTATTTACAAGTGAAATGCTGACATCAACAAACACGGTTCCTGCCCAGCTAATGACAATGCTTTCCTCTGAAAGCCTAGGATTCTGGAATTATTTGGATCTTAAAGTATCCTGAAGTTGACTTTAAGATGGGAACAGGAGTTTTCGATAATGCTATCCACATTCTGATTTAAGCTCTGGCCATTCAACCCCCACCACTGCCGCCCCCACCCGCCACCCCCAACCCTCAGAAAGTGGCTTTCCAAGTAAAACTAGATAATCAACTGAAAGTTTCACTTGAAATAATTTTTGAAATAACTTGTTCACCATTCAGGTCCTTCGGTAAAAGAGCAGCAGTGGAGTGCGTTGCTTTCAGAGCTCCCTGCGTGGCAGGGGCCTTGTGGTGCTTCTGAGGGTTGGTGGATATTGAATATGTGTGACGAATGCGTACCACTCCATATTTCAGGGAAATTCTTTATTGAATATTTCTCGCTCGGAAAGCTGGAGTCGCTGTGAAATCTCGCTCCTTGGATCTCTGTCGGGGCTGACCTGGTCTCCCAGCCTAGTAACAAATTGCCTTTTTATGGGTTCATGTTCTAAATGGGAGCAAACATCTGCATCCTGGGGCGGAAGGCAGTGGAAACTGGTATTGAGGACCAGCCATGACTATGTCTAATTAGGACAAACCACCCGTTCGGTTGTTCTAGAAAACGCAGCAAATGGACCTGGCATGCAATCCTCACTTTGAGGCCAGAGGGAGACAGAGAGGACCATCTCCGTGTGCCCGGTGGATGGTCACTGCCTTCCTGGGAGGTGGGCCCTGTCACTGTCTCCTGTTGCAGGTAGGAATCATTCCCTCTGCCCCGCCTCTTCCAGCTGAGGCCTGGATGGGAGCTCTGAGTCGCTCCCTGTCGCTCTTTGACTTTGCCAGCTCTTGCAGAACAAGTGAATGCCCAGCTCGTTGGCCTGGCGAGCCATACCTTTTGTTCGCTGATGCCAAGTTACTTTTCCTCCCTTCTGTCCCACTTTGTCCGGACTCTGGCCACGTCGGGGGCTCCTGCTCTGGGCTGCTCAGTCTCTGCGCCTTCCCTGGCTGCCTTCTCCCATCATCCCAGTTGGCCTTTCCCTGTTGGTCTGCGTCACCACACTGGCTTCCCTGTCCAGGGCACTGTGTGGACATGGCCTCTGCTACTCTGAAGACCTGGAGGGAATCCTTGGGGCCTTCCTGGGCTCCAGAACGAGGCCCCCTAGAGTTGGAGGTGTAGGAGCTGAGACCCCATGGGCAGAACCAGCCTTGATTCTGCTCCATGGGTCCCACCAGCTGGCCACAGGCCTTGGCCCAGGAAGTGTGCTAAAACACTTGTTTAAGGAGGAGAGAATGCATTTGCACCCCTTCTCCTGCGCTCCACCCTCCCCACCCCAATTCCAGGCTAAACACCATTAGCAGGAGAGTGTTAATTAACCACAGTGGGTGCTCTTCTGAAACAGATAAAAGAGCAGGCAAGGGAGAAGGTCTGTCCATCTGTAAGCCCAGGCAGTTCCCCCAGATGCTGGCTGGGGTCACTATGTGGCTAGGGTGTGCACAGGCGTACACTGGCATGCAGGCATCCCTGTGTCTCTCCAGCCACAGCTGTGTACACAGGGAGGCCGGCTATCATCATTTCCCCTGAGGACTGATACACCTGGGTGGAATGTCCACTGTCCTCTGGGTGGGTCCTGTGCGAAGAAAGCGTGAAGACTCCCCAGAGTGCCCTGGGTTGTGTTTCCACTGGAGCCTTCCTTTTCCCATGTCTGAAATGGGGGAATAATCAAGAAACAAGCTGTGCATCCCCTCTCAGCTCAGACATCTGCCACTATTCAACATTAATGTAAGTGCTGCCTGGGGTCAGGAGAGACACATCCTTGTTTTCCAGTGATACAGCCTGAGAGGTAGAAGGAGTCAGAATCCAGTTAAAGGCCGCAGGGAGATGTGAGGGCAGAGCTGCATGGACAAAGTTGGCCCTCCGTGATGCTCCCCTCCTGGTCTTGGGTTGTTGAAAACACTGCCTCGGGGATCCCTGGGTGGCTCAGCGGTTCAGCCCCTGCTTTTGGCCCAGGGCGTGATCCTGGAGTCCCGGGATCAAGTCCTGTGTCAGGCTCCCTGCATGGAGCCTGCTTCTCCCTCTGCCTGTGTCTCTGCCTCCCTCTGTCTCTCTCTCTGTCTATCATGAATTTAAAAAAAAAAACAAAAAACAAAAAAAAAAAACCCTGCCTCTTAAGAGGCCTAGGAGGTGACAGGCACTGTTGGCAGGCCTCCACCACCTTTGGGAGGCCTCTTTGAAATCCTGGCTTACCACTCCCTGCTCACCACACTGACAAAGCAAGTCTAGAGACTCCAAGGTGAAATTCTAGGCACTTGCAGTGCATCTAGCAAAAGAGTCATGTCAAAGGCTGGCAAAGTTCAACTCTCTCAGGCTGGTTCCAGAGCTCCTAATTCCAGAGCGGCTTACCCCCCTGTGGGTGGTGTGGTGGCTAAAAATCCAGGCTTTTCGTTGTTAGACTGACTTCCAGCTCTGACTCTTGCAAGCTGTGTGAGCTGGAGCGAGCCCTGTCCCTTCTCTGAGTCTCGGTCTTTGACTCTCTAAAATGGAGATGGTAGGGTCCCATCCTCAGGACAAGTGAGCAGTGTGCACCCACCAAACAGCTGTAGTCATTGTTGCAGTGCAAAGTCTTTACCACATTAAGGGATATTTACCATTAGGGCCCCAGGTCTTGCACACAGTTTAAGAAGTTAGTTCTTCGTCAAGGGAGAGAGAAGCCTAACTACAGGTAGATAGAGGCCTGGGATTTTGCTCGCTGCAAAAGGAAAGCCTCAAATCCTATCCTGGGGGAGTTCCCAAGGGAAATGCATCACTTAGGATGCATCACTTAGGAATCGCGATTCTCCACTACTTCATTGGATTCTCAGATTAAAGCAACTGGGAGCCACGGAACAGGGATCTGGCTTGCCTGATGAAGAGACTCAGGGCCAGAGAAGTCTAATGCCTTTGCTCCTGGTGACTGAAGGAGGTCTTGGCACCTTTATTCATGGCCAGGCCTGATAGCCTGGGGCTCCTTGCACCAGACCCTTCCTTATGCAGCCTAGCTTTTTTGCTTCTTCAAACAACCAGCTGCTCCAGCTCTGCTATGGGAAAAATCAGGGTGGCTTCCAAGTGTGGGGAGTCTGAGAAGCTAAAGGACCACTCGCTGAAAGGGTGGGATCCTCCGGAAAAGCTGTGCACACACCTTGGAAGGAGGTATCTCTATCTCCCAAGGAATTCAGGGCGGAAGGGGCAGTATTTAGGTCAGAGTTCACACGTAACCCCAAGCCCTATCCCTCCTCCTCCTCCCCTCCTCCCCACCAAGCTGCCCCAAACCTGTTTGGGTGTGACATGTATCATTCATACACTAACCTATTGAAGATTAAGATTTAAAACCCTTGAGTAAATCCACCCAGCAATCCCCTTCACAGGGTCTGCTGAAGGATATTCATGAAGATGATGAAATTCATTAGGGACAACCTAAATGTTTACGGGCAGGGTACTGGTTAAATAAACCAGCGTGCACACATAATAAATAATCACACAGCCATTGAGCAGAATAAGGCCATTTTATATGCACTAATATGGAAAGATCTCCTAGATATCTTGTGGAATAATAAAGACAAATTATAGAACTCTAAGAGTATAACTGTGTGAGTGAGTCACATACACACGACCTAGCAACTTGACTATGGGCTCATATGAGTTAATATTTGGAAAGCAGGGGCACCTGGGTGGCTCAGTGGTTGAGCCTTTGGGTCCAATCATGATCCCCGGAGTCCTGGGATCGAGTCCTGCATCGAGCTCCCTGCAGGGAACCTGCTTCTCCCTCTGCCTGTGTCTCTGCCTCTCTCTCTGTGTCTCTCATGAAAAAATAAATAAAATCTTTAAAAATACATATTTGGAAAGCAGAACAATGGTATGGAACATAGTAAGTGCTGTATGGTGTTTGAGAAAGAAATATAAATGCAAAAGAGAAAGATCTGGAAGGTCCACCACTGAATTAACAGGGACCGGTCACCTCTTTGGAGGAAGGCCTGGGATTAGAGAAGCTACTTAAGGAGGAGTGGAGCCTTATTGCTAATGTTTTGCTTTTGTACACAGGCACAGCATCCATGTTTTACTTGTGAAATTAAAATTAAACATGCATCCAAAACCGCTATCTCCAAAATCTGAAAGTCCTTTTCTCTTCTGTATGGCAGTGTTCCAAGGAAACAGCACCAAGGTCAAACAAATAATGGGATAAACGACCCCACCACCCCCATCCTCATTTCCTCAACTAACACCTCATCACAGGCAAACAGCATCCTTGGAAATGAGTCCCCCTCGCTAATGACTTGCTCCTCTGGGTTCCTGGACCGTGGCTGGGGGCGTGAACAAGAGGGGAGTCCTAAATGGACACATTATAGTTTTAAAGTCTTAAGACTGGATTCTACCCCCTAAACTCGTCCCTTTTGTGTGTAAGTCACTTCTTGTCACCCTGCAATGGGGATCCCAATCCTTGCCTTACATACCCTTTAACTCTTAAGAAACAAGGGGAGGCCGGCAAGTGAGCCTCATTAAAACACTAATCATCTTTGTCCCTCAGCACCTAACAGTGCCTGGCATTGTTTGCGCTCAGTGGCAGTTTGCGATACTGAGCTGAAAATAGTTTATAAGGAATTAAGATAATCACAAAGGAATTGCTATGTTAGAGCATGAAACTAATATTTGATCTTTCAAGTTCATATTCGCAGCACACTCATTCATTCACTCAATAGATCTTTACTGATTGCTTTCTGTGTGCCGGGCACTGGTCTCCGTGCCGGGGAAGAAAGATGAACATGAAAAAGTCCTTGACCCCTCAGTGAGTCCCTTACATGCAAAGAAATTTCCAGCAATAAAAAGCCATGGCTAAGGAGAAATAAAGCAGGTGATTCTAGCTATGGGTGAGGTGAACAGGACAGGAAATTATCGTCCCAGCTTGATGTGTTACAACAGACAGAGCACAAATGTCTGAGTTCTGTGGAGTCGCAGAGACTCGTAATTCAGATGTTGATGCCAAGTTTGATTTTGATGTGAATATATCCAAAGTTCCTGCTCAGGCTTTTTTTGTAATGAGCCTGCTTGATCTTCATCTAACAATCGGGAAATGTGACTTTGATGTCATGAAGCTTTGGGCCAACCACCATACTAAGACCGGAGCTCTAATCCCGATTTCGCCAGCTCATAGCCAGGTCACTAGGGTGCCAGGTAAGTTGTCGGGGTTTCAGAGCCTCAGGATTCATCCGTGTAAGATTACTTGTGAGGACTTCTCTGGGGGGATTGTTGCATGGATTAGTACTTGGTGCACAGAAGGGGTTCAGCCTTGGCCCTTACCGGAGGAGCACCAAGACACCTGTACCCCCACTGAAGCTGATCCCTTAGTGTATCCAGGGGAGGCATTCTGGGTGTTCAGATTTAGCATTTTCCAAGACCCTAAACACCTTTCAGACTCAAGGCAGTGTGTGGATCCTCCATGTGGCTCAGAAAATTAACCCTCCATCCTCTTCAAGGGGAAAGATAAAGACTATCTTGATAGTACTCCCTTATCTCTATATACTTTAAAGGCCCTTTTAAGTTGCATTAGTGTCCTCATTTGCACAATGAGAAAATTGGATCCTGGAAGATTAAGTGATCATTTAGATTGTAAGAAAGTAGAAGTATTAGACAAACCCAAATCTCCCTGAAGGCTGTACTCCTTGCACCCAGCCCTTGGCGAGACAGAGAACGGATGCTGAGAATGGAAACTTTCAGCAGGGGCTTTCTGTGTTAACTTGCTTGAACCTCCCTGATCCTCGGTTTTTATTTTGCACCCATAAAATGGGGCTGACAGTCATCCTGTCCACATAGGTTGCCGTGAAGAATAAGGGAGCCACTTAGGAAGAGCTTTCAACAGGCGTAAAGGCCCAGCAGGGGATGCTATGTGGGAACATGGGGATCTAGTTCATAGAAGTTGGACTCTCGTCAGGGGAAAACAACTTACCTGGCTCTCACTTTCCTTCACGTGCACAGGACACAGTGATATATATACTAGAAATTTCTTTATGGTAACATTAGGCTGAAGCCCTCATCACATCAGAATGAAGGGGGGGGGTTCTGCACAGATGCTCACATGACATTGGCATGGTGCTTAACAGGTAGGGGTGCTTAAGGGTGGGGGTGATTAAGAGGTAGGGTGGGCAGGTGAAACCAGGGTTTGAACCAGGCACCTGCTGGAGAGCTGCGTGGCCCTTCTCCGCCGTTCTGCTTGCCATTCCGCTGAGACCAGTTGAGACTGGGGTGTAGTAGCACTTTGCCGCCTGCCCTGGGGGACTCCAGGGCTGAGAAGCACTGCCCTGCCCTTCCGCCTTGCAGCACAGGAGACAACGTGGAGGAGGGCTGACTGCAGGTGTGGGATGTGGCCAGGTCCCTTCAGCTCTCCTCCTCTCCATAAGTGGTCTGTGACGCCGCCAGGGTGCCCACCTGCACCTGGAGGACAGATAACACAGTCAGACAGGCGGTAGGGCCAGCCGCACAGAGCTCGCGCTGCTTCCAGCAATGGAAGAATGTGCTGGAAACCAGGGCAAGGCTGCTCATGCCTTGGTACATAGGCAGCCCTCTGCCAAGGAGCAGGTCCCATTGCCTGTGAGGTTGCTGACTGCTGGCCTCTGGGGTTGGGGTCAGGATGGGGCCGATGGGTGCCGGGGTGCTGGGTGTGCTACAGAGCTCCTTTCTGAGACTGCTGTCTCATGTGCCCCCTGCCATACCCACTGGGTGGGTTTCTCTTGGCCTTCCCTGCACCTCCCTAATGGGGTTCCTACTGGGGGTGCCCCACCCCCTGTTGAGTAACTTGGCTCTCTGGTCACACTTTACATGATTAACAAGCACCCGGGCTTCAACACCCTTTGCGTGATTAACAAGCACCCTGGAACACCCTGCCCGGGTAGGCTGCTGCTCTGTTGGCCGAAGGAAGCATCCTCTCCGCCCCACCCCCTCCCCCCTGCCGGGAAGCAGTTGTTTCCTCCCTCGCCCGCCCTGGGGTCTGAGCAGGGTCTGACTTCATCTGGAGCTGCCCCATAAGCCGGGGTGCACTTTGAATTTCTGTCTCAGAGCCTCAGGCTCCCAGGAGTGCGGGAAAACTGCACAGACTCCGAAGTTGAACCGCTCTGGGCTCCGATCACCTCTGCGCTGGAAACCATAGGGTCCTGGGTAAATCCTCGACGGTCCAATCCAGACTCACTGTGTCCATCTTTAAAATGGGAAGAAAATCATGCCTGCTAGAGCTGACCCAGAGTTACGACTGGGAATGGTGCTGGCGTTAGAGTTAAGGCCAGGGCCACATTTAGGGTTAGGGCTATAGGTTCGACTCCAGGATCTGGTGTGGGTCTAGAATGAAATTGGAGTTAGAGGCCGCCACCAGGAGCTGTATGAACCTTAGGATTAGTTTGAATAGACCTTCTGGACTGTGCCTCTCCCAGGATTGCTGCAGAGTTAACTCAGATACAGTGCTTGGCCCTTACCGTATTTTGCCAATTCTGAGATACACGTGTTTTGTTATCCACACTTAGACGCATCTGATGTTACGGTTTACGCCTGATGTCTTTTTGTGTATACATAAAATAGTGACACATCTTATGTTGGATGACACCTTTGGGTTAGAAGCAGTACCCCGTGCGATTGCTATTCTTGAGCTGCTGTGCTTGGCTTGCACCCCTCGCCTTGGAGGAGTTGCCGTGTCTGCTTCCCCTGGGCCCTGGGCTCCCATCGTGACAACAGCATGTGTCGCATGGTACCTGCTGCTCACTAACTTGGTTTTCTTCTATCCTGCTCCTGTGAGATCCTCCAGGGGAGGAACTGGTTTTCCCCACACCCCCATCCCTATGCGACCCTGTTCCCCAGCACAGTGCCTGGGGATCTGATAGGAACCATGAGGTCAGTAAAAGCTGCCATTTGTTGAGCAGTTACAACGAGTGAGGCACTAGCCAGAGGCTGTGCACTTATATTCTCATTTATCCTCATAATAGCCCTTGGAGGTGGGTGATAGTATTGCCCTGATGTATACGCCAAACTGAGGCACCCCGAGTTTAAGGAGTTTATTCAAGGTCAATTTTTAATAATACCCATGGGCATCTCTAAAGACAATTTTCTGGACAGATTTATTTATTTACTTGAGAGAGAGAGAGAGAGAGAGCACATGAGCAGGGAGAGGGAGAGAGAATCTCAAGCAGGCTCTGCACTGAGTTCAGAGCCTGACGTGGGGCTCCAACTCACGACCCTGAGATCATGACCTGAGCTAAAATTAAGAGTTGGATGCTTTACCGACTGAGCCACCGAGACACCCCTCTTTAACAACTTTTATTATTTTATTATTTTTTAATAAATTTATTTTTTATTGGTGTTCAATTTGTCAACATACAGAATAACACCCAGTGCTCATCCCATCAAGTGACCCCCTCAGTGCCCGCCACCCAGTCACCCCCACCCCCCACCCACCTCCCCTTCCACCACCCCTAGTTTGTTTCCCAGAGTTAAGAGTCTTTCATAACAACAACTTTTAAAAATAGCCTTATTAAGATATAATTCACATCCCATAAAGTTTAGTGCGGACGTATGTTTTCACTTCTCTTGGGTGTGTATGTAAGGAGTAGGCTTGCTGGGTCTACAGTTCGCTGTTTATGGAAGTGCCGGACCGTTTCCAATGTGACTGCACCATTTTTACATTCTCACCACAATGCATGGAGGGTTCCAATCTCTCCACATCCTTGTCAGCACTTGTTACTGTCTTTTTCATTTATAGCTGTCCTAGTAGTGTGAAGTGCTATCCTACTGTAGTTTTGATTTGTATATTCCTCATGACTAAATAAGCATCTCTTTATGTGCTTATGGGCCATTTGTCTATCTTCTATGGAGAGACATCTATTCAAATCTTTAGCCCAGTTTTCATTGGAGTGTTTGTATTTTTTATCGTCAGGTTGTAAGAATTATTATTATTATTATTATTATTATTATTCATGAGAGACACACAGAGAGAGGCAGAGACACAGGCAGAGGGAGAAGCAGGCTCCCTGCGGGGAACCCAATGTGGGACTTGATCTCAGGACCTCGGGATCACGACCTGAGCCAAAGGCAGATGCTCAATCACTGTGCCACCAAGGCATCTCGAGTTGTAAGAATTCTATATTTATTCTGGATGCAGGTCCTTTATCCTGTATATGATTTGCAGACATTCTTTCTCATTCTGTGGGTTCTTTTCCAAAGTGGCTGTACCATTTCGCATTCCCCTCAGCGATGTATATGTATGTATTTTTTCTTTACCTTTATTTGTCACTTTCAAATTAATAAGGTGATTCCCTCGTATACTCCGAGAGTGACCCAGTGAGTTTTTTCTCCTTCCTTTGCATGTCGCAAATTCATGAATTTAATTTTATTTGATGGGTTTCAGTATAGTGAAATTGATTTTCCTATTGATGCTCACAGTTTCCCATCTCTGGTGAATGGGAACCTTTCCAAATTTGCTTCCGAGTTCTAAGCTGACATGCCTCAGTAGTCTTCATGGTTGCCCAGCTTTCCTGTATGATGGGATGTCCCAGAATTATCTCATTCATTTCCTGCCCAAGACCTGGAATCAACCATGCCTGGTTTCTTTACCTGAGAAATAGTATTTAGAGACCATAATCTGGATACTGGGAATGCTCACTGACACTGTTTCAGCATTGTTTCTGGGCCCTTTCCAATTCTGAGATATACTTGTTTTGTTATTCACACTTTGACACGTCTGATGTTAGGGTTTGACAGAATGGGTCTAGAGTTAACAGAATTAAAAAACAAACAAACAAAAAAACACCAAATAACTGCGGATGCCTGGGTGGCTCTGCGGTTGAGCATCTGCCTTCGGCTCAGGTCGTGATTCTGGGGTCCCTGTGGGGAGCCTGCTTCTCTCTATGCCTATATCTCTTCCTCTCTCTCTGTATCTCTCATGAATAAGTAAGTAAAGTCTTTAAAAAAATACAGATAATGTTTTAAAGGGTAAAATATATCATGAGTTTGTACTGATGCTTCTGATCCTAACTCAGGCTATATTTCAACCTCTTTAAACTCAGATCTCTATCTTTTTTTTCTTACGCCCCAATCTTGGCTCCCATTGACAAGTGGAAGAGAGAAAACCAGCTGAGAAATGCAGTGCTAACAAAAACAGCTGACATTTATTGAATGATTCTTATATGCCAGGCCCTAGCTGTCCTCACAACCAGCCTCTCTGTGTCTCTCATGGGCCTGTCAGGCCTTGTACACAGTGGATTATGTTAAATAGCAGATGGAGAAACAAACTCCATCCTTTCACTGAGGCAGCATGGGGACACTCTGGGCAACTGGCTTGTGTTGTCTAGTTCTGCCCTATACGAGCTGACCTTGAGTGTGAAAGGGAGTCCAGATGTGGCCACATCTGCAGAGCAGAACTCGGGTGAGGGGATTCCCGTGAAGGAGCCCTGCAGCCAGCGATAGCTGGATTGGTCATCAGCCAGCCACGATGCCCACAGCGGAATGCAAGGTCCCCCCCGTAGGTGATTTGTATTGTTCCAATGTCACTCCCCTCTATGGAAAAATGAAGAAGTAAGACTGGAGAGAAACAAATCATCCTGAGCTTAGGTAGCTGTGAAGTAGTAGAACCTGGCCATGACCCCAAGGCTCTGCCTCCCAGCCTGGGCTCTTTTCCTGTACATTTTGCAGCCCCTGAACATGGGGTCATGACACCAGTGGTGGGTGTATTAGCTTCTTAGTGGTGCTGTGACAACTCCACACCCTGGTTGACTTAACCAGCAGAAATGGGTTGTCACAGAGTCTGGAGACTGGAAATCCAAGGTCAAAGTGTTGGCAGGGTTGGCACCTTCTGAGAGATGTTGGGGAGAACCTGTTCCAGGCCTCCCTCCAGGCTTCTGGAAACCTCGGTGTTCCTTGGATTATTGATGATGTTCTCCCTACGTCTTCACATCTTCTTCCTTCTGTGTGTGCAGTCTAGGTCCAAATTTCTTTCTTTTATAAGGTCAAAATTCATATTGGATTAAGGCTTATCCTAATGACCTCATTTTAACTTGATTTTTTCTTCTTTCAAGACCTTATCTCAAAATAGGTCACATTCTGAGCTACTGAAGGTTAGGATCTCACCAGGTGAATTTGGCTGGGACCCATCAACCCGTGACACTGGAGATGGGGGACTCTTCCCCTACATGGAGCCTGTGAGCTGGGCAACCTCAGACTGCAGCGGGCTGCAGGCCCTCCAGGCGGCTGGCTTCCCTCTGAACCTCTCACTTGGCATTTTCCTGCCTCTCCTTTCGTGTGTGTGTGTGTGTGTGTGTGTGTGTCCTCTCTGCTCTGTCTGCACTGTCTCCCCAATGTGATCACACGCTGTTCTAATGGCAGGGACCACTTGTCCCTTCCTCCCAAACCAAATTTGCAGATTAAAAATTTTGCATAAAATGGAGTAACATCTTCCAGATCTTCCAGGCCTTTATCTTAAACAAGCTCAACCCTTCTGCAGTATTCCTGCCACATGCACCCCACTCCCTCTTTTTTTTACATCTTCAAAGATAATTTGCAGATATCCTAATAAAAATTGGTTCAGGGCAAAAATCAGTGACAGATGCTAAACAACTCTGGGTGAAATTATTCGGAAACGGGATACTTACACTCAGAGCCTCATGCTACGGATTACTTATCGATTAAAAAAGGAGACCAGAGATTTCTTAATGATTAAAAGGGAGAAGACCTAGGAGATCCCACTTCAATCAGCGATCACAGTTATACGCTCAGCAGGATGGGAACAATGGTGGGATGGGATGCAGTGGGCAGGACACAGTATCATTTATGCTGCATGCTTGTAAAACATTTTAAAACTTAGATCTAATATGAGAAATCAGTCAGGCATACCCAGATAGGGGAGGACTCTAGAAAACAGCTATCCCATAATCTTCAAAAATGCCAATATCATGAGAGATGAAGGAAGGTTGAGGATTTGTTCCAGACTGAGGAAACCTGGGACACATGACAAGTAAATGCAGTATGAAATGCCATTTTGCATCCTGGATCAGGGGAAAGTTGCTCTGAAGGACATTACTGGGGAGATTTGAATATGGAATACATATTAGATATTTGTATTGTCAAAATGTTAACTTTCCCGAATTTCATGAACTATTACATAAGAGAATGGACTTGTTCTTAAGAAATGTATCCTGAGTGCTTGCTTCGGCAGCATATATATCAAAATTAGAACGATGTAGAGAAGATGAGCATGGGCCCTGCATGGGGATGATACGCAGATTCATGAAGCTTTCCATATTTTTAGGATTTCTTTACAACCATGCCTCAGAGATACTGGAGGTTTGGTTCCAGACTATCACAATAAAGTGAATATTGCAGTAAAATGAGTCAAATGAAAGAAATATATATATACTGAGGGGTGCCTGGGTGGCTCAGTCAGCTAAGCATCCAACTCTTGATTTCAGCTCAGGGTCATGGGATCAAGTCCCTTGTTGGGCTCAGTGCTGGGCATGGAGCCTATTTAAGATTTTCTCTCTTGGGACACCTGAGTGGCTCAGTGGTTGAGTATCTGCCTTCGGCTCAGGGAATGATTCCAGGGTCCTGGGATCGAGTCCCACATTGGGCTCCCTGCATGGAGCCTGCTTCTCCCTCTGCCTGTCTCTGCTTCTCTCTCTCTATCTGTCTTTCATGAGTAAATAAATAAAATCTAAAAAAAAAAAATTTGCTCTCTCCTCCCTCTGCCCCTCTGCCCTGTCCACTCTGTCTCTCTCCCTCTCTCAAAAATAACTAACTAAATAAATATAATAAGTCTTTTAAAAAAGAGAGAGAGAGAGAACTATATCCTGAAAGAGTCAAAAGTAAAAGGTCACAATATCTGCAACTTACAAATGCTTCATCAAAATAATGACAGTAGGTGAGAAAATGCTATAAACTCAGGTTTTGCTATGTACTGTTCTCCACCGTGTATTACTGAGTCTGTCATCCACATGTGGGTACATATCCCTGTGAACAAAACTAGGGACAAGCTACGGCATGCCCGCTTTGAAGGCTTTCTATGGATAATTTTGCCTAGAACAATTTTTGCCCCGTGTTCTGACTTTAGAACCCATTCACCATGGAGGAGGCATCTCCAGGGAAAAAATTGTTCACAGCAGTCAGCTAAAAAGCAAGGCAATGGCCCTGAGGTTGACTGAATCAGTGGAAGAAAGAACCCCAGGGGGGCAGGGGGTGGGCCAAAGAACGGAGTTGTAGGCTGATAGTCTCCTGTGTACATTATTGGCAATGTTGTTTTTTTTTTTTTAATTATTTATTCGTGAGAGACACAGAGAGAGAGGCAGAGACACAGGCAGAGGGGGAAGCAGGCTCCCTGTGGGGAGCCTGATGCAGGACTCAATCCCAGGACCCTGGGATCACGACCAGATGCTCAACCACTGAGCCACCCAGGCGCCCCTTTTATTGGCGATGTTAAAGATGAAGGCTTTTGCATTTGAATCCCCAGAATGCAGCAGCTGAGAGCTGAGACTGGTGTCGTCCAATAAAAACATAACGTGAGCCACAGTGCAATTTCCATTTGTCTAGTAGCTGCGTTGAAAAAGTAAAAAGAAACAGGTGAGATTAATTTTGATAATATATCTTATTTAACCCAATATATCTTAAATACCTTCATGTCAGCATATATTTAATGTAAAAAGCATTAATGAGATAGTTTTCATTCTTTTTCTCACACTACATCTCAGAGATCTGGAATGTATTTTATCTTCATAGCACCTCTAGAGTTGGCCCAGCCACGGTTGGACAAGTCCTCAGTAGCCACCTGTGGCTCACGGCCACCACATGAAACAGCACATGGATTAGACCATGAAATGAGATGGTGGTGGGTTCAAATCCCAGCCCTGCCGCTTACTAGCTTTGTGAACTTCAGGCAAAGCATGTACTCACCTTCAGCCTTCATGTTTCCAAGACAGTAAGATGGGAATTGACCAGGGAACCGATCTCTTAGGTTGTTTTTTAAAGATTAGCATTAATGGGGGCACCTGGGTGGCTCAGTCAGTTAAGTGTCTGCCTTTGGCCCAGGTCGTGATCCCACAGTGCTGGGATGGAGTCCCATGTCAGGCTCCCTGCTCAGTGGGGAGTCTGCTTCTCCCTCTCTCTCTTCCAATTCCCTAGCTCTCTCTCTCTCTCTCTCTCTCTCTTCCCCATCTGTCAAATAAATAAATAAATAAATAAATAAATAAAATCTTTTTTAAAAAAAGATTAAAGTTAATGACCTGTGTAAAGTGCTTTATGGAGTGTTCATTCATTCATTCATGTCATGCATTCATTCATTCTACCTGCACAACAAGGGGTAGCTGCGTTCCAGGTGGGGCACTTGACAGGTAGTGAGCACTCTATGCATGCGTTCTGTTTACACCGAACAACCACGGAGTGAGCATAGATTAGGACCAATGCCGGCAATGCCATGCTCATGATAAACGCATATAGAAGATGCTGGAAAGAAGAAATCTCCTGTCAATTGTGATGACTCCTAGCTCAGAGTCAGACCATTTGGAGTGCCCTGATCAGCCCAGGGATTTTATTCAACAACTGTTCACCCTACAAGCATTAGCTGCACTGAATGGTCTAGAATTGTAGGTGGCATTAGCAGTTAGACAAGGTGGCAGGATGTGGACAGAGGAGCTTGAAGGCGAGCCAGGCAAGGAGCTTACTGTTGCAGGGGAACAGATAAAAGCCCATGGGAGACAGATGAGACATGAGGCAGGCAATGGAATGAGGCTCACGGTGAGGCAGATGGGAAATGCACTGCGTCGGGGCCATTCTATGGACCAGGTGACCGGGGATGGTGCTAGAAGTAAAGGGGAGATGGTGTTTGTTCTAAGAGAACACAGCACATGTACAAAGGTCAAATATCAGGGCAGGGCCTGGGGAGTTTGGGGAGTGGGCTGAAAGGGCGGGGTTGGGAAGGTGGGGAGTGGTTGTCGCTGGAGGGTAGGTGCATGGTGAAGGGTTGGGCAAAGGTGGTAATAGAGTTTGGACTTTTATCAAATGACATTAGAAAGGAGCTTAATGGTTCTGCTCTGGAGGAGTGGGAAGGAGGCCCCTTGGCGGAGGTGGGCCCCTCTCAGAGGAAGATAGCCACTGCAGATCAGAGAGGAGGGTCAAGACCAGAACTTGCCCTTGGTCTCAGCTGGGGGTGGAAGACCCAGAACTGCAGGTCTGTCTTCTCCCTGGAAACCAGACCTGAGGATGGACCAGCGGAGATTGGCCTCGGCCCACAGCCTCAGGAGATAACACAGGACAAAGTACTTGATAGTGGAGTCAGGGAGGAGGGCTGCATTGTGTGGGTACTCAGGAAGAGGATTAGCAGTTTTCCCGTAACAAATCTAGATCATCCCATTCTTGTCTCTGGGCCTTTGCACTTCCTGTTATCCGTCTGTTACCTAGAAGCTAAGTTCATCCTCCACGTTTGCACAGCTGCCCTTTCTCAGCAAGCAGGTCCTTATTCAGACACCACCTGTGAAGGTCTTTCTAGCACTGCTGTCCCCTCACCTTCTCTCCACACAACACTACTCGTTATCCTGGTTTGGGATAGCACCCCCCGCCCTGCCTGTAATTTGCTTGTAATTGCCTATTTCCTCCCCTAGAATGTAATATGTTCCTTAAGGGTATGCCTTAGTCTCGCTCCCTATTGTCTCCACTATTGGGATAGCACGTGATGTCTAGGAGATGTCCACAACACTGCTGTTGTCTGAATGAATACATGGATGGATGGATGGATGGATGGATGGTTGGATACACGAACTTGGTGACTCTTTCGGTGTGATTGAAACTGGTGGATGGAGAGGCTGCCAATAATCTGAACTAAAGGAGGAAATTGTTTGGTACGGTCCTCCTATTTCAGAAATATTTCAGGGCTGGACTTGATCTTAGTGACTGTAGAGTTCGCAAGTAGAGGTGAAAGCGATAAGGAGCCCAGGTCCTAAAACAGGATATAGGGGGGCCACCCAGGAGCCATATCTAATCTACACAGATGGTTGACTTGAACTGCACCATGTTTAAATATTTTTTTAAAAATTAGTTGCCAGCATTCAAAACTCTGTAAAGATTTCAAATAACAAATATAGGTATCTATTTTCACTTAACCAAAAGATCTGGCAACATGAGGCCTACATTTTTAGAGGGCAAAATCGGGCTGGAGCTGACTAGCATCTGCTTCCATTTCATCTGGCCTCCACTGTCCCGTCACTCGAAACCCACCTGGCCCACTTTCTCATTCCCATCACAGGCCTGGCCCCATATACCCACCTTCGAATTTGCTTTTCTTGCTCTAGTGCTCTCGATCGCCATTCAAAATAGTGGTTTCCAACTCTTTGAAGTATGAAAACCCCTTTGTAAAACAACTGTTTCCCTATAATCGTGAAACTTGTACAGACCCACAGTAGAAGCTCAAGAGATAGCAAAAACTGATAGAAGCCAATACATATCACCCCCACGCCCAACGTGTAGAGATAAGCACTATTCACATTGAAGGGATGTGACTATCTCTAAAATCTTTATGGTTCTCACACCCTTGCCATTTTATACATAGTGAATATTCATTGACCCAAGTAAGATAATAATTTTAAAAAAAATATGATTTCAGAAACAGATGAAGGAAGGAGTGTATATACTTCCTTCAACACATAGTTTACCCACAGCTGTTTGGAAAATACTCATGTGTACATGGGCACGTATGACGGGCTTGCCCGGTCAGTACTCCCTGATGCCCATGTATCTTGGCTTATCTTTTAGGGCCAATAACTTCTACTTTCGGAAAATATAGTGAGGACTGCAGAGTGTACCACTTTGGCAGTATGGCACTCTGTCTGCAGGACTCTCTAATCTCAATTAGAGCCTGGCAAAATTACAGCAAACATACATCTTAATGTATTGATCAGCTCATTGGAAATAAGGGCACTTTCAAGGGCCATGATAAATATGTAAGCAAGCAACTAAGTAAATAAATGGAGCCAAAGCAAGGAATGGTAAACAGTAAGCAAGCAAATTGGATAACTATAAGGCATGGTTGTCCTAAGCCCCAAGACCTATATCAGCACTACCAATGAGACTAAATTATTATTAGTTTTTTAAAAGGTTTTATTTATTTTAGAGATAGAGAGAGCACGAGTGGGGGAGGGGCAGAGGAAGAGGGAGAGAATCCTAAGCAGACTCTGTGCGGAGTGTGGAGCCCGAAATGGGGCTCAATCCCAGGACCCTGTTATCATGACCTGAGAGCTGAAATAGAGTCTGACGCTTAACCGACTGAGCCACCCAGGCGCCTCTCTTCATAAGTTATTTTGAAGTGTGCTTTTACATTTCCAAACATAGAAAGATTATTAACATTTGTCTTTGCATGATCTGTATCTACTTTTTTAATCCATTGTGATCATAGACTGAGTGATATCTGTAGGACATTGTCTTAAATCTAATGACAAATGTTTTATGGCATAATAAAGTCTACACATTTCAATCATTGTTTCTGAGCATGATGCAATTAAATTAGAAATAAAAACCAGGGCTAAGAAATTGCGAAACACAGATGAAAGTTTCTATATATGCTTGGGAAGAATAACCATTATTTAATTGTTGGAGGAGCTATATATCCACTGAGTCACAGCCAGACAATTTTTATTCAAATCTGTCTTTTCTAATTTCTTTGTCTGTTTATCAGTAACGAAAAAAGGTGTGCTGAAATCCTCAACTTTTATGGTAGATGTGTCCATTTCTCCCTGTAGTTATTTTCAAGTTTTTTTTTTTTTATATTTTTGAGACTTTGTAAAATGGATGCAACTTTACAATGTTACATCTTACTGGTGAATTGAACTTCTTTATCATTATGTATTGACCTTCTTTAACATTGCATTTTTTTTCTTAAAAATAAGTTAGTTTCTGGGATCCCCATGTGCTCTCTCTTGAAAACAAAACAAAACAAACAAAGCAAAGCAAAACAAAACAGAACAAAACAAAACAAAACACTCCACCCAAAAAACCTTCCATGTATAAAAGAAGAGTAATGTGAATTTTTTTGGTGAATTTTAAATTAAGAATTGTCTAATGCCAAAATGATTACATGTCAATGTGCAGGAAAAATGATACTTTGAGTGGAGATATGTAACCTTAAATATCATATTAGAACGAAGAGAAGCTGAAAATGTATGTATTAGAAAGAAAAATAGAATACTCCCCAAAGAAAGTATAAAGGAGACAATAAAGAACAGAAATTAATGAACTAGGAATAAAAAAAAAATCCAATAAAGCAGATCAGCAAGGCTAAATGTTAGTTCTTTGAAAAGATTAATAAGGATTAATAAAATAGGCTGCTTCTGGTAGACTGATTTAAAAAAAAATGAAAGCACACACATACAACAATGTAAGGAATGTAAGTGGATCAAAAGCATAGCCACAACAAAGATTTAGCAGAATGTTATAAAAATCTTTACGCCAAAAATTTGAATTCTTAGAAAAATATAACTCCAAAATTGATTCAAAGAGAATTACAAACCATTTGTAAAATGAATAAGAGGTTAATTATCTTTCTACAGGAAAAATTAATTACAGGTCCCAGATTTAAAAAACAAAACAAAACAGGGAGTGCAACTAAACTTTCAAGCTCATTCCGATCTTACAGAAAATCTTGCAGAGATTAATAAAAAGTACCTAACTCATTCCTGTGTT
The DNA here is from genome assembly GCF_011100685.1 of Canis lupus familiaris. NCBI lineage: Eukaryota > Metazoa > Chordata > Mammalia > Carnivora > Canidae > Canis > Canis lupus. Next base: position 64,058,888 of record NC_049229.1, read on the forward strand.
TTCAGATAAGCATCATTCCATTCAATGATGGTAATATAACTCGGTATCAAAACCTACTAGTAAGGGACAGTATGAAAATAAACTATTACAGATCAATCTCATTTATTAACACAAATGCAAAAGTGTCATCTACAATCAAATGGAATCTGGCAATGTATAAAAAAGATAATACATGAGAACTAAGTTGGGTTTAATCCTAACAATGCAAAGGTGATTTAATATTTAAAGAAGTCGATAAATATTCACTAGGTTAGCAGACTGAAGTAAACAAACCATCCCAAGGTGTAAAGAAATAAGAATTTGAAAAACTTATTACACATTTGTAATCAATTAGTTGAACAAGAAACACTTACCAGCCTAGAAACGGGAAAGAGTTTCCTGGACAGGTAAATGTATCTACCAAAATCATCAGTTTTAATGGTGGTAAGTTAGAATATTTTCCTTAGAAATTAGAGAGAAAACAAGAATGCATTCTATTACCACTATTGCATCCAAGGCGCTAGCCAATGCAACAAGGCAAGAAAAAGATATAAAAGATGTAATGATTGAAAAAAAAAAGCAAAACAAAGCCATGTCATCATTTACAGATGATAGCATTATTTACATAGGAAATACAAAAGAATCTACTAATAAAGATTAGTAAGAGTTTAGCAAAGTACCTAGGTATAAAGTCAATAATGAAAAAAATTAATTACATTTTCTATACACCAACGACAAGCAACAACAACAAAAAATGTAATTTGAAAAATGATTCCATCTATAATAGCGATGACAATAAAAAAAAGGTACAAAGCATCTGAGGATAGTGATTTTTTAAATGTGGAAGGCTTTTATAGAGAAAAGTATACAGTGTTAGAGAAGATCATTAAAAAGGTCATAAATAAATGGAGAAATATTTTCAATTCATAGCTAGGAAGACAGTATGTTGGAGGTCTTAAATATCCCCACATTGAGCCATAGTTTTTATTCGCTGCCAATCAAAATCCCAAATGGATTTTTCAAGGAACTGGACAAGCTGATTCTAAAATTTATATGGGAGAACAAAAACCCAAGAATAGCCAAGACATTCCTGGAGAGGCATGAAGTGGGGCAAGCTGCCCAGAAGATGTTGAGATTTATTATAGAGCTATGTGGATTATGGCAGTGTTACTGGCACAGAGAAGCTGACCAGTGACGCAGAATAAAAAGCTCACAATCAAACCCAAGCACGTTTGGGAATCTGCTCTATGACTGCAGCAGCCTCTGGCCACCAGAGAGATGAACAACTGGTCTATGGAAGATGCTAGGACCACTTGTATCCAGAGGAGAGAAAAAAAAAAAAAAAGCCAGTCTTCTGAGCTTTCACTTACAAAAACTAGATCCACATAAATATGTAAATAAGGAAAGCACAGTTTTAAAACTTTTAGAAAAAAGCATTGAGGATATTCTGATGGCCTCCAAGAAAGGAAGTATTTTCTAAACAAGACTCAAAGAGGACAGTCATAAAAAAGATTGGTAGATAGGACTTCAGGGAATCGGGAACTGTTATTCAAACTCCCCTTCAGCAAACAGACCACAAATGGGAAGAAGACAATGGTAACACTTCAGCAGAAAAGGGATTAGTAGCCACCATACATAAGCAATTCCTATAATCCAACGAGAAAAAAACAAACAGCCTTCTAGAAACAATCACAATATTAAAGAAGGATCCTCCCATGCCCCCGAGGTATAAACAGGCTACCTCTTCTACTTTTTGGTGGTCTCTGAATTTTGTGCTAGGAGAAAGCTAAAACTAGATATTTTACCCAAGAGTGCTCTTACTTGGAGAAATGGGCCACTGCAGCAGTGGAAGGAACCGTTTGACGTTGGGGTGAGGGGGTGAGGGATGGAGGGGAGCAGCAAGCTCCAATTCCCCAGAGGCTACAAGACTGAGAAGGAGAGTGGGGGGAGGAGAGTGTTGCTGAGTGGATTACATGAGATAAGCAAACTATTTGGTAAATAAGAAAAGAAAAAGTCTCCTTTTATGACTATCTTGTAGAATAAGTACATTAATGGGATTAACGTAAAAGCAAAGGACTTCGAAAACAAAAGGCAATTTTATCAATGGTGGGCGAGGTCCTTTCTGGGTGATGTGGTGATGTGGCTTGGTCCTCCTGCAAGCTCGAAGTTCTCAAGAACACAGGATGAGAAGCAGCGATGAGCCTCTTGCCCAAACCTTTTCCACGCAGCCAGCAGTCCCAGGCAGACACAGGGGTGCTAACACCCAGGGCGAGATGGGAACCCTGAGCTTCGGGCTCCCCTCCTGTAAAGGTGGGGGATAATGCCTCCTCCTCCAGAATGTGACAAGATGTGGCGGTGTCCCTTGGGCAGCCTGAGACTTGACTCCCAGTGGGAACTCAGCCACGTTCGCTGGCTCCTTCTGCCTTAGGAGACCCAACGACACATCTGCTGGGATTTCAGTTCTTTCCTCCTGCTCCTCTGTTGCCTCTCCCTTTCTCCCTGGTTTTCCCCTTTCCTCTTTCCACCACCATTTAACCAGCAGTGTTCCTGTGTGTATATTGATTTCCAAACCCCAGATGGGGATGCAAAGGAATGCATCCCAATGTGCCCAGCCATTATATATATATATATATATTTTTTTTTTAAAGAATCCTTTTTTTCTTTTTAATTATTTATGATAGTCACACACAGAGAGAGAGAGAGAGAGAGAGGCAGAGACACAGGCAGAGGGAGAAGCAGGCTCCATGCCTCCATGCACTGGGAGCCCGACATGGGATTCGATCCCGGGTCTCCAGGATCGCGCCCTGGGCCAAAGGCAGGTGTCAAACTGCTGCGCCACCCAGGGATCCCTACCCAGCCATTATAGCTGCTACAGGCGGCGGAAGGGACCGTTTGGAAATCAGACAAAAATGATCATCAATAAAACAAATAGTCATAATAACAAAACTTGCAGCAATTTGGCGAGCACTGTATATAGGGGCTGGGCTGAAGACACAGCCTACTTTCTCTGGTTTAGTCCTCGCTCCATCCCAAGGACCCAGGCACTGTCTGTAAGCCCATATTACAGATGTGAAAACTGAAGCCAGAGGGAAGCTGTGTATCTTGCCCAAGGTCACAGGCTTGTTGGAATAAGAATTGTGCATTTTCTGTAGACCTGCCGGTCAGCTTGGCACAGTGCTTGAGTTTCACTCTGTGCAGACCCTGAGAACGTGTCTCTGGGCGGACATTCCCAGCTCCAGCCTTACCGCCTACCAGCTTTGAAACCTCAGGCAATGCTCCCAGACTCAGGTGTTCTCAAGCGTATAATGGAGCCAGCACCTCGCTTCAGAGCACTTTTGCAAGGATTCAAATAAAAATACCCAAAGAGCTAAGAACATGTAAAGCACTTAGAGCCCTGCCTGGCGCAGAGTAACTGCTATATCAGGATCATCCGGGCCACAGAGGAGCCTCTTGAACAGAGGACCCCACAGGTGTTTGGAGATCATGTGACTAGATCAACCACGGCCTGGGTCAGAGCTTCGGCCGCACACAGACCCCTTATAGCCCGTGGATGACGGGGTGGGGCGGGAGGTGGGGGATCAGATTTTACACAAAAGTCTGAACATTCTAGCTTGTCTTAAAAAACTAGATCTGATAGCCCAGAGTCCACATTCCTGTAGGTGACTAATTATCACCTCTTCAGAACTGGCATGCTTGGGTCCTTCCTGCCAGCCTCAGTGGGGGAAGTCACTTGCCTGGTCCCCAGAGGTGTTGGAGTTTGTAACCCCTGGAGGAACTGCCTGGGGACACCTTCATCCCCCGCAGGGTCTGAGAAGGGTAAGGAGAGCTTCTAGGAGAAGGTGAGACATTTCACCAGATTTCCAAAAAAAATGATGAGACCTAGTGTATGTACCAAAGAGCATAAATAGTATACGTCGAATTGAAAGAACAGTAAGAAAATTCACCCTTAGGTTGAGAGATTGAATGTTACCGGTCACTCAGAGCTCTGGTACTCAGGGGTCCCCGACCAGCAGCCGAGGCCTCTTCATGGGGCTTGTTGGAAATGCGGCATCTCTTGCCCCTCCCAAGTGGTGGAACCAGGTCCCTGGTGCTCACCTTGACCTGAGTAAGGTTGCTTTGGAGGTCCCGAGTGCAGTTCTCATACCTTAGCACCTGTGTAGCTATCACCCCCCAAAATACAGTTTAGTTTTGGGATGCTGCGTGAGTCTGGCTGCATTAAGCAGGGCCACGAAAATAGTGAAAGGGAATAAAGGGGAAAGGAGAGAAAATGAGTGGGAAATCTCAGAGACGGTGACAAACCATGAGAGACTCCCAACTCTGGGAAACGAACAAGGGATAGTGGAAGGGGAGGTGGGCGGGGGATTGGGGTGACTGGGTGTCGGGCACTGAGGGGGGCACTTGACGGGCTCAGCACTGGATAATATGCTGTATGTTGGCAAATTGAACTCCAGTAAATAAAATAATTAAAAAAAGGCAGGGCCACGTGCATGGTGCGGGCTGAGCACTGAGCACCGTCTCTGAGATAAGCTCCGCTCAGCTTCTCTTCGAGCACCCTGAAGGAAAGTCGGGTGAGGGCACCCCCGTGGGGCATCTGGAGGGGCCGCCGTGTGCCCCAGGTACATGGGTGCTGTGGCTGCTTTTTCGGCTCACAAGCTCAAGAGCAGGTCAGAGCAGAGCCTTCCAGGGGTACGTGAGTGTGTCTGCTGGCCCCGGACCCTGCTCATGGTCGAGAGCAAGTGTGAAGCAAGCCAGGCACCCTATGCCAGGCTTTTTTTTTTTTTTTTAATTTGAGAGAGAGCGAGAGAGTGTGCATGAGCAGGGGGGACAGAGAGAGAAGGAGAAGCAGACTCCCCGCTGGGCAGGGGGCCCAATGGGGGGTTCGATCCCAGGGCCGCAGGATCGTGACCCGAGAGCCCAAGGCAGAGGCTTCACCGACTGAGCCACCCAGGTGCCCCCCAAACACTATTCTAACTAAGGTCACATTTTGAGGTTCCAGGTCGATGTGAATTCTGAGGGTCCTGCTGAGCCCACTATAGATGGGGTGGCTGGAACCCAAGGGGTGGCAGGGCCTGCGTAGCAGGAGGTGCTGGAAAGCAGGTGAAGGGCTGTGACCCCTGCCTCACTATCTGGGCTTTATTCCCCGCTGGTGGGGGACCGGGGGGTGTTAAGTGTGACCGTGATTCTGCTCCATCCCGATGCCCTGGAATCTCTGCATTCCCTTTGCCTGTGATGAACATCCCATCCTTCCAGGCTCCTGGCAGCCCCTCAGCAGAGCCATTCTGTTCCCGGGGGGGCCTCTGCTGGGTGTGGGGGGGCGGACAACGGAGCTTCCCTGTGCTCACCTAGCTCTGCCAGTCGCCCCTTGTGCATGTGGCCGTCGCTGTCCTTGGACGGGAGCTCCTGGGGAGAGTCCGCTCTCGCCTCATTTCGGAGTCGTGTGCTCCCAGCAAGGAGAGCACAGAACAGGGGAGGACAAGGCGCTGAGGAGCCAGAGAAGGTCAGTCTGAGTCAAGGCGTGGATCTGTCCAGATTGTTTCCCCAAAAGGGATTTTTCTTCGGGGCACTCATGGGAGTGCAGTTTTTCCAGATTAGAGATGCTTTCCGGTCCCTCTCTGATGTCGAACTCCTAAGTGTGCTTCTGTCCCTCCGCGCGGCCTGTGAAGCAGGCCCCCCGACCCGCACCTGCCCCCCGACCCGCACCTGCCCCCACCGCCCGCAGCCCCGCGGCCCCATCCCTCCTCTGACGACAGGCCCCGCGGTTCCAAGACAAGGCGAGGCCATAAAATCAACTGTCCGCAGCCATTTAGGTCCAGGCATGGTTTATGCCAAAACTGGCCTCCAAATTGACAGTTAATGAGGGAAAATGCGAGGCGCGCGTTAACAGACACAGGCTCGAGGTAATAAACAGGCCATTAAAGCCGGGTAGTAAACAGCTTGCCAAAGGCCATTTATGAATTTATTTTTTTTGAAGGGGGGGGAAAATTAACCATCGAGGCTTGTCTCCTTTGGTGACCGGGACTGAATGGCAGTAGGAAGGAGTAAAGAGATTCCTTGGGGGCAGAGCCGGAGAGGACGTGGAGAGGCGGTCCTGGGGGGCCCCTCGGGCCTGGATGTGCAGGTGCGTGTGGGGACCCGGGCCATGGGCTGGCAGCCCGACTCCCACCGACAGGACTTTGGTCCCGACTGTTCCACATCCCCCTGGAGGCTGTGTGTGGTGTCAGGAATCCTGACACTGTTCCTAACTCGGCCCTCATCTGATGCTGGGATCCAGAAGAAGTAACCCAATTTCTCTGGCCTCAGATCTCCCTCTGAAGATGAGAATGGACTCTGTTGTCTCTCCAAGGCGCCCTAGTGAGCTACATAGTGTCCCCTCCGCCCCCAATTTGGGTCCTTCCTGGGACTGCAGCTTTATTTGGAAATGGGGTTGCTGCCGATGTCGTTAAGACGAGGTCATCCTGGAGCAAGAGGGGCCCCATTTCCAGTATGACTGGTGTCCTTACAAGAAGAGAAGAGACACGGGGACACACGCTGGGGAGAAGGCCACCTGGAGACAGAGGCAGAAGTTGGAGCCATCCATCTCCAAGCCAAGGAGTGCGGGCCACCATCTCCCACCAGAAGCTGGGAGAGGCCAGAAGGATCCCCCACTAGAGCCTCAGAGGAAGCAGGAACCTGCTGACACCCATGTCAGACTTCCGGTTTCTATAGCTTTCTCCAGCATTGTTTGTGGTACTTGGCCAAGGCAGCCCCAGGAGACTACTGCAGGCCTCCAGCTCGAAAATCTTCAACGTGGGGTGCACACACCTAAAAGCCTCCCCAGATTAAAGGGAATTTCTGGAAGACAGGCACAGGGCATTTGCATACGCCTGGGGCGACTTTGCACTCAGGAGACATTTGCAATATCCGGGGACACTTTGGGGTGTCACAATTGAGGGATGGGGTGCCATATGCTCCTGGCGGTAGAGGCCAGAGAGGCCGCTAAACATCCCACGAGGCACAGGACAGCCCCCGCCACAAAGAATTACTCAGGCCAAAATGACAATAGCTGAGAGCTGCCAGTATCGGTGAGTATCGATTCTGAGCCCTATTACGTGTAAACTGAGGCACGTTACAGTTTTCGAGGGTTTATTTGAGCATACATCGATTAGCACCAACCAGTACCCCCACCAGATGACTAGAACACTCTACCGGCAGGAGCTGGGGCAGCTTTTTAAAGAGAAGACGGTGAAGCAAAGCAGTTAATTGACCGATTCTAGCATAAGCAATTGCCTCGTTTGGGAAAGTCTTGTTGCTGTGACTGGTTATTCCTGAGTTTCATTTTCTTGGACTCACGTGCCCTGACTGGCTGAGGTTTTGATTTGCTTACGAAGCTCTCGAAGTGTTAGAGCCACTGCAGTGTAACCGGCTTATCCGGCCACGCGGCCTTCAGAACCAGCCCGGAGCACTGCCTATGCCCGGTACCCAGTATGGGGGACCCAGGTTCCGGCGCTGCAGAATCGTTCAGTACAATATCAGATGATCTGACCCTTCTAACTGAACCTTCCAGTTAATACGAACCCCCCCCCCCCCCCGCATCACACCCCCAGGTGCACAGACACATCTTTTCAGGATCAACTGTACGGTTTGCCACATGTGCATGTATGTCAATCCGCAGGTGGACAGCAGAGTCAGTGTGGCACCTGTCAGCCTGAGGAGGAGCACATTAGGGGTCACTTAGCATAAAGGCCCTGAGTTTTAATAGCTCGAAGACACTTCCAGGTGTGGGTGACTCTCCTCCATTTTCCTGACTCTGGAAGCAGGGGAGTCCCTGGCCAGAGGCTTGGGGCACCTGCTGAGGGGCCGACTGATGGGCTATTTCCGAGACCTACTTTTTTTTTGAAGGTACCCCAAAAGAACATGTTGGATAGGACAGGGTGTGCATTAATTGTATGGCTAGTTTATTATTTTTTTAAAGATTTTATCTAATCATGAGAGACACAGTGAGAGAGGCAGAGACACAGGCAGAGGGAGAAGCAGGCTCCATGCGGGGAACCCAATGAGGGACTCGATCCCAGGACCCTGGGATCATGCCCTGAGCTGAAGGCAAATGCTCAACCCCTGCATCACCCAGGCATCCCTGGACAGCTAGTTTAGAGTAGGTAATTTTATTTTGCAGAGTTGGATGATTCTGTAATGAATATAACACAATTCAGAAGGTCACGCTGGTCAGTTTCCATGGTGTTGCTTCAAAGCACACAGCGCTTCTCACTCTACTCTTTGACTTTGCTGGTGGAGATGGTGTGTCACCCCCTGGTGCATCCCTGACCCACACTGGCCTGGCACAGGGGTCTTCTTCTTCTTTTTTTTTTTTTCTTGAGAGATAATGTGCACTTGAGATGAAAGGAGGGACAGAGGGAGAGGGAGAGAGAGAGAATCTTAATTAAGCAGGTTCCACGCTCAGCATGGAGCAGACACGGGGCTCGATCCCACCACCCTGAGATCATGACCTGAGCCGAAATCAAGAGCTAGACGTTTAACCGACTGAGCCACCCAGGAGCCCCAGGAATCTGCTTTGATGAGCACCCACCTCCCCCTGGTGCCTCCTCTTTGATGCATTGTCCTATGCCCACCACCACTCCTCCTCCCCCCCGCCCCCCAGGCCCCCAGATTTCAGGAGTGGCAAGTGGACAGCTCTGGCTTCAGGGCACTTCGTGGCGCACCAGCTACCCTGCAACTCCTACACATCCCAGAAGCTGCAGGCTACCATCCCTCATTTGTAAAGTGTGAGCCAATATAATATACAAACTTCTCCGGGTTTCCTGAGGCTCAATGAGGTGATCCAGCAAAATAAAACACCAGCAGAGCGCCCGGCACTAAAGCATGCATAGGAGCCCCCAGACGCTTGCTTCACACCAGCATCCTTGTGGCAGAGCCAGACTTTTTTTCTCCCAAAGCACAGGCCTTGAGAGGCAGACGGACACTAGCTGGGTGGCTTCTGGCTGGTGATCGATCCCTCTGGGCTTCAGTTTGTACAGCTGTAAACTGGGAATAATGCATTGGGAATGTTGAATTAGATCAACGCTCAGCAAGTTTCCTGAGGCTTTATACTCATTCTTTTCTCTCTCTGCATCTGGTCAGGGGCCATCTCTCCTGCCACTGAGGGAATGTGGGGCCTGGCTAGGAGAGGAGTTGGGTCCCCTGAGTGCCTGGCCCCTGAGTCCTCGAGGCCACCAGGTCAGGCTCTGGGAGCACATCTGGGTCCAGATTTCAGGATGTTACCCAGAAGCAACAGCACCCAACTTCCCAATTTTATAAAGGGAAGCCTGAGACCCGTATAGGACAGTGACCCCACCCTTAAGGTCACCCAGCAGGTCAGAGCATGGCCTCAACTTCTCCTTTCTTCCTCACATAGTGCTGCCAACTCCCCCCATCCCCCAAGTGTTTACAATCCCTAAAAGTCACCAGGCTCTGTGTGAGGCCCGTGGACAGATGATGCTGTGTCTGCTCTCCCCGGCTGAGTGGGGTGAGTGATGGACCCCCAAAAGACACGCCCAAGTCCTTTGGACATATCCCTGGAAGAAGGCTCTTTGTGGATATAATTGCATTAAGAATCTCGAGATGAAGGGCGCCTGGATGGCTCAGTGGTTGAGCATCTGCCTTTGGCCCAGGGTGTAATCCTGGGGTCCTGGGATCGAGTCCCACATAAGGTTCCCCACAGGGAGCCTGCTTCTCCCTCTGCCTGTGTCTCTGCCTCTCTTTCTCTGTGTCTGTCATGAATAAACAAATAAAATATTTTTTTAAAGAAAAAAAAGACTCTTGAGATGAGATTATCCTGCTTTATCCAGGTAGGCGCTAAATCCAGTGGCAAGTGACCTCCAGAGAGACAGAAGAGAGGAGAACATGGAGTCAGAGACTGGAGAAAGGGACCCTTGTCCTATTTTACAGGTAAGAAAACTGAGACTCAGAGGCCAGGAGGCCAGGAGGAGGTGGAATTGGGAAGGATCCCGAGTTGCTCCTGCCCTGTGCTCTTGACCTCAGTGCTCGGCTGCCACACGCGAGGAGCCACGCTGCACTTCTCTCTGGCCCCCTCATGAAGCCAGCTTTTATGGAGACCTTGCCTGGCCCAGCAGCTGGCTCTGGGGAAGGAAGAGCAACAGTGCTAGCAGGGAACATTCCCTGAGCAGCTCCCGCCTGCCAGGCACGGTGCAGAGCACATCCATGAATGTGATTACTGTTACTTCTTCATCACAGCTCTATAAAGCAACGACTAGTATTATTATTCCTATTTTACAGATGGGAAAATCGAGGCTTCCGCAGTGCAGGCCTGCTCTGGCAGACTCATGACCTCAGGTGTCCTGTGAGCACCTCTGCGGGGCACAGGCTGGAAGCCCCTGCACCTGGCTGGAGTGGGGGTGTCCGGCCCCGCTGCTCTTCTCCTGGGCTCCTCCTGGGCCCTCGCCCAAGGTGACAATGACCGGGTTTTGCTGGGAAGGGAGCTGCCAGAGGTCAGGAACCCGCGCGCAGGTGAGGATGTGCCGGGCACCACCAGGGGGGGCGACCCTGGATCCCGGCCTCCCCGCCGACCTTGCACCCTCTGGGGTCAGGACTCGTCCGGGACCCCGTGTCCCGCGCAGACAGAGCCCAACACCTGCGCGGCCAGCGGCCCCCAGCGGCCGTGGGGACATAAAGGCGAAGGAGAAGCAGCCCGAGGGGAAGTCCTCCTGAAGCAAATACCCCCATTTCTGGGACTGATATATGTGAGCGAAAATGGTATTTAATTGGCTAAAACCAGAGCTGTCATCACCTAATCAGAGAGCCTGCAAATAGATTTTCGGCACCTCCCGCTTCTGCTCGGGAACAGCGGGGCTGCCGCCGGGGACCCCGGGGCTGCTGGAGCCATCAGCAGGCGTCCGTCTGTCTGGGGAGCAGCTGGAGCTGTGGTTATTCGATCAGGGGTCCGCGGCCTGGAGGAAGCTCGGGGTGCCGAGGGGGGCCTTCATTTCCGGTGCGGCCGACAAACCCATTTGTTCCTTTTGCTTAAATAATGCTCATCATTGTCCCCCTGGGGCCGGCGCTTCGTAGTTCGCGGAGCACTTGCCCATCGGCGGCCCGTCCGGCAGGGGTCGGCGGGCTTGTCACCCGGTGCCGCGGCTCAGGGGACCAGCCTGGAGCCCGCGCGCTGCCGTGCAGCCTCGCCCCGTCCAGAGGCCTTTGGCATCATCTGGCACCTGCAGGCACACGCTGCCTCCCCGAGGGGCTGCACGAACGTGCCCGCCACCGCTTTGGGAATGGAGTCCTCCTGGGGACCCCCTCTCATCCCGCCTCCCCCTTCTTGGTCGCCACTGGGTCTTTCCCCCTCGTGCCCGGATCTCTCCGATTCCAGGGGTCCACCCTGTTTGGCCAGCCCCTGGCCTGGTCTCCATCCCAGCCCTCCTCCCTGGCTCGGGGATCACCCTGTCCAGAAAGCTCCCCGGCCCCGGTGGGGTGACCTTCCTGTGCCCTCCTTCACAACCAGATTCCAGAACCTTCTCCCGAGGCTGGCATACACAGTGGGGTTCATTGAAGGAGTGAGGGGATAGAGGGATGAGGGGTGGGCTGGGCTGGCAACCGAGGGGAGCTGTTACTGCTGCCAACTCAAGAGAGGGCTGCCCGTGGCCTTGACTGGAGTCAATGCGCGTGCTCAGGAAACAGCAACCCGCATACGCACACCTCTGCCTCTTCCCCTCCTGGCCAGCCCCAGCAGAAGGACCAGAGGACGGACGAGCAGCCTGGCGACGGCCTCCTCACGAGTCAGCCTCATGGGCACCGAGAAGGGTGCAAAATGGGCACAAAGATCCGGGAGGCAAGTGAGGAACGTCTGGCCCGCAGGCTTCAAGCACAGCAGAAAGGCTCCACCGGCCCCCTCAAACCAATCACCACCAGGGCTGGAGTTGAGTTTCAAAATTCAGATTCCCTGGCCCCATCCCCACCTCAGATATTCTAATTTAGTAGGGCTGTGGGATGTCTCCCAAGACAGCTTTATAAAAATCTGTGCTCTGGGTGATTTTTAAGAGGCGATGCCAGCACGACAGGAACATTCTCTCGGGCAGCCTTTTTCTCAGGTCACTGGGAGGCCTGAGCTCCAGGCCTATCCCAGGTTCACTGGGCGGCCTCTGGCCTGTCACTTCCACATCCTGGGCCAACCTGCGTGGACTGTGCTAAGGTACCAGCCCCGCAACCAGCCTGTTAGCTCTTCCCTAAGTCCTAGGGTCAGCGGGGGCGAGATGGGGGTTGCCACGGTGGTGACGGTCCATCCCCCCAGCTCCCAACATACCCCAGCCCTTTGAAGTTGACAAACACTAACAGAGATGAAGTAACCAAGGTGCATGGCTGCTCCCTGTGTTCGTTGGTGTATGAACTGTATGTTCTCCTGACAGAATGGAGGCCATTGAGGTTGGGGACCCAAGACCGATGCAGGGAGGCTGAAGGGAGGAACAGGTTTATATGGATTCATGAGGCCTCCACACCCCACCAATCAAGCCTCCATGGCTAAAGGAGGTAGGCAGGATGATGAGCCACAGTCCTGGGGGAGCCTTACTTTGGTTGGGAGCACCAGAGATGACCTCCAGGAGGAAAGATGTCATCTGTCCCCAAAGATGACTGTATTTTCAAGAGGCCTCCATGCCCCACTTCCTATGCAAGCCCCATGAGGCCAGCTGGGGAGGCACACTCACTGCCGTTGTGGCCATGGGCTCTTGTATGCAAGTGCCAGGCTGGCCTCCTGCCCTTCCTTCCTTCCTTCCTTCCTTCCTTCCTTCCTTCCTTCCTTCCTTCCTTCCTTCCTTCCTTCTAGATTTATTTATTTATTTATTTATTTATTTATTTATTTATTTATTTAATTTATTTTAGAGAGAAAGTGTGAGCAAGGGAAGGGAGAGGGAAAGAATCTCAAGCAGACTCAGCACTGAGCATAGAGCCTGATCCCAGGACAATGAGGACCCTGAGATCATGACCTAAGCCGAAACCAAGAGTCGGCTACTCAACCAACTGAGTCCCCCGGGTGCCCGTAGCCTACTGTTTCTACCACATGCAGTCACTGTGGCTCATTTATCTTTTATCCCAAATGCCCAGCACAAGCTGGCACCTAGAAGGGGATCAGGCCGTGTTTGGCAAATGGACAAACACAAGATCTACTTGGATTTCCCTTGTATATTATCAGCCAACCTCAAAGAAACAGCTGCCTGTTATTTCCCTGACCTTGAGTCCAGCTTGCAATGAAGTCCACCCACCTGCCCCATGGCCCAATGGAAACCCAGCGCCATGTGGTAGCCAATTCTCAGACATTCTCTGCTGGTTGAGAAGGGCAGCAGCTGAGTTAGAAGAGACCCAACTGCTTCCCCAACCAGGTGCAGGTGAAGAGATTTGCTCTTACTTACAAAGGCTCAGAGAGGTTAGGGGACTGGACCCACGCTCTCTCAGGTAATGAGCAGCCTCATCCTTTCTGGTGTCTCCAGCACAGACACTGCTGACCACCATCACCCCTGCTCCCTGCCCATCAGTCCTTGTCCCTTGGTTCCTCTATCATCTTCAGAGAAGATACCACCTCTCTCTGTCTTCAAACTTCTTTTTTTTTTTTTTTAGATTTTTTTAAAGCAATTATTTTTTCTTTTTTTTAAAGATTTTATTTATTTATTCATGAGAGACACAGAGAGAGAGAGGTAGAGACACAGGCAGAGGAAGAAGCAGGCTCCATGCAAGGAGCCCGATGTGAGACTCGAACCCAGGAATCTGGGATCATGCCCCCAGCCAAAGGCAGGTGCATAACCACTGAACCACTTAGGTGTCCCTGTCTTCAACTTATAATATTTCTTCTTGGTCTTCTTTTCTGGCGCTGGGTTATCTTCTACTTCCATCCTTGGGCACTCTGAGGAGTTGAGGATTGCTCTCCTGGGCACCCTGCCATCCTGACAACCTGAGCCACCATTCCTTCAGCCTGGCTGGTTCCTTATTGTCCAGGCCCCGAACTCACAGCTGCCTCCTGGGCAATGTCCTCCTTGTGGAAATCCAGCATCCTTGTAGTCTCTGTATCTGAAAGCTCCCTTGTCATCTTTCCCCAAAAACTTGTCCCCTTCTTCACCTTCCAGACAGTGCTGTTAGCTAAAAGCTTTCCTCCCTTTACTGATACCAGTGGGGACTCGGGCAGGCAGGGCCAGAAATTGAACCCAAGTTAGTCTGAGCCTGAGTTCAAGCTCTTAATCACTCCATAAGAGGGGCAAGTACATCATTATGGGAATGTTAGTTGCATTTTTTTTTTTAAAGCAACAGATCCCTCTATATATTTTTTTGAAGACATTCCATCACTTGGCCACTTTCCACCACTTGGCTTCCCCTACAATCATGCCGCCATGTCCCCACTGATGTTCTCTGAGGCTGCTTCAAAGAGAAGCCTCGTGTTTAAAGCATAGCACTGAGTCACACAGCACTTGCACCCTGGTATTAAGCTGAGTCATGCTGGGTTTTATGTTTCCAAAGCACTGAGAAGCAACTCAGTTGGCATTTCCCACCCTCAGGGCCACTGTCAGAGCCTCCAGATTCCTGAGCTGGGGACTTGCATTTATATATCCCCCCCCCTTTTTTTTTAGCATCTAGACCCTTTTCTGAACTCTGAGGGTACAACGGGGAGCAAGACACCTGTGGTTCTTGCCCTCATGGGGTGATGACATACAAGTGGAGGAAACATGATTATAAGGAAGGGTCATTTCAGGATGTGATAGCATTTAAAAAGAATAGGACGTGTATGATGTATGATGAAGGGGGTGTGCGGTGTTAGCTGGAATGGTTGGGTGGAATGGTTGGGGAAGGCTTCCTCAAGGAGGTGACATCCGAAGGGTGTCAAGGGTGAAAGGAGCCACCCATGTGATGAGATGGGAAGGGAGCAAGTGCAAAGGCCCTGAGGAGGCCTCTGTGGCTGAAGCAGAGTGAATGAGGGCAGTGGGATTGGCAGGTGAGGTCAGAGGGGCAGGCAGGAGCCAGATCACTCTGGGCCTTGAAAGCCACATGAAATAGTCTGAATTTTGTTCTAGGTCAGTAGGACATTCATCTTATCGGGTATGCCACGGATGCAAGGCTCTGACCGCTCTTTACTCGACCCGTTTCTCAGGGTTGTGTTTGCAGTGAGCAAGCTTGAGACACAAAGTAATGTCCCCTTCATGACAGAGAGCGGGTTTATTTCCGGCCTACTTTTTATAAAAGCTCAAGAGTTTCTCTCCTGTAACGCAAATCCATTGCACGAGCAAGCATTCATCTAGGCCCATCCGTGTCACCCCGAGTCAGCTGCGGAAATGCAGGAAAGTGGACTGATGTGGGATTTCATGTGGAGGCAGAGTTGTGGGTCTTGCTGAAGGATGTAGGGGATGAAGGGAGAGAGCAAGTAAAGGTGACCGCAGGTGTGTGACCATGCAGCTGCGGGGCTGCTGGTGCCACTCGGGGAGATGGGGAATCTGGTAAAGGAGCGGTCTGATGAACTCTGGTTCAGCCACGTTGGGTCTGAGATCCTTGAGACAAAGTCGAGGAGACCCTGGGGTCTGGAGGTCAGCACAAGTCCTGGGCTGGAGGTGGGGACTCGGGATTGCCAGCCTGCAGGTGCTGCGGGGACCCAAGTAACAGGATATTGGCTCTTCCCCCCCAGGAGCTGGGTCTTGCGTGCATTCCTGTGGACTCTCCCATATCACCTAAGTGGGACCCCGAAAGGGCCCCTTGGGTCCCTAGCTCTCCTTGAACTCTCAGCAGCCACCACTCCCTCTGGACTTGCTCTGAGGGATGGCACATGGGAAACTAGAAGTCTCTGGACCCAACAGCCCGCCTTCAGAATCCTTGAAACCTGGACTTCACCACCTATACTCCGTGTGCCACCAGGCAAATGGCTTGGCTCTTTGAAGCCCTGTGTCCTGACTCTGTAGGACAAGAGTAACGGTACCCAGCTCATGGGTTGTCCTGTGGCTCAAACAAGATATTTCCTGCAAAGCATTTTGCGCGGTGCCTGACACCTTGGGAGCACACGGTAACATTGGCTGCTGTGTCTACTTCCTTCCTTTCATTCGGCGGTGGCTCGTAGGGCAGGGGTTGTGGGCCGGGCACCGTCCCAGGCTCCGCAGACACGGCAGTGAAACAGGAAAGTGGAGATCACGTTATCCCGGAGGGAGGCAGACTATGAACGGAACGGAGAGCAGAGAAGCAGGGTGTGACGGAGCTGGTGCTGTGTCCCCCGGATGTCCCTTCGGGATGGCAACCTGTGTCCGCCTCCCACTGGGAACGTGGGCTGCCAGCTGCCCCCAGCTGAGTCTCTTGCTGTGCTAAGTGTCCTCATTCAGGCTCACACCCCCTTCCCAAGGGCGTCTGCATCCGACGACTGGTCCATGTGGGGGTATGGAGGCCGTGGTTCAATTGGGGTCAGTTCTGATGTTTTATGAGGCCACTGCTGTGCAGTGGAGTCTGAAAGTTTTGGATGGATGGTTGGCTGGATGGCTGGGTAGACGGACAGATGGATGAGTGCCTGGGCCTTGCTGTGTTTAACCTATTCACCTGAAGGCCAGGTAGCTGCTGACATGAAGCAAACGTACTCTCTGCCCTTCAGCACGCGGTACTGTGTGGTTCACAGCTATATTCTGCTACCGGCCGGCCCTTTCCTCATTAGCCATTTGAGGGGTGGCACGATCGTGTGGAACATGCACTAGCCCTGGACTCAGAAAGACCTCGGTCCAAGCTCGCCTCAGCCATCCTGCTCTAGAGGATCTCCTGGGCCTCTTAACTTTCCTTAGCAAATTATTTCCAGGGCTCACCTAATGCAGTACACCTAGTCCATGCCCACTGAAGACCACTGCCCTCCTCTCCTTCCCTCTATCCTGATTTCTTCTTGTCATTTCATCCCGAGTTGCCTTTCTGAGAACAGCAGCCACTAAAACCGAAGACTATCATTATCATGTCTTTGCATCCTGTTCCTTTGTGAAGACGTGGTGGGTGATCTTATGTCGGGGTTTAATTTTGGGAAGGATAAGCAAAAGTGAAGTCAGGAACTAGGAAAACAGAAGACTCAGAGCCACTCTCCATAGTGGATAAACAGTTGCTGGCACTGAGCTACCTGGCGGGTGCGGTGAAAAGGGGAATGTGATCAGTTAGCTGCCCAGCTCTCATGATCTGAAAAGGAAGACTCCACCAGTCATCCCAGGAGCTCAGAAATAGAGCATTTTACACGCAGTAAAGAAGAAATTAAATTCCATAGCCTTTTGAAATGTCTTCCATTGAGAGAATTTTGGAATGCTGTGCTTGCCTGTTCCTAGGTAGAATTTCTACATGAAACCTAGACTGAGTCAGGGGGGAGGGAAAGCTGGAAAGAAGGGAAGTAGATGCTGTGAAAACATCGTTATTATTACACATAGCAATAGGGCTTAAACTAACATCTCTGATCTGCTGTGCCTCTTGTGGAGAAATGAAATGCATATGCACACTGGCCGGAAAAATGCTTCCACTTAATTGCCAGTGGATGAAGCACTTTATTTATAGACATCCAGAAGGAAATTTGGCTCCCTGCTCTATAATACGGCAGGGAACGGGGCCAGGTAGCTGCTGGCTCCAGGACACTCTGTGTTCCATACGGCAGGAATGTGGAACCACTTTCCATGTAAACACAGTGGGTTCTTCTCTTTTTCTTTCTCATACTTTTTTTTTTTTTTTTTAATTTTAGAGCTCTTTGAAGAAGAACACACTTTACTATGAACACAAAGGGTCGGGGTTCTTCTGTGCGGCGGGGTGATGGGGTTTGAGGCTGAGGGATTGCCAGACCTGACTTCTCTCTCTCATTTTCTAATTAGCTCCCGAGCAAATAAAGAGGATGGGGGTCCACCCAGCGCCCAGATTCGAGAGACAGTGCCGAAGGCAGTCTGACGCTCTCAGCCCCCAAATGAGGACTGGGGACATTGCAGAGAATCTGATAACAGCCCAATCCATGGGCCCTTCGCAGCCGGGAGGTCCCCCAGGAGGGAAACCTTTGCTCCACTGCACTCCAGTGGGTCAGGAAGCCAGGGAGTGCTGTGGAATGTGGCCCGGGGTGGGCTCTGGTCCAAGGCGGAATGGGAGCTGGGATTTGGTTCCTGAAACGGTGCTTTGGGCCAAGGAGAGAGGCCTGGGCAGAGCAGGCCTGAGGGTGATAACAGGGAACATGCAGACAGTGCCTTACAGCATCCAGAATGCTCTCTGCTACTGTTTCTCCCGCGTTTCTGGCCAACCAACACCAATGGTGCACCTGCCGTCGGTGGATGGGCTCCCGGGACACCAGCAGCAACTGACGTCCCCTGGTTCCACCTGCAAACGAGAGCCGTACGTCTGTGAGTTTGCAGCGTCCGTGCCATCACGACAGCCCAGACGGCCACCTCTTGCACATCACCTGGTGCCTGCAGTGGCCTCGGGACCCATCTCCCTGGTGGTGGCCAGTCATGCTCCCGTGGATCATTCTCCACCAGGGCCTGGATCCTTCTCAAAGTCAACCAGATCAGGTCACTCAAAAGTAAGTAGAAACTACGCCAGGTAAGTGAACAGGTGGACCATCATGTGCACACACCCTTCCCAGAGCCTGGTGATGGTTACTTTATGCGTCAGGCCGGCTGGGCTGTGACACCCAGTTATTTATCCAGACACGAATCCAGGTGTTGCTGCAAAGGGCTTTTGTACACGTGATGAACATCCACCACCAACAGCCTTTGCGCCTGCTGTTCCCTCTGCTGGGCACACCTTCCCTCTAGGTGGCTACACTACTGCTTCTTCTTACTTCACTTCTTCCTCTGGTCTCTGCTAAAATGTCACCTTCTCTGACCACCTGAACACCCTGTCCTGTCACTCGCTGCTCCTGTACCCTGCTCTATTTTCCTCTCTTGAGCTTAGTACCATCTGATGGAATACATATGTCTCGGTATTTTTCTCTTTGTTTTCTTTCCCCTCACTTGAGAATGGAATCTGAGGACAAAGCCTTTGTTTTTTGTTTTTTATTTTTATTTTTTAGGATTTTATTTATTTATTCATGAGAGACAGAGAGAGGCAGAGACATAGGCAGAGGGAGAAGCCGGCTCCCTGCGGAGAGCCCAATGTGGGACTCATCCCAGGACCCCGGGACCATGACCTGAGCCAAAGGCAGATGCTCAGCTGCTGAACCACTCAGGTGCCCCTTTTGGTTTGTTTTAATGACGGCTGTATCTCCAGCACCTGGGGCTGTCTAGCATATTAGAGATGCTCATCTTGGTCGGCTCAGGCCACCATAACAAAGTCCCACAGATGAGATCACTTAAACAACAGAACTGTACGTTCTCACAGTTCTGGAGGCAGGCAGTCCAAGATTCAGGTTCTGGCAGTTTCTGTTTCTGGTGACTACCCTCCTCCCAGCTGGCAGACGGCCTCCTGCTCACTTACCTTTAATCACCCCCATAAAGGCCCTATATCTCTAAGTACAGTCACCTTGAGGGGTTAAGGCTGTAACATAAGAATTTGGGGGAGGGGGACCCAGTTCAGCCCATACTAGTGCCCAAGAAATGCTTGTGGAATGAATGAAGGGGCAGAGCAAATCATGTGATCACAAATCAGAGGACCCGAACAGGCCCGAAAAGTTCGGGAAGCTTCTAGAAGAGAGGACACCTGACTTGAGCCTCTCTGTGCTGATGGGCATTCTAGGATAATTCTTTCCGCTTCACAAATCAGGAAACCAAGTCTCAGAGACATTCAGCAGCTCGCTCAAGGCTGGAACTGAGGCCCAGGCAGCCTTGTGTGGGTGTATCGGTGAGGGACTGTCAAGAGGCAGGAACCACACCAGGTATTTTGATGCCCAGGATGGCTCACCAGGTAGAAAGTTGTACCTGGGCAATGAAAGGGTGAAAAGAATGTCAGAGCTTTGCAGGGGAAGCGGCTACAGTATGCAGCCACCACCCGTACAGTGGGGAATGAAGACAAGAGTTTGAAATTACTACACGGACCCCAGGGCCCTGACCCCTGACCCCAGAGGAGTCTGTGAGGAGGGGCGGCACAATGGAGGGGTTCTGTGCGTGCTGGGAATGCAGCAAACGGAAGCAGGCCGATCCTGTAGACAAGCAGAGATGCACAGGATGCTCACAGGAGGGGCCTCCAGCGAGAAGGGACCCTGATGGTGGGTGGTGGCCTTGTCCAGACTCTCTGCGGAGAGGGGTGCCAGGTATGCAAACAACAGTATCTGCCACACTTCAAAAAATCAGAACTAAGGAGTGCCTGGGTGCTCGGTTGGTTGAGCATCAAACTCTTGATTTTGGTTCAGGTCATGATCTCAGGGTCCTGGGATTGAGACCTGTGTCACACTGCGCTCAGCAGGAAGTCTGCTTGAGATTCCCTCTCCCTCTCTCTCTGCACCTCCCCCTGCACGTGCTCTCTCTCTTTGAAATAAATCTTTAAAAGAATCAGAAATCATAAAAAATTTGTTTCCATTTGAGGTGAATATCAAGCATGATTTAATGATCAAACTTAGATCTGTTTTCTGTATTAAAAATTACATGAAAGTGGGCAAAATGATTCGACGAAATTTTAGCAAGCACTTTCCATGATCATCCAAATGATATTATATTTTTCTGTGGCAATGTATCACATCGCCCACTAAAACGGAAAAAAAAAAAAAACCAACCCCAATCATAATCTAATTTCTTCAGATCATGTTATTGATCATGACCCGGAAGGTGCTCTATACATCTTTAAAATTCTTGCGAAGTACAGTTTGATGTATCCTCTAACAAATGTAGAATAACTATTTCAAATATTAAGTCATTTGGGAGAAAAAATGTGTTTTTAATCCAGTCTCCTTCCACCCCCTCCCAGTGAATGAGAAAGAAGAGATGAAGGATGAAGTGTAAGCCAGGGTTCAGGGCAACTTATAGTTAGAGAAGACCCATCCACCCAGGCCCGGGCACCAGCTCACAGATAGCCAGGGGGACGCTTGCAGGACAGATGGGCAAAGTCCTTGCTTTGGGAGATAGTAGGTCATTAGAGGTTGTGCCACAGTAGATCACCTAAGCTATACTGAGCACTTACTTTGTGCCAGGTATTGTACGGTTACAAACTCCTTCATTCTTTCAAAAAAAAATTAGAAATTAAGCACATTTTGAACCATATTTCACAGCAGGCATCCACTCTATGACACATAGAGAAGTAAAGTAAATCCCCTAGGGAACTGAATTTAAAAGACAAGGTTCAGGGAACCTGGGTGGCTCCATCAGGGAAGCATCTGCCTTCAGTTCAGGTCATGATCTCAGGGTCCTGGGGCCCAGCCCCACATAGGGCTCCCTGCTCAGCGGGCCCGTCCCTCTGCCTCTCCACCCTCCTGGTGTTCTTTCTCACTCTCTCTCCTCTCAAATAAATAAAATTCAATTTAAAAAGACAAGGATGATCCGTATCTGCTGCAACCAAACACAGGCTGACCCTTTGACTCAACACTTCCACCCCGGGGTATCCTACACCCAGGAGAAACGTGTATTTCTCAAACCCAGAAGACATGTACAAGAATGTTCATAGGAGCTTTATTCATAATCATCTCCAACCGGGAGCAACCCAAGGGTCTGTCAACCAGAGAATGGATAAATAGAGCGTGGTATGTACGTGTAATTAAATACCACATGGTAATAAAAAAAAAGAACAAATTGGTGACACACAAACACGATGCATTTCACAAACATATCGGTGACCAAAATAAGTGTTGCCCATGTTTGAACGTCTACTGGATAATCCCCTCTACTGGAAGAGCAAACACGCACAAAACTCAGGGATGGGGAAGGAAATCAGACATGGTGATCATGGTGGGATAGTAGGATATGGACTGGAGGGTGCATGAGGGACCCGCCTCCCCCAGGGCTCTAAACAGGTTCAATGTCCGGATCCTGAAGGAGGTCGCAGGATGCATCCTTATATTTGTCAAGTTGTACCCTGGCGGCTTATGCATTTTTACCCTATGTAGATTATATCTGCATTGCGCTTTATTTTTAAAAACGAGTCAAAAGCAGGACCCTCAAGTGAGGACAGAGATGAGGGCCATCACCTCTCTTGCCCGCACACCAAGCGCGGTTGTGTGGCATGTAGAAGACCCCAGTAAATTATTGCTAGAGAAATGGATGTGCGAATGGCATCAATAATCTCATATGAAACACACACACACACACACACACACACACACACACACACAAGCTCCTTACAGAAGGAAGGAAGTGGAAAATGAAGCTAGACAAAACATTCAGGTTAATCTACCGCAAATCTCCATTTATCTATCCAATTTGGGGAAAGTGAAAGAGTGCTAGGCAGCCATGATTACAATGCCAGCCCTTGTTTTGGTTGACAAATTAATCTGCCCAGGGTTTGGGAAGTGAGGGAGCATCTCCCTATATCATCCCACAGGCCAGGCGGCCTCTCCTGATTTCAGGGGAATAGCTGGAGGCCGCCTGATTTTCATGTAGATTACTCGAGAGCTGAATGTAAATTGATGTAAATCAGGGAAACGGATCAGTGGCCACGATACCTCATTCTCCATGGTGGGGCCTCTCCTGTGCATTGACTGGCCCGAGGCTCTCGGGGTACCTTTCCAATCTGGGCCAGGCAGCCTTCTGGGGGTGGGGCTGGAGGGGGGGACCGGGAAGCCCAAGGGGAGGTCATGTGGGCTCCATGGAGCCCTTGAGGAAATAGTCTCCCAGGAAAGATATCTATGACAACCACCAGCAGTGAAGCGCTCTGCAAGGGCCTCGGACACATCTCGGCCCTAATTGACACATCAAGTTGCAAGGAGAACATGGTTTCGGTTTTTATAAAGGCAATCTAGGCTCATTGTAGGAAGACTAGCAAATTTAGATAAGCAAAAAGGAAAGAATAACGAGGACCCACAACTCCACCAGTCATGAGTAATCAGTGGAAATTCGGATGTGCTTCCTTTCAGACCTGTTCTAATATACATGCAGATACGTACGTCTGGGTAGGAAATTTGTGTTTTCATGGTTTGTCATTTTTAACTGTTTTATGCCTTTGACTCCATGTAATGAGCTTAGAAACTGAATCAGGATAAATGAGGTTTAACCAGCGGTAGATTTTCCATGGAGCCAACAATACTTGAGCTCCAGGACCCCCCACTTCCTCATCCCCTTCCAAGGTCCTGTACCTAAACTTGCATTCATAATTTTGTGGTCCTTTCCTTAAAGAGGGCTCCCCCAGACCATCTCTAGGCTCCAAAACCCTGATTCCGTGCCAGCACTTAACCATAAGTCAGTGCTAGGGCTGAATTGTGTCCCCTAAAAAGATATGTTGAAGTCCTAGCTGCTCGGTCCCCATGAATATGACCTTACTGGAAAGACAGTCCTTGCAGATATAATCAAGCTAAAATGAGATCATACTGGATTAAGGTGAGCGCTGATGGGTGTGATGCTCTACAAGCCAAGGCAAGCCAACGACTGCCAACCACCCCCAGAAGCCAGGAGAGGCGAGGAAGGATTCTCCCTTAGAATCTTCAAAGAAAGCCTGGCCTCTGGCCTCGTGGATACTGTGATTTCAGATTCTTAGCCTCCAGAACCGTAAGGGAACACATTTCTGTTGTTTTAAGCCACATGGTTTGTGTTATTTTGTTTCAGCAACTCTAGACAGCCAGGGCAGCCCGTGAACCCCAAAACTTACAGAGCATCAGAATTACTGGCAAAACCGAGGTGACCAAAGGGATGCTGCTGGATGATGACAGAGGGCCCAGATTAATGGAAGGGAGCATGTGGGTCAGGAGCATGTCCCTGGCCCACAGCTGGTCGCCCCCTCAGCCTGCACAGATCCCCCTGAGTTGTCATCTGCCTTAAATCGTGCTGGATTAAAAAGAAGCACACATTCGTGTTGTTTTGACTTGACTTTTTCTCCATTGACCTAAAAGATGAAAGCAAGTTCACTGAGCATCCCCAAAGTGTCAGGCGCTGAGCCAGGTCTTCCCTCCTGTCATTTATCTGCAAAAATTTCATGATAGCTCCCAAGGTAAATAGTATTATCCTCATTTTACTGACAAGAAAGTTGAAGCTCCGGAAGTTTATACAGCTTCTCAAAGTCATAGTGAACTAGGTGACAGAGCTGGGGTCTAGGCCTAAAGGGTTCTTGCACCAAAGTCTATGTTTTTTTCTCTTGCTTCCCAAAAAGGGGGCTTGGAATCTCATGTTGAAATTTCAGCTCTCGTTGTCTGCAGCTGGAGACAGAAGCAATAGAATAGGAGCTCTCAGAGTCCACGATAGAGTTTGAAGGCTGCTTGCCCATGGTCCCACCAGGCTGTGTGCCCCTGGGGAACAGAGTCAGGCCCATCGGCATACCACTGTTTACAAGCTGGTGAGCCTATGGTGAACACTTAGTGAAGAAGAAAGAATCTTCCCTTATAAAAACCCTCCAAATAAAATAAAGGGGAGGATAATTTAAAAAGGGGGTGGGAATAATAAAAAGGGGGGTGGGTACGTGGGGAAATCAGGATTCTTGTACATCGCTGGTGGGAATGCAAAATGGTGCAGCCACTATGGAAAACCCTTCTGTGGTTCCTCAACCAGTTAAACATAGAATTACTACCTGACCCAGCAATTCTGCTCCCAGGTGTCTACCGAAAAGAATCAAACGAGTGTCCCAGAAAAATCCTTGTACACAAATGTTCACAGCAGCACTGTCCACGACAGCCGAATGGTGAGAGCCACCCAAACGTCCATCAGTGAGACAATGGATGAACAAATGTCCTCTACCCACGCAATGGAGTGTTGCTCAGGAATCAAGTATGGAACCACCTGGTATAGACGTGTTGATGGACGAATCTTGAAAAGTTATGCTAAGTAGAAGCCAGTCACAAAAGGCCACGTCCTAGAGGATTCCACTTATGTGGAGTGTCCGGCATAGGTAGATCCATAGCGATAGAATGCAGACTGGAGGAGGGCAGGCATGCAGAGTGACAGCTCATGGGGACGGGGTCCCCTTCGGGGAGGATGAATGTGTTTTGGAACTTGCTAGCGATGATGGCTGCCTGGTATTGTGCGAATGATTAATGTCACTCAATTGCATGCGTTAAAATGGCAAATTATACGTGTGTATTTCACCACAATGAACAATATTTCCCCAAAAACCATCTTCAGTGGATTTCTCGTGATGCTGTCTTCTCTCCCCTCTCCCATATCTGTCACAGCCAAACCTTCCCAAGAAACTGTCCCTACAGGCGATCTCCACGTGGCCATCACCCACTCTCTGGGCACCACGGTGACGCCAAAGCTGTCTCACCAGGTCACCTTTTCACCTGTCATCCTACCTGGCCTGAAGGCATCATCAGACAACATGAACACACACACCGTTTTCCATGTAGGATGAAGCACCCTCTCTGAAGACTGTTGTCCTGACATAGCTCACTTGGCGTTGGAAACTTTCAGACTGACATCCCGACGCTGACCTTGAGCAAGGTTTCATTCTCCAGCAGGAGACATGGGGCAGAGCCCAGCAATTATGTGCTGATGGCCGTCAACCTAGCTCATCCTGGGGACAGAGATTCCAGCCCCGGCAGCCGTCAGATGCGGAATATATAAATATATATATTCATGAGAGTCAAAAGGTAATTTCTACGTGTCTCAAATTGCATCCTATCTTTCCCTTCTCAATTTTTCTCTCCTGCGGAACATAAAATTAAAGGCTTCAGAATATTACACCTTTTAGTAGTTACCAGGTGACAGGGAATCAAGGTGTCAAGGTTATTGACAGACCTGACGTGTTGAACTTGGCTTTGGAGTATCCCTTTATCAGAGCTACCATCGGGGCACTTTGTAACCCCGTCCCAGAGACCATAGTAATTAATTTAGGCACAACACAACCACAGTGGAAACTCCTACAAACAGTTTTGCCTGCACGCCTTCAGAACATTTGGGGCTCCCTGGGATTCCACTTCATTGGAGGTCAGAGGTGATAGGGCTTGGGGTTCAGAATCAGGCCTTTCTACCAAGACAACCTGGCACATGTCCTGGCTCTGTCCCTTCTCAGCTTTGTGGCCGTGGACCTGTCACTTGCTTCTCAGAAGTTTGGTTTCTTCCACCGCAGATTGGGGGCAGTACTTGTTCCTCCAGCATGAGACTTCTCTGACATCTCAAGGATCCCATTTCCCGCCTTTATTTTGTGCTGGGCACTGAGGACAGGATGGAGACCCAGCTGGGTGGGTCCCTGCCTTCCACCATGCAGCATGTACATGCTAGAAAAACCACAGGTGTGGAACTAGGGCAAGGACTGGCTTCCCGGCTGCCTTTAGTGAATGCTAGTTAATATTATTTTGAGTAGAACACTTTCTCCTTTTTTATTGAGATATCACATGCTCTACAGTACACATACTGTATATGCTCAGTATTTTTAAAATTATTTTTTAAAGATTTTATTTATTTATTCATGAGAGAGAGAGAGAGAGAGAAGCAGAGACACAGGCAGAGGGAGAAGCAGGCTCCATGCAGGGAGCCCGACATGGGACTCGATCCCGGGTCTCCAGGATCACATCCTGGGCTGAAGGCAGGCGCTAAACCGCTGAGCCACCTGGGCTGCCCAGTATTTTTTTTTTTAATAGACTTTAGTTTTTAGAGCCGTTCGCAGCAAAATTGAGTGGATGGTACAGAGAATTCCCATATCCTCACTGCCCTCACCTGTGCACAGCGCCCCCCCACCATCAACAATCCCCACCAGCACAGAGCATTTGCTACAGTCGATGAACCTATGCCAACACATCACCCAAAGTCCCTCTACCTTAGGGTTCACTCTTGTGTATGTAATGAGCTTGGATAAATGTATGATGCTATGTAGTCACCATTCCAGTATCATACAGAATAGCTCCACGGCCCTACAAATCCTCCGTGCTCTGCCTATCCATTCCTCTCTCTCCCCTCCATCCCTGGGAACCACTGATCTTTCTACAGTCTCCAGAGTTTTGCCTTTTCCAGAATGTCATACAGTTAGGCTCCTACGGCTTTCCAGATTGGCTTCTTTCACTTAGTGATATGCATCTAAGTTTTATCCATGTCTTTTCACGGCTTGATATTCAGTTTTAAAGAATAAAAACGAACAATAGTCCATTGTCTAGTGTGTCGCAGCTTAAAGCTCAATTAATTTTTCATGGATACACACATGTAACCACCATTCAGGTCAAGAGACAGGACATCTCTAGCCCACACCCAGCTCCCTTGTGCCCCCTCCCCGGGAAACCCCCTACAGGTAACCACTTTTGTCTCCTCTATTACCAATGATTGGTTTTGCCTCGTTTGAACTTTGTAGAAATTGAATCTTATACTTAGCATCACTCTTTTCCATATGGCTTCTTTCATTTAACCTCATGTCTGAAAGATTCATCCATATTACGTGTAGAGGAGTTCAGTTTTTTCTTGTTGTGTTGCATAGAAATCTGTCGACTATGACTTGGATCTCAAAATATGCTCGGCCAATGCACAGGCTAAGAGTGGATGTGATCATCCTATGTTTCCCTAACAGGAAGGGTCTCATCAGGTGTAGCCAAAATAAGGAGTGTATTATACTTCATGGGGATCCTGAAGGGGAAGAAATGTCATTTAGACGCTCTGGGAGCTCTTGTAAGGTGCTCGGCCCTCACGGAGCAGCTGCGAGGAAAGGAAGGTGGATAGGCTATGCCTCCCACTCTCCTGGAGCTAATATTCGCAGGGGAAGTAGAGACAAGTTGCAAGGGGTAATGTGCTGCAATAGAGAGGACACAGCAGACTCTAGAAATCCAGAGGAAGGGGGACTCCTCCCAGCCAGGGAGTCAGGGAAGATGCAGCAGACACTGTTGGTGCCTCAAATGCCTCAACTGCAGATAGTGCCCCCTCCTTCCTCACAGTCAGGTCTTCCAGGTGCAAGATTTATTTTTTATTTTTTATTTTTTATTTTTTATTTTTATTTTCAAAATGATGGCCACCTCTCTCCAGAAGGTTGAGTTTTTCCCCCAGCTCCAGAGGATGACTGCTGATTGATACGAGCCAACCAAGAAGCTCCTGTTCCCCACCAGCCA
This sequence comes from Canis lupus familiaris, assembly GCF_011100685.1. Taxonomy (NCBI): domain Eukaryota; kingdom Metazoa; phylum Chordata; class Mammalia; order Carnivora; family Canidae; genus Canis; species Canis lupus. The sequence goes on from NC_049229.1 coordinate 64,086,891, forward strand.
CTGGCTCAGCCATAGTGATCACCATGTGATCAGTTCTGGCTAATTAGAGCTGAGGGGAAGCCACATGGGGTGGGTAGGGCCTGGAGCATCTTGGCAACATTTCCCTCATTGATAGGAAAAAACCATCTCTCTGAAGATGAGCCTTCCCACTTTTTTTTTTTTTTTAAGATTCTTTTTATTTATTCATGAGAGGCAGAGACACAAGCAGAGGGAGAAGCAGCCTCCCTGTGGGGAGCCTGATGCAGGACTCAATCCCAGGACCCCAGGATCACACCCTGAGCTGAAGGCAGACACTCAACCACTGAGTCCCCCACCCAGGTACCCCAGAGCCCTCCCACTCTTGCGCCTCTGGACTTCCTCATGAGTAGGTGACCTTGTGTATTTTGCTCATGAAACTGCCAGAATGAACCCAAAACTACTAATCTCTGGACTTCTAGTTCTGTGCCATGATAAACCTTCAGTTACCTGCAGGCAAAAACATTCCGGTTTATAGTCCCAGAGGACAAGAGTTCTTAGCTGAGTCTTCAAGGATGCTGAAGAATTCACCCGAGAGGAAACTCGGTGGAAGGGATCCCCAGTAACTTCCTGGGCAAACCAGGACAGGACTGAGAGTGAAAGTGGGCATTGCCTGTGCTTACCCATGGGACCAAGGACCTAAAGCAGCTCTGTCCCAGGGGAAAATGGGACATAAGGATACCGTTTCCACTGCCTGGGAGCTGGGATGCCCCAGATCAGTGTTCCAAAATCCAGCTGATCCTCAGAATTTCCCGGGGCAGTTGATCAAAAGAAAAGAGCAAGAAAGCTACCTGCAGGTGACTTGTGCGCAGCCAGCAGGCCATGGTCAGTAAATGCAGGACAAGAATGGGGTAGGATGGGAGTGGGGGTTCCACCCTGGGCCTGAGGTACCCCCAAGGTCTTCGGGGTTGGTCGGAGGGGAGGCAGGATCTGTGACAATGGGGCTACTTCCCTGCTCAGCCGCTGTGGCTCACTCTTAGCCCATTTTATAGCTGGGGCTTCTGAACAAGCTTTCATTTGTGAATAGGAGGAAAAAAAAGTGTGCAATGCTTACAACTTTTTTTTTTAGTTTTTGAAAACCGCTGCTCCGGAGCCAGATTTCCTCATGGGGAATCCACAGAACTAGGGGTCCTTGGCTGGCCTTCCAAGAACTGGGGGCAGTTTCTGGAATCCTAAGCAGAAATCTGTGGCATTTGCATATTTGTATTTTTCTGGGAAGAGGATTCCGTGGCTTTCAACTATTATGAAGGACTACTTTGGCTCTTATCGCCAAAGGTAAGAAGTCGAGATCACTTCTCAAACAAATGTGCACCCAGATTTCCCGTGGACCGTGTTAAAATGCAGATTCTGACTCCGTATGTCTGGGGGTGGCGCCTGATTATCTGCATTTCTCGCAGGCTCCCAACCTGACGCCGCCGCTGATCATCGACCAAACTGAATAACAAGTATCTAGAGCCAAGCCGCCCAGCCTGGCAGGTACTGGCTACGTGCAGCCACTGAGCTCTTGAGATGTGGCTCATCCAAATTGACGTGTGCCTTCCATGTGACATACACACCAGATTTCAAAGACTCTGTGACCCCAAAGTGTAAAATATCTCATTAATAATTTTTGTATTGATTATATGCTGCAATGATAATATTTTGGGTGTATGGGGTTAAAGAAAATATTATTTAAGTTCATTTCATCTGTTCTTATTTACTTTTTAAAGATAGGACCAGTAAAAAACAAAAAGAAAAAAAAAACCCAAAACACTTTGATTACATGAAGCTCACATTAGATTTCTATTGGCTATTGGCTCTGATTCAATGGCAGCTGGCTCAGGAATGAAGAACTGGTGTGAGGCAGTGGAATTTAGTTCCAGGGTCAAGTCCCAGGGGTACAGCTGAACATTCTAGAGACCTTGGACCAGTCGCTTCCCTCCAGGCCTGAGTTAGTCCTGCTCTAAAATAGGGATGTTGGGAGAAGTATTGTCGAAGGCCCCTCTCAGGTCTCAAAGATCCCATGGCTCTGAAGTGAACTTCCCCAACTTCTATTGCCTAATGTTGTCCAGGGAACTAGTATACAGGGGTCAAGGGTGTGTGGTCTGGGACAGACTGCCAGTGTGCACATCTTGGCTTGCAAGTCACCACCTTTCTGGCTTGGGGCAAGATGCTACGTGTCTCCTCTGGGCCTTGGTTTTTCCATCTGTAAAACGGATATAATAATGGTGCCCATCTCACAATGTCGATTAGGGAAATCAAAGAGTTTATACCTAAAACGATTCAGACCATTGCCTGGCACACTGCAAGCCCTCAATTCATAGGAGCTGTTTTTATTCATTACAAGCCAGAGTTAAAATCCACATTCTACTCCTACCATGTGAGATGAGCTTTGCCGTTTACTCATCAACCCTCCATTCCCTCTTATAAAATAAAGACACCAGTTCTGGCAAACAAATGATATTTATAAGGTGCCTAACACTGTGTGCCGCACAGCAGGCCCTGAATAAATAGCAAATCATCATCCTCTTCAGCTCCTTTCTGCTATTTTTGTGTTTATCCCACCGACCAAGAAATGTTGTGTTTCATAAGACAAAATGTCCCCATTTGACTCCACTGTTGCTCAGAGCAATCTAAGCTGGAAAGAGGACATCTTTTTCATCAAAAGGAGGTCTGGTCACAGGCCCAGGTAAACTTCCAGCATGTACCTTCCGGAGATCTGTTCTATGCCCCATCCAGAATTTGATCACATCAAAAATTCACAAGAAAAAACATCACTCTTGTGACCCAGCTCCCATAGCAAGGAGCTTCATGGATGGCTACCATGGGGCAGAGCACTCTTTGATTGATCCGCAAGGCCTGGAAACTTTTAAAATGGCACATTGAGGCTCTGTGTTTGCCCCCCTCTCCTCTCTGCGTTGTGTGTTTGGGTCTTGGTTGTAATGTATTTTCGGTTTGCAGCTCCACATGACACTTCTGGTTTTGCTTCGCCTGACTGATGGGGTCCAGAAGACTACCCGTTCACCCTGCATGGGACATTGCATTTCCGCAGTAGAGTTGCCTAGTAGATAGGCCTGGAAAATGATTTACGGGTGGCGAGGAGTTGCCTTGCATGAAATAAAGGATGGGTTAATGGGCTGGTCTCCACTCGGGAAAGAGAGTGTTTTTGTTCCAGGAAGCTGAGGACCACAACTATTTCAGACAAGCGGGCTTGGCAGTTCCTTTCTGCAGAGCTTCACAGAAGGTTGCAGGGCTCATCAACTTTTCCAGGCTTTGAAGCAAAAAGGCAGCTGTGGTGTGGCGGAAAGTCTGCCAGCATTATAGCTGGCTTCGGATCCCGGCTCTGCCTCTTGCTACCTGGCCTCTGTTCCTCATAGGCGAAATGGGGCTCATAATACCTTGCTTCCCTCTCACCGTGAGGAGTCAAAGGAGAAGGTGTGAGATGGTATGTCAGCCTCAGAACTGCTGCTCCACGAATATTTATGGAATTGAAAACCCATCAGACAAGTGCCCACCGTCTCGGGGAAGAATCGGCGAGAGGAGCTTTCCGAGCTCTGTGGCTCCAAGAAAAGTACAGAAAATCCCTGAATTCAAATGGCCTCTGCGGCCACGGTGAGGGCTTCCTGCAGGCCCTCTGTGGTCAGGCTTGTAGTGGTTGGGAGGAGAGAAGACGGGCCTGCTGGCTCTGGGCTGGCCGTGCCTGGCCTCTTCAGGGAATGCCCTTTGTAGATGGATATTGTATATCTCCTGTTGGCTCCGGAAAGATAACCCAGTGTTCTGTGCTCATTGACTGGCTATTGTTTCCTTCCTTTGTTCAAATGGCTAAAGACACCTTGATACCCATTGTCTCTTTTGTCTTCCGTCATACTATAAGGGGAATTACCACACCTCACTCCCCTCCACACACCCCCTCCACACACACACACAGAGCAAGATTTTTTTTTCTCTTAGGACCACAGGTTGTTTATTCTAATTCTTATTCTAATTATAAATGCAGTGTCTGCTCACAGTAGCAAATCACAATAAAAAGAATTTGTAATCTCATCAGAGGTAGGTAATCTCCACTCATCGCTTGATGGTGTATCCTTCTAGGATTGGTGCCTCCATGTTTCTCTTACAAAAGAGGAGGATTCTTTCTATATACTCGGCTTTGTATCTAATGAATTTTTTTTTCACTTAAAGTTACATTGTGAAACTGATCTTTTGAACAAAGGAAGTACAGATGTGATTTGGTGTGTATGTTTTAAATGTCGTCGTTCGCACACACATTTGGATGTCAACCGAATCCATGCAGCAACGGCGAAGTATACGTGAGATAATAGTAGGCAGAGAACCAGATCTCCAATGACTGGATCTTTCTTGAGAAGTTTCAAGAGTGTACACATGTGTTGTTAGGACTCCTGAAAGATAATGTGGCTCTCCTGCGTTGAACCCGAGTTTCTTATGCCACGAATTTTAAGTATTTAAACATTTCTATTTTTTTTAATTTTTATTTATTTATGATAATCACACAGAGAGAGGGAGAGAGAGAGAGAGAGGCAGAGACACAGGCAGAGGGAGAAGCAGGCTCCATGCACCGGGAGCCCGACGTGGGATTCGATCCCAGGTCTCCAGGATCGCACCCTGGGCCAAAGGCAGGCGCCAAACCGCTGCGCCACCCAGGGATCCCAAACATTTCTATTTTTAATAAAATGCAAAAAAAATGTTGTGTCCTCCCTACCCCAAATTACATTGTGAGCACTTTCCCATGCTGTTCCATTTTCCTTTGAAACACATTTCCTTGGAAACTTTTTTCAGCTAATAAAATTCCATAATATGGATAGACCGTTATTTACTTATAGGCAATCTATTGTTGGATATTTGATAATTTCATTTTGTTGTTTTCCTGCTATTAAAAGTACACTTATATGAGAAACCTAATACTGATGGTCTAGTGCACATTTCTGACCCTAGCTCTTGGGTAGATTCTTCAAAGTAGAGTTATTGGGTCAAAGGGTATGACTATATTTAAGGCTCTTAATATATCTTGCCAAATTTCCCTCCAGAAAAGTTTCAATGCAGCACATTCCCACCAGAAATAGATGAGAATAGGTCTTAGAATCATGACCTGGATCATGGGGACGTAGGACCCCCAGCCTACCCCTGATGTTCCCCAGGGAGGTCGTTCATCCTCATTTGATAAAGAGGACAGCTTGGTTGGCTGAGAATGTCAGACACCCATGCTACAGAGTGGGAATGGACACTGTGAAGGGGCATTCTAGAATGATCCCATGCCACACAGGGGGCACTGGGGTGGCCACATTTATTTCTAGTTCCCTCTTCACCAAGGGACCAGTGATTGGTCTTAGCCAAGAGTGCCCAAGGGGTTGGTTGCAGGTCTGGCCCAGTCTGAATGGTTCCTCTCTCAGTCTGCCTGCCTTCTCATTCCATACTGGACTGCCCTGGCAAGGTCACGGTCTTTTGATAGTATCTCTGCTCACAATCTCTGCCTGAGATCTCTTTAAACCCAGTCCTTATCAAGTGTTTGACCAAGTAGGGTAGTGTTCTTGGATATTCCCTGCATAAAGTCTACCACCAGGAACTTGAGACACTCACTTATCTCTGTATTCATTCACTTTTCATTCAACATATATATAATGACTACCTCCTATGTGCCAGGCACAGTGGGAACACAGTGATAGGACAGACATATATGGTGCCTCTCCTCATAGAGCTTATTGGCTCACGGTGGAGCCACATTATAGGCCACAGATAAACAAAATAATATGTAATTTCCAAACTTTGACATGTGCCATAAAGAACACAAATAGAACCCTGGGCTAGAGACCACTGTGGATCTACTTCAGAGAAGTAGACAGGGATGCCTCTCTGAGAACGTAGTGTTTAATTTGAGACTTGGATGAGGACAAGAATGGAATGACTGAGGGAAAAGTCTTCTTGGCAGAGGGAACAGCAAATAGCACATCCTCGAGATGAGCGAGCTTTTTGTGTTTATAGAGCACTAAAGGACAGCAGTGGGCTCCAGAGGGCAACTGTGGCAGGAGGTGGGAGCAGAGGGCAGTGAGCAGTCTTCCTTTTATTCTAAATCCAGCCGCTGAAGGGTTATAAGTAGAGGACAAATAGAGGGCAACACTGTCCCGGGGGCCCATTTTCACTTGTAAATGGATTAAAGAGAATGAGAGCAAATGGACGTGATCGAACCATTGCAGTAGTCCAGGAGACTATGACAGACACCTGGATGAGGGTATCAAATAAAGGCAGGAGGAATTTTCATGACATCTCATCCAAGCCATCCTGCTGGACACCAGGTAACCCCGGGGCCAGTCACCTACATAGCTGCCTAAGGGAGCACCAGACAGATCTGACACCTCCTCTCACTCATGAAATTCATTCATAGGCCAGCATCCCTCTCCCAAGACACATGTAATTTCTAAAGGAAAAAATCAACCAGAAGAGATCTTATTTCACCCTATTCTCAGTTATTGACACCTGAGCAGGAAAGCAGTTCCTGAGACTAAACCTTAGGCTGAATTGGCCTGTTTCATCATCTGAAAAGGGAAAGGCTATGTCTTCTCCTCTTCCTCATTCATTCATTCATTCATTCATTCAATAGCCCGGCTGCCCACTTACTTGCTGCGCCTGGTCAGGTGCCTGAAGGTGATATGAGTAAGACACGACTCCTGCCCCCCACCAGAAGCTAAAGATCTCGCAGGTCTGTAAGGTTCCTGTTAGCCTGTAAAAATAAACATCATTGATTTCCCCATTTTGCTGAGCAGCCCTCCTGACCTCCAGGCCCTCCCATCACTCCTCCCAGACCTCATCTGATGGGTCGTTTTCATGGTGTTGACACCTCCTGCAGGCTTTCCCTCTGACTTCTGGGGAGGCAAGGGCCCCGGCTGTTGTGTCCCAGAAGCTCAGGCCTTATCCTCACGCAGATGCATGGAGTTTGTGACAGAAGCTAAGCCATGTCACATTCCTGCTCCTGGGACATACTCTGGAACTATTCCTCCTCAGGATTGCTTCTCCTACCCACCCCCATCCAAATCCCTGTCTTGTCCAGCCTGGGCTCTGCCCAGACCAGGAACTGGTCATAAGTGACTGTCAGAGTGAATTTCCACAGCCTGAAACCTTTCAAACACGGCCGCCAAGGCTCATGCCAAACCTCGTTATCGCCATTCGAACATGAATTCTTTCTAGAAGGGTCTGGCTCAGGAGACCTAGAACCTATTTGTTTATTTTAAGAGGGAGAAAAAGTGAGATGAGATCAAAGGACGGAAACAAAGAAGAAACCTGTAACAGACACTGAAGGCCTACTGTGCGCCACATACACTAACTTTCTGGTAGACCATTTTACAGAAGGGCCTTTTGAGGCTGAGAGGTCAAGACATGTGAATGGTCAGCCAGTAAGTCTGAAGGCTGAGAATCAAATCAAAGGCGTTTGTCTCCAAAACTTTTCCTCTTTACTTCCCCGGGCATCCAGATGAAAAGAGGACTGGTAAAGATTAATCGAATTTTGGATGTGACTCTCATACCCCGTTAAGTAAGCCATTGTGTGTCTGGCTCCGGATGGCAGAGAGATCCCACGACAAGCTCCCTGCCCTCATGGAGCTTACAAGTAGCAGAGAGATGAGACACACACATACATGACAGGAAAAGAATGCAGAATGTGACAACAAGACTGCAGGTTTAGGGGATGGAGGCCCTTGGGGAACAGGGCGGTGCTTCCCTTCTGGTCATAATTCTGCTTCTTTCCATGAGAGGTTTTCGCTTTGATTGTCGGTAGCTAGCTCCATCATCAAAGGACATGAACGTGGCAAAAACACCCTTTCGGGGGGGAATTCGTTGTATGGATAGCTGCAAGAACACAGTTCTGGGCTGCGTGTGGACCTTCCATGCCGGATACACTCCCATACCAGAATTTCAGACTCTCTGAGTCAAATCTGCCACCACACATGGGGTTTATATCTGCATACTCTGTAGTAACAGGGCCTCGATAGGTTTAAAAAGGAACACTAAAAGGGGAGAAGAGAGGAAGAGAGGGTAGGACAAAGGTGTACTAGATTTCTATTGCCGTAGAACAAGTCAGCACAAATGTAGCAACCTAAAGCAATACATTTATTTATTGCAATTTATTTCTTTATTGCAAGTTATTTTATTTATTTATTCTCTTGCAATTTCTCTGGGTCTGGAGTCTGGGCAGGGTCTGTAAAATGTCTCACAATGTAGAAATCAAGGTGCTAGCCAGAGCTGTGGTCTTATCTGGAGCTTGTCCACGCTTGTTCAGGTTGCTGGCCCAATTCAGTTCCTTACGTTGTTGATTCCACGTTGGCTGTTCATCGAGGGCTGCTCTCAGCTCCCAGAGGCCACCACACTCCTCGCCAGGTGACCCCTCCAGCTTTAAGCCCCCATCGGAGAGCTCCCCGCCACGCTGCCAATCTCTGACTTCCCTCAACCCAGGTTTTAAGGGACTCCTCTGATTAGGGTAGGCCCACCAGGATCTCTCCCTCTCTGAAGGTCAACTGACTTGGGACCCTTCATTGCTACACCTGAGTTCGTGTTTGATTGAATAACTGGGAGAAAGCAGGTGTACACCAGGGCCAAGGATATGGGGGAGACTCTCTAAGAATTCTGCTCTGATAAAGGGGGGGACAGAGGTGGAGAGGCTGCCAAATGTCTATGATGGAGGATGGAGCAGAAGGTCCATAAACACAGTTGTTGAAGAAGGCGAGGGGGTGAGTCATTGCCCAGCCTCCCGCATCCATAGGTGCCTGCAGTGGGGGCGCTGGTGGGTCCTGCAGACGACGCAGACCCCGGGGATCCGCAGCCAGCACTCAGCCCACAAAACCGCCGGGTAGACGTAGCTGACGACGGGCATAGCAGCCGGCGGTTGCGGAGAACCCCCACCCCAGCAGCAGGCTGTACTTTTTAAGCCACATTTGCTCAGTTACGAGAACTTGCATTTTGCCAACAAGGTCAAGGAGAGTCCAACTGCCAAGGGCGATTTTCTGGTTCATTGACTCGTCCAGTTACCTGCAGCTCCCTCATTTAAGGAGACAATCTTCTCTTTTCTTTTCTCTTTCTTTTTCAAGAATCAGGAGCGACAACTTGAGTTATTTTTCTCTTCCTTCAAAAGCAATACATGTTCATTGTAAAAGGAGAACAAACCACAAATTAACAAAAAAGACCAAATACTCCTTTTTATACTAGCTCCCTAGACATGGTCATTTTTAAGAACTTGTATATGTTTTTGCCCCAAATGGGAAGATACCAGATACGTTGTTTTGAGCTGGCTTTTTCACTTACGGCATTGAAAGAATCACTGCACATCAATATTGCCCTACTTCTGCACTGCCTTCTGTAATTCTGGGTACATCATATCCAATTATGGATATATCATGATTGAGTTAACCAATCTCCCCTTAGAAACTATATTGTTATGAACATCTGATGAGTAAGACTGAATTGCTTCCTTAGAATAAGTGCCCGGAAGTGGGACTGGTGGACAGATTTTTCCTGTGTCTCTATTTCCTCATTTATGAAATAGGGATAATAGGAGTGCCCGTGTCCCAGGGTTGTGGGGCAGATAATATGAACAGGGTCCAGCACATACTAGATGTTCAATAAAAATTGCTGGTAAACAGCACCTCTTTGAAAACATGCTTTTTAATGGAGGTTTCTAGCATATAGCACATACCTGCCCCTGTCTATCCAGGGGCAGAACCTGAATCTCCACCAGCCCACATCACTAGGAATCCAGTGTCCCTGTGGTAGCCTCCAAAGATGATCACCATCCTGCCTCCCTGTACAGACATGCTGCTCCTCACATCTACTTCCCCTCTGGCTGTACTACTTGCCTTGGCCATTAGAAGACAGGCAGGGATCTTGGGTGCCAGTTCCAGGACCAGCCTTCAAGACTACTGCCAGCGTCACCCTCTTGGAAGCAATCTGCATGTGATGCTCCATTGAGACCGTGATGCCGTGAGGAAGCCCACGCTGGCTGTGGGGAGACAGAGGCCCAGCCAGCCTCCAGGGGTTCCAGCTGTCCAGCTGCGGTGCTAGACCTGGGAGTGGTGATGCCATCTTGGACCTTCCAAGTACCAGTAGACACCACACGGAGCAGAAGAACCACCCGGCTGAGCAGAGTTAAGAAGCTGCCATTCAAAGGATGGTTTGCTATTGAGTAATAGAAAATTGAACCTCACCCCCCAGAGCCTCTTTCCCTAAGATGTCCAAGAATTTTCGAAAGATCTGATTCTTGCACCAGGAGCCAATCCTGGATACTCTTGCCAAGCCAGCGACTCAAACCTGGACCAGAACCTTTGCAGCCAAAGGCCTCCACACCCCACCCTGTGTGTGGTCACTCTAGACTGCGGCCTATCACAGAAGTGGCACTCAGTCCCCCCAAAGGCACATTTTAGATTTCTGTGCAGTGGGGATGGTGGTTACAAGAACCAAGGGGGGACATGACTAGCATTTCTTGAGTGGATAAGTGTCCCAGTGGAGCACGGGGCCGTCTCATGCAACACAGGATTTCCATGCAGACATTCGTGTCAGTAGACCAAAGTAAAAATCTTTAGGCCCAGAGTTGTAGTTCTCAGTCGAGGATGGTTTTGCCCCGTAGGGAACATTAGACATGTCAGGAGACTTTTTTGTTTGTCACACTGGGCCTAGGGGTGCTCCTGGCATCCAATGGGTAGAGGCCAAGGATGCTGCTAAACACCCTACAATGCACAGGGAAGCCACCCAACAAAGAATAATTGTACCCCAAATGTCAATGGTGCTGAGAAATCCTGATCCAAAACTTGTACTGTTGTCTGCATAAACTTAGTCTTGTACGTAAGTTGTAATAAGCACTGAATTTCTCTAGGATGAAGTTATCATATAAATCAATGGACCTTGATTAAGAACCATCCTACTTGCAGAAAAGCACCTCACTGGGCACCAAGGCTTTTGCTCTATGAGTTTCTAGTCCAATAACTATGTGTCTGTGTGTCTGTCTGCTGAGGGCGGGTGCCACATAACATGGACATGCTCAGTAGGTGTTAGCAGTGCCCTGCTCCACCGTGTCTTCCCATGGAGATCGTCCCATGCATCTACCTGCTGAGATGCACACACTTTTTGTCATAAACCACTCTCTTGGGCAGCCCGGGTGGCTCAGCGGTTTAGCGCCGCCTTCAGCCCAGGGCCTGATCCTGGAGACCAGGGATCGAGTCCCACGTAAGGCTTCCTGCATGGAGCCTGCTTCTCCCTCTGCCTGTGTCTGTCTCTCTGTCTCTCATGAATAAATAAATAAAATCTTAAAAAAAAAAAACCACTCTCTATATCTTGTCTCTAACATTAAGTGTATTATATTGATTTATAAAATTACGTCTATAGTTACAATATAGGGTCCAGGAATTCTTATTTCAGGATGGTAAAAAGGAGGTTAAACTAATTATTGGAAAGGAGATTGGGTGGGTCAAGAACTTTCTTCAGAACATGCTATGGTGCTGTCCCAATGCCAGAGGCTGGGGCTTACTGCTGCACAAATATGACTTCTTGGTCCCCAACATGGGCACCCAATGGGGCAAGGAGACTGGTGCAGGCTGAGCCATCCTAGAGGTGTCACACTAACAAGGGTGTCACACCGGACTATGGAGGACTCCTCAAGGCTACCGAGGGAACTCACTGTCCCTCCGTGCTCTGCCCAGCCACCTGCAGTCCATGCCACCTGATGGGCCCTGGGCACCCAGCCCCCCTTACACAACTGCTTCCTCAGCACCTTGCCTGCCATCAGGACTGCTAGGCTGGACCGATCTCAGAGTCATTGTCCTTGCAGGCCAGAACTACCATGCCCCTTCCACATGTGTCCTGGGGAGGAGCCCCGCCAGCTCCGTCCCCAACCCCTCCCTGGTCTTGCTCCTCTGGCCTTGGTCAGAGCCATCTCATCCCTCCATCTACAGAGCCCCAGTTCAGGCATGAGGTCCATTTACCCCCAACCCCTGCCTCCTCTATTCTCTATCAAACAATAGTGATACACCTGTCAGGTGCCTGGGGGGCTCAGTCAGTTAGGTGTCTGCCTTCGGTTCAGGTCATGGTTCCAGGGTCCTGGGATCAAGCTCTGCATTGAGCTCCCTGCTCGGCAGGGAGCCTGCTTCTCCCTCTCCCTCTGCCACTCCCCCTGCTTGTGCTCTCTCTCTGTCAAATAAATAAAACCTTTAAAAATTGAAAACAAACGATAAAAAATTAAAAAAATAAAAAACAAAAAATGAAAACAAAACAAAACAATACACCTGCCGTCATTACTCCAGGCATAGCACACGCTTCTCTTTAATTGGTTCAATTCATTATTTCTAATAACATAATAAGGCCCTGTCAATCATCCCTTGAAACACGGCTAAGACCTTAAAATAATCGCCATTGGACAATATGGTCCTTCCCACCATAGCGCCTCCAGACTTATATTCAACATTACCTTGCTTTCCTTTTTATATAGTTTTATTGTATCTATATGAATTCCCATAAAATGACTTCATTTTATTTGCATTTAATTGTATCAATTTGCATTTAACTGTATGCAATCTGAGGCCATGGTTGTTGTTTTAACTTCATAGTATTCCTGGTGCCTTTCTAGACTGCGTAGTCGATGGCCAAGACCCATCCGTGCTTTGCATTCGCTCATTTTCTTGAGTGCATCACAATCCACAGTGAGCACATTCTTCACTCCGTGCATCAGAGCTCCCATGCCTGGCATGGAGCTGTGGTCCGGGGGTCCCTCAGGTGATGGGCACTTGTCTTAGTCTGCTCGGGCTGCTGTAACGGGGTACCACAGAATGGGGGGCTTATAAACAGAAATGTCCTTCCCACAGTTCCGGAGGCTTCAAGTCTAAGATCGAGGCACCAGGGATTCTGTGTCTGGTGACGGCCGTCTTCTCTGTGTCCCCACCTGATGATAGGAGGGGCCGAGGGAGTCCTCTCGGGTCTCTCTCATGAGGGCACTAACCCCATGGGTAAGGGCTCCCCCTTTGTGACCTAATCACCCCCAGAGGGCTCTGCATCTCATACCACTTCCTTGGTTTAGGTTCAGACATGGGGGCATCGGGGGGACCCAAGCCTCTTCTCTACAGCAGGGCCACTCTGGACAGGCACGCATGCAGCACCTGTCACCCACAAGCGGGGACTTCTGCACATGTCCCTGGAGGAGAAACAGCTCTTCCCTACCTCTTTGGGCAGAGCAAACTTATCAGAATCAGCTGGTCTCCTCTGGGTGGCATCTAAGGGGACACTGTGGTGGGAGGGCAAGCACTCTGCAGCAGAAGCAACCACCCTGGGCTGGCCCTGCCCCGTTGCTTTCCAGCTGTGACTTAGCATCATCTCAGCACCTCATCCCCTCACCTCTGTGTGGCCACAACAATGTATTCCTCTCAAGGACTGGAGTTACTTCAAACTTCTCAACATGAGATACAGACCCTGGGGATAGGTATGGGGTGCTGGGGGGTACAGTTATAGTGTGCTGGGAGGACAGGTATGGTGTGCTGGGGGACAGTTTACTGTGCTGGGGGACAGGTATAGTGTGCTGGGGGGACAGGTATTGTGTGCTGGGGGGGACAGATGCTGGGGGACAGGTGTAGCATGCTGGGGGGACAGGTATGCTGCACTGAGGGTTGAAGAGAGTGCAGTTCATTGCAGCATCTGCTTTCCTGGATGGGAAGATGTGGGGGGCAGGACATTTTTGTATTAAATAAAACACAGCCATACTAAGTAGCAAAACAAAACACACATAAAGTCTTAAACCATTTAACCTTAACAACGTGGAGGTTAGGGTTGCCGACCCGCTGCATCGTCAAAAATCTGCATGTAACTTTGACTCTCCCAAAACTCAACTACTCATAGTCTACTATTGACCAGAAGACTTGCAGCTAACATCAAGTCAGCAAGTTAGCATATTTTGTATGTTATATGTATTATATACTGTGGTCTTATAGTAAAGTAAGCTAGAGGGATCCCTGGGTGGCTCAAGCGGTTTTGCACCTGCCTTTGGCCCAGGGCACGATCCTGGAGTCCCAGGATCGAGTCCCACGTCAGGCTCCCAGCATGAAGCCTGCTTCTCCCTCTGCCTCTCTCTCTCTCTCTCTCTCTCTATCATAAATAAATAAAAATAAATCTTTAAAAAAAAGTAAGCTAGAGAGAAGCAAATGTTATTCAGAAAATTACAAGGAAGAGGAAACACAGAGTACCAGAGTGTATTTATTGAAGAAACAATCTGTGTGTAAGTGGACCCACAGAGTTCAAACCTGTGTTATTTCAGGGTCAACTGTAGTACTTTAGCAAGCTACTAGCAAATAGAGGCATTTGCTAGCTTTGCTCCATCCATACCAGCAATGGACATTACCATCTTTAAATTGTTTGCTACTCTGTCAGGAACAAAATAGTTTATCCGAGTTATTTTAATTTGCTTTTCATTTAGCAATAGTAGACATATCTCCCTGAATCTATTCCTCTGGGCTCTCTTGTGTGACCTGTCTGTCCGTGCAGACTGGCATTTCTTCTCGAATGTGATACATCTGTATTTGCATACAAGTACAACCAAATATGTGACCTTATTTAGGGTCATGGCAGACGTAATTAGCTAAGATGAGATCACATCGGAGCAGGGTGCATCCCTGATCTGATATGACTGGTGTCCTCATGGGAGAGAAGAGACACGGAGATGGATATATGTACGAGGAGACCACATGATGAAGGAGACAGAGCGGGGAGCGATGAAGCTACGGGCCAAAGAATACCGGGGATCATTCATAAATGCCAGAAGCTAGCAGAGGCAAGGAAGGATTCTCCTCTAGAGCTTTCGGAGGGACCATGGCTCTGCCGACCCCTTGATTGCAGATCTCTGGCCTCCAGAGCTGTGAAACAGTAAGTTTCTGTTGGGCCAGCCACCCAGGTTGGGGAACTTTGTTATGGCATCCAAAGGAAATGAATACAGCATCCAATAAAAAGGCAGCCACATGGGTATTTTTTTTTTTTTAAGATTTTATTTATTTATTTAAGAGAGAGAGAGAGAGAGAGAATGAGGAGAGGCAGCAGGGAAGGAGAAGCAGGCTCCCCGCTGAGCAAGGGGCCTGTCACAGGGCTCCATCCCAGGATGCTGGGATCATGACCTGAGCTCAACGGACTAAGCCACCCAGGCATCCCCACATGGGGTGTCTAAACTAGAGTGGACAGGCATAGCCATCATGAGGAGACGTCAATGCCCAAGTCCAACTGCCATGCTTACTAGCTTTGTGTCCCGAGCTGTCACTTATGTCTCTATGTCTCATTTATAGGCTGGGTGCGTTGGCCCCATCCTGTCTTCCCCTTCGATTACTGGAAGGCTGAAAGTGGCTGACGTATACAGAAGCCCTCCACTGACCTCAAGGTGCTGTGAAAAAGAGCTGAGTTTTAGCCCGAGATGCATAATTTACTCAATAGCCGCTGTCGCACTCCTGTTGTGTGCTAGGTTTCACGGCCAGAGATGTGAAGATCGACTCAAGGATCTTGGATACGAGAGAGTAGATGAGGAGAAAGTGGGTTTCCACTGAATCCTCAGAGGAACTTTCTGAGATGGGTACGTTACCTGGCTGACCTGAGTTGACACAGTAGAGTATAGTGGTTAAGAGCCAGGCCACCCGAACTCAAGTTTCATTCTTGCCATTTATCACCTCTGTGACTACAGGAAAGCTCCAGACCTCTCTGTGCTTCCGTGTTCTTCTCCATGAAGATGATAACTAGTGCACTCCACCAGGAGACTCCACCGGGGTGGCTTGCATTAAGCAGGGTGCCCTGTGCTCCTGGGAGCCTGGGTGGTGTGGACACAGTTCACGCACTGAGCAGGTGATTCTGGAGGCCCTCGAACTCCTGAGAGTCTACAGATCCATGGCGCTCCAAGAGCACCCAGGCTAGGGGGACGTTGCACCAAGAATTCCACCAGGGCTGAGAAATGATCAAAGCCATGAGAGCTACACATAAATGATGTCACCGAGGAGTCAAAGAGGGCTTTGGACAAGGGGGCATTTGTAAGGGGTTCATAGGATGTTCTGGCTTTGGAGCCTTAGGGATGCAGAGGAAAGACACCTGTTGGAGATAGAAAAGTCTGGGGGTAGGTCAACACAGGTCCATTTGATGGGTGTCTAGAGCACAATGTTGGTCGGGGTGACACTTGAATGCCAGGCGGAGGGGTTTGGACCTTCTCTGGGTGCTAGGCAGTTCCAGAAAGATTGGTTCTATCTCTACTGCTTTAAGCAGAACCAAGCACCTGATTGCTAAAACTTGCCTGCAAACCTTTGACCTGGCCGTTACCTGAGATCTGAGCAGAGCATCTCGGGTCCCCTTGCACCTACAGAATCCTGTTCCTGTGCCGGGGCTCTCTGCTTGCATCTTTGCTCACGTGTTGCTTCTCTGCACCCCGACTTATCTGAGGGTTGAGGATCACTCATAAGCTGGTAACCGGGCTGGCAAGAGAGAGGGCCCCAGAGGAGGCAGGGACACCGCCCGACAAGAGTGGGCTCTTCCCTCGCGGCGACCAAGCCCTGCTCTTGCTCTGGGTGCAGGAAGGGGCCACTGAGACTCCTGCTCGCGTGACAGCTCCAAGGAGGAGCTTCAAAGCCCAGGCCACCTGTTGGTGGGACGATGCCAAGCTGGCTTCCTCAGAAGGTGTGTTTGCTGTGACACAATCAAATCAGACTGCTTCTTTGCCACAAACCCTCCAGGAGATGCCCCAGGGCTGGGAGGAGAAGCCGACTCCTCCCTTCCAACCTCCCCAGCCACCCTCTCCATCCTTCTGGGTGCCCACCCGACGTCATCCTGGGCCCGTCTCCAGCTTTGCAAGGGCTGACAGCGCTTTACTTTTATATTCATTCAACTCAAGAGGTAGAAATGATGAGGAAGCTGAGTCTCCCAGAGTTGGGGAGAAGGTCCCCACGTAAACAGCAGACAACCAGGTTTGGAATGTCCAGAGGACGTACGTGCACTCCCGTCACAGACCCAGGCTCCAACACCCACGACACGATGCAGTTGCAAGTACAGAGTCTGCAGCTTGTCTGGCTCAGCTCCGTATCTTGCCAGCTCCATGACTTTGGACAAATTATTAGTCTTTCTATGCCTCAGTTTTCTCATCTGTAAAATGGTGATAATATTAAACTACCTCATGGGGCTATTGTGAAAATTAAGGAATTGTTAGAGGTAAAATGCTTCCAGCAGGACCTGATGCAGAGCAGATGCTCTTATTATTATTATTAATCAGGGCACGGCCTCCAATGTGGTGTCAACCCCCGATGATGTCCTACTCTGACTTCAGGTTGTATGGTCCTGGGCACCCTGGCTCTGTCACTTAGTCGCCAAGGGACAGTCACACACACACACACACACACACACACACACACGCTTCTGCCTCAGTTTCTCCATATATAAGATGAGGTTGAACTAGGTCAGTGGTTCTGACCTCTCATGGAGTCACTGGCCTTTGAAAATCTAAGGGAAGCCACGAACACTGTCCGAGAAAGATTCATTATGTGGTCTGAGCACCGCTCCTGAGCCTCAGTTTGAAGACTCCGGGATGTGTGGGCTCCCCAAGCCTCCAACCAGCTCTGGCAAGAAAAGGAGGTGGGTGTGGGTTGAAAGGCAAGGGATGGCTCCAAGTGTCTCCTCCCTGCCTTTTGCCTTTTCTTCTTTCTCCCTTTCTGTATTTCCTGCTTCTTGAAACCCTGTTCCAACTGTGAGGATAGAGAAACTCCAGATTCCAGTGCAGATGGGGACCCGGGCTGGACCTTCCCGCACCCACCCCAATTTCTGTTTGAGGTTTCTTAGGTCTCTTCCACTGCTCAGCAAAAGCCTTCAATGGAGGGGGGGGGCGTCGCTGGGGGGGCATGTTTACAAGAAAACAGAGTAATCCATACCCAGGGAAGAGGCGGCGTGAGAAACCCAAGACGCTGAGGAAGGCATCCCTCTTTATCTGCTGGATTGGAGGCCAGCTGTCTGTGCAACAGACCATCTCATTCACCGCTCAGTGGCAATCAGGGGGATTTACTGAGGCCATCCCAGCAGGAAAGCAAAACCAACCCCACCAAAAGAAAAAAGCCTCCCAGAGCCAGGCCTGCGTCATTGAGGTGTCCCCCATAAAGGAGACCAGCGAGGCACCTGGGAGCCAGTGAGCCCCCGTTGCTGGGGCCCGAGGTGGAGTTGTAAAGCCCTCTGGGTGTGTTCTCTGTTGTCCCACATCCCTCCCATAAATGGTCCAGCCACTTGGCAGTCTGTTCTTGCCGTTTTTATTTGGGGTCATCCCAAAGGCCACGTGGCAGGGAAACAGCGCTGGGGACACAATGGTGACACAGTGACCAGCGGCATGGGTCCTGGCTAATCACTTGAAACACCTGGAGAAACCCGTCCGAGGAAACAAGAAACAAAATCCCTGCGATTAGGGTTGCAGGCTTCTGGTGGTCCCAGCTAATCTCTTTCAGGTGGAGGGCCCGGTGGGGAGGCCAGGCTGCCCCCGACCCGGAGCTGTCCCAGAGCCTGGGGCCTGGGGGCTGGGGGCTGGAGCGTGTCCAGCCATGAGGCTTGCAAGCCTGGCCTGGATGTCTGTGGCGGCAGGTGCCCTGCAAGTGCCAAGGGGGCCACCGAGACAAGCCGAGCCCCCATAAAAAAGATCAAGCTATTTAACAGACCAACCCCCCTACACAGAGAGCCCCCCAGCTCCCGTCTCTCCAGTCCTAAAGCAGGTCAGAAGCCAGAACAGCCCAATGTCGAAAAGCTGAAGCGCAGGAATCTCGTGGCCCTCAGCCTCTCAAACAAAATAATCTAAACATTTTTACTCACTGTAAAAGTGATACATGTTTATGGTGAAAAAACCAAAGTCACCTATAGATAAGAAAAAGAAGAAAAGTAAAAGCACACAATCCCACCACGAGAAATAGTCATGTTTAATATTTGGGGCTTATCCATTATTGCTACATATAATGGATATTTAGAAATGTTATATAAATGTTTACTTCCCAAGACGGGATTACATCATACACAACATTTTAAGCCTATTTTGTTTTTCTTCTTCACCCATATATCCTTTAGCATCTCTCCGGGCCATTAATTTTTCTCCGACATCATTTATGGCCACTCTGTAGTCTCGCATTGGGTGGAAACCTGAAATCATTTGTCTAATCCCAGCCTGATGGTTTCCCAAGGTTTTCCACACTCACGTTCAGGATTACTTTGATGCATTTTTAATCTTGAAGATGTCATGAACTCCCACCTGGAGCACTGGTTGGAGAAAAAAAAATAATAAAAAGCTTTAATGAATGTAATGAGAATTTTATATGAATTGGTGTATTGATAACTACAGCAGTCTAGGACAGACTTTGGGGTGGGAGAGGATGATGTGCCCCCCCCCCGCTAGCCCCACCCCCACCCCATCAATTGCCCAGGAGAAAGCTGAGGCTTGGGGAGGGAAGTAGTTTGGCCAAGGCCACAGGGCAGGAAGAGCCTGAAGCAGGCCCTGGGCCCCAGACGCAGCAGCAAGTTCAGATGGACTCAGGGTGGGTTTTTGCCTCAGCCAACGAATGAGGAAAATGTTCAAGGAGATTCATCTTTACATCATTTTTTCTTTAACCAGGAAAGAGTTTTGTTCTCCAATCAACTCAGGGCTAAAACCATCTCTTGTCTTTTGAATGGTGGTGTCTGGAATGACTCAGCCTAGCCAGCTGGAAACCTGTGGCGGCAGGTGCCCTGCAAGTGCCAAGGCACTGCCTGCCACGGAGAGGGGGCACCCAGGGACCTCTCTGAGGAGGGTCTCCTTGGGCAGAGCCGGATTCCCAGGCAGCATCCAGAGCCCACACTCGGAAAGAGCCCACACTTGGCTTCATGCGCTGCTCCACCATCTCGAGATTCTTTTTTCTTTTTTTTTTTAATTTATCTATTTATGATAGACATAGAGAGAGAGAGAGAAAGAGAGGTAGAGGACACAGGAGGAGGTAGAAGCAGGCTCTATGCGGGAAGCCCGATGTGGGACTCGATCCCGGGACTCCAGGATCGCGCCCTGGGCCAAAGGCAGGTGCCAAACCACTGAGCCACCCAGAGATCCCCAATATTGAGATTCTGAATAAGGAGCCTCCCTGGTTCTTCTCTTTGAGCACTGCAAATCACTTGGCTGGCCCTATCCTAGGGTTTGGACACTTCTCCTCTCCCTCTTAGCTTCACCTCGGGTGTCACCCCGAGAGGTCTGGACACACAAGCCTCCGTGGCACGAGGATGTTAGTTTAGGCCTCCAATGGGAAATGACTCAACCAGTGTCACGTGACCATCTGTGTTAGAGCCGAGACCCAAGCCCGGATTTCCAGGTCTGCTGCAGGCCACCCAGCTGCCATCAGAGCCCTTTGCACACAATCATTTCATAAACAGGGTGGTCACCCTTTCCCATTGGGATGGAAGGCCACACAAGGGAGGTGATTGGAGGTGATTGGAAGGTTCTGGCCAGGATTGCTGCCTGCAAACACTGCTCCCACCAGCCTGCCTGAAGTCTGAGAACTCAGCCTCAGGGCACTGGATCCCCAAGCCATATCTTTGGAAACCTCCATGGATTTGTAAGTAGCCACAAACTGGTTCTCTTTCATCTTAGGGTGGGCTGCAACCCCCTGGGCACACCTGCCATCTGTTCAGCACTGGGGAGAGGGTGGTGACCCAGGCGCTGCCTTCGGGAAGCCCACACTCTCTTGGGGGAGGTGGGTAACTCCTTGGAAGTCCTCAGGCTTCCCCAGCTGAGGCTCTGCAGTCCAGCAGGACCTCGGGATGTCACCGCACCACCCTGATCCTCAGTATCTTCTTCAGTGAAGTGGGGTTAACAGCCACTTTGCAGAGTCCTTATGAAGATAAGCATCTGGTACGGTGCCTGGTAAAATATATGCATGCACAGAGCTGCAAAGATAAACCCGTACCTTCTTGCTCAGGGCACGTTTTCAACATCGCCACCTCAAAGAGGACTCCCCTGGTGGCTCAACTCAGTGTCACGCTCTGTGAGGAAGACAGCTCTGCTATCCTCACTCACCACGCTACTTGCGAGCCCTGCATTGCGCTTAGCTCATGGTAGGTGCTCAATAAACGTTCAATGAATTGGGTTGAACATGAACCTGATGTAAAATTCTAGCCCTTTCTTACTCATTGTACCTTGAACAGACCCCCAAAAGGAAAGCCACGCCCCTCAACCTGTTATCAGGGGAGTTGACAATGACCTGGCTGCAGCCGGCCCTTCCAGCCTCACTCCAGGGACGCGTCCTGTGTTCCTCCCACAGGGACCCCCCAGGTCCTCCCCAGGTCCCCTTTGCTCCTGGAGCTCTGCCCCCAGCACAGCCTGGTCGTGTCGGGAGTTGGTCCCAGGAATCCAGCTGAGCTGGAGGGGGATGGACACAGAGATGAAGGGGGGCTGCACAGAGCTCAGGCTGTGGAGGGGACACAGGGAGGAGGGCAGGTGACTTCCTGGTCTGGCCTGGGTGGCCATCAAGCCATTGACTCCAAGCCCCGGTGCCTCCTCAGGCCTCACTCCATGGGTTCAGTTTATTTAATTCACTCATCACCACTTTGGAATTAATCCAGAGGAACCCAAACATAGACTGCAGGGTGTCCCTGCTGATGGAGCAGAGAGGCCCCCGGAGGGAGGAAGCACAGAAAGGAGGGCCCTGGTTCTGTTCTAGAATCCTTGCATTTGATACACTTCCTCACCTGCAAAAGTGGTACCTTCCCCCAACTTTCTAGCAGGCCCAGGTTGCTGAGCTGGCCTACCTGAGGTCACAAGGCGAGCTTGTGGCTCATCCGGGACCCACAGCCCCCGTCTCAGGGTCAGACACGTAGCTCTGACCATGATGCTCTTCTATGTGGGCCTGGCACATGGGTCAGCTGCCTGCTGCAAAGCCCCCCACGGCTCTGCTCCCCACTGAACCCCCCACTTGGGTACCATTATCACCACACACGCACACAGAGACACGCGGGCCCATATGGAAAGGACACGGGCACCTTCCTGGCAGGGCTGAAATGTAATTGGGGAGATGCACAGGATCACGGTTCGAGTCCCAGCCTTGTCACTTAGTAGCTGGGTCCTCTGGGGCAAATCCCTCCCTCCAGACTGTCTCAGTTTCCTCATCTGCAAGATGGAGCTATTATTTGCACCTCCCTCACAGACGGGCCGTGAAGAGTTGCACACAGCGTGTGGCCTGTGGTAGGTGCTCAGCGCCCATCAGCTGCTGGCGGGGCTGTTTGTCAGCTGCGCCTTCCCAGCCCCTCCATATGCTGACCTCTTTCCAGATTTGCAATTACTGTACTTCCTCAAAAGTCTGTGCGGTGTGCTGCTTGTGTTGGTGGGGACGGCTGCACCTCGAACCTTCCAGAACAGAAAACGCAGGTGGCCGTTTGGGCAAAGTTTGTTGGGTCTCCAGGCGGTGGGGACGTAGCTCTTCTTCCCAGTCCCCCCAGTCCCCCGAGTCACCCCCTCTCAGCGTGCTTGCTCGCTTGGTGATTTCACCGTCTGTCGACCCAAGAACAGTCACTGCATTGTTTCATCCGCCGCCCGATTCCACTCCCTTTACATTTTTACCGCTAAATTGAATCCACTGCCAGTAATCTAATTTACCTTTGAAGGCACACACAATGCCAACACGACCAAATGCCAATAAAATTTCTAGTAAGACCCATAAATGGCTCGGTACTCGTGTTTATGGAAATCTTAGCCTGCTCCTGCCCCAAGAACCCTGCAATCCAGAGTCCTAAATCATTCCCATATGACGGTGAGACACTCTGGATGCCCCCAGCAATGGGGGACGAGGCTTTTCTCCAGGGTCCGTGATGGAGACCCCAAGGCTTCTGTCTGGTCCAGTGGAAGGAGGGGGTGGGGCTGGCCCAGGGTCAGGTGCACACACCTGCTGGCCCTACCCCATGGCGCCCCATCTCCCTGCCTCCTGGCCACGAAGGCGGGGCCTCTGTCAGAAGTGACCATCTCACTCGGGTTTCTGGAATGACAGATGCGAGAAAATTTACTCAGTAATTCACCCTCTCCTGCTGAGTCACATTGGTCCATCTGTTGAGCATATTACAGGCATTTCATAAAGTCATGAAAGTATAGCTTCTCGATTTTGGAAGAAACCCAATGAGGACACAGTCCTTCATTTAATAATGGATTGAATAACAAAACTAAAAGCAGGGATCCCTGCGTGGCTCAGTGGTTTAGCGCCTGCCTTCGGCCCAGGGCGTGATCCTGGAGCTCCGGGATCAAGTCCCTTATCAGGCTCCCTGCATGGAGCCTGCTTCTCTCTCTCTCAAATAAATAAATAAATAAATAAATAAATAAATAAATAAATAAAATCCAAAAAAAAAAAAAACAAAACTAAAAGCAAATACCCATTGAGCTTTGAGTGTGTGACAGGTGCTGTTCAAAGAGGTTCACATAGATTAACTCACCGAATCCTCACGACAGCTCCACGAGACAGGACTTTTCTTACTCCCATACAGCTGATGATGAGGCTTAGGCACAGAGAGGTTGAGCGATTTGCCAACATCACACAGTAACTAAGCGTCAGAGCCAGCTGTCTGGCTCCAGGAGCTTGGCCACCAAGATGCTCTGTGGCTTGTCTCCACCGAAGCAGCATCTACTATGTGCCAGGCTGGGGACAAGTCCCCTACACAGATTACCTGCCGCGCAGGGCTGCCGATCTCAGAGAGGTGAGTCACCTTTCCCAAGGATGCTTACCCAGCAAGCCCAGCAAATACGATGGTTGCATGACCGCAGGTTCAGAGGACTGAGTTGTCACACTCCTCAGTCCATGGCTGGTTCATGCGTGTTTCCCATCTTGATTGATTGACAATCAAGATTGGGCCAATGTAATCTCTTTCCCCCCCACTTCCCCATGCTCACTCCTGCCACTGTTGTAAAACATGTTTTATAACTTTATGCACATGTAATTTTACCACATATAAATATGATTGTACTTAGATATTTTCCCCGTTCTTTTTTTTTCATTCAATTGTGTGTATTTATGCTCTGTCCATGTTGCGATGTGTCTATCCCTCATTGCTCACGGTATCCGTAATGTATGCTTCCAGCATGTCTTAATTACCCATCCCCACAGCGATTGGCATATGAGTTGCCTCCAGTGTCCCTAGAACATTCCCATAAATATCTTCTTCTGGATTTCTCTGGACCAAACACTAGGCAGTTGCACTGCTGGGTCGTAGGAGACACACATAATTAATTTGGCTGAGTCCTGTCCGATGACCTTCCAGGATGCCATTCCACCTGCCTCCCTGTATTCCTCCTTTCTAATCCAAGCTAGTCTGAGAGATGTAAAATGATATCACATTGTCGAATTTAGTTTGCAATTCTCTGGTCACTAGTAAGAGTTCTTCATATGCTTATTAGACTTTGGGGCTTCTTTGCTTGTGAATTACTAATTCACCATTTTTCTTTTGGGATTTCTGGTTGTTGTTGACGGTGGTGGAATAGTGTTGTTTTTTGTAGATTTACAGCAGTTGATGTATTTGCTAAGATATCAGTCCCTAATTAATTTTAGATATTGCACATTTCTATTGTGTCCATTTATCAGTTTTGCCCAGGTTGCCCTTCATGGAACAGAAATCCTTAGTGTCAACATACTCAAAATCCATCTGCTTCTTCCCCATACTTCGTTCAAACCATAGCTCATTCTATGGGGGGTCTTGTACAGGAAGTCCTTCTGTGGCCCCAATTTCAAAGATAATCTCCTATAACTTCATTCTGTTTATGTTTGCCTCTCACGTTTAGGTCTTTAAACCATCTGTGGTTGGACTTTGCTGTTCCACTAGTTAGGCATCTAATAGTGTTTTTCTCCCTATAGTGAGCCAGTTTTCCCAACATCTAAACCATCTTTCCTTTCCCCCATTGAAATATGGTGCCCCCTTTACTGTTTATGAAGTTCCCACATATACATGCTTCTCTGTCCAAGCCTCTTCTTTGTTTCCTTGATGTATCATCCCAACTTGGTCTGTGGGACAGTGAGTGGCTTTGCAGTACATCAATGTCTCACAGAGTGAGATTTCCCTCTTGGCTCCTATTTTTCTCGGTAGATCTTGCTATTCACAGGTTTTTATTCTTCAAAATAGGTTCACTAACTCCATCAAAAAAGCCCAACTGGGGGGATCCCTGGGTGGCTCAGCTGTTTAGTGCCTGCCTTTGGCCCAGGGAGCGATCCTGGAGTCCCGGGATCGAGTCCCACGTCGGGCTTCCGGCATGGAGCCGGCTTCTCCCTCCTCCTGTGTCTCCTCCTCTCTCTCTCTCTCTCTCTGTCTATCATAAATAAATAAATAAATCTTTTTTTTTTTTTTAAAGCCCAACTGGAATTGAGATTGAGGCCGAATTGGACTTATGGATTAACTTGGAGAAGTTTGATATCTTTTTAATATTAAGTCAACCCCATCAAAAGCATGAAATAGCTATTTATGTGTGTGGTGGTCTTAAGCTTTTTAACACAATTAAATTTTTAAAAATAAGGTCATGTGTTTTCTTTTTAGGTTACTTTCTAAATGCTTTATGACTTTGTTGCTTTTGTGTATGGTATATTTCATTATTAAATTTCCAGTTTACTGTTCATGTAAAAAATTCTACTGATGTTTTTAAAAGTTGTTTTGTATTTAGTAACCTTGCAGATCTTTCTTATTAGTTTCAATAATTTATTTTTAACTTATTCTTTTAAAGATTTAATCAATTTATTTATTTGAGAAACAGCATGGGAGGGAGAGAGGGACGAGCAGACTCTGTGCTCAGTGTGGAGCCTGTCACAGGGCTCAGTTCCATGACCCCAAGATCATGACCTGAGCCAGTGCCTAGAGTCAGACATTCAACAGACTGAGCCACCCAGGTGCCCCAGTTCCAATAATTTATTGATTCTAGTATCCTTGTTTTTTTTTTTCTTTTCTTTTTTTTTTGAATGTATCTGTAACTTTCTTTCCTTGAACTGCTCTTGCCTAATTTCGGGATCAAGATTACACTGATAATCTGATAAAACTAATAAAATAGTTTCTTTTTTTCTTTGTCTCCTTTTGAAATAACTTGTATAAGATAAGAATTTTCTCCATCTTGAGTTTGGTGACATTCACTTGTAAAACCATCTGGGCCTGGGATCTTCTGTGATGAAGGAACCTAGATCATCATTTCAGTGTCCTTAAGATGCATAGTGGTCTATTGGAGATCAATGGCTTTAAAAAAATTTTTTTAAAAAAGATTTTATTTATTTATTCATAGAGATACAGAGAGAGAGAGAGACAGAGACACAGGCAGAGGGAGAAGCAGGCTCCGTGCAGGGAGCCCGACGTGGGACTTGATCCCGGGTCTCCAGGATAACACCCCGGGCTTCAGGTGGCGCTAAACCGCTGCACCACTGGGGCTGCCCAATCAATGGCTTCTTGAGTAAGTGTTTGCTCTTTTTTATTTTTCCAAAAACTTGTCTTGATTTTAAAATGTATTACCTCTTAGTTTTTCCTAAATCTTTAAAATTATGTTAGTTTCTCTAGGTATTTTCCTCAGCTTTATTTTGTATTTGATTATTTGCATTTTCTTATCTATCTTAATTGATCTTTTTGAAGAAATCATTTTTCATTAATCTTCTCGATTCTTCTGTTGCTAGGGTTCTCTCCATTTGGCTGAGTCTTGTCATTATCTTTGTTATTGTCTAGCCAGTGCCCCCACTAACCTTGATCTTCTGAGCCCTGAGGTGTTGCTCTGTTTTGCTGAATCACTGTAGCAGATCCTTCAATGGACATTTGACCTCTGTTCCTCCATGACCTCCAACAGCTCCTTCCACCTTCAGATAACTTTGCTACAAGATTGACTCTGAAGATGACTCTCTGTAACATTTCTACCACATTTTGGTGACACAAAGAATATTCAGTTTCACCTTCCCAGGACTGTTCTTTGACTGTTGTGCAATTTTATTTTTAGGTGCTCTGACTTTTCTCTTCTCAAATGAAACCATTTCCAGGAGTTCCTTCAACTGCCCTCACATGGGTCTATCTCAGGCCCCCAGTTCCCTTTCCTCTGGGCTTTTCCAATTTATCATCACTTTTCCTATACACCAGGGCTCAGAATGCAGGACAATTCTCCAAAAGTGGTAAAACAGAGCTGAGAGAAAACTGCCTCCTTCATTTTTTTTTAAAAGATTTATTTATTTATTTGAGAGAAAACATGAGAGCAGGGGGCCGGGGAGGGGAGAGAGAATCTCCCCACCGAGTGTGGAGCTGGACATGGGGCTTGATCTCACAATCCTGAGATCAGATCTGAGCCAAAATCAAGAGTTGGATACTTAACCCACTATGCCCCCCAGACACTCCCACTTCCTTCATTTTAAATGTTTTATATATATTAATGCAACCTGACTGGGCATTAACTCCATTAGCCAATACCTCACAGTGAGACTCACCCCAAACTCACTACTGGCCCAAACCATGCTAGTTACTGCTTGATTCGAACTCTTCTTTTGTTCCTGAGAAGGTAAAATTAACTGGATCCTTCATTTCCATTGGGAGATATTCTTTCCTCAAACCGTTCAGTTCTCTTCGTTCATAAATTCAACAAATATTTAAGTATCACTATGCATCAGACCTTGGAGACACAGCCAAGGACACAGCCCATCCATGTCCATTTCCCAGGGCAGCTCCCGCCCCCCCACAAGGGTTCATGAGTTTTGCTTCCAGAGAATTGAACAAACCTGAGTCCATTCATTAACTCATCCATTTGACAGACATATATTTAAGCCTTTACCAGGCATTTCCTCCACTGCCCTTTTGCCCATCCTCTGCCCTCACGCCCATTCCCTGCCATGTGTGAGGAATAGTATAGGAGAGGGAGCGGGGAGCCAAGCCAGGCCCTTGGTGAAAACCTCATTCTCTGACAGCAACCCAGAGCCACAGCTCAGCCCTAGGGTCTCCCAGCAAGATGCCTCCCCCATCAGACATGAGAGTTGACACCCAGGATCCAAACTGGCTGTCCAGCTGCATTGAGGGGACTCCTGGGCTCCAGGAAAGCAGAGAAATCTTGTCATGTCCTGCTGGGGGAAGAGAGTGCCTGAAGTCTGAGACTTTTCAGTGTGTCTTCCAGTCAGGCACCAGAATTTAGGGCTGGAAGGTCATCCTCCCATTTTACAAGAGTATAGACCGAGACATCTGCCAACCATGCCATAAGGCTAGGGCAGGGGACCTTAGCTGGTTTCCTACCATACCCCAAGTCTTCTTCCTCGTGGAGGCTGTGGTGAGGGCCAGAACCCAGGTGGGGCTGAGGGGCCCCCTCCTTGGGCTCAGCATCCGGCATCCAGCAGCAGCCTTGAGGACTAGAGCATCGTGGAGACAGGGCTGCCTTAGGGGCATGGAGACTTGTCAGAAGGAGAAGATGCCTATCACAGGAAGCTTCTGGAACTAGGGTCCCAGGGATAGGGGGTGCAGAGGAGGTGTGAGGAGGTGGTCAGGTGGGGCCAGAAACCCAGCTGCACTTGGGTTGACGATGAAGAACCAACATTTTGTAATACAGCGTGTTGCCTCCTGTTTAGGGAGGGCCTGCCTGGACCTGCTCCTTTCTGCTCAGCTTCACAGCCCCTTTCAGGCCCAGGCCATCTGTGGCTGGCTCTCCACGAGGTCCTCTTGCCAGGAAGCAGCACACCACCTGCTCCTGACGGCATCACGGGCTGGTAAGAGGCAAGATCCCAGGCCTCTCCGCAGGCCTCCCGAATCAGAACACCCATCACGTACCTTAACGAGATCCCGGGTGTGCATTCGAAGTCTGGAAAGCTCTGCTGTAGACGGTAAGTTCTCTGAGGCTCAGAAGTGTGACTGTCCTAGTCACAGCCCAGACATCACAGTTTGAGAAGCACTAGTCTGGTAGCAGCTCCGCTGTGTGACCCTGGGCATGGCATCTAAACTCTGTGCCTCTGTTTCCTCATCTGTCAAACGGGGGGATAATAAGAGCCCATGCCTCAGTGGAGCTGTGGGGAGGATTAAAGCGGTGGATACAGAGAGAGCAGCTCCACCGGTCATTGCTGCTTAAGCTCGGTCACCAGAACTTCCAGCCCACTTGGAGAGCTTTCTAAACCTTCCTGGTCACAGACACAATGCGCTCTGTTCTGGCTTTTTTCAGGTGCATGTCTTATTTGTGGTGTTCACTGTTTCTCCTTATTCGTTGCCCAGATAGTACAGTGACACAATCGTGGGCGTGGATGCACAGAACTGCACGGTGTCCCCGTCCTCTTTCCAACCAAACTCCTTTCCACGTGGGCCCATACCCTTTATTAGTTAATACGTCCATCCGGTATTTATTGAGCATCTACTGTATTCCAGACTTCGCTTCAGCTGCTGGACTTGGTAGCAATGAAAGAAAACGGACAGATTCCCTGGGCCCTGCCCCCCATCCTCACGAACCTTCTAGTCTAATAAAGGGAGACCGATTCAAAGGTAAATAAACCAACAAGCAAGATAATGTGATGTAAGTTCGGGGTGACCCAACACACTTCTCCCTTCACTTATTACACACCTGACACATGTTACATGTTGTCATAAAGCAGGTCGCGTCACCCACCCTTATGATGCGGACCAACATGATGGAATTTGTAGCATTTAGGGACACAAGTCAACCATCCACCTGTCAGAGTTTGTGCCCAGAAGGTGGGGTCCTCTCCTTCCTACTGCACGTGGCCCCTCGTGAAAAGGTACACGATGTAAGTCTGGTGGGTCAGAGCAGCACCCTGTGTGAGCCCCAGCAAGGGGCTGAAGGCCGTGGGCACGTGCCTGGAGCCGGGCCATGCAGTCCCAAGCAGGACAGTGAGTCTTCTTTGTCTTAACACTTGGAAAGGGCTTTTCTCTGCTTCTTCTCCTTCTTCTCCTCCTTTTTTAGACAAGCTCTAGGTCCAACGTGGGCCTCCAACTCACCACCCTGAAGTCAAGAGTCGAGTGCTCTACTGACTGAGCCAGCCAGGGCCCTTGGCCTTTCTTTCTCAGTGGATGTGAGCTTGGAGAATGCCAAGCTGGATTTGGAGCAGCCCTCTCATCCCCACAAAGGAAGAACTTCTGAGAATGTGGGAAAAATAGAGGAAAAAGCCTGAAGACAGAGAGAGAGAGAGAGAGAGAGAGAGAGAGAGAGAGAGACCAAGTCCTAGAAGCCTGTGTCACCTGCGCTTTGACTTCTACGTTTTCCATTGAAGATAATTTGTGCTTTTTTTCTCGTCCCTTCTCAGAGAGACATGAGGTTCTCTCTGTCCTCACAGAAAAATAATGGAGACGGTGTGGTACAATGTGAGAGACAAATATAATGGATGAATGCTCTCCCAGAGTAGGGCCCGGTCAGCGGCACTCAGGAGCTGATGCACCCGCACCCCAGCACCCTCGCCCCTCGTGGGGAGAGTCCTGAGGGCAAGTTTCTCCCTGGCTCCCAGAGGCCCCTAGCAGGATCCAGCTCCAGTTGCCACTATGGGATCTGGCTTGCTACCACCCACTTCGATAGGCCGCCTTCCCGTCCCTACTGCTGTCTCCTGGGATCACCTCCCAGAGAAACAACACGCACTCCACTTCTAGTTTCGGGGTCTGCTTCCAAGGGAACCCCAACTAAGATCGTGAGGGTTGCATGGGAGGATGTCTGGCATGGCGCTAGGGTCTAAGAGGCCCTCAACAAACAGCAGCTGGTCTACTTACCTCTTGGGTGTTAAAGCACCTGCTAGGCTCCCTTCACATCTTAAGGGACCAAGACAACCTTGGCAGGTAAATGCTTATTATAAATTTTACGGGGCCACCTGGGTGGCTCAGTGGTTGAGCATCTGCCTTCGGCCCAGGGCGTGATCCCAGAGTCCTGGGACTGAGTCCCCCATCGGGCTCCCTGCATGGAGCCTGCTTCTCCCTCTGCCTGTGTCTCTGCCTCTCTCTATCCCTCATGAATAAATAAATAAAATCTTTTAAAAATGTACTAATATGAAAGATGTGTAGCACACAGTTAACAATATGATACACAATACTCTTTTTCTGTAAATTCCACTTCAGCCAGTTGATTCTCAACACTTTCATGGTGAAGAGCTCCCCTACCCGTAGCCAACCAGTGGTCTCAACTGAAGAATGAGGATCCTTCCCCCACAATGTTGGTGGATGTTTTCATTTACGTTAGCACTTAAGATAAAAGTGAACGAAGAAGATTTCTCAAGTTCCGTAATACAGGAGCAGCGTCTTTGCCGACTCAGGTAAAGCGGTGGATACAGAGAGAGCAGCAGGTTTTCAAATGCTGGGAGAATAGAGGCTCAATTCAGGGGGGATATTTATGATGTACAGAGACAGACCCAACACACTTCAAGTTTATTCCACGTATTTTCTGAAATCTAAGCAATCACGCAGTCATATACATTCAGCCCTATGTGTGGCAGTTGCTCATTTCCACGGGAAACACGCCCATCAAGGCAGGAATGTTACCTGGGCACAGCGTGACCGAGATGAGAACTATTGCAGCATCACCTGTGTCTGCACCGTGAAGACCCAGTGTGCACGAATAACCTCAGGAGGTCAGATGGCGGCAAAAATCTAGTAAAATCATCAGGAATGATGAGCTTTGAGTACTTATGACCTTCGCTTTTTTAATTAAGATACTTTTTCTTCTTAGGGCAGTTTTTGGTTCACAGCAAAGTCAAGCAGCAAGTACAGAGCCCTCTGTCCCCGTCCCCAGCACGCACATCTCGCCCACCTCAACCTCCCTCCTACCTACCAGAGTGGCAGGTACGTTGGTAACCATCCGTGAACCCGCGCGAACACATCATCATCCCCCAAAGTCCATAGTTTACACTGGGCTTCACTCTTGCTATTGTGTATGATGCTTCAGATAAATGCGGGATGTCATGATCCACCATCATGATGTACAGAATAGTTTCACTCTTGCCTTTGTTTTTATTTTTTATTTTTTAAAAGATTTTATTTATGTATTTGACACAGAAAGAGAGAGAGCAGTGGAGAGCGGTAGCCAGAGAGAGAGAGAGAGAGAAGCAGGCTCTCCACTGAACAGGGAGCCCGATGTAGGACTCGATCCCAGGACCCTGAGATCATGACCTGAGCTAAAAGCAGGTGTTTAACCAACTAAGCCACCCAGGCACCTCTTACCTTTGTTTTTAATAAGAATGATTTAAGTGTAAGTTTATGCAATTTAATTATTAATGATGGTTCTATTTAATGCCCTGCTCATAAAATTCCTGAAATTATAACAACCAGGTTCTCAGAGCTAGGTGACTTGCTGCCTTCAGCACAGTGTTGCCACTGGGCCTCACAAAGATCCTTAGGTTCCCGGGCCCCACCTAGAAGGCCGCCCAATGCTTTCCAGGCAGAGTCAGACATGCTTCAGGTAGCTCCGAACCCAGAAGGCCCACCTTGTAGCTGAGTGGAGCTCAGTCTCTTCCCCGCCAGGGCAGGTGAGGCCCTCCCACCTGCCACTCCGGGCCCGAGCTCTCAGCCGTCAGGTGGCTGGTTAGACTGCCCAGTTTGGGGACAGGCAGGGCAGCTGGGAGCCCCACGCGAGCGGCTGCACCAATGGGCCAGCAGGGTGGGCGGCTTCTCCAAATCCTTATTCCTCTAGGTGCAGCTGCTTGGGAAGCACAATCATGGTTTTGGATAGGAGGCCCCGAGAAGTTTACAATAAAAATCAAAAACAATTTCATGTTGACGAAGAATCATTTAATTGGAGAGCCTCGGCCTGAAGTTGCTCTGTTCACATGCTTAACTAGCCTGGCCATTATTTTTATTGCTTTCCAGAGCAATTTCTGCAGGGCATGCTGCCTTCATGTGACGACCCTCGGAGCTGGACCTCTTGGATCCTAGAGGAGCCTCCTGAATGCTCTGCTGTCCCCAGACCCCACAGAGCTGGGAGCTGGGAGCTAGGAGCTGGGAGCTGGGAGCTGGGAGCTGGGATTGAGGGACAGTAGATCTCACAGTCTGTGGGGATGGACATTTCCAGGACAGAGGGATTTGCTCCACTCTGGGGGCAGAACAGAAGAGGCACCAGCCTGAGGCACCCGGGTGGCTCAGTGGGTTAAGCATCTGCTGTAGAGGTCCTGGGATCGAACCCCGCATCAGGCTCTATGCTCAGCGGGGAGCCTGCTTCTCCCTCTCCCTCTGCCCTGCTCATGCTCTCTCTCTCTCTCTCTCAACCTCTCTCGTGCTCTCTCAAATAAATAAATAAAATCTTTAAAAAAAATAAATAAGATCTTTAAAAAAGAAGAGGCATCAACCCCATTCTTTGTTTAACACACCGGTAGGACCTGTAGTATGTCCTACACTGTTCGAGATACTTTAAAAATACACTTTACAAATACTACAACGAAACCTCATAAACCAGGTACTGTTAAACCCATTTCACGGATGAGTAAATTGAGGCCTCAGAAGGGAAAGGGGCAGAATTCGAGCTCAGGCAGTCTGGTTCTAGAGTCAATGCATCTGACTAGAATGTCACTCGTGAAGGCAGCAAGGAACGCTAAGTGGTTGGGAACCTGGCCGTAGCTCAGTCGGGCTGGCGTGGTAGGTGTGAGTGTGGAGATGGGAGAGAGGGGTGGCGACCAGATTGTACACATGTACGCATGCACACCCACACAGGCACCCACAATCACGCACGTATGCACCTGCATGGCTATGCAGGGAGGCACATAACTGTGTGCACATGCGACACCTATGTTTGCACACGTGAACATACACTCGTGCACACGCATGCACAACCACATGCACATGCACACGACATTTCATCCTTATCCTGAGGTCAGTGGCAGGTCCTTGAAACATCAGGTTTGTGCTCTGGAGAGCTCACGCTAGCCAGGGGGCCATGGGGAAGTTGCTTCTTTGCACTTCAACTTCCTCATCGGAAAGAACGAAAAGACCTGTTGCTCCCACCACGAACGTGAAAGTCCATCATAAACCATAAACCTCAAGATGCGTGAGCCACGTTTTCACAAGCCCATGTCCTTGCCAAGAGAGTAAATTGTGAAAGTTACCAGCTGGGGTCTCAACGCTTTACGTCAGCCGTGAGGGTGGTGAATGCGTGTGCATGCGTGTGCCTCTGTGTGCACGAGCACGTGCAGCCAAAGAAGAAACCGGACCCAATAAAGAGTAAGAAAAAGATGCAGGGTCACCCAGCAAATTTACAAATGAGCTAGGACTTGCATCCAGGCCTGGCTGACCGAGATTCTCGTGGTTCCCGCCTCATACCTCAAGGCTCTGGGAATCCCCAAGAGTCAAGGTCACACAACATTTTTCCCAGGCCACTGTTGACACCCCTATCCCAGTGGCAGGGCTAGTGGACACTTCCAGCAGGCCTCCACAGGGCCGCGATCTACATGCCATTAATCGCAGGCGACCCTTGCCAGCCTAAGATTCTTGAGCTGTGTTCATTCTTCAGAGCTTGACAAGTTGTAACATGCCTTTGTCTCTGCCTCCCTCTTTCCCGACTTTCCTAATCATTGAAGTATGGGTGACACCCACCCCCACCCCACCCCCACCCCCAGAAGGAACTTATTGCCGTTGGAACGAGGGAGGCAGCTTGACGGAGACTTAGACGCTGGATCTGACCTGGGCTCAACCACTGGCCTCATCACTTCTTACCTGTAAAATGGGCAGGAGGTAATCATAGTTAGCCCTGGGGAACCTGCGAGAACCGCAGAGCCCAGTGCTGGGTGAGAGGATGTGCGTGGTAAGCACCACGAGACAGGAAAGGGTGAGCATGGGCCAAAGGCCCTTTAGGGATTGAAAGGTGTAGGTGGGACGGTTGTGCAAAAGTTGTGCAAATTGGCCTTTCCTTCGACTTCTGAGAAACAGTGTCAACTGTCACGGACAGAACAGGAGCCACCGAACCCGGATGGTCAGTGCCATTGGGAGGACATGGCTCTGCTACCCGAGCCCCAGCTCTGTTACCCACTTGCTGAGCATCCTCACCAGATTCACAGGGCCTCCCTGAGCCTCGGTTTCCTCTTCCCCGAAATGGAGATGCTCACACCTCTGTCTCGGCCCTGGCGGCCCTTGCGGGCTGCGCAGGAGAGGCCGGGCCCAGCGTGGACGTGCGAGCAACAGCAGCTCCAGGAGGGTCCCTGGTGTTTGGACATCTCCCCTCACTGAGGCAGGGAACCCATCAGCAAGGCCCAGGGAAAACTCCAGACGGCCTGCAGGGGGGAAAAGCTTCCAGCACCTCCTTCCCAGCCGGCACTCGCGGCTTCACTTACCTCTCTGAAAATTGAATTAAAACTTAACAGTAGTACCATTGTGGCTGATACACTGCCGGCCTTGCCAGCGAATAGTCTTTAATATCCACCGCTGACAGGATGGAATTAGCTCCGTTTTGTTGGGGTTTTTTTTTTTCTTTGTTTGGGTTTTTATTTCTTGCTCTAACTTTCCTCCCCCCCGCCACAAAGGGGTGTAAGCTGGTGTTTAATCCCATCCTGAGAGCACCGGACTGCTCGTAAGCAGGACGGGCAGGAGGCCGGGGCCCAGGGGGCCGACCGAGGTGAGTGGTCCGTGAGCAGAGGCCGGGGGAGCCTCTGTTGGTCTCCCCAGCCTTGGAGTTGGCCAACACAGGTTCTGCAGGCACAAGAGAATCAATGAAGAATTATGGTTAAGCCTTCTGATCATTATCCTCATTAGAGGTAACCGGAGCCCTGCTGGCCCGAACGCAGCTCTAAACCCCACTAAGACAGGACACACTCGGGAAGAATACGCTGTATGTAATTTAATAATCCTGGAAACAAGTCCGCATTCTTTTCTGTCTTTGGCCCAAAGGAGAGGTAATTCCTGATGCAGCCAGAGAAGTGGAACCGTGCCGACTCCAGAGAAAGGCCTCGATTGGGTGGACGAGGACTTGGAAGCTGTGCTCTCTCTCCTCGATGTGATCCCCTCCCATTCCTCCATGCCCCCAGCAAGGCCTCGGCCAGCCCTTCAGAGCCTTCTAGAACCTTCATGGGCATCCAGGAGAGAGAGGAGCCCCGCCCCCGTGCGACATTGTGTGGCGTGTGGAGAGGAGGCTGGATGTCAACCTCACATTCCCCGTTGGGCGTGTCCCTATAGGGAGGGCTCCCCTGTCACCCCCTCACAGACAGACAGCACCTTGCAACCTGGCATCCCTCCTTTTGGGAGTCTCCCATGGTCCCGTGAGAGAGGCAAGGCAGGGTGGTCACAGCCATTTCACAGATGGAAACATGGAGTCTGAACGACCTACTGAAACTACAGGGCTGCCCCGGACCACCCCGGGCTGGAGCTCGGGCCTTCTGATCCCAAGTCCACAAATCCTTTCTGCGTCCTCCAAGGCAGTTGAGGGATGAGTTGTGTGCTCCCTCAAATGTACATGCTGAAGCCCCCCTACTCCGCCCCAGCACCTTGAAAGATGATGGGGCCTTTAAAGAGGGGATTAAGTTAGAATGAGGTTATTAGGGTCGTTTTGATCACCCTGACAGGTGTCTTTAGAAAAAGAGGTCAAGGCACAGATACACACAGAGGAAGACCAGGGGAGGACGCACGGAAAGGAGGGCGACCTACAATCCAAGGAGTGAGGCCTCTAGAGAAGCCAACCCTGCAGACGCCTTGACCTTGGATGTCCAGCCTGCAGACTGCCAGGAAACAGACGCCCGTCGTTGGAGCCGCCCATCTGGGGTGCTCTGCTACGGCAGCCCGGGTCGACGTAATAAAGGCCTCACCAGGCCTCCCTGCCTCCGTGGAGTCTGCCCTGATGACCCGGCCCGTCTCTCTGGTTGGCTCCCAGACGTCTGTGTGGATTGTGTGTACAAACACGTATGCAGAAAAAAAAAAAAAAAAAAAAACCACGTATGCAGATTTGCTTCGTGATTAGCTTCTTGTATAAAGGTACCTGTCAAAAATTACATATAATTTATGTAATTATTACGTGTTTGTATTCCCGACGCAGACATAAACTTCAAGGTTTTTTTTTTTTTTTTTCAGCCTGTTTACCATCAGCTTATGAACCTACCAAAATAAAGAGACGTTCTCCCCGGGTTTTCTTTTTTTTTTTTTTTTTTTTTTTAATTTTTATTTATTTGTGATAGTCACAGAGAGAGAGAGAGAGAATGAGGCAGAGACACAGGCAGAGGGAGAAGCAGGCTCCATGCACTGGGAGCCCGACGTGGGATTCGATCCCGGGTCTCCAGGATCGCGCCCTGGGCCAAAGGCAGGCGCCAAACCGCTGCGCCACCCAGGGATCCCTCCCCGGGTTTTCTTTTCTAAAAACTCCATTGACGGGCCATTAATCGAGGTTAAACTACTATACTATTCATATGCATGT
Source organism: Canis lupus familiaris (assembly GCF_011100685.1). NCBI lineage: Eukaryota > Metazoa > Chordata > Mammalia > Carnivora > Canidae > Canis > Canis lupus. The sequence continues at coordinate 64,124,173 of NC_049229.1, forward strand.
TGACCTGGATGTTTTTTTCAACATTCTCCTTTAAGATGCTTTGAGGTTTGCATGTGAGACCCTGGCATTGGGCAGAAATCTTCCAAACCAACAAGCAAATCTCCAGCACCCACTTTTTCCAACAGCTGTGTCTGCCTATCCCTCCTATGTGGGTGTGTGTCATTCCGTAGACAGGAGCACAGAGTGACGAGTATACAGCAGGTGCTTAATAAAGGTTGATGCTTTTTTTTTTTTTTTTTTCCCTCCCAGGTCTGTTGGGTCCTGAGCCCACTTGAGCAAGTTCACAGGAGTCACCAGGCGGCCCGCCCCGGACACTGAAGCAGGGTTGGTCTTGACTTCACTTTCACTGCCCCTCGCTTTCCTCTCCGCTCCCAGGGCCCCGGATGGCCACAGCGTGCTTGAGTGGGCAGGTCTTCATGGGAGGCCGTGGAGGGGACAGGTCATGCGGGCAGCTGGCGGCACGGAGGGCGACCCTCCCCAGAGGTGAAAGCGAGAAGCAAGGAGAGAGAGTGGCAGTCCCTGGGGGGAAGCCCGCCTTCCCCAGCAGCAGGCCAGGAATGTGCGGACGGGGTATGACCCCTGTCCCCCCAGCCATGGCCGTGCCAGGGCCCTGTCGTCCTGCTCTTTAATACAAACAGCGTCTGTCTTGCGGCCCGGAGCGCCCTTCTGTCCCGCGTGGGCCCTGGCCCTACCTGAGACGTATAAACAAAGGCTCGGGGCTCAGACTATTGAATTAGGCCCCTTCTGGCGTTGCTATCGTTGGCAGAGCAGTTCCCCCATGATTGTTATCAGCTCTAATCAAATCTGGAGAGGGGCTGGAATGCTAATACCTTCCCCAGCAGTGTGTCCTTCAGCAGACACAGGCCGAGTCGCGCCCCGGCGGCTCCAAGCCCTGACGTTCTTTCAGTTTCCACCCCGGTGGCCCCCCAGCGTGTGCTGTCACTGGGCCCACTGGTCAAGTGATGTCGTTTTTTGTGTGTGTCCCAGGAGGGCCTCCACCCCCCACCCGCAGTCCAAGGCTTTGTGTCTGACGGGGCGATGAGAAGGTGACAGTGATGGATTGTGGCCCTTGCCCCAGCCCTGCTAGGAGGGTGCACAGGTGAGCACCAGGTGGGCTCAGAATGTGAGCTGTTGGGGCCCCGATGGAATTCATTCATTTATCCGTTCATGGAGCAAAGCTGGGTTGCACACTTCACCGTAGGGCACGGTCAAGGATAAGAGGAGGCGCCTGACCTCCCGGGATCACAGTTGGGGCCAGCTCTGCGACCCATGTAGCACAGACATTAGAGTGTGCGTGTTACAGACACTGTGATGAGCGCAAGAACGCCTGGGGGCGTTCCAGAGGGCTTCCTGGAAGAAGCTACATGACAGACGAATGCAGGGCAGGGTGGAAAGGGGTGGGTCTGGTGGCTAGAGACTCTACTCAAGGGCCTTTGGGAACCCCAGCAGAAGGGTTTGAATCGGCACCAGATGCCCAGGACAGACAGGAATCAGAAGTCATCCTCGGGGATCCCTGGGTGGCTCAGCGGTTCAGCGCCTGCCTCCGGCCCAGGGTGTGATCCTGGAGACCCGGGATCGAGTCCCACATCCGGCTCCCTGCATGGAGCCTGCTTCTCCCTCTGCCTGTGTCTCTGCCTCTCTCTCTCTCTCTCTCTCTCTCTCTCTCTCTTTCTCTGTCTCTCATGAATAAATAAATAAAATATTTTTAAAAAGCCATCCTCAGCATGGGGTGGAGGGAAGGAGGGGGATCTCATGGTCTCAGTATTGAGGGGCATGGGTCCCTCCTTGACCAAAATGGGGATGCGGAGAGGAGGACTGGAGGGAGAAGTATAGCAGGGATGCAGCTGTAGGAGGGTGGGAGGCTGACTGCTAACCTGGCCAGAAAAGGTGCCCGTCTTCACGGGACTTTGTGCACTTGGCAAGCAGCCGACGCAGAAGGTTGGGCTGGCCCACGTTTCACCCCCATCAGGGGCCTGGAGTCCTCCCCAGTGGCTTCCCAGGCCCAGGACTCCGTCACGAAGGAGGCAGATTGTCGGGGGTTCACACACAGGCTGCGGGACATGCGGCCCCCGGAGCTTTTTACTGCAGAGGAGGAGACAGGAGGGTAGCGGAGAAACACAAACGCTGACAAGTGAACAAGACGAATCCAAGGATGACCCGTGCATTTGGGGTCACTTGCTAACTCCACGAGGCCCCTGGGGAGGTGGTTAGAGACACGACCCTGGAGCCTACCTGCCCGTGCCCATGTCCCAGCCCTGCCACATGCTCCTGCTCACATTGCACAACTCACTTAACGTCCCTGTGCCTCGGACGCCTCATTCCTGGTCTGTGAACTGGGGATTGTCATGGGGCCTGACTCAGGGTGAGGGCACGTACTAGTTCAACTGCTCAGAACGGCGCCTGGCATACACCATGCCACACAACAGTGCGTTTATTGTTGGTGCCCTGGGTTGAGAAGGATTCTGAGGCCCGTTGGGCTCGATGGCGCAGGGGCCAGGAGGAGTAGGGGGTGCACTCGCCATCCCCGTGACTGGCTCTGCTGGGAGCTTGCCGCCGTAGCAGCCCCTGGACTCTCCTTTTTTAATTTATTTATTTATTTATTTATTTATTTATTTATTTATTTATTTATATTTTTAATTTATTATTATTATTAATTATTAATTATTATTATTATTATTATTATTATTATTGGACTCTCCTTGTCATGGCTTTGACCAGCATCCTCTAAACCTCCCAGACCCCAGCTCCTGCTCTCTTGACTTCATTCATTCATTCTTTCCCTGGGCCACGGAGGGTGTCAGAGTGGGGTCCGGATGAAAGTGACAGCAGTGGACTGGAGGGGAGAGGACGAGGAGCCTCTGCCTGCAGTGTCCCTCTCATGTCTAAGAGGGGCACACATGCCAGACCATTCCAAGGAGCACTGGCCTGGGAGTCTCAGCAGCTCCACCTCAGTGTGGATCACTCCAGACCGTGAACCACAAGGGGCTGACATTTCTTTAAAGAGACCTCAGTGATAAGGTAGAGGTGGACCTTTTCTGGTTGGGGCTTGGGGTCCAGGGCTCATCCCTCAGACTCATCCTCCCTGACCCCCGAGGACCCTCTGGTTGGTCCCCTCTTGCCTGGGGTTCGGAGGAGTGGGCCAGGGAGGGCAGCTCAGCTATGTGGAGGGGAACGATCCAGGCTCGGAAACTTTGGATTCCGAAGCCAGAGCATTTAGTCTCTCTGAGCCTCGGCCTTCTCACCTCTCCGAAGGGGTAGCAGTCATGAGGCAGGCACGCAGAAGTGCGGGCTCAAGTCAGGGCTGGAAGGAGAGGGGGAGGCCTGTGCCTCCTCGGGAAACCCTCCTGGGTGGCAGCTTGTGCTCTTAGAGCCTCCGGGGAACCCCGGCTTCCTCTCCTTGCCCCCATCGGCAGCGCTTCTCCCCCATCCTTCTCCCTGCAAGTTCACCTCCCGGAGGACCTCCTCTGCCCTCCACCTGCAACGCCAGTCCCTGCCCACGCCACGAGGTCCAGCTCCAGCCTCACCTGCTCTGGGCAGCTTTCCTGACCACTGCAGCCAGGAGCCTGCCCGCCACCCCGCTCCCGACACGGCCCTCCCCATCTTCCTTGTGCAATCAGCTCCCCTCCTCCTTTCAAGACCTCTTTTCAGGACTTGCCCCTCTTGGCAAGAAGAAGTGGACAGTCACAGGCAGCAGAGGTCAAGCTCTGGCTCTGCAACCTTCAAACCCTAGTGCCTCCTTCGTATGAGGACTTGCTGTGATGAAGGACAGCTTGATGGCTCAGGGCCCGGCCCACAATAAATGCTTAGTAAGAACATTCCTACTCACCGAGCTGTATTATTTCCCATTTATTCACCCCTGTGCCCAGTGCAGCCCGCCTGGGGCCCCTCCCAGAAGGCCGGCTGAGCCCATACTCTCAATGTGCCATGTGCAGCATGGTTTTGCTTTCATCGGCATTGCTCCATTTTATCCCTCCAGTGTGACCTCGGGGGACAGGCTCGGGACAAGGATGTTTAGGCTGACTTTTTCAAAAAGGAGAAAAATCCACGGCTGTTCACAGAGGCCCAAGGGCCCCAGCTCACCCTCAGTGCTTCAACCACAAGATTCCTCCCTCCTGATGCAAGAGGCGGAACAGAAATGCTCCAAAACGCAAAGCGAGGAGGCAAAGTGTCCCTCCAGGGCAGCTGTGCTCACAGTTTGTCCTCTCCACTGCTAGGTCCACCCGAAGACCACTCATCAGGCAGGGTGGCGCCTGGTGGGCTCTGGTTGTGAGTGGCAGGGACCAGGCTAGAGGGAATCCAGTCCAGTTGACCCACCAGACCATTTGGACCAGAGCTCCTGCCGGGGCCATGGGCTCAGCAGGTTTGTGCTGCCCGGCCAGCCTTTCACAGACTTGCTATGAGGAGGTGGAAGGGCTTCTTACGCCTCATCTCCTGTAATCCCCATTCAGCCCCCAGGCCGGCATGATATCGTCCCCAGTTTGCAGATGAGGAAAGTTCAGGAGGATTTAAGTAGCTGCCCAGTGCACGTGGGTCCTAAGATACAAGCAGAGGTCAAGGTAGGACCTGTCCATCCTCACTTTCCTCTGCACCGTGCACCCCTCGAGAAGGCTCAGGTGACAAGCCCAGAAGCTACTCCACAGGCCCAGGTCCACCGGGCAACCCCCAACCCCACTCAGGAGGGGGTCCTAAACCATCCGGTGGGGTGCCTGGGTGGCTCAGTCCTTTAAGCCTTCAACTGTTGGTTTGGGCTCAGGTCATGATCTCAGAGTCGTGAGATTGAGTCCCGAGCTGGGCCCCACACTCAGCAGGGAGTCTGCTTGAGATTCTCTCTGGCTTCCTCTGACCTTCCCTGCTCTCCCACTCTCTCTCTCTATATATATAAAATAAATAAATAAATCTTTAAAAAATAATAAAAAATTAACCATCCACTGTCTGGGGCACTTGCTATATTTTAAAGACTTTCATGGGCAAGAAATGCTGCGTCTTCAAGGAGCAATGTTTCTACCCTGGAACCTTTGTAGATACAGGGAATGCCACCTACCTTGAGAAGAGATGCTGAGAAGCTGTGAGCATCCACTGCACCCCTAAAGCTCCAGGAGCACTCAAGCCTGCCAATTCCAGACGGCCAAGAAATACTAGATGCACATTCACCATAAGTACATCACATTTCTATAATTACGTTCTTGCTGGGCAGTGAGTGTGGCATCGCTTCAGCACATCGTAGTCCAAAAAGGGCATTTCTGTGCACACACATACTCGTTCATCAAATGCCTGTTGGAGGTCTCCTGTGTCCCAGCCACAGGTCTGGGGGCTGGATGACAGGGGGACACAGGAGAGTGGGAACTCATACATGGGAACGAGGGAGACACAGTCAGTAGACAGCGGCCCATGGTGTGTGCTCAGAGCCACATGGAGACAGAGAGAACACTGTGATTAAGGGAGAGAGGGGTTGGGGGATCCCTGGGTGGCTCAGCGGTTAAGCACCTGCCTTTGGACGTGCTTTTGGGCCAGGGCGTGATGCTGGAGTCCCGGGGTCGAGTCCCGCATCAGGCTCCCTGCATGGAGCCTGCTTCTCCCTCTGCCTGTGTCTCTGCCTCTGTGTGTGTGTGTGTGTGTCGCTCATGAATAAATAAAATCTTTAAAAAAAGAGGGGGGGAGGGGTTCTGAGTTAGCCAGAGTACAACATTCCAGGGGTGGCCAGGAGTCTGAACACCGAAGGGCCATCCTGGTCCCTCCGCCCTCTCTGAGGCAGGTAGACCTAGGATTATCTATTCTCATTTTCCAGGAGAGAAAACCCAGGCTCAGAGAGGTTAAGCCATTTACCCAAAGGCACACAGCTAAGAATCAGCAGAGCCAGGGCTCAGCTGTGGGCTCAGTGGACCCAAGCCTGGGGCTTAGCCCTTCTCCTCTTACGCCTCCACTGCCTTACATATCTCCCCCTGCAATTTATTCCATGGAGTAAAAATTCAGAGCTGACATTTAAAAGCTGAATAGGGTGCCTTTAACGGAAAAAATACTGTATTTCCATTTCACAAGGGTCCCCGCCTTTTCTGCAAGTGAAGCAACACACGTCTAGGGATGTTCTAAGAGTCACATGACGAAGCCCTGGCAAGGAGCGTCTGCAGAACTCACATCCTGTCAATACATTTTTAGGAATGTCATCACACCCAGATTTTAAAAGCCACTGACAATAAAAATAAGGCTCAGCAGAGGGTGACAGGAGTGTGTGTGTGTGTATGTGTGTGTGTGATCACGCGCGTGCGCACGCCTACGTGCAGCTCCACGTCTGCTACTCGGTGCTTTCCTGCTCACGGTGACAGGGTCAGGGAAGAATTTTCTGTGACTAATTAGGTTTTAACTTGCCAGAGAGAAAGTGGACATTGGCAGGCTCTTGTATAAGAGTGAAACAAAGTTTGAACTAGAGTGAACTTAATTTCCTTTGCACTGAAAGGAAAGAAAGATTAATGAAATATCCCCAAATCCATCCTGTTAGTTTTTATTAAATCAGCAAATGAAATTTAACCTCCAATTCTGTTATAACGTCCTTTCCTGTAGATTGGGTTTCAACAAGCCTAAGTGAAATAGACACCCTCCCTCTAGAACAACATTTCGATATGAAAATTGCATTATTGCAGTCAACATCAGGTTACCTGAGGAACAGCCACTTGGAAAACAATTATTTCCACAGAGAGCTCAGTGACACATATGTGGCCTCAGATTTGCAAAAGCCACGATGTTCTGATTATGGTGTTTCTGCAAGGCTACTTCTCGCCTCTTTGCTAAACGCTTAAAAAAAAATGCATTGAATTCTAGGTCACAGCAGCTGCAATATTTTTTTGTCTTCAAATAGGGATGAGAAAGGGGAAGGGACACAGGGCAGCCAGCAAGGATCTGTTTTGCACCTCGTGCCAGGCACTGGCTCTCCCCGGTGGATTGCTCTGCGGACACTGAAGCCTTAGGGAGGCGACGTGTATTCATTGAGGGTCCAGATCCGTTACTCAGGCTCATTTGACTAACCTGCAACTGTTTCCCGGCTTTCTAGCCAGGAAGCACATACAGTTGAACAACTCGGGGGTTGGGGGCACCAAATCCCCATGCAGTTGGAAATTCAACTCTACCTTCTGACCCCCCTAAATTAAACTACTAACAGCCTACTGTTAACAGGAAGCCTTACTGATAGCATAAACAGCCGATCAACACATACTGTGTATGTTATATGTATTATATAGCATATTCCTACACAAGTACCTAATTTTCCCGTTTTTTGGTTTTTTTTTTTTTTTTTGGTTATTTCTTGGCTGTGTGGTTCATCTAGTTTTTTTTTTTTTTTTTTTTCTCAAATTGTTGCAAATCTCCAAACATTTTCCTTTATGTACTCATTGGGAAAAAATGTGCAAATAAGCGGACCTGCGCAGTTTAAACCCAGGCTGTTTAAGGATCGGGTATGTATCACTTTATTCATTCATCGGGCAGATACGGACAAGCTGAGCATCCCTATATGCTGATCCCTGATGGTCTTGGGAATTCCAAGCTTCCTTGTACATGTGCAGATGACAACTCTTGCAACTTCTGCGCAGCCCTTGGCCATTCGAGACTTCTCTCATCTGACCAACGTCACGGTCGGGTGGGAGGGGATGATAATGCTATTTTGTAGGGTTTCAGAGAGGGCAAGTAACTAGTCCAAGGGGATGGAGAGTAAGTGGCAGGGCCAGAGCTAAGCCCCTGAGGCTTCAGCCTGGGACCCAGAGCAAATCTCTAGATTGCAGTGCATCCAAAGGTGGCCACCAATCGTGTCTGTATTCTTACGTCCTGTGGACACTGTGCTAGGAAGGCAAGAACACCTTATGATGACTTCAAGACGGTTCTCAAGTGAGTCACACAGAAAAGCTGAGTGTCGGCTGGCATCAGATGGAAGGAAAAGTGTACAATAAAAAGTGGTGGTGCGGGGGGCTTGGGAAGGATCTCGTTATTTCTGCAGGATGGAGATGGTCGTGGTCTCCGTGGGTGTGGGTGGCAGCAGGGCCAGAGGCGGGCGCCTTCCTGGAGGCTGGGAGAAACTACCAGACTCAGAGCTCAGCTCAGAAAGCTTCCGTCAGCCAGGGCTGCCGTCAGATGGTGCGCCTGCCTCAGGGAGAGATGAGGTGCTTGTCGCTGCAGGAGGACGACTAGAGAGAAACCGACCACTTGGCCGGGGGCAGGGGGGCTGTGATGGGGATGCGGCACAGGCCTCTGTCCTTGTGGGAACTTGCCTTCGGGAACTTCACGTCCGCCTCTCCTCCGGATCCAGCCCAGCTGCCCCAAGGATGAGGCTCCGTGCAGCATAGGGCACATCCAGGACATTGCCACCCGGGAGAGACTTCCTTCACTGGCCTGCCACCTGGGGTGGAGCGCAGGGCTGTGTCTGCTGCCCCGCCACCGACTGCCTGTGGGCCAGTGCTGGACACCCCGGGCCTCAGTGATCTCCTCCAGGAAATGGGGACCATGCTGGGCCTTTCCTCACCAGGCTGTCCACAGCTGAGTTAAATGGGAGAGTGAGGGCCAGCACGCAGCCCCGCGCCTGGCACATAGTAGATGCTCAGTAAATGTAGGCTATTATCAGCCGGTTCTCAAGACCTTCTCTTCCTTCAGAGCATGAAAATTGATGCCAAACTCCTCGCTTAGAAACCTGAACGTCCACTCCTCCCCTCTCTCGAAGGCCTCCGGAGAGCCACTCTCAGGGGGAAGGTGCACATCAGGACGTAAATTCAGACGGGCCCTTAGGTTTCCGAGTGCCCAGATTTGGGGCTCCATAGCAGCTCTATTAGCTGCATAAAATACCCGAAGTGATAGCCAAGAGGGAGGCCCCTTTGCCAAGGTTCCCCCAGCCTGTCCTCTGGAACTGATTACTCGGAGCCTTTCAGAAACGCAGAAAGAAAACGATGCCAGGGCGGATGGACAAGCTGGGGACCGGCTCATGTTTCTAATCCAGCGGCCCCCCTCCGTTCCCCCACCCTGGAACAAAGTCTTCTCCAGTTTTTAGTAAACTTAACTTGACAATCGTCAAAGGGAATCAAACAGCGCAGAAACGAAGCCTTTAAAAGATGTCAGAAGAAGTCAGAATCGGTAGAAATCTACTACGCCTTCCCCCCAACCCCCTCCCTTGAATTAGTATTTAAATCTTTTAGGAACAGGCTCCAGGGGCTGGATTATTTAACTTGCTGGCAAGAATGCACTTAGGAAGGGCGCCCGTGTTTATTTTGGGCACTACCTCCTCACCTCCTTAGCGTAATCCCCAGACTCAATCTAGGGTTCTTGGGAAGACACCAATTAGCAGCACCGGCTGTCCCCCTCCCCACCCCAAATCCCCAAATTGGAGGAGGGAATCCCCTGGAAGGTGGATAATTAGCAGAGGGTGCCTCTCTGTTCTCCGCAGGCCGAGGGGTGGGAGCCGGCTCAGACCACCAACAGACTGCTGGCTCTGTACACACCCCCTGGCTTTATCAGAGGGGTGCCTCCACCCCCTGCTCATTAGCAACTACAGCCAGGGTGGTGGGGGGCTCCTCTCCACACAATGCCTCTTTATAGCAGGAGGATTTAGCACAGAATAGGCGGGGGGAGGGAGCACCCCAAACACCTGGGTACAGCTGGCCTGAGTGGGGCAGCATCCGACTCAGGGTCCTGACTTCTCAGACCACTCCCAGTGTGACCTGATTCCCGGGTTCCCAGGGATGGATGGGAGCGAAATTCGTATTTGTTGATAATCTCCCACGTGCTAAACCCTAGACTGGACGATTTACAAATGCATCTTCATTTAATTCCCCACACAGAGCCCTTCCCACAGTCCTGCAGCTCCAAGCCAGCCACCCCACCCCTGCTTGGGCACCCTAAGAGCTCCTCAGCGTGCCCACCCCCACGCAGGGGTGGGAGGGGGCACAGGAGGCCAAGGCAGGGAAACGCACGTGTGTACAGGTGTGGAGTTTGCACATGAAGACACTTCCCATCCTCCACAGCTCCCGCCTTCCCGAGCGGCTCCGTGATGGGGACTCCTCATGGCCAGAAGCAGCCGATGGGTGGATGGGTCACCCTGGGACCTTGGGCCTGCCTGTTCCGTGCCCAGGAATACCAAGTCCTCCGCCTTCTGGGCTCTGTGCTCAGAAGGGACCATTTGGAGACAGTTCTACTGCTGTTTCCTTTCTAGCAACAGAAGAGAATGTCTCAAAAAAAAAAAAAAAAAAAAAAAAAGAAGAAGAGAATGTCTCCAATGTCTCCAGCATACTTGGGCCAGGGAATCTTCTCTCCCATGACACGTAGGGACTGGTCTGTTGGAAACCAGCATGGTGAGCTAGAAAACCTGGAGGTCACAGGTGGAGCCAAAAGTGACATGTCTACCTGGGCCTGCTGGCTGGGTGACAAAGATGGGTACCTTGATGCCTCCAGCTGCCCTTCCCCTCCTCCCTAAGGCTGGAGAATCGCCTGTCTTCCAGGGTGGGGCCAGAGGACTGGGGAGGGCTGAGTAGATCCAGTGTCTGGAACATTCACGGCATATGGTGGAACTCAGTGAATGGTTTTCCGTTTTCCTCCTGTGGGCTGAGGTCCATGAATGTTCTGGCAAGGTTTTAACCACAGAGGTGCAGTATTCTTGCTCTGATGGAGATGTAGTGCACCTTCCAAACAGCTTTGGGACCTTGTGAGAAGTGACCAGGCCCAGTGTTGCCTGCACCCTAAACATTTAGCACAAAATCTTCCTGGGGAGCTAAAGGTGAGGTTGGAGACCTGCCTCAAGGTTACCCTGTGACCTCAACGGGGGCTCCGACCTCTCCTGTTTTCAGGAGTGAAAGCCCTGGGCTAACACCACCCACTTCCAATAGGCTCTGTGGAGATTATGTACACAGGGTGAGCACGAGGGTAGACACCAACAACAGGCGTGCAAGGTCATCAGTCATCAGTCCAGAGGAGATAGAGGCCTCCCAGCATATGATAAGCCTTGGTACCACACGTGTGAGGGGACCCAGAGTCAGGCGTCCTGACTCATAGACCTGGCCCTGCTGTGAACCACCCTTCAGCCTCTGCTAGATCACCCTCCGTGGGTCTCCCTCGTCTCAGGTCCTAATGAAGGTGTTGGACAGGATGGGTGCCCTGGGATTGTGTCTTGCAGGTGACCGGCCTACGTGCGTCCTGGAGATGCCTGGGCTGGTCCTCTGTAGACAAGCATTCTAGAACCAGTTGAATGATCCTGGTGGTCTCAAGTGGGCCTCTCTGTGAGGTCTGTCTTGAGCTTCATTCATGAGTGTTTTTAGAACATATGGCAAGAACATACTCCTAAGGAAATTTCTTTATTTTTTTTAAGATTTATTTATTTATTCATGAGAGACACACAGAGAGAGAGAGAGAGAGAGAGAGAGAGAGAGAGGCAGAGACCCAGGCAGAGGGAGAAGCAGGCTCCCTGCAGGGAACCCGATGGGGGACTCGATCCCGGGACTCCAAGGATTACGACCTGAGCCAAAGGCAGGTGCTCAACCACTGAGCCACCCAGGCATCCCAGGAAATTTCTTTAGAAAGCAGATTGCAGCCATGGCTTCCAGGGCAGCGACCAGAGCTTCCAGGAGCCACTCAGAGCAGCTCATCTCATGATATGACCATGATTGTCAGGTCAGCCCCCTTCGCCCCCAGACTCCTAGCTCCTCGAATCTCACCTGCCCCATCTGTACGCTGGAGATGATGGCACCTACTCGTTGGGCTGTCGGGAGGGCAGGAGGCACACAGCAAGGCGTATCCATCATTAAACTTCCTCCTCTAACCTGCCACTAGCCCATTCTGGCCATCCCGAAACAGCAGAGTTGTTTGATCCTGGGTACAGCGGGGACCCACGCGGGCCTCTCTCTTCCTTCCTTTTCTCTTCCATTCACTAGCGCCAGATCCTAGGGCTGGAGAGAGATGAAGAATCCCCATGGCTAGCTTGCACATGTTCGTTATCCAGAGGAGAGAGGCATGTGAGCAATTCTACGAGGGTGCAGATGGCAATGGGCACGTGCACAAGGGCCCACGGAACCACAGGGCCACCCAGGCTTACCTTTCTATGAAGTGGAGGGTTTGGATGCCATGATCCCAAGCAGCTTTTCTACCTTCCCAAGAGAGAGGAGTGACCAAAAGGAATTCTCTGAGTCCTGTGCTTTGGGGTCTTTGCCTAAATCAATCCCCACCCCTCGTATGCAGATCACCCCAACTCCCCATGGGGCTCTTTCTCTTGGGAGCACACCTGGCCATGACCCCACACTACAGGTGACAGGGCAACGCCCAAATGACGCCTAAACTGCATTCATCATCCTTAAGGCTGTCCTCTGCTGCTTCCAATCATAGCGGTTTCAGTTAGTATTTGGGGAGAATCCACAGGAGACCCCCTCCCAACAGCACCCTCAACCTACAGACCCCAAAGGAAGACTCTCTTAAAGGTATTCGCCACCTCCTGGTACCCCACAAATCCCCCTTCTCCTTTGGGCTGCCTTCCAGGCTTTCTTCTGGCCCCCTCCCACCTACACACACACACACACACACACACACACCACACACACACGCACACACATGCCTCCTCTGTTAGTGGGTTTTCTTTCACACAATGGGGTGAGATTTCACAAAAACACAGGAATTCTGGAAGAAGTGGCTAAGGTCGGCCCTGATTTCTGGGCACTCCTGATGAGTCACCAGGTCTCAGAAAGACCTCAGGGCATGAAGGCGTTTGCCAGGGAGGCGGGGAGCCAGCCCCCAGGGGCTCCTACAATCCCTTCCCTCCCTCCTCTGCAGCAAAATATCAGGGAAAGGGGAGTGGAGAGAATTATGTGAAGAGATGCGGTATTTCATGAAATACAAGAAGAAAAATGCTCTAAAACCCATAATCATAAACACATCATATGGAAAAAGGAAAGAGCTAGTTTTGAGTAAGAAGCGACTTTTCTCTACTCCCACCCCCTCCCTGTTCTGGTCAATATTAGATACATAATCAGAGAAGTGCTTAAGTTTCACCGGAGGCTTGCTGGGGTTGGAAGCCTGATTTTTTTTTTTTTCTTTTTTGAAGAATTTCCCTACCATGCGTTTTATTGCAAGAAGGATTTCCTTTCTCAAATGCTTTCACCTGTCAGAAGTCCTCTGTCAGAAACCTAACAGATCACTCTACTCTCTCGTTCTTGCAACGCAGAGAGGAAGGGGAACCACATGTAGTATCTCCCGGGCTGGGCACAGACGACTGGCACCTCCTGCTGGCCTCGGTGAGGCTCTCTGAGGGCAGGGGGGCCAGGCTCTCGGACTCAGAAAGGCCAGGATCCTTGCTGGGGAGCACCATTTAGGGAATAGCAGAGCCAGGACTCTAGGTAACCCCAAGGTCAGGTGCACCCCAAGGTCAGGTGCACCCCCTTCCCCATTGGAGCAGGTTCCCTGTGAAAATGCAGAGAAATCGGAGTAGAGGAATATTCCCCCTCCCCAGGCAACCCAGGGAAGGTTTCTGCTTTCCTTCGCCTTCTGTATTTGTTCCTCTCCTAGAAATAGCCAGGGGAACAGCCTGCTCCATCACTTCCCTATTTGATACATTCCTTCCCTCCCTTCCTTCTTCCTTCCTTCCTTCCTTCCTTCCTTCCTTCCTTCCTTCCTTCCTTCCTCCTGCATTTTTTCCCTTGCTTGATTATTAATGTTTTCTTACTTCTTGAGATCGGATAAGTATCATTAACATGGACACATCTATCAGCTTGGGATGACTTTGTGCATATACATGCATCCATACGATCACCACTCCATGCCTTGTCGCATCAAGCCAGGTGACTGCCCTGATTTTTAACACCAGAGATGCAGTCCACTGGTTCTTGAGCGTCACTGTCTCATGCATCCATGGGTTGTCTTTTTCCTTGCTGCATAGTATTCCATTGGGTGACCACACCACTAATCATTCCCCATTCTACTGGTAATGGACACTTGATTGTTTCCATTTTTTTAGCTAATGTATTATAATATTACTTTGAGCATTCATGTTGTCTTTTGATGGCTGTAAATGCTCAGTTCACTCAGGTACATATAACCAAGAGTAGAATTTCTAGGTCATGGTGTATAGGATGCTTTTTCTTAAAAAAAAAAAAAAATCATTTATTTTTTTATTCATGAGAGACACAGAGAGAGGGGCAGAGACATAGGCAGAGGGAGAAGCAGGCTCCTCGCAGGAGTCGATCCCAGGGCCCTGGGATCACGACCTGAGCCCACGGCAGACACTCAACCACTGAGCCACCCATGTGCCCCAGGATGCTTTTCTTGATTATTACTATTTTTATTTCAGCATGATAGACTCATTATAAAAAGTTAAATAAGGAAAAAGTCAAACCCCACCCCCTGTATTCCCATCCCCACCCCCCCGGGTATATTCCAACGCATTTCTGCACATGCTCATCCAACATATCTGGACATACATATCGCACACATAGAGCATTCTGAATTTTTCTTTCATTTCTTTTTATTTTCCCTTTTAGACAGAATAAGATTATTCTATAACACCACTTGTAACTTTTTTATTTATTTTTTATTTTTTTATTTTATTTTTTTGGTAACTTTTTAAAAAATCATCTAAGTGATTTTATTTTATTTATTTATTCATGAGACACACACACACACACACACACACACACACAGAGAGAGAGAGAGGCAGAGACACAGGCAGAGGAAGAAGCAGGCTCCATGCAGGGAGCCCAAAGTGGGACTCGATCCTGGGACTCCAGGATCATGCTTTGGGCCGAAGACAGGTGTTAAACCGCTGAGCCACCCAGGGATTCCCCACCACTTGTAACTTGCCTTGTTTGTTTATTTGCATATCTAAGCCATTCTCCCATATTAATACATATGCATCTACTCGTTCTGTCCAATAGCTGAAATAATATCTCAATTTATATGAATGTAAAATTATTTATTCAACCAGAATTCTCTTTCGAAGCAGGCGATTTCCAGTTTTCCTTGAGGCACGATGCTACAATGAAAATGTTGAGACGTGTCATTTGGTACAGCTGTTTTTATTTTCCTTGTAAAGATGATTCCCTGAATCGTGGTTTCTGGATTGAAGGATGTGAATGTCTTCAAATTTAACATATCCAAGCCAGACACAGAAGGACAAATATTGCATGATTCCACCTCTATGAAGTGCATAGAATAGTCAGATGTATAGAGACAGAAAAATACAAAAGAGGTAGCCAGGAGCTGAGGAAGGGGGAAATGGAAAGTTAGTGGTGGTTGGGGACAGAGCTTCTGTTGGAGAAGAGGAACATTCTGGAGACATGATGCTGACCAACAGTGTACAATGAGTGAGTACTCAAGGCCTGAGGCGTACAATTAAAAATGGTTTAAATGATCAGTTTTAGGTTATGTATATTTTATCACAGTCCAGGGACGCTTGGGTGGCTCAGAGGTTGAGTGTCTTCCTTTGGCTCCAGTCATGATCCTGGGGTCCCGGGATCGAGTCCTATCGGGCTCCCCACAGGGAGAAGCAGTTCTCCCTCTGCCTGTGTCTCTGCCTCTTTCTGGGTCTCTCACAAATAAATAAAATCTTTAAAAATTATTTTAAATTATAAATTAGAGTTTTTTTTTTATATTCAGTGATGACTTTCTCAAACCCTCTATTTACCAAGTGCAGACGCTGGTGTCTCACCCACTTCTCTCAGCATTCCAGGTTCCAGCACATTCCAGCTGCCTCCTAGTGCAAGGACCTGGGACCCCTCACCTGAGGGCTTTCTCGTGGCCAGCACGGTGGAGCAGATGCTGAGGTAATGCTCTCTGGAGAGCCCTCGGCCAATGATGGACAGGAAGTGGCAGAAAAAGACTCCTCAGATGGGGCAACTCTGTGGCACAGTCTACACTCTCCAGAGCTCTCTAGAACGACTGCTCCTTGGGAGCCACAATGATCACCTGTTGGGGATGTTCATCCTATGGGCTTCCTTCCGTCTCCTCCTCTCTTCCTTCCCTACTGCCTTCCTGTGCTTTCTGGAATCACCACTCACACCCTCGTCTCGGGGTCAGCCTCTGTGGGACTCAACCCAAGACACCAGCTATCTGTTGAATGGCTGCCACGGGCCAACGCTACATTGAACCTTGTAGGAGAGACAAGGATAAGTTAGCACACTGCATGGCCAGGTGCAGCAACAGCTCCATGGGGTGCAAGAAAGCCTCTTCACCGTATCAGGCAGCGAGTCTCAGCAGAAAGGTCTGAGGAGGGCACAACCCCTGAGGCCACCACGTCTGGACATCCTGGGAGATACTGGTGCAGGATGGTGGATATGATAGGGAGGGAGGGAGGTGGCAGGTGTACCTGTCCGGAGGAAAGGCACATGCAAAGAAAGGGCCAGAAGCTGAAATCTGCAAACCCTGTGCAGTGTAGGGATGCGCTGGCTCCTGCCAGGGGTCTGTGACTCACCTCTGTTCTGCAGTAGCTGGAGGCCTGGGGCAAATCCCTCGGATGTGGGGGGCCGTAGGCACTCCTCTATAAAACCACGCCAGAGGCTCCGGGAGGACCGAGCGAGTCAGCAGCGTATGTGGATGCGCTTCTCCAAATGTGGTGCAGAGGGTAGTCATTTGGGTACATGTTTCCTTAAGAGGGTGGGCGTCTGTGCCTGGGGGCTTAAAAGACAGCCATCCCCTCCGCATCCCCCAGCACACACATGGCTCAGAGCTGCTAGGAGCAGTGGGATTCTTAAAATAGGAAGAGTGGGGAAAGGCTGCCATTCCAGGGGCCGTGATGGGGTAACTAATAGTAATGATGTGTTCTTAATAACCTTCCAGTACAATCAAGGGTGATTTCTGGCAACACAGAGAAAGGATTCCTTACCAACTCCCTTCTCCTCGTATTTATTAACTGACTAGCAAAGTGCCTGGCACCATGCTGAGACTGCAGGAGATGAGAGGATGCACAATCGGTGGGCAGCCCACCTTCTGGCTGGAGGTGTGGACCTGAACACAGCCACACGACGCTGAGCAAGTCACTTCACCTCCGCTAAGCCTCCGTTTTCTCACCTGTGAAATGGAGGGGACACCACGCATCCCATACAGATGCTCCAATGGTCATCAAGCTCAGAGAAGTGAAAAGAACCTGTCAGGCTCTTGCCTGGGAGCCTAGGAAATATGGATTATGGATGACAGCAGCCAGCTCTGCACTCCCCGTCGTCTGTGCACATAACAGAGAGTAAACGCACAAAGCAGCCCACACAGCCTGTAAAACACAGGGCATCCAAATCTCAGGGAGATGCCACACTTTATTTATCCGGTCATTAGCTGAGGGATATCCGTGTTGTCTCCAAGTTTTGGCAACTATGAAGAATGCTGCATTTTTATTATTATTTTTTTTAGAATGCTTCATTTTTATACTTGTCTTTGGTGGATATATGTGCACATTTCTGCTGAGTGAGCACTAGGAGAGGAAATGTGGAGACATAAAGCATGTGTTCATTGAACTTTAGTAGAAAAAGCTCACCGTGTGCCAAAGCAAGTGGTGTCAATTGCCACTCTCACCAGCCATGTATGAGAGTCCTTGTCGCTCTACATTCCCGCCAACACTTAGTACTATCGGTCTTACATTGTAGCCATTTTGGTGGGGGTCTAGTAGAATTGCATGGCGGCTTTATTTTGTATCTTCCTGATAACTACATCAGTAAAACAACTTTTCAAGGGCCATTTGGGTGTCTTCTTCCTTCACGAAATACCTCTTCAAATCACGTGCCTATTTCTCAATTGGATTGTCTGCCACTTTCTTGTTGATTTGTTAGGGTTCTTTATATATTCTGGCTACCAATCCTGTGTCACTTCTATGAACTGCAAAGATATTTTCCCACTCTGTGAGGCTATCTCGGAGACATTAAGTGTGACCTGCCCCAGACACACAGATAGTGAGGATTTTACTCATTCTTTTTAAGAACGGATGATAAGGGCTCATTAGGTCTGTCTGTATTCTATAACAAGACCATTAAACCTTTAGATTTAAACCTCTTTGGACAAACACAGAGCACCACGTCAGCAGTTTGGATCATGGGTGGGTAAGAAAATTATCTATTGCTAATTAGAAATAGCATGTTGGGATAAGGTTTCTGCATCATTACAAAATATCCTACTTAGTGAAAATATACCTCTTATAGAAACTCTTGAGGAATTACCTATTTATTTAACTATGTTCTTTTTTTTTTTTTTTTAACTATGTTCTGAACAGAGAACAGTGCTCTTGGTGAATCCCTAAGGCACTGGTTCTCAAAGTGTGGCCCTTGGACCACCACCAGCATCCCCTGGGAACACGTTAGAAATGCAAATTCTCAGGTCCCACTTCAGACCTTGGGAATCAGAAACCCAGGGGAGGAGCCCAGCCATCTGAGCTCTCATAAGCCCTCCAGGTGATTCTGATACATGGCGAATGTCTGAGAACCAGAACCTTAATCCCTCTCACATTTATTGGGATATAAAGGGTCACCCTGAGCCCAGACCTCAAGCTTTCTCTGGCCAACATTTATTGTATATCTTCCAGGCCTTCTTCCCCTGAGTAAATACTTGGCAGATACTATCCCATGAAATCCTCAGGATAACAAGATGTGATATAATCACTTCCACACTAGCGATAAGAAAGCTGGTGCCCAGAAAGGTTGAGTGACTTACCCCAGGCCACACAGCTCACAGGTTGGTAGAGCTAGGGCTGCAGCCTGTGCCTGTCTGACACCAAGTCTATGACTGCCCCCACGTTCTGCCCCCCAGATTGGCTGTATGCAGCACTGAAGTCCTGACATTATCATCCCAGAGGAGAGTCACTGTTGGGGCCTTGCCTTCTTCCCTCATCCGTGTGCTTTGGATTGAGAATTGGGAGTTTAGCAAACATTAAATTGTAGAACATTGGAGCTAGGAGAACCTTCAGTATCTACATAAACCAGCATCGAAATAAACTGACCATTTATTAGTTATGCCATGTGCTGGCCACTCCGCCACACACTGGGAGGGCCACAGGGGTCATCAGTCCCAGTCCCCACCCTAAAGCAATTCGCAAGGCACCTGGAGCAAGTAAGCTGATCAGAGCTTTGAAAATTGCCAATGGTTTTGCAAGAAGGGGGAAGAGAAGAAGAGGGAGGAGGGACTCATTCTTTCTGGAATGCTTGGGGTAGGCTTTTGTTTGCAGGAGCTGTGTTTAGCAGCTCACTGAGGGATGGGCAGCTCACTGAGGGATGGGCAGGCAGGACCTCAGCAGGCAGCTAGGAAACAAGGCAGTGAGGAACTCAGGACCCAGAGGAAGGGGTAGGAGACTTCAACGAGCTGCCCGCCCCCCCCCCCATGATGGGGTTGACAGGAGAGGGCAGCTGGAGTGGAGCAGAGGAAGAGAGCAAGAGACAGAGGAGCTGGGGCAGGAGGAAGGAGAGGTCTGTTTCATGGACGCAGAGATCATCGGGAACATTCCCTTCCATCCCCTCTTGCCCAACCAATCCTTAGAGCAGACAGGTTGGCACAGGTGCGGAGGGCAAGGTGAGGTGGGAGTGATCAATGGGGGGAGGGGAGGGTCAAGTATAAAGTATTTCCCAGCCGGAATAATGTGGGCACTGACCAATCAGAACAGACGTCACCACCATACTCAACCAGCACAGACGCACTAGTGCAAACCAGCTAGTCACCAGCCCTGATTTACACCGGAAGCTGGCATTGGCTTTGAACACCAGCATGAAGTCCTGGGACCTTAGTACTCTTTTCCCAATCAATTAATCTAGAAGGAACCCACTGTCTTAGAAATTTCCACTCTATCTCGAGTGGACAGTGACTTCTTCACAGCTACTGCGGGGGGGGGGCTCCCTGCCTGGGTACTGCATGAGAAGGCACCCGAAGTGCTGGGAGCATATCTGTCCATACCTGCAACAGTATTGCGCCTTAAGGAAGCTGGGGGCAAACCAGATCAGCAGCAGCCACATGACAAAAAATAGGAAACATGTTGGGGACCAGTCTTTGTGTGCGTTGGAGAATCCATCAAAGGTTTTTAATTAGAGTTAAGAGGATCTTTAAGGAGCCTGTGGCTTCGCAGTCTGTGTGACAGTAAGATTAGCTCTGGCTGATTGATGGGTGGTGGGTGAGGCCTCATTCCGAAGACCGAAGACCGTCTTTGAGAACCCAACACGTTGACTTTTAGGCCACTTAGTTTCAATGAGGATTGGGAATCTCCAGCAGGCTTAATCTTTGCTATTTACTTTTGCTGTGAAAACCCGAAGTCACCAATTCCAAATCTTCTTATGTTTTTGTCCTACAATTCAGGTCTCTTTACCCGAAGCCCAGGAGTCCTTGTGTTATCCCCTAGGGCCTCATCTTATTTATCACTTAAAAAATATGGCTGATGGTAATGACCATGGAAGGGCTGACATTTTTCTAACATTTGCCAACATTTCTAACATAGTCCTTATTTTCTGGCCCCAGAAAGAAGCTGAATTCCTGTAGTTCTATCAGATTGGCCTGGTAGCAGTACCCAATTTAAGAGATAACTCAATTTTAGAAAACTCAGTGTAGAGAAATTAAGAAATTGGAATTCGGGACATGGAACCCTTGAGGGTTGCGAGAGGACAGTTCATTACATTATAAAAGGATCCTCTGCGTCAGCAGAGCTTCTGCATGGTTTGGTAAGCCTACTCTGCTACACTAGGGTCTGGCCAACCAATGCATATACTTTGCACCTACAGTGTGTTGAGCACGTGATAATGAGTTAGGAACGGCAAGATGATGACAATATGGTGTACAATGAGCTATGATAGAACAAAGGCCATGAAAGATCAGGGAACAGGACCCATAGCCATCTACTGCTTTGCCATGCCTGATTCCCTGATTGTCCCCTTCCTTCTACAAGCCCTGTGTTCTTCTACTACTGTTTTACATGAGAATTGGCTGGGTAGTGGCATCTCAAGGGCAGTGGTCAACATGTTTCTCTCCCATCTCCTAGTCCTTAGGTCAGTGACTGGCACACAGCAGGTGCTCAAAAGAGGTCTGGCAAAATGATAAACCAATCCACGAATGAGGTGAGTAAAGCAGACAAAGAAACCGGAGCCTAAGACCTCTGCCAGTTGGGTCTTGGAGGAGACGACTACAGCATGAGCCAATTGGGAAACAGCATTCAATTTCTTAAAAATTCATATTATGTGGAACATTTTCAGGCTTTGAGAGTTCCACGATTGGAAATGCTGGTGTTTGGTGGAGGGGCAGTGGTGATGAGTAGTTTCCTTGTGGCCTGGGGACAGGAAAGGAGGTTGAAGGGTCACTCATGAAATGATTGAGGGGTTTGTAGATTCAACCAGAGGTTAGTTGGAAGAACTCTGGATTTCTCTGCCCCCTGGAGGATGCAGGCTAACTGGGACAGGACTCAGTAGCAATTGAAGGTGGCATCTGAAACCCCATTTGGGTTTTGTTTTTACTCTGAGGTTTGAAAATCTTTAGCATGCGCTCATTGGTTTACAGTGCAACCTCCCAAATTCCATGCTGTTCCAGAACCACAGAGCACTTATGCTGGATGCATGAGTCGGGTGGCCAACCATCTTGATTTGTCCGGGGTTGACCCAGTTGTAGCCCTGGAAGTTCTATGTCTTGTGAAGCCCCTGAGTCCTAGGCAAACAGAGACGGTCACTTGAGTCTATAGAGATTATTAGTGGACCTAGACAGACCCAGTTCAGCCCCTGGTATGTCTACTTCTTGGCATGTGACCTTGGGTTATGCACTTTGCTCTTCTAAACCTCAGTTTCTTTATCTCTGAACCAGGGAGACCAACCTGAGGTCAATGTTTAGGTTCAATGAACTGATAAATATATGGGACTTAGCACAGCCCGTGGCCCCTACAGAGCAGTCAATAAATTATAGTTGCTCTTACTGTTGTTATATTCCAAATGCCTCACCTTAGAGATGAAATCCAGAAGGAAAACCAACAGATTGAGGTCTCCCAGATTGAGGTTTTCCCATAGTGGAAAAACCAGGAGTCAAAGCAATAGCCCGGCAACCAGTCCAGTGCTCTTCCTCAAACCAAACCAACAGAAGCATGGGCCTTCCCCGAGAGACCCCCAGGGCTCTGCTGGCCCCTCTGCAGCACACGTCTGTCCCACACTCAGTGCAAAAGCCATTGCAACAGGTGGAGCTCCCGGGTCATAGGCAACAGCAACAGATGCTGGCTAACCTGGATGCGAAGTTGTTTATACAAGCACATGGGGGGCCCCAGGACCACATGGAAAGCCAAGGAGTCAACTGGGAACAGAGCCAACTGAGTCAGATGGGTCAGGTAATCTTTGAGAGTACTGCTGGCAGCCCGGACAGCACGGCAGTTCCACCAAGGCGCAGCCCTGAGAAGGAGGGTATCCCACGGGGTCTTCCTTTGGGCCCACCCAGAGGCCCAGGGCTCAGGAGAAAGAGCCCAGTTGGCCCAGCTGGTGAGAGTGGGCAGGGAAAGGAAGGATGGAACAGAAGAGCCTCTGGATGTCATCTGCTTCTGCTGTAGTAGGGCAGGATACCACTGAGGCTGCATCCCAAGGGGGTGCCCCAAAAGGCAGTCAGGGTCCCCTTAGGAAGGAGAAATGGGTGTGAGTAGGTGGCCTCAAAGTACAGCTGTCCACTCTAGCCACGTGCTCAGGGAAGGTTGGTCTGCCACTCAGTCAAGCACCACTTTGCAACAGACCCACCTCTCTCCTCCTCTCTCTCTCTCTCTCTCTCTCTCTCTCTCTCTCTCTCTCTCTCCTTTCTTCCTATTAGAATCTGGCTCGAGCTCAGCCCCGTTTCCAGAAGGGACCTGCCCAAGGAATGGAATGTGTCCCTGTTGAATAACCCCATGTCCCACCTTCCCTGCACAATATGACACTCATCCACCCAGGGCCCCACTTCCTTTGCTCTGCCTGCCCCACTTCACTCCCTCAAACCAAGACCCCTCCTGTAAAGGAGGCCCATGTGCAGCGGGACAAAAATCACAGCCGCCTGCTTACACCTTCGAGTACGTGAAACCCAAGTGAGAAGTTCTCCTTGGAACAAAGCCGCTGCAATTTTGGTAAAACCACCGTCATGAAACAGTAGTAAACAGCCCAGAAACTCTCCGTGTGAACCGGGACCAGAAGCCTGTTTTCGCCCAAATGGACCCACTTTTCACTTTCTCCCTTTCCAAAACGGTACAAATAATGATTTGCTGAAAATCTGGAATATACCACTCTGTTTTGAAGCCCAGCCTGTCTTCAAGGGTTTGGGTTTTTTGTTTTTTGGGTTTTTTTTTTTTTTTTTTTAACCTCCGATTTAACTTGCTGGGCGCCTCAGGAGTCTGGTATTAATAATAAATATTATTGCCGTGCATCCTTATTTTTCCCTTAATTTAATTAGAGAAAATGTAATAGCCCTTATGAAAACAATATAGGAGTTTTCAAACCTAATTAACATGATACAAAGTGCGCAGGTCACTAAAATTGTTGTTTTCTCTGGAAAGCTTCCATGCAAATAGATAAAAACAAAACTGCATTTAATTCCATAGCCTGGGCTCAAAGCAAATCAGAGATGACGGGCTCCCGCCCTAGGGCTCTGTCTGCCTGGTAATGAATACTTTCCTTTTGTCACGATTCAGGGGAGAGCGGCAGCGATATGCGAACCCTATCAAATATTCCAAGGGGGAGTCAAGTCAGCCGTGACCGGGGTTCAGCCTTCGACCATGCACGATCCTTGGGCCGAGGAGCAGCCCAGATGGGAGGGAGCCCGCTCTCTTGCGTGGCTTCGGTGCTCGGCGAGGGGCACCCCTCCTTTGTTCCCAGCCCAGGCCGCCGGCCCGGATACCCTGCATCCTTCATCCTGCTCCAGCCGGTCTCCCTGGGCTCTGGGGTCTGGACCATCACCGGGTGGAGCAATGAGAGCTCCCAGCTTGGAGCTTGACTCTTCGGGGTTCTCTCCACAGCTGAACAGGAGGGACCAGAACACCCCTAAGTGTCTGGTCTGGGCTCCCCCAGCAACCCACATGCACACAAGGTGCATCCTTGACCCACATCTCAGGACATGCCTCTTCTTCCTCCCGTTCGGCAGCAGGCGCCAGAAGTACCGCCCACGTTCTTCTCCTGGGTTCCAATCCAGGCTCCCCCATGCGCAGACTGGGGTGAGGTCCCACGTATGAGAGGTCCGTGAGGCTGGTCCAGGAAACGGAGAGGGTAGGTATCTCCCACCCGAGGTTGGGGGAAGCTTAACGTGCCTACTGAGGGCCCATCACGTGGTAGGTGCTTTATAAACATCTATTTCTTAATCCCTAGGGCTGACAACTTCTGCTCACTCTTTCCAAAGTCCAACGTGGAGTGGACAAGTGTTCCCCACCCCGTTCTCCTTTTTTACAGTCCCATGAACAGCAGCCCATTGGTAAAAAAGCTAAAGCTTTCCAAAGCTTTGGGGTTTAGGCGACTGGAAGTAGCTAGACCTTTGCATCCAGGCGGTGACAGGTAAGGGAGCTAGAGGTCCAGGGGGAGAGTAGGGAAATGGGAAGTAGAGTCTGGGCCCAGAGACAGAGGCTTCAGGACCCAGGGAAGAACCAGAGTTCCTAGCACACACACAACGTTCTGGGTTCCAGTCGGTTCTCTTTAGGGAACTGGAGCAAGGACCTCGAACATCAGACCAATGCAGAGGACCGGTGCATCCCACCTTCCAGGATAGTGTGGCTCTGCAGGGCTGGGGCAATGGGCCAGGATACGTGGTTCACAAGCAGCCAACGTGAGGGTTTGTCCCAAGCCTGCTGGTTCCAAGCACGATGCTGCTTTCCTTCCACAGACAAATGATGGTATGTTTAATTATAAGACACCAAATCATAAAAGAGCTTTTTTAATAGCCAAATGTGACTACGTTGTCATGGTAGTTATTATGTAAACGGTAATTATTATTACTTGCTATTATTAATTAAAGCCTACTTCCTAAATATATGTGTTACAAATGCTTTAACATACAGTGTACATACTATATGTTGCTAATGGTCATTAATTCTAATTTTCACTAATTTGCATGGGCACATGGTCTCTGTTGGCAACTTTGAAGCTTCCCTTAACCGAATCATGCCTGTGTGTAAGTGTGTGTGGCTGTGTATGGTCCAGAGGAAAGAACACTCATTCGCTAAAGAAAAAAAAAGACACCCAGGTGTGACATTTTTTAAACTTTATTTTAAGATTTTTTGGGGGGAGGGGAAGGGCAGAGGGAGAGGAAGAGAGAGTCTTCAGTAGACTGCGCTGAGCATGGAGCCCCATACAGGGCTCGCTCGATCTCATGACCCCTAGATCATAACCTGAGCTGAAATAAGAGTCGGATGCTTGACTATGCCCCCCAGGCATCCTCCATGTGTAAGATTTTAATACACAGAGAATTAATACACATGTTCTCCTCTCTCTCTAACACTCTCTGAAGTGACAATTAAGGAATAATGAAGGTATGGACCAACAGAAAACAAGAGAACAGAGCAGGGGAGGGGTAGGCCCCAGAAAACAAGAATTGACCAAAATTATTAGATAGAGAATGGTAACTGATTTACCAGAGCAGTGCTTGTGGGAAGGAAGGGGTGGGGGATTCCAAAAATCAATCAGATTCAGGAAACAGATCCCTGAAGACTCAGGAATTGGAGGCTCCAGATAGGTCAAACAATTAGGAGCAAGGTGTGTCTTAAAACAAGATTGGTCCAGAAACCATGTAAAGAGCAGTTACCCAGGTTCCCTTTCCCACCATGCTCTGCCATGGGGCACCTACCTTACATGCTAGCAGGAGGTCAAGGCTAATCTCTGAAGAAACTGAACTAGGGAGGGTCAGAACCCAAGGACACCAGACACAGCTAGGGGTAGAGTGGGCGCCATATTGAAAATAGAGGATTGGGTAAGAGTTGACATTCTAAATGGTGAGACCCCTGTCCCCTCTCTATCTAGGCACACAGGACACAGGCAGCATCTTCCACAAGCATGAGCCTGGAGCATATTTTTCTAGGAAAACTGACTAGCGAAGAAAAAAAATGACTACAGCTGCTTACACTTGAGGTCCCTCAATGAAATGGCCATAATTCTGTAGAGAGATCCACCCATCCATGAGGCCCACCCCTGCATCCAAGGCTCCCAACCCAGTTTTTAATGCTTTGTTCTAAAACATGAACAGACAGACCAAGAATCATGGGACCTTTGAGGAAATCACTAAAATCAGCAAACAGAACAAAGGAACACGTCGAGAATAGAGACTTCAAAAACACTAATATCTTCAGAGAGATAAGAGAAAATATCATATCCCAGAACAGGATGTCATTTATAGAGCTCTTAGAAACTAAAACCTACTTCAAATGAAAATCCAGTTAAGGTTTGGAAACTGTAACTGAGGTAATCTTTTGGAAAATATGACACAAAGGCAAAGGAGCGGGAAAATAGAAAATGAGAGATGAGAGGCTCATGCATAAGGTCCAATATTAAATTATTAGAATTTCCAAAGAATGAGAGAATTGAGGAAAGAGAAAGAAAAAAAAATAAAGTAATACAATTAAGATTGGCGGGATATAATCAAATGTGTTTCCAGATTGAAATGACCCACTGAAGACCTAGCTCAAGGTAAGAACAAAAGGTGTTCACCCAAGGCCCATTGTCAAGAAATCTTAGAAAACCAGGGATAAAGAGATCTTACATGGTTCCAGGAGATGGGAAGGACAGGTCATATACAAAGAATCATCAATCACAAATAGCATTGAATTTCTCAGTAAATTGGAAGGTAAAAGATGATGGAATGATGCCTTCGACATTCCAAGGGAAATTATTTCTAATCAAAAATGATATTCCCAAAGTATCAGTTGGGTATGAGGATAGAACAAAGGCCATTGTAGATATGGAAGGCCCCCCCAAAATTTACTTCCATTAACCATGTCTGAGGAAGCTACTAGAGGATGTGCCCCAACAATATAAGAGAGCAAACCATGAAAAAGGAAGATGTGTCTGAATCTGCTCAGGCTGCCATAACCAGATACCATAGATGGGGTGGCTTAAACAACAGATTCATTTTCTCAGAGTTCTAGAGCCAGCAGATTGGGTTTCCGGTGAGAGCGCTCATCCTGGCTAGTGGCGGCCTTCCCACTGTGTCCTCACATAGCC
The DNA here is from genome assembly GCF_011100685.1 of Canis lupus familiaris. Classification (NCBI taxonomy): domain Eukaryota; kingdom Metazoa; phylum Chordata; class Mammalia; order Carnivora; family Canidae; genus Canis; species Canis lupus. The sequence continues at coordinate 64,151,247 of NC_049229.1, forward strand.
TTGCCTCTGTGCGTGAACACAGAGAAAGAGAGAATTTTCTCTCTTCCTCTTCTTGTAAGACCTCCAATCTTATCAAATTAGGGCCTCAGCCTTATGACTTCATTTGACCTTAATTACCTCCTAAAACCTTGTCTGCAAATACAGTCACATGCAGGATTAAGGCTTCAACATACGAATGTGGGGGAATGTAATTCTGTCCACAGCAACGTGGAATCCATGAAATAGGTCATTTAACACATGACTAAGGGACTTTCCCAGATGACAGTCGGGCAGCAGATCAAGAGAACCAGCAGAGCAAGAGCAAAGGATGGAAGTCTCCAGAACTTGATAGGGAAACTGATCAGTTACTCAATGTGTTTGACTGTATCAAGAGACAATTCACATCTTCAGAAAAAAAAAATTGGGATATGTAGAAAAAGACATTTCAGCAAATATTATCCATATAGGTCTAACATCGTGAAAATTAGGATTAAGAATACATGAGTGCTGAGTTTTGAAAACTTGTAATGATACTCAACAGAAGTGCATTATGCTTTTTGCTGATGGAAGTATTGCAAAACTGTCAGATTTTCAAGTTTGCTCTCTGTAGAGCATCGCCCCTTTCAGTCCAAGGCAGGGCATCCTTCTCCTCTGAGCTCCTGCCAGCCCGCACTCTCATCTCTTGCAGTTCTGGATAGATGGCGTGGCCACTGCTGTTCCCCATGGCAGCCTCCCCACAGCCACCCTTTTGGGGAGCACATTCAGTGAGGAACACAAAGAGTAAACACAGTAAATGAGAACAACATGACTGGTTAGAAGTTACGAGGGCTGTGAGGACGGGAGCCAGTAGGACAGGGTAAGGGAGGTGGGGAGGGCTGAAGATGGGCCATACCGCAGGAATAAGTAGGAAAATGGAGAGCCATTGAAGGTTTTTGACCAGAGGAAGGACCTGATGTGATTCGAGATGCAGAGGAACCAATTAGGGGCTGTTGCAGCAACCCAGAGAAGAGATGATGAGGCCTAGCCGAGATGGCAGCAGTGAAGGTGGAACAAAAAGGTTGGGACTGGGGTACACCTTCAAAGAATGAATGAACAAAAGCAACTCATATGAGATTCAATGTGATGGGCAGATCTTCCTGGGAAATCTGAAGAGAGAGGGAATCTCGGTTTAGAAGTTCGGGTTGGAGATAGACATGATGTGCCTTGATGCCCGGTTCCCGTTTCCTAAAAGATCCGAAGGTGCAAGTCCCTCCAATCCACTCAGTCTGGTCCAGCATCTTCTTGAGGATCCGGATCCTCAGGCAGGGAGAGACATTGAGAGGAGCCCAGGGTCCGTACCTGCCGTTCCTCTGCTCCCACCTCTTGCCTGCATCTCCCGAGGGCCTACTGGCAGCTCTGAAGCCAGGGTCCTTCCACGCTGCTCCAGAGCCCCAGTCAGGGGAAGGAGCCCCGGGGGCAGGACCTTGGTCCTGTGGGAGTATGACATCAGGAAGTGAGAGAACGTGCAGAAGGGCAAATGAAGGAAAGAGGGGAGCTGCCATTTCCAGAAAGCTCCAGACACCAGCCACCTGGCCTCCACCACCCCGTTGAGATTGAGCAATCACTCCATTTTCAAGATCAAGAAATCCACGCTGATGGAGAGGAAGCAATGTGCCTGGGGTCATCCACAAATGGAAAGTGTGGGAGCTGGACTAACCACCCCCCTCCCCTGACGCACACACACAGGCTGCTGATTGCAAAGCCCTGTGCTGTCCAGAGGGCGTAGGGTAGGTCTGCCTTTGGGTGAAGCCCTCTGGGGTTCCACCCCAACCTGCCCCAGAGAGAGTTGAACTGTCAGGAATCTGACCTAAAACATAACCCCAGGCTGTGCAGTTTCCAGAAAACCAAGCTGTAGGCAAGAATGGCCATGTGGCTCCTGAGAGCAACCTGTCACTCAGGCCCTCTGATGCCTCGTCTTGTCCTCCTGAGGCTTCCAAACAGGGGGTCCCAGGAGGTGAGGCAAACTTTCAGAGCCCCCGGCATGTTCCCTTTGCTTTCGGACACTCCCACATCTCCCCAGCCCCCTCCCTGCAGCGGCACGCAGGCAGCGCACATTTCTGCAGACGCCGCATCCAGCTTCTGCTCATATGGGCAGCAGCTGGGACCCGCAGGTTCCTTTCTATAGGAACGGAAAAGGAGCAAGAATCACTCGTGTCCCACTTCCCCTGGTAGCCTTGAATGGATAATGGAGGGGAAACAGCACATCCAAGTAGAAATTCTCTTTTCAAGATAAACACTGGAAAGCTTTGGGGCTGGATGGGTCAGAAAGTTCATCTGCTCTCCTATGGGGGACCCACCTGCACCAATTCTTCCCAGCTTTTGGAGGTTCAGCTTCCTCACTTATAAAAAGGGGACCCCTTGGGGGCTGTTATAAAGATCTGCATGTGTGAAGTCACCAGCCTGGCACATTGATGGTCACTGTTACCACAAGGTACTAGAATTTCACCACGGAGAGGATCAGTCTTCTAATTTCTTGCCACTGGAGACCAAAATTTTCTGCATGTTTTGCAATGGGAAAATATATCTTAATCAACATGTGTTTTATTTTATTGACTCTTCTCTGTCATCCTATGAATGAGGCATCATGATTTTTGCTTGAAAGAAGAGGAAATCAGCCCAGAGTGGTTGACGGTCACACAACAAGTAGAGGGCAGGGCTAGAAACTTCGAGTTCAAAGCACAGGGCTGCCTCCTGTACAAACTGCCTGGGTTTGCCAAGTGAAGAGTCTGTGCACATCCTGTGGTAAGGAGGAGGAGGAGGAGGAGGTGGGGAGGGGACAGGCAGGCGGTCACAGCCCTAGCTCACGGAGCAGCTAGCATGCACTGAGCAGGTCCATGCATTTCCTCATTCCAGGGCTCCCTGCCACCCCACTCAGCAGGTAGCACAGGTAGGAGCAGGCTCGGGACTGCTGGGCCCACGCTCACACCCCGGCCCTCCTGCTCTCTTAGCTGCGTGACCTACCGCGATCTCTTTCTTTTTCTTTTTTTTTTTTTTTCGCGATCTCTTTCACCTCTCTGTGCCTCAGTTTCCAGACCTAGAAAATGGGCTAATAATTGCACCTGCCTCCTAGTGTTGGGAGGAGCACATGAGATAAAGATGCACAGAACGTGCTAGAACAGTGCCTGTCATGTAGTGAGTACTCGATACACTTAAACCAGTATTGTCTCCATCTGGCAGGGGATCTGCCTGAGGTCACCCGGTTCATCAGTAGTAAATTGCCAAATAAATAAATAATAAACCTCAAGCCGCGACCGAGCACATGCTGTAGACCAGCCAGTGTGATGGGCAGGGCATACCCTGGTATGGACTGACTGTGTGCCCCAGCCCGCCCACCCCCCAATTCCCATGCTGAAGTCCTAAAGCCACTTGTGACTGTATTTGGAAGTAGGGTCTTAAGAACAGGGCCCGACTCTGATATGACTGGTGGCCTTACTGGAAGAGAAAAAAGAGATCCCTCTCTCCCTCCTCCCCTAGCCCGCAAAATAGAGGTCACATGCGGACACAGAGTGAGCTGGCAACCTTCTACAAACCAGAATGCAAGCTCTCACCAGAAACTGGATTAGCCGGCAGCTTGATCGAACTTCCAGCCTCCAGAGCTGTGAGGACACACATTTCTGCTGTATTTTATTATGCGCTCGAGCCAACTAAGACACCAACATAATCACGTTCTGGTAGCAAAGCCGATATTGGATGGGCAACACTAGTGTCTACCACTCAGATCCATGCGGTTAACCCAACAGCAATGAAAGACCTGAGGCCCATCTCTCAGGGCTGGTGCAGAAATCTGCTCAAGACAAAAAATGCTGACCAAAAAGGCAAGTTGTCAAACGATTCGTGAAGGATAGCCAATTAAAAAAAAAAAATACACATGCATGGATACAGGACAATGCTCAATATTCTTACGGGATCTTATTGAAGTAGGAAATATATTCAAACAGTTCAGAAAAATTACACTTGTCAAATTCCCTTCCTTGATTTCCTCCAAGGAAGAGAACAGGTTGGGGAGGGTCAGCAGGACTTTCATTTTATCTGCAGTTTGTAAACTTTTTTTTTTAAAGATTTTATATATTTATTCATGAGAGACACAGAGATAGAGGCAGAGACACAGGCAGAGGGAGAAGCAGGCTCCCTGCAGGGGGAGCCCGACGGATGCGGGACTCGATCCCAGGACCTCGGAATCACAACGCTGACCCAAAGGTAGGCGCTCAACCACTGAGCCGCCCAGGTGCCCTGTAAACATTTTATACAGAAAATATATTCACGTGTTGTGTTTCTTGAAGACTAAAGAGTAATCAGATTTACAAAGAGGGAAAGAAAAGAAGAAGGAACATCAGCCCCGACGTGATCTATGCCTCCATCACGCACATAAAAGCTGCTGGCATAATTCTCTAATGCCTCTTCACCCCACACCCCATTACATCTCTCCTAAATGAAAGACTTTTTGAAAAGAGGAAGACTGTAAAGAGGATGGGAAGGTGGTGAAATCCACTCAGGGAAGAAGAGTGGAGGATGGTTCCAGCAAACAAGAGCGAGCGATAAGGAGGACAGGAAATGTGATCAAAGGATAGAACGTAATAGGCATCACTATTTGACGCACGTGCTCTCCCCGAGATTTCCCGGCAGCCCTGCTGGGGCTCACCCAGCTTGCAGAGATGCAGGCTCTCCAGCCCCCAGGCAGGCCTCCAGCCCCCAGGCAGGCCTCCAGCCCCCAGACAGCTCTTTCCAAAGAGTAGATCTGACACAGCTTGGCCCTTCTTACAAGATGCAGTCTGTAGTGGGGTGCTCCTCCTTCTGAGTCACCCCACCCTCCCTGCTCTGGGGTGCACGCGCTGCAGGAGCCCATAGTAGCCCGTGGCCCCCGCCCACTGCTTCACCAGCGCCCTCCCTGTGTCATTGAGTGTCTTCTCTGTCCTTGGAAGGCCACCCCCCGCCCCACCTCTGTGCTGGCCTAATACCAAAGAGTGGCCGGACACCTGGGGCAGAGCCAGCATCGTGGGCCCAAGTGCATCACCTCCTCAGGGGAGTATTTGACAGGCACAGAGCTTCCTGGGGTCTGTGGGTCACTATCCAAAGACTGGAGCATCTAAAAGATCATCTCCTCAAAGGGTGTTTAAAACCAAAAGATTTTAAGCCAAATTCCTTTTTAAAGGTATTGGAAGGGGGGGGGTGGTGGTGCCTGGGTGACTCAGTTGTTGAGAGTCTGCTTTTGGCTCAGGTTGTGATCCCCTGGTCCTGGGATCGAGTCCCACATTGGGCTTCCCTCATGGAGCCTGCTTCTCCCTCTGCCTGTGTCTCTGCCTCTGCGTGTGTGTTTGTGTGTCTCATGAATGAATAAATAACATCTTTAAAAAATAAAAAGATTAAAAAATAAAGGTACTGGGAGGGGCTTAGGTGGCTCAGTTGGTTATGCGTCTGCCTTCAGCTCAGGTCATGATCTGCGGGTCCTGGGATCAAGCCTTGGGTCAGGTCTCTTGCTCAGTGGGGAGTCAACTTCTCCTCCCTCTGCCCCTCCCCCTCGCTCATGCTCTCTCTCTCTCACACACACATAAATAAATAAATAAAATCTTAAAAAAAAAATAAAAGGAATTGGGAAAACCCAGACCACATCATTCATAGCCTCCTTCACGCAATAAGTAGCTGAGAATTGTTTTTGTTTGACAGAGCAGAATGATACAGGAACGAGCAAAGAGATATTTCACTAATGTTGCTGTTCCTTTCATATAATTAGCTTTTTTGAAGTTGAAATGGATGCATGTCGTAGAAGAAAAGGTAAGCCATACAAAAGGATAGTCACTAGAACTGTCTCCTTTCCACCCCGGAAGTAAATGCTACTACCAGCTTGTGTGTCTCCTTGCACACACACACACACATGCTTGCACACACATGTGCTTTTTCATACATCTGGAAGTAGACCATACATACCACTTAGCATTTTGTTTGCTTTTCAATTGACGATATGTAAAGAAACTATGGATGAAGAGATTCCCCTTCCCTAAGACTTCCCAAAACCTAACCAGACCTCAGTCTAAGATGTGCAAATCCACGTTGCTTGAAATGCGGTATAAAGGCAGTTGAAGGGCTGTGTGTCTATCTACACAAGCCACCAGGGCAGTGATGCAAACATGTGCAGAGGGACCTCGGTGAATAGCTCTAACCACAGGCGGGGATAAATCCTGCTACAAAGGGAGACTAAGATGCATGGAGGAAGGAGAAATTAGTTCTGAACAAAAGCATCAGGAAGGCTGGGTTGTGGTGTGTCACCCTCTCAGGCTGGAGACAGAACGAGAGGACACAGAACGAGATGCAGTGACGCTCCCACAGGCAGGGAATCCTGCCTCCACGACACGACACACTGAGCCCCAATTGCTCACATTTTAGCGACATATCACATATAATACTGCAGTGCAGTCTGGAGCAGCCTCTCTCTCTCTCTCTCTCTCTCTCTGAAATAATGCCTTTCTTTTTTTATTCAGATTGAGCATTTTTTTCATATATCCAGAAGCCAATTTTATATCTTTATTTGTGAATTGATGGTTTATATCTTTTTTTAAATTCAATTCCTTAATACAAAGTGTATTATTAGTTTCAGAGGTAGAGGTCAGGGATTCATCAGTTGCATAGCACACCCAGTGCTCATCACATCACGTGCCCTCCTTAATGCCCATCACCCGGTTACCCTCTCCCCCCACCCATGTCCCCTCCCACAACTCTCAGTGTGCTTCCTATGATTAAGAGTCTCTTGTGGTTTATCTCCCCTCTAATTTCATCTTATTTTATTTTTCCCTCCCTTCCTCTATGGGCCTCTGTTTTATTTCTTAAATTCCACATATGAGTGAAATCAAATGATAATTGCCGTTCTCTGATTGACTTATTTCGCTTAGCATAATACCCTCTAGTTCCATCCACATTGTTGCAAATGGCAAGCTTTCATTTTTTTTATGGCTGAGTAATATTCCATTTTAATGGAATATTAGCAATTTTATGGCTAATATTTCATTATATATATATCTATTATATTTATATCACATCTTCTTTATCCATTCATCTGTTGATGGACATCTGGGCTCTTTCCATAGTTTGGTTGGTTACTGTGGGCATTGTTGCTATAAACAGTGGGATGCAGGTGCCCCTTCGGATCACTACATTTGTATCTTTGGGTTAAATACCTAGTAGTGTAATCGCCAGTTCATAGTTTAGCCTTATTTCTAACTTTTCGAGGAAACCCCACACTATTTTCCAGAGTGGCTGCACCAGTTTGCATTTCCACCAACAGTGAAAGAGGGTTCTCTTCTCTCTGCATCCTTGCCAACATCTGTTGTTTCCTGACTTGTCAATTTTAGTCCTTCTGTCCAGCATGAGGTGGTATCTCATTGTGGTTTTGATTTGTATTTTGCTGATGCCAAGTGATGTGAAACATTTTTTCATGTGTCTGTTGGCCATTTGTATGTCTTCTTTGGAGAAATGCCTGTTCATGTCTTCTTGAGGCAGCCTCTCCTAACCAGATACCTTAATGTTTCTGTAGAAAATGTTTTAAAGAATTTTTTATTATTAAGGCTTTTTTAAATTTCAGAAATGCATATAAGAGATTGTGTACCTTAATAAACACTGGCCTCAAAGAGGAAAACGTTAGATCCAATAAAAATGGAGTGGGATTCAAGAAGCAATGACAGGGAATGAGATTAGCAAATATGCTGCTGAAACTATATAAACATTATATAAAATGAAAAAAAATCATGGTTTAGGGGAATTTTACTTTTTTAAATTGTTTAAAAAGATTTTATTTATCTATTCATGAAAGACACACAGAGAAAGACAGAGACACAGGCAGAAGGAGAAGCAGGCTCCCTAGAGGGAGCCTGATGTGGAACTCGATCCCAGGACTCCAGGATCACAGCCTGACCTGAAGGCAGATGCTCACGCACTAAGCTACCCAGGTGCTCCAGTTTAGGGGAATTTTAAATACAAGAAAGAACTAAAATACTGGGGAAAAAAACAGATGAAGATGGGGGCAGTGGAAGACCAGAGGTAAAACATTCTAAAATCATTGTATTATCCTGGAGGTTGAGAGAAGTATTTTTTAATTTAGAAGTTAAGCCCTCCAGTGGAAATATATAGGTCAGACACTAAAATTACAAAAGGAATAACTTCCAAATAATTAAAAGGGGCAAAGAAACTAACAAAGACTTGATCAAATGTTACAACGCCAGAAAAGTCAAGAGAGAGGCAGCGAGAACCACAGTAAGTGGAAAACACAGCCCAGATGGCGGACGTCAGCTTACACACATGCAGCAAATATAAATGCATCAAACTCATCTAATAAAAGACTGGGATCTCCCAGAGTGAATTTGTTAAGACCCAATTCTATGATGTTTAAGAGAGAAGTCTAAAATACGATGCCCCAGACGTACTAAAAGTAAAGATATGGAGAAGGGTACACAAGGCAAAGAGATCTTTTGGATCTATGGGAACATATCCCATAGAGCAGTCTTGAAGATATTATTTGTGTCTCAGTTGATACAAAAAGCCCAATGGGCTGCATGAAAAATCTACACTCATAAAGCAGACAAACGCCAGTGTATTATTCCCAGCCCTCACGCTGCAAGGGAAATTGTCTGCTGATGTACCTGCATTGGCCTCTAGGCTCTAAGCTCCTGGGACGAAACAAGTTGTGTCTTATTAGTAGTCGCTCAATTCCCAGCTCTCAGTACAGGCCTGACTTAGAGACTTCTTAATAAATGTTTATTGAATAAACCAGTGGTTCTCGAGCCTGGCTGCACATCAGAATCTTCTGGGAGTTTTTAAAAATACTGAGGCCTGGGCCCCACCCCAGACCAATTAAAAGGAACTCTCTGGGGGTGGGGCCTCAATATGGTATATTTTTTAAAAGCTCCCCAGACGATTCTGATGTTGGGCCAGGGCTGAGAACTGCTGGAATAAATAAATGGCTGAATGACCAAATGAATGAGCGTCTCTTTGATTTACAAAAGAATTCATTGCAGGATTCCTTTTAAAAGCACACTCCCATGGTGCATTTCCAGTGTAATTCGATTTTAAGAAATTTGATTTACACCCAATATTGCCGGGACAATCTATTTTGTAAAGCAAGGAACATCTGTATTATCTATCAATTTTTTTTTTATGGATTTGGGAATATTCTGTTTCTCCATTTAGAAGTGAACTGGAGACTTGAGCAAAAACTGTATCATTTCCTGTACTCTGAAAAGTGCTTTCTCCCACTCTGGCATTGAGAGACCATTTCCCGGCAATATTAAGCATGTGATTACTTAACGAGACGTTTAAAGCAGTTTTGAGAAGTATAAAAACATCATTGTCTGGGCTTCCTGCTCCTGATGTTATAGGAGTAGGGGATGAAGGATCGAAGGAGCATGAGGGTCCTCCTGTGTGCCAGCGCAGCGGCAGGCGCTGCCGCAGAGCGGGAGGTGAAAGCCAACTCAGGTAGGCAGCAGGAAGGAAGGTGGGCAAAGAGGTGATCCAGGTGTCAGGCAAGGTGGACAGCAGCGGCACTTTCCTGAAGTTCATAGTAGCTGGGCCACAAGATGGACCAAGACCTCCTGATCAAGTCTCAGGGAGGCTGGAAGGAGGAAACATCTCATAGAGGAGAGAGCCTGGGGGCCCTGTCTAAACAGATGGGGAGGATTTCACCTGAGGTATATAAAGTTGAGGGGAGCATGTTCTGGCAGAGGGAACAGTGTGAGGAGTTTGGGGAACTGCAGCGGATGGAGTGAGGCTGGTGGCATATTTCCTGGTGCTCTTCTTTCATGGCCAATACCAGGACCTGCACCAGCTGGCCACACTGGACACTTACTGCCCCTTCCCATCTGCCTCTGTTGCCATCATTGTCCTATCAGTCCTAGTGTCCTAGGGCAGGTGCAACAAAATGCCACAAAACAGGTGGCTAATCTCGAATTCCATCCTACCCTTTCCTAGCTTTTGGTGTCACTGGCGATGTTTGGTGTTCCTTGGCTTGCAGATGTTCCACTCAAACCCTCCCTCTTCCTGTGGTCTTTCCCAGGTGCATCCCTCTGTGTCCAAATTTCCTCTTTTGATAAGGACAGTCATACTGAATTGTGGCTCACCCTAATGATCTCATCGTGACTTCATTTCCTCTGTAAAGACCTTATCTCCGTTAGAATAGCCAAGACATGGAAACATCCTAAGTGTCCTTCAACGGATGAACTGATAAGGATGACGTGGTCTCTCTATATACAATGGAGTATTATTCAACCATAAAAAAGAAGGAAATCCTGCCATTTGCAACATCATAGATGGAACCTAAGGGCATCATACTGAGTAAAATATGTCGGAGTAAAACAAGTCAAATATTGGGATGCCTGGGTGGCTCAGTAGGTGAGCATCTGCCTTCAGCTCAGGGCCTGATCCCAGGGTCCTGGGATTGAATCCAACAGCAGGATCCCTCAGAGGAGCCTGCTTCTGCCTCTGCCTATGTCTTCGCCTCTCTCTGTGTCTCTCATGAATAAATAAATAAAATCTGTAAAAAACGGGGGGTGGGGGTGACTGGGTGACGGGTACTGAGGGGGGCACTTGATGGGATGAGCACTGGGTGTTATTCTATATGTTGGCAAATTGAGCACCAATAAAAAATAAATTTATAAAAAAAGAAAAAATCTATAAAAAAAATAAGTACAATATTGTATGATCTCACTTAGATGTGAAGTCTAAAAACACACAAACACCCACCAAAAAAAAAAAAAAAAACCATAAATAAAGAGAAAAGACTTGTGGCTACCAGAGGCAGGGATGGGAGGTGAGAAAAGTGGGGGAGAGTGATCAAAAAGCATAAACTCTCAGTTTATAAGATGAAGAAGTCCTGAGGATGTGACGTGCAGCACGCTGACTGTGGCTAACGATACCGCAGCGCACATCTCCAAGTTGGGAAGAGACTAAGTATTTAAAGTTCTCATCGGAAGAAAGAAACGTATGACTCTATGTGGTGATGGATGGTAACTGAACTTATTGTCGTGATCATTCCACATTACACACATAAATCATCATGTTGTACCTCTAAAACTAATGCATGTTCTGCGTCAATTATATTTTGATAACCGACCCCCCCAATCTCCAAATCAGGTCACATTCTGAGGTGCTGGGGGTCAGCACTCTAATAGATCTTTTATAGGGGGACGCAGTTCAACCCCCAACAGCTGTAAAGGTTGGAAGACGGTCCCTTCTTGTTCTAGCCTCTTTCCTGTTCCCTACATTCTTTTCTTTCCTGCCTCTAAGCACTTAAAATATCTCCTTTTCCCCCAAGTCCTGAGTCTTTTTTCTATCGGCCCACCCACCCCCCTTTCCTGCCCACCTGATCCCCTCTGGCCACCCTGGAGAGTTTGAGCAATCCACCCTGGGTTTCACCTGGAGCTACGGCCCTGGCTGGCCCTCTGCCCACCCCACCCCCCTTGTCCCCAAGACCCAGTGGTCAGAGCACACCTGTCAGCGCTTTCACTGCTGTCCTCAGGGCGCCCCCCCCCCCCCCAGCCATCTGCACCAGGTACAGTCCCCTTATGTTGAGTGTTGCTGCACCCACCTCTGGGACCTCCAAATCCTCAATTTCCCCCCACTGTCAATGATAGCATCTTAGAGGTAACCCCAGAGCATCCCTACAACCTCTTGTCTTCTTTCTTTCTCTCCAAGATAATCCGGGCAAAGTCTGGTCTTAACTTGTCCGGCCATCCTTCAGCAGGATCTCGGCTCGCCCTTCATCTATCTCCTGGAACATTCTTGAGTGTCTGTAGCCAAAGCTGTATTTCTTCACTGTTTCCCTTTTCCTTCTCCTCTCTTATGTTGGCTTTGCTCCCTGCCCTCTTTCTTTGTTCCTCTGTCTGTTATTTATATGAAGACCCTTCCCTGGTCTTCATCCCGTAGACATTCCCTGCGGAGCTCAGAAGAGCAACCTCCCTCCGGAACGTAGTGAGTCCCACCCAGTCTTCAGTCTGTTGCTTCCAGCCAGCTCCCGAGAGGACAGTGCCTGGGCCATGGCCCCCAGAGCCCCCAGGGTGAGTCCCACATGGTCAGTTGGGCAGAACCAAATTTCGCGATGAAGAGCTTGGCTATGGCATTAGACGGGTCAGGATTTGGAATCTCAGTGTCATTTCTGCCGTGTGACACTGAGCAAATTTCTTAACCTACTTGTTAAGAAATTTGCCTTCCTCATCTGTGCAAAGGGGGGCAGAGTAGCATCTAACTCTTGGGGTCAGAGATCAATTAGGTTCCAGCTGGGAAACAGGTGGCAATTTTGAAATAAGATAATTCTGGGATCATTCAAGAAGAGCTTACATGCATAGGACCTATTTACAAAGCAGAGGGGTGCAGCCAGCTGTAACTACCCCAGGCACTAAGCAATAGGGGTAGTGGGATGGTTGCATGGGGAGCACTTATGGGATCCAGAAGCAGAGAGTTCTATAGAGTCAGACACCTTGAGAGAGGAGTAGTTGAGGTCCTGGCCCTACTCAGCTCTGCAGGCCAGGGGCTCTCTACCTCCTCCCACCCTCCTGTCTCCTTCTGACATCTCCTGTTGGTTGAACCCCACAGGAAGCCCCAGGCCAGGAGGGCCCTGCCCACAAGGCCTGTGGAGGTCAGCTTCTCCAGCAGCCGGTGCTGCAGGGGGAAGGGTAAAGAGGGCATCTGGAGGAGGAGGATTTGGGTGAATCAGCAGATTTTTGTAAACCAAATGAGATAAGGTCTGTAAGACCCAGCACCTGGTACATATCAAGAGTTCACTAAGTGTGTTGGCAACTTTTCCTCTCCTCTGCTCATTATGCTTTTGTTATTATTTGGAGAAAGTAAAGCACAGTCTTTCCTAACTTTTCACTCACCAATTCTAAATCTCCAGGAAGAGAAACTACCAGAAACAACTTCCTCTTTGAATTGTTGAAGAGTGCCTGCCCACTCTAGTCCTCTTCGGTGGACACTGGGTGGCTCCAGCCTGGCCTAAACTGATTGGACCAGGGGTGGGTGTCTCACCCTCATGGGCAAAGCTGATTGGACCAGAGGAGGGCGCCCCACCCTCATGGACTGAGTACCACCCAATGTTTCCAGCCCTGCCCCAGCTGCTGGAGGGAGGGGCAGGCACCTAGGAAGCCACTGGCTAGTGATGAGCCAACCTCATCTGCTTTGTCAGAGGGTTTGTAGGTGAGCTGTTTAAAGGAGCCCTTGGTGAGTAGGTCCAGGAGCAAGAGGGGCAGAGTAGGCCGGGTGCTGAGGCACCACCAAGGTGGTGGAGGAGGGAAGGGCCAGCATGCATCCAACCCTGAAAAGCCGGAGATGCTCTTGGGACCCAGACCCACTGCCTTATCTGGAATACTGCCCTGCTCCCACTCCCACTGAGGTTGATGCAGCAGCCCTGAGCTTTTCCTGCCCCTTCACTTCCCGCCTCCTCTTAGCTGACCTTGACCCTGTCCGCTGCAACAAGAATTGCCAAACTCTTCTCAGATGTGTTGTCAAAATCAGCATGCATGGCAGGCAAGTGGCGGCCACAGCCCATTTATAACTCCTGAGAAGAGCTCTAAAGGTTGATGATGAAAAGGTACCCCCCACCCCCCCGCCCCGCCACTCCCCAATCCCCAGCTGGTCTAAGCAGGAAGGGAGAGAGGAGAGGCTCTCTAAATATTCAAGACCTCTCTTGATTATGCAGTTACTTCGTTTGTTCTTTTTATAATCAAAAGGACCCACTAATATGTTCAAGGAATTTATTCAAAATAAATATTGGACAGATATTTAAGCTAGACTGAGCGGTCTGGGGGGAGTAGTAGAGCAGAGGGACCGGCTTGCATCCTTTCCTGCTCAAACACACTCATTCACCCTGGCCAGACGATTTTACATACCTTTTTATAATTAATTGCTATTGTTTTCATCTCCAGAGCCAAAATATTTTGCTCTCTGACACATCTGCTGGGCATTTGATGTATGTTTTCTCCTTTGTCTTTCTGATGGTGTGCCAGTAAGTGGAGTCTGGCCTGCTCTTTTTTTCCTTTTTTTCAGATGAGAACGCCAAGACCCCACAGGATCAGTAGGTGCATTGCCCAAGATCTCGGGAGGTGAGGGGCACAGAAAAGACCAGAACCAGGGTCCAGAGCCCCCGATCTGCTGCTCTGCTGGTATCCCACACCGTCTGCTTTACCTGCAGGTAAAATGTCCTCGTGGAACTGGAGCACTGTGAGCCTGCTCAGGCTTCCAGAACTGCTGCAAGGTCACCACCTCCTGGAAGCCCTTCCAGATGGCCCCTGCAACATGTGACCTCCGGATGCGGGTTTGCACACCAACTACACTAAGGTAGAGCCACATGTCTTTGTGCCTTTTACCTCCTGTTGGGTTCCAGGCCCTCTGAGGTCGAGATCCTGGGTCGATCACTTTCATGTTTCCTGTAGTGCCCGAATCAGAGCCAATATGCATTTATTGAATGCAAAAGTGCATAGATGATTGAAAGAAGGAAAAAAATAATATTCTATTGGAAAGTGAGCAGACATTTTCTAATTGGTAGCCAGTGATGGTCTAAGAGATGAGAGATGGTAGGGGTTAAGAGCCAGAGGGGCAGGGACCTGGCTCCTAATTCCCACTCTGCCACTCACAAGCAGTGTGACCTTAGGCAATTTCCTTAATCCCCAGTGCCTCAGTTTACTGGTCTGCAAATGAGGATAAATGTGAGCCTCTCACTCCATTGCATTGTTGTAAGAATTAAATGAGAGAAGGCAAGTGAAGCATTAGCACAATTCCTGGCACATAGTAACCGCTCAGTAAACGCTTGCTATTAAACAGACGTGATTTTTGCAAATTGGAAGTCATGCTTTTTAGAAGCTTTATGTTTCCTCTCTGTGAAAGCAAGAGAGGACCCATCCTCTATATTTTCTCTTTGCTGTATGAAACTTGGGCATTGATTAATTTTAATCTCTTCTCAATCTTTCTCAAAGTATAACCCACCTTCTGGCTCCCATTCGAAATCCTTATTTTTTGTTTGTTTGTTTATAAATATTTTATTTATTTATTCATGAGAGACACAGAGAGAGAGTCAAAGACATAGGCAGAGGGAGAAGCAGGCTCCCTGTGGGGAGGCCAATGTGGGACTTGATCCAGGGACCCCGGATCATGCCCTGAGCCAAAGGCAGATGCTCAGCCACTGAGCCACCCAGGTGCCCTCAAATCTTTTTTTTTTACCTTCAACAAACTAAGTGGGACAAACACATTGGTTCTCAGCTTTACTCCTGGGGCCTCTGCAGCGTGATTATGGCCGAGGTGAGGCTGAGCAAGGTGCTGACCTCAGGCACAAAATTTAAAGGAGGAGGGATCTGAAAAACTCAGTAATCAAGTGAAATATTTTTTGTTGTGCTAAATATACACAACATAAACCTTACAAATTTAACCACTTTTAAGTGTACAATTCAGTGACATTAAGTACCTCCCCAAGGCTATACAGCTGTCACTACTGCCTATTTCCACTAAACATAAAAATAAGGAATAGCCTTATAGTTTATGAAACAATAAACCCCCGAGAGATTTTTAATGCAATAGTTTTTAAATCAAAATTAATGCAGAAAAAAACATGATGAAGAAAATATTAAAATTTTAAATAAAGGCAGGATTAGTAAACTGAAATTGATTCAACATCCTTTAAAGTTGTTCCTTGGAAGAGAGAAGTCACCACACATGGCAATTCTCTCTATTGCAAATGAGATTAGCAAAGAAGCAAGTTTTTTTTAAATATTGAGAAGTTTGCTTCTATTAAAGGCAGAGAAGTAAAATTGTAGTAAATTCTGTTTGGGATATTAATAACCTATTGAAACAAAATAATCTTGTGAGTTTTAATACACCTAATTTTCCATTTTCCAGTAATTTTTTCAACTAACTTTTATGGTTCAAGGAGAAAAATAACAATTGAAAAATATGTAAAAAGGTATATATTGGAGCACGTATTTTTCCTTTTGCTTTGGGGTCTAGTAATGGCTCAGTACAGCTGTATTACTGATTCTATGAATATAACATTTTGATATTTTGCTCATCGTGGAATTTTGGTTTTAAAAGTCTTTATTAGGGGATCCCTGGGTGGCTCAGTGGTTGAGCGTCTGCCTTCGGCCCAGGGTGTGATCCTGGAGTCCCAGGATCGAGTCCCTCATCGGACTCCCTGCATGAAGCCTGCTTCTCCCTCTGCCTGTGTCTCTGCCTCTCTCTCTCTCTCTCTCATGAGTAAATAAATAAAATCTTTTTTTTTAAAGTCTGTTTTAAAGTATTATTTATGCTGATTGTTGAATTTTTGGTTGTCCCTAAATTTTGTTCTTGAGGGAGGGCCTTCTAATTCTAACCCTGCCTCAGAAGCTTCCAAGAAGCTTGTACATGACCTCCCTCTAAAGAGGAGTGAATGACTCCCCTCCAGAAGTATGTGGAAGGAGTTGGAACACCCAGTCACCGTGTCCCTCTTCTCACTACAAACAGCTGGACCGAGTGCAGAATAGAAATGCAGGGCTCTCGTTCAAAAATGAAGAATTTTGGGATGCCTGGGTGGTTCAGCAGTTGAGTGTCTGCCTTCAACTCAGGGCGTGATCCCAGTCCAGGGATCGAGTCCCACATCGGACTTCCTACAAGGGGCCTGCTTCTCCCTCTGCCTGTGTCCGTGCCTCTCTTGAATAAATAAAATCTTAAAAAAAAAAAAAAGAGTTTCAAGATGGCAGCAGCAGGGAGTTACACCAAGTGTTGGGTTCTTTTGAGCCTGGGGCCCTTGAGGCTGGCTCTGCTCTCAGCATTGGCAAAGGCAGTCCCATGTGGCCCCTCAGACCTCTTGTCTTGCAGTTGCAATTGCCTTTTTTTAAAAATTTTATTTATTTATTTTTTTGCAATTGCCTTTCTTCTCCATCAGCCCCACAATGTCTACAGCTTAGCACTGCAGGTGCAGCACCTGTCCCAGCAGACCTCCGCACGCCCCTCTAAGGCATCCAGCGCAAAGCTCTTCTGCACAAAGCAAGGTGCTGAGCAGACAGTGGGTATCTGGGCCTTCCTCTCCAGATAAAAAGCATCTGGAAAGGGGGAACAATTGCTTGTATGGTCATTCATTTGTTCATTTGTTCATTTATTCATTCACTCATTCACCGAGCATGTACTTGAGTTCCCGTGTGCCAGGCACTGGACAGGACATTCTGGATCCAGACAAGAACCACGCCAGAGCCCCATCTCTGAGGACTCACGGGGACTTAGGTAATTACAGTGAGGTGACTTGGGTTCTCTCTTCTCTAACCAGGAAGGGCACTGTCTCCAGAGCCTGACGTTCAGGCCTTCCATCGGCCAGCCCCGAGACCTTGCACAGTGAGTCAGGTCACCTTCAGGGTTCTTTCCTTGCACACACCTCCCAGGCTTCTATGAAGCAAATCAGCTAAGTGCTTGTGAAGTCCGTATGCGTAGGAGGGAGTGGTCTTTTGAGGTGATCATACCATATATCCAGGCCCCCAGAGCTATTTCAATCAGTTGCCTGGCTTTTTTTTTTAATTAATTAATTTATTTTTACTTATGATAGACAGAGAGAGAGAGAGAGAGAGAGACAAAGACACAGGAGGAGGGAGAAGCAGGCTCCATGCTAGGAGCCCGACGGGGGACTCGATCCCAGAACTCCAAGATCGCGCCTTGGGCCAAAGGCAGGCGCCAAACCGCTGAGCCACCCAGGGATCCCCAAGCTGCCCCCCTTTTAATAGTCATTCAACAAATACTTGTTGAGTACCACTGCGTGCCGAGCCCCATGACATCTGTGCATCTTAAAGCTTATTCTATTTTCATACATCTTTTTTGTTTGGTTGGTTTAGTCTTCCAGGGGAAACAGATGTTATTCATTCTATTTTCACAAAGGGGAAACTGAGCCTCAATTACCCCAAAGTCCCTTGTTTAATTGGGGGTGCTCTGAAATTTGAGCACATATCCTTCCCTGTGCCCAGCTGTCCTTTGGTTGCATACTGAGGCCCCTACAGGACCTACCAGGCAACCCCAATCTGGCCCTGGGAGAGGATTCCAGGAGGGGCTTTCCAGCAGCCGCTTCCAGCCTGCTGCTGGGCCCCCCACCCCCACCCCAGATTCTGCAGTCACCTCCGACCTCATGCCCTGCACTCGCTCTAGCCACGCAGCAGTGCTGTCTGGCAGGAAGAGCCTTGAAGCAGGGAGGCCCAGTCTCTAGTCCCAGCTGCACTTGGCAGGACCTTGACCTTCACCTCCCCATGCTCCTCTGTACAATGGGAAACAGGTTCCAGGGCACAAGGCTAGGGGTAGGCAGGGGTACAGGTGAAAGGGCGGGCACAGACGTTTCTTTCACTGGAAACAACGGAAGCATTGTCTGCCCTGAGCCCACTGCTAGAGCGGTGGCTGCGTCGCCCTGTCTCCCTGCTCCTTCCACGCGGGTCCCTCGGGGGCAGGCCATAGCTTCCACCTGCACGCTTGCTTAGAGGAATCACCACTGCAGTCTCCTCCAGGCTCACCCTCGGCAGTTTGGCCCCGATTTACAAGCACTACTGAGCTCTCGATGTGTCCCCAACACCGTGCTAGGCACAGTAGAGGACCCAAGGCCTGCTCCCCGCTCTTGAGAGCTTGCAGCCTGCTAGGGAAGGCCGCACCGAGCAGATACCCGTGGGGGTCAAACTCTGTCCCCTTGCATAGCCCTGTGAACGCCACCAGACCTGATCCAACCTCCCGGGGGAGGCATGCAGTTGAGCACTGTGCATTCCAGGAAGCCTTTCTGGAGGAAGGGGTTAATGAGACAGGATGGGGGTTCTTCAGTTTTCCTCCTGGAGACACTGATGCATGGAGGAGGAACATTCTCTATGTGGGGTCTCCTGGCACTGCTCCATTCTTCTCTCCCCCTCAGCGCGTAGTCCCTGCAGGCAAGCCCCCGTTGGCCTTCTCACCAGTTGCAGGGGGTAATGTTAGGACTAACGTCATGGGATGGTGCCCAGGCAGTAATGACCTAATAGACATGAAATTGCTTTGTAAACTTTCAAGTGCCAGTTGCTACTATCGTCACCCCAAGGTCTGGCTTCACTTCCTTGAACAACTCTCCGTACTGGGCACACACCCCAGCATGGCTCCTGGGGGGCCGGTCTGAGCCCAGGTCTCAGGTCTCCCCACTGTCGCATGGGCCTGAGTTATCTCCACTGTGTGCCATCCCTCTTGACTCTTCTGACAGGACTTCTATGAAGGCTCTTGAGAAATAGTCCCATTTTCTCAGGGCTACCTTTTTTGTACAGTACAATATACATAACATAAAATTTACCATTTTAACCATTTTGAGTGTACAGCTCGGGGGCACTAAGCACCTTCACCCTATTGTGCCTCCACTACCCATCCATCTCCAGAACTCTTTTCAACTTGTAAAACTGAAACCATGTCCCCACTAAACACTGGCTCCCCGACCCCTCTCCTGGCCCTTGGCACCCACCGTCCTGCTCTCTGTTTTGATGATTTTGGCTCCTCTAGGGATGTCAAATAAGTGGAATCATGCAGTATTTGCCTAATTTCACTTAGCATCCATGGCCTCAAGGGTCACCCACGTTGTGGCACACGCAGATCTTTCTACCTTCTGAAGGCCAGGCAGTGTTCCGTCGCACCCACATAATACTGCATTCCGTTTATCCGTTCATCCCACTGAGGGACATTTGGGTTGTTTCCACCCTTTCCCTGTTGCGAATAAGGCGGCCGTGAACTTGAGTGTGCAGAAGCATCCGCTCAAATCCCTGCCTCCCCTTCTCCTGGACCCGTGTGTCTACCCAGAGGTGGGATTGCCGGATCCTAGGGTGACTCTACGTTTTAATTTTTATTGGGAACGGTCAGGCTGTTCCCTGCAGTGGCTGCACCAGTTCTCTTCAGGGCAGCGTCTGACAAGCTTCCTTCAGCCTGCGCGCAGGGGGGCCCCTGTTCCGTGGGACCACAGTAGAATCCGAGATAGAAGGTAACATTTGAGAATATGAAAATCCAGGCTGAGGAACAACTGGGGACTCTCAGAAAACAGAGGAGAAGCCATCAGGAGGTGTTCGAGGAAATAACTCTGAGCAGAGCACAGCGCCAGCGTGCAGAACTCGCTGCATTACTGAGCCTCTGAGCGTACTTGTAATCATGGATAATTTTATGACTTCTTACCAGATGCCTGGTAAACCCCTTAATATAAAAAGCAATGATTTTTCTTTTGCCAAAGGACTTGGGAAATACCTCTTCTGAAACTGCAAATACCAGGGATACCAAGCAGAGAGCAAAGACGCCCATGCAAACCTGTCTAGCTTTCCCAATAAAGAATATTATAGGAACAGAGGATTTTTTTACATGCTCATAAAATGATTATACTTGTTCTGAGAATTTCCTGGTTCGAGCATGGCTGTTACAGACCTATTTCATAAGTTGATTTATTTGTTTAACGGTATCTGCAGGGACCCGTGTTTTAATTCCAGTTGGCTTTTTTGTTTTGTTTTGTTTTCCTTTCCCGCCCAGATCACATCTGAAAAATCTCTTTCCGGCACAGCGCATTTGGAAGTGGCTAGAAATGTCAGAGACTCGCGGGGCTCCCAAATTCTGTTGGTGTTCTCCACCGCTGGCACTCAAGTTTGAGACTTTCCTTGCCTTGAATATTCATTGGACACTTCTGTTGTTGCATTTAACCAAAATAAAAATCTACTTCGGCTTGGTCCTCTCCGGGAAAGGGCTTGGTGAGCAGTTTTCTGACAGTTGTATATTAAATGCAGGTGACTTCATGAATGCACTTTCTGTCTGGCTCAGGACATTAACCATAACCCACAGTTTCTTCCAAAGGAACTGGAATGAATTAAATTGTTTAATAAAACCTTACTTACCTGGATAAACTCATTTCTATTTTGCATTTAGATTCCCTAATGCATCTTTCCAGATTGTTATTTGTAAAATAAAAAGCTAGACGTGTTTACTTAGAAAGCCAAACATCAGACCCTAATCCTGGTTCCTATCCAACTTCTTTTTTTTTTTTTTTTTAAATTTCCTACCGTGTTATGAGCCGTTGCGTATTTCATTTCATTTAGCATGACTTGATAATTCCCGCCCCAGATCCAAATGAAGAGCTGGGCACTGAGTTCACATCTCTGCATACATTTTTTTTTTTTTTTTTTTTTATCTATCACACCCCTGAAACCCGTACTATTTTGGATGAGGAGGAAGTCGAAGCTGCAGTTTAGAAATCGATTTTCAGGCCGGACCCGTGCAAGAAGGCCTCGCCTGGCTTCTGGCCGAAGCTGCCCAGGATTATCAAGGGTCTTTTTAAGAAGCTGCAGATAGGAACGTTACTGCATCCTCCTTCGAAATCATTCTAGAAGACTGGATCTTTCAGAAGGGCTGACATGGTAAACCCAACTTTCGAGTTTCATTCTTGGAGAAAAAGGGACCTGAAGTATCAGTCATCTTTCCTCTTCTCCTTGCCAAAAGCAGTTTCTGGCGCATAGTGTGCCTTAAACGAGGGCTTGCTGACTTGCATAACTGAACAAATGAACAATGAGGATGACTTATTTCACCTTATTTCCCTGTTTGCCTTCTTCCAATAAACCCGGTGCCAGATTTTATGCTCAAGTACAGTGAACTATATTAGCTGGGATACTTGATCTGATTGCTTTTCCTCCTTCTTTTTAAACATTTAAGAGTTCTATTTAAACAATTTCGTTATATACCTGTCTTCATATAAAGTACTAAAGATAAAGTCTTTCCGTTTGAGCCGACGTCCACTGAACACATACTTTTTCGGATGTCACCTCATGTCATCTGCTCTCCAACCCCTGTGTTCTGTTTAATAGATGAAGACACTTGAATATTTTTGTCCTTGATTTCTGGTGGGGGGGGGGAGTGAGGGAAGTAGTAGCTGACATTTTTATAGTGCTTCCTATGTGTCACATGCTACGCCAATCATTCGACATAACTCAAAAAAGAAAAAAATTCCACCAGGTAGCTATTCTGGCCGTGCCCATTTTGTGGATTAAGAAACCGAGACCTGGCAGTTAGGTACTTCACAGCAGGGCACGCAGCTGGGAAGTGGTAGGGGCAGGATTCGAATCCAGATCCCTGCCTCCCAGGCCAGCACACCCAATATTCATAGGTCCGATGCAAGAATATTGATGTTGCAGTGTTTGCATTCAGATGCAAATGATTTTTTTCCTCTTTACTGCAGCCATCCAGCTACTTATGTGCTACTAAACGGGAGTAGGATGGGCGAGGGGGCATTCTCGCAGAGATGGATGGCCGCTAGACCAGGCGTCGCTGGAACAAGGAGGAGGGTCTCAGGCTGCATGAACTCGCCCTTGCTGTGTGTTGCAGGGACCACTGAGGGGAGAGGCAGGGTGGCTGGGCTGGGCCTGAGGGGTCCCCAGGCCACCAGGCGCCTGGCCCGAACCTGGAACTGTCCACAGCTCACAGTTCTGACCTCAGGCAGACACCTTCTCTTTTTTGGGAAACATCTCCCACGGACCCTGAAACAAAGGCATCAGACTATATGCTGTTGTCGTCCTCGTCGGCCTCGGGCAGCTCGGTGAGCCCCCTTGTCCCTCTGCCTGGCCATTTGCAGGAGAGCCAGCTCTGAAGGCCCTCCTGCCTGCAGGTCTGCCACAGAGGAGTCCCTCCCGTCAAAGCGCCTGGGAAACTCGACAGCAACGTCGGAGATGAGGTGCCTGAGGTTTATCAAGTTTTCAAGATTACACCTCCATAAAGCCCTTTACAAGGCCGCTCAGCACCAGGCCGCGCAGCCTCCCGGCGCATCACCGCCACCTCTGGCGGGCGCCACCACCGGGGAGGTTCGGGGAGCCGGGCAGCCCCACCACCCACCCACCCACCCTCCCACCCATCAGACCCACCGTGTCCCTGTCAGGAGGAGGGGCCTGAGGCCCCGCGCTGCTTCCCTTATAATCAAATTTTCACTGCGCTCTCTGACAGGTTTTTAAGTCACTTAAGGGATCTATTTATATGTGTAAGCATCAGCATCGTGCAGTAAATCCAACCACAAGCCAGTCCCGTGTTTTATTAAGTTTAAGTTCAGTGAGAGTGCAAAGCGAACGAGGGTCCCGTGTCTCTCCGTTACATCTGATTTGCGGTTCCCATAAAAAGGCCCACATGCCGCTGTCTCAGATGTGTTTTGGATTGAAAATAGGATTAATGTGCTAAAGTGTGATTAGAATGGTTAAACGCGATTAATTGGAACAGACTGCTGCTGCCAAGGGAGCTCCTCCGAGGCTGGCCTGGCTCCAGGTTACCAAGTGAACAAAGCCGGCCAACTGTCCAAGTGGCTCGGGGCCCCCTCCCGCGCCCGGCCCGCGCCTTTCCCCCTCGCCAGCCTGTCTCAGGCCAGATTAAATGCAGCTGAGAATGCCGGGCTCGCGCGCCGCGGCCGTCCTCCGGGAATAGGCAGGAACCCCGGCCCGGCCCGGCCGCCTCGGTGCCGGCCCGAGGGCCGCTGAGCGCCAACGGGGGCAGCGGGCCAGGTGGCTGCGCAGGGCTGGGGGCGGGGGCCGCGATTTGGGATTCCTGCGTGTGTTTTTAAAAATGATCTGGTAAACCCCTGCGCTTTAATCAAGCGGCTACCACACTGACGGCTCGGGGTCACTCCTGGAGCCCAGGCGGCGGCCTGCAGCCCCAGCAGGCCTGGGCACCCTCGCCGGGCCTCCCCGCTCACCCCCTCTGGGCGTCTAGATGGGGCAGAGGGCTTCATCCTTGGCCGCCAGGCCGGACCCAACCTTCCTCCCACCTCTGCCTCAAACACGCACTGAGACTTGAAGGCTGAGGTGGCCAAGCCTCCCGCCATCCCGCACCCCAAGGCTGCCTGCGGGTCCCCCTTGGACGGGCTCTCTTGACCACTAATTATTTCTCCACATTAAAGTCAAGGGGTAAAAAAAATAAAAAAAAATAAAAAAAATAAAGTCAAGGGGTGCCCCCAAGTGTGATCTCCCAGGCGATGGCTGCCCCCCAGGTCAAGGGGCGGACCGGCGGAGGTAGAGGCCGGCCAACGTGACTTTCCTCTAGATTCCACTCGGGACAAAAGTTTTATAAAAGGAGTTATTTTTCTCCTACCAGGTAGCTTGAAAGAGATTTTTTTTTTTAATAGTGAGGTGGAAAACTTATTATAGGCTCTCAAATTTAAAAGCATATTGCCCCTTTAAAAGGGTCAGCTGGCTGTTAAAGGAAATATATCCCGGAAGGGACCAATTCCCCTCAGGTCTGGCTCCGAAACAGGGTACCAGGCAATTGCTGAGTGTGTTAGGGAACTTTACGGAGGTAAGTTCTATCTTTATTTGTCTCTTGGGTTGGCTAAGGAAAGGTGTGTGTGTGAGAGAGAGAGCGAATGTGTCTGCGAATGAGTGTCCATGTGTGTCTGTGTGGCCGTATGTGAGTGTGAGTGTGTCGGTGTGTGTATCTAGGTGGTACATGTAACTGTGTGTGTGTGTATCCATGTGTATCCGTGCGTGTCTCTGCGGACTGTGGGCTGTGTGTGTCTGTTGACGAGAGGACACCAAAAACAAGGAGCAGGCCTTCTAGAAAGGTCAGCACCTCCAGATGTCGGCCTGGGCCCGCTCACCCAGTCCTATGTAGGGTACGCTGAAAACCTTGTGAGGTGTGAAGGATGTGGCCATAGGCCTTCCCGTCTAAACTGGAACACTCAAGGGTAAATGAAGGTGACACTGCATGACCAGAAGCATAAAGGGGAACGAGCAGTCACCCCTGGTTGAGGACCAAGCATGAAGCCTCAGGATCCCATAGCTCATGTAGGCCACAGGTGAGGAGATTGGACCCGCAGAGGGGACAGGTCACGTCCCAGACAGCACAGTGTGATCTGGGTGGGAGTCCTAACTGGCACCCTTCTGGGGGTGGGGTTTCCAGGGGTCCCATGTGGCACATGTTCTATTCCATTCCTGCTTTCATCTTATTCTCCTTCTGGAACACTCTGACCTCTGATGCTTCCCTTCCTCCCACACTTGTGGCCTTTGCCCATCTGCCCGGCACACTGTGAACACTTCTCCCCCTGCCCGCATCTCCGAGGTACCCACACCCAAATCATGCCTGGCTTGTCATGCTTCTCCATCGGCCCCACCAGTCACTTTTGGAAAAGGGGTAAGTGTTAGAGCTCAGGGTGAGCCAGCTCGGGTCTAAACGGCCCTGCCGTTCCCTGGCTGTGTGACTTGGGGCGAGTGGTGAATGGACGTCTATGATCCTAGATCTTCCCATCTGTAAAATGGGGACAATAGTCCCTCAAACGTGAGACCTGTGCTTCTCATAGAAATCTGGGTGCATCTTCATTCAGTGTACACGCTGAAAGAGGGCATCTTTCTTTCTCTGAAATGCTGTTATTAAAGCAGTGCTGTTGGGGCACCTGGGTGGCTCAGTCGGTTAAGCATCTGACTTCAGCTCAGATTGTGATCTCAGGGTCCTAGGATTGAGCCCGCCCCCCTTGGGCTCCCTGCTCAGTGGGGAGTCTGCTTCTCCCTCTTGCACTCCCCCTGCTTGTGCTCTCTTGCTCTCTCTCAAATAAATAAATAAAATCTTAAAATATAAAATAAAATAAAATAAAATAAAATAAAATAAAATAAAATAAAATAAAATAAAATAAAGCAGTGCATGTCTTCCAGCTAATGGTATGTTGAAACTGAGAAAATTCAGAAATACCTCTCACATGATGACTAGAAGTTTCTCCCCCTACACTCCCCCGCCCCCCAACCTGAAGAGCATCCAGGACCATCTGGCCAGACCCCTCCCCAGGGGAATGGGCCAGGCTCAGCTCTGCATCCACTTGTTTTTTTTTTTCCTGAAAAAAAAAAAGAAAAAGAAAGAAAAAAACTGCATCCTGGAGGTGCGAGGTCTGGAAAGGCCTGAGCCACCTGGCAGAGGGCACCGGGAAAACCAAGTGTTTACGGGGTTTACAGACAGGAATGTTTCCACGGCACTGTGGGCCCCACAGCAGACTCCCTGGAGCAGCGTCAGGCTGTTTGAAGGAGAAGAATGTCCGGGCGGGGATTTATGCTCAGCCCCCTGCAGGGCCTTCAGCGGAGCAGGGATGGGGGCGTCCCATGGGCTTTCCTGGCACCCGCCCCCCAGGGGAGAGAGGGCTCCTCTCAGCACCACAAGGGTCCCACTGAGGGAACCCGGGCCCAGCTTTAAGCGTTGTCCTCTGCACCCAGCAAGTCACTTTTCACCTCGATGGAGTCTCTGTTTACCTCCCCTGTAAAAGGTGCAGAATTAATGGCCCCATCCAGCTCAGCTCTGGAGAGACACCACATCTGGCCATGTCCGCCAGCCTCTGGCTCCATCCAACTGTAAAGGAATGTCTTGGTGTGAGCACTCCCAGCTCTGAGCCTCAGAACCTGGGAGCCGGTGGATGATGGAGGGGGTGGCCCCAGGAGGCAGGAGCCAGAGAGGGTGAGGAAGGGAAGAGAGCCTAGGGGTGCTATATGGCTCCATAAGTGGTCTGGGCAAGCTGGACTCATTGTGGTTGGGGCCGCCAGGGAACTGCAGAGAATGTACCACAGAATTGTCCCCCCACTTCATCCCCCTTGGGTGAGCATCCTCCAGGGCATTAAACTTCTGCCCTTTGAAGCTGCCTTGAAGACTGAGCAAGCTCTCTCAGCTTTCTAGAAAGTTCTATGGCAGAAAACTGAGAGACAGACGCTTGTGTGGGAGCCTCACAGGGGCAGGATCTGTTTACACCAGCTGCAGTTAGGTCAGGGGGGCCGAAGGGATACTGTGCAGGGCACCACCAGCATCTACCACAGCTGGGCATGATTTACCCCCCTGCTCAGTGCCCACCACTGGCTTCCCATTCTGGGCCGCCTCATGACTTATGTGGTCCCTTCATCTCTCAAAAACTAATAAAATTATTTTTATTTTTTAAAAGATTTTTATTTATTCTTATTTTATTATATATTTTGATTTATTATCCTAATTTTAATTAATTAATTTTCATTTATTTGCTTTTATTTTCATTTATTATTTTAATTTTATTAGGGAGACACCCCATTAAAATTATTTTTAAAATACTTTTTTAAAAAAGATTTTATTTATTTATTTATGAAAGACACACACAGAGAGAGGCAGAGACACAGGCAGAGGGAGAAGCAGGCTCCCTGCGGGGAGCCCGATGTGGAACTCGATCCCAGGACTCCGGGATCAAACCCTGAGCCTAAGGCAGACACTCAAATGTTGAGCCATCCAGGTGCTCCCAAGATAGGAATTTATAAAAGCCTGCTGAAATTTCTTGATTTATTGTCCACTCAAAAGGTTTTTATTTTATTTCTTTTTAAGATTTTGTTTGTTTGTTTATTTATTTATTTATTTATTGAGAGAGAGAGCACAAGAAGGGGGAGACACAGAAGGAGAGGGAGAAGCAGACTCTCCGCTGAGCAAAGAGCCCGAGGTGGGGCTCGATCCCAGGACCCTGGGATCATGACCTGAGCCGAAGGCAGATGCTTAACCAACTGAGCCACCCAGGCTCCCCAACTGACTAGATTTTTTAACCATCATCCTCAAAGCTCCCTCAGGGACTACTGTGGGGGACACACAGGGAGGGAGTCTATTCCGAATACCTAAGGCAGGGCCTCTGCCCTCCACTTCTCTCCAGGTAGCTCTGCTTTATTCTATTATATAATTTAATTCTGTTTGAAGAAAAGGTTCTGCCATTAAAAAAAAAAAAAAAAAAAAGGAAAAAGTTTAAAAACCATTGATCTACGTGTTACAGTAATGCTCACGTGGGTGGTGATGGCAAGCACCCATCAGGTGACCTCCGGGACTGGGGGCCACAGCCTCACGCAGTCAGACACAGCTCTCTTGCGACCACCTAGAGGAAAGCACCAGCTTTTTTTTGAGATTCAAAAGCCCAGAGAAAGTCCTCCTCTGCTCTCTGCCTTCCTGTCTTCCTTCCCCAGGGCCTGAGTGGGAGGGGGGTAGGCGGGGGTAGCAGGAGGCAGAGGGAGCAGGGAAGAGAATAGCTGAACCTTTGAGAAACTTCTCCCAACGACATGTGACCTGTGAGAGTTCAAACCCTGTATTTCACAGATAGCCCGACTGAGGGAGGTGACCCGGCCACGGGCCTGCAAAACTCGCCAGGCCAGGGCTCCGTCCACTCCGCCAGGCTGCTTCTCCCACTTTCAGGAGCCTCCAGATGAAGATGAGGCCTTGGTCCCTGACCGCCATCCACCCCCAGCCCCTGCCCCACTAAAAGCCAAATCAAGTCTAGAGGAAAAGTCTGACCTAAGTGCGCTGCCTGGGGAGGGCCCTGGGGTCCCAGGAGGCAGCGCACGGTGACGGCTGCCAAACTCCGTCTTGTCCAGTTTCATAACGTGGTTTATTTAGTATTGAACTAAGGTCCGGGACCTCATCAAGAAAAGAGGGCAAAGTTTCTCGGGCTCCCTGAGGAGGGATGCTTTGGCCAAGTTTGGCCTACATTTTCCCCAGGGACCCAGGCACAGCGAAGACCACATTTGGGACTCAGCCAGGTGGCCTCACTGAGCTGCATGAAGCAGCCCCCCTCCCAGCCTTTCCCCCACCCGGCTGCACTGGCCCCTCTCGGGGTCCTTTGGGTTGGAGGTCCTGCTTCAGCCTGGAGCTCCAAGCCAAGCTGAGTGGATCTGCCAGGGAGCGGGCCTGGGGGTCCCCAGACACCAGCTTCACCCCTCAGCCTCCTTCTCTGTGTGCATCTGTCCAGCAAAGAGGAGCGTTCCTTGTCCAGAAAGCTTAGGTAGTCGGGGGGTTCGGCAGATGAGGAGTCTACAGCAGGACTGCCACCTCAGCGCTGCTCACTTGCATGTTCCTAGTCCTGCATTCCCCGCCCGAGCCGGCTCTGGCATTCTTCAAAAATGATATGGAGCCCTTTGAGTCACTGAATTCCTCTTTGGACAGAACCATATTTGTGGGGGACAGTCTCATGGGGGAGGCAGGATGAGTGGGACATTAGCCAGCTTTCTGGTCAACCTCTGTGTCTCATGCTGGAGCCTATGTGACTCCAGACAAAGATAAATAAGCCTGAGGCTTGAGTAGGCTGGGCCACCGATTCTTGGGCAGATGCACGATTGCTGATGAACTTTCCCCATTTCTGTAACGACATGTAACTTTTATTTTTATGTTTTTTAGGTATTTATGTTTTATATATGCTTATTGTGTGTTTTAATTCCGGATAGAAACAAGTTCCCTCCTCCCATTACTCTTCTTCAAAATTTTCTTGGATGTTGTTGCTTCTTGATTTTTCCATGTGGGCCTTTGATTCAGCTTATCTAATTTTGGGGGGTGGGCCTTTGGTATTTTTTATTCAAATCTATCAAATTCATAGATTAACTTGGGGAAAAATGCCAACTTTAAGATGCCAGGTCTTCCTAGCCAAGACACAGGATGCTTTTGCATATGATAAAGTAATAATGTCCTCTTTGGGGTCCCCCAGTTGGACCTGAAAGTTTTCTTTCTTTTTTTTTTTTTTTTTTTTTTTAACAAAGAGCTTGCCCATTACTGGTTTATTCACCTCATTCATTCCTGATGCTTTCCTTGCACTCTGGGAAAGTAAGGAGTCTGAGTGTTCAAGGCTGTCAAGTTGTGGGCGGGGGGGAAGGGAGCACTGGGTTCCTGCAGGTGACAGGGAGAGCCCGTTGTCCCGCTCCCCTGGTCCCTTTGTGTCTGGTGTCTTCCAGCTCCTTCCCAGCCACACATGATGCCAGTACCCTGCCCTGGTTCCCAGGTCCCAGGCAGCCTTTCCTGTGGGGTCTGAAGGCCTTCCTGGGCACCGCCACACAGCAGGGTCTGCCTCTGATTCTCTAGGACCCACAGCCCAGGGAGGCTCCTTCCAGCTTGGGGAAGCCCCCTCCAGCACTGTCTCTGGGGGTTGCTTTTTGGAAAACAAAAGCCAAGAGATCTTACAGGCCAGGCAGTGTTTCTGCCTAGACATAGAAACTGCTACTTGCTTGGAGAGGTGGAGGGAAGGGGGGATAAATGAGCATTTTGAAACATGCCTCCCATATTATCCCCACTGTCTCCCCTGCAAGGGAACCCCACCTGACCCTCAGTGTCTCCCTACCTTCCTCCTTCAAGTGCTGCTCCAAGTCAAGCCTGGTCGTGTCCTACATAAATCAGGAGGCCCATGCTGAGCACTGCACCCCCCCCTCCCCGCCATGCATCCACAGGCTCAGGAGAGCCTTGGGAAGCCACAGTGGAGGGAGCAGAGGCAGGAGCTGGCCGCTGAGGACAATTCAGTGACCATCGTTAAGAGCCAGGCTCCAAGCTCCAAGACAAGCCTGCAAGGCCATCATAATGAACAACTCCAGGGGGCGCTGTTGTCGCAGGGCACACAGTAAATAGTGCCTCCTGAGGTGTGCAGCTACCCAGTCCCTAAGGATTTAATAAATAAAACAAGGAAAGAGAGGTTCACTCTGACTACTACTGAACCTCATAATCTCTAATATTTGCATTATTCTTTGTCATTTACAAGGAAGAGCCGCTTCCATTTTCTCTTTAATTCTCAGAATAGCCTTATGATATAGACAGAAAAGAGATTAACCTTCCAGCCTTGTAGAGAAGGACACAGGAGCTCAGAGATGCAAGCAAGTGTCCCTGGGTCACACAGCATGTCCGAGCCTACGAAGTTCAGCAAGCTGATCGGCTTCAACACTGCTCTTGTTTTATGCAATTACCAGCTCCTATCTCTGTCTCCTTGAGCTCCTTGAGGGCCTGGCTGCGTCCTCTTGGCCCCTCTTGGCCTCTCTGGCAGCACCAGCAAATGTTTGTTAAGCTCGGGAGACTCAATGCAGATGAATTCCCCGATCGGCATGGTGTATCCCAGGTGCTTGGCAAACATTTGTTGAACGAATGAATACATGAACGATGATCAATTATTATCAATGCTTATGAGCCCTCCAGAGCTGGTAAAGCATCTTCTAGGGTATTCCAGTGATTGTCACATGACAAACCATCCCCAAACCTGATGGCCTGAGACAACAGTGGACTATCTCCCCTTAGACTGTGCACCGCCACGGGGTCCTTTCTTGAGGTGTCTCATGAAGTCAGATGTCCACCTGCCTGAGCTGGTAAGTCACTCACCTGGCTGGCAGGTGAGGCAGCGGCTCTGGCCTGAGTGCTCACACGTAGCCACACGGTGCGGGCTTTAATAGCGTGATGGCAGGGTACCAGAAAGAAGCACCCAAGAGCAAGCATTCTGGGGGACCCAGGCAGAAGCCGCAGCTTGCACAGGGAAGGAATCGCGGAGGCCGGCTCTGAAGACTCTCTAAACTTCCATCTAGCCTGTTCATTCACTTTTGTTACCACCAAGGTCCATGCTCTCTAAAGGTGCTGGGCATAGAGCAATGAACTGAACAGGTGCGTTTCTGCTCTGCGCTGGGCTGGGGGCTGCTTGCTCGTACATCCATTCTTTGCCCTCTCCTCTGTGCCCTGTGTCTTTTAGGCCCTCGCAAACATTATGTCCCAGACGCCCTTGCAGGTTGGCTTCCAGCAAGGTGGAAGGCACCAGTAGGTGGTTAGAAGGTGGGAAGAAAAGAGGAACCTGGGTGTCTCCCTCCCACTCCTCACTTCGAGCAGCATTTCCAGCAGAGGCTGTGTCACCTCTGTGACCCCAGCCCCACCGGGCAGCACTGGCTCTTGGGCTCTGGTGACACCACTTTGTCCCTTTGCCCCACCTTCCCTATGAGTGGTGGCAGCTTCCTGCTGCTGCTAAACTCTGGGTGGTTTGCCCCCAGTTGGCTTTTTACCTCTTCCAACATCTCTGTAACCAATTGGCTCTATTAATTTCCCTCTGTTGAGCTGCCTGACGTGGGTTGTTCTGACCAAGACCAGCCCTACTGGAGTTCCGGAGAGACTATTTAATTCACGTAACCAACCAAGGAGGAGAGGACTTTTCTACTCCCATTTTACAGAAAGGGAAATGGAAGCTCCTCATCAGGCTTGTGGGGAGAGGGCCTTCCCTCCTTCTCTGGCTTAGAGCAGCCAGTTGACATTCTAGATTTCGAATCCCAAAAATGATACATCAACCTTACTCACACACGGGTTTTAGGATTAGCTGAAATCATGGCAGACAGTGGTTCAAAGCGCTATCTCCAGACTGACGCTCACACGTCTGGATGCTAAGACTCAGTTGTCCTCCGTGCACCAGCTCCAGGCACCTTATCAGTGAGGAAATGCATAAGAAGGGGGTCTCAGAATTTCTCCTGCAGCCATGCCTTCCCGTTTCATTTTCAGGGGTATCAAGGCTTAAAGTATCAGCCTAGGGTTCCAGGGTTATTACCTCCGGACCTTGCCCGGTACTTCTGCTGCAAGGAAGAGAGTGGGGAAGCGAAGGGTCTTCGAGTCAAAGACGTGCATTCAAATCTTGGCACTGCCCTTCTGGCGGGGCAGCTCTAGGCCAGCATATGGCGATGCTTGCAGTGAGCTTCACATGCTGCAGGGCTGAGCAGGGGACCAGGGTGACCCGGGGTGCATGTCCCATCCCGAGGCAGCAGCTCCTGTGGGTCATGGCCATGTGGGAACATGGCTCAGCATGCTGGATCTGCTCATTGGTTAAGAAAAGTCTAAAATCCTCTAAAATCCTTTTTTTTTTTTTTTTGGTAAAATTTTTCATCTTCAAAATCCTGGGCAGGGCCATACAGAACCCAGCTGCGGGGTGTCAGAGCCTTCAGGCTGTCGGTTTCCAACTCTTGCTCTGAAGGGCTACACAGAAGCTGGAGAGCCCAGGGCAGCCCGCGGCCCATGTTCTATAAGCAGCAGCACTGGGGGTGGCCTGGTTTCTTTTTTCTTCTTTTTCTTTTTCTTT
This sequence comes from Canis lupus familiaris, assembly GCF_011100685.1. Taxonomy (NCBI): domain Eukaryota; kingdom Metazoa; phylum Chordata; class Mammalia; order Carnivora; family Canidae; genus Canis; species Canis lupus. The sequence continues at coordinate 64,184,041 of NC_049229.1, forward strand.
TTCTTTCTTTTTCTTTTTCTTTTTCTTTTTCTTTTCTTTTTCTTTTTCTTTTTCTTTCTCTTTCTCTTTCTCTTTCTCTTTCTCTTTTCTTTCTCTTTCTTTCTCTTTCTCTTTCTCTTTCTCTTTCTCTTTCTCTTTCTCTTTCTCTTTTTCTTTTTCTTTTTCTTTTTCTTTTTTTTTTCTTTTTCCTGGAATGCAAGAGCCCTCTGGGAGTCACCGAGTTCTCTCCAGAGCTTTGTACATTTTGGTTCCCCCTGAACTTTCTCCTGGCAGGTAGCTCACATCACAGAGACGAGGGCCAGGGCTGCCCAGTGTGCCCCAGGAGACCCGAGTGCTACTCCATCCGAAGACCCCAGGCTAAACTTTCTACATTCATTCACACTCACAAAGTACCATTAAACAGTCCAAGCTGGAAAATAATACACCACTCTTAACTTCGTGAAGCCGCCCCAATCTGGCTTTGGTTAAAAGGCATTTCTTTTAGCAATGCCCTTCTCCTGTAACTATTGCAAAGGGCAGGAGATGTCCCTTGTCTGAGGACAAGTGATCTGAGGATTTCAGCCCAAGGCTTCACCTTCCAACAGGAGAAACCGACAGGGCTCATGGAGGGTAAGAGGCAGGAGGGCAGTGCAGGGGGGCAGTGGCCCTTCAGCTGGCTTCCGAGGAGGCCACAAACTATCTCTCAGGGCTAATTTGCTGGACAGCCGCATGCAAGTCCGGGAAGTGCACAGGGTTTCAGGTCTCGGGGGATGTGGAGAGCTGACCTGAAGTCCCAGAACTGCAGTAGAGTGATGGCCGGGATGCACCCACTTCTCTCAATCCCCAGATTTCTCCCTTCCAGCAAATCCACATGTCCTCTTCGATGCAAAATACACCTTGACTGATGTGGGTTGGATGACATCGTCCAGACAAATCATTTGTGCGACATTAAGACGCTGCTGAATACCAGGTCTTGATGCCATGGTGGGGAGCCCAAAGAGCAGATAACATGACCCCCAGGGAATTCCCAGTCCAGCGGGGAAACAGATACGGGACAGACAACTGCCACAGAATACCCTTAGTGCCGTTTCTAGAAGTCGGGAAGGGAGTAAAGGGATATTAAGCCAAATCTGAGTTTTGGTTCTCTTGTTTGATGATATTTAAAAAATGAAGCGGTGGACATCATGCAGGTACAGTCTGTGGTCCACAAGGTAAGCCACTCCCAGGACATGCAGACCCCCAGGGAGACACAGGGGAGCAGGACAAAAGGTGGGATGCTCGGTTACCTCCCTGCCTTTAGGATCGGGTATGAGGAGAAGACAGGACTTACAGCACAGGCCCAGGGGGCCACCAGGGCGCTCCTGCCCACTGCCGGTGATGGGGGTGCGGGCAGTAGAGCCTGGGCTCCTGCTTAGAGCCGGAGCCTTCCTAGCCAGTGTCAGCAACCTGCTGCAGCCCCAGGGCAGGACACAGAGTTCCCAGCCAAGGAGGCCTGAGCAAGGGGTGGAGGACACACCCCCCGAGGGAACCCCACCTTCCTCGGTACAGATTTGATAGCCTCTCCTGAGGGACCCTCCACATTCCAGCTGAGCTCTCTCTCAAACACACTCACTGACGCCTCCCTCTGGGCTCCCTTGGCTCTGAAGCCCCAGGATTTGGGGCCACGTCTGTGTCCCCCTTCTCCAGCCCTAGACCCTCTGTTCACACCACCAGCAGCTTTCTCTCTACCCTAACAATGTTCGGTCCTGTGGTCTGTCCCTTTGGGACCACCCCTTTTCCATTTCTGCAGATGGCTGTAGTTTAGGAGAAGGCAGGAGGGCAATGTGTTGGAAGGAATCTAGTCACGGCCCTGAGGGCCTGCAGCCAGGGCTGCTCCCTCGGAGGGCCTCAGGTCCCTGGGCGTCCCAATGCAATGGCTCTGTCTCGTCCTGTCCAGCACAGACCCCTGCCTCCCCTCCTCCCTCAGTGATGCTCAGGATGGAGAGTGCTGCACCCATATCTGGACCAGCTGGAGTGACCCTCTGTCCTGGCCTGCCCGGGACTGAGAGGTTTTCCAGCATTGGTACTTTTTTAAAAAAAGATTTTATTTATTTATTCATGAAAGACACAGAGAGAGGCAGAGACACAGGCAGAGGGAGAAGCAGGCCCCTGCGGGGAGCCCAATGCAGAACTCGATCCCAGGACCCCGGGATCACGACCTGGGCTGAAGGCAGACACTCAACCACTGAGCCACCCAGGTGCCCTCAGCATTGGGACTTTTGATGCTCAATGAGCCCCTTCCAGGCAAGCCAGGACAGAGGACCTTGGTACAAAGGCAAGATGGTTTCCTCAGCCCTCCCCACCCTGCCTCCTATACTTCCAGAGAGGAAAAAAACATTTCCTGGCCGGTTTGCAGGGAAATCTATCACCACCAACTCCTTCGGGAGGAAGATGACAAGAAGTGAAAGGCTTTCCCTCCAGTCAAATTAATAGCAGTAGCATCTTCACCATGAAAAGAAAGCATATGGGTGTAGTTAGACACAAGGAAAAAAATATATATCTGTGCGCACATCTAAATCCCCCCTCCAGGGGCTACGGACAGAACCCTGCCCGAGATGAGCAAGGCCAGAGTGGAGGTCCACCGAGGCACCGGTGAGAGGAGCAGCGTCGGGTCAGCTGACCCTGGCCTTCTGTGCCTGCAGAGCTGGATGCAGGGACAGAGGGGACAATCTCCCCTGGACCCAGGCTACAGGGTGGAATCGAGACACAGAAGTAGTCGAATCCACGAGACCAGCCCGGGCCCAGGCAGCAGCCACTGGGCATCCCTGCTCCACGGATTCCCACAAACTGGGTGGTTCACACAGCAGAGAGGTGGCGTGCCACTCTGGAGATCAAGGCCTCCATGGGGCCAGTTCCTCCCAAGGCCCCGGGGGAGAATCTGTCCAGGCCTCTCCTCTGGCTTTGGCTGGTTTGCTGGCGATCTTTAACGTTGCTCGACCTGTAGAAGCACCGTCTTCATCTTCGCATGGCATTCCTCCGGGGTGCATCTTTACCTAGCTTATCTTCATGACCTGGTGTACCCTTGCTACTTCCGTAAAAGTGTCACCACCTTGGGTGGACATTAGGATTTCAACATGTAAATTTGGGGGGGAACACAGTGCGGCCCCCAACAACAGCCCACATCTTATTTCTGGTGGGCGGAGCCACAGCCACCTGTAAGTAAGCTCTGTGAGGCCAGGACCAGGCCTCACCCATTTTCAGAATCCTGCCCACAGTCCAGCATTGAAGGATCACCGGGAAGCCATCCGTACAGTTAACCGGTGCAATCAGTCCTCTCTGCCCGAGTCTCCTGGGAGGTGGGACGGGCCATTTCTAAAGTTCGTGTGTGAGACAACACAGAACCAGACTCTAGAGTCGGGCAGAGACCACCTTCCGTGAGCAGAGTGCCCACAGGCAAGTTGCTTTATCACAGGAACCTCGCTTTTGTTGAAAATGAAAAAAATGCATGCTTACCCGGGTGCGCAGCTAATGCCTTTGAAAGCAACTGGCAGGCTTCAGTCACTGTGAGGGGTGAGGTCCCCATCACGGGAGGTGTGTAAGCAGACAAACGCTGGATGATCTCTTCTTGGAAAGGCTGGAATAGTGACTTCAGCACAGAAATGGAGCTGGGGCTGGCTTGTACCCTGAGCCACACGGTACAGCTGGGCTTTGCCAGGCCTTCTCTCCAAATCCGCCCGACCCATTTTGGTTCTCCCAAGAGAAGGAAGGGCACTGATGTGCTTTGAGCATCTGCCCCACACCTTCATTAGAAACCGCTCTACCCCCCTTTAACAGGTGAGAAGACTGAGACCCAGGGCAGGCCCAGTCGGCCTAGCTGGCCAATGGGGGCAGCAGGATGAACGTGGAGATGTGTCCCAGCACGAAGCTTTGCCCCGAGTTCCCAGCGTCATGGACATGGGAACTCCACTCACACAAGCACTCAGCTCCTCCTGGGTGCCTGGCGCCAACTTTGGCCCTGGAGGAACACCGGAGTCTGGCACACTGCCCATGCCACGGACAAGTTGCCCATGTGATGGGAGGGAGCCAGCACGGAAACACGCGGGGTGATCATTACGCTAAGCAGGAAACACTTGCAGATTCGTTATAGAGCAGACGCTGTTCTCAGTGTGTGACGTGCATGAGCCACTTAATTCTGCCAACAACCCCGAGGTAAGTACAACTATACCCCCATTTTACAGACAAAGACACTGGGGCGCAAAGAGAGGAAGTCTCCCGACAGGGGTCATAGGAGCCGGAGACGGTGGTGCCAAAGCTCAAACTTGGATGTTCAAGAGTCTGTGCTCTGACCCCTCAAGCTGAAGCCCTCAGGAGTGGAATCTCAGGCCTTCGCTAGTGCATGAGCATGGATTCTGTGTCCCCCACCCCTAGAAACCGTATCCGAAAAGGAACCACGCGTGTCCTCCGTCTGCATGTAAGGCTGGGCCAGGGGAGAAGGAATCAGGCTGGACGGGCTCTGGATGAGTTTCCAGTGGCTGCTGTAACAAAGCCCCGGGAATTCAGTGGCTTCTAACAACGCAAACGTCCTCTCTTGCGGTTCTAGAAGCTGGAAGTTCCAAGTCCATCAGTTTCCATGGGCTAAGCGGTCAAGTTGTTGGCAGGGCTGGGTCCTTCTGGAGGCTCTAGAGGAAAATTGGTCTTTTGACTTTTCTGCTTCTAGTGTCCCCCACCGCCCCGCCCCCGAGCCCATCCGCAAGGCTTCCTCTGTCTTTAAAGCTCATGGCTCCAAACCTGCTCCTGCCACTAATTGCATGCCCTCTCTTCTGCAGCCACAGGGCCCACCGGGACCATCTAGAATCATCTCTCCACCTCAAGAGCCTTAACTTCATCACATCTGAAAAGTCCCTTTTCCCATATTAGAGAAAATTTACAGGTTGTAAGAATTAGGACCCAGATATCTTCGAGGACCATTATTCAGCCTCCTCCAGGCCCCAAGGACTGACTGGTCAGGCCAATCTCCTCCTGCAGAAACAGGGGAACAGAGGCAGAGAAGCAGGGATGTGCTCAAAGTCTCTCTGGCATTTGGTTGCAGGGTTGAGTCACGGGCTGTCTGCCTGGAGCTGGGAGGCTGTGCCCACTTCTGGGACCCAAAACTCATGAGATCCAAAGAGGCGGGCTGAGAGGAGACCACCTACGCCGGGCTTGGCCTTATCCTCTGGACCACAGGCAGAGGGGCGAGGAGGGGTCTGGACAATGTCTAAGAGCTGCCCGGCCGGAGAATGCTGCAATTCAGTGATTTTTCAAAAGCTCAGGTTGGAGGATCCCTCTACACTCTTTTTTTTTTTTTTTTAAGATTTTATTTATTTATTCACGAGAGATACAGAAAGAGAGGCAGACACGGGCAAGAGGGAGAAGCAGGCTCCCTATGAGGAGCCCAATGCGGGACTCAATCCCCAGACCCCAGGGTCACGACCTGAGCCACCCAGGTGACCCTACCTCTACACTCTTGAACATTATTGAAGACTCCTGGGGCACCTGACTGGCTCAGCCAGTAGAGCATGGACTCTTGATCTCAGGGCCACGAGTTTAAGCCCCACGTCAGGCATAAAGATTACTTAATAAATAGATGAATTAATGAAGACTCCAAGGAGTTCTTGTTTATGAAGAAGATCACGATAAATAGTTGCCATCTTAGAAGTTAAAACCAAGACAATTAAAATATTTATTGAATCATTTATAAATAAGCATAAACCCATTACCTGTTAACATAGCATTTTATTTTTTGAAAAGCTATATTTTGTAAAACCAAGGGTCAGTGAGAAGAGTGGCCCTGTTTTATACTTTTGCACATCTCTTTATCGTCTGGTTTAATAAAAGACAGACCTCTCAGAGCTGCTTCTGCAGTTTGTTGCGATATGTTGCTCTGATTGAGATTGGTAAAGAATATCCAGCTTCCGGATATGTAATTGGAAAAGGGAGGAGTGATTCACCTGTCTTTTCAGATAGCTATGGATATCTAGTTTTGATGTGATGCCTAAACTCCATGTGTCAGTTTTTTTTTTAATTTTTTTAAATTTTTATTTATTTATGATAGTCACAGAGACAGAGAGAGAGGCAGAGACACAGGCAGAGGGAGAAGCAGGCCCCATGCACCGGGAGCCCGATGTGGGATTCGATCTCGGGTCTCCAGGATCGCGCCCTGGGCCAAAGGCAGGCGCCAAACCGCTGCGCCACCCAGGGATCCCTTGGTGGGTTTTTTTCTTTAAGTTTCACTATGGAATCGAAAACTATCAATAAAATTGTTCTACTTTGTTTTATTAAAAGCCATTGGTGTGTCCTGCATTTTGAATGGATCTTTTACACCTGCACACCTTTGCAAATCATGCACTGGTCACTTGGAAAATATCATTCCACTGAATTATGCAAGTCTTCCAAATGTTGATCATAGTGATCACGTATCATTACATAATATCACGTAGTCACTTTCACTAATATCACCTCTCATCTCATTTTAAAAGTCTTTGAGTGGGACACCTGGGTGGCTCAGTGGTTGAGCGCCTGCCTTTGGCTCAGGGTGTGATCCCAGGTCCTGGGATCGAGTGCCACATCGGGCTCCCTGCATGGGGCCTGCTTCTCCCTCTGCGGTGTCTCTGCCTCTCTCTGTGTGTCTCATGAATAAATAAATAAAATCTTAAAAAAAAAAAGTCTTTGAGTAGCGGGAGGCACATAATTATGGAAACAAATTTTCCAAGGAAAGTAAAGTTTATTATTGGTAACAACCATTGCCAATTGTTTTTCTTGAAATGACAGGCTCACGTTCATTTTCCAGAAAATGCTTGCCCACTACCCGAGTCTGAACCACCATAGTCTACTTATCAGTTGTTCTCTCAAGTCAAAAACGAGGTTCTCCGAAGAAAGGAGTTAGTCCAGCTGACAACTGCAATATGCTTCTGTGTCTCAGAAGTTCTCTGGGGGCATCTGGGGGCTCAGCCGGTTAAGCATCCGACTCTTGACTTAAGCTCACGTCAGGACCTCAGGGTCATGAGATTGAGCCCCGTGTCAGCGTGGAGCCTGTTTAAGACTCTCTCTCTCCTTCTGCCCACCAGCGCACACACACTCTCTCTCTAAAACAAAAGAGGAGGATGAAGAAGTTCTTTGTACACGCTTCCTAGTTAGCCACTTGGAATGTTTAGGAGATAGGTACTCAAGGATCAAAATTTCGTAAAATTAATGATTTTTACTATTTCATCAAGAATATTTTATCTTATTTTATTTTATTTATTCATGAGAGACCCAGAGAGAGAGGGAGAGACACAGGCAGAGGGAGAAGCAGGCTCCATGCGGGGAGCCCAATGTGGGACTCGATCCCAGGACTCCGGGATCACGCCCTGAGCCGAAGGCAGATGCTCAACCACTGAGCCACCCAGGCATCCTCATTAAGGACATTCTTAAGGGAAACTCGGGTGTTTTTGCAAGTGTGTGTCTGTCACAATTACAGCTAACTGTGAGAAGAGCTGGTGCCCCTGCCCTGATTCACACCAAGGCACCGACAGTTCTATCCACTGTGGCTTTGCAACTTCTGTGCAAATGTCTACACTGTGCAAAAGGCAGATACCACCTCAGTCTTATTGCAGAAATATTTTTGACTCCTGATGGGGGGGTCTCAGGCGTGCCCCAAGGGCGTGTGGCCCACACTTTGAGCATTGCCATGTAACTCAGGTGTCATGGTTCTGCTCTTTGCCTTCCACACCTGTCCACATCCTCCACTGCCCAGCATGGCCCCTCTCTTCCTACCCCCCACCACCATCCCACCAGCTTCCTCCCTGCCATACCCTGGGTGACCCCCACCCCCCGTTGGTCCCCCATCTGGCACTGCTCCAGATTCCAGTTCCTCCCTGTCAGACTGTGGCTACCCCATGACCCACTCCTTCGAACCATGGGGTCCGTCTTCCTGACCAGCTTGAGCCCTTAGAGTTGTGGGATCCAGCTTTCAGCTCCTCCCCAGTGAGGAGGCCTCAAAGAGTTCACTTCACATCTCAGAGCCTCAGTTTCCTCTGTTAGATCAGGACAAAAGTGGCACCTCCCCTGACAGTCTGTGTAAGAAGTGAATGAGGTGACCCACAGAAAGCACATAGCACATGAGACTCTCCGCAGCTCTTTATTATCCCCAGGCCCTTGCAGGGTGTGCAGTGAAAGGGCTGCCGCTTACAGAGCACACCAACCTCTGTCATTCCTCTTGCACGGCTGACAACCTCGGGGCAGAGGCCCCCTGCTTCCTGGCTCCCCTGGGCCCTGGGATGGAGAGAAGGGCCAGCACATTGGTCTTCCTCTCACTCTCTGCAAACAGAGATGGGGAGGTGGAGGCAGGCATGAGCACCCCTGCCAGGACCAGCGACAAACCCTCCTGGCAGCTTCCTAAGGCAGCATTGGACTGTCTAGAGCTTCCACAATGGCCCTTGCGTGACCATGCTTTGGACTCAGCAGGGAGCGTTACGAAGTGTTACTAGCTGCAGTGACCTTGTGGGTGGGGACAGGGCCATTATTAAGTGCAGGCATCTCTGCGAGGCCCATCACTCCTCCGGGTTCACGCTTCTGGTGTGATCTAGCGGCGGGTGCCCCTGCCCACGTGGTTGCCTGGCCAATATCCCCTCATTGGCTGGCTCTGCCCCTGATGGAGGCCTGGGTGGGGGTGACATGTCGCTCCCCCAACCTCCATTCTGGTTCCAAGACACTTTGTTCTGTGCCACATCATTAATTTCGGGGCAGGGGGGAACCACCTCTAAAAAAAAAGAAAGAAAGAAAGAAAGAAAGAAAGAAAGAAAGAAAGAAAGAAAGAAAGAAAGACAGACATGCTCCTGGCTTTGCTTGTTGGCACATCAGTCTAGAGCAATCAGGGATCCTTGTCAGTGAAGAGCAGAGGCTGGATGTCCGAGGAGGGGTTAGCTCCTGCAGACAGGACCTCGGGGATGGGCTCTTGCTCTGGTCCTCACCTGCAGGAGGGAATGGTGAGGATATTTTCAATCCCCTCTTAATGACCAGGCTGCAGGAGAGCATGAGCAGCAGAAGGGAAGGCAGCAGGGAGGGAGACTGTGCGGGGTCCCCAAGGAGCTCACATCCCAATTCCCTGAAGCACCCAGGACTGCAGACTGGGCGTTTCATCCTAACAAAGCTCTGTGGGGCGCTCAGGACGCAGGGCACTGGCCGAGCACTTTTACGAGGCTCATCTCACTTCCCCTAGCAGCAGCCCCATGAGGAAGGTGCTATAACCACGTTTTTGCTAGGGATGGTGTGTGTTGGGGGGTTTCTCACTTCTCCCGCTGGCTGTTTTTCCCCCATGACATGGGGGGCACCGGTCTTCTCAGCACCAGAATCCCCAGCCCCAGACATTTCTGTGTCCCCACACCCCACTTGGGCGTTCTGTTTCTGTAAAATGGAATATATGGGACCTGAGCTTCCAGTCATTTCCCTCTTGGAACATAAGTGCTAGGAAATGGATTACCCAACGCTTTGGGGGTTTGGAGACCCTCTCTGTATCCAGAAAGGTCTGTATCCAGATCCTCTCTGTGGGCCTGCTCTGTGCTAAAATGGCCAGCCCCTGGTTTATATGCTTGAGCATTTTGATGCTTAATGTAATCATCATGACAACCTTGTGAGGAGGATTGTATTTTCCCCGTTTTATAGATGGGGAAGCTGGGGCTCCCAGCATCCAAAGACATGACCGAGGTCACACAGGAGTAGGTGGCAGGATTGGATCTGAGCCCGGCTTGCGGCCCAGGGAAGGAGGTCGTGGGTTGGCCTCACCACAGCGTCCCCTCGGCCTGCCATGGAGTCATCACGGCTTTGGAGGCTCATCACAGACCTGGGCTCCTGGAAGGCCCAGGGCTCCCTTTGCACCTGTGTGTCTCCCAAGTCTCCCGTCTGCCTTGCATACAGTCGGCCCTTAACACACTTGGGCAGCATGATTGAATTCCTGAAAAGGCCAAGGGAAAAGTTGGTGGCTTCGACTTTGAATTGCAATGGGACATGAATGGTGTGTCACTGTGACAGAGGCTGTTTCATTGTCTTCGTGGAGTCAGCCCTTTCGGTGGGGAGCCTTCTGAAGCCCTGGGAGAGCTCTCAGTCCCCCTTGAGTGAACCGGGGTGGGAGCCGGGGTAGGGGCAGAGGTGGGAGCCCGTGGCAGCACAGAGAGGGGGGGCACAGGTGCTGGGTGAGTTCGGGCCCAGGCCTCGGGCAGGGAATAGACACCTTAACTGGGGAGACAGCCGCTTGCCGTCAGACCAGCAGGAGATTGAAACAGAAGCCTCGGTATTTAAATTCTTTTTCTTAACAACGAACCGTGTAACACGTTTTTGGTGGAGTCTGGAATTTCCTAGCCCTCATGTCTCTGCTTCTCATTTTCAGGCTTGTTTTCAAAGGGGAATTGGAAGTCGAGAAATATCCAGGCATGGTGGATGGAGCAAGGAAAATGTTTGCAAGGGTTAGATCCAGTTTGAGTTTGCTGGTGAATATTTTGCTTCCTCTTCTGCTCCTTCTCCTCTTCCTCTCTCTCTCCTAACATCTTCAGATTTTCTCTACTTCTTAAGACCTGGAACTCACTAGACTGGCTGTTTAGCCAAAGGGGGCTGTGAAGGGACCCCCTAGTTTAATGCCCTCAGTTTACGGAATGCTTCTCTGGAAGGCCAGGAGGTTACTCAGCAATTTGGGAGGAGCTGGGATCAAAACCTTTGACTCTGGACCCTCAACAGTGGCTCTGTCCTCTATAGATTTCAATGATACGTTCTTTCCCTGTTCATCGTTTTCTCAGGTTGGCCTCTGGTTCTAACGGAAGTCATGGCCTGAGATATGAAAGTGGTTGGGGTTCTTGGCCCTCATTCTTGGGAGGATCCTCTCCACCCCAGTCTGTAACAATCAGTGTGGCCCAGGAGAGCGCACATGACCAACCAAAGTGGCCAACTGTGAAGGGCTCAGGAGCGGGCCCATCAGCCTTCCCTGGGACTTTGGCGGAACTTTAAGGCAAGACTATCATTTTGTCTAGCTTTGAAATAACCAGGATGATACGGGCCTGGAGCTTACCGTGTGCCATCTTTCTGCCACACAAAGAGAGCCTGTTGAAGAATGAAAACAAAGTTGGCGGGGCCGGGGGATGGGGTAGTCCCAGTCCCAGGATCATTTGTACCACTGGATCCATCCATACCTGAAGAGACCTCCCATGTGGACCTCCCAGAAACACAAGCCAACCCACCTCTTTGGTGAGTCAAGACAGTTGGAGTTCGGTGTTGACCATTTACAGACGGAGGAGCCTCCACTCATACACAGGACTCAGATAAAACCTGTTCTGAAGGCTGATGTGTGGAAAGGGTGACTCTGGGTTTCCTTGGGACATCGTGAACCTTCTCCTATAGCCTTGCTAACACGTCGTGTGTAAAGTAAATGCAAATTTTGGTTCAAAATTTGCCCATGTGTAAATATTTGCTAACAGGCAGGGACTGTCGCTGAACTAGAACAGTTCAGTGGCTCCTTGGAGTCCATCCTTCTGTCCTTTTAGGGGCTCCTGCAGCAGACCCGCTTATCTTCTGGCTGCAGGATTCAGCCAAACTTCTCAACAGAGCCAGATAGCCAATCCTCTTACAAGGGCCCAAACAGAGGGCTGTAATCCCAAGTCTAGGACAGCATGACAGAGGCTGAAGGACATGAGTTTCTAGATTCTTAGAGACTATTTAGTCAAGGGGAAGGAGTAGGGGCTGTGTAATGCCTCAGACAAGCTGTACCTTTGAGCATCTTTCATTCCACCCATGGAAAACCATTCTAACATATGTTACACTGATTAACAAAGTCCCTGTTTTAGTTAGAGATGAAGGTAACTAGAGTGCTTCCAGAAACTCCCAGAGTACATGGAACTTTTATTTTTAAAAATATTTTAGTTAGGGATCCCTGGGTGGTGCAGCGGTTTGGCGCCTGCCTTTGGCCCAGGGCGCGATCCTGGAGACCCGGGATCGAATCCCACGTCGGGCTCCCGGTGCATGGAGCCTGCTTCTCCCTCTGCCTGTGTCTCTGCCTCTCTCTCTCTCTCTCTGTGTGTGACTATCATAAATAAATAAAAATTAAAAAAATTTAGTTATTTATTCACTAGAGACACACAGAGAGAGGCAGAGACACAGGCAGAGGGAGAAGCAGGCTCCATGCAGGGAGCCCGATGTGGGACTCAATCCCAGGACCCCAGGATCACACCCTGAGCCAAAGGCAAATGCTCAACCACTGAACCACCCATGCATCCCTAGATAGAACTTTTAAAATCAGTCTTTTATTTTTGGTGTAATTCTAGATACGTAGGAAAGTTACAAAAATAGTACAGAGAGTTCTAATATACCCCTCATCTGGTTTCCCTTGACGACTCACATGCCAAGGTTCATTTGTCAAAGCAAAGAAATTAATATTGATGCATTACTATTACCTAAACTCCAGGCTTCATTCAAGTATCCCCAGTTTTTCCACAAATGTCCCTTTCCTCTTGCAGGACACCACATCACATCTAGTCATCCTGTGCCCTTCAGTTCCTCCAGTCTGTGACAGCTTCCCGGAGCTTCCTTGCTTTTTATGACCTTAACAGTTTTGAGGAGTATTGGTCGGGTGTTTTGTAGAACGCGCTTGATTTTCTCATAGTGAACTGGGGTGATTCCTTTTGGGGAAGATCACCACAGAGGTGGAGTGCCCTTCTCATCATACCATGTCAATGGTTCCAGCTGTTCGCACAACCTATCCGTGATGATATTGACCTTCATCCCTTGGTTAAGGTCTCATTGGCCAGGCTTCTCCACTGCAAAGCTGCTTTTCTTCCCGATTTCCATATTCTAGACTTTGAAAGCAAAGCAATTAAGTGTAGCCTACACCCAAGGGAGAAGGGGTTAAGCCCCATCTCCCGGAGAGAAGGGCTTAATCCCTCCCTCCCTGAGTGTGGACTGGATTTATTGCCTTCCTATCATCGGTGAATTCTCCTGTAAGGAAGATTTATCTCCTTTTCCCCTATTTATTTAATCATCTATTTATATCACTATGAACTCATGGATATTTATTTTATACTCTGGGCTTTAATCCAATAGTATATTCCTAATTGCATTGCTCATATTGTTCCAGTTTTAGCCATTGGGAGTTCTTTTGGATTGGCTCCAAAAGGTGACATTTTGGTGAGTTACTTCAAATGCTGAGTAACCACCTCTGCTGTGGGTATTCCCGAGTAAGATCCGCTTCTAATATTAACAAGTGTCCTCTAGAATATCGATAAGACTCATTAACCCAATAAAATGGCAATCGAACCATATATACCCAGTACCCTTTTTATTCATTCCACTTTTCCATTAACATCCATATATATGAGGTTCTGTTGTGTGGCTAGAACACAGCTTACATAAGTCTGGTGTAACGCTGTTCTACGCAACACCGAAATGGAACATTTTCTCATGTAAAGGATTCAAGCACAATTCATGTGGTTGAATTACTTTCTAAAGGGGTTTTGTCCTGCCACCAGCTGTGTGTGTGAATCACTAAAATTACTATTATAAAACAGATTCCACACAAATGCAATAAAGAGGGGGTAGAAACACAATGGCTGTTACACAAAGTCTAACAAACCTACGCATTTCTATCAGGCTGGAGATGCTGAATTGTTTTAAAAGTCTATTACGTGCAGTAGAGCAGGGAGGTTGACCAGATGACCTTTTAGATCTTTTGGGGCCCTTCTAACTCTGATGTATAAATATTAATATGTAATATATAATCAGTTTAATATATAATCATTTTTGTGCTTCCTAAGGGAAAAAAAAAATCCCACTAGGTGTCACGCTCGGTGCTTTATGTACCTGGACACCTATTCCTGGCTACAGCCTGAAGATCTTCCTGTTATTCTCATTTTGCAGAGGACAAACTGGGTTTGCCCCAGTTACAATGCCAGTACACTTCCCACCGCAACACAGTCTTCCCGTTTCTGGAAACTTCTTGAGACTAGGCTCCGTGTCTTTCTCCTTTCTTTTCCCCAGTGCCCACCACAGGCCCTGGCACTATTGAGGCAAGAAAGGAGAAAGCATACATGGATATAGACACCTAAACATTTATTTAAAAAAAAAAAAAACAACCTTGGGCACCTGTGTGGCTCAAGGGCTGAGTGTCTGCCTTCAGCTTAGATTGTGATCCCGGGGTCCTGGGATCGAGTCCTGTATGAGGTTCCCCACAGGGAGCCTGCTTCTCCCTCTGCCTATGTCTTTGCCTTTCTCTGTGTGTCTCTCATGAGTAAATAAATAAAACCTTTTTAAAAAAAAAAAAACTTGGGTGAAGAAGAAATAAATGCCCCCAGGAAGAGAAGGAAGACAGCTGAGTCCAGGAGGGAAAGTTTTGCCCTTTGGGTCCCAATTCCAGTTCACACCCTGACTCTGTCTGGCTACTCCTCTGATCCGTCCTACCTCAGGGGAGCGCTGAGAATGAGAGAGGGCGGACAGAGAGTGCCTGGCTCCGTACCCCCCACATCACAGACTCCTGAGCCCCAGTATCATTTATTAGGCGAGTGACCTGGGATGATCCTCTTCGCTCCTCCGGATTCCTATATAATGCAGACTGTTAACCACCCCCAGACAGTTAAATGAGGAGATGCAGACGGCCCCCTCGGCGTGGTTCTGGACCCTGGCAGGGGCTCCGGCGGGGGTCGTGGGATTCGCCCGAAAAGACAGGTAATGTCCCGTGACCATTAATCTCTCTATTAAAGAGCAAACCTCCCAAGATAGGCCAAAGTCACCAACAAGATGGCAAATCAAGTTGGATGTCGGGTGCCAAAAACAACAGCTGGAAGTTTCAATTCAGCAGCATGCGGTCACACTCCGGCGGGAGAGGACACGGCCGCAGACCCTAAGCCGCGGCAGGGCTCAGCCCTCGGAATTGGGCCCGTGCCTCCTTCCCTGAGATCCGAGGAAGCAATGCCAATCCCCTCTTCCCACCGCTGCCGCTGCTTCCTCTGCCCGCGTCTGTGGCGCATGTGAGAGCACAGACCTGTGGCTTTCAGGCAGACCTGGGGGTAGTCCAGCATCGGCCACTGCTGTGTGGCCTTGGGCCAGTTATTAACCTCTCTGTGCTTCTCTTTTCTCCTGTGCGAACTGAGAAAAATGCTCCCTATCCGATGCTTGATCTGGGGATTCAATGAGCAGACGTGCGGGAAGCCGTCAGCCGGGGTCTGGCACAGAGGAAGCGGTCAGTGCGTGGGCGCTGCTAACTCCACTAACACGAGGGTGCTTGCCGAGGGGCTGGTGACACCCAAAATCTTGCACAGTAGGTCCCCACTGAATGGTGTTCGAATGAACGCTTGCATGCCCGAACAGCGCAAGCATGAGCGAATGAATCATGCTAAAGTCCCTTTCCTCCTTAGGTCCGTAGGGCCTCTGCTCCCCCGCCCCCAGCCCTGCACCCTTTCATCTTCTGAAAGCTGCCCACCCCTCCCATGGGGCCACCCTACATGGGGTCACCGCACAGCTCAGCTCCCTCCGAGCTCTCCTGTCCTCCTGGCTCCCACTGGCCGGGACGTGGTAGGTGGTGGTGGCTGGTGGTTGGTGGCTGGAAGCTAAGCATGGGGTTTGCTCTCCCCTTGTCACCCCAAAGCCCGGCTGGCCTCACATCTGCAGGGCTGCACAGGGATCCCTCCCCTCCCCTCACCCCCACCCGCCCCCACCCCAGCTGCCCTGCTCCCAGGGTCTATTTCAGAGTTGAAATGGAAGGCGAGAGGTGGGTTTGGGGATCACCGGATAACCCTGGGAGTAACTGTGAAGTATTATAAACAGTGTCACGTCAACTCGAGATTTAGCATCAGATCCTGACTTCAGTGCGAGGAAATGGGGCCGTGGCAGGGAGGCGCTTCCTTCCAGACGAATGTCCAAAGGTGTCTCGAGAAGGGCCGTGATGACAGGCAGAAGGCTTAGTGGGGTAGGAAGTGGCTGCTTATGGGCTGCAGGCTTCTCTGAGTGCTGCTGAGGGGCGCCTGCGGGGAGGGGCGAGGGTGGCCCCCGAGAACCGGGTCCCCGTCCATCTGCGGCCAGCACAGGCTGGGCCCGGCGGTCACCGCCCCACCCAGGAGCAGCAGGGACATCCTCCGGGAGCCCCCAGGCTCACAGTGACCCCAGCAGCCTCTAGAAAGATCCCCACCAGCTTTCAATCCTCCCAAAGCTGGAAAACACCCCCCCACCCCCTGGCTCCCTGCACCTTATCAGCTCCTCCTGGAGACTCTGAGCTCTGGTGACTTCAGAAACCCTTGAGGAGAGTTCCGTGGCATGTATTTGGATCTTTCGGGAAACATTTGGCCCACAGAGACGGTTGTAAGGAGAAGGAGACCTACTCCCCCAGGGAGAGGTGTCAGATGACGAGGAAGATGGGAAAGGTCCCAGGGATGTCCCAGGGATGTCCCAGCTGGAGAGCCCCTCCCGGCCCAGGCTGCCTGCGCTGATACCTGCTCAGCCTCGCTCAGAACAGACCCTGCCCGGAGCAGCTGGGCCTGGGCACCCGGGGTGGGGGGGGTAGCCCAGGCCCTCACCCTTAACCTCACCAAACTCCAGCTGCCTTATGTCTGCCACGAGGCCCATGCTGTGGAATGCATCACCTGGCACATAGGACCCCTCTTTCCCCAGAAGACAATGCACCCCAAAACATTCCAAGCCCCGTGGCCATCAGATAAGCAACAGGCTGAGCTACAACGGCAGGTTATACCTTTTCATGGTCTCTTCCATATCAGCTTTCTGCCTGAACAAAATAATATGTTTTCCTATCATTTTTTAAAGTATTTTATTTATTTATTTATTTATTTATTTATTTATTTATTTAAGAGAGAGAGAGAGAGAGAGTGAGAAAGAGAGCATGAGAACCAGGTGAGGGGTAGGAGGAGAAGCAGACTCTCCGCTCAGCAGGAAGCCCGATGAGAGGCTCCTTCCCGGGACCCTGGGATCATGACTTGAGCCGAAGGCAGATGCCCAACCGACTGAGCCACCCAGGCGCCCCATGCTTTCCAATCATTGTCAATGCAAATGCTTTTTAAGCTCATTTCAATCACTTTTTCAAAAGGAAAAAAAAAACCCACACATTTTATGCACCATGCCTTGTGGACAAGGAAGATGACAGGTTGTTGGGGGGATCTGACACTGTGACACTGGGGACAGCACGTTGTATAAATGTGTTTCCCAGGTTGTTGAACACACAGTCTGGGCCAGGATCCAGGGTCGGGGGCCCCCAGGCACCATCCCTCTCATCCAGAGGTCACAGGCTTAGAGGAGGACAGGGCCCTAACAGGTGGCAGACGCAGCCTGTGCTAGAGCTGCTTTGACCAGGAATGTGGCATTTTATGTCATGAAATATGTCATTACAAGCACTACTTCCGGTAATAATAAGAACACAGCCATCCCCTCCCATCCGTGGGGGACACCTTCCAAGAACCCCAACGGATGCCTGAAACAGCAGACAGTACCTAGCCTTTCATATATGCTATGTTTTGCCTTAAACATACATCCCCGAGATAAAGCCGAATTTATAAATCAGGCACAGTAAGAGATTAACAGTAATTAATAAGAAACTAAAACGATTATAACAATATTTATAGATGTTATAATATTTGTGGGCTGTTATATAGATTATAACAATATGTAATAAGTGTCAGGTGACCATAGTCTCTGTCTCTTAAAATATCTTTTATCTTGTACTGTACACACCTTTCTTCTTGGGACCACGTGAGATGATAACATGCCCACGTGATGAGAGGAAGTGAGGGGAGTGACATAGGCACGTGATGTCCCGCGAGGCCCCTATGATCCTCAGACCACACGTCAGAAGGAGAGTCATCTGTGGTCAACCGTGGGTAACTGATGCCACAGAAAGCGAAAACCACGGGTAAGGGGGCAAAACCACGCCACAATAACAGCACACACACGTAGCACACAGGTGCCTCCGGTGCACCTGGCCCCGTGCTAACTGCTCTAGAGGAGTTCCCCGTTTGATCCTCACCGTTATCCGGGAGGGGCAAGCGCCCGTTGCTGCCACCTTACAGATGAGGAGACCAAGGGAGGGTTTGCCCCTAGTGCAAGGTTGGAAAGCCAGTAAATCCCAAGCAATCTGATGTCAGCACCTACAGTGTCCCTTAATTTTCACTGTGCTCTTTGGGGAAGGGGGGTTCTTCTTGATTTGCGGTCATAAAACCAGCCCAATAACCCTTGGAGAGTGGCGTCTCTATCTGCCATTTTGTAGTCAAAGGGCCAGTGGCTTATAGAGGAGGGGAACTTGGGGCAAGGCCGTGGAGCTGCTGAGGGCTGGGGATTGGGGGGGGACAGGACCTACTGCGTGGCTGTCGGCCTATTATGGGAGAGCTGCCTCTGAACATGGAAATTTTACCCTCTGACATGAACAGGCCAACCACTCCTTGGCACACTTCTTTTTTGTTTTTTGTTTTTTTTCTGTAGCAGGAAGGAAATCAATCCAGCTAGATGGTGGGGCCCCGCTGCCTCTTGCCCTGACAGAGAGTGAGGCTGGGGTTCCCATCTCCGGCTCTCCTCTTGACCAGTGACTCCATAGGACCCCAAGTCCACGGTGGCCCCTGGTCACCTTACATCCTCTGCCTCCTCCAGCCTCACAACTGGGTCTTCCAGGCCCTGCACATAAGTCACCACCTCCAGGACCCGTCTCCCTTGGCCAGGCAAACTTGACGATCCCTCCCCGCTTCCTGCATGGTCTTTGGGTGAAGCAAGGGCGTCCCTGAGCAGGGTCAGACCCTGCCCCAGCCCACCCACCATTGCCATGGCCAGTCACTGGACCTCTGGAGCTTCTGTTTCCTTATCTAGTAAAGCATTACAGCACCAACCCCATAAGGCTGTCAAGATTAAATAAATAACGAGCACAGTGCTTGGTACACAGTAGCTGTCCACTGGAATTAGCTGCTATTTAATAGGAACGGGGAGCGAGTGAGCACCATGCTCTGTGGCCAAGTCGTAGGTACGCAGGAGCATCTCTAGCTCCTGAAGCAGGAAATACTTCTTGCTTCCCTGAGTCCTCGGTGACACATGGCTTCGCGGGAAAAAGCACAGACCCTGGGTCAGGCCAGAGTCCAAATCGATAGCCTTGCTCTATAAATCTGGGCAAGTCACATCCCTTCAAGGAGCTTCAGCTTATTCAACTGGAAAATGAAGTTATTTATACCCACTTTGTGGGCTGTTATGAGGGAATAAAAGGGCTCATGCTGTCTTTCGTTAATCTAAACATTTCTTAGCTCCCGATCTGTGCCTCCCACGGTGCTGGGGGCTGGAAACAGGATCGTGACCGTGATAGACGTGGTCTGGGAGGGCTCATGGCCTGCCCATCATGCTGTGCTCCTTCTACACCAAGAGAAGTTCTCAGAATCCCTCTGATGGCATTTTCCAGCTTCATGTGCAGGAACAGTCAGATCTGAAGCCAGACTACACCAGACTCTTGGGAAACAGAGGTTTCCTGCTGCAGCCACTGGGGTGGGGGCAGCTGTGCGTAGTCTCCACCACTTAATGGAGCTGGTAAGTCTCTGGAGCTCACAGGCTCTTGGAGTCCGAGGTCCATGACATGGAGTAGGGGTAGAAACAGATTTTTTCCAACCCTCTGTGTTTGGGTAGAATCCAAAGCACACTTTGCCATGACACTTGCTCCCCGTCTTGGGAGCAAGGGGTGCTCCCACAGAGATCTCATTCCTAAGTGTGGGTTTCAATACCTAATTTATGAAAATGCTGCCCAGAAGCAGTGGGGGCCTGGGCCATTTCCGCCATCCATCAGCCACCAGAGTCCCCAAGTGTCCCCACGGGGCTCACGCTGAACACTTGAGTATGCTCCTTTTGTGTGAGCTTGGGGTTGCTTTTGTTGCCTGGGCCCCACGGAACCATGAAGTCTCTCTTGAACATGATTCCTGGCCTTGACTCTTCTCTCCTAGGGGTGTACTGTTTGCAATGACATCCCCCGTGGGTGCAGCAGAATCTGGCACGTAGTAGGTCTTTCCTAAATATTGTTGGAGGAGGGACACCTGGGTGGCTCAGTGGTTGAGCGTCTGTCTTCAGCTCAGGGTGTGATCTCAGGGTCCTGGGATTGAGTCTCGCTCGCATTGGGCTCCCTGCAGGGAGCCTGCTTCTCCCTCTATCTGTGTTGCTGCCTCTCTCTCTTTGTGTCTCATGAATAAATAAAATCTTTTTTAAAAATATATTGTTGGAGGAACAAATGAATGAAAGGTAAGCTTCCGAAAAGGGCCCCTGGGGGTAGAGAAGACAATTTCTCATCTCTACAGACCACCTCCTGTATTTCAGGATAAACGCCCAATGCTTTATGTAAGGTCCTTTCTTTCCACAACCAGGCTGTGACCTGGCACCTCCGAGCCCATTTTACCGAGGAGGAAACAGGCCCAGAGAGGGTAAGGTGCTCCACGAAGGACACACGCAGAGCAAGTGAAAGCACCGCAGGAAGCCACGCGGCTTCTCCTGGGCTTCTCCTGGGCTGAGTGCCTCTCTCCCTGGATCAGTGAATAGAATCAGTCCCAGATGCCAGGCAAGCCATCTTGCTGGCTCCCCTTCACCCTGGAGCCCCCTGAGAGGGTCTTTGCTGGAATGATGAGGACAAGACGGGCTAGACCATGGTAAGAAGTAAACACAACGTCTCTGTGGCTTGGTGGACTAAAGGCTTATTTGTGGCTCACACCACAGCCGGGTTGGTGAGTGGGGAACCTTCCCTGGTGGCTGTCCTCAAGGACAGGCCTCTACCTGTGGTTCCCAAGGCTGAAGGAGAAGGGGACGAGAGGCCAGAGGGCCACGCACGATGTTTCTAAGACCGGCCTAGAAGTGGCATGTTCCTTTCACTCTGTTTTCCATTCATTCCAACCATGGGCCAGCCTAACTGGAAGGAGACTAGATACAGAGTCTTCTGGTGCTTGGAGGAAAACCAGCCCTGAGTGTCGAGCCCTGGGGTCCACACCCCTGCCCTCGGGGCCCTGCCTCTCCCTGGGCCTTGAAGCCTCCCTCAGCAGCCCGTGTGCAGTTCTTAGAGCTCCAGGGACAAGCCAAGCCCCAGAACCTTGGCCATATAAATGGAGCCTGTGCCCTTGTGCCCTAAAGCTAAAGCCAGGGGCTCTGCTGGGCTTTGGGTGACACTCAAGATCCTTGCCCAAAGCTGGATGAGCCCAGGCTTGGCATATCTTAGGAGCCTCCTTCCAGCCCCGGGGAGCTGCAGGGAACCCCTCCTTTCATGTAGCTCTGAGTCCAGGCCACATTCCTCCCCCTGCCCAGCCAGAGACTGCATCACAGCATCCCAGAGCCCTGAGGTCAGCTCCTCCACATAAAGGCCTCCCCCAGCACCCCAAGTTCAGCTCACAGCAGCCCCAGAGGCCCTCACAAGCCTGTGTGAGCTCTATTCCGGCTCCAGAAGCAGGATAGCCAATCTGAGCTCCCAGAGATAGCGGTGCATCATCACTCAACAGAACCTGGGGTCTCAGCCCACTGAGGATGGCCTTCAAGAGATTGAAGAGATTGGCCTTGGAGCCAGCAAGGCCCAGAAAGGACCCAGACTGGATTATAAGGCCAGAGAAACCTATCACAGCTCTACCAGAAGGAGGCTGTGGAGGCTGTGGAGCCCTACAGACACAGGGGAAGTGGGAGGACCCTGAGCACCCCACTTGTCCCTTCCCCACCACCCACCTTATGAAGCTAAGACGTTGACCTTGGCCACCATATCTTGGGGAGATGCCCACTAGTCTGAGGCTAGTGCAAACCTCCTATGACAGTCCAAGGACAGCACATCCCTTAATAGAGAGAGCAGCTCGCTCCTGCAGTGGGATCTCAAGAAAGGAGAGCCCCCAGACTGTGGATTGGAGCCTCAGCCACACCTGAGGAGACCTCTCCTCACTAATTCCCTAGATGCCACTACTAATCTTGGTCCTGGACCAGGGCCCAGGAGGACAACACCCTCTAAAACAACATTTCTTAAGATGGGTACCCCAGGGTGGTTCCCTAGTCAGGTAAGTTCGAGAGCTGCTGCCAGCTGTAGGCAGCCACCCCTGCCTGGGGCACCCTGAAGAGTCACAATGCACCTTAGCTTAGAAAGGCTCTGAGAAGTCCTGCAACAACAACGACAAAACCTGCCACAGAACTTATTTTATTTTACTTAGCTGTGCACTTTCCTAACTTGGACCTCAGATCCCTTTTTGTACGCTTTACCTCATAACAGTTCTATGGAAAACACTCTGGACATCTGTCCTAGCCGATCCTAGAGCCAGCTTCAGAGATGAACCACACCTGGCCTCTGTTCTGGGTTGCTCACCTGAAGGTGGTTGTGGGGAGCAGGGGACGGGCAAACACAACAAATGCCATCTGTACGTGGCCAACCAATGGCGCTCTACAAAAAACTATCCTCTGCCTCTCTTATTGCCATGTAGCATTCTAA
Source organism: Canis lupus familiaris (assembly GCF_011100685.1). Taxonomy (NCBI): domain Eukaryota; kingdom Metazoa; phylum Chordata; class Mammalia; order Carnivora; family Canidae; genus Canis; species Canis lupus. The sequence continues at coordinate 64,206,443 of NC_049229.1, forward strand.
CCCCAACACGCCACCTATTTGTGTACGTGTTTATGCTCATCTCCCCTTCCTCTCCCACCAATGAGCTCTCTGCAGGGAAAAAGCCTTGTCCGTAGCATTTACTGCTTCATCCCTGCATCTCCTCCCATGTCTACAGACTGTATTTGGCACGTCCTGGGTGCTTAATAATGTTTGGCAAAATGGTTCCATTAACTGCACAAATGGGGAAGATAAGGTACCAGAGCGTCTGTAATTCGCCACTGTCGTGTGGCCAGCTGGGGATGGGGTGGAGGTTTGAAGCCAAGAGTGTGACTTCAGAGCCCACGGTCTGCCCACCACCACCAGGCCACTCGACGAAGGAAAGACTGACCCACAGCCATTCACTTTCTTCCAGGGGGTCCCCTGCACCCAGCTCCCGGAACCTGCCCCACCCCGGTTTCCACTTGACCTCTGCACGGGTCCCCGCCCATACCTGTCTCAGGCCCCAACCCTAGGCCCACACCTGGCTGGGGATCAGGTCACCTAGGACCCACCAGCAATGCCGTGGAGGCCCCAGAGATTGAAACTGGGGGTGGCCCTTGGGGCAGCCGGGGCTGAATTCTCCAAGAGGAGCAGGATTCTACTGAGAATCCAACAAGCCCAACTTGGCCACTCCCAACCCCACCGCCCCTTCCTCAAGCTAGGGCCAAAGGACGCTGCCTCCCTCCAGTGCAATAAAATGAGAGGCGGGGAAGCAGAGGAGCTAAGTCAGGGGCTGGAAGCACGGGCCCTGCTGCACTGCCGCGTGAGCCTGGCCAGCTGGCCCTTCTCGGGGCCTCGGTGTCGTCCCCAGACAACCGAGGCCTTGCTCAAGGATCACAGCTTGACTGTCCCACAGAAATGTGATCCTTGCCTGTACGGAGGTGTGGGCAAGATCCCGGGGATCCCAAAGCCAGGGCCCTTCCCTGAGAAGGGATCAGGGAGGCTTCTCAGGGGCTCTGTTGGCCTGAGTCTCCAAGGGTGAGTTGGAATGGTTTGGGTGCAGGTGAAGCTAGAAACAAAGGAAGAGACTTACCTCACAGGCCTTGGAAGCCAGGACTTACTTCCCATCTTTGCTTCCCATGAAAGTTCGTGGGAAGGTTGTGAGCAAAGCACTCTCGGGCTAGCTTTTGTCTCAGGATTAGGATTAGGCTCATCTCTGATTTACAGAAAACTCAAAAATCACAGTGGCTTAAACCCACAAGAATTTATTCTCTTCCAGAAAAGAAGTCCGGAAGCAGGCGATCCAGAACTGATAGAACAGAGTCTCCAGGAATACAGCCTCCTTCCTTCTGTTCCGTTCCCCTCGGCATGTGGCTCCCGTCTTCAACAGGGCCTCACGGCCCACGATGGCTGTTGGAGCCCCAGACTTCGACACTTACCTTCCTGGTAGCAGGGCAAATAAATGGAAGTAGGACAAAGGAGACACACTCCTCGCACAGTCAGCCCCTTTTAAAGAGGCTTCCCAGAGGTCCAATCCACAACCTTCCCCTACATCTTACTGGTCAGAACTTAGACTGGTAGTCACTCCAGCTGCAAAAAAAAAAAAAGTAGTCTCTGTTCTGAGGAGTTTGTCCCGCTTCACATCAGAGCTCTGTATCTACAGAAGGTGGGAATGGATATTGGGTAGACATCTGGCAGTCCCTGCCACGCTGGCCCTTGGCTGCAAGACGCAGAACGCCTGACACCCAGTTTTTCATACTTCCTTGGCGAGGAATCTGGAGGGACATGTCCCAGGGTTGGGGTGCTGACTCAACAATGAAATCAAGGCCCAGGTTCCTTCTATCCTCTGTTCTGTCATCTTCAGGGTATTGGACATTAAATGAGTTATTATGAAATTAGTTAGTAATTAGCACTTTAAAAAAAATTATTAGCACTTGTGCTGCAAAAAAATAAAACACATGGCATTTGAGCTATGCAAAAGTAAGCTACATGTACCACCTCACAATCTCAAGACGACTGCCGCAGCTCCAGACATCACACCCGGCGCCTGCGTCCTACGACATAAGAAAGGGAAGAGGGCAAAAGCGCGCTCTCTATGTGCCAATCTTGGGTGTTATCGAAGAAGGAAACCCATCTCGCGGCACCCCTCCTGGTCGGACTTGCGGCCACGGCTCATCGACCAGGGCGAGGCCACCTGCCACAGCTCGGCCAGCCAATGTCACGCGGGAGGGAGGTGCCCTGACTGGCTTAGATCAGTTGTGTCCCACCCTGCAGGCTGGGCGCGGGGCCACCCAAACCAAACCAGGGTTCCCATAGCGAGGCGGAAGGGGTCGGGGCCGGTGGGTGGTGAGCAACCGTGTCCACTGTGCTCTAGGAGAGCGGAGGCCGGGAAATAGAGGAGAGTGCTGGGGCTGCTCCGGGAGACGTGCTGGGGGCTTTCCCACAAGACTCCGTCCCCGCCTCTGCACCCCGGGCTCGGGGCGGAGCGGCCTGCACGGGCCTCGATCGTGTGGACAGGCCGCAGCCTGACCGGTGACCGCCACGGGGAATCGCGGCCGCGCTCAGCCACGGGGGCCTGAGCCAGCGTGTCAGGAGCTCTGCATTCTCACCTTGGCCTGAGCGTCCCAATGTATCCTGCAGTTGCATTAAATCCCGCGCCACATACCACAGACATATTTCTCCTCTCGCGGCCCGTTGCAGGGGATCCAGGACGCCGCAAAAGCAAAACGTCCTTTGCCTGGTTTTCTTTCTTAAAATCAAATAACTCGACTCACCGCTCCCTCCCCGCGTCTCGCACGGTTCACTTAGATTAATAACATTTGAGATTCCGCCTATTAGGTATGGAAAGCAGCGAGCGAGGGCCTTCTAGCCAATTCCAATTCCAGATACTGCGTGATGGAAACTATTTCTCCCCGGCCTCGTTGCCAGCAACGAGCTTTTCTATAACGGCTTAATTAGGATTCAAGATTGCGTCCAGGAGCCCAGAGCCTAGAAGGAGCCAAGCGGCGTGTTTACAGACTTCTGTGTTCAGTTCATTTCTGGTTTTGTATTTTGCAAGAGAGGGGGGAAAAAGGAAATTGTGGGGGAGGGAGGAGACAGAGAGAGAGACAGAGAGAAAGAGGGGGGGGGGTTAATAACAGAAGGAAGCTTCAAATACGGTGGAAATGCAGGTACATCGGCAGCCAGAGGGGAAGATGGGGCCAACGGAGATTCCGAGCAAGCAGGCCCCGAAATCCAGAAGGGGTGCAGACACTCCAGAGACCAGCGTGATGAGTAGGCCTCTCCGCCAGCCACCGCACCAGGGTGACAAAAGGTCATGAAACTCCTGTCCGTTGCTGCCAGAAGGGCCTGGGCATTGGGAGGAAGTCTTGTTTGGAAAGTGACCTAACTCAAGTTAAAGACTCTGTTTCTTTAAGTCAATCGGAGAAGGACAAACATTATATGGTCTCATTCATTTGGGGAATATAAAAAATAGTGAAAGGGAATAAAGGGGAAAGGAGAGAAAATGAGTGGGAAATATCAGAAAGGGAGACAGAACATGAGAGACTCCTAACTCTGGGAAACGAACTAGGGGTGGTGGAAGGGGAGGTGGGCGGGGGGTGGGGGTGACTGGGTGATGGGCACTGAGGGGGGCACTTGACAGGATGAGCACTGGGTGTTATTCTATATGTTGGCAAATTGAACACCAATAAAAAATAAATTTATTAAAAAAAACAAAGAGTGTTTCTTGCCATCTGTGTGGCCTTGGACAGGTCACCTCATGTCTCTGAAATAAGCATGAGAAAAGCACTTGACATCACCAGGATGCGTGGGGGCCTGGTAAATAGGAGTATGTGTGAGTAGAAGCTGACTCCCGTGGACTTTTATGTCACCCTGGACTCAGTGTTCACACCCTACAGCTGGACAGTGGACAAGTCCCTAGGAGCCGTGCGTACAAGTCACACTCCCTTGGCTTCCATTTCCTCATCTATAAAATGGGTTAATAACAGTGTGGCTTAAAAGATATGAAGCACCTAAGGCCCTTAGCTCAGTGCCCCATGCAAGGAAGGTGCTTGAATGTAGGGGTGGGCAGTGAGTCATCGTTTTGCCGACAAGGAGTCTGAGGCCCAGAGTGGGACACGATGCCCATCGATCCACAATGAATTAATGGAAGAACTTAGGACTTAGGACTATGGATTCGCGCTATGTTACCACTGACCAGGACGTATAAGGTCTCATTTAAGGCGCATGTAATGGGTTCGATAGAAGCCAGACAAAGCAAGAACTCCCGACAACCTGCTGGTGAGGAAGGAACTCGGGAGTTCAAAATACACACCCTCAAGGCGGGAAGAGCAGATGCCAGAGGAGGACTCCCCAAATAGGTCAGTTCCCAGATCGCTCTTAGGAAATGCCGCCTCGCACCTGACCTTGTACTTCCACGTCTAGGCCTCCTGCCAGCCAGAGTGACAAACATTTACCTATGAGGGCATTTATTGCCGGGCTCACCGGAGCGAGACATTGGAAGCCTTTTTGTGTGTTGGGGGGTTGGTTACATCACGCGTGGTAACAGAATGGGTAGGACACAAGGCATCTATAAAATTGATATTTGTAAAGAATTTTTAGTGAAACAGGAAAAAAACCACTTATGAAGAAGATAGGACACAAGCACTGCATCTAGAATGATTTCAACGGTGCAAAATGCATGCATATGCGTGTGCATGTGTGTGTGCGTGTGTGTGACGTATACTGGGAAAAATACTAAACTGGTAACACTCCTTACAGCAGAATGATAAAACTAGAAGTGGTCTCTGTCTGTCTTTCTATCAATTTACTTATTTATATTTTTCCGCTTTTTACAAATGCTCTACGGGGAGTATATATTACTTTCACGTCCAGAAGTTCTATAGAAAAGCAAGTGGGAAGTGAACTCCTTCAGCCTTTTATTGCATCTTCCCTCACTCCTATAGGAAGCCAGTCATAAAGAAAAGGTCTGAATTCCGGTCTATCATCCCACCCAAGCTGAGTGATTCATCCGTCCAAGGGCTCAGATCTTTCTTTTGATGCATTACTAATGTCAAAGATGACTCGGAGACAGTAACACTTAAAAGAGAGAAAGTACACTTTCTCTGGAAGGGAGTCAAGCTTCAGCAGGACCAGCTCGACGAGCCCTAAGCCCAGTAAGAGCTTAGAGGGAGGGGCCATGGGGGAGACGTTGGTCAAAGGGCACAGATTTCCAGGTCTGAGAAGAATAAGCGCCGAGGATCTGAGGCACAGCATGGTGACCACAGTCAATAAATCCGGTTCTCACCACGAAAAAAAGGAAAGTTAACTGGGAGGTGATGGTGGTGCTGGTTATCTTGATCCCGTCGATCACTTCACAAGGTACAAGTACGTCAAGCATGTCATTGCATCATCACTTTCAATATATACAAATATATTTGTCAATTAGTTCCAGTTATTTCTCAATAAAGTTTTAAAAAAAACCTGCAAAATTATCAGCCCTTGTGTTGCGATTCTCTATTGCTGTGCAACCAACCGTCCCAAAGCACAACACTCAAAACAATAGTGATTGGTTATCCCTGGTAATTCTGTGGGTGGAGAATTCTGGTGGGGCCCCGGGGTGGGGGACTCTGCTGCTGCCTCTGGTGTCATCTGGATGACTGCGGCAGGCAGCAGTCTAGACATCACGGATGTGTCCGGTACCTGAACACGCCTCCGTGTGCTAGGTGTGCGTGTGCGTGTGCGTGTGAGATGGGGTGGCCTCTCCTCATTCACTCAGCTAGCTTGAGCCTCTTCACAGGTACAGCTGCCCCCCCCGCCCCCAGAGCACAAGAGCAGATGCTACCTGGCTTCGTCAGGGCCATGTCCACACCCGGCACGCTATGGCTTTCTACAGGTTCTATTTGGTCAAAGCAGTCCGGGGCCTGGGCTAGTTCCAGGAGTAAGGAAAGGAGATGGCACCTCGGAGCATCACCACATAGAGGGATGGGGGCGGCGGGGAATTGTAGGCGGCCACATCTGGAGACAAGCAAGCACAGGTACCAAGCTTACCCTGGTCTGCTCGTGATGGGAAAAGAGTGACTTTCCCACATGACACCATGCAGGTGCCTCTGGAGCCCAGCCTGAGCTCAAGCTCTGGCCCCATGCTCTGACAGACATTGGTTCAAACCCCAGCTTCACCACTGACCAGCCAGCAACCTCAGACCAGTCCATAAACCCCTCCAAGTCACAGTTTGCTCACCCATAAAATAGGCATCGTGTCTGTCTCAAGTGTTATTTGAGAGAATTAAATTAAAACGAAATACCTAGCCCAGTGCCAGGCAGTACAGCTACTCAGAAAACGTCAGCATTACCCCGTCCTTGCTTGTATAGGATGATTTGGTCAGTAGCAACAAAGACTTCTACTTCCCCAAGCCTTTCTAGGATTACCAGGGCTCCGAGAAGACATTCTGGAAATGAAGGCGTAGCTGCTGCTTTGGTCAGCCGAGCGAGCCCTCCCACCTGCCTGACAACAGGCACTGCAGGGTGAACGCGTGACCTAGGCTGGCCCATCATAGGACCTCCTTCCTCTGGATTAGGGATTTGTTCAAGGGACAGCATGTGACTCAAATGGAACCAATCAGAGTCCTTCCCTGGGATTTCTGAGTTTGTGCAAGAGAAGTAGCCTAGCTCCTGGAGTCCAAGAGCTGGAAGGATGGGATGTGAGGGATGCTCTCAGGTATCTTTAAAGCTGAGCTGAGAAAGTAAGAGAAACAGAAAGAGAGAAACAGGGTCCTGGTAGCCCTCCTGGTGACCCATCCTGCAGTTCTGGGATCCAGGCACAGCGGCCTAAACGCCCTCTCTGCTGAAGCCAGGGTGAATGCTGACTAGTATAGATCTCAAGAGGAAGACAGGTCCAAGAGGAGGGGTACTGGACTGAGAGGCAGAAGGAGGAGGAGAAAGCAACACAGCAGCAGAAATAGATCGTTCCTGGGCCACTTGGCCTGCTCAGGATAGCACTGGAGCAAAAATCCAGCATCGCTTCTTAGGAACCCCCACCCCCAGAGGGGCCTGTGCTCCTGTACATAAGATAGAAGAGTAAGAGCAAAAAGGATATTGTCTGTTGCAATATTATTTAGGGGAATAGAGAATAAACAACTTCAGCAACCACGAAGGCGGGAATGGCTGGGTAAGCCGAGTTGTCTACGGAAGCAATAATGTAAAACATCGAGGATAGGGATCCCTGGATGGCGCAGCGGTTTGGCGCCTGCCTTTGGCCCAGGGCGCGATCCTGGAGACCCGGGATCGAATCCCACATCGGGCTCCCGGTGCATGGAGCCTGCTTCTCCCTCTGCCTGTGTCTCTGCCTCTCTCTCTCTCTGTGACTATCATAAATAAATAAATAAATACCTTAAAAAATTAAAAAAAAAAAAGAAAGTTTCTTTAAAAAAAAAAAAAAACATCGAGGATAATTTAAATATTGCAAATGATCAAAAATAATGACACCGGAGGATCTCAAAGACATATGATCAAGTGAAAAGCTAAGTGTGGAATGGTGAGAGAAAACTAAGAAACAAACCAACAACAAAATCGTGCAGGCGCACACACGCACACACACATACACACACACACAGAGCAGAGCAGATCACATGCATCCATGTGGTGTAAAATGTTTGGATAGGGTTTCTTCCAGGAAGTGGAACAGGGACCAGGATTGCAATGGGGAGAGGGCACCAAAATGGGCTTCAGCTTTGTCTATGATGTATTCCTGCTTGTAGATTTATCATGTCGTATATAACGCATATAATCATATTCATATGATTATAACTTTTATAAAATAACCACCATGAACATAAATGGGGTTGCAGGGCAAATTAATTTTGAGATCCTTGATATCAACATCTCTAATTTATAAAGAAATCAAGATTCGGGGGTGCCTGGGCTGCTCAGTCAGTTAAGCATCTGCCTTCAGGGTCCTGGGATCGAGTCCCACATTCGGGCTCCCTGCTCAGTGGGGACCCTACTTCTCCCTCTGCCTATGTCTCTGCCCCTCATGTCTCTCTCTGTCTCTCATGAATAAATAAATAAAATCTTAAAAAATAAAATAAGCCCAATGGAGTTCCAGCCCAGTGTCTTTCGACCATGTCACAGTGTCACTCTCAAGCTGAGACAAGCTGTCCTCTCAGCTTTGGACAAAGCCCATGGAGATAGAGAGCCTGTGCCTTTGAAGTCCTAACTCCACCCTGGTCCTCATCCACCTGCCTGTCCAGCCTCAGAATGCAGGGAGAGTGCTGGAGCAAGAGGCAGAAGCCGGCCCTGGGACCCTGCCCTCAGCCTCCCATGGGACCTCAGGCGAGTGGGCAACTGCTTGGTGCACCCCTTGCCTCCTCCCAGCTCTGGGGTGCTCCCCTCCGTGAACTTTGCCTGTGGCGAAGTCCATACGCAGCATACCCTCTGCATGACCCTAGATCTTTGCCTCCTGTTCATAATTAAGAGACAAAACCACCAAATGAGCATATGCGTAAGTATATGCGGCAATGAAGCCTTTTTTTTTTTCCTTAATGTGAACTATTTTGGCCTAATTCTTTTTCTTACGAAAAGAACGGCTAATATTTCATGGCAAGAGATAAGATCTTGCTTTAATACAGTTAGCTTCAATTGACCTTGAACTGAATCTACAAATTTCTTAGAGGTGACCTCTTCATCGACGCTTGATATACATTCGCAAATAAATGAACTGAGAAGATTCCTATTTAGATAACCAGTCCGATCGAGGATCCAAAATAAAGGCAGATGTCCAGGGCTCGCAAGCAGAGTCGTGGAATCATGGGATCTTAGAATAACAGCGTTTTGGAATGATAAAATTATAGACTCTTAGAGTTGAAGAATCCAGAGCTAGAGGGGACCCCTCACGTGAAAACCAAAGGAGCTAACTTGTGAACTCTTTAGGGAAGGGGTTAGGTATTGGTCATCCCTAGCCTGAGGCTGGAACTCCATTGGGCTTATTTTATTTGTTAAGATTTTATTTATTTATTCGTGAGAGACAGAGAGAGACACGAGGAGCAGAGACATAGGCAGAGGGAGAAGCAGGCTCCCCACTGAGCAGGGAGCCCAATGTGGGACTCAATCCCAGGACCTCGAAGGCAGATGCTTAACTGACTGAGCAGCCCAGGCACCCCCGAATCTTGATTTTTTTAACTATAAATTAGAGATGTTGATATCAAGGATCTCCAAATTAATTTGCCCTGCAACCCCATTTATGTTCATGGTGGTTATTCCCGAAGGGCCTTGGGAATAGGTCATAACAAGAGAATAAGTGAACAACTGAGTGTTAAGAAAGTCATCATGTAAAGAGAAAGCCAGAGAGGGACTCGTTCATTCCTCAAAGCTCTACTGCACACCTACTGTGTGCCAGGCTCTGGGTGGCAGACAGACATACTTCACTCCGAGATGAGTTCACACGTATCCTGCCCTCGAGGTGGTCCTAATCTAGTGACAGTTACTAGGGGCTGAGGAGGATCCTGGGAGATTTCCTTGAGTCCATGCCTTTTTCTCATCCAAGGTGTTCCTTTAGGGGGCCACGTGGACTTGGATTTGGATTTCAGGGAGCATCACCAGGTATACTATGTCTCACTGTCACTGAGAGACACAGCTGACTAAGCCTTTACCAGTGACCATGGTGGAAGGAAAGAAACAATTTTAAAGAAGAATACGGTCTCAAATTTAATCATTCTGGCCTTCTTTCTGTATACATTATAGATCTTAATTAAGCATAAATATTTGCCACTTGGTATATATCAAGGTTTTTTGTTTTGGTTTTTTTCTGATGGCATTCTAACGTGGGTCAAAATTTTAAGTAATACAAATATACGAACTCAATCATCCCTGTTAATGAGCACCATCGACATTTGACACTCACTCTGGGCAGCCCTGTAAGTAAGCCTGGAGCCCTGCACGACATATTCCTGGGGGAATTGAAGAGATGGCCCCCGGGGGGAAAGACTTTAGCTGCGAAACAGGTTTGGAAAATGCTAGCTGGAAAAAGAAAGAAGAGAAGAAAGAAAGAAAGAAAGAAAGAAAGAAAGAAGAAAGAAAGACACGAAAGACAGAAAGAAGAAGAGAAAGAAAAAAGAAAGAAGAAAAGAAGAAGAGAGATCGATCTAGAAGAGAGCGGGCGAGTGATGGATGCGCTGTGTTTCCTTCATCCGACTTCCGTACTTAATTCTTCCTTCCTTCATCCCCCCGCCGACGCCCCTAAGCCATCCCCCACCAAGAAATAAAGAAAAAGAAGAAAGAAGAAGAAAGAAAGAAAGAAAAACTGCTAGATGAAAGGAAAGCTCCACACGCTTCTTTGCTGCAGGACTTCTCAGAGCATTTACTGTGCTAACGTGCTCCCCTGTATCCCCAGGGGCATACAGGATGCGGCTTTTCTTCGGGTGATTTGATCACAGAGCCCTTTTGGAGAAATAGGCACACATGGTGGGGATGCGCCCCACAAGGCACCGCATCTGCCGTGTGACACACTAGCTCCCCAGGGGGTGGTGCTTTCACGGGCTCTCATCTGTGGATCTCTCCCTCGTCACCTGGGCTTTTCATTCAGCCCTGCCGCCCTGAACTTCTGCAGGCAGTGGCCTCCGTGGTCCATTCACGACGCCTTCCCTTCCCGCCCAGTGGGGACAGGGCCCTTGGGGGGCTCATCCCCGCTCCCCCAAGCATGCACAGAGCAGACGAGGCGGAAGGGGACAGAAGAGCATGTTTGGGGGCCGAGTGAACAGGAGGCATGGCTGATGCCTGCCGTGGAGCTGGGAATGGTCTGGAAGGGAAGGCGGGAGCCGGTGGAGAATGACCTGGAACAGCACGTGAAGGGCCTCAGGATTTGTCAGAAAGACAGAGCCGGCCACTGTTGCGTGATCAGATCACTGGGCTCTTTCCATGGAGAGCCCCTCGGCTGCTCCTCTCCACCCGAGTCCCTGCCCCCAGCACACCCCCCAGTGCCACCTCCAACCTAAAAACCCACCCCATGCCCTACGCCTCACCCAGCTGCTTCTTTCTGCAGAGCATCCATCACCACCTGCCATGATGCTACAAGGTGAGTTGGATTTGTCTGTCCCTCTCCCCTGCCAGGCTGGCCCCACTGTGGCCCGGGCCCGGCTGTGTCCCTAGCACACAGCGCAGTGCCTGCCCGCAGGAGGCTCCCAATAAATGATGGGACAGGTCAAGGATTTTAAGCAGAGCGATACGGACGGAGGATGCTCAGGGCGCTGTCTCTAGCAGCCTTTCCTCATGCAGCTTTTCCAAAGGTTGATTTTTATTTAAAGGAAATAACGTTAACCACAAAGGCAGTTTCATCTAAGGGTTGGCATCTACAACATTTTAGTGAAAGAGCTCGAAGAGTCAAAGACATGAAGGACATTTAGTCAAAACATCTGAAGAAGTCTGAGGGCCTTCGGTAATGGAAACTACGCTTGGTCCAGCATGTTCAGCTTTCTCTCTTTTCTTTTTTTTTTCTTTTCTTTTCTTTTCTTTTCTTTTTTTTCTTTTCTTTCCTTTCCTTTCCTTTCCTTTTCCTCTTCCTTTCCTTTCCTTTCCTTTCCTTTCCTTTCCTTTTCCTTTCCTCTTTCCTTCTTTCTCTTTCTTTCTTTCTTTCTTTCTTTCTTTCTTTCTTTTCTTTGTCTTTAGTACATTTAGGCCACTATGCCACAATCCTCCACCCTCCCTCTGTTTCACACTTGGTCCCTCCATCGATTCACACTACCAACCTTCAGGTCATTTGTGTGTGTGTAATTTGACCAAATCTTTCATTTCCCATTTAAACACACACACACACACACACACACACACACAACTGAAACTCAGGGATGGGATGGGACACACTCGAGGTCTTACAGCTTAATGGGAACCAAAGTCCTAACTACAACCCAGGCCCCCCACACTCAGCCCACATCCCCCCCCTCACCTGATCCTGTCTTCCTCTTGGCCATGAAGAACATGGGTTTGGGAAGCAGTGGCACCTGCGCTGCAATCTCTCCTCTTCCCCCTGCCAACTGAGCCTATTTCTCTTCAGAGTACAACGAGACGAATAATGGCCTCCATAACCATTTGTTTTAAAAGAGAAAAGCAAGGAATACCTGGGTGGCTCAGTGGTTGAGCACCTGCCTTCGGCTCAGGGCGTGATCCTGGGGTCCTGGGATCAAGTCCCACGTCGGGCTCCCTGCAAGGAGCCTGCTTCTCCCTCTCCCTCTGCCTGTGCCTCTGCCTCTCTCTATATATATGTGCCTCTCATGAATAAATAAATAAAATCTTTTTTAAACATAAATAAAGGGACGCCTGAGTGGCTCAGCGGTTAAGCATATGGCTTCAGCCCAGGGCATGATCCTGGGGTCCCAGGATCGGGTCCCACATCAGGCTCCCTGCATGGAGAATGCTTCTCTCTCTGCCCATGTCTCTGCCTCTCTGTGTGTGTGTTTCTCATGAATAAATAAATAAAATCTTTTTCTCAAATAATAAATAAATAAAAAATAAAAGAGAAATGAAAGACTGTTGTCAAGGGATCTAGCACAGTCTAAGGCACAAAGACGGAGCTTAAAAATGGTGGATCCTTGTCTCTGCTGGTGTCCCCACAGAAGCAGACCCCAGGACAAGGACTCAAGCACCAGTGATTTGGGGGGGAAGTGATTACAGAAAACCCCAAGAGGGAGAGGGAAGTGAGGGGTGGATTGTCAATGCACAACCAGAGCTCAGATCCCCTAGGCAGCTGTGGGAAATGATGCACAGTATCTGCCAGGGTCGACCCCTCTGAGGGTGAGAGAGCTGGGGTATTGATGTACCAACTGCCCTTAGTCACTGGTTGAGGATTGCTGCCGGAACTCGTAATTCATCAGCACTTCCAGCACGTCTCGCTTGCCTGCAGAGCTGATTCTAGACACAAAAAGGAAGTCCGGGGGCAGACAGCTGGGAGCCGGGCAGGTGTGCACTGTAAGGATGTGGGGGTAAGGGCAGGGCAGGAGCGACAGCACCTACTACCATTCGGGTACTTTGTCTGCATGGAGGATAGCTAACTTTTAACGAGCCCTTCCTGTTTCCCAGGCAATATCATTAGCATTGGACTTATGTTCCCTTATTCAAACCTCACAACGAATCTATGAGATGGATCTTATTTATCCTTTTATTTTTTATTTTTTAAAATAAATTTATTTTTATTGGTGTTCAATTTGTCAACATATAGAATAACACCCAGTGCTCATCCCATCAAGTGCCCACCTCAGTGCCCGCCACCCAGTCACCCCCACCCTCCGCCCTCCTCCCCTTCCACCACCCCTAGTTCGTAACTCTGGGAAACGAACTAGGGGTGAAATGGATCTTAATTGCCATTCCGATTTTAAGAGAATTGAGGCTCAAGTGCACGTAGCTGGATTTAAACCCAGGCTACCTCTCGAGCCCCTGCTCTCCCACACGCAGTCTCTTCTGAAGGAACACGCAATGGCACAGCTAGTTAGTGGTAAACTCAGGTCAAACCCTGGGCTGGAGAGCATTTCCCCACTGCTTGGGGTATATCTGAGTTCCGTGCTTGACCACAGCCTTTCCAGGGCCCAGAGATGTCGTTCAAATTCCTCGAGCTCTCTGGGCCTCAGTTTCTCCAACCGTAAGATGGAGAATAAGAAGCCCACCTGCTTTATAAGGCCATTGTCAAGAGGACGGTTAAGAAGGTAAATCAAGCTCAACAATTGTGGCACAGGATAGTCTCAGTAAATGAGAGCAATTATTTCTCCCCTACGGAAATCTCCATATTCTTATCTGTAAAATAAAAGATAAACTTATCTCAAAGTTTCTCTTGGTTATCAAGTGAGAATGTGTCTGTCGACACTATCATTTCCATAAAAGCCAGAAATTAGTAGTGTATTTTTTTTAGATCAATAGGTTTTATCTTATTTTTTATCATTTTATTTTATTTTTCACCATGATCCATGTTTCCCCCATCCCCCTACACCTCTCTGGTGACCATCAGTTTGTTTGCTAGAGTTAAGCGTCTATTCCTCGGTGTGTGTGTGTGTGTGTGTGTGTGCACGCGCACGCCTCTCTCTCTCTTTTTGTTTTGCTCATTTGTTCTGTTTCTTGAATTCCACACATGAGTGAGATCATATGGTATTTGTCTTTCTCTGACTTATTTTGCTTAGCATGATACTCTCTAGCTCCATCCATGTCATTGCAAATGGCAAGATTTCATTCTTTTCTATGGTTGAATAATGTCTTCTTCTTTATTTTTTTTTAGAGATTTGTATATTTATTCAATACACAGAGAGAAAAAGAGCAGAGGGGAGGGTCAGAGGGAGAGAGAGAGAGAAGCCTAAGCAGACTCCATGCTGAGTGCAGAGCCCGATGATGCAGAGCTGGATCCAATGACCCTGAATTCATGACCTGAGCCTAAACCAAGAGGCAGACACTTAACCAACCATACCACCCAGGTGCCACCGAGTCATATCTTCTTTATCCACTCATCTATAAATGGACACTTGGGCTGTTCCCATAATCGGGCTATTGTAAATAATGCTGCTGCAATAATGGGGGTGCATTATCTCTTCGACTTAATGTTTTTGTATTTTTTTTGGGGGGGGGGAGTAAATAGCAGTGTGATTCCTAGATAATATGGTAATTCCTGTTTTTAATTTTTTGAGGAACCTCCACACTGTTTCCCGCAGTGCCGCACCTGTTTGGATTCCCACCCACAGGGACGAGGGTTCCTTTCCCTCCACATCCTCTCCAATGCTTGCCATTTCTTTTGTTTTTATTTTAATCATTCTGACAGGTGTGAGGGGATATCTCATTCTGGTTTAGATTTGCATGTCCCTGAGGATGAGTGATGTTGAGCATCTCTTCATGTGTCTGCTGGCCATCTGGATGTCTTATTGAGAGAAATGTCTGTTCATGTCTTTTGCCCTTTTTAAATTGGATTATTTAGTTTTTGGTATTAAGTTATATCAATTCTTTTTGTACTTTGGATACTAATCCTTTATTGGATATGTCACTTGCAAATATCTTCTCCAGTTCAGTAGGTGGCCTTTTAGTTTTGTTGATGGTTTCCTTCACTGTGCAGAAACTTGATCTTTTGATGTCATCCCAAAAGTTTAGAAATTTGCACTTTAGCTGCATTGTATGGTGCCCACTGTGGCCCGCCTTCAGGCTAAAAAGTCTTTATAAACAGGAAAATTCACCCCACACCATTCCCTTCTCCCAAGTGTGTATTCCCTTGGAGTCTGCATGATCTTACTCACTCTCCAGGGCTTGTCTTTACATAATTGCCTCTTATATTGTGCTCCTACTTTACTAAAGAAAGAGAGAGAGAAAGAGAGAGAGACTCCTACTTGACTGGAAGCTTCCCTTTCTATTTCAAAGTCACGAATAGATATTTCTAGGCTCACTTAGTCCTTAACCATCAAACAGCCTACTCAAAGTTATTCCTTTCCAGCCATTTCAGACTTCCCACATTCATCTTCTCGTGTGCCCTTTTCTTCATTCTACAATGGAAAAGCAGAAGGATGGTTCAGGGACTCCCCATCCTAGCACCAAAGGGAAGAACGTAGAAGGATGGGTTTGAGCTGTGAGACAATGACTTAATAGCAGGCTGGCCACCCGATCGGGCCACCCAACTTTCTCTTCTGAGAAGTCGTGGATGTTTGAGCGTATGTGCAATCACAAAAATAAATAAATAAATAAAATGAAAACAACTTGAAGTAGTCTGACCACTGGTAAGAGAAACGATCATAAAAGTGAATAATCAAAACTTCGCATGTTTATTTGAATGTTGCGGTTGAGCTGGGTCACAGGCATTAAGGAGGGCACATGATGGGATGAGCACTGGGTGTTACACTGTATGTTGGCAAATCGAATTTAAATAAATTTTTTTAAAAGAATGATGTGGAAGTTAATGACATAGGAGATGTTCCTAATGTATTGTTACTATAATAAAATGAAAACGACAGAATAATTTCTAGTTAAATAATGGGATCCCAGTTCTACTTGAAAATATGCATGAAATTCTTTGAAAGAAGACCGAAAAGGTGCATGTTAAAGCTGATAATGGGGATCCCTGGGTGGCGCAGCGGTTTGGCGCCTGCCTTTGGCCCAGGGCGCGATCCTGGAGACCCGGGATCGAATCCCACATCGGGCTCCCGGTGCATGGGGCCTGCTTCTCCCTCTGCCTATGTCTCCGCCTCTCTCTCTCTCTCTCTGTGACTATCATAAATAAAAAAAAAATAAAAAAAAAAAAATAAAGCTGATAATGATCATTAAGTTTCAGAGATGGGATGATAGGTGATTTCTAGTTTCTTCTCTACTTTTCTAATTTTTCTAAAATGAATATGTTTGTTTCAGAGAAAAAAATATTTTAAAATATTTTTTATTTTTATTATTTTCTTTTACATAAGCTTTACACCCAACATGGGACTTGAACTCATGACCCCTAGATCCAAAGTTGCATGTACTACTAACTGAGCCTGCCAGGTGCCCCTAAAATATATTTTAAACCAAAGCGATGGACTTATTTGTCACCAAGGTCCCTTCCAGCCAGAATATTCTGTGATTTGTCGATTTATTCAACGTGTATTTGTTGAGCACCTACTGTATACTAGCCCCCCTCCTGGCACCAGGGAGATGTGAAAGGTGATTAAGATATTTTCCTTTACAACTTCCAATCCACAAGGGAATCAGACACATCTTATTCCTTTCTAGAACCCCCATGCTCTGCTCGTAACACAACAGGTGCCCACTCAGTGTTTGCTGAACAAACTTTGATGGTAATCACCTAGTTCAAAGTCAAAGCTATAAAAGATACCTGGAACAAGGAGATACAAGGGGTGCATATGGGGGGGCAACAGAAGAGGGGTCCAGATGGGAATAAAGTCTGCAGACGGGAAGGGTTGGTAGACGGGGTGTGGAGAAGTAGGTGGAAGGTCCGACTTGACTGTTTCTGTGTGTTGGGCTTGGCCAGGAGGGACCCACTCACTCCCTCCACTTCCACAAGGATGCTCTTCCCATGGCTCCCCAGAGAGCCGGAGGTGATCAGAGGACCCCTGGACTCCAGGGGAGGTCAAGAACTCAGGCCTCTCCCTCCGTAGGTAATCCCCTAAATCAGCATCCCCGACTTGCAGGAGGGAAATTAGTGTCTCTTGCATTTTATTTCCATCTCAGCAAGAGGTTAATGGACAATGCAAACTGGCCACCCTACAGGGCTTCTCCTGCCAAGTCCCCGGACCCCCTCGTGCCCCAGCCCCTCTGTGTGGTGCCTCATGAGGCTTCAGGTGGCTGCCCCTGAAAGGAGGGGAAGACCCACCCCCCTTAATTAACAACCTGAGACAAATTGGAAACAGCTGTGAATAATTAGACAATTTAAGTGCTGTAAAGAAGGAATAATTTCTGTAACCTTCGTAATAAATCTTATGCTGTCTTAGTCCCTACGCTGGACTTGAACTTTCTTTTCTTTTCTTTTCTTTTTTTTTTTTTCCAGGGGTGAGTTAGCACATTACTCATAAAAGAAACAGTATCCCTTTTGTTTGGGCTGGGTCTGTTTAGTAACAAAAGAGCCTATCGCAATTACGGGGGCAGCACAGTGACAGAGCAAGTGCCCCCGTCTGACGTGCCTTGCAAACTCGGTGGTGAGACAGGCGGCAGTGCCCTGACCCGCTGTCCTGTCTGGTGTGGCCTGATTTCCACCCCAGATGATCTTCACGCTCAATAGGCTCCAGATTTTGGAGATGGTGGTGGGAAAAGATGGAATGCCCAGATGTGTTCGCGTCAAACAAGAAGGACCTCAGGTCCATGCAGGGCTGGACTCCTGCAGGATTCCAAGAGTTTCTTTTATCCCAACATGTTTCTAAGAGAGGGAGACAGAGGAGAAGCCCTTAGCAGGAAGGAGCAGGAAAGGAACAGAGGTGGGCCCTAGCCTAATCCCCTCGTTTCAGAGAAGACAATCAAGCCCGCAGAGGGCAAGTGATGTGGTCCAAGCTACTGTTGAACTCGTAGCTGAATCGAACAGTCAAAATCACTTAGGACTCCCTTAGGAGGTCCATGGGGCGGCTCCATGAGCATAGATAGGAGCATGAGCGTGAGCTTTGGGGCCAGTCCCGGCTTCCAGTCCTGCCTTTGCCCCTCCTAAGTGTGATCTTGAGTAAGTCATTTTACCTCTTGGCATGTCAGTTTATCATCTGGGAAATGGCTACACAATAGCTTCTGAGGTCTGTCAGGAGGGTTGATGAAACAATGCGTATTAAAATCTCATTAAACTTACCTGCCTAGTCCACGCTTGTACCCAGGGGCTGAGCAGGGCTGGGGATAGGCACACAAATGGGCTGAGCTTGAGCTCAAGACCCAAGCCTCAGGTAGTCTCGGGGGGGCCACCCAGCAGTCCTTTCCAATTTATCCTGGTCATCCTCTCCTAGAAGATTATTCTGTGCTCTCCCTCTCCTCCAACTGACGACACCCTCTCTTTTCTGCTTGCTCTCTGCTGATGGCTGAGCATTTACATTATTTCACTGAAACAAGTTTGAAGCGATCAGAAGAGAACTTTCAGACGGCCCTCCGTGGAACCCACCAGTCTATGTATAGCCATAAAGTCTGCTTTCCCTCCTGTTCCCAAGATGAATGTCCACACTCTGATCTAAGCCGTTTCCTCACCTTGTGCTGGATCGAAGTTCAGAGAAGCTCAATAATTTGCCCAAAGTTAACAGCTAGTAAGCAGTGGAGCTGGAATTTTAATTTTGAGCCTATTAGAAGATAAGTTCTGGGAGATCTTTGCCTCAGTATCCTGCAGAGTGCCTGGCATGTAGCACACACTCAGTGAATGTCTGTGATGAGTGAAAGCGTGAATGAATGAATGAATGAATGACCAATCTGTGGATCTCAATGGACTTCCCATGACACCAGTGACTTCCCAACTATAGCTCCCCTCATTCCAAGAGCAGAGGTCTCAGTGTGTAAGGAGGTAGAGGAGTCACCTATAACAGGTGTGTACAGGACATAGGAGAATGAAGACTGTTGCATAAAGCCACCAGCAGAAAAATGGCAAGGCAGCTTGCCACACATGCACAGCCCTGCACAGGAAAAAAAATTCGCCTTCTAAAATTTGGTAACCCAAGTTAAACTTTTTATTCCTCATGAGAGAATGCATTTGGACCCTAAATTTGTAAAATTAACACAAAAAAAACTAGTCCAGGACAAGTGAAACTTGGAAAAGCCATTCTGCAGAAACAATTTATAATCCACAGTGGCATAGGATTCCCACAGAAAACTATTCCTTGAGAGACGGAATTGCAATACAAAAAAAATCACAAACCACCTGAAGAAATGAATCACCTTGAGGATAAATGAGAGAGTTAGTACCCCAAGAATCAAAGAGAAGAATAATCTGAAAGTGATTATTTAAAAATGCTCCACTGTATGGATAATGAAAGAAATGGTTCAGTCTGGGTTCATTTTTTAAATAGGAACCAATGGGCTCAGGGCGCAATCAACCATAATCATCAAACTTAGGATAAAACCCCATTACACCCCCCAACTTCGGTCACTAACATGCCACCTTCACAGTTTTTGCAACATCCACAAAGTACTTAGATTGCTTATCTATTTTCTCTTTACGTTGACCCCCTTTACATTTCTCCATGAATTTAAAGTGAAACCACCATGTTCCACAATACCTACAAAATCATGGGTTTGATGTACTAATTGTGTTGTTTTTATTAAACATCAAAATAAATGTATAAGTATTATAATTTTGAAAACATCTGTCCATGTAGTAAGAATATCTCAGGGGCACCTGGGTGGCTCAGTTGGTGAAACATCTGCCTTCAGCTCAGATCATGATCCCAGGGTCCTGGGGTCAAGCCCCATGTCCAGCTCCCTGCTCCCTCTGCCCTGGCTCATGTTCTGTCTCTTGCTCAATCTGTCTCTCAAATAAATAAATAGAATATTTAAAAAAAAAAAAAAGATTCTCAGGATGCCTGGGTGGCTTAGCGGTTGAGCGTCTATGCCTTTGGCTCAGGGAGTGATCCCAGGGTCCTGGGATCGAGTCCCACATCGGGCTTCCTGCATGGAGCCTGCTTCTCCCTCTGCCTGTGCCTCTGCCTCTCTTTGTGTGTTTCTCATGAATAAATAATGTCTTAAAAAATAATAAATAAATAAATAAATAAATAAATAAATAAATAAATAAATCTCTTTCCCTCTCCTTCTGCCCCTCCCTCCTCACTCTAATAAAAGAAAAGACTATCTCATACACACCAGTGGTGCATCAACCTAACTTTGGAAAGTACTGACCTAGAGCCATCACCCTCATTTCAAAGATGGGAACGTAAAACTTTGCTAGAAGCCAAAGAACAAGTTCAGACAGAGACAGGGCTCACACCCAGACACCTGCCGCTCAGTGAAGGTCTGGGTCCTACATTCTGTATCATGTTGCCCCCATTCACATTTTTCTTGCATAACTTTTTAATCTGTTTGCAAAAGTCGAAAACTCTCTATGCATTTTCCAAAATAAATGTAAAAATGGCCTTAAAAGGGGAGTAGTAATTTCCACCAGACATGAGTTCCATCTCTGCAAATGAAAACCGTATTTATGAATGCTAATGAGATGGGAAGCGAATGACTATCCTTTTCAATGAATGGAGAAGCGAGTCTGCATGGAATGTATTAAAATAATAATATTACTAAAGTCATAGCTAATTGAGGACCTCAAAGGGCCTCATGAATGTGAAGCCATTCATAACGCGTTGAAAGAAATTAAGCTGAAGGGAGAGAGATTTCCTTTTCCGCTAAAATATTGCCAATCTGTGAGTCAGCTGAAGCCTGCCTCCTCTGAACAACTGCATGGCCAGGGAGATGTTTTGGGTATTTTTAAATTAGGCTATGATTACACTTAACTTTCAATTATCTCTGGAAGCAAGCTTGCCAGCCCCATCCACACCCTTTAACTCCGTCTCCCCATTCCTTTGCTGTTTGATCCAAGAACCTTCCAAAGAAAACTTCTACAGGTTAAATATTCAAACTCCATAGAGCATCATTCAAGACTCCTCCCCGTCAGATCTCACCAGCCCTCCTGCGCCAGCTGCCCATCGCTTCCCTCCTTCCTCCACACGCTGGACTTCCTGGCTGCTTGCATAAGTTACAGGGACGCCTGCTGCTGTGACAGATAAATCCCCAAAGTTCAGCAGCATAGCACTTTAGAACTCCACATCTCACGCAACAGTTCAGTGTGTTTCCATTTGGCGAACAGTTTTCCTCCATGTGATGATCCAGGTGCTTTCCATCTTGTGGCTCTGCCATCCCTGGGAACTCAGGATGTTCTACAGCCAACCGTCAGACAGGGGAAGAGATCAAGGGCATGATGTACACCTTCCTTAATCATGTCAGCCCAGGAGTGGCAAACATCTGGTGCTCACGTCCCACCGGCAAGACCATTCATTTAGTATCTTCCTGATGGAAGGAACCCAGGGGTATACAGTCACTGTCTAGACAATCCTCCTTGCCCTTTCACCTGCTATTCTTTCTCTACCTCTTGAACTCCTATTCAACCCTCAAGGCCCTATTGTATTTGTCCTTCAACCATCACCTCTTCTACAAAGTCATCACTGATGTCCCAGGCAGAATTAATCAATCTCTCTCTCTCTCATGTTCATTCTGGACATGTCTCTATTAGGAGACCCTTCAGGTATCCTAGTATCTGTCTCCTCTGACATCTCAGCACCCTAAAATTAGGTCTGCATCTTGTTCGACTTTGGGTCCTAGCACTGTTCCTGAGTGGGCATTCCATACATGTTTTTTTTTTTAAATTTTTATTTATTTATGATAGTCACACAGAGAGAGAGAGAGAGGCAGAGACATAGGCAGAGGGAGAAGCAGGCTCCATGCACCGGGAGCCCGACGTGGGATTCGATCCCGGGTCTCCAGGATCGCGCCCTGGGCCAAAGGCAGCAGCTAAACTGCTGCACCACCCAGGGATCCCCATGTTTTTTTAATTAAACCAACATATGCCCATACAATCCATTAATAAGCATTCAGTGAATTGTTCTTATGCTCCCAGGACTGCATGCAGAACAAAGGAGTTCCCGAATAAATCATCGTTATTTCGAAGAGTTAAATTTTTAAGCAAAATGCATAATGAACTTGGGCAAAATTCGATGAGATGTTGGGTCACCTTAAAATTCCTTCCCAAGTCAAACAGAAATAAACTGAAGACTATTCACATTTCTCCCCTCTCTCCACATCTCTGTTCTCATTAACAAAGACTCTTCAAAGAGTCGCTTGCATAACTATAGGACATGAGCAGAAGAGCTAAGGAGGAAGGGGGTCGGAAAGAAACACAGCATTGAATTCAAATATGGTCTTTTTTTTTTTTTACTTTTTATTTTGAATTAATTTTAGACTTACAGAAAAGTTGCAAAAACAGGTCAAAGTATTTGTATATCCCTCACACAGCTTCCCCCAAATTAACACCTAGTTAGTGCAATCATTAAAGTTCCAGTTAACACAGTTAACTTAGGCACAATCCTATCAACTGAACTAAAGGTCTTATTCCTGTTTCACCGGTTCCCCCTGCATTGTCCGTCTTCTGCTCCAGGATCCCGACGGGCTCCTGCAGTCTCCAGCAATTTTCTCATCTTTCCTTGTCTTTTATGACCTTGATATTTTTGGAGAGCATCGATGCGTAATTTTGTCAAAATGGATACAGCAAAATTCCTGGTAGAGATGATATTCTAGAAGGACAAGAGACTGACTCCACAGGGCGAAGCTTGCCGACATGGAAAAGGACACGTCCCTGCCCCCCAAGTTCAGATCTCTGACACGGGGATCTCCGTAGGTCTCCTGGCCCTGGCCGCCAACACTGAAGCCTCACCTGACCTGTCTCCACCGTGGACAGAAGTCCACTAGGGAGGAGTCCCATGAACACATAATCCCATGTGTTGAGATGATGATGGCCAAGATTGTGATAAAGCGATAGCAGGGCCACCTGGGTGGCTCAGTGATTGAGCATCTGCCTTCAGCTCGGGTCATGATTCCAGGGTCCTGGGATTGAGTCCCGCATTGGGCTCCCCAAAGGGAGCCTGCTTCTCCCTATGCCTGTGTCTCTGTCTCTCTCTCTCTGGGTCTCTCGTGAATAAATAAAATCTTTAAAAAAGAGAGAGAGAGAGAGAGAGAGAGAGCAGAGGAGGTGGTATGAATGCAAGATCCTGGGAACTCACACACAGAGGGCAACCAACATGCTCCTCTTTTGATGGGCTGTTTCCCTGAAACTTGAAGTACAGACTCATCCCCTTGTGTTGCCAACAGGACCCCCCACCCAGGATCCTCCTTTAACTAGAACCTGCTTTGCCCCTGTGCTGATGTCAGACTCTCTCTTTCCTCCCATCTCCGTACACACATCTCAGGAGGTCAAGAGCCTGAGTGGTCCAGTGTGTAGGACCTGGGCCACACCCGCCTGGATTGGAATCCTGCCTGAACCAAGGAGTCCACAGTTGCCTCATCTGTAAAATGGGATCATAGCAACGCCTGCTTTACCATCTAACTGCGATGCAATTCAACAAGCCCAGAGAGGAAAAAGCACTGGAGCAGGCACAGTGAGAGCCCGGCACGCCTGAGGAGGTCATGCCTACAAGGACTAGCTCAGGTCTCCTTCCCCTCTTCCTTCTCTGTTGCACCAAAGGGCACGCTTCCCTGCCCTTAGCCCACATCACACCAGACACAGAAAAACAATACAACACGTCTCCTAGGGCCGTAGTTAGATTATGTGGATTCATGCCTGAAAAGTGTGTGAAGGGGGCCTAGCATACAAAATGTCACCATATCAGTGTTCACTAAATATAAATATATATGTTTTTAAGTAAGATAGGGTAGGTGTGAACAATAAAATACCGTACAGGCCTTGAAGTATGATGGATCTAATGCACAGACATGGAGTGAGCCCTAAGGTATGTTGAAGAGGACAAAGCAAAGTTCGAGGCAGCACACGTGAGGTGCTGTCATTGATGTAGGGACAGACAAATACAATGGACTCTGCATTATATGCATTAACTGTCTTTGGAGGTAGCTGGTGACGATGGGGGTGCCAGAGGGACACCCGTGGGGCTTGGGGACAGGGATGGGAGGGTGCCTCCCTTTTCACGAACCCTCTGGACTTCTTGAATTTCGTGTCTTGTGCTTGTACCACCTCTTCATACATTAATCCACCAAAAATGTTAAAGAACAAGACTATGCTGTCAACAACTGGATGGTGGTGAGCGGGACGGACCACAAGTCAGAGTCCAGCTAAGATGTCAATAGTCAACTCGGAGATGATTCGCATCTGAACCGGGGCAGTCAGTGAGCCCCACTCTGCCTCATGAACATGGGCCGCTGTGTTGTTCCAGAAAGGAAATTGAGTTTGCATGAAACTTGGCCTGTCTCCCACCCAACCATGTCCTGGCTGTGTGAGCTTGGACAAAACGTTCAACCTCTCTGAACTTCATTATTAAGTGAAGTCATTGTGGGTTTTTTTGTTTTTTGTTTTTTTTTTGGTTTTGGTTTTGATTTTTTTTTTTTTTTTTTTTTTTTTTTTGGAGTTCGATTTTCCAACATATAGCATAAAGTGAAGTCATTGTTACAGAGAAGTTACTGGAAGGGGGTCAACAATCACAATTGTTACCACAGATACAAAGTTCCTTCTTTCCTCCCTAAGAATTTCGTGTGGATATATAAGCAGGCTTGTTCTTAAATCCGCTTTTGTTGTTTTGGATTTAGCTTCCGTAAAAGGAATACTCTGGACTCCAAATAAAGAGATTCTGGAATCAGGGGTTTGTTTCACACACCCCAGGAGTCTGCATCTGCTCCCAGCATCACCAGGTGGGAAATGTCTCTGAATGAGATGCCGGGCAGGTGGGCACCCATCCTCAGACGGAACCGGCAGGAAGCTGACCCGCCAGGCTGCAGGGGTGATGACAACAGCCAGCCTGCGTTCCTGGGGGGCCCGCACACTTACTAAGAGTGGCCTCCGAGCTAAAGAGCTTTACTGATACATTGCCTTGAATTCCAGCTGTAGGCTAGGTCTTGTGCTTCCCAGTTCACAGATGGGGACACTGAGTCTTGGAGGAATTAAATGATGTGTGCAAAGCACCCAGCTCGACTAAAGGGCCAAGATTAGTACTTGAACCTGGTTCTGTCCGAGTCTGTTCTCCTGACCGCTACGTTATACTTTCTCCCGGTGATGCTTCCGCTGCGTGAGCGTGGGTCACCTTGCAGAGGTGGAGAGGCCAGTTCCTGAGCCCCGGCACAACATCCTGGCTTCGGGGAAGGGCACAAAATGTCCAGGACAACCCTCCCTGGCCTCAGGTCTCCGTCGTACACTGGACCCATTACCCATATGTCTGAAACACAGAACCTCTGGTAAGAGGTTCCCAGGAGGGGCGCCTGGGTGGTGGCTCAGTTGGTTGAGCATCCAACTCTCCATTTCGGCTGAGATCATGATCTCAGGGTGATAGGATTGAGCCCCATGTCTGACTCCACGCTCAGTGGAGAGTCTGCTTGAGAGTCTCTCGCCCTCTGCCCCTCCCCCACTTGTGCATGGTCTCACTCTCTCTCTCTCCAAATAAATAAAATCTTAAAAAAAAAAAAAAAAAGAGGCCTCCAGGAAGTGCACAAGCCAGCTCTCCTCAGCGTGTGCTCCGCGGATGGCCCGTCCCTCCAGCTGCCTTCCAGGAAAGGAGGACAGAAGCGGTTCTGCAATTTAGTGAGTTTGGGAAAGGATTTCCCTTTGGGCAACCCATGACCATCATTGGTGCAGGGAGGGCTTTGGGAGGGACAGCGGGGAAAACAGTGAAGCAGATGAATGTGGTGAAAGTGGCAAGTCTCCTTTTTCTGCCACCAAGGGTCCCAACTGCCGGCCTTCCAGCAACCCTGCAGCTGTCCCCAGGTCCTTTCGGAGGCGCACGGAAGTGGCCACACACGCATCCCCTTCCAGGAGGGCTGGCACTGGAAGCAGGAGTGGAGGAGTCATCACCTGGCCCGGGAGCCACAGCCTACATGGGCTAAGGGGCTGTTTCCAATCTGTGGGTCCCCTACGATCAATTATGAGGATCCCACGGCAGGGGCAGAAAGGGAGGTGAGGCTTGTCCCTAATGAAACTTGCCTGATTGCTAGGGCTTGAGAGAGGGCCCCGGGTGGACATGGCCCCAAGCCATGGGGAAGCATCATCTGGGCCCGTGGCACATGGCACAGGCCACCCCTGACCCTTTCGAGCCCGACCCTCGGAGAGTGCCAGCGTGCGTCTATCTGTAAGTGCATTTCAGGTCTCTGCCTTTGAATTCCTTTCTGAACCAGTCGTCACATCTTACTGGTTGCTTCATTAACTAATGAGTTAAATAAAATCTCAGATGTCTTCATTTCATATTTTTATTTATATTGACAATTATATATTTACATATTAAAATTTAGAAACTGCCCTGTAACATCCCCACTTTTACGGCTCCAAAAACCTAAACAGAATAGCAGCTCTTTTTCTATTAACCTCCTCTTTTTGATTTCCTTAACTGTGTCCAGTGCTCTTTCTGACTTCTTGACAACATTTGGTTCCTTGATTTGTGTTCTTTCTTACCTAACAATGAAAAGAATTTTTAATGTTACAGATTTGCATCTGTGATGGGAAGAAAAATGACCTCCCCAAAGGTGTGTTTGCTCCCTAATTCCCAAAACCCATGACTATTACCTTAAATGGCCGAAGAGGCAATACTAGGTTATGTGACAAACATGTCACAAAGTCAAGGATCTTGAGAAGAGGAGGTGGTCCTGGATTATCGGGCGGGGCCCTAATGCCACCACTTGTGTCCCTCTAAGAGGCACATGGGAGAGATTTGAGACAGACACACAGAGGGGAAGGTGATGAGCAGAAGGAAGCAGAGATTGGAGCGATGCAGCCTCCAGCCCAGGACCACTGGGGCGGCTGGGAGAGGCTCCCCCATCCAGCCCCAGACCAAGCGCGGCCAAGTCCATTCTAGTTTGTTCCAGCAGCCACAAGGAACTCACACATCAGCTGATACAGATTGGGCCGCGTTATAGGACTTTCCAGGCACTGGGGTGGGGGTGGGGTCATTATCAGTATTTTCCTGGTAGCCTCCCATTGCAGTGTTTAGTTATTCTTTGATCTAAGAGATAGAGGAACATTGTTCCATTCCCTTGAAGCGGGTTTTGCTAGTTTTTGCTGCTGCAGCTGACGATTCTGGTGTTGCTGCTGCTGCTCTAAGCTGGGCTCGTGCTTTTTTTGAACATATCCATATTTCTATCACGGCGATTTTAATCATAAATTTATTTTAACGTTCTGTGGACTCAGAAAAGTTGTAAAGCAACTGAGAAGAGGAGATAAATAAATGTATTGTTCACATCATGCCTGTTCCCACTTTTGCCTACGCAATCTGAGCAACTGAGAGAAGTATGCTGACTTTCCTACCTTGTTATGTTTGTGGTCATTTCTCTTTGTATCATCAACAACTCATTTTCTAGATTTTAATACGATGTAGTTCATCCCTAAAACTTTGTGATTGTTCAGGGCACCTGGGTGGCTCAGTGATTGAGTGTCTGCCTTCAGCCCTGGGCATGATCCTGGGTCCTGGGATTGAGTCCCGCATCGGGCTCCCTGCAGGGAGCCTGCTTCTCCCTCTGCCTGTGTCTCTGCCTCTCTCTCACTCTCTGTCTCTCATGAATAAATAAATAAATAAAATCTATAAAACAAAACTTTGTGATCGTTCTGTTTTCTTGATAGATGTTCTCAGCTTTTACCAATCAAAACTTAGTTTTTTGTTTCTGTCTTGTTTTGTTATTTTGTCCCATAATTCCTGGAAAACACTTCTCCTTCAAACTTTCAAGCTGTTTTGTTTTAGGTGTATCTCATGGAGACAGAACATAGCTGAGTATGGAGTTTTTTGGTTTGGGGTTTTGGGTTTTTCAATCCGGTGTAGGAGGAAGCATAAGATTTAACCCATTCGCATTTATTGTCATACCAATGTTTTCATCACCTGTTTTATGATATTTTTAAATGATTGATTCTCCTTTATTTTGCTTTGTCTTTTTTCCCCAATGATTGGGAAATTGTACATACCATTTTTAAAATCTTCTGGGCGGGGGCACCCCTGAGTGGCTCAGTTAGTTGAGTGTCCAAATCTTGATTTTGGCTCAAGTCATGATCTTGGGGTTCTGGATTTAAGCTCCATGTCAGGCTCCACACTCAGCAGGGAATCTGCTTCTCTCCCTTTCCCCCTCCCTCAGGTTGTCTCTCTCTTTCTTTCTCATATAAATAAATCTTTTAAAAAAATCTTCTGGACACACTGATATCACATGCAGCCTCAAGAAGTCATCTGTCTCCACTGTCACTTCCAACTTTGCCATTGAGGTAACCATCCTTTTGTTCATTCACCCAACAGATATTTATTTATTTATTTATTTATTTATTTATTTACTTTTTTCCTTCAACACATATTTAATGAGTATGTACTATATGCCAGATATGATGCCAGAGCCCAGAAGTCAGAGATGAACAAAGATGGTTTGCTTAGGAGGGAGAGATCTTTGGCAAGTAAACTTAATTACACAAATACAATTATATAACAAGTGCATTAATTATTACATAAGTACAATTATAATAGTCATAAAGCTGCCTTCAAATTCTACTTACATACCATACTTTAAAAAAATATATACAACTTGATTTGCTTATAACTATGTCCCTCCAAATAAAGGGCCTCCTTAGAGTCCAGATTTCTTCTTGTAAGTTATACTGTTTTCTGAAAAAGCATTCTGGAGTCTGTCCTTTATCAACTGGAATCCATCTGGGACCCACGCCTGGCACCATCCCCTACCTACCAGCTGGTTTAGGATCTTCCCTGTTTCTTACCTCATGGCCATTTCAGTGAAAACCAAGAGGGAGTAATCACACCCTTTGCTTTTTACTGAAAAGACCAGAAGTTTTTGTTTCCACATTGCACCAGAAACTAGTACAGCAACTAGCTATTGAAATGATGAATTAACCAGAATCCTTTGTTCTAAGCTGCCTTGACCCCTTGGGAAGAAGGGAAAGGGTAAGTAATTAATATGTTATTAAAATCCTGTCTCAGTCCGGATTGGGCAAGGCTGGGTGAGACGGGTTTTCCTCCCCACCCCGACGTGGAATGACAGTGGCAGACGATGAGTCAGTGATGGAAGTCCGTGGGCCTTGGATGTTACCCCAGATCTGGGGGCAGCAGCAGAAGAGGCTGCGGGGGCAGGAATTGACATTCACTACTCACTGGGGGAAGCAGTGAAGGAAGGCCGTTTTGGGAGAAATCCAGAAATTCCACAGCCAGAAACAGATCCATCTAGAAGCAGAGTCGTTGGCTGAGCCTTTAAGGAGGCAAGTGGTTGGGATATGGAAGCCAAGCCAGGGATCAGAGAGGGTGAGTGAGTCTCGCAGGCACACACAGCCCCGAGGGCCACTGGGACACTGGGATGAGATGATCGTAGGGCCGTGCCCAGCTCTGTCACCCTGGTTCCCCAACCCTGAGTTATCTAGTGTTCTGTGAAGGAGCTTCAGGATGGAACCACCACTGTTTCTGCTTCAGCATGTTGATCCGTCATCACAACTAAATCTTTCCAATCACACTCCCCTGAGAATGCCAGACGGCAATCTTCCAAGAGGCCCGCCCACAAGGAAGAGTTTAGGGATGTTGGGATCAAACCCAAAGCCACGAGGGTCAGCTCTGCACGGCCGCCTTCCAGACACGAGGAGGAAAAGCCCAGAGAGGAGGATGGTGTGGACAGCAGAGGAGGGTTTTCATGATTCAGCTCAATGGAAGCAGCTCAGCCCACACTCTGGTCCCTCCACTTCGGGGTCCCAGCCCATCCCACAGCCTACAAGGCTTACAGAGAGCACGTACATCAGCCCCCCTCACCTACTCCATTGGCATCTGCTCCGTCCCAGGGCAAGGTGGCTCACCATCCATCTCTGTCTTGCAGAGGAAGGTATTAAAAGAACTTCAGCTTTGGGACAGGGAGAAGGAGACAGGAGGGGTGAGAATTCCCCCATCTATCCCTCAGCTCTGTCTCCCTCCAAATGCAGTAGTACCTAACAGAAGGTACCATTCATAAAGAGAGCTCACTGCTGGCTAAGATTTTTCTCTTTTTCTTTTTCTTCTTTCTTTAAATCTGGTGTTTATAATTCCAATTGGTGTAAAATTTCCTGATGGTTAACACATCACATTACTGACACTTTTGAATGAATGACTCATTCCCGAATAATTGACTAGCTTTGTAATTTGGGAAGTAAAATCACATTTACGAGTCCCTCGAGCGGAGGGTCTATATTGTTGTGCATAAAGAGTAGATAAATCATAAAAGCAAAATCCGCAAACATTCCCATTAGCCTTTGTCCTTGCATGAAGGCAGTGCCTCTTAAAAGTGTGCAGCTGCCCAGAGTCACCAGAGGGCTTTAAAATCTGGCCCCATTTTATCTTGATGGTAAAATTACATGTTGGTCACCATAATCCTGTCTGTGTCCAATGGACCGGCCGTGCTCCGAATCTCCCTTCCAGCCCGGCTCTTGTTCCAATTCAAACTATCCAGGCCACACCGACTCTGGGTGCTTTGTGGCCGAACGGAGAACCCCATCAAGAAGAAACACTCCCCAATTAAGCCAGATTCGATTACAAGCAGCATCCACAAATAATAAATAGGTGCATTGCCAATTTAGGGTTTAACAAACCCGCAACATGATCCTAATAAGACCTGACAAGGGTTGGGTTGGGTTTTTTTTTTTTCCCTTTCTTTTTCTTTCTTTTTTCTTTTCTTTTCTTTTCTTTTTCTTTTTTTTTTTTTTTTTTTTTCAGTGGTCAAGAGTCAACTATTATTATTATTTTGTTTTAACTACACACATGCATGCACTTTTAAAGTCTATCTATTTTTAAGAGCAAAAAGTACACATGGAACCGAGTGGCAGACTCAAGCCCATGCTATTGGGTGCCGAACTCTAATTGTGTTTTTATGTGCTGTGGATTTGAAATCTAGAAGTCCTGGGACTTTTAAGCCTCAGGTCCTTTTCCCACTTTTCCAGAGTACTGTAAATTAGTTTAGTATGCTTGAAAGAACCCCTAATTGTAACTGCTCTTGTTGACATATCAACTTGAGGCCGCACAGAGCTGGCTTTGGGACTATCGCCCTTGGTTTTGTAGTTACAGTGCATTTTAAGGGCCTGACAGGTCCGGTGCTAAGATGTTCTGAATTAGATTTGAATTACAACCGCTAAATGCCCTTGTCAAAGATGGTTAGTCCTGACACTAGCCATGTACCTTGAGCTGACTGTTCCAATGCAAAGGCCCACGGCTTAAACAAAGACATGCCCCCAAGTTTCATTCCGAATTGTCAAAACGTAATTGAGTTAAAAAGAGCAACTACAGCATAAGAATTGCAATCTTTGCTGCTTCTTTTCGCTTTGAAATAAATCCAGGGGACAATTTAGCGGCATCACAGGCGCAAAATGAGAAGCGCGTTTTCCACCAAGATGCAGGGTTCTTAAAACCTAAAAATCCAGACCCGTCCCTGAATCGCAGGATTGGAACAGCCAAAGCACTTCTCAAATGCCTCTTGGTTTCAGACTTAGTCTTTCTCGAGTGAAAGAAGAAAAGAATCGCTGGCGAGACCATTGACCTAGCAGAGCCAGACACATGGCTGTCACTTAGCAAATGTGGTCCTGGAAATGAATGAAAGAGTTTGAAAAGGGACAGATCGTGGGTAGAAAGATGGCATCGTGTGCCCTGCCCAATTATTTCTCTCCTCTGAGCCCTTCCATATCCTCAGGGGTGCACAGAGGGACCCCCAAGCCCACATCCCTGGACAATTAACTGACACCACGGTTAGTGAAGCCGCGCTCCCGTAGCACACTGAGCTCGTTGTCGTTCCTTCACAAGATTACTCACACCAGGGTTTGGTGAAGCAGGACTGGGAACTCCAACCACAGGCCATAGAGGAGCAGGGCCTGGAAGGGAAGGTCGGAACGGGGTGCCCCACCCCGAAGCTGGGAAGACTGAGCAGCATGCTCGTGGGGAGCTGCTGGTGCCACGCAAGCAGCTGCGGGCACAGCCGTGGCCAAAGAGCTTCTGGTCCATCTGATAGTCCCCAAATTCAAATTTCATATACATCAGTCAAAACAAACATAGCCACCCATGGGTTCAGCTGAGGGCCCACCGTCTGCACCTCGAGGACTCAGATTTTCATATATTTCAGGGAAGGCAGCTGAGGAATCAGAAATGGGATTGCCAGATATGATTCAGGATAGCTCTGAATTTCAGAGAAACAATTTTTTTTAGTAGACGGATGACCTAATTATCCTATGGGCATGTTTTCCAAGTATTCATTATGTATCCCAATTTAAAAATTTAAACTTAGCTGGGTATCAGTTTTATTCTTTCTGTTAAATCTGGCAATCCTCACTAGAAAAAGCCTAAAACTGGGAATCAAAAAAGACCCAAGGGACGCCTGGGTGGCTCCGTGGTTGAGCGTCTGCCTTCTGCTCAGGGAGTGATCTGGGGTCCTGGGATCCAGTCCCTCATTGGGATCCCCACGGGGAGCCTGCTTCTCCCTCTGCCTGTGTCTCTGCCTCTCTCTCTATGTCTCTCATGAGTAAATAAATAAAATCTTTAAAAACAAAAAAAGACCCAAGGTTAAGTCCTGCTTCACTGTAGTGATGCATTTCACCCCCACCTCCCTGGAGCCTCGGGTCACCCCATAGTAACAGGATAACACCTGCCCTGGGTCTCCTGGACGGGGGGAGACTATGAATCCCAGCAGGGCTTGCGATGCTGTGAAACCCTCGAATGTTCCCTGCTGCTCTCACTTCATAACTGGCAAGTGCCATCAACATGCAAAGGGCCAGAGACCGTTTCATTCCCGGAGTGACAAGTCCCTTCCTCCATCGCTAAGTAAGAAAAGCATGCAACAGCTCCACTACACACATACTTCTTTGCAGGGGATGGAAACAGCAAGTTCTCAAATTGCTCGGTCAGATTTTTGGACCTGAAACAATGAGCACAGATCTGGGCAGCTTTGCATGAAAAGAAATACCCCAGAGAAGACGTTCCAGTGGCTTGTTTGGGGGATCCCCCGCCCAGGGAAGAGGGGGGGGTATGTGATGAAAGATGAGGTTCTCAGTCTGCATCTGGAAAGACCATTTTGTGCTTCATTAGGGAAAAGCCTGAGGTGCCTGGGAATGTCGGCCCCGGCAAGAGCGGACGAGGAGACAGAAATTTGCAGGTAGTAGACAGGGACAGGGAATTTGCTAAAACTAGAGGTTTCCACTTGGCCTTCAACTCTGACCTGGGCGACCAGGAGCCCTGGCCTGTCCCCTTGTAGGCTACCCAGAAGTCTCTTCCATGCTGTAAAAGAAATGAGAGGAGGCATCATTTTTGTGGGTTGTGCATAAAGCTGCAAACAAAATATCCTCCTTTAGAAAAAGAAGAAGAAGAAGAAGAAGAAGAAGAAGAAGAAGAAGAAGAAGAAGAAGAAGAAGAAGAAGAAGAAGAGGAGGAGGTGTGTGTGTATGGGGGTGGCTGAACCGATGAGCTACAGTGTCAGAAATTGGGGCACCTGGATGGCTCAGTGGTTGAACATCTACCTTCGGATCAGATAGTGATCCCGGCATCCTGGGATCGAGTCCCACATCAGGCCTGCTTCTCCCTCTGCCTGTGTCTCAGCCTCTCTCTCTTTGTCTCTCATGAATAAATAAATAAAATCTTAAAAGAAAGAAAGAAATTACCTGCTGTCACCATCCAAAGGATAGATGGGTTTTATGAAAGCATTTCTCAGCCAGGAGAGGATGCAGACTGCCCAAGGATGAGTAGACCCTTGTGTCCAGGGCCGTCAGCTCAAGTACTGGAGCTACAGGTTGGGGGGCATTAGCTCAGCTAGGTGCCCCTCACTCTTGGTGGCATTAATTTCCAATTCCATCAAGAAGCCGATCAGCTCCGAGCCTTCCCCTCCCCGCCTGGCCTGGGCCTGATTCAGATACGAGTCACAACCCTGGGGTTCAAGCTGCTGCCGCTTAAGGAGGCTTATTTTGACACAGTAATTACAGGGCTTGAACGATGCTTTACATTAGAGTATAAAACACTCATTAAATTAAAATTCTTCCATGAAATCATGAAAATAAACAGTCTGTCCAAGCTGGCATCAACAAATTCACAGGGCGACTCTGCGTTTTCTCAGGCCTGGGCCGGCTTCAGGCCGCATTGAACCACGAAGTGTGAATGGCTCACATTCCTTTGAAGGCAGCATTCTGTTTCTTTTTAAGATTATTGCTTTAATTGTTTTTACAACTTGTAAGATTTTAAAGCTATTAAGCTTCAAAGTTGGGAGGGGTGGACTTGAAATGCGGAACTTGCACCCAGCCCAGCGAGCGGGTGGGGGCACGGGTTACCACCACTCCCAGCCCCCAGACCCTTCTGGGACAATTAAAATGTAGGGGACGTGCGGGGATGGGCAATTTTTCCATGACCCCTTCAGGGATAGAAAATAAACCTCACATTTCAAAGGTTTCAGACAAAAGAGGAGGGAGTGAGAAGGCGGGTGGAAAGAGCAGAGGGCTCAGAGCCAGTCAAACTGGGCATGAACTTGGCAGCCAGCTTCTCTGAGCTCACTTTCCTAGGGTATTAAACAAGAAGGGGGAGGAAACACAGGGGATCCGCAGTATTTGGGGTGGTTATGTTCTACAAAGTCATGAAGAACACAGAGTTCGTAAATACTGAACTGCTGCTCCTGGGAGAAACACAGGAGAGGGCAGCAGGGAGCCTGCGATCACATTTTCATCAATGATCAGATCGATACATAAACTTGTCTTGCGTGTGTTTCTGCTTAAAGACATCTCATTTAATATATTTCATTGATTCATGAACCGTGAGCTCATGGGTGATGGCGCTAGAACTCTTGCGGGAAAGGACACGGTAAGACACATGATAGGAAAGGACACAGTAAGACACATGACAGCCCCTTGGGCTGGGCACATGATGCATGGTGGCCAGGACACTGGGGAAATCACCACCAAAAAATGCAAACGTGCAAAAAAAAAAAAAAAAAAGAAAAAGAAAAAAAGCATGAAATAGACCACAGCAAGGACGCTTGTATCCAGCCTGCGAGCAGAAACTAGGAAGGCAAACGTCCCACCTCAGGTGGGAATGCTGCATCCGGAGACCCCAAAAGCTCCTGTTTCTGTGCATGTGCATGAATGTCTGCAAAAACTACTGGGAGTGCTGGTGAACTTTAGTGAGGTTGCAAATGCATTTCCACAAGGGAGAGAATTCGCAGATACAGAATCTTCCAACAACGAGGGTCAACTCTGTTTTATAAGGCATGGAAAGGGTGTTTTTAAAACAAATAAAACAAAGTTTATTTAGCTGAAGTTAGCTACTATTAAAAGGGAAGGCAAAAAAAAAAAAAAAAAAAAAAAAAGGAAGGCTATCCCTGAGGTGCCTGGTTGGCTCAGTTGGTTGAGCAGTGGACTCTTGATTTCATCTCAGGCCATGATCTCAGGGTGGTGGGATCGAGCCCTATGTGTGGCTCTGAGTGCAGCAGGGAGCCCACTTGAGATTCTCTCTCTCCCTCTCTCTCTGCCCCTCCCTCTGCTCATCCTCTCTCTCTTTCTTTCTCTAAAATAAATTAATAAATCTTTAATTTTTTCTTTTTTAAAAAAAGGGGCACCTGGGTGGCTCAGTGATTGAGCATCCGCCTTTGGCTCAAGTCGTGATCCGGGGGTCCTGGAATCAAGTCCCACATCAGGCTCCCTGCAGGAAGAAGCAGTTCTCCCTCAGCCTATGTCTCTGCCCCTCTCTGTGTGTCTCTCATGAATAAATAAATAAAATCTTCTAAAAAATAACATAAGGAAAGGCAACCCTAAAAGCAATATTAAGGAACACCCAGGAGTCTAATACTTGGGACATAATGGATGAGTATGAAGATTCAAAATTATTTATCCTAAGTGCTCAGAACATAATAGAACTGGAAAAATGTTAACAGTAGATACAATCATCACAAGTAAAATGCGCTTTTACCTCCAGTTCTCCCCCCGACTTCTCACCATGTGGTAACTCCTCAGAAAGGAAACTGTGTCTTTTCCCAAACAGTGCTCGGAACAAGGCCTAACACATAGGAGATGCTCAGGAGACATTGGCCAAAAGCAGAAACATGAGCACATGGGTTTTGTGAAGATTATGACTTGACTTCGGAAGGCAAGTCTTGCTTTGATGGGAATGAATTTGCAGAGCTCACTGTCTGGAGTATATTATGCTCACCATCTCCAAAGCTAGTTGAAGACCAGAAAATAACCCAGACTGCCTTCTGGTCTGGACTTTCCAACCTGGGCTACAAAGAGCCCCAGGACATCACAGAGGGGTGTCAGGTGGCCTCAGGGAGCTGGGGGCGGGGGAGTTCGACAGAGGGAAAGCCAAGCAAACCAGGCTCAGGAAGCCCCACTCAGTGTCCTCTCCAGCCAACCAGGAAAGCTGTAAATAAAGCTTTAAGATTATTCAGTAGATTAGACCAGGTAGACATTCAACCAAAACAATCTCTTTGCTTAATAAACAAAGAAATAAAACGCACTTGCACACTGCCAATATCCAATCACTTAACGTTGGAGAGAAGAAAACTGGGAAAATGACTTGACCAAGGTCACAAAGCAAGAAAGCAACAGACCTCAGCCTAGAAGCCAGTTTCCACCACACAACAGGATGGTCTTTCATTCGTCCATGTAAGCATGGATTCCTTGTAGCTGTCAGGATAGGATACAATCGGCTGCAGTAACAAACAATCCCCCAAATCTCAGCAGCCTACCACAAAACTGGGTTGCTCACTCACTCACACATTGCAGCTCTGAGCCATCCTCCATGGGGTTTCTCAGGATCCCAGATGCTTCTATTGAGTGGCCCTGTCATCTCAACATTGGTCCCCCCCATAATCACCTCAGTCTGGAGAGGGAAAGACTTCCTTGCCTTGGCCTGGCAATGACATGCATCACTTCTGCTCACACTTCATTGTCCAGCACTAGTCATGGGACCCCACCTCCATGATCCCCGTATACCCAGAAAGAAAAAAGAACCAGATACTGGCACAGGCACTGCTCATTCATTTAAAACCAGCTATGGGGTTTTACCCAGTCCTTAGGACAGTAGAAAAACTTTTAGAGCCAGAGGCAGAAAACCCAAGCTCAAGCTCTGGTCTTACCAGTTTGTGAGCATGTGACCTCAAACAAGTACCTTGAACCTCACATTTCCCTCAGAAATGGGTGTAATAGAAATACCTTCCTTCTCGAGGAAATATGTTGAGGTTCAAAGGAACTGAGGCATATGAACTTGATTTGAAAATTATAATGAATTCTATGAACATTATTTATTTTAATTGTTTCCCAGAGGTTAGGCCCTTGTCAGAGCTGAGCCAGAGGAGTGTTAAGCCAAATGACGCCACGTCATTAACTCTCAAATGAGTTTGGGCTTGACAAAAAGACCCAGTGCAGACCAGGAAAGGAATCTGCATTCCTATGGATGCCTGAGAAAGTTCTGGAACTGTAGCCCACCAGAATTGGAAAGAACAAAAAGGCTCTCTCCCTCCTGATCTCATTGTGCAGAGGATACTGAACCCTACTGCTTGAAATATAAATACCATCACGTACTTATGAGGATTAAATTAACCCCACTGTTGAAATCATCACTTTGGGCTTTTCCCATCTTGCTCATCCTGGAACTCTTTGTAATGCTTAGCTGTCAGCACAATGCAATTTTGACGACAACAGCACTGATGGTATTCAGGGCTTTTGGACGTAAAACGAGACAGACATGCACATACCTTGTTCCTGTGGACATGGATCAGAACAAGACCTTTGAGCAGAGTCATACCAATATTAATATATCAGACACCCTTGACCCAATAAATCCATATTAAGGAATCTGCTTAAAATGTATGCAAAAAATTACGCACATAGATGTTAACCATAGCATTTTATATAACAGTGAAAAACTTTAATCTCTAACAGGAGGGGACCAGCTTTCAAAGTGGTTGTTGGTTTGAAACTTCTCCAGGAGCTTCCTGAGTATAATCTCAAACTGGCCCCTACATGGAGGTCAATGAAAGACAAATAAGAGGCAAACCACTCCAGATTAGTAGGTTGCAGTTTTACCAAGCAAGGGAACTCATGGATGAGGCTTGTCTCGGCAGCCACGACACAGGTGTATCTCTGCACCTGCCTGCCAAATCTTAGCTTATGTAGAGGCCTTAACTGGGTTTAATCTCACATATACTGTCCAGACGGTCTCAATACCACATCTCAAGGCTGTGTCCTCGGGCAGCTTCTAGAAGCGGGGAAGACAACCAGCATGCACATACCAAGGACAGGGGATGGTGGGGAGGAGCCTCCAATCGTGTGGGTCTGGCTCAAGGGTCAACCAGCAGTCACAACTTCTCAATGGCCTCCCCTTATGGTGATGGAATATTATGCAGCCATAAACAGTAACAGCAATAAATAGGTCGTAATGAAATGAGAACAGGTTTTTCATAAAATATTATGAAATAACAGTATTTAGTTACTTCTTAAATTTTAAGACTTTTTAAAAAATATCTTTTATTATTTATTTTTTCATGAGAGACACAGAGAGAGAAGCAGGCTCCATGCAGGGAGCCTGACGTGGGACTCGATCCCGGGTCTCCAGGGTCAGGCCCTGGGCTGAAGGCGGTGCTAAACCACCGAGCCACCCGGACTTAAATTTTAAGATTTTTTGTGGGGCAAGAGGGAGAAGGACGGGGAGAGAGAGAAACTTTTTTTTAAAGATTTTATTTATTTATTTGACAGAGAGAGAAAACAAGAGAGCCCAAGCAGGGGGAGCGACAGGCAGAGGGAGAGGAAGAAACAGGTTCTCCACTGAGCAGGGGTCCCAGAGTGCTGCTCAACCCCAGAACCCCGGGATAACGACCCGAGCCAAAGGCAGACACTTAACCAACGGAGCCACCAGGTGCCCTGGAGAGGGGGGGTGGTAAGCAGACTCTACACTCAATACAGAGCCCGATGCAGGGTTCAATCTCACATCCCCAAGATCATGACCTGAGCCAAAATCAAGAGTCAGACACTTCGCCGACTAAGCCACTCAGGCAACCCTTTACTTTTTCAACTTTAATGAGAAGCTACTATGTGCCAGACTAGGAGCTGAGATTAAAAGTATTCATTTCTTTCCTTATGCATTCATCAAGGATTTATTGATGGGCCGGTATGTTGGCACTCTGCTAAGACTTCAGATACAAAATCTTCCATTTTCTTATCCATTCGGTGAAGATGTGTTTGTGGAAGGCTGCCTACCCAGGCAATAAGGTAGGCATTAGGAGGCCAAACTGCATGTAAATAGGTAAATAATACCAACGTGGAGGAAAAGACTGGAAGAAAAATGCACTAAAATGTTCATGGCGATTAACCCTAGGAACGAGATTCTGGGTGATAGGTATTTTTTTCTTCATGTTGCCCCCGTCTTCTGCAACAGACACTTATTGCCCTTGAAATCAGGCGGCGGAGAAGGTAAACAGGAGGGAGTTGTTCAGACCAGGAGTGGAACATCGTTGTGAATGTGAGAACCTACTCTACAGGACGGTGAGCCTGGATGCATGCAGCGTCCCCTGGTTCCAAAGCCAGCCCCTGCTTGTCTCTGCTGTTGATCCCAACAGCATTTGCTTTCTGGAAGAAAGGGGTTCACCTTTCCTCCCATGGCCCAGCAAGTCTTCTCTTCAAAGCAGAAAGGTCATGCAACTTCTCGTTAAACGGATCTGGATTCGGGTCCTAGCTCTGCCACAGAAGAGTCAGGAGACCAGGGTAAAGCTGCTGAAGCTGTCTGAACTATAACATGGGGATAACATGAGCTTGGTCTATAATATGGGGATAACGACCCTACCTCGTTAGCTACCCATGATGAGGAGGGGATATCCTGCGTGGAGGGCAGCTGGTGCATCTCCACGAAAAGCTTAGCACAACTTATTCTTTCCCTCTGAAATATCCCCCATCCTCCATCCACTCTGGGCAATACCAGGAGTTCTGACAGTGTATCCTAAAATATCTTCACATTGGTAGGCTGATGAGAAATATTCCAGGTGTCTGGAGGTGGGGTCCGGGGTTGATGCACCATAGCTGAGTTGTCCCCGTGGTCAGGATCTTTCTCTCAGCCTTCTCTACCAACCTAAGGAGTGGCCTCCATCCTATTGCTTTAAGGATTGCTCCTTCCTAAACCAGAAAGCAATCGTTTTCTCAGTGACCTAAGGGTTCAGACTACAGTTTGCTCCTCATTGAGTCAAAGCTGCAAGGGAATTGGGGAAAGTAGTTTGAAGCCAGGGGACACTGCGACCCTGAACAGAGCTGAGAGTCTGTCCGTAGGGGAAGAAGAGTGGAGGGCAAGGGCAGGCAGCTGTGTCTGTCCACTGGGGGCTGATACCCCTTACCAGGGCTGAGGCTCCAAACTCTGCCCTAAAGAAACAATCCAAAAAGCCTTTATGCATAGAAATGTCTATTGCTGAATTATTTCGAGTAGCAAAAAGTTGAAAGCAATTGAGGTTTCCAACCAGGAGAGATTTGTTAATCAAGGTATTAGTTACATTCTCTGGATAAAATACTACGCAGCCACTAAGATTACTCTTAAGGAGACCGGGAGGCAGCATGGAAAGTGCTCGTGCTCTGCTGTTAAGTGGAAAAGCAGAACATAACATCACCTCTGCCCATGACTAACACTATGCAAAGTACGCCTGCGTATGGAAAACCACTAAAAGGGGCTACAGAAGATGGCAGTAGGTCTGACGGGCTGGTGGCGGCATCGTGTGTGAACATTTTTTTTTCTGCATTTCAAAATTGTCTTCAATGTTGTGAGATTGTTTTTTCCAATAAAAGAGTTATGCATAACAAATTAAATGATCCGAAAAGCCTAGCAGTAACTATAACTAACTATGTGTCAGGCTCCTGGAAGAGTAGTTATCCTCCAAAAGTCATGAAAGCCAAAGAGAAAATCGCAAAGGAAAAGACAGGCAAGTCTCATGAAATAAAATATCAACGTTCAGCCCAATGCAATCTTTAGCCAATATACTTTATTTAGCAAAAGAAATCGTTTTAACAGTACGCACACTACTGGCAAAACCGCTGGCAACGCTATGGTGTAACCCAGGGCCCGTTGGCAGCGGGACTTGGCATGACCTTTTTGGAAAGCAATTTGGCAATGTATCTCAAGTGCTGCAAATAGGATCCCAGGTTCTGGCCTGGTATGACCACCCTGGAGATGGTATGCTGACGGCCGAAGCCAGTAGAAGGCAAAACCAGATGCACATCGATGTTCCCCGAGGTGTCACCTGTAAGTGCAACACGTGTAAAGCTCCTCCCGAGATGCCAGTGGCTTCAGAGAGTACGTGCAAACCTTCAGACCTCAAGACAATGCCACATGCCTATAAACAGTAGGTATTAAGGAGCAGAATCGACAGGGCTGCATAGGCCACTTAGTCAACAAACATTTATTGAGCACCTACTGTGTACAAGGTGCAGGGGATAAGTGCAGGGCTCTGGGAAGGCGAGTGGGGAATGAAGTGCTGTATTTGGCCTCCTCGTCTGATGTGCGTCAGTGGGGCTGTGTGTGTGTGTGTGTGTGTGTGTGCCCACGTGTGCCTGATGTGTGACCTGTGATGTGTGTGGTGCGGAAGGTGTGCACAAAGGCTACGTGGGAATGGACGAGGTAGGATTATGGGTGATATTTTCTTCCTCCTTTCAGATTTTTCTGAAATCTGTGTTGCTTTAAAGATAAAATGCAAAACTTCCAGAATAAAATCATTTTGTTCTTCTCTGAGCACAGGGAACTGAAAAAGGGTCTATGTCTGAATCATTAAAAAATGTATTCTCTGTTCCAAAAGCTGGACATTTAGAAAATTTGGAGCAAACGTTCAGCCACCACCACGTGGAAAATGTGACTAGCACCTACTGAAGAACTGAATTTCTAATTTTGTTTGATTTTAATGAACCTTAAGGATGGATAGAGAGTAAAATATTTTCTGTGGAACACTTTCTTATAAATATTACCTATTATCAATGCTAATTAAAATGATTTTATGTGTTTCTTTATCCTTTTTTATTAAGGCTACCAAAAATTGGAACTACCTACTACGTAGCTTCCATTATGTTTCTTTGGACAGTGCTGTCATAAATGTTCATCTTTTGTCAATCACGTTTTACAAAAATCTTCTCTAATTTGAGGCTTGTCTTTCCATTTTTCATGGAATCTTTCAATAACCAGAACTTCTATTATCATTATGGCTTTTAGGTAGGGACAGATTTTATTTTTAAGATTTTCGTCTATCTATCTATCTATCTATCTATCTATCTATCTATCTATCTATCCATCCATCCATCTATTTACTTAGAGAGTGAGCACAAGGGAGGGACAGAGGGAGAGGGAGAGAGAGAATCTCAAGTAGACTCCCCACTGAGTGTGGAGCCCAACCCAGGGCTCGATCTCATGCCCTTGAGATCATGATCTGAGCTGAAATCAAGAGTCGGACACTCAGCTAACTGAGCCACCAACATGCCCCGGGTAGGGACAGATTTCTTAAAGATGAACCCCCTGAAAGACCCAGACCTTAAAAGGAAAGATTGGTAACTTTGACTTCATCATTTTATCTTACATTTTATTCCAGACTTTAGAATATTTGCTCTCGCCTTCAAGTCCTTGATTCAACTGCCATTTTTTGTTCTCCTGGTGGGAGGTAGGCATCCGTTTCTTTGTTCCAACATAAAGGACCAGTTGCTCTAGTTCCATTTCTTGATCAATCCAACTTCCCTTCCTTCGTTCTGTGTGCCAACTTGACCCACGCCAGGGCTGCACAATATGTTTCTGAATACCTAGTCCGTTCCTTCGGTCTGTTCGTCTATCCTTGTACATACACCACCTTGTCTTAGTCACAATCATTTTAAATTTTTTTAAATTTTTTTAAAATTTTTATTTATTTATGATAGTCACAGAGAGAGAGAGAGAGAGAGGCAGAGACACAGGCAGAGGAAGAAGCAGGCTCCATGCTCCGGGAGCCCGATGTGGGATTCGATCCCGAGTCTCCAGGATGGCGCCCTGGGCCAAAGGCAGGCGCCAAACCGCTGCGCCACCCAGGGATCCCTCATTTTAAATTTTTTAATCCCTGCCAGGGTGAATCATCCTGACTACTGTTTCTTCTTCAGGAAGATCTCTGCTACTCTTGGCCTTTGGGTATTTGGTATACATTTTTAAATCAAATTTCCTCCTCAAAATAGGGGAAAGCAAAAACCTCTGAAGGTTTGATAGAAATGGCATTAAGTACATCAATTTGGAAAGAATGGATTTAAGTCCTCTTAGCCATGTGAATGTTAGGGACCTCTGTTCATTTACATCTTTGTAATGCCTTTCTGCACATTTTTATAGTTTTCCTACTTAGTCTTGCTCTGTTTTGCTTGTTCTATTTCAAGATACATTAACTTTTGTTGGGGCTACAAGTGGCAATTTTTTATTGCATTTTCTGACTGCTCCTTGTTGATATATATATATGCATTTATTGGGATGCCTGGGTGGCTCAGTGGCTGCCTTCAGATCGGGCGTGATCCCCAAGTCCCAGGGTCGAGTCCCACATCAGGCTTCTCACAGGGAGCCTGCTTCTCCCTCTGCCTATATCTCTGCCTCTCTCTCTGTGTCTCTCATGAATAAATAAAATCTTTAAAAATATATATATACATATATTGTTCATATACTTAGTGTATCAGTCTGCTTGGGCTTGCCGGAGCAGTATGCCGCAACAGGCTGCGTGCTGAAACCAGGGGAATTCATTTCCTCACTGTTCTGCAGACTGAAGTCCAAGATCAAGGGGCTGGTGGGATGGTTTCTGGATTGCACACAGCTGCTTTCTCATGATGGGCTCAAATTGCCTTTTCACGTGAAGAGAG
This sequence comes from Canis lupus familiaris, assembly GCF_011100685.1. Classification (NCBI taxonomy): domain Eukaryota; kingdom Metazoa; phylum Chordata; class Mammalia; order Carnivora; family Canidae; genus Canis; species Canis lupus. Next base: position 64,250,316 of record NC_049229.1, read on the forward strand.
ATCTCTGGTGTCTCTTCCTTCTCCTATAAGGACACCAGATCAGGACCCACCCTTATGACCTCACTGAACTTTAATTACCTCCTTAAAGATCCCTTCTCCAAAACACAGTTGCATTGGGGGTTAGGGCTTCAACATATGAATTGGCAGCCATGGTGGAGACACACAATTTAGTCCATGGTATCTGGCAGACTTTCTAAACTCCCTTATTAATTCAGATAAAATTGTCCATAGATTCTTTTAGGTTTTCTAGATGGGCAAGAATTATCACCTGTGAATAAGAATACTATTCCTTCCTTCCCAATAGTTATAGCCTTTATTTATTTTTTTACTTTGTATTGACAAAGACATCCAGAACCATGTTAAATAAAAATAGTGGTTAAAATCTTATTCTTGATTTTAAAGGGAAAGATTTTGACATTTTTACCATTGAGTAGGAGATCTGCTGCACATTTTGGGCACTCTTTATCAACTTAAGTAAATTCTCTTCATAGCTGCTGAGAGCTTCCACCATAAACTGAATTTAATCAAATGCTTTTTGCAAATATTGAGATGTTCATATCATTTGTCTCCTTTAAGCTGATAATATGCTCAATTTTCCATACATATTTTCTGAGGTTGATTCAGCCTGGCATATCTAGACTATGCCCAAGCTAATCATGGTTTGTTTTCTTCTTTATACATTTCTGACTACACTAATTTTTGTTTAGGATATTTGCCTGTAACTTTCCAAAACTTTGCAACTTAAAACAATAAACATTTATTACCTCATGGATTCTGTGGGTCAGGAATCAGAACATGACCATGACTGTAGTCTTATCTGAAGGCTCGACTGGGGGAGGATCTGCTTCTAAACTCACTGTCATGGACCTCTGTTCCTCCCCGACTGTGGGCCAGAGCTGTCTCTTGGTTTCTCCCATTTGGACCTCTCCACACAGCTGCTTCAACATATGGCAGCCAGCTTCCCTCACAGCAAGCCATCTGAAGGAGAGAGCACATACCCATGAGGGAAGCTGCTGTCTTTTTTCTAATCTTGAAGGTGACACCTCATTATTTTTGCCATGTTCCATTTGTTAGAAGGAGTCACTAAAGGCAGCCCGCTCTCAAGGAAGAATTACACAAGAGTATGAATGCCACTGGGCAGGGATTGTTGGGGGCCATTTGGGAGGCTCCTTAGCACACGGAAGGAAAGATTATGCTCATCAGCCACTCCTTCCCTCCACTGAGTGAGCTCACCAAAAGCAAGGACCCCCCCCCCCCCATTCTCCTTTCACTGCCTTCAGCCACAGAGCTGGGACCTGGGTTTTAGTACCCTGGCCCCACTCACAGCTATACAACTTGGGGAAAATCACTTAAACTTACTCTTTTCTGAGTGGGAAGTACTTTGGTCTTTAGAAGAAGCACTTGAATGGGACATCTCAGCCTCAGATCAGGTCCAAAATGAAAAGGCAGAAGAGAGAGATAATGGGACAATTATGTATTTCAAAAAATGGGGGCACCTAGGTAGCTCAGTAGTTGAGCATCTGCCTTTGACTCGGCATGATCCTGGAGTCCCAGGATCCAGTCCCACATCGGGTTTCCTGTATGGAGCCTGCTTCTATCTCTACCTATGTCTCTGCCTCTCTCTGTGTGTGTCTCTCAAGAGTAAATAAATAAAATCTTTTTAAAAAATAAATAGATAAATAAAAATTAAAAAATAAATGGATTGGGGGTTTTGTCCCTGCGAAGCAGAGGAGAGAAAGATGAGTGCTCTCATAAACAAGAATAACTAGTATTTTTAATTTTAAGCTTTTTAATACTATAAGCAAATCTACCTTAATAAAACCTGATGCATATTCAAAGGCCTTAGGATTGTGTGTATGAGAGTACGAGTGTCTGTGTAAACCAAGGAAAGGGGCTGAGATCCACAAGGGAGCCCATTTGCATGTGCAGAGAAACAGTCTCCAACCTGGGTCAACTCAATAGAAGCAGCAGCTCTGAGCCTGAGGGCAACATGGGAGCCTCTCTCCACTGCCCCCAGAAGCCTTGAAGGGGCACTGTGTGTTCCCAAGGAACATGAGAGGAGACCGTGAGCCAGTCTTTGTGGATCTGGGGCCTGGAGTTCCAGCTGACAGCATGATTTTATGGACATCTTGATGCTTCGGTGGCTCTCACACCTGGCTCCCTATTCAACAACCCTTCTGCAGGGAGAAGGGGGAGGCATGTGTCCCTCAGTGTGTCTTGAGGCTTCTTCTCCCCGAAGGAGGATTCAGGAGCATAAAAGTCTTTGGGAAGAAGGCCAAGGATGTGCGAGGTGAAAGGGCCTTTCAGTTGTGGGGGAACTGAGTTCTCAACAGCTCTACAGCCTGCTTCTGGCATCATCTCTCCTCTTTCTGGCTGGTGGTCTGAGAGTCCTGGGAGCCTCCCTCTCCATTCCTCTGGGACAAAGGTGGACTGGCTTGGCAGGCTTCAGGGGTACAGAGGCTCCCCAAGCTAGGCGTCAGAGGGAAAGCCCTGGGCATCCCAGCCTGCTGTCTACAGGGGAGGCAGCCACCCCGTGGTCAGAAGCCTCAGTCCGGGCTCCTGGAGAGAGGGCTGATGCAATCAGGGTGGTTGGAACATTCTTGGAACGTCTCTGTTCCACTGGAGTCCTCAATTATAGCTGCTGGAGTTTCGTCTGAAGCCCTTCCAGAAGATGGCCTGTCTTGGTAATTGCCCTGTTTTATCTCAAGATGCAGATCTGAAGGCTGATCTCCCAGCCTTATGAAGTTACAACCAACGCAATGCTTTTTCCATTTACATAAGACAAATCTGAAACATACACATACGGCACATTTTGTCTTAAACTTGTGAACACGAGCAAAGCCCAGTGACTCAAGGGGAGCTAGTCTAAACTTCTAACCATTGTGTGAACCCAGGTCGTGCATCTCGGACCATCTGGGTTTGAAGGGTGGCTGTTTGTGTTCTGGCAATTTCACAGGAACATCTATGAGGGGTGTGGGAGGTTTTTTTCCCCCTACTCCAGTCATACATATTGAAGGGTGGGGGACATCAGTGGAGGAAAGCCACCTCCTCCAAATCATGGCATAACTATTCCATGTGGGTTCCTGTGAGCTGATTTATCATGTCCACTGTGTTCCCCTCTACCCTAGGACCTTATTACTCTTCCTGCTTCACAGTCTTGAAGGATTCACAAATTTGAGAGCATGGTACTGAGCAGCATCATGGAGCCCAGTACCTCCTAATCCTATTCAAAAACTGGGATTCATAGGATGTTAATTAGTGGGCTTCCAAACAAAACAAAATGAAAATGCTTGTTAAAAGCTGGGTTACATTTTTTTAAGAGTTATCCTTCTCCGCAGCACTTCTCAGAGCCTTTATTATGTCAGGGTGCCTTGTGATTTCTGAGAGATCTAGCATGTAACATTTTCCAAACTAAGGACCACAAAGCCCTTTTGTGGAAGGTGCAGTGGGCATCTGCTGTTTTTGCTTGCCTGGCACCCCTTCCCTCTTATTCCAGCCATGCCTGAAGCCATCTCCTCCCCATATGGAGTTTTGTCCCCCCAAAGGAGCAGGTGCAGGGAGAGCTCTAGGTAATACAGAGAATATCCTATGGGACGATACTGGAGCCCACTTCAGGGAGGGCTTGTGATGGTCCCGATGCTTCCAGCTGCAGGAACAGTTCTGCTCAAAATAGCTGCAACAATAAAGAATTTCTCGGGATCCCTGGGTGGCGCAGCGGTTTGGCGCCTGCCTTTGGCCCAGGACGCGATCCTGGAGACCCGGGATCGAATCACACATCGGGCTCCCGGTGCATGGAGCCTGCTTCTCCCTCTGCCTGTGTCTCTGCCTCTCTCTCTCTCTCTCTCTCCCTCTCTCTCTGTGATTATCATAAATAAATTTAAAAAAATTAAAAAAAAAAAAAAGAATTTCTCATCCAAACAGAAGTTCCCACGGGGTGGCCCCCAGGGTCAGTGAATTGAGCTGCTTAATGACACATCATGGAACTGGATTCTTCCCAGTTACTGCCCAGGATGGGGTCCCTTTAAAAGCTTCTTTTACAGGGCCTCTGGGTGGCTCAGTCAGTTAAGCATCTGACTTTTGATCTCAGCTCTGGTCTTGATCTCAGGGGCATGAGCTCAGGTCCCACATTAGACTCCACATCGGGCATGGAGCCTCCTTAAAAAAAAAAAAAAAAAAAAAAAACACAACACAACAAAACAAAACAAAACAAAAACCTTCCCTTACCTGGACACCTCACCCTTTCTAAGCTTTGGTTTTTCTCATTTACAAGGCGGAGGGAAGAGCAACGATGCATATGTTCCTCTGGGCTGCAGTAAAGGTGAATGTACCTGCACCTGCACGGTACCCCCAGGGGCTCCGCTAAGATGTCTTCCAACCTGTTCTAACGTGTCCACACAGACCTCCTAGTTCCCCACCTCAAAATTGGTGCTACCCCATTGTCTCCCACCTCATACATACCATGAATTTTTCAGGTGCCGAGACCTCAATGTATCCTTGCATCCGCCCCGAACCCCACTTCCCCTCACCACTTGCATCCAACCTATCAGCGAACCCTCAGAAATACCTATCTGAACTGCCTGCCTCCCACACCCCTCTCTCTCACCGTGGTCCAAACCATCCTCATCTCTACTCTGAAATCTTTGAGATAGATTTCACATTTCACATACATTTCACCCATTTAAACTGCATGCTTTAATGTAGTTACAGAGTGGCTTTCAGTGTATCAACAGAGTGTACAAACAACCTAATTTTAGAACACTGTCTTCACCCCCAAAGAAGCCCCCTCTCCATTTGTAGTCACTCCCCATCCACCACCACCACCAGCTCTAGGCGCCATTAATCTGCCTTCTGTTTCTACAGATTTGCTTATTTCAGACGTTTCCCATAACGGGACTCCTACAACACAAGGTCCTTTGTGTCTCGCCTCTCCCATTCCACATAGTGTGTCCAAGCTCCATCCATGCTGTAGCGTGTGTCAGCATTTCACTCTTTCTTCATGCCTGATGATATTCCATTGTGTAGATGCTCCACATACTGTTTGATTCATTTATGAGTTGTAGACCTTCGGGTTGTTTTGGCCATTAGGAATAATGCTGCTATGAACATTCTCACATGCACATTTTATATAGACGTAAATTCCTACCCCATTAGGAGCAGAAATGCTAGGTCATATGGTAACTCTGTTTAACCATTTGAGGGTTGGCAGACAAGACTGTCTTCCAAAGCAGCTGCACCGTTTTACAATACCCCCCAGCAATGTCTGAGGGTTCCATTCTAGTGGGTGTGAAAGAGTATTTTCATTGTGGTTTTGATTTGCATCTCCCTGAGGATTAATGATGCTGAGTAATCTTTTCATGTGCTTATTTGCCATTGGTATATCTTCTCTGGAGAAATATCTGTATACATTTTTGGCCCATTTTTAAATCAGGTTCTTTGTCTTTTTTATTATTGAACTATGAGAGTTCTTTATAAATTCTAGAGACAAGACCTTTGTCAAATCTATGATTTCAAAATATTGTCGCCCATTCTGTGGGTTGTTTTTTATTTTCTTGATGACATTCTTTCAAGCACAAAAATTTTTGATTTTGATGAAATCTGATTTATTTTTTTCTTGAGTCACTCGTATTTTTGGTATCTAAGAAGGCTTTGTGAATTCAAATTCACAACAACTTATTCTCGTAGTTTCTTCTAGGAGTTTTATAGTTTTAGCCCTTGCATTTAAGTCTTTGATTCATTTTAAGTTTTGTATATGGTGTGAGGTACAGGTCCAACTGCATTCTTTTGCATGTGAATATTAAGTTGTCTCAGCACTATTTGTTAAAAAGACGATTCTTCGCTCCATTGAATTGTTGTGGCCTCCTTGTTGAAAATCAGGTGACTGTACATTTGTAAGTTTCTTCCTGGGCTCTCAATTCTATTCCATCTATTTGATCTATATGTCTATTGTTATGCCAATGCCATCCTATCTTGATTATTGTAGCTTTGCAGAAAGTTTGAAATTGAGAAGTGTGAGCCTTTCAGCTGTGTAATTTTCAAAGACTGTTTTGGCTATTCTAGGTCCTTTGAATTTCCATATGAATTTTAGGATCAGCTTGCCAGTTTCTGCAAGAACACCAGCTGGGATTTTGATAGGGATTGCATGGAGTCTGTAGACCAGTTTGTGAAGTATTGCCGTTTTAACAATATTATGCCTTCCAATCCATGAACATGGGATGCCTTTCCATTTATTTTGGTCTTCTTTAATTTTTTCAACATGTTTTGTAGTTTTCAGAGTATAAATTTCACACTTCTGTTCAACTTATCCCTATGTATTTTATTCTTTTTTGATGCTATTATAAATGGAATTGTATTTTTTCTTTTTTTTAAGTAGGCTCCATGCCCAGAACGGAGCCCAATGTTGAGCTTGAACTCACAAACTTGAAATAAGACCTGAGATGAGATCAAGAGTCAGATGCTCAACCAACTGAGTCACCCAGGCACCCCTGGAATTGTTTCCTTAATTTCATTTTCACGTGGTTCTTTGCTAATATATGGAAATACAATTGATTTGCATTTCAATTATATATTGATCTTTTGCACTACAATGTAGCTGAGCTTTTTTTCAGTCCTAACACATTTTCAGAGGATTAATTAGGATTTTTCTACACAAGACCATGTCATTTGCAAATATGCAGATAGTCTTGCTTCTTCCTTTCTAATATAAATGAGTTTTACTTTGCTTTCTTGCCAAATTGTCACATACTTTAGTAGATTTTCTTAAATAAGTATTTCTGCATTTGCTGTATGCCCTTAGAACAATTTCAAGAAATTTTGATAGTCGCTTTTTAAATAATTTTCACCACTTATGGTTATTTCACTGGGGAGAGAGTTTGTAGAGCTCAGAGCTCCTCATATTGCCATTCCAGAAGCCATTTCTTCTTTCTTGGGTTTTGCAACAGCCTTGTAACTGGGCTCCCGATTTGCATCCTTATTTCTCTATACCCGTCCTCCCCTAGTAGCCAGAGTGACTTAAAAACATAAATCACATCATGCTGCTCCCTTGCTTATCACTTTCCAAAGGCTCTCCATCAATTTCAGAAAAAATACAAATGGCCTAGTGGCTCCAGAATGTTCCAGTTACTATCTACCCCTCTGACTTCATGCATGACATGTCACTTCTCCCCTCATGTCCAGCTTTCTTTCTGATCCTGGAATATGCCAGACTGTGACCCAGCTCAGAGCTCACACTTGCTATTCCCTCTGCCATGAACACACTTTCTTCCATTTGTGGCATTACTGGCTCCTTCTTGGTGTTCGGATTTCAGCTGAGGTGTTAACCTCCCCAGAACGGTGACCATCCATTCTATCAAAGTTGCTCTCCATCCTCCCAGAGCTACACATCACTTCTCTCCACCAGGTAATCCTGTTTCACTTTCCCCATGGCTTCTCTTACTCTCTAAACCAGCCTTGTTTACGTGTCTGTTCACTTTCTTATCATCAGGCTTCCACCAGGTCAAAGTCTGAAGCCTTGATATCCTGTTTCCCACTTATTCTGCAGTATGTGGGACAATGCTGGGCACATTGGAGGTGCTTGACAATTGCAAATTTAGCCCCGGATTTTATATCCTTTCAGCTTGTTTGATAAATGTGTTAATTTTATGCATCAGCATGGCGAGGCTATGGCACCCAGGTGCTTAGTGGAATGCCAGTCTTGATGTTGCTGTGAAGGTATTTTTTCAATGTGGTTAATACTTAAATAGGTAAACTTTGAGTAAAGCAGATTATCCTTCCTAGTGTGAGTGAGCCTTATCCAGTCAGTTGAAGACCCCAAGAGCAAAAACTGGGGTTTCCTGATGATGAAGAATTCTGGACTGGGGTTTCCTGATGATGAAGAATTCTGGCCCTATACTGCCTTTGGACTCAACTCCTGCTGGGATTTCCAGCTTGCTAGCCAACTTGCAGATATCAGACTTACCAGGTCCCACAATTGCATGAGCCAATTTCTTTCTTTCATTCATTATCCCTTTCTTTCTTTCTTTCTTTCTTTCTTTCTTTCTTTCTTTCTTTTTCTTTCTTTCTTTTTTTGCGAAAGAGACAGTACATATGCACCCATGAGGCAGCACAGTGGGGGAAAAGGGGAGGGCAGAGAGAGAGGGTGAGAATCCTAAGCAGGCTCCACACCCAGCATGGAGCCCCATGTGGGGCTGGATCTCACACCCCTGAGATCATGACCTGAGCCAAAATCAAGAGCCAGATGTCCAAACAACTGAGCCACCCAGGTGCCCCAACATGAGCCAATTGCTTAAATGTCTCAATGGTATAGATAGATGATTGATAGATGAGAGACAGTTACAGATATGTATGAACATGAACACACACACATACATGCGCATGTACACATTATATCCCATTGGTCTGCTTCTCTAGAGAACCCTAATACATGAAGGGTCAGTCTCACTTTGGAAGTGCTAATCATATTACTTGAAGGCAGGAACCATAATATGCCGCTTTGTCTGGTTCTCCACATCTCCCCAGCACCCAGGGTGATATTGGGCATACAAAAGCTCCTCCCTGAGGCCTTGGTGACTTCACTATTAAGCAGTGAACAGCTCTGGGTCTCCTTGCATTTAGACCCTTCCCAGTTGTGCAAGAAAGAAAAAAACAAAACCTATCTGTGCCCCAGGTTTCCAATCTGTTTCCTTTAAAACCAATGAAGTTTATATTATATAGGAGCCTCTTAAAGAGAGCAGACTTTATCCCATTGAAATTGAGTCTGTAAATGTGAAACATTAAAAAAATAACGAATTGGTACTTGATATTCCTATATTTCAATATTCCTTTGATATTCCAATATGAAACTTAAACTTTTGGGGTTTTATGCATTCTTCATTTTTCCTTTGATTCGGTGCAACTCGTTGCTTTGAATATGTTTGCTTTAATCACTGGACCATGGAGCAGGAGGGACGTGCATCTTGTTTGGGGAGGGGCTGGAGGCGCAGCCATCTGGGCCCAGAGAATGACTGACTGCCTTCTGCAAATCATGGAATCTTCCTGCTGGAGCTGGCTGGAGGGGATTGCCAGGCCCACAGGGACGGCTCCCCTGGCCTTGCTCTAAGAGGGGCACTTGAACCTCTACCTTACAGTTCAAAGGCGGAAAAGGAAAAAGCAGCCACAGCAGGACTCCCAGCAGGTGCCAGGACCAGGGACAGGTTCCCAGGACATCTGATTGGCAGCCGATCTGCAACATGAACTTACCGAGCTCTGCTGCCAGGTTCTGTGCAGGAGAATGGGGGGGCGGAGGGTAGGAATATGTGCGAAATCTGTCCTCCTTTGGTTAGGCAGCGCTGGCCTCAAGAAAAGACATGACTTTGATGATCACGGTGATGGTGACGGTGTGGGTGACGTTTAACAAGAGGAATGATAGAACTGCAACGGCCCACATGTTTCAAGCACGTACGGACGCAGGAATCTGTCTTCAGACACTGCCTCACTGCACCATCGAAATAACTGCCTCCATTTGCTTTCTCCAAAAGCAGACCCCGAGGTGGGACTTGGGTGCAATTGTTTATTTGGAGGCTGTGCTATAAGGAACAAGAGGCTGAGGAGCAGAGGGAGTGCTAGTGAGTTAGTCACGTCTGGGGGCATTGGGCTTCCCTTGGAGGGGGACCGCGCCATCTGGGAAATTGCTGAATGTCCCTAGGAACTGTCCCATCGGAGGACATGGAGGCTGGTGCATTTACCCTCTGACCCCTGTCTCCATTGGGTGAGGGTTCCCCCAGGGCAGCAGTTCCCCTGCCATTCTGAGTCGCAATGTGCATCTGGGAACAGACCATCGCTGTGACCTGGAGCCCCAGGGTGTCCTTGGGCGGAGCAGCAGAGAGACCTGGGCCCTTGAGAAGGGGAACCGTCCTCTGCTGGAAATGGTACAGCTGCCAGGGACTCGGAGATGAGCGCAGGAGGTACGGGGCCCGGCAGAAACCGAATCCGCTCAACGCTCTGCTCTTCGGGTAAGTGTTCTCCACTAACCCCATCTGCCTTAGAGAAAGCTGCAGCATAGAGACGTGGCCAGATCTTGTGCAAATGTGACCGGCTAAGAAATGTCCCCAAACCTCAGCAAGATATTACTCACCACCTATGATGTGTGTGATGTGGTCTGAATGCCAAGCAACAGATCCGATCAAGACACAGTGGTGTCCCCAGGAATGTCCCTAAGGACGTCCTGCAGGATCTAAGCAAACAAGCGCCCAGGCCTGAACTATGAAAGTAAGCACAGAAGTAGCAGGGGGTGGGGGGCCCCTACCCTGCCTGTGGGAGCAGGAAAAGCTCCCTGTATTGATGACGTCTATTTTGGGGGTTGATTTTTGTAGTCTTGTTCATTAAAGAATGATTAGAAATATCTATAAGCAGGACGCCTGGGTGGCTCAATGGTTGAGCGTCTGCCTTTGGCTCAGGTCGTGATCCCGGGGTCCTGGGATCAAGTCCTGCATTGGGCTCCCCGCAGGGAGCCTGCTTCTCCCTCTGCCTCTGTCTCTACCTCTCTGTGTCTCCCATGAATAAGTAAATAAAATCTTTAAAAAAAAAAAAAAAGAAATATCTATAAGCAAAATGAAGCTGGTGCTGTACCTGTGTGCCCTGACTTGTGTGCAGATGCTACCGAGGTGCCCACAATCCCCCTGCCTTGGGTCAGAGTCACTCTGGGGGCCATCTGAGAAGAGGAGCTGGTGGCTCAGGTCACTGAGGTACCTCCACACCTAAGTCCAGTACATCTCAGGTACTCTCCAAGGGACCCCAAAAAACCTGATAGGCTGGTGGGAGGTCCCCAAAGGGAACAGACAGAGGAAGAGAGAGGACATAGAGCACAAAACCTTGGCTTCCAGGCCTGACTCTTCCTTTTTAAGCAGCCAGGTGACGGGGCTCCTCCCACCCAGCCTCACCACGCAGCTCTTACTGCGCAACAAGCACCCTGGGGCCAGCATCACCCCAATGCATGCCCGCCCCGCTCACTGCTCCAGATGCCCTTGGGTGCAAGGGAGGTGGCCCAAGCCGAACTAATTTGCACAGAGGGTTGACTGGGCCTGTAAGGGACTTCAAGGACGGCTCTGGCCCTGAGCACAGGGTGTGACAAGAATGTACCCCTCAGTCTGGGCTCTGTTTCCCCCTGTGGGGGTTCATTGCATGCAGCTCTGGACTCTTGGTCTACCTGTAAGGGAACAGCTATCTTCTGGAAAGTTCTAGCCAAGGGCTCCCCTTGGCCCAACTGGGTCATGTACCTGTCCTGCACTGTGGCTGTGGCCAGAAGGACACTGTCCTCTGCTTTCCTGTGGCTGGCTCGCTCCTTCGGGTCCACAGTGAGCTCGGCCCCTGCTGATCCCTGCTCACGGAGACCGCAGAGGGACAGGTCCCACCCAAGTACCCCCACCCCTTAGATAGACAAGATAGAGAAGGACGTGAGCCAGGCCGGCCTAGGGGCTCCAGGACAGAGATGTGGCCCTGCCACAGTGTACCCCCAGGACCATGTCCTTGGGAGTGGAACAGGGCATCACACACCCCGTCCCAGAAGAGGGGCCCCACGTGGAGCTGGAGCTCAGACTCCAGGCCAGGCCCCCACCCTCCACCGCCTCCCGGGGCCCGTGACCCTCCCTCTTCCCACGAGGGGGCTCAGCCTCTGCTGGCAGGGCCGGCTCCCGCCTGATCCCCTCCTGAGCTGAAGACGCAGCCTTCGCTTCTCTTTAAACAGCTCTCACCGAGCCCTCGGGCTCCTCCAGTGTTTATGGGGCAGAAGAAAAATCAAACAAACATTCGAGGAAAGGAATCTGGTGCAGGCCGGGCCTGGGGGTCCAGAAGCCTCCGGCCTCCCAGACAGTTGGGGCACAGGGAGTGCGCCCTGGGCTGCTGCGTGCACGGCGTGCATGTGTCGGGCCATTTGGCAGAAGTGGATGGGGCGGGGGTGCTGGGGCAGTGGTCTGGGGACCAGCCCCCACACCCCCACGGCCCTGGACCTGCGTCCTTCCCAGGCGAGGGCACAGAAGAGAGCAGCGCAAGCATCGCGTCTGTTGGCCAGTCGGGGTTTCCTGCCTGGCGCGATCAAAGAGGTTTGGGGGCAGCAGGAAGGCACATGCTGCGTAAATAGAAACCATGTGACAAAACCAACCTGAGGGGAACAGGGCAGGAAGCACAAGGGGAAGCCCAGAGGCAGGTCAGTGGCAACAGGTGACACCCGGACCGGGCGTGGAGGACGGCAGGTGAGGGCCCCCGCATTCACGGGGCCGACCTTCCTCAGAAGCCTTTCACCCAGAGCCGCGACATAGAAAACAGATGGGGGTGCAGACCGGGGGGCCCAGCGGTTTAGCGCCGCCTTCAGCCCGGGCCATGATCCCGGGGTCCCAGGATCGAGCCCCGCGTCGGGCTCCCTGCATGGAGCCTGCTTCTCCCTCTGCCTGTGTCTCTGCCTCTCTCTCTGTGTCTCCCATGAATAAATAAAATAAAATAAAATAAAATAAAATAAAATAAAATAAAATAAAATAAAATAAAATAAATAAATAAAATAAAATAAAGAGAAAGAGAAAGAAGAAAGAAAAAAAGAAAGAAAGAAAGAAAGAAAGAAAAGAAAAAAGAAAGAAAGAAAACAGGTGGACGTGGGCCTGGGCAGGGGCAGGAACACTCAGGAGCCTGAGCTCCCCCACTCCGTGCCCTGCACCCCCACAGCAGCCCTGAGTCACCCTCAGACCCAGGCCCTGGGGCCCATTGTCGGGAAACCCCTGTGCTGGTCCTCGGGTCCCCGTGCATCAGAGCGAGCCCAGCAGGGGCCGGGGAACCCCAAGCTCTGCCAGGACGGAGGCAGTGGGGAACGGGCTGCTGGCCCCTCGCGGGACATGGCCCACAGTGTCCCCACAGCATCCTGACCACCCTGAAGTAGCTTCCAGGGCTGCTCCTCTGTCCTGCGGGGCCCACCCAGCACCAAGCCCCCGGCCCAGCACCAAGCCCCCGGCCCACGCTGCCCGACGGGCTCCATGCATCCCAGTGGAGGGTACAGAGGTGACAGCTCGGGGCTCAGACCTCTCTGAGGGGCGTCCTTACGGGGAGGGAGGGGCAGTCCAGTGTGTCCCCAAACCACAGAATGGGCCCCAGGAGCGCCAGCTTGGCGGACAACCGTGTCCCCAATCAGAGCGGCCCACGCACCAGTGGGCTCCCGTAGCGCCCCGGCGAGCGACACCAGGTGGCCGGGCCACGGCGTGCAAGGCCATTGCTCCCCGGGGCGGCGGGCCTTGCAAGGCCACCTCGCGTGCACGTGCTTCCCGCCATGTGCGCGGCCCAGACGGCGTCCTTCTGCCGTGGCTGGCGCCGTCCAGGGCCAAAATCCGATGCTAGCGAATGTCTCTGAGCCCAGCGGTAACGACCCCCGGGAGGCCGCGCTGAGGAAGTTATTTGCTACCAAATAATAAAACATCTCCCCGTGCTCTCAGAAGCCTCGGGCAGCAAAGACAGACCACCGGGGACTCCGAAAACCTTCAGACGGCATCTGTCTGGCTCGTCCAGGCCAACTCCCGGTGACTTCATACATCACCGGGAAGGGGCGGCGGGACCAGGGAGCCCAGCGCAGCCAGATTTCCTCGGCATGAAACACCAGCGACTGAAAGATTTAACGACGGCCCTGGAGGGGACAACATCCGCACAACGCCGAGTGGACGACTCGCAGATGCAGGATCCAGCCTGGCTTCACGAAGCCAGAGAAGGAGGGAGAAGGAGAGACAACATCCATTTCAGATGAAGGAAATACGGCAGGTTGTTGGCCCTTGGGACCCGCAGAGTCTTGGTTTCCAACCCCTTCCCCGGGGGCGTGAGGCTTAAAGCTCCGATGGCCAACGTATGTAGGAATCACGCACACTCGGGGTGAAACACGACAGGCCCTACACGTCTAAGGGCCCCGGGCGGTCCCACCTGCCCCCTGTGCCGCCTGCACCACCACCTCCGGGCCCCACAGCCACCCCGCGCTCTCCATGTGTCCCTGGACAAGCAGCCGCCAGAGGAAACTCAAGGAAAGGGGAGAAATTCAGGAGTCTTTTCGCAGCACCTGCCGCCCATCAGGCGTTTGCTAGGGGCTGGCGTGAGCGGGCGTGAGCGGGCGTGAGCGGGCGTGAGCGGGCGTGAGCGGGCTAGCCAACACCCAGATCGCGTCCTCGATGAGAAGGGGGGAGCAGATGGTTATAAACTGATGAAGTGCCTGCTGGGTGCCGGAGACATGCCGCCCCATTCGGGCCTTGCAGCCCCCCACCAGGCGAGGGGGAAGTAGAGGTTGGGTGAAGCTAAGTCACTTCAGGCACACGGGAGATGCACAATCTGCACTCGGCCGCTCTGCCCGGGGCCCACCTGTGCGCCCTCCGCCGCCTCTGGTGGCCCTCTCCCATGACCTGAAGCCCAGGGCAGCGTCAGCAGGCCCACGACAGGGAGGGGCCTGGTGCGTCCCCCGTCTCCGCACGCGGACCACGTCGGGCCCACCTCCTGACCATCAACCTCTCACCTGTCCACTTCTCGTAGTTCCCACTGCCAAAGGTTTGGACCAGGCCACCACCAGGTGGCCATGACCAGGTCATGGCCGTAGGAGGCAACCAGGACCTCCCGACGGCTCTCCCGGCTTCCGTCCTCACCCACTGTGGTCCAGTACCCAATATCGGTGCGATCTTTGTAAGACACAGTCATACAACGCCTCCGTGCTGTTTAAAATGCTCTAACGGCTTCCCCTTGCCCCAGAGATCAAATGCTCCCCCTACGAGGACCGGCAAGATCCAGCCCCACCTCAGCCCAGACCCTGGGTCCTGCCCTGGCGCCTCTGCCTTCCTTCCCTTCTTCCGTATGCACCTCTTCTCGGGCTCAGCGTCCACGCACATGCTGTTCCCAGGTCTCGAATGCCACTCTGTTCCATGAACCCATGCCTCTTCGTCTTGCCCGGATGAGACGGCTCCTCTCTTCGAAGCCCCCGTCGCAAATTATAACTATTAATTTACCTGTTGATTCATTAACCGGTGGCCTCCTCTCCCGAGCCATAAGCTCAAGGACATCCAGAACCGGGGCCATTTTGTTCACCGTTTTTGGTGCTCGTGTGGCACACAGATGGTGCCAAATAAATGTGCTGAGTTGAACGCGTGAATTGCTGAACGGGGACGAAACTGCTGATCACAGTGGTGTCCCCTCCAAAGACCAGGACGTGTTGTGCCAAATGATGTCCTGATTCTGGTACTGCGCTGTGGTCACACGTGTTGTCACCATGGGGGGGAAGCTCACACAGGACCTCTCAGTACTGTTTTTGCAACTTCTTGTGAGTCTACAATTATTTCAAAATAAAGCATAAAGAAAGACAAAATTCATGTACCCTCCCCCTCCCCAGGCTCAGACCCTTCCCCCCTTGCCCTCCCTTGCCCTCCTCCCTCCATCGTTGGGACCCTATCCAGGTGACACCTGCACCAGGTGGCTGCCTCCCCGCTGGGAAACCCCATGGGCCAGTCGCCCACACTCCTGTGCCTGGAAGGGCCCGGAACCCGCAGCCTCTCCAGCGAGGCCAGGTAACACACACACATGCGTCAGGCCCCCAACCCAGTGTCTCTGTTTTGCACCAGATTCTGAGGGACGACCCTGTATGTTTCCAGTGTGATCTGTGACATAATAAGAGAAAACGTTACCCTGATGAGCCGTTGCTCACACGCACAGCCCGGCACCCGGCCTCACAAGAGGCGTGCAGAGAGATGGCGGCTGGAGACTCCACGCTGGAGCCTTCCTTGTGAACCCGGCCCCAGCAGTCTGGGGAAGAGGAATCTTTCGTTGCTCTGCTCTGTCCCAAAGAGGCCAATTTTATCTGTTAGTCGGGCCACGGGCCACAGGCAGAAGAGCCGCTGGTTTTCGTTAAGGGTGGAAGCCTTGCCAGTGTCAGACCATGAGCTGGATGCACCAGGAGGCCCGCGCGGGTTTGCGGCTCAGGGATGAGATGGCAAGTCTTCTTTGAGTGCAGTCCAGATTCTAGCGGGGGGAAGAAAAAAAAAGAAAAGAAAGAAAGAAAGTTCCCGTCTTGTGGCCACACAGTGAGCAGGAACTGTGTCTGCCCGAAAACAAAGCTGTGGGCACCGTGTTGTCTTAACCCTTGGCTTGCCCTCAGCACTGACTGTCTACACAGGCAAAGGGCTGGCAGGGATCCGGGGTCTCCGAGGTGAGCCAGGTGCTGACTGGGCCCGGGCTGGGGAAACGGGCACTGGATGGGGAGCGAGTGGGGTCCTCGTCCTGGCTCCGCCCTGATTCACCCCGTGAGAGCCTTCCCCTCCCAGGGCCTCAAGGAAAGGGAGGGGGAGATGCTTCTCTGGTCACCTGCGGCCCACCCCGAAGGCCCAGCACCCCCCTCTGCATCATAAAAGAGGTATTTAGGGCGCTGGCCACATGCACGTCTACCTTCAAAGTTTCCTGACTCACGAGGTCCTCATCAGAACGAAGCGTTTATCTCCACCAGGGTTTTTCAGCCACTGTTCTGTGAACACTTCGAGCCAGATAGTTCTTTGCTGTGGGGGCTGGAGTGAGCTTTGTAGGCCGTTTAGCAGCATCCCCGGCCTCTACCCATACAGGCCAGGAGCGGTGCCCCAGCCCCCCACACAGCATAGCCACCAAAAATGTCTCTAGACCTTGCCAAATGTCCCCTGGGGGGGGGGGGGGTAAGATCACACCCTCCCCCGTGGAAAACCATTGGCCTAGACTCACAACTCTCAAAGCAAGGAGGAGCAAGTTGTCTGCACTCTCATTGATGGAAGAGGCCCCCGGGCCCCTTCTCCATCAGGCTGTCCCCCATGGGACATTGTTCCAATGTCTTCTGTGTTGGGAGCTCTGGAGCAGGGTCCTTCCCTCCAGGGCAGCAGTCCTCATTCACAAGTTCTCTCTGGCTTGAGCAACAGGTTCTATTGCTGTTTGGAACCATCCAGAACTGGCCCGAGCTTCCCCCGTGTTCCAGGTCAGTGGCTATTTTTTAAAAGAACGAGGATTTCCCTTCTCTTCTCAAACAACACACCCATGGAGGGCAGGTGCCCACCCATGGGAGGACAGAAAGGGAGGAGGAACAGGTGACCCACATCAGGCTCTGAGAATCTGACCCTGCTCCGTCTTTCTCCTTAGCCACCACCACCTGGCACGGAGCAGACATCACGTTTTTGCACCTCACTCATGGTCAGGCATCCCTTCGACGTCAGCAACTTGAGGTGGGTTCTTCGCCTTGCTTGCAGCTGTCTGCCTAACAACCCCACAGCACCACACCAAACAGATGCACAATATACTTTGCTGCACAAATGTGGGGCCACCAGCGAGTGGTGAGGGCCTGAGCACTTGTAGACCAAATGTGTAGAACCCTGATGCTCAGGGCTAGAGACACCAGGCCAGGAGAGGTGAGTAAATGCTTGTGTTGACCGCAGACTTAGAGGTTACAGCAGCCACCCCACATGGATGTGGTCAGAGATTTATCAACCACTACGCTAATATAAATTAGTACATTAATCAATATGTAAGCACAACTTTGCAAAATATTTAATTTATTCCAACATGCACATGTGTATACAAACAAGATGATTGGAATTATAGTAGAAGTTGCTCAAGCATCTGTTCTAACAATTCCCCCAACAGGTGGCTGGCTTTTAGGGACCATCCTTTGCCATGGCTGTTACTAACTAAACGCCATTGCCGTCTGAGCCGTGGTTTGAGATGGGGAGCCCTTGTCTGCATCCGCTTGGGCTGCTCTAATGGGATGCCACGGACTAGTGGTGAAAACACAGACATTAATTTCTCACAGTTCTGGAGGCTGGAAATCTGAGGTGGAAGTATCAGTAGATTTGGTTCCTGATGAGGCCTCTTCCTGGCGGGCAGGCGGCAAATTTCTCACCGTGTCCTCACCTGACCTGTTCGTGTGTGAGCACAGAGAGAGCTCTGCTCTCTCTTCCTCTTCTCATAAGGGCACTAATCCCATCATGGGGGCTCCACCCTGATTGCCTCATCTAAACCTACCACGTCTCAAAGCCCCCACCTCCTAACACGTCACATCGGGGGTTAGAGCTTCAACCTACAGATTTGTGGGGGACACAGACAATTGGTCCGTAACACCCCCCAAATGCTTCTAGCAGCCTGCCCTTTGAGAGCCACTGGGGTGCTGGTGCCCAGCCCTGTGCTGCCCCCAGCAGGTGGGGGGTGACCCGGCCACACACTCAACTGGACACCCGACCCCACCTGCCCGCACCATGTCTCTGACCTCATCCCCATCGCTGTCCCCTCCCTCCAGCCTCAAACAGCTTTGGCTCTGCTGCTCCTCCTGCCCAGAGCCCTTATGTAGAGTTCACGGGGAGAACTACTTTGGGTTTTTACTCAAAGGTTAATTTCTCAGTTAAAGTTTCCTTGGCCGGCCTTTCCTCACTCCTGGCACCCCATTTCCCTCTTCCGTCTTGTTTCCTCTTGGCCCTTGGCCCTAGCTGGCCTCCTGTGCATTGTGAGCTAGGACATAAGGAGCCCAGGGCGGGCCTCTGCCCTGGGGAGGCCGGCTAACTGGGCTCCATACAGCGGCCTGTGACACCCCCCCCCCGCCCCCCGCCCCAGAAGACCAGTCGCGGAGAGCCCGCAGGCCACCATCACACAAACATAACGGGCTTTTAAAGGAAAGAGGCAGGGCGATGGGAAGGAACTTTCTCAACTGCCCAGAGCCTTCTATTAGCTCACTTGTTCCTCACAACGACCTGGAAGACAGGTGTTTTCACTCCCGTGTTCCAGACGTGCAAACTGACGGCGGGAGGCTTTAAGTCAAGGTCACAGCAGCATTAAGCACGGAGCCCAGGACCAGCCCCAGGTCGGCCCTGCCCCAAAGCCTGTGACCTCTCTCTGCACAGCCTCCGTGTCTAGGAGGCAACAGAAATGCAAGACACACCCCCGACCCTCTGGGCCCGAGAGCCTGCTTCTGCTTCTCCCCCACATCCAGCCCGGGGACCCCAGCAGCCTGGAGCCTTCGGAAGGAGGGTGGCGTCCAGGACCGGCCCCTGTGTCGCCAGTGGCTCGCGTCCTCCCCGCCGAGAGGAACCGTGCCCCACTCTGCGTTCCTGCCCATCAAAGCTGTCCGCTCCCATCAGGACGGGGCCTCTGACGTACAAAACCCAGGCCCTGCCTCGGGCTGGTTTCAGGTTTCTACAACACAGTAAAGCGGCGGTGTTTTTATTTCTCCATCTGTAAACATCTCTCCTCCTAACACGGTAACTGCTGTTTATACAGAGCTATAAAAACAGAGGTCAGAGCACAATAAGATTATAGTCTTACTTCAATACATCCAATCCATAATAAAATAAAATCTTACAAACGATCCAGAGGACCCGTTTAGGGGTTCTCGAAGAATTAATGTCTGTCGTACGTAAGGATTCTATTTGGGCATAATATTTTCCACAGCTGTCAGGGCCTATTTAAAAGGCAATATCCTTTCACTGGCATTTGATTTAGACTCTGTTTATACCATGCGGAGGATTGTTAATTCTGCAACATCTGACTCAGGGGTGTTTGATTACACGGAGGCCACCGCCAAGGGGACGACACACGAGGTAGTGTGGGGTCGGGGAGCGGGGCTCTGGTCTGCAGGGCCAGACCCCAGCCACGGGAAATGAGGTGCCGGGCTCCCCCGGCAGCCTGAGCGGGTGGTGAGCACTGTGGTCTGAGAAGGCCTGGCCATGGTCGCAGAGCAAGCACGCGCAGAGGTGGGCCTGGTGGCGGGCATCCTGGCCCCTCCCCACCGCACCGCCCCCCTGCTACGCTCCTTCCTGCTCTGGAGCCCACCTCGCCCCTCGCAGCTCGCTGGCTTGCCCCCCCTGCCCGGGCCATCTTGGATGCCCAGAAGGTTCCACTCCACTGCATCTCTGGTTGTCCAGTCTTGGGCTCTTGTCCTGACCTGCACTCCCGAGAAAGCGTATTGATTAGTTAAGGTTCTCCGTTGGAACAGAACCATCACGAGATTTGGTTTAAGGAATTGGTTATGGAGAAGTGGCAGGTGTCAAGTCCGCGGGGTGGGCTGGTTCAAGGCCATCTGCTGCCAGAAGTGTGTCGCGCTCAGCGGAGGTCAGTCTCCTGGGCTCGTCGGGCCAGTCAACTGATGAGAAGAGGCCCACCCACTTGATGGAGGGTCATCTGCTTTACTCAGAGTCTACCCATTTAAATGTTAGTCTCATGCAAAAACGCTGCCAGAGAAACATCCAGAACAATGTTTGACCACCTAGCTGGACATCGTAGCCCAGCCAAGTTGAGAGGTAAATTAGCCATCACAGAAGTGAAGACGTCCATGCGACCACGCAGCCCCTTGGGTCCCCAGACAGCACAGCAGCTGGAGCTGAGGGGTCGCTGGCAGCTCCGGACAAGTCACCTCCCGTGTCTGGGGTCACGCCCTCTGCTGACCACGGGGGTCAGAGTTCTGACCCTGGAGGCTGGGGCTCGGACTGGATGGGCCGGTGTCCGTAAGGGCTCGGCGGGGTGGCCGGCACGCAGGGGTGTCTGGAAATGGTCTTCTGTGGCGGCGGCAGCAGTACGGCCCCCCTGGCTGCCTGGCTGAGGGCCTGGCCTCCCCCCTGCACCCCCGCCCTGCGCAGCTGTCACTCACCTGCCCTCTCCACTGTCTCTCCCTCTCCGGTCACTCGTCTGCTCCCAGCACTAGAGGCTGACTCGGCTGGGCCCGTGGACCCCTCCTGGGCACCAGTCCCTGTGGCTGCCAGTGCAGCCCCCAAGCGCTGATCTTGGTTCCCCCCCTACCGCACATGGATGTGCACAACGCACACAGACACACACACACGCACACAAGCACCCAACACATACACACACGCACCCCAACGCACACAAGCATACGTGCACCCCAATATACACACATGTGCCCCAACACACACGCACCCAACACATGCACACATACCCAAATTTGCGCACAGACATGCACCTTAACACACATATGCACATGGACCTCAACACATACACAGCATGCACCCCAACGCACACATGCATATGTGCACCCCAACATACACACATGTACCCCAACACATGCACACGTACCCAAATGTGTGCACAGACATGCACCTTAACACACATATGCACATGGACCTCCACATGCCTCCAACGCACGCACCCCACTAACATACACACGCGCACGCGCTCCAGGATTGGGCAGCTCCCCTGATCTGCAAAGAAAATGTGTGGTGCGCAAGGTCCCATTTGTGCGCTGACGTGAGAGCCAGCCCCCTCTCAGAGGGACACCATCCTGGACCAAACGGTTCTAAATATTGTGCAACTTTGTCCAAATGCTGTTTACAGAGACCCCCTCGGTGTCCGCCCTGTGCCGTGTTCCGGGTCGACAGAGACCGTAGTGCAAATGCGGGACGTGTCCTCCGGCACCGCGACGGTGTCTGCGGGGATGACGCGGCTCGGGGCGGATGGCCAAGGCCTCTCCTGCCCTCCGGGTTACCGAGCGCCCCGGCTTGCTGGGGGCTTCACTGACCCCCTGGCAGCTTCCATCTGAGGATGTCACTGCCCTAGCTGTGAGCTGCCCCGACACCCCCAGGGGCCGACCCCCCTGCCCCTCCCACTCCCTCCACTGAGGCCTGTGACCCCCCAGAATACCTCTCCACGGAGCCAGAGGCAGGGCTCCATCGCTCTGAGGCCAGCAGGCCCCTGGCGCCACGCCATCTGTCACCGATCACCCATGAGCGGCGAATCTGTGCCAGGCCCGGGGACACCGAGAGGGATCACCATGGCCCTGTCCTCAACGAGGCAGTTGGTCAACCCACACAGGGGTTCTCGTCCCCCCAGGTTAGAGGCCATGGCAGCACCGACGATAAGAATCATGAGAGCCCACAGAGACACCCCGCCGTCCCTCCCCGCACCTCGGGGTGCCCCTGAGTCACCGCCGCCTCCCGGCCAGCCCAGCCCCGCCCTTTCCCTACCTGCACCCCAACGGCTCACACTTCCCCACCTGAGTTGGCTGCCAGCTGGAGCTGCATTTGAGGAGAAAGATGCAACGTGTCTGCGAGTTCCGGGGAGCCGGTGCGGAGGCGGGGCTGGTGGCCGTCACATCACCCGGGCCTGCATTGCTTAACTTGCCATTTACTCCTGTTATTTCGCTGGCTGCACATAGCTGGAGAGGAACGGAAGGTGGGTCCCCAGATCACGGCTCAGAGGGACGCCTTCTAGGACATGGGACGTGGTTCTGTGCGGGCCTGCGACACATTCCGCAACATTTTTGGTGTATAAACACGTGCATCGAGCACGTCAGCTGTGCACCAAAGCTGCATGGGCTGCATTTATGTAAGGTATCTGGCCTCACGGAGCCGGGCACCACGGACAGCCTGCCTAGCGCCCGGGGGGCCCAGTGCAGGGGTGGCCCTGCCCCTGTCCCTCACCTCGTCAGCGCTGACACCGAAGCAGATTGCAGGGGGCAACCTTCAAAGCCTCTCTGGCTCTAACAGTCCTACACACGTGGAATGTTCTGGGCCCTCTCAAGAATGGCAACAAGCTGTAGTTGAGAAACCTTTTACAGATAACTACATCCTGGAAACCACAGGGCCCGAAAGGCTTGAGGCGTGCCTCACACTTGAATTAGGGCCTCCGAGGGGTAAGAACCCAGACTCTGGAGTCCGACAGACCGGGATTGTGACCCTGGCTCTGCGCCGGGCAGGCTGTGTGGCCTTGAGGGAGTCCCTCAGCCTCTCTGGGCTTCGTTTCTTTCATCTGCAACATGGAACTGATGACAATCACACTGATGACCACACGGGGTGGGGGGTGGGGGTGAAACCATCCCGTAGAACTTACTGGCAAAACTCCAGACAGTAAGTGTTTTGCACATGTTTGTTGCTTCTATTATTAAAATGTGTACCTGGGCTGCGCCTCCACAGCCACACCCCCGGCGGCGGCTGGGCCCGGGGCTGAGCAGCACAGCAGCCTTGTGCCTGTGAAAACATTTTGGTGCAATTTTCTGACCCGCAAAAATATTTTTACAATGAAAACGCACGTCTGGTGTGGAGCTGCTCAGTCTCACTGGCTTACTTAGCTTTTCAGGAAAATAAACAAAAGCCAATTTGTGGACACCGGGGGATGGGCTCCAATCAAACAGTCATGGCACCAACCTGCCCCCAGCGCGCCCCCCGGCCTGCCCAGCAGAGCAGCTGCATCTCAGGCCGGGCCACCCCACCAGTCTGTCCCTCGTCCGGGAGGCCAGTGGGCCCGAGCCTCGCAGTCTGGAGGAGCGGGGGGCAGCCGGGACCCCCAGGCCACCTGCCCACTTCTCATTGCTCAGAGGAGGTGACGGCCTGCAGTGGGAAGGGGACCAGCCCAGGATCTCGCAGCAAGTTGGTGTCTGCTCACTTGTTAGCGTGTTTAGGTATTTGCTGCGACTTACCGAGCGCGCCAATTCTTTAAGGGAAGCCATCCCATCCCCGTTTTCATAGGAGGCAAATGGGAGGTTTGGAGAGGTGGCCTGATGTGACCAAGGTGAGCGGGCTCTAGGACTCGATTGCTTAACTGGAGCGAAAAGGCCCTAGGGAAAGGCTGTGCCCTGTCCGGGTGACTGTACTCCAGTCAACGGCCTTTGTCCGGCAAGGTGGTGGGACATCGTGGCAGCATCCGGGGCTCCCAGCGTGGCCATTTATTAAATGTGCAACCCTGGACACCCTGGTAAATGTCCCCAAGGTCCACCTCAGTCCCCCATGAGATGACGGGTCCGTGCAAGGGTGGGCTGCCAGCCGCGAGGGGATCGGACCACTCCCCCGGGTAGGGAAGGCCACAGGCCACGTGGGCAGAGGTGCCAGGCGGAGAAGCCATCTCCGGGTGAGTCCATCTGTGTGACGTGCGGGGACAGACAAAAGGCCTAGGGTGAGAGGCCAGAACGGCATTTGCCTCCGCAAGTGGGGGCTGGGAGGGGGCATGAGGGAGCCCGCGGGGGCTGCAGACACCTCACCCCTTGGTCTGGGGGGTGGTTACCTGGGTGTCCACGCCTGTAAAACTCCATCTGGCTGCACCCCAAAGTTGTGTGCACTTTATGCACACCAGGCCTCGGCACAACCGAAATAAAACACAATGAGGATGTCAGACGTGCCATGTCACAGAGGCGTGCTGTCCGGGCGGTACGTGGTTGGTTAGCCACGGTGACACTTCTTGTCTCGATTGGTTGGAAAGCACACGCTTAGGTCCCCTCGCTTCTAGGGGGAGTAACCGTGTGGATGCATTTGTAACTCAGCCGCCCCTTCATCCACCCGGCGCACCTGGGGATCCACGAAGGGAGTCCCTCACCCGCCCCCCCATTTGCTCAGCGAGGTCTGCTCACCGCAGAGGCACCAGTAGGCACCACGGTCCTCGCATTTTCCCAGGCAGAGGCCTCTCTCCTGGGCCTGCAGCCGTTTGAAGACTTGACAGACCCCCAAGAAATCTTGGAGTCAAGTCTGGGCCCCAGAATGGAGAACAGGTGGAGAGTTGTCTCTGCACGAAATGCCAGCGCTGCCAGTTTTCCTTCTCGTTAACTGGGTGACGCAGCAGCGACACGGGCACACCTGGCCCCTGACCTCCGGCAAGCGCGCGTGGCGCTGCACCCACGATCACCCCTGCGACAGGTGCCAGGGACGAAAGGCATGGGGCACATGGGCACAGATGTTGGGGAAGCCCGGCCTTATCTGGGGTGCACGGAGGCCTCCCCGGGGAAGGCAGCATCTCAAGGGTGAGGTAGCAATGAGCCCGAGAAAGGAGCGGGCGGGGAGGGCGTCCTAGGGGGAGGAAGCTGTGTAGACAGAGGTGCTGGGAGGGAAGGGGCTCGGACCAGAGGACGCTAGAGCCCCTAGGAACAGGGAGTAGGGCAGAGCCACAGAAGATGGGCCAGGCCAACTTGGGCCAGGCCCCCAGGCCTCAGAAAGGATGGGCACTGAGGGGGGCACTTGGCAGGATGAGCACTGGGTGTTATGCTAAATGTTGGCAAATTGAACTCCAATAAAATAAATAAATAAATAAATAAATAAATAAATAAATAAATAAATAATAAATAAAATAAAATAAAATAAAATAAAATAAAATAATGATGTTGGAAACTAAAAAAAAAAAAAAAAAAGAAAGGACCTTCTGTAAGACGGCCAGGAGGTGGGGGCTCTGAGGGTCAAGCAGGAGCCTGACCTGGTAGGAATTAAGTGTGTTCACCATCATTCTGGCAGCTGGGCGGAGAGAGGCTTAGAGGAGGCAGGTATGGGAGGGGACAGGCAAGAGGCGGAAGAGACTGGCCCCAGGGATGGAGTGACAACAGGTCGCCTGCCTTGCTGGGCTTGGTGACCAGACCAGCGTGGAGGGTCACAAGAAGGAAGGATTCTGGGTGACCCGGGCTGCTGCCTGGAGCACTGGCTGGCAGCCCGCGGGCCCTGAAAGTGCAGAATGTCCTCTTCTCTTCTTGACGCAGCACCGGCACCTGCACCTGCCGGCTCCCGTGGAAAGCCCAGCAGAGCCCAGAGGCCCGGGGAAAGCAGGTCCGGCCACCTGGCCACGCTCCCCGCACGTGTGGCGTGCACGCGGGGCCCCAGGCGTCCTGGCCCAGTGCAGCTCCGGGCTGGGGGGCCCAGGGCCTGCGGGGACACAGCCAGGTGGCGTCGAAGGTGTATGTGGGGCTGGAGTGCGGGGACAGCGGATCCTAGCAGAGGGCCTGGGCCGCGACGGGCGCCCTCATTTCCACGGGAGGCCACGGTAGCAGCCACACACCAGGCGCCGGGCACCGTGGAAATGCGTCCTCGCGGGGTGCTGCCGGCCGGAGGGCCAACAACGTCAGGGTGGCCGGGAGAGGAGGCTTCCTGGCCTCCAGCCCCCGGGGGCTCCCCTGCGTCCACGGCGGCGCGGGCCTCGCTGTGCGCGTCTGGGTCTCCGTGTGGCCTCAGTGGGCCGCGGTCGTCGCAGGTCAGGGCCAGCTCGGCCGCATGGGCGAAGGCCCCGCTGCCAAGTCGGGTCACGCTCCCGGGGATCTGCTTTAGGGTTCAGCGTATCTTTCGAGGGGACGCGGCTCGGCGCACAACAGTGGGGGAGCCCCGAGAGGCGCCCAGCGAGGCAGGAGCCGGCCCGGCGCGGCCAGTGGGGCCCTGGGCAGGCACCCCCCGCCGGCTCCCCGTCCGCCCTCCTGCAGCCCCGCTGGCCGCTCCGCCCTGAGGTCTCCGCCTGGCAACTGTGCTCCACTGGCTGTAAACTGTTTGTAGGGTTTTAAATAAACACCGACAGCCCTTCTGAAGTCTGCTGGCTTCCCGCTCACCCTGGCTTGGGCGGTTGTCAGCAAACCCCACAGCCCCACACTCTGCAAACTAACCGACGGGCAGAGCCACCCACAGAGGCCAGCAGGGAGGTTCCTGCGGCAGCGGCCCAAGCCGGGGCGCCTCCTGCTCGGGGGCCAGACGGCCCGGGGGGCCGGGGAAGGGGGCGCTTCTTCCCGGGCCCAGACGCCGTCTGGAGGCAGGGAACGCGGCACAGCATCTCCCCCGTCAGCCTCGGTGTCCCCGGGCTCTTTCCCCAGGCCGTATCTCAGTGGAAAGCCCTCACCCCCTCCGACAGGCTGGGCCCAAGAACGGGTCCCTGCCTTTGCCGTAATGGAAGTCGGGGGACCTTGGTTCCCCTGCGGGAAAGACAGCCGGCCTGTTTACCCTGGTAGCTTCCTGCTGGTATCTCGTCCCGGCCAGGGCCACTCGCTGTCACTCGCTGGTGGCCCGTGAGCAAACTACAGCCTCCTCAAGGGGTTAACCAAAGGGTGGTTTTTAAGCAGTGGCCCGTATTTTAAGGTGAGGAGATTGCCAATAGAGATCTGGCTTTCTGGGATCCCTGGGTGGCCCAGTGGTTTGGTGCCTGCCTTTGGCCCAGGGCATGATCCTGGAGACCCGGGATCGAATCCTGCGTTGGGCTCCCTGCATGGAGCCTGCTTCTCCCTCTGCCTGTGTCTCTGCCTCTCTCTCTCTCTCTCTCTCTCTCTCTCTGTGTCTATCATGAATAAATAAATAAAATCTTTAAAAAAAAAGAGAAAGATCTGGCTTTCGAGCTGTCCTTGAACATGCCACGTGGCAGTATGGTGCCGACATTGCCTTCTGGAAGGGAGGCCACAGGCCTTTGCTCTCGGGCCGCTGTCTGCTTCTAGCAAGGTGAGAGGTGGTAACCTGGTTCTGGCGCCCAATATTTAGCCAGTGGGAAAATGAGAGATCAATTAAAAAGTCAAAGTGTCTCAAAAAGAGCAAGTGAGACATAGGTGGAATTTAAGAAACAAAACAGAGGATCATAGGGGAAGGGAAGGAAAAGTAAAATAAGATGAAAATTGAGAGGGAGACAAACCGTAAGAGACTCTTAACTCCAGGAAACACTGTGGGTTGCTGGAGGGGAGGTGGGGGATGGGGTAACCGGGTGATGGGCATGAAGGAGGGAGGGTATGTGATGCCATGAGCCCTGGGTGTTGTATGCAACTGATGAATCACTGAACTCTACCTCTGAAACTAATAGTAAAGAAATACATAAATAAACACATAAAAAACAAACAAACAAACAAATATCAGATATGTTACTGGAGGAAAAGATTTCTATTTCTTCTTTCAGAATGCTCACAGTTGTTGAATCTATGGATGTTTGGCAAATGTAATTATTTGCTTTGACTGAAGGGGTTTTATAGTTTGTATCATAAAAATAACTGATTCCAAGAAAATAAAGCTCAATAACACTGAAAAAAAAAAAAAGAGCAGGGAGATGGGAGGGACAGCCTAGAGATTTGCTGGGCTCATCAGACTCTTCAGCAGCTGCCTGGCCCACCCAGACCTCCGGGATTACAGGCCACCAGTGCTTTCCCCAGCATCAAGCTTCTGGATGCTTCCACCAAAGGGCACCAACTAACACGACTATCTGCCTAGAGGTTAGAACGCAGGTGCCAAACTCTTCCAGAGCCAGAATCCCAGCGTTGCATTCATGAGCTGTGAGGCCTGGGCCAGCCAAGTAACCTCCCTCAGCCTCAGGACCCTCATCTGGAAATAGAGCTCCTGCTGGGGAAATGAAAGGTTAAGTGAGGATGATGCGTGAAAAACGATTAGCGTGCTAATTGGAATCTATTTTTATTGTCGTTATGGTTGTTTCTCTTGCTGCTGCTGTTGGTAGTTATCTCGTGTCTTAGGTTCATGTTCCCAGAAACAGACTCTGAGGCCAGGAGGCAGTGCAGAGGTTTGTTTGTGGGAGAGGACGGACCCCAGGATACACCAGCAGGGAGTGGAAAAATGAGCCAAGGAAGGGAAGGTAGCCCCAAAAGTGTATGTGGGGAAGCCTGTTGCCACTGTGGGCAATTGCACCCCAATCCTGCTGGAGGCTCTGGAGCCAATGCAGTCCACATGCCTCGGAGCTTACACACCTGAGTACATACACCTCAGAGCCCACACACCTCAGAGCCTTACGTCTATCCTACGGCCTACCCCTACCAACGTGAGAGCTGTAGCTCTGATAGAGTTGTTCCCAGAGGCTGTTCACCTCCAGGCCCTCTGGCCTGCATGGGGCAGGAGGAGTGAGCTTCTGCAGCCACAGAAATGCTGGTGCCAGCATTTGGGAGATAAATGGTGACACCTAAAGTTCTCTGGGTGAAGAGATGTGGGTACCAGTGGTGGTACCAGAGCTCATATTTCTCCTTTTGGTGGATGCAAAATCTGCATTTGATTCCATGATGTGTTCGTGTTTGTTTTAATATAAAAATATATTGGAAAGGGTCGCCCAGGTGGCTCCGTCAGTTAAACGTCTGCCTCCAGCTCAGGTCGTGATCTCTGGGTCCTGGGATCAAGACCCACATCAGGGTTCCTGTTTCTCTCTCTCTTTCCCTCTGCGCCTTCCCACTGCTCATTCTCTCTCCCTTTCTGTCTCTCAAATAAATAAAATCTCAAATAAATATATATATATTTGATAAATAGATGATAGACATTGGCCCTTAAGAATTAAGTAAAAGTAATATTATAAAAATGTGCCTCATGTTTACCCTGCAATTCTTTGTACTCTCCAGCGTGCACATACACACTGAGATGGCCAGAACCCTGTTTGTGGAATTGAACCTACTTGACTTCATGCAAACCTCACAACAACCCTGTGCATTAAGCACATATTAACCCCATTTCACAGATGAGGAAATTAAGGCCTAGGGTGCTCAGTGACTTGTTGAGACCTAAACCAGTAAGTGGGTGGAAACCACTGGAAGGTGGCCCTTCAGCAGTGAGACCCCATGGAGCCCAGGCTTCGGAGGGGGCCTCCCTTACGTGAGGAAAGAGCCTATAGGACCAGAGGTCTCCTGGAAGTGAGGGGCGGTGGAATCAGACTTGCACTTCAGCAACATCATTGTGCAACTTGCAGAGAAGGACTCGGTAAAGGCTGAAGTGGGCCGGAGAGCAGTGACGACGCTGCGGAGATGTGCCCTGGTGGGGCTGAGAAAGACAAGCCAAACCAGGAGCTCTGATAGAAGAAGAACCGGCAGGACCAGGACTCCCTGGGAGGCAGGTGGGGAGCAGGGAGGGAGGTGAGGAGTGTGCTTTGGGTTTCTGATTGGGGCAATTGGGTGAAAGGTGGTGGCCTTTACTAAGACAGGAAGCCCAGGAGCAGGAGTGCTGCGGAGGACCTGGGAAGATGATCTGTTCTCTAGGAGTCCCTGTTAAGGGCCATCCGCGGGGGAGCCCCGAGATACACGAGACCAGAGGGGAGCACGACTGCTCCGAACCGGAGATTCAGGCCTGGGGAACCATCTGCACCGAGCGATCAAGGCCATGGAAGTAGAAGATGTCAGGAGAGAATGAGGAGAGGGGAGGAGGGAGGGCAGAGCTCAAAGACCCCTCACATCCAGGGTCAGGCAGAGGAAGAGCCAGTGCGGGAGCCTATGCTATGGTCACAAAGGCCAGAGGAGAACCCGAAGGAAGGGGACCGTGATGGCCTAGGCCTGGACGGTCGGGGCCTGCGGCCTCCCTGGGGCTGGAGCACAGGGGGTGCTCTAGGAGGACCTTCTTGATGCGAGGAGAGCAGGAATGCACAGCATTTCCTTAGTGCTTTGCAGCCTGCAAAGTCCTGCCACCGCTCTGGACCCAAGTGCCCCCTGCAGGGGGCGGGCAAGACTGACCCCCTGCTATAGGTCGAAAGCCGGAGCCATCAAAAACTTCCGCAGTTGGTGGAGAACTGAACTTGTAGGTTCTTTGCAGGGTAATTTCTCTCCCCTGGCTCCCCATGGCTCTGTCTGGCCCTGAGGGCAACTAATTGGTGCCCTGGGGTTAAGCGCTTTCCCAGAGCCCCCTCCGTACCCCTCCCGCTGCCTCTCACACCCCTAAACGCCAGGCTGGTTGCCTGCACCAAGCAGGGATATTTGGTGTGTGAGAGTTGATTGGTTTTTGACAAATCCAGCTTGGCCTCTTTTTAGCACCTACTCATCCCCCAGAGGCTGGAAACCTGATATTTTAATGATTTGCTCCAGACCCTCTGGGGGTGGGGCAGAGATTCTGTGAGGCCAAATTTGGTGGAGGCAGGCCTGGTAGATGTAATTAGCAGGTGAGGGCTCGCTGGGCTGGGAAATAAGGGACAGTCAGCACACAGTGGGGTGTGCTGTGCACCCACCTCCATTCCAGCAGGAGCAACTCCTGGTTTCCCAGAAGCATCGGAGCAGCCTTCCCAGGCCAGGGGTGAGAGAGGCTTCAGCAGAGGTCGCTCTTTTGTCTGGTGACTGAACAAATGTTTCCCTCTGCCCCTATCTGGTCCCAATTGGTGTGTCTTCCTACGATCCCTTTTCTTTCCTTCCTAAAAGATTTTTCTACATCCTTGGAGCCTCTCTTTGGACAACAGAATCTCACAGGAGGAAGGAGGATGAAGTTCCACCTCTTCCTTTTATAAATGGAGAAACTGAGTCCCAGTGAACATAAAAGTCTTACCCAAGGTCACACAGTGAATTAGTGGCATCTTTATCATCATCGTCTTGTCATCACCCTCACCTCCATCATCACCATCACCACTACCACCATCACCATTAGCACCAGTATCATCATCGTCATCACCATTACCACATCACTACCACCATCATTACCATCATCACCAACATCACCACCACCACCAACACTGCCATCAACATAGTAACTATCATCACCACCATCACCATCATGACCACAACCACCACCAGCACCATCGTCATCACCACAACCACCGCCACCACCATCAATCATCACCATCACCACCACCACCAACAACAACAAACAGGTCTTTTACTGTCTAAGTCCCATCCATGTCTTGAAGACAATTATGCATCCACTGCCAGCTGGGCCCTGACCCCAAGCAAGGGGAAAGAGTGCTGCTCTTGGCTGTACCCCCATTTATTTTGGGGCTACTTTGCATTCCTTTTTCTGAAAGGAAATTCAGACCTTGGAGACATGAACACCAGAGTAGTTGGGAATCGCCAGGCCAGGCTGGGGATTAATTGCTGGACTGCGGCATGGCAAGGCATGGGGAAGCCAGTTGTTCCATAGGACAGCCATGCCCTCTATGGCTGTCACACTGCGTGGTTGTTCCATGTTCCATGAGCTTGTTTCCTGGATGTCATCATTGTCATGGCCTCACCTCCTAACAACTGATCCCTAGAAGGGCATCGTGCTGGGCATGGAGTCTGCTTGGGATTCTCTCCCTCCCTCTCTCCCCTCCCTCTCCCTCTTCCTCTCCCTCTCCCTCTCCCTCTCCCTCTGCCTCTGCCCTTTCAGGGTGTCTTTGTTTCACCTGCACTGTCTGGCCCTGTGCTAAGAAACAGAAGAATCCTACAGTGGTGTGGCCATGGTCACTTTTGTGCGACAAGGTCATCTAGGTGCTAAGTGGCACAATCCAGGTGCAAACCCAGCCCTGCCTGACTCACCAAGGCTTAACTGCTGTGAAAGCCAAATAATGAAATAAACAGGAATGTGACAGGAATTTCCTTCCCTCCATTTCTCAAGTCTCTGAACTGGAGGGAGGTGGAAGGTGGGTGAGGGAAGAGAGCTGGAGACAGGTGATAGCTGTGATGGGCCCGCTGAGGAGCCAAGTGAGAAGAGTGGGAGGCAGGGAGTGGAGAAACAGAAGACGAAGCCACCTGAGGGCTGGGCATGGTGTGAACTACTTTTGCCTGACCGCTGCACAGAACAGGGATGGCAGGACAGGAAGGCTGAAGATGGGGCTAGGGGCCAGGAGAAAGGTCCAGGCAGGCCAGTAGGAGAGGCAGAAGCCCTATGATGGTCACGGCGGGATGGCAAGGCGAGGCAGTTCTAAGGGAAAGCGGGCAGAAGGGAGGAGGAGGAAGGGGACCTGATATTTGCAGAGCAGGAGAAAAACAGGTGCATCAACCAAGCAAAGAAAAGCAGAGGAAGCAGTGAGTCCGCTGTGCCCAAACTGGGCCTGGAAAAAGCTGGGTAGGCTTGGGAAAATCAGGGCTAAAGTCAGAGCTGGAATGTCAACCCAGGATCCACTCTGCACACTCGGGGTTATCCATTCATTGAATATACATGTACTGGAAACCTCCAGTTTGGGGCTCTGGACCAGACACTCAGGGAGGCAATGATGATTCGTAACGGTCCTTGCACTGCAGGAGTTCAGACTGCGCCCATCCTGAGCACCAGGGATGATGGCAAAAGAGACTCCTCATTTTTTCCTTCCTCTGAGGTAAGATCCAGGATGCCCATCTCCCCACTCGTACTCTCTCTCTCCCTCTCAAAGAAAAAAAAATGAATGAAAAAAAATAGTCTGAGGGCGGGAAGGAAGGATTATGCTGGAAGATCTGAATGCCCTATATGGCTGTCACACTGCGTGGTTGCAAGAGCATGAGGATTAGGGAGAGAGAAGGAAGGAGCTCTAGTCTCCTAGAGCTTCAGGCATTCCCTGAAGAGGGCAGAGGAAACGCTCATCACAGCCCCAGCCCCTAAAATCTGACCAATCCCAGAGTCTGGGCTGCATCTCCACACCCCACTGGGGGATTAGGGTTTTAGCTGCCAACTCTCCTGACAGGCACTCCTTCTTCCAGATGCCTCTCACTGGAGCCCCTTAGGTGGAGTCCAACAGGCTCATACATGGGAGGTACCAGTGCCCTGATCTCTGCGGGAACAGCCACACTGGCAGTGCCACCCCCAGGCTGTGCTCTCCTAGGCAAACTCCCGAGTACATAATTCCCCAGCCTCCCCTCTTCCAGTCCACCACCCCCTTGCCATGTCCTCTTCCCCTCCCACCCACCACCTTGCCATTTGCAGCCTGGTACTTTGAAATGCAGGTCCAACTTCAGCTGGGTTTGACCAGAAAATATCCATCCTTCGCAGCTGCACCTTTGGAAGGAGAATTCACAAACCCTCCTCCAGGAGCCTCCCAGGAAGAGGCTGCTTCCACTGCCCTCGCCAGAGTGATGAGCAAAGGGACATAGATGACTCCAAGTCATCCAAGGGCCCTCATGCCTGGCAAAGTGAGTCTGACAACACAGCCAGGCTGCCTTCCCCACCATCACCATCATCATTATTATCATCCTCATCATCACCATCAACCACCACTGCCATCAATATAATCACCATCATTACCATGATTATCATCACCACCATCACCACCACCGCCGCCGCCATCAATATAGTCACTGTCATTACCACTATCACCACCACGATCATCACCACCACCACTGTCACTATCATTCCCACCATCACCATGATCATCATCATCACCGTCATCACCATCATGACCGGCACCACTGCCATCAACATAATCATTACCACCATCACCTCCTTCTCTTTGATCCAAGGTGAGTTTCTTTTCACTGCATTGCTCTGTTTGCCTCTGTCCACCACTTCCCAACTGGACTTGCATCACCTCCGTGGCAGGAGCCACCAACCCCCGCAGGATCCATTGTGCAGCAGATGTTCAGCAGTCAAGTAAGACACGCGTGATTACTATACTTACCGGTTATTCAATAAAGATACTCATTGTCAAATATTTATTAAAGTTCTAATTAAAAATAAATATCAAGCAACATAACTTTGAAAACTTGTGGATGAAGCTTTGGGATCTGTTTCTCCATTCTGCTTTCTCATTCATTCCATAGACCGTGGCCACCCCAGGCCAATCAGAGATGACCCGGAGGTCAGCCCCAGAGTAGCTCACAGTAGGGTTCTAGGAACGCAGAGGAAGACTAGGAACACGTGACAGATGCGTATGGTAGGCAAACTCAGGAGATGGTTTTACCAAAATGAGGAATCCAGGAAGACTTCCCAGAGGAGGGGTTGCCTTGTGAGCTGACCAGGGTGGGCCAGGTGGAGACAGAAGGGGGTTCAGCTGAGCAGGGGCAGGAAGACTGAGGCCATGACAGTGAGAGTGTGTGGGGAGGCTGGAGTGTATGGATTTGCTTGTTTGGGGGCTAAGGGTCAACCACTAACCTGTTCATAACTCAGACCAAGCCACTCTGTTAGGCTGACAGGGTCCTGGAGTTTCCTAATCACATCATCGTTTCAAATCAGAAGTCCTTCTGGAACCACTTCCAGCCCTTAAACCATCCAGCACTGGTGCCCAATGGCCTATGAGAGTCCAAGCTCTGTCAGGGAAAGCAAGCTGCCACCGCTGTCCCAGAGTCCTGCCCAGCCTCCAGGGCCACTTCCCTTCCAAAGTAACCCCCCTGATTCCACCCCTACCCGCCTCCCCCAAAACCCAGCTCTGCCTTTGCTCTAACTTTGTGACTCCCGTGATCCCTTCCTTGGGGTGTCAATTGTGTTCTGGTCAGTCGGACATTCACATGCTTCCTCATCCATCTGCAGGAGATGACAGCGGAGAGGGTGGGCGTGCAGGCTCTGGAGGCAGAAGGCCTGGGGAGGGCGCAGAGGAACCGCCAAGTTCCCTGGAGGAGGTGACCAAACTCTGCGCAGGCTAACCAGGAGCTTGGGAGAGGAGGGAGGGGCAAGCAGGGGGAATTCAGGCAGAGAAAGTAACACAGGCAAAGGCTGGAGGCAGGAGAACACTTGGCATGTTGGCATTGAGGTGGGAAGTTGGGTGAGGTGAAGTGGAGGTGCCTGGGGGTGCAGTGGGCGGGGGTTGAAGAGGACGTGGAGTTCCTGGGGCTGGGTCAGGACAGACCGCCCATACAGTGTCCAAGAAGGTGAGTACGGGCCCTCCCAGCCCCGAGCACGCAGCGCACACGGGAGGCCGTCAGTACATGTGGGCCACGGCCCCACCTGGATGACACACGCCTTTAGGTGACCCAACCCTCCAACACCCCAGCACATCTCCTAAAGGGTTTCCTCCCGGGCCCGGGCCCTACCGTGAGGTTTCTGGCTGGACCCAGCTCAGCCGTGCCCACCCCCACCTTCCCCCTCCAGCTCCTTTCCCAGGGCTCCAAGGCTGCCATCCTATCAGCCATCAATTGTTTTTTTTTTTTTTTTTCATTCATTTGCTCACTGATCATTATCCTCCGCCCTTCCGACGCTTCAGACAGGCCGTCCGTTTAATTTTGTAAAACTAAACAGCGCACCTCAGTCCTTTCAGGACGCGTGATATGTTCTGGGGAATGTTTTTCAGAGCGGTGAAAAATTTAATTTTTTCCCCCAGCATCGAGATGTGTCAAACATAATTTATGCCTGGACATAATTCATCCCTAAAGATAAATATTGAAACCCAGGAGAGGAGAGACGGCTGCAGAATTTCCAGGGGCAGGCGGGTAGGAAAGGGGGTCTCCCTTCCTGATCCCACCACCGGAGGGGTGAAAAAAGTGTAAACGAAACGAAAGTAAAGTAGCTAACTCCAGGTCTGTTCCCAGTCTCCTCCTAGAACTGCTGCAGACTACTTCTTCTTCTTCTTCTTCTTCTTCTTCTTCTTTTTTTTTTTTTTTTTACAGGCCTCTTTTGTGTCTGTTGAACTGTTGCTCTGTCTTGCATAAAATCTCTTGCAATAGAAGTCCTCAATTAAAGTCACCTGCTGGTCTTTGTCAGCTGAGCTTGACGCTGTCAAATCATGCAGAGCTCCTTAAGCCAATACAAGTCATTAAGGAGGAGGTGAATTAGAGACCCGCCATGGCGGACAGGAGCCATCCATAATCAATTGATATCTTCCTCTGCTGGAGGCGGGGTCTCGGGGAGCCCCCTCCCCACTCGCCTCCTCTGCAGGGGCCGCTACCCCTGGATCTAATTAGGCTGAGGCTCAGCAGGTCCGAGGCTGTGCTGAAAGGCCATCAGTAGGCGAGCCCATTAATAACTCGCCGGTGCCCTGCGGATTGTAATTGTCAGGCTGCAATTTACAGTAATCCTCCGATGCAAAAGTCTAAACCGCTGCAGCTGATTGGAAATTCATACGCCCATTTGAAAGAGAAAAACACAAGATGCACGGGTTAAAAGGTCAAAGCATGCAAGTGTGTGTGCTGAGTGACAGACATTTTAGTACTAGCCTGGGACCATATTTTAAAAGGTCACTGAAAACTCTTGGCTTGGGCCCTCTGACAAACAATGAACGTTCCATATATTTATTTGCCATCTCTTTGTTTTTACAGCAAGCAGAATAAATGAGTTAAATGACGTTGTGCGGGCCTGCATATTGTCAGCACA
This sequence comes from Canis lupus familiaris, assembly GCF_011100685.1. Taxonomy (NCBI): domain Eukaryota; kingdom Metazoa; phylum Chordata; class Mammalia; order Carnivora; family Canidae; genus Canis; species Canis lupus. The sequence continues at coordinate 64,286,861 of NC_049229.1, forward strand.
GGTTATAAGTCACTATTAAACTCCATCAAATCAAACCAAACCCGGTCAAGGCAATGAGACTAAAAGTTATTTGCATTCCTTCTGTCATAAAAAATCATATCCCCTTACTCAAGACTTTCGTTTCTTTATTAAATGCAGCCACAAGAGTATTTCAGGTCTGGCAATATAAGCTCAGGAAAACCTTCTCGGTATAACTCAGTGTAACAGCTTAGACCCGATTCCACTAAAAAGTCCCAGTTGAGCGTATCTGGGCACTCAATCAAGACATACATATTACTTTTAAATAAGATTAGCCTTTATATTTTGCTGCTTAAGTTAAAACTTTTCATGTCATTCTCTACTTTTATGTAAACTCCAACATAATTCTGTTTTAGCAAAATACTTCAAACAAATTAAAAACCTCAAGTCGAACGTGTCCTTAACAAAAACTTTCTTAATGGCATCGCAATGTGTTTGCTGACACTAAAACACTTTTAAATAAGATGGATTTTCCCTCCATTTCCCTGCATTTGTAATTATGGCTGCGCGGAGCGCGCCTTTGGTTACGATGGCAAAAGCAGTTATCTGTGCTCCAAGTGTTATTTGACCAATAGCTTACTGGTGACCCACAGCAACTGTGTCAAAATGTGTCTTTCCCTATCTGCCTCCTGTGGGGTTCTACGTTAGTGGAGAAATGGAAAGGGATCAACGGGGACTCCTGGGGAGGAGTACCAGGAAGTCAAAGTCAACCACTGGACGCCGCATCCATTCCTAATCCGAAAAACATGTCCGTGGCCATCGTTAAGAGTGTGGGGATTTGGAAAGGCGACTGTTTTCAAAAGTGAACCATAAGCAATGTCGGTGCCCGCTCGGGTCACTGATCAAATCAAAGGGGATGGAAAATTTGTCTGTGGTGTCTTCACTTCTACAAGCACTCAGGGTATTCGGTGGTATTCGGTGGTAGAGCCGCAGATTAACAGTACGCCCCACATCCGGAGCACTGCTTTTCACTCAAGTGCTTCCTGCCTGCCCGAGGCACGTGGCACAATGCACCCAAGGCTTTCCAGGGACCCCCCCGATTTCCCACACGTTATCTCATCGAGGACAAGATCCTTCCAAGATGGGTAGGAATGACCCTTCCTATTCGACAGCCATCAAAGGTAAAGCTCGAAAGTATGGAACGTGCCTAAAGTCACATCTGTGGTGTGGCACACAGAATTCTCCGACGGTCCTGACGATTCCCACCCCTCGGTGTACACGCTGTGTATTATGTAACACCCTCCCCTTGAGTGTGGGCAATATGATGGGATGTCATTGTCACGGTCATAGTTAGGCCATGTTATATGACAAAGGTGAAATGATTTTGCAGATGTCATAAGGTCCCTGATCAGCTGACCTTAAGTTAATCAAAGTGCACATTATCCTAGGTGGGCCTGACCTAATCAGGCGAACTCTCAACATCAGAGCCAAGCCTTCCCTGAAAAGAAACTGAAGTGGGAAAGAAGCTCTCCTGCCAGGCCTGAAGAAGCAAACTCCCAGAAGTTCTGCACCTGAAAGAAATGAATTCTGCCAACAACCATGTGAGCTTGGAAGGATCCCGAGCCTAGATGAGACCGTGGCCTAGCCAACACTTTGATCGTGGCCTTGTGAGATCCTGAGCAGGGAACCCAGCTAGGCTGGGCCTAGACTCTGGACCAGGGGGGTGACAAATGCATACCATTTTGAGCCATCAAAGGTATTTTAATCTGTTACCCAGCACAAGTCCACATGGCTTGTAATGTCCTCGGGGCCTTCACCCCAACATTCACACCGTGGCCATATTTCAACCCCATATGTATATTCCCTTCTAATACTTGCAGTCTAAACATTGAATATAAGCTTACTTTTAAGTAGCTTGTATCCTACCATTTTCTAATCCTAAAATATATTTTTAAATATACTAAAATCTACTTCTTGATTTGGCTATTACTATGAAATTGTCTAAGACCTGTCTTATTATACAAAAAAAAAAAAGAGAGAGAGAGAGAGAGCGCCAAAGAGAGAGCGAGCCTATAATACCATTTCCTTTTTCATTTCAAAGTTCCGCAAACAGCAGCGTACTTGACACCAATATGAAATTTTCTCGGTAAGCCCATAAAAATTAGTACCTTATGAGAGAAGTCGTACCTTTAAAAACACCTGACTAAATATTTCATAAATGCAACACACAGCAAATTCCTACAGTAGATTCACTGGATTTACAACCATCAAACTATATTAAACTTACAATATCAAGATTTATCACCTATTAAATGGAGTCTCGTTTTAGTAATATCTCGCATTTGATCCCAAAGGATCTCAAATACCTTCAACCCTTCACCAGGGCACTCCACCGTAATTCATAATGAGGTAACAGAAACCCTCCGTGTAAGGCTGCCACTGCCACATTTGGGGATTAGCTCACCTATCCAAGAAAGGTAGCCAGGTCTGGGATGGAAGGCAGCGGCCGCTTTATGGACTGCAAAAAGGGTACCAAGATCCAGACCGTGGGGGGAAGCCCGCCAGGGAACCACAGATGTGGAGTTGCAGGGTCCTAGCAGGCTGTCCCAGGGGTTTTCAAACATCAATTTTTGGCAGTAGAACCCCTTCTTCCAACACGATGTTGTAAGGAGGTGCAATAAATAAAACAGATAAAACTGGAATGGCTCTGGCTGAGGTGGGAAGAGAGGAGACTGCAGCCCCACCAGGCTTCCGCAGCACAAAGTTGGAGACCGTTCCCCCTCCCGCAATTCCTCACGCCGGCTACACGTTAGGATCCACCTGGGCCTCACCCCAGAGATTCTGATTTTGTTGTGATTCTAACTCAGATTTGCTGGTCTGGCCTTGTGTGTGAGGAACCCGAGACTCAGAGCAGAAGAGATGTGCTTAAGGAAGTAACGATTTAAAACTACAGCCCAGAAAAATACAGCCTGCTCTTAGAATGTGTGCCAGGATGTCATCATCCGCGTTGAAACTGTAAATTTGGGTTAAAGTGTGAGCTAATTTTGAAGATTTATAGTGATCGCTTACCTTAAATAATTCCTCAAGAAACATTCAGGGCTTTATGATGTAGGCAAGTAACATGAACAAGAAAGAGTAACGTGATCTACTGAAAAGCCTGCACATGTCCATGGTACCATGGGCCAACAATTACTGTTGGTCCTTTATAGACACCCTGTAAAAACTTCTACTCATCCCTCAAAACCCAGTTCAAGCACTTCCCTCTCAGTAAACCTTTCCTTAATCCTCCAGTCTTCTTCTTCTGTGCCTGGTCAGCCCTTTGTCAAAGGGACACTGGATTGAAATCGTTTGGTTATACACCACGGTCGCCACCATAACTTGAGCCCTGAATGCAGGCCCTGTGTTTTGTTCGTTTTCAGGGACGTCTTCGGCATCCCTGCTTTTCTCTACTCATCTGTAAAATGAGAGCAGCAGTAGTACCTACTCCTCCATGAGACACAGGGAAAGTGCTCAGGGACTGTAAGCACTCGATAAATGTTATCCATCACTATTATTTAAACTTGGCCACGCCACTCCGCCTTGCACTCGATTACATTACCCCGTTTTATGGTCTTCCCAGCAAGTACCGTTCTCCAAAACAATCCGCTTTCTTTGAGTAAGATCTGTCTCCCCTCTACACTCCCACCCCCCTGGAATGTAAGCTTCCATGTACACGAACGTGACCAACTTGTCCGGCTGGACCTCACTCACTTCACGGTGCCCAGAGGCCCCTGACCACAGGGGGTGCTGAATCAATGTTCATGGATGAATGCACAAATGATGTGTTAAGCAAAAGAAAGAGCAAGGCCATGAGCTCGGCTTCTAGGAATCTATGGTCTGAACCAGCCATGATTCAACTCTCTCTTGCTTCAGCGTTTATAAATGAAATGTTTGTGGCTTTGAATATCAACTGTTAGCCAGATCCCATGGGCCAACTCCTTCAACAGTATAGGAGTCAGAGGTCGTGGGAGGCTAATGACCTGGCCAGGGAGGGGCAGGCCCAGGGCAATGCCATGGTGCAGGCTCCCGGACCCTGGCTGCCCGACTCGTTTTAGGCATCCTTGGTACATGAGGGTTAATGCTGTATCGCCTTGGGGGCGTGTCTGGGACTCCGGAATGCCAGATGCCTAGAAATGCTCAGACCACTAGTTGACAGTACCTCCCCTTTGTCAACAAAACTGGTTTTAGTGAGCCTTACTTCTGGAAAGCCTAGATTTTCTATTTATAAACATAACCTCAAGTTGGAATTCTGGCTTGTTAAGAGGACTGATTCAGCCCTTTATTCCCAAATAGGTAAATATAAGTAAAAATAACTAACCACCAAACAAAACCCAGAGTGGCCTTACAGCTCTTAAAAGAACTTAAAGCTCAAACACACTTTCCCATAAAAGCAACTCTGTCCCGCTGTGTCTGTCCACGTTGGAGCCTGGGCTCTCAAAGGGAGAAAACAAAGAGTGCCACGCCCCCTGTCACACAGAGAGCCGGGCGGGCTGTCAACTTGTCTTCATGAAACTGTGTGTGAAGTGTGGCTGTTCCCATTTATCACACTGGCCCATAGGCCTCGGCAGCAAAAACCAGCGCCAAGTTCAAAGATGTGACTCGAGTGCTAGCGGCCTCTTTAGGAACCACCTTACTCCTCTAGGTCAGCCCCACGTCAAATACTTACTAGCTGCATAATAAATATATCCTGGACCAAGGAATGCCGATGCGTTCATTACAGCCCATCTAATTTCCCAAAGCATCTGTGGCAACAACACGACAGTGACAGAAGAGACGCTGTTACAGGACAGGGTGGAGATGTGGGGGAGACAAGAAGCTGCACACACTAGGATTTGTCCCCAGGTAACAAGCGGTCGATGTGGCCATGGCCTGTCTTCCCCACTAAGATCCACTAGAACGTAACTGCCTGTAATGAGGGCAAAAACTTCATAGTATTCATTGCTCTGCCCCCAGCACCCAGAAGAGGGTCTGCACATAGAAGGTGCTGGATGACTATTTGAGTGAACAGATGAACTAGATAGAGGTCTACCAGAAATCTGGCTCAGAGTTGCCCAGGAGTCCAAGGGAAAAGGGGAAAAGATCAACTACAGGATTCAGTGTCCATTTAAACCAAATCTTCAGGAAAAGTGCAGGCTCTGTCGGTTAGGTCTCTACTAGGTCTGTAACTCTATGTGAACCAGGTGCGCCTAGCCCTTATCTGAGACTATGGCATAGTATTTAGGAGAGATCCAGGTCCAGGGTGCCTGGGTGGCTCAGTGGGTTGAGCATCTGGCTCTTGATTTCAGCTCAGGTCATGAGATCGAGCCCCATGTCCAGCTCCCCAAATCTCCTTGAGTTTCTGCCCCCCTCTCGTGCTTGCACACACACACACACACACACACGTTCTCTAAAATAAAAATCTTAAAAAAAAAAAAAAGAGAGAGAGAGAGAGAGAGAGACACCCAGGTCCTTTCCTCCTCAGAGAAAACATTGTAAAAAGCAGGGATGTTTCCCACACTGTGATGCTGGCACCACTCCCCCACTCCCACTCCCCTCCTGATCCTGGACTTCATCTGTTTCCTGAAGAATCGCTGATGTCTGTGGCTGGCAGGTCAAGAGCAGCACAGCTCTGGACGGACATTAGTATCTGCTGTAGTCCAGAAGCTTTCGGGACTCAGGCTGTGGAGTGGAGGGTGGGGACCAAAGGGAGGGCACAAGCTGCAAGGTGGCAGGAAGGAGGTGTCCCGGGAGGCTCAGTGCCCAGCTATGCCAAGGAAGGGTGATGCTGGAGGAGCAGAGGAGGAGGTGGGGAGGGCCAGAATAGTTTTAGGCAGAGTCAGCAACACCTAGAAAGGCTCTCTGAAAATTGCAGACTTGGGATTGCAGGGAAGACAATGTCCATAAACTTGAGACAAGGTGCACCCCTCCAAGGGAGGTGAACTTCATTTTTCTTGCCTCCTTTTCCCCGTCTGTAAAAGGGCAATCACAGCCTAACAACTCGCAATCATTATAGGCTAGTGACATGGGGTGCTGCACCCAGCACTGTACACAAACTGTCACTGAATCCAAATGATGCTGTTCCTTACTGTAGAGGCAAGGACGTGAGGCTAAGGGTGGTTAACTTACCCGAAGTCACACAGTGCTAGAAACCAGGCAAACTGACTCCAGTTCTCAACGTGTACCTCCAAAAATAGTCATTTCCATACTTGCAGTGAGGAGTAAATGGCATACAATGCATTCAGCACAGATCAGGCACCTAGCAAATGTTCAATAAACCTTGGCCATCATGGGCTCAGAAGCTCTAGAAGTCCTTGAGGTCAATGTGTTTTGCAATTTAGAATGTTTCCAGAGAGTAAAAGGCAACCCACAGAAGGGAAGAACATACTTGCAAATCACAAATCTGCGTTAAGAGCCTAATATCCAGAATATATAGGGAACTCTCACAAGTCAACACTGCCCAAAAAACCAACTCAGAAATTGGCAAAGGACCTGAAGAGACATTTCTCCAACGCAGATATATGGATGGCCAATAAGCACATGAAAAGATGCCCCATATCACTAAAAATTAGGGAGAGGCAAATCAAAACTACGAGATGGGGATCCCTGGGTGGCGCAGCAGTTTGGCGCCTGCCTTCGGCCCAGGGCGCGATCCTGGAGACCCGGGATCGAATCCCACGTCGGGCTCCCGGTGCATGGAGCCTGCTTCTCCCTCTGCCTATGTCTCTGCCTCTCTCTCTCTCTCTCTGTGACTATCATAAATAACAAACAAACAAACAAACAAAACAAAACTAGGAGATGCTTCCTCATACCCATTGGGAAGATATTACTGAAAACAGGTATTGGTGAGGATGTGGAGACACTAGAACCCTTCACTGCAAATGGTGCAGTACTGTTATGAAAAGCCGTATGGGGATCCCTGGGTGGTGCAGCGGTTTGGCGCCTGCCTTTGGCCCAGGGCGCGATCCTGGAGACCCGGGATCGAATCCCACATCGGGCTCCCGGTGCATGGAGCCTGCTTCTCCCTCTGCCTGTGTCTCTGCCTCTCTCTCTCTCTCTCTGTGACTATCATAAATAAAAATTTAAAAAAAAAAAAAAAAAGAAAAGCCGTATGGCAGCTCCTCGAAAAATTAAATATACAATACCATATGATCCAGCAATTCTACTTCTGGGTACAGACACTAAAGAACTGAAAGCTGGGATTCAAGCAGGTGTGCGCGCACCGGTATTCAAAGCACTGTTGTTATTCACAACAGGCAACAGGTGGAAGCAACCCAAGCATCCACCAGGAGATGAATGGGTAAACAAAATGTGGTGTATATATACACTAGTATACTACTTAGGAAGGAAATTCTGGCACCTGCTACAGTATGGATGGAGCTTGACGCCCTTATACTGAGTGAAATAAGTCAATGAGATGTCAAAGTACAAATACTGTCCGAACCTCTATCAAGTACCTAGAATAGTGAAATTCGTAGAGTGTGGCCACCAGGAGCTCAGGGAGGAAGGCAAAGGAAACAAGCTAGTGTTTCGTGGATGCAAATTTCAGTTTGGGATGAAGAAAAAGTTCTGGGATGGATGGTAATAATGGATGCATGACAATGTCGATATGTTTAGCACTACTAAACTGTATGCTTTGGAAAAATGGCCGAAATGTTAAGTTTTATAAGTGACCACAAAACAAAGAAAAAAGACTGAAGGGTTCTCTGCATAGTGCCTTGCAGGCAGCTAGAAAAGCAAGCTTCTGGCCTGCACATGTCTACCGTAAATGCACTCCCTTGCTCCCAGCGACTTCGCATGGACCATGAGCCAGTTCACATCCCAGCCAGTTCTGAACCAGCATCTACTACCCCATCGTTATGCTTATGGACCTGCAAAAAGAAAAAAAAATTCACCTCCATCTGGATTCTTTTCACTGATCTGCATGGCCTGGCTGTGCTCTCTGCTGCTAGTCAGGGAGGGCAGGGTCATGGCGGCATGAAGGAGCTGTGGCCTGAACCTGTCAGTGAATCCCGGGCTCTAACACCAGCATGCACAGGCCTGTGCTGCTGAAGCAAATTCCTCAGGATTGAAATACATGGGCTTTTTCTCCTTTAGTTTAGAAAAGTTGGAAGGAAGGAAAAGGAAAGGATTAATTTGGACTTGTAACAGAAGAAAACTAAAAATTTTTTTTTTTTCTTGTTCTAAAAGACTTATACTCACCATCTTGTTCCTACGGCCAAGTCATTTCCATTAGTCCTTAGTTTACTAAGTTACAAAAAAAGACTGGGTCAAATCTTGAAAAACAGAATTCTGGCTTAACCAACGATATTAGGAGTATGTCCTAAAAACCTGGAAGCTGAACATTCTGTCTACTTGATTTTAGAATAACCAAATTCACTTAAGGAATGTGTCAAATGTATTTGTGTATAATCCAGGACCTGGAATGCATCAGTCAATGTGGCAGGTTTTCGGAAAAACACGCTGGTATTACTGAAACCTTGAAAAGAAAAAAGGCAACTGCTACTATACAACTCTGCCAGCAAATGGGAAGCAGAGCTCGGTGAGCAAAATTTTTATCATATTAAAATAGATATTTTCATATGACCATGAAGTTAAAAAACTTTACAGATCATGTGTGCTACAACCATTTAAGTATCATCACCCACATGAACAGAACCAAAATAAGAAAAAGATAGGAGGACACAACATGAACAGACCATGACTTTATTGGAGCTTGACTCTGCTACAATTATTACAAAACAAACAACTAAAGGTAATTGGGGCCTATAAGGTGCAGGCTGCGTGTTCCCGCAGCACGATTACGTATGAACGCGTTACAGTATGTTCCTTAGAACAGCTGCAGCATGTGATGGTGAATAGGTTACTTTCAATCAAATTGGGTTAGTTTTTTCTTGATTTTAGTCATTTTCCTTCACTCTATTTACAGCAGAAAAGCCAGAAAGTTTACTTGCTGTTCACCTTTGCGTTTTTGCTAAGTAACCTGCTGATGCAGTGAATTCTGAGTGCATCTGTAAGATTTAAATTGTCTGTGGTTGATGTCCAAATAAAAATGGACCAGGAAGGAAAAAAAGAAAAAAAGCAATGAATGACTGAAATATATTTACAAGTTAGCTTTGAAAGACCATTTTCACTGCTGGTGGAAAACAGCAATGTGAGTCTCCATGGATGTTCCCGCAAGATCACTCCTGGCGGCTCCGACAATGGGTAAAATCGCTTTCATATTCTTGGTCGTAAACATATCTTAAAAACTTCTCGTGTACAAGATAAAATAAGGAAATTTATTTGGAAATAATTAAATTAAAAGTAATCAGTGGTTGAAAAAAATAGACCTATTGAAATGCGATTAAACTGCCCATATAGGTATAGACCGCAGGGTACACAAGCTGGGCAAGGGCTCTAACAGAATCTTGGATGTGGTTTCAATAGAGATATCCAGGTCTCAGCTTGGTGGCTTAGATCCTGTGGGAAAGGATTAAAGACCCTAACAGAGGAAGATGGAGAGTGCCCTGCATTGTGGTAGGGCTGGGGGGCAGGCAGCCCCGCACTCCAGTATCCATCTGACCCAGAAAGACCTGGCAGGGTGTGGTGCTGGGTGAAGGGCCGAACTGATGAGCCGCAGAGCAGCCTCAGGCCTCCGGCTATTTAGGGAGGGTAGTCTGAATCTTTCTGAGGGCAAGCTATTAGGAAGAACAGTATAATATATTAGTATTTTAAGAGATCATTACAGGAGTGTTAGAGGTCATTCTAAATTTAATTACTTCACATGACATAAAAGAAAGAGGGAAAAAAAAGTAACATTTTTTTTTAAAACATAATTAAGAGTTCGGTTAACAAATCGTTGTCATACTTTCACAAACAGTAAAAATGCCACAGACAAAAATGACCTATTTAAGTTGTGCAAGTATATGACACATTGCAGGCATTATAATTATCTTTTTCAAATCCGGTAAATCAAAACAGCAGCGAGGCCAAACCACATTTTTTCCTCTCCATTAAGCATATTTTCCTTGAAATGAGGTAAAGCATGGTACCAAGTGCAATGCTTATCTGTGCTACACGAACAGAACAGAAGGGGAACAAAGCTATTACACAACGCAGCATAGTTAGGACTATTGAAAGTATATTATAAGAGAAATTAAAAATCTTTACAACGAAGGTTCATGCCGACTAACCTCCACACAATCATCATAAAGGAACTTCGTAGTTGCTTCAAGACACACTTCCCCAGTCCCTCACACACGTGCCTGCAGCACCACACACCTCCCACTAGCAGGGCTTCCATATTACATTCGGTCTCACGTTGCAATCACAGGAACAAAAGGATGACACACACAGGGACAGGAAGGGGGGGCCACATAGAGTGATTTTCTTCCTCAGTTAATGGATGCGAAACATTTCAACAAGCTAAACTGGGGGAACTTTACAGCATTAAAAATCAGCAGCACTAAAGCGTTCATAACCATCTTGTATGTCTCACTCAGAGTTTTTATTTTTTAACTTAGTAACCAGGGGATCACAGAATGCGTCCAAGTGTGAGTCACAATTTAAAATTAGCTATCTTTCTCCAACAACAAAAAAAATGAAATCGCTAAAGTTTGCTGTTGATAAAATGTTTTGAATGGTAGCAGGAAATTTGAACCCCTGAGAATGTATGACCTAATCATATCCAAGTCTGAACTTTTTCATATTAACAAAAAAATATTCTTCTTAAGGTTACAAAATATATTGAGGCATTTTTCTCCCAACGGGAATGGTAACTGTGAAACAATCTGGTTTTGGTGCCAGGAGGCAAGAGGATCCCTTAACGCTGGGATTAGTGCATTCGACACAATGCAAAGCCCTAAGCTCCTGGCATCAGGTAGTTTATAAATTAAGAAGAGATCTGCGATCTAACTTTATCACAAATCACCCTCACAAGTAAAATTCACATCCAGCCTTACTTGTTAATTATACACGTTTACAGTTAATATAATTCAAGAATTGCTTGGCTTTAACTTGCTAGGAGATCTTACGCTGAGGTTTTTGAAAAAAAAAAAAAAAAAAAAAAAATCTAAGGTTTCCAATCAGAAACAAGTATTTTAAAAATGAGTCTACCCAAATTAATTTGCTCAAAAACTCTTTTAATAATTTAGATTGCAATTTAAATTTAAGACTGGAGACAACAAATAACGTTGGAGAAGCTTAACATCCCCTTCACTCAGGTCTCCTTAGAAAAAGCAGCGGACAGCTCTCTCCATGCACACATGCAGAGGTGTTTCTCTGGGGGTGAGTGGTGCAGATAAAGCAAGAAGTACAGTATTCCACTGTAATGTAAAACAAAAAATGCAGCATTATATGAAGCATCAAGTAAAGAACGATGTGCTGGAAAACATTAGACACCTCTGCTCAGCTTTCTTCGACTTCAAGCATAATTAATGGGGCAAATTGCAGCAAACCTCTACTGGTGTGTTGGTGGGAGCGCAAGACCGACCCACAGCTTTTAAAAAGGTAAATTAAGAGGTATTATAGTTACAGTGCAAAAAAAAAAAATTAAAATTTCAAGCATAATACATAAAACATAGCACCAAACAGGAGGGAAATGCATGCAAAAGAAAAGAAGAACTGAGGTATTTAAGTGAAGAGTGCCTACAAGTCTAATTAAAGAAACTTCGGCAAATGCCTAAAAATGTCTTTTTTTTCTTTTCCAAAGATGGAAATCATGAGCTTGTTTTCCTAAATTAATGACCTAAATCACAGATGTATCAAAATTACGGCAGTTTATCGCAAACGTTACACTCCCATGGCATTAACAGCACAGCTTTGGTAGGTGAAGAATGCACACGACACTGGGACAAGTATAGTAAGACATTTAAGTGAGAAGACTAAGGGTAAAGGTGCTCTGTTTTGCTTCTTTAAATAAGTAACCAGTCAATTATAAAATCTGCAGCATATTTTAGGTGTGATATGTCTAGAGTTTATCTTGTTAGAGCAACAGCCTCCAGGGCAAAACTGTTTGCCACAAACAATTTCCATCAGTGGAACTACCTAGCAGGAGGTTTTTAGTAAAATCAGGTATTTAACCAGAGATTATTTTTATTATGGTGCTTAAAAAAACCCATAGACTACATATATAATATTCTGGTTTTCAAAATGCCTTCAGGACACGTATGACAGAAACTCTAATATAATCCTGTAATAAGTTAAGTCACAACTACACTAGTGAGTTGCAAACATCACGCTGTCTCAACATCTCAATGCATAATAAAATGAAGGGAATGTAAAACAGTTTGTTCCAAAAAGATCAGAAATTAAAGAACGTCCATGAGGGTTTCACTTTTAAGGCAAGAACCTTTTGTATGTAGGACTATGTGGCATGAGAAAACGAAAATTTGATTCACCAACATGCCAGCCAATGTTCATTAAAAACCTGTCCCTAAAAAAAAAACAAAAAACAAAAACAACAAACAAAAAAAACCCACCTGTCCCTTACTATATTAAGTGCAATGACGACCGGGAGACAACATCTTACATGACAGAATGTAGAAAGAAAAGACAGCACAGGCATTTTCTCCCCCGGCCAACCGCACCATTCTCCTGGGCGCACCCGCCAAGGCCAGACAGGTGCCAGCGCCCACGAAGAAGAGGGGAGGGCGCTCGCAGAACCTAGGGGCTGTCTCAGCTGTAAGCTCCTTGGCCTCCTGGCGCTATGCAAAGCTGACGGAAATTAAACTAAAAAAACAAAACCCCAAAACAAAAAATAACTGTCAATCATTATTTGAACACTTGCTAAATGTCATCATTAAAGCACTCTTGTGATTTTAAACAAAGCAGAAGTGAGGAAAGAAGACAAGATTGTGTTTGCGCAAAAAACTAAAACTACAATTAGTTCCAAAATTTTTATACATATGTTAAATGTTTTATTCTGTAATCTATCTCGTTATCAAACAAACTTTAAATTTTGCCTTCGATTCATTCCGCTCACTGTGGACTTTAAATCATCCTTCTCAATTTAAATAGTTTTCCCCCTTAATTCTGCTTTATGTTTTTTTGTTTTGTTTTGTTTTGTTTTAAAAAGGGGTTTCAGCTGTTGGGAACCTGAGGTTGATTGGCTTTGAGGCTGCGTAGGGCTCTTCTTGCTGCTGCAGACTTGGCGATCCTGTAGCTCCGGCCGACGCCTTTAAATTTCCCCTTCCCTACCACTTCCACCGTGACTCTGACCTTGCCGTCATACGTCCTCTCAGCCGGGCTGTAAAAAAAGCCAAACAGCTGGAATCAGAAGTCAGAACTATTTATTATTATTGTCAATCAGCACTGGGCACGCGCTCTGAGGTGGAGGGCCCGGGTATGAGCTGACGGCACACAAAGGAAACGTGCATTACACGGTGGCGCGGACGCCAGCAGACCGGGCTGAGTTTTCCTCTTTAACCCAGCATTACTTTATAAAAGCGAAAGGAAAAGTCAATCAGACTATAAACGGAGAGTACATAGTGCATGCCCCAGTATAAATACTTCTCCGTATCATTAGTTGATGGCATCTTTGACAACTCTTCCAACTCTTGTTTTTAAGTAACTTAATTTTTTCCATGCACAGTTTTGCTTACCTAAATTTGGCAGTTTCTGGTTCCATTTCAAGCAATTCTCGCACAGGGGAACGGGGCACGTTTGCAGAAAATTTTTCTGTAATCAAAATGAAAGAGCAATGTGAATAATATCCTTATAGTTGTTTTTAATTATGATTTTGTTTCTTTCAAAGGGAGCACACAGTACCTATCAGCGGCCGCATCATAGGATAGTACACCTGCCAAACCATCTCCAGTGACATCCCACTATCCATGTAAATGGCACCAGCAAGCGACTCAAAAATGTCCCCCATGGCCTTTGGAACTTCAATGTCCTCTTCTTTCTCTTCATCCTCCTCAGACCTCCTAAGCTATTTACACAGAGAAAAGTGATTTGTAAGGAACAAGGCCATCTTAAAAGGCATTCCACAGCAGTATGTATCTTTTCTTGGATAGGACTTTTATTATACCTTTAACAAGGGTAACAATACCAACCATTTATAGCAACCACCTAGTACATTGTAGTAAGTTCTTTGCAAACATCTTATCTAGAAAAAAATTTTTTTTCCAACTTCTCAAGGGATAAAAAAACTCTTCCCAATTTAGTATGATTCTATTCTCAGTGAAGGGAAAAAAGAGTACTTCTAAATGAAAACAGAAACAACACAAAATTAGAAATAGTTAATAAATGTATTAAGCAAAGTTCAAATTCACTCGTAATCAAAGAACTGTATCTTTAAACAGTTCTACCCCCTAGCGGCTCCGCAGGCATTAGGCTGAATACTAACTAGTACAGCAGTGACAAGGGTGTACAAACTGCTTCGGCAAGTATAAACTGTCACTTTATGACTGAGAAATTCTACTAGAAGATAGATTCCACTGAGTTCCCTTTTTATTAAACCCCTTAATACGCATTCACTATTAAGAGAGGACTGATACACAGTATTCAAATTAATGTAATAAAAAACTTAGGTATGTTATCAAATGTCTTTTTAAAATTTCCTAACTCGTTGATGCAGTAATCCCATCCCTAGGAATTTATCTTAAGGAAGTATTGGATATAGTCACCACACCCATGTTTACTAAAAACCCGAAATAAAAAGAACTTAAATATCTAGCCACAAAGGACTGTTTAAATATGTTTCATTATAGCCATAAACTGACTAGTGAGCAGCCACTGAAAGTCATAATGCCAATGGATACACGGAAAATGGTCCTCAAAATATGAAGTGAAAAGAACAGGTTATGTATACTATGCATAATATAATTCCATCTTATGTTTTAGGTATGCTTATGTTTATATACATTAGCAAAAAAAAAAATCACAGAATGTTCATTTGGTTATTTCTAAGGTAGTATATTTGCATAACTTTAGTATTTCTTTTTGCTTATTTGTATTTTCTAAAATACTATTTACTTGTGAAAGAAAGAAAAAAGAAAGAGAAGGGGGCACTTGTTTTTTGTTTTTTTTGTTTTTTTTAATTTCTAAATGGATTGTTTAGCCACACAGAACTCTATATAAACCACTTATAATGCTGGCAGCTGAGAAAAAAAGACATTGGTCATACATCACAGTTTTGAGGTAGAAAGGAATTTTAAAACTTATCGAATTTAATTCTCTCCTTTCATGGATGAAGAAACTGAGGCCCAGAGAAGTGGAGAGACTTGCTTAAGATCCGACAGTAAGTTAGAAAAGCCAGACCACTGACATTTCCAATCAGTTTTTGTAACTTCTAATACCTATGTTTACACAAAGGAAAAGAATGAACAAAAATGAACAGAGTCACCATGTCCCACTGCCATCAAAAGAGAACTTAAAACTAATTTTAGCTAATTCCTCAAATTCTTAGCTTAAACATTTCTAAAGAATGAGACGAGAAATAATCCTAAGTACACGAGATGGTTCTCATTCCTAGTCCCACTGGTAGCTGTGCTCCACCTCGGACCATTAACCTTGGAGGAGTACACACGGGGCAGAGTGGGTTCTCCCTCAGCACAGGTTCTGCATTGTTTACAGGGTAGGACACTTCGCCTTGAGGCTATACTTCAAATCTCTCTCACAGCAAGTCAAGGAAATGCACTAGTCTCCAGCCACAGTTTGGTGTGATCATAAAAAGGGAAGGTATAAAAGTAACCAGAGCAATTAAAACAGCCACTAGAATTATGAATAAATTCCGACTCCTAGTAAGAAATCTCCAAAAGTAAGGAAAACAAAGGGATCGGAATGGGGAGAAGCGGACCTGGGAGTGCTCTCCTGGGTACACAGGTATGCAGACGGATGGCAGCGAAGCATCAGAGGAGAGTGGAAAGATCTAAGTGAAATTCTTGCTACAACACTTCCAAATAGCTCACAAACACATTAAAATTAGCTCCATCACCAAAGAACCTTTGGCTGAACTTACAACAGAAGCCTCTCAAATTCCAATGGTTAAGATTTTAGAAGGTGGGTTTTTAAAAGAGATTTTCCTATTTTCAAGTCGAAGCAGACCATACATTTGTGAGGCTTACCTGAGACAGTACCAGCGAATGTTTTCTGCCCCATTTTAACAGAAAGAAAGGCAGAACAAACAGCAAGGAGCCCTCACCAAGGTTCCAGCACCGCTGGGGGCAGGGGCAGGGGCAGGGGGAGGCTGAGCTGCTTTGGCTGCCGATCAGGTGGCGGGAGCAGAAGAGAACCGAGCTGACGGCCCCTGGTCCCTCCTCTGCCCTGGAAGGGCACATGCACCATCGCACCATCCCACCATCCTGGGGCAGTCAGGTTTAGACCCAGAGAGGGCAGCCATCCCTCGGTGGTCCCTCCCCCATCCCGAAGGCCGGAGCCCCCTGGGGCAGGTGACCCCCCTGGGCCAGCTCCTGCCAGCAGAGCAGTGACCATGCACTCCAGCAGCACTAACCTCGGAGTCCATGCCCTGCATCTCATTCTTCTCCAGCTGGAACTGCACGAAGTCATCAATGACATGGAAGAGCTCAGGGGAGACAGCTTTGAAGTACTTGTGGTAGTCGTACTTGACCGCCAGCGACGCGAAGATGGTGTTGTTGACCAGTGCGGACCGCAGGTCGGTCAGGACGCCCGGGGAGTGCTGCCGCGGGTCTTCGTAAAGGTGCTTGGTTATGAGGTAGTCCAAGATCGCATCTCCCAGGAACTCCAGGCGCTGGTAACAATCTGTGGGCGGCCCAGAGCGCAGGCGTCAGCTCACACAAAATGGTAACCCACGGTGTGCCTTGCCCAGGCCCACCCTGAGAATGTTGGTGGGCTATGTTTTCGTGAATATTCTTCAGTGACAAACCATGTGACGTGTCACACTAACTACAGCCTCTGGAAATTAGGTTTGATTGGCAAATTAAGCATATTTCTTATCTATAAGTTAGACTCATAAAAGCCTTTGGTGGCCCAAAGGCTACTGCTCCTACAGACAAGACACTGGCTTGGGGGGGCTCATCAGGATGGGCCCCCTCCCTTGAGCACACTGCTGGCCAAGCAGATAGTGGGTGCCGCCGAAGCCACAGCCTCACTCACATGCTGGCGGTGGGGGCCAGACGCTGTGTGTGCACCCCACACTCAGCCCTCAAACACCCCATGCACCCCGTGCTCTGGCCCTGCGCACCCATGAACCCCCACACACCCATGTACCCTGCGCTCTGGCCCTGCGCACCCACGCACCCCCACATACCGGCCTGTATACCCCATGCACTCTGCACTCTGGCCCCACACACCCGGTGCTCTGGCCCTGCACACCCACGCACTCCCCACACACCGGCCTTGTGTACCCCATGCACCCTGTGCTCTGCCCCTCACTCTGCTCCTGCACACCCCATACACCCAGCATTCTGGCCCCATGCTCTGCCCCCACACGGCCCACCCTCTGCTTTCCTACACTTCCATGCACCCTGCGCTCTGGCCCCGCGCACCACTCCCACACTCTGCTGTGGCCTCTACGTGCCGCCTTACCCCCACTTGGGAGTGAGCGCTCCAGCAGCTATGCCTCATCACCCCAGGTCACAGCTGCCACCTGGGATGCCCAGTCAGTAATAGAAAACCCTCTTCTCCACCTGAGAACAGAATCTGACACAAACAAGGGCCTGACAAAGGAGAGCTGGGGCCGTGCACAAAGGCCTGAGCCGGCATGGGTGGGCTGCCCACCCTGGCCAGCACCCATCTCCTCACCGTGCCGAGCAGAGCCCACTCAGGCCAGGAGGCTGGGGCAGGCACAGATGAAGTGGTGCGTCCGGGGCACCCAGAAGTCCGAGGCAGAGGCCTCACGCCGCAGAGGCAGGAGGAACCATGCATAGCGGCTGCTCCACAAAGAGAAACAGCGCTCCGTTCCGCCAGTCCTCCCAGTCCAGAGCCAGATCAGTTTTCACTTTTTGGTTTTATCCTCTTCTGATCATCTTTTCTCATACAAAATTTATGCTCAGCTTTGGTATTCTAGATTCAAGCACTTCTTACTGATAGAGATAAAACTACACAGCCTTTTCACAAGCTGAAGCTGACTGCAGTTCCAGGCGCCTCATCTCCCTTCTCATCTAATGGACTGGCCGCCTGCCACACAACAGAAGAGGAAAACCTGGAGGGTGATGCCAAGTGAAAGATGGCAGCAGAATCAGAGGAAGCACGCTGAACCTTCCCCCAAAGAAGTTTCTTTTAACCCACTCATCTTTAGATTAACAAAGACCTTAAGAAAGGGGTCTTAGGGAAGAACAATAAAAGCTGTGGAAACACACCCAGGATATACAAATAAATCAAGAATCATAAATACCACTACACAGGCATCAGGAAGACACTAGGGAGGACACCAATGGGAAAAACACAACAAAATACGAAGGTCCAAATTTCTCCAGCTGTGCAGCGTGTGAAATGACATCTCTTGAGAGTAGTGGGTGGCCATGCTGCCAGCTATTGAGGGTAAGGAGCGGTGTGTGCTCCCAGAGAGAAGAGGGAAATAAAGCCACCTTCATTTTTCCTTTGCTCCCTCCCTCCACCATGCATTTTAAGCACCAAGTCTGTACATGCACAGGTCGCTTTTTTTTTTTTTAACAAGACAAAATAATGCAGTTAACACGAGGTCACAGTTTCAGAGCAATGGAGTTTGGTCTGGGGCTCCTTACCAGTAATAGTATTGTAGTGGTAGGAGGCATGGGTAAAAGCCTGTAGAAGATAAGCCTTATTCTTGAATCTGTAGTTGATTTTCTTTTCAAAATTCTCAAAACCCGATATAAGGTGATTCAGTGTTTTATCTGCGTCCGGATGATCAAACATACACCTCGGTGGAATCTTCAAACAGCCATACTCCAAGTCTTTCAACACAGAGGGACGTAAACTGGCCACAGAGGCAGCAGCGCGGCCCCCTGAAAGGTTCTTTTGTTGGCTGCTGAAATTCTCCCTAGGAGGGCACATGGTCTTTTCCCGATCGGTCCTTTTCATGACCGGGAGCACCTTGAGCCCCAGTGAGCAGAGGAAGAGCTGAGCAGCCCTCTCGCCGCAGCTGGTTAAATAGCAGCCCAGCAGGGCTTCCACGCAGTCGGCTATGCTTTTGTCCGCAATACACTGCTCAGTGTGCAAGTCGTAAGAAATGGACTGTTTCCCCGTGTCAACACCACAGTTTTCTTCTGATGGATTCCAGAACCCCACCACAAAGTCATCCTCTTCCACAGCTTTGCTAGGATCCAGATAGCACATGGCATCCCAAGAGCTATAGTCAAAATCCTCAAAATCTGATGAAAATGGCATACTACCTAAGGAGGATTTTTTGGGCATTTTCCATTCGTATGCAGAATCAGTGGTTGAAAAAGGAGAGAGAGAAATTTTCTTTACAAAAGCTCCTGATCCCATTAACATGTTATCTATAAATTTGATATGTTCCTGATCATACTCCAGGAAATCATCTTCATAATCGGCGTCCTCCTTCGGAGCCCTCCACATTAGATCCTCCTCCTCCTCGTCGTCCTCCTCAAAGTCCTCGTCCAGCTTGCCATTAGCCAACATGCAGTCTTTTGTCTGAAACGAGGAGGAATGGGGAAGGAGGGGAGAGACATAGCTGCTGTTTTTAAAAGGGTTTGAAACTCAATAAAAGCAAGGGTTATGGATAATTTCAAATGACAACCACAAATACTAAAAGGCAACTTTAAAATCACGGCCATTTGTTTTCAATTAACATAAAATAAGTTATTTAATCATATAAACAAAGTAAAACATGTTCTTTGAATGTTCATTTTCTAAGTTATAAAATGACCTTTATCCAGTATGAAGCTTTAAGTCAGGGATTTTGAACATGGGTATAAAGTTAAAATTAATGTCCATGAGGCAAAACTTCAGCTAAGAAGTCTTACTCCAGCAGACACACAATAAAAGCACTCACATGCCGATCACAGAGGTCTATTTTGCTGACAAAGTTTTAAAATGTTTCAAAAAGATTTTCAAATTAATAAAATTAAATTCCAGATGCAGAAAAAGCATTATCTGTGCAATAAAGAGTATAAATATGAAAAAAAGATAAATTACTTTAGAAATCTGTAGAATATTAAATATAGGCAAGAGGGTTTCACACAAAAGGTTTTCTCCCCATTTCCATTTCAAATTCAAGTACATTTGCTATAATGTAAAACTAGATTGCCTGCTTGAAAACTAAAAGTGATCACTGAACTAAGCTATGAATCTGGGAAATTATGCTTTCCCCTCCACTGTGCTACAGTAATCAGAGGAACAGATTATAGCATAAATGACAAAAATAGAAGAAAATTTAGACTAACATGAAACACAACAATCCAATTTCTGTCAGAAGATCTTTGCTAATTCCAATTTCTTTGGCAAAAGCTTATTTGTGAATGACAACCTTAATAATGGGCTAGGATTCAGTAATGATGTAACTTTTTTGCAATGCTAAAAGATGCCAAATTTCAATAGTGCAAGAAATAAAAAAAAAAAAAAAAAAGTCAAAGTAAAAAAAGACTTTACTTTGTGGGAGAAAAGGCAAGAGAGTGTGCTTCAATTCTGGTAGTGACAGCTTTCCAGAGATTTCCTGACACAAAAAGTCTTCAAACTTGGTCAGGCATTTTTTAAATATTGCAAATATTTCATTTTAAGCCAGACTCAAAAGGGATAGAGTATTTGTTTGAAGGTAAAGAGCAGTGAATCAAGCCATGTATCTACAACTATGTACCTTTATGGGCTGGTTTGGAGTTTTTTATGAAAAAAAGTTTGTAAAACTTTCCCAAGAACGTGGAAGAGTATGAAGAGAACCTGTAGTGGCAGATCTCTAGGAACCATTTCCTGTTAAAAATCCTGTACTTTCCCAAGGTAACATGAGATGTTTTGGACTACTGTTTGGTCCTTAACATAAAAAAGGCAAATTATAATTAAAAAAAATTAGAGTGAATAATTCTTTAATTAGAAAAATCCTTATGTATCTTTAGTTTTAGTAAGATGCTGCCATAGTCTAAGATTGACAGTACACACACACACACACACACACACACACACACACACACACAATCCCAGGAGAGTAGGTTCTCTCACTAATAAGCTATGTGATCTTGGACAGAGTTCTTTAATGTCTCTGGGTTTCAGTTTCTCTATCTGCAAAATAGCGGGATGCTACTTCATTAAATGGTTTCTGAGAATGCTTCAAGCTCCTAAAAAAACCACCCGCATAAAATGCTTCTCTCCTACTGTTCAAGTCAACCTGAGTCATTAGCCACTTCGGCATTCGTATGCAAAGGTTTCTCTTAAACCTGTTTGCTGAGGAGTGAGGCAGGCAGAACAGGAAAGCGAGCACACTCTTTCCTATATCATTCATCATTCAAGGCCTTATTTCAACTAAGTATAAACTACTGAGTGAAAATATGAATGTGTTTTCAATGTTTTACCAAAACCAAAGTGCCAGGTCATCTGAAATGTTAAGGAAAACACGAAATTTGTTTCATTTTTTTTTTTTTAATCAAAGGGACTTGTCAATGTCACTTTCATGTCAATTTTTTACAAAGCCAATTATATTATGAAACTTCAAGGCAGAATAATTATTACCAAGATGTTTTTCATAGCTTTGCAATATTTTCTCTGAAGTCCTCCAAATCTACACATTTTCCCCCAAGCTTATACCTATTTCTAAGTTATTTAACAAATGTATTTTTCTGCATTAAAATATTCTCTTAATGCTTTTCTGGAGAAGTTCAATTTCTGGAGAAGTTCAATTTCTTTAAACATCAAACGCTGCATGAGTTAAAAATGTACTCCATAAAGGGGTAAAAATCAAAAATCAGGTCGGAGAGCAGTGGACCTGGGGAAAACTTGAGACCAAGAATTAATTAGCACAGGCATATCAGAAAGAGGACACAAAAGCCTGTCTACTTAGAAAGGATACTCTGTGAAAGAAACCCTAGCCTCACTGTTGGCCTGAGGTAAAAATTAGTAACAACGATGCAGTCTCTAATGCAAAATCAACGGCCGCAAAATGAAAGCGGCCACAAGATCGCCTTCGGCTTTGGCAGAGGCACCAGTGCTTTCCAGCGGCCCACCTCTGGGTGGACGGCTTTTCCAGCTCTGAGGCCCTCCGAGGTGCCCTCTGGTGGCCTTCAAGACAAGACAAAACGAAGCAGCTGCATCTAATATTTGGCCCTTAAGCCACTGGCAAGATTTAAACTATTTCCAGAAAACTACAATCTTTATGATTTTTTTTTAAGGTCATCAGAGAAGACCTAGTCCTAACTGAGAAAACCCTGACCTGCAGAGCAAGGCTTTACTGAAATTATTTCACAGACTGAAGATCACAAGTCATTACTGAAGAGTCATCTTACTGAACAGAGCGCTAAGGATAGATGACAGATTCTTACACATAACAGTGAAATGAAATGTTAAGGGAGTTTTGCTTTTTTTCTTGTTTTGAGTCACAGCATCATATATATTTATGCTCCTGAAAAAAAAAAAAAAAGGAGACAGAATCCTCTCCCCGTCAAAATAACAGTTTCTAAAATTCAATGAAGAGACGGTCTATTTAAAGGAATTAATTCACTATACCAAATACCTACTCTACTATAAATACACCATGGAAAGGAAACACAAAAGTTAATAGCACAAAATTCTCCAGTTCACCAAGAAATAAATGCTTCCAGTTACCAAAAACTTACCATTTCATCTTTTTCCCATTTATCTGCGTTACTTTTGTCTTGGTTTACTACATAACCAGGAGGAAGCCAATTCACAGGGGGATCAAATATTGATACCACCATGCGGCTGGGCAGTCCCTTCTTTTTTCCAAGCCGATACAGATTACAGTTGCTGACCTTTAGCAGAAAAAATTTTAAGATGCTTATCTGCATATGATCACTGCTGGAATTCATACCAGGCAAATAAACATATTTTTAGCTCAATGCTCTTCATATTATTGTATCTGATCATCAATTTATTCACGACAGCAAATATTATATTCCCATATATTCTACATCCTTCAGTGTAGATGAGAATTTCTGATTTTAAATGCAGATTAGAAAAAACTGATATGCAAATTCCTTACAAAGTCAGAACAAATAGTTCATACAATTTCAAACATTTGGAAATACAACCTAATGATATTAAATGCAAACTGCCAACTGGGACTATCAGAATAGAAAAAAATCCACATAAAAAGTCTAAGATGTCACAATATTTTCAAAGACATAAACGGGAGGGAATGCCACAACTCTGGCTATAAAGTGGAAGTTGGCACTGAACAGAGCTAAAATAATTTCATACTCCTAGAATCTAAGCCACAAACATAACTTTAATTACAATTATTTTCTCAAATATCATTCCTTTGTTTTGGATGGCATTTCAAGATATTTTTATTCAACCATTTTAAAACAGAGCAAAAGGTAATATTACTCACAACAATAAAATAGCTTCATTGTTTACCCTCTGGTGTGTTTTTCCTATGGACTCCATGTCCTCCCTAACTTATTCAAACTGTAACATTTTTATCCAGAGATGTCTAGTGAAAACCTGGAAATGAGGATCTAGAACTGTCAATCTCATTTTCATTTTCTACAAATGGGGTTCCTTTTTATGCAAATACTTCATAAGCCCCTTTTCCAGGGGAGCTCAACACCACTGAACAGGCACCTGCCACGGGAGAAACACCTGGTCGGGTGCCCCTGAAAGAACAGAGTCCACGAGACTGAGGAGCAGTCCCTGCAGACGACCCAACTGGGAGGGACAGGCATCTACCCGTGGCACCACATGCAGCATGCTATCGGAACAGCTCTGGTAAATGCCAGCATCCCTGTGCCTATATGGGATCACAGTGTCACAGAAGGCAACGAGAGGATGAAGATGGCAATCATGTTCAAAGTTAGATGGAATCGTGGGCAGGAAGGAACAGGAAGCAAAAGCTAAGGGCTCTGAGGTGCAATATGGGTTGGGCAGAAACGGGAAGAGCACTGGGAGAGGAACAGAGTGGGTGTGCACGTGCAGAGCCCATATGGAGACTAGCCAGGGGCTTAGATTTGGTCGGGACACAGGACGTGTCTGGAGTGTGAGCACAGACAAGGCCTTCCTTTGACACTGGGCTGAGGGAGTAACAACGATCTCTACAGGAAATAAGGAGTCAAAGCTTTCCCAGGAGACAAACAGATGAAATTTTTGAAATGTACATGAACTTCTTTCTTACCTAACAGAAAACATGTACTATTCCTTCCTACTCATCCTCAGGCTCTGACATTTTCTTCCTACACCTTATGGAAATCTCGTTTGTTCTGACAGTTTGATTATCACTCTTACAGAGACTATTCCCCCAAACCTTATCTAAATTATCTCAATACTTCAGTGAATATTCCACTTCATTTTCTACGAAGTCTGAAAACGCTACACCTATGTCACCACGAGCACCACCATTGCCCTAATTTCCCAGCTTACACACAGTCACCCTGGCATCAGAGGCCTCTCTGCCCTTCATTACACTGACAGGCAGCAAGGAGGGTGAAGGGTATGGGCTCTCACCTCCATCACCCCCAACTCTCTGATTAGTTAGGTAACCTTGCAGGAACTAATTAGTCTCTGGGTAGAGTTTCTCCATCTGCAAAATGGAGACACAATGTCTATCCCCCAGGGGCTCTCTCAGAAGACTGTACATGCGAGGTCTATAAAACACCCGAGGTAGTGTCTGCTGCTATAGCGTGACATCGGAGATTGAGGAGTGTGGTGGTGAAGAGCTAGGTCCCTAAGCCCAGACTCTCTGGGCTCGGCCACATAGTCTCATGTGACCCGCGTCAAGCGATCGTCTCTTGCCTCAGTACCCTCATCTAGCAACTATGGATAATAGAAGTATATACAACTATAAATAAAATTACAGAATAAAAGTGTACAGAACTACATCAGGCAATTTACAGAAGGTGGCAAGAGTAGTGTCTGGCTAAAGGAGGCACTTGCTGTGAGCTACAACTCGCATTCCCTCTGAAATACTACTCACCTCAGCCCTCTCCTCACTGCCAGAACTCCACAACTAACCCATTTTCCGCTTGCATAGATTCAAAGCCCCAACTGATCGCTCAGCTTGGTTTGGTTTCGCTTTTCCACTCAGGCTGCACTCTGCTGTCAGAGCCATCGTTTACAACCACCACTTCATGAACATTAAGAGCCACTCATGGGGCACCTGGGTGGCATAGTCGGTTGAGCGGCCGATTCTTGATTTTGGCTCAGGTAATGATCTCAGGGTCGTGAGATTGAGCCCTGCATCAGGCTCCGCACTGGGCATGGAGCCTGCTAGGATTCTCTCCCTCTGCCCCTCCTCCCAATATCTCTCTCTCTCTCCCTCTCAAAAAAAAAAGTAGAGGCTCTTGAGCTAAAGTGTCTTCAACATTCAAAATAAGTGCAAACTCCTTTGCCTAGTGAGACTAAAGATTTTCCACAAGAGCTTCACCCACCTGCCTTTTTAATCTTTTCTCAGGTATTTCCACACTTCTGACTGCTGCCACAGTCTAGTCAGAGTGCTAACACGCTCTGCCATTTGTTCATTGTGTTTACACACTATAAATCCACCTCTTCCATCAACGCCCTCTGATTACATGTGATACTCCTTCCTTCTAAGTGTTTAGGGCAAATAGCAGCTTTCTAAGTTATTTGTCAAGCAGGTACAGGTAGCCTTGTGATACCTCTTCTATCATCACTTAAATAGTGTGACTTTGTTGCTTTTCTTCCTTAAATCTTAATTCGCACTGGTTTCAGAACACACTCTTCCTTTGGCCTCTCAAGCACTGCTTGCTTGGAGCTCTGGCATCACTTCCTTTATACTGAAGAGTCACTGAGCTAGAGCACTGCTACTCTTTCCCTTCCTCACTCTCCAAAACCTCAAAGATGAGCTCCTCAATACAAGACTTGTGTTTTATTGATGTCTGTTTGCCTTGTGTGCCAGAATAGCATTCTCCTAAATAAATGCTAAACTGGATAAAATTAAAGCATGAGTAACTATGCCACATATTTCTTTATATCTCCCTCAGGATCTAGTAAGCATGCACACTCTCACAATGGTCCTAGGAGAACTGAATTCCTACCAATAAATAAGGCAGATACGGATCAGCTAACACTCGCCCAAAACCCAAGTGCCTCATCAGTGAAAAAGAGATCTCAGTCAACTCCTGGGTGGGTGTGCCACAGGCTCTAAGCAATCTCTCATCCTCTAAAACCATCCAACAACTTAAGCCACTTTTAGGCACAATGAATAGTTGGCTTGAACCATTCAGAAAAAAAACAGTATCTTACCTTTTTGCTTCTCATATATGAAAGGCGGCCCTCATGAGCATCAGGATAAGTGCAAAATAGATATGTGGTGATGGCATGCTTTAAAAAGGAGTCACCAAGCATTTCAAGCCGCTCCAGGTTAAATCCATCACTAGCATTTGAAAGGGTCAAAGCCTGCAGAATAAGTCCAGGATTTGGGCCAAGAGTCCTCGAGGAGTACCCAGGACAAGGGCTCTGCTCAGAACCCATCTTGTCCTTGAGCGCTCGAACAGCTTCGGTAGTACCAGGCATTGCGGCCGTCGTGGGACTTCCATCTGAGGTAGATTTGTTAGCATTTCCATCAAGGTATTTATTACTCAGTAGAGTACATTCATCGCTGGGCTTGGGCTGGTTCTCGTAATTGTATAAATTCTGAATGGGATATGAGGTAGTTGGTTGTACAGGTATTTCCTGCTTGTAGTAATTCAGCTGATTTCCTTGGCAAAAGTCTCTGTTAGCTAAATCATAACTGCCATTGGCAAGATTTTTATTATAAGAAAGACCATTAATTGCTGTAAGATCTGTTACAACTTCAATCTGGAGCTTACCAGGTGACTCACTGAATAACGTTCTGCAGTTCACAGACATTTGGTCATGATTTTCTAGAGAGGAGGTTCTATTAGCACCTTGACGTGCAGCATTTTCAGGGACGACAATTGTGCTGTGCTTACAGTAATTTTCATTTTCAGCTGAAGAGGAGTTAGCAACTGAGATGAAAGATTTGCTGTCAATAGATTTTTTCCACCCAAAGTCTAGGTTAGGGTATCTGAAAAGACATTTTTATGACTTCATCAGATCCTTCAGAAGAGCTAGGCTCAGAACAAGAACAATGGGAATAAAATAAAGACATAAAATAAAGATCCCTATAAATCAGTTCCTACTTTAGAACAGAAACAAGTTTATAAGGCAGAAATCAACATTACTGGACTTCTGCACAATGTGAATCAGGGAGTGGGACTGTTCATTCACTCTTCTGCTTTCATCCACTGCTACGGCAAGCATGCTGTGGAGGTTAGGCTTGGGGTTGGCCATGGGGCCTGGACCCACTGTGTGGGCTGGAATCCCAGGCCCTCCAGCTGACCAGATGGTCCTTTATGGAACCTCCCCTGCTCCCTGGCTTCCCACACTTGGAAGAGGAGCTAATAGCTTAGGAGACTCACAGGGTTGTTCTAATGATTAAGTGACCTAATAAAGGCTCCAGCATTTAAAACTAGTGTTGGACATTATAATAAGTACGCAATAAACGCAGTTGTGACTATTATTATTTTATTTTCACGTTCCTTAATCCCTAGAACCATCATGTCTTGACAACTAGATAACCAAAATTAATCAAAATGGTTAAGCCAATAATTTCCTGAGGATGTGGCCACTTTCCTAGTGGGAAGAAAATGAAAAAGATAAAGAACATACTGAGGCAATTGCCATTTTATATATATACATTTATAAAAGAGGAAAGCAGGCTTAAAAGGTGAGCAAGTTACAAAGAACTGTTTCCATTTTCACTCTGACTGTCATCACTAGAGAAGGAACCCCTAGCCCTCTGTGACTTCACAAGGACACAGGAGTCAAAGGATGCATTTATTACATGTATTTAGACATCCGTGCTTTCTTTTTAACCTTGTAAGAATTATTTTATATAAAATTAAAACTTGAAATTAATCCAGTTGTTTTGCAAATAGGATTTCATGACCCATATTCTTTCTGGCTGACAGCACAGGCATACCTAAAATCCACGGGAAGTGATCGGACTCCCACGCCAGCATCGCTGGCCGTCTGGGCTCTTAGCTCCTCTGCGGTCAAAAGGCAGTGAAGGCGATAGAGTATACTAGGGAGACAGACTGCTTTTCGCCACAGTGACGCTGGAATTGGGTGTATAGCACAGAGCTCTGGAACCAGTATCTTTGAATAAGGAAAAATATGGATAATATAAAGCAAACACACAAAAGAACAAAAAATTAAATTTAAGACTAATTTCACTAATGGATAAAGACAAAAATCATAAATACTAGTAAAAATCTTATTTATAAAAATAATCCTTTAAGGCCAAATGGGATTTATCCTAGGATTTATAGGGATGAATTGTATCAACAGACCAAGTATAAAAGCAAACCTTTCATACTTCCAAAAAGACATTTGAAAACATGTTAACACACAATACTACCTCTAACATATCAAATCCTAAGAGTTGGGGAACTTTT
Organism: Canis lupus familiaris; assembly: GCF_011100685.1. Taxonomy (NCBI): domain Eukaryota; kingdom Metazoa; phylum Chordata; class Mammalia; order Carnivora; family Canidae; genus Canis; species Canis lupus. The sequence goes on from NC_049229.1 coordinate 64,315,315, forward strand.
AAGAAATTCAGATGTCACTCAGTTAACTTGATAATATAAAAGCCAAACTTACCTCACGAAATATTAAATTATCTAATAACAAAGAACATATTACCTGTTTATTCTGCAGACTTTCCCACTTGGCTTTTCTCTTTTCAGCACTGCTAAGAGGAAGCGCTTTCCCCTTCTGATTCAAATGACGAGGTGTCAAAAGATTAAGTCTATAAAAATGTCAAAATAATTTTATCAAACAAAAAGTAAAAATAAGTACATTCTTCACAGTGGATCTACACCTTCAGTGTGCCTACAAGTCACCTGAAGAGCTCATGTAAACTGCAGACTTCTGGACTCCTGGACCCCATTCTGGGCAGTTCTACGTAGAAAGGATCTCCTGATATCAGAGAGTCTACAGGTAGCAGTGGGGACAGTGAACCTGTACATCTGTCTATGGACCTCTACAGATAATGCCTCGAGCAAAATTCAGATGTCATTTCTGAAACCCCTTACCTTGAAGATGTGTGGTCCACATCCAGCAGTGGCTGGTTGAGATTGGTCAGGTCAAGGTTGTATTTTGTTTTATAATATTCTGCAAAAGTTTCATACTCAGGGGAAGGAAATTTACTCAGTGGGGTAAGATCAGTGTATACATCAGCTACATAGAATCGATGAGGCTGATCAAAATTACGATATCTAAAAAAGAAAAATAATACACTTAAGACAACTACTCTCAACAAATTTTTTTTTTTTTTAAAGATTTTATTTATTTATTCATGATAGTCACAGAGAGAGAGAGAGAGAGGCAGAGACACAGGCAGAGGGAGAAGCAGGCTCCATGCACCGGGAGCCCGATGCGGGACTCGATCCCAGGTCTCCAGGATCGCGCCCTGAGCCAAAGGCAGGCACCAAACCGCTGCGCCACCCAGGGATCCCTCAACAAATATTTTTAATATGAAAATGCAAATTATGATTTTAAAGTAAGTTCAAAGATTAAATATAAACAGCATTACTGAAAACTTTGATTCCAAATAATATATTTCAAGTGGATTCACAATGAAAAGTATATTTAGGTTACGAGAAAACTGACTCTTCACTCTACTATCATCCACATTCTAAATATCTGTGCTTCAAAAAAATAAGTAAGTAAGTAAATAAATAAATAAATAAATAAATATCTGTGCTTCACTGACATACTAATGCTAAATAGTACCTTTAAATATCCCTTAATTTCACCAGTACAAACAGGGTAAAAAAACTTTCAATGTCCCACCAACTGAGCAAGCATGCACCCTGCGTAACTAATATGCTAACTGTGAAAGGTACTGACCTCATAAATGCACTGAGGGACCACTTACGGTATTAAGTTGATGATAGCTAACATTTAAAATACGGCTTTAGGGATCCCTGGGTGGCACAGCGGTTTAGCGCCTGCCTTTGGCCCAGGGCGCGATCCTGGAGACCCGGGATCGAATCCCACGTCAGGCTCCCGGTGCATGGAGCCTGCTTCTCCCTCTGCCTATGTCTCTGCCTCTCTCTCTCTCTCTCTCTCTCTGTGACTATCATAAATAAATTAAAAAAAAATTAAAATATGGCTTTAACAAAAAAAAAAAATCAAGAAAGACTGAATTACAGATAGTACTCTAATTTTATGAGAAGTTCCTATATTTAAATTTATTGCTCAAAAACTCTATCCCCTAAGTTTTTACAAAATAAGAAAAAAGCATTCTGATTTACTACTTCATTGTACATAACGCCATTCATTATTCCTTATAAAAAGTTTGGGAAGCTATTATTTGCAATCAAATCCTTTAAGACTTTGGGGAGTAAGAAGATTTTAAGAAAGTCTTTCAACATCACTTAGATTATCTGAGCTGCACAAGGTAAAAAAAAAAAAACCCTCACACCAACAGTGTGCCAGGTATTGTTTCTTGCAAGACAAAGTCAACCAGGGAGAACAAGCCCACCAGGAAGAGACACCTAAACTTCCTATTAAGTGACCTCAATGCTAGAGCCCACTGACATTTCCACGTGAACAAGTGAATCTCTGAAAACAAAATACCACCACCCCTTTACTTTCCCCTTCAATACCCACCTTGGAATGATAACTGCATCCTGGTAATCTTCTAATTTAAAAACAAAAGGTGTTTCTTTTGAATACTTGGTACTGGGAATGCCTATGCGAGCTTCAGATTTCTCAATATCTTCCATGAATTTAAAGTCAATGTCCAAAGTGCTGGAGTCATTCACTTAGGGAAGGAAAAAGACTCTTTAGCTTGTTAAAATGTACCACAGAGAAGATTCTTACTTAAGCCATATAGTCATGTATGTGTCTAATGTAGAGCTTTTTCTAGTAAGAGAGTTCTCTAGTATCCACAATAAACTATTGGTAAGCAAACTTCCCTCTTTTCAGATAGCATCACCGAACACTTTAGAGCCTGGGCTCTTCTTACCAACATTAAGAGGTAGAACACAGTATGCTGAATCAGCGTCTGTGGGTTTAAATTCTAGTGCAGGTTTTTCAAGCCGAAGAATATGTGAGAATATATACTGGTGAAGTCTTGTAATCAACTCAAGCATTTGTAGAGACAATGTGAAACCAGACTTCTTCAACTCAATGGATATGGTAACCTCTCCAGAGCGCGTGTACACAGGAAAGTGCGGGATCTTAGCAAAAAGGGGGGGGGGGGGGAGAAAAAGAGCATCCCCAAAGTTAACAGGTATTTTATGCCATTATAAATATTTAACTTCAGAGGAGGAATGATGCTTTCAATCCAGGAAATAGAAGGGACACCTTGATTTTTAAATATATTAAACATTCTGAGGTAACAAGATAGTTACTATTAAATGGTCATTCTCTTTTCTTAAAAAAACCAGGTATCTGTATCTTAGTCATAAGAAACCGACTACCTGAGGTATAGGTTTGGCTGTTAGTATTCCAAAGCATCGTGTGGTATCCTCAGGGGGATAGAGCTTGCGCCTTCTGAAGTTGAGTTCATCAGGTAAGGGCGTCGTCAGAACCATTCCTATCACATACAGGTAACAGGGCTGATCAGGTTTGGGATAGCTATCCCTTAAACATTCTGGAATCTAGAATTGGAAAAAGAAAACCTAAGCATCAAGATCCAGGGTTAACAGCCTCTTTTCCAGATATTGGCAAGAAAACAAATTTCTTCCTAGCTTTACTAAAAGCTGATGAGAAAAAGGTAAGAAAATACCCAGGGCAGGAGACATAATTACTTAACCCTGGTGGACAGCAAGCACTTCTCAGGTCTGGGCTGCAAGGTGGTCTAAGGTCACCCACCTTAAAACGCACTGCTGACTATACAACTAATACCAAAACTATATACAACAATTGAGCCGTATAGGGTCTTCTCTTAGAGACACTATTCATTTGGGTTACTTCTTATTATTAGAAAGCTCTTTTCTCCCTTGGGACTTTTGGTCTTTCAACACCATAGAATATCAGAAAACAAATGCAAAATTTTCAAATCCCACATAATTTTACTGCTCACATATAACCTTTACTAACTTCCTTCCAATACACTGTATTGGACTTCTTCCTGTGTATAAACGTATATAAACATATTATGCACATGTGTTTTTTCACTACAAATGGAATGGCATAACAAAGACTGTCCTCACCTGATCTTTCCACTTACTACAATGAGAATACCTTTCTCTGTATCATTTTTAATGGCTATCTGATTATATGAGTCAACCGGAATTTAACGAATCTGAGATTGTTTCTTAACTTTCAATATTCATACAAGCCCACTCAGTAGAATCATGCGGTTTCTGAGGTGCAGGGACATTAATGATCGCATCTGTAGTTAAAAGGCACAGAAACACCGGCTAGGAAATGGTTACAGTTAATAGAATATCAGATAATCCAGAAGGTATCTGTTAGTTAAAACACTTCTTGTGAACGACGATGTCTGTCCTATGAAATGAGTCCAGTGGCCTTTGGGGTAAATGTTAGAGTAGGAAGGCTGGGAAATGGGTCATATTCCTAATTTTTAAACAGCCAATGTGCTTCTGAATCTTGAAAATGCTCAAGTGAAACTGAGTGAAAACTTTTTTAAAAGTATAAACTCAACATAACTGCAAAAATGAGACAAAAGAACCATACTTTTAGGCTAAGAAGAAAATACACAGGAAAGTTTTGCTTTTGTTTGTGATCCTTACAGGGGACAAACATCAGCAAATATTTTAAGGCAAATATTCAAGTACCTCAACCCAGTGTGGCTCTAATGAGCAGTCAGACTCAGAGGGACATCGTAGCACATGCATCCTGCCAGGATGCGGCACATCCAGCCAGACCCAGCACGCTGAAGAAACTGGTTCTGACTGCTGGCAGGCTACCACCTTGTTCCTGACAGACCCTGGCTGTCACAATCCTTACACAGGCCACTGAGCCTGCGTGTGGAGGCAGCACTCTTTCGCCTGTCTCTTTTATCATGCAAATCCTCCTTTGTCTTAGCCCCAAACACAAGTAAAACCAAAATCTTACGGCTAATGTGAATGAAACAAAAAAATGTCTCTTTAAAGGAAACACTCATTCTGGGTAGAATCTGACAAATGAGTCCAAACTCCTTTTGAGAAGGAAAATAAAAGCCTGTCCTAAGTAGGAAAGAGCTCACAGTGCACGTGGGAAGGAGGAATGGCTGTCTGATCTGAAAGAAAAGCTGTCATGGGAGGACATGAGCTGAGATCCCAAGTGGCCAAGTGACAAGGTCTGGGAAGCCAAGCAGAGGAATGTCGAGTTGATGTAGCAGGAAATAAAAAGTCAGAAAAGGCTAGATTTGTATGTGGTTCTAACCAATACTAACTGCTTTTGGGTAGCACTGTCTTCGTTTTGTGGAACCTGGTCTTCCTGGAACACTGGTCTCTTCTTCATCATGTAAATCAAGCTCTTCTTCATATTTAACGGTCTCTTTCCCAACTGGCATCAAATGGTCATCCAGTTCACCTAAAAAATTTAAAGAGAATTAATATAAGCAGCCCAGATTTTGCCTCTCTAATGACTAACGAATCCAGAGCAAAGTGTTCTGTTAGAAAGCAGCAAGAAGGGTAATGGAAACTAAAGCATCTGTACTTTTAATAACACAAAGTGACCAGACATGATGCGTCAGGCAGTCTATTTTGGCATTCATATACTCAGTGCAAGCAGGGTTACAGATTCCATTCTAAGATGCAAACATATCATCTAAACAAGGCACAACATGAGGAATGTGGTGCAAGGGACTGTGATAACACCATATGGTAACAGATGGCAGCTGCACTGCTAGTGAGCAGAGCCTAATGTCTGAACTCGTGGAATCACTACGTTGTACACCTGCCACCAACGTTAACATTGCATGCCAACTATACTCCAATCAAAAAAAAAAAAAAAAAACTTCTCAAAATAATACTGAAACAGAAAAACAGCCCATAACCATTGTTTTACAAAATCTATGGAAAACAAAACTTCCCGTTTAAAAAAAAATGGATAAATTTGAGAGACTGACCCACTAAAACAAATGTTCGTGATTCAACAGTTACAAGAAGGCCTTTCCGTACTGACAAGGAGTCAGTACAGGAAGCAAATATGCTATATGCTACAGTTGTTCACAGCAGAGCTCAAAGAGCTGGAACATGTTACAGGACCTTCGAGTTATATCATAGTTACATCAGTCTTCGCCAAAGCAGAGAGAGCAAGGAGTTCAGAATGCCACAAAATCCTCAGAGACTTGTAAAGTCCTTGATATGCTTTTGTTTTACAATGTTTTCAACTTTATTTTTATTTGCATGTGCTTTTTCAAACACTCTTACCAATTTTGTGCAGTTTTTCACAGCAAATGAGAGCTACGACTCTTTCGGCCAATCGTACACAGCTCATTGGTGGACCCTGAAAGTCACAAAAAACATTTCCACTGTACGGGCACATAGCTATCTATCATTAACACATAAAACTTCTATGAAACCAGTATCTTTAAAGCTGAACTTTATGAGAACAAAGTGCTTTATTTTGAAAAATGCCAGCAAGTCTGTTAAAACCATAATCTCCACAGTTGAAATGCCATTTTTAAAAGTCCTGCCCAGTTAAGCCTAGATAAATCATAATGAAGATTTGGCAATTTTAATGATTATAAATTTCAGTTAAGATTTTAATGTAGCTTATTTTCACTAATCTAAAAATAAGAAAAAAAAAAGATTATCAAAATGTGGCTGTAACTTACAGGTTAATAGTACTGACAAATTTTCATGTGCAACAGAAGTTAGTCATCTCATAATATCTGGAAATCAGTACTGGGACCAAGGACGGCAGTTACACAAAGGGAGATATTCAAGTGAACAACAAAACAGCTAGAGAAGCCCAAATATATTTAATAAATTCTGTCCCTCTATGTGTCTAAGCCACAGCTGAATGTTGATATTACTAAGATCCTAGAGAGAACTACAGGTCATCTACTCATATAGTCTACTGAAAGTCTGAACATGTGGCTGACCACAAAAGAGATTTATAAACCTACTCTTAAGGAACAGATTTAAAAAGCTAAATTTCCCTGTTACTTGTGCTGGCATAGAGAAGCTGAAAAACAATCCATTAATGACATACTTTAAAGGCACAATCATTTCTTTTTCTAAACTTACAACAATGGAGGCTCGGAGAGGTGAGTTAATTGGCAGATAAAGAGTTGAATAAAATGTACCATCAGGCAACTCTCGGGTTCTACATTTAGGAGCTAGATGAGTAAACGGATCACTTGGTAATCTAGCACAGTATCTGTGAAGAAAAAGAAATTCTGATGCTAAATCTACACCTGAGAAATGGAGGAAAAAAATCTGTATTGATATTCACAGCCTCAAGTTTAATTTTTCATGTCCCTCTTCCCCTCTACTAGATTGGTATTTAATATGTGAAGTTTGAGCTTCATTGCTTTGAACTTTCAATAAGATGGAACAGTGTTGTCCAACAGAATCTTTTGCAATTATGTTCTGTGTCTACACTAGTCCAATGGGACAGCCACTGAGTGAGTGCTTGAAATGTGGCGAGGCATCTAGGAAACTAAAATTTATTTAATTTTAATTAAAATTAAAATGAGTTTAAATAGATGCGTATGTCCAGTGCTACTCTACAGTGCAGAAAATCCTGTTTAGAATCCATTAAGAGAACACATCACCAATGTTTGTTCCTTAAATCGTATATGCACCCGCAGATTATATCAGGGCCTGTGCAAGAAAGGCATCAGAAGAGGCTGGAAGCACAGCTCAGTACTGACACAACGGAAAGGCATCAAAACAAGATGATCACTCCCACTCCCCCACCACACACCCCCCAGCAGCACAAGGAGAGTGTTTCAGGGCAGGAAGCTAGCTTCAAAGGTGCCGAAACTGAGCAAAGGTGGGTGCTGGGACAGGAAGGCAATCGGTGGGCAAGTAATTGGGCAGGACTCACAGGGAGGGCGCTGGAATGACAGCCGCCCTGTAAGTTCAAGACCTGCGCAGTCAGGACACCCAAATGGTGGCAGCCCTGCAGATAGAGGGCTAGATGTAAGAGTAACAATTTTGGAGGACAATGTGAGTCCTACCTCTCACTATTGAAGAAGCCAGAAATAAAGACGGAAGAAAGGAGAGCTAGAATGAACCCAGTAGTGTGACAGTGAAAGCAGAGGTAACACATAGGCAGTCAGATACAGAAATAAATCTGACCATAAATGTGTATGTGAATATGCACACATATACACATAAATGTAGTTTCTAGCTCTGTCTACCGAGGAGCCTAGAAGCAGCAATACTCCAAAGGCAATGAGTATACCTAGCACTCAGCACCCAGATTTTGGTTTCTGAACACCACTCATCTGCCACTAAAAGAATTTTCTTTTGGAAAAAGAGCCAATATCTAGGCTGGGGGAGAGAAAACATAAGTTGTGTCTAAAAATCTTAGTATGCCATAAAATAATGAAGTGATCAAAGAATAATGGTGATGTAAAAAGAACTAGCTTGAAGGGGTTTCTACTGGCCAAATTTGAGATAATTTTAACATGAAAATAAATAATAAACAATAGTAACCAGACTATAACCCACTGAATAAAACAGAACTCCATCGGTTCATATTAGATTTAAAAAAAAAACAATAAAGAGAATAAATAAATGGAGAAAAGAGAAAGCTCTATCTTCCAGTAGAATGCCAACAAATAGGAAGAATAATGGAATTAGAAGATCACCATTTTGCAGACACCACAGCAAAAATCAATTCAGGCAAGAAATACCAATGGATACTTTTCACTAATGGGTAAAACTGGGAAGAGAGAATAAATTTTATATTGTTCCAAAATATCTCCCCAGGAAATACGCACTCATAAAGGGAGAAAAGGCAACTCTATAGCGGAAAAGCTGGCAGACCTTTCAGATCAGAGCCACCACCACCAGTTAAGAGCACAAACTGACATCAAGTATACCCAGTAGGACAAAATGAGAACACAGCACCACTTCTGTGATGTGCAGGCCCCAGTGCATAACCTTGGGTTAATTATCAGAAAGTATCAGATAAAGCCAAACTGAGAGACAGACTACAAAATGACCGGTCTGTAATTTTCAACAGTGGCAAGGTCATCCAGGTCAGGGAAAGACAAGAACGGTTCCAGGTTGAAGGAGACTAGAGAGATGAGAAAAATGCATACAATCCTTGATCCTGGCTTGGATCCTTTCACTATAAAAACACATTCTCGTGACACCTGAATAGGTCTCTCTAGTGAGGGGTAAATAGGAGTTCTCTGCAGTATTCCTGCAACACTTTAAAGTTTGAAATGGTTTCAAAATAAAACATTAAAAAGAAAATCTTATGTGAATTGCTCTTTATTTTGCCTCTGCACAAAATTTATTCAAATACATAGTCTAGGTATGTATCTGCTTTTCTTGGTCCTTGGAAATGTTATTATCAGTTCAGACAAAGTAAATTAGAACATAATTAAAAACACAAATTAAGGGCCGCCTGGGTAGCTCAGTCAGTTAAGCATCTGCCTTCAGCTCAGGTCATGATCCTGAGGTCCTGGAATTGAGTCCCGAGTTGGGATCCCTGCTTAGCAGGTAGCTCCTCCTCCCTATCCCTCTGCCATTCCTCCCACTTGTGCTCTCTGGCTCTATCTCTCTGTCAAATAAATAAATAAAGTCTTAAAAAAATACAAGTTAATATATCATAATCTTATATTGTAGTTAATGAAAATTTAACATCCCTCAACATTCATGGCGCAAAACAACAAATACCAAAATTAAAAAAAAAAAAAACTAGTGAGTACTATATAAGTAAAATCTAATTAAAATAAGCATGCCTTCATTAAGTCAGCCTTGCCAACAAAAACTAAACATTTATCATTACACAATACTGTTTTTGCCTTCTGATGAAAAAGAAGAATGAATGGGGAAAAAACACTTCTTTTCTTTCTCTCATCAAAATAGTACCAAGCCATAAACAGAGAGACTGGTGAATATTTGCAAAAGGAAAACACTACAATACTCACACGTTTAGACTTAGATCTTGCAATACTCCTAGGCTTTCCATGCAAATGATTTCATATCATACCTATTGATGTGTCCAATGGCCGTGTTGATTGTGACTCGTGGACCACCATCATCAGGCCTCAACACGTATGGTGGGAACACGTCGTCATCATCCACAACAGGTTCAATGTCAGTCTCACCAGTGTCAACTGACTTGGAACACTTGTTTCTTAAGATCTGAACATTGCAGAAACAGGTATTATGATGAGAATAAATATTTTCTTTGTCATTTATCAGTTGTCTGCCTCTGTACCTACAGAAAAAGCTCTCTTGACAAAAAACAGCTCTCTCTCCTAAACACACTGTAATACTCCAAGTCACCTGATGCAGAAACTCCCTCCCAAAGTAGTCCCCCCCAGCTCCAATCATGGGAGACACTCACCATACATGCACAGGGTTTGCATGGTACCATACCCACACACACATACACACACGTGTGCAAACACACACACACACATACAGGGGCTGTGTCATCACCCTCCAATCACTCCACAACTCAGTCATTCAACTGTGACTGCACTGTCCACACTAACAGGTTACTTTCCAGGCTTCTTCCCCTACAATCCATATGACCATTTTCACCAGGAGCTTTCAAAAACTTTGTAAAATACTGCTGGCTCTGTAACTATTTGACTTTTTTATAATGTGCACATTGCACACCCCTGGCTGAGACTATTCTCTGTAGATAAAGCTATTTTTATCTATTTTTCTGCACATAAAAAATAACTCAAAGATACCCTATTGACTTTTGGACTTACCTTTTCAATAGCTTTGTATGTTTTAAGGTCTTCTTCAAAACTTTTTATTTTGTCTGTATCTGCTAACATTATATAATTAGAGATCGGTGCCCTTGCTCTTCCCTTAGATTGAACATAGGATCGATACTCTGTGGGCAAATCAAATCGAACCACCAAGTTGCATTTTGGTATATCAACACCCTCTTCCACAATACTTGTTGCAATGAGAAGGTTGGTCTCATGTGCTCGAAATTTCCTAAGTACCTGAAAAAAGTCCATCAAGAAAAGCAAAGAACTTCTAAGAAATTTCCAAAGGAACAGCATAGTATAAATAAATGACAACTGTCCTTTCTGATACATGCTCCAGATACACTAAATCTTTAAGTCCAGGCTAAAGATGACAACACTACACAAAACTCAGGATGCATGAACACATGGGCAAAGAGAAACTTTAATAACAATTTTTAGCTGAATAGGACTTGAAAAATCAAAGTGACTTTCTACCATACAGAAGTATATACAAATCACAAAAAGCCTTCAGATTGAAAAGGCTGGTTTCTTTGATGGCCACAAAAGAATCTAACCAACAAAGTGACCAAACGAATCCACTTCTGGAGTCCTATTGATACTCTGACCCGTCATGGTGGTAATCTTGCATCTCTGAGACTGTGCCAACAATCCTCCAAAGATGTCAAAACTTTCACTAAAATCCCTAATGCTTGTAATTAAAAATTACAAGGAAGGCACTATGTATTTTCTGGTATCTTGGGACATTTTCATTTTAAGGAATCAGAGCTACCGATTAAAAATAAAGTGAAAATTTTTTTCATTTAAGATTTAAAATAACACCATTTCTCAATCCAGGATAAGTAAAGTAAGGTGGCTTTTAAATAATCTACCACATTGGTTATTGGACTCCCCAGATTTGGAATATTCAAAAAGCTATGACAAAAATGAACTTCAACGTGAATTATTCTACCTCTAACTTAAATATTAAATAACAAACTTCAAATAAAAAGTTTTTGTTTGCCAGCCAGACACTATATTAGGTTTCATATCTTTATGATTGCTGTCTCTCATATTAAAATCTTAAGATGCATGAAAAAAATTAAGCCAAATCTTTTAACGTATCCAACCAAGGCAGGACTTTAAACCGAACACAAAACAATTTCTAGGAAAAAAAATTCATTTTTTTTTTTGCTCAGTCACATGGAGTCAATAGAAGTTATGGTTACACATGCTTGGTTTTTCTATGAAATGCCATCAGTCCAATAAAGGAAAATGAAATGGTTGATGGCAATTAAGAGAAAATTGATTTACCAGACAGCTATTCTAATTCTGAACATATGAATCACTATACAGCTACTTCATAGGAGACAGCTAGTCTATCTACAAGCAAGTATTCTATATTACAAAAAACACCAAGCAATTCTGAAGAAAAGGAGTTCCTATGAGCAGTTTATATATATTCTGAAAATTGTTATTGTACAACGATTTCAACTTAAGTTACCTCTTCCTGTTTTCTGAATTCTGCTTCCATCTGTTTGTTCCGAGGCTGATTCTTTCCAATGCCATGTCCAGTTATAAAATTGCTGCTGATGTAAGCCAGCTCTGGATCTTGTTTGCCAGCTTCCTTTATCAATCTAAAAAAATTATATACGTTTGGAAGTTAAGCATTGATGAGGGAAAAAAAATTTAAACTTTTGTTTGTAAGGTCTCCCTTAAAATGGAAATACACGTATGTTTTGCCAACATACCTAACAAAATGGTCTTGGTGTTTTTTCCTAACTAGCTTAAACAGAAATCACTGCCACTCTTCCCCGTGTAGATCTGTGGACTGAACACTTACAGCATCAGATACAGGGTTGATTTATAATGACGAACACAGTGGTCACAGTACTTCAAACTTTCTAATTTGGCAGTCATGACTTACTAGAAATGTGGCCCAGGAGGGGACAGAGCTAAGCAGAGAGAAACATGGAATCCCTATATACCCTGGCTTCAGGCCAGGATCTATAATGAAAAAGCACATGCACTTCTCCAAACACACACACAACTTGCGGTGGCCATCACACCCTTGTCTCCACGGCCAAGCTTATACACAATGAGTACCAACACCAGATGCCAAGGGGTGATTCTATAGCAAGGGAAACCTTATTCTCCTGCTACAGGTACTAAGAGAGCTCCTGCTGTGTGTGAAATATATGGCATGGTTGTTTCTTTTAGTCTTCCGCAACACCCTTTATCACTGGAAGCAGAGCTCCAGGGCAAGAAATGCCTGTCTACTGAGAAGCACCTCCATTCCCGACACTTTCCTGCCTCCTAGGCCGCCGTCCACAGTTCTGCACAACATGGCAGTGCCAGAGTCCTCATCCCCTCCTGTCATGGAAGAGAGAGGCTTCCCAGCTTGTGCCACTTCCTGCCTGTTCCTCTGTATTAATCCAGAACGCTAGTAACCGAAAGCTGGCCTTCTAGCTACGAAATGGAAAAGAGCTACAGGATGGGATCACATTACACGGGTACAGAAGGTTAACAGTTAGTGTTGCCATTACAGCTATTTTGGAAATATTCACATTCAAAAACTCAGCACACAGGATAAATGGTTCCACACCTGACATAAGTGACTCCAGATGGTTCCTCTGAAGTCATACACATAGTATAAATTCCTAATAGAAAATTGCATTTTTTAAGTCAAACCATTCTTTTTTTTTTTTTTTTAATACATGAAACAGACTAATATCAAAGAGTTGGAAGAAACCTTGAGTGGCCATCTAGAATATCTTCCTGCCTCCAAATGAGCCAAACACTTGCATGTCTAGGTTAGTTTCAGAGTCTGTTCTACATTCAAATACTTAAAATGTTCAAAATCAGGAACTTCTTTAATATGTTCCAAGCTTTGTTTAGTTATTAGAATAAACTTACGATGTCAGTAGCAGGAAGCAATGCTACATGCAAACAAATCTCATGCCCCAAAGTCTAAATTATAAAATTAATTATCTTAGAAATATGTACTTCCAAATGTTAGTTTATGTAAATAAGCATCAATGTGAATGTAACAGAGGCTAAAACAAAATGCATTTCATGGCAAGCATCAGGCTTATTAATTGGCAAAGAATGTATTTTTCTTTGCCAAAATGATCAGCCTAGCAGATTTTAATTAACTAAGAGGCAAAAGCACTAAAGAGTAAATGCGTTTCTCCTTTAGTGAAACTCGCATCGTTACTGAAGAGAAGAGAAAAAGAGAATACACACATTAACGACCCAAATCTCTGGTAAGCAGTAATTAAATGCTATATACCCAGGCTAATGATGATTAGAGGGAAAAATTTCTCTATCTGATAAATTAAGGGATGTCTAAGCACACTCTTCAAAACTACAGGCTTCCAGAAAAACAACAAGGTCTCCAGTGGTCAAGGAGTTTACAAGTAACACAAACTGCTTACAGATTTCATGGTACCATGAACTGATAGGACAAAGTCTTACTTGTTTCTTTTGATTTTTACACTGAGTTTATGTGAGCTGTTCCACAAGCAAGCGGTTCCACAAACCCAGCTGATCTCTAGCGCACAGAGATTCTGAAACTATCAGCAGCTAAGAACCAATTTGTTTTCCTAATTTCAAATCCATCAGAGACCAGCATTTTAAAAAAATTCCATGAAAATTTACAAAGAAAATGAAACTTAAAAGCATTCAAATTCAAGAGTCAATTATATAATATTCAGCAGACATAACTTGCTGTCAAAAATAAGAGTTTCTAGATGTTTACCCTCAATCTGTGTACCTAACTCACTCATCTGGCACCAGTGCACAGATTGTATTGTGTGTGTGCACACATTACCTCCCTGATTACATTAGAAAATGCAAGGCCAGAAATAGGAAATATGCCTTCTAAAAGAGTGGACATATCATGGGAAACTGGAATTTAACTAAATGTGCAAATTTATGCAGACAACCGTTAAGGGGAAAATAATTCAAACACATCATTTGAAACGTCTGCCAAGTACGAAAGCATGTTATCAACAATAGCTTTTAATAGCATCCTTACTCCTTACGTTTGCTCATCAATGTGAGAAAATCCAATGTAATTCCTGTGATCTTACCAAAAAAAATAAAAAATAAATAAATAAAAAAACCCTATGACTGATAGAGTACATGAATCCTATATGCCCTAAATGTGTGCATAAAGCAAATAGCACCTACTATATAGGTGATAAAACACTATTTTTATATATATTGTCAAGAGACAGAAATTATTACAATTTTACAAATGAAGATGCTGAGAGAGAAAAATTTCTCTTTAAAGCTTTAAAAAGTTTAATAACTTTCAGAAAATAAACATCTAAAGCAGTGGGTAGAAAAGAAAGGAACCGGGGATCCTTGGAGAAATGAGTGATTCCATGGCAGGAACAGGGAATATACAAGAGCCTGGAGCATCTTGCAATTCTAGAAGTCAGGAAGCTCTCAAAAACAAAAAACAAAAACAAAAAAAAAACCAGGATGAGGACATGTCCAAGGGACACAGGCACTAACCTTAAAGAACCCCCTCTGTGGCCTAGAGTGGAACAATGTGAACAACAAAACAAATCACCTACTCTCAGATTATTCTAAGTGAAGAATAAACAACTATGAGTCCACAGTGATAAAAAAAAAAAGAACATGAGTCAATAAATATAAATAGAGTATCAAAGAGGTAAGTTTTTCTTATAGAAGAACTCCAGTAATAAACATAAATACACCCCTCTCCAGGAAGAGTTCAAGCCCTCCCTGCCAGGATGAGCTAGTGACTTGCTTCAAGAAAATAGTGAGGAATAAAACAATAGCAATATCACAGTAAAGAAAGCAAACACTATCATAATCATGCAATGAAGTTTCCCATCACGAGTGATGTCTCATGTCCACACCATGAGTCCCCCTGATACAATGTGATGGGAAGGAGGTGCTTCATTTCCATGGTGTTTTTCCACATCCTAAAACCTGAGAAATTTAATCCTGAGCAAAACATCAGGCAAATTCAAACTTAGAGCCGATCCACCAAACTCTTGACCAATACTCCTCAAGACTGTCAAGGTCATCAAAGCCAAGGAAAAGCAGAAAATATAGAGGACCAGAGGAGATCAGGGAAATGCAACAACTAGATGCAGTATGGTACCTGGGTTAAGAAGATGACATTAATGGGAAAATTGAGAAATGAAAATAAAGTCTGAGGTCTGGTTAATAGTAATGCACCAATGCTAGTCTCCCATGTGACAAATGCACATGGTAACTAAAATGTTAACAACAGGTGGGAAGGGATCCCTGGGTGGCTCAACAGTTTAGCATCTGCCTTTGGCCCAGGGCGTGATCCTGGAGACCCAGGATCGAGTCCCCCGTCAGGCTCCCGGCGTGGAGCCTGCTTCTCCCTCTGCCTGTGTCTCTGCCTCTCTCTATCATGAATGAATGAATGAACAAACAAACAAATAAATAAATCTTAAAAAAAAAAAGAAAAAAAACAGGTGGGGAGACCAAGGGAGGGAGACCGGGAAGCTCTGTATTCTCTTTGCAGCTTTTCTGTAAACAAAGTAAGGAGGGAAACAGTGGAAGGGGTAGACCAAGGCTGTGAACTAGGCTGGTCCGACAACAGCACCACACAAGACTAGTAAATTACACAGTGAAAAGAAGACAACTTGGGAGACTGGAAGCCCTTTTTTCTGCCTCTTGATATCTGTGTGACTTGGGGAGGGTCACAAACTGAGTCTTTGCTTCCTCATCTATAATATAACAAAAAACGTCTACCTTCCACCCTCATGGAGTGTTGTAAAACTTTAAAAAGATATCTAAACATAAGTTATAAACTGTATAGCTCTACACACATACATAAGGCAAAAAGGGAAACTATAAACGTAAGACTATACACTAGCTACATTATCTACAGAGAGAGCTATGATTTATTTTTTTAATTAGGAGAGGACAAAATTGCCCATGTATCACAATAGCTTAGACTCCCATGAAACCGTTCACTGAGGGTTTTTCCTATTAAATTGATGGAAGGAAAGAATCTGGATTTCAGGAAGTTTTTCTAAGCTTATTAAAAAGCTTACTGGAACAAGACCTCTATTGTATATTTAATTAGCTGCCCATAAAGTCAACCCTCAAACGGCTCTTGATTCATCATCCGACAATAAATTCCAGCCCCATGTTATGAAAGTTGATCACAATTAATCTGGTCCTCAAAGTCAATAGGAAGTAACTGATTTTTGATAAACCTTCTCAGGCTAATATTCCCACAATGAAAACTGGCACATCTCTACATTTAAGAGCATGTGTAGAGAAGAGGGAAAGAAAAGAAAATATGCCATTTCTTCTTGCTAAGCCCTATAAAATGTATTTAATTCTTAAACCATCCTGTATGGGGGCAAGGAGCATGTCTCTAATGAGGCTTGGAACTGTGCTGATATTAAACTTTTCTGACTCCTGAAATGCCTTTTCTCCCATTCTAAGAAATAATTCCGACGGTCCCTGGTCTCTCTCTGGTCTGTCATGCTCTCCCTGGTCTGTCTCCTGGTCGACTTTCTACTGGAAAGCACAGGTTTTTAGAGTTCTCTGATGCCCAGGGGCATTATGATTGCAGAAGGAACTTGGAAACTCAAAAGTAGGATATCAGGATTCTAGAACTGTCTCTGCCACTGCCTAGTAATTTAACTCAGAGCAAATCACTTTTACTCCTGAGGCCCTTTCTCTTTTTTTGTAAAAATAAGTGCGCTGGATTAGTCAATGAGTCCCTTTCCAACCTTAAACTCCTGATTCCAGTGTAATTCACTACCTAAAGTTATTCTACCTTGTATTCATCATACGGATCAGGCCCAATGACTATGAAAATTACCAGACTAAAAACCACCAGATGACAACCCCAGAGTCCAATTTCTTATTACTCCAGTAAGTTTTCAAAGCCCCCAAAACAGTCAGAAGCAGTTTAGAAAAAGGAACAAAAAAATCCCAAATTACCACAGGAAACAAAGCTGAATTTCTCCTCAGAGATCACTACTTGCATAACTGGCTCTTATAGATCAACTCTGGCCAATTAATGGATCCCACAGAGAAACAGATCTATTATCTGAAGAACCATCGTGAGGACCCTTTCTGGCCCTGCTGTAGACACACTACAGCATCTGTACACACACCAGAAGAACCGTACATTACCTATTTGACACAAATTTGGAGTACAGCTCCTTGGCCGGGTCTATGTTCAGGAACATGGAGTTGGGAATTCATAGCCTAATTTAGATGCACTGCCCTCTTTTGCCAATATTCTCTGAATTCTTCTTTAACATTTATTTTCTTCTGATTCAGAAAATTTTAATATATAGCCTACAAACCAATCCAAATTGCAAATCCAATTGTTCTGAACTTTTTCCACTTCAAATTGGCAAATTTGAATCAATATTGGTTAAGATAAAAAAAAAAAAAAAAGCTAACAACAACAAAAAAGACAGCCACAATAATTCCCAGGTAACATTTATCCTAAGATTACCTGAAGGAGAAAGGTTGGTGTGAAATGATCAACACAACACCTAACACACAGTCACAGATGAACAATATCTGAATCGAATCTAACAAAACAAAACAAAACAAACAAAAAAAAAAGCTTTCCTTTAATGTAACTTCATCTTTCTACACTTACTATTTTAAATGGATTAAAATAGATTAGCATCCTTTGAGAAAAAAACAACCCAGGTCCTGTCAAATCCAGCCTTCAGGAAAGCTATGGAAATACACAAATGTCCACCCTGTGATTCTAGCAGAGCATTACACGTAAATTACGGGGGCCCACACAGAGGACACTTCCCCAAGCCTCTGCCAGGCTCACAGCTATGACAGCTCAGCACTCCACGAAGCACAGGGCTGCCCTGCTCTATCACAGAAAAGCAGGTTAGTTGATCTTAGAGACTTACCTGTTTAAGACAACAGCCGTGTATCTTCTTTCCACAAAAATGATTCCACATAAAATATTGGTAAATGGAGAAGGAAAGTTGGTCTCTGGCTTCTCTTTTTCTTCAATTTCTTCATCCTCATCATCATCCTCAGAATCACTCCAAGACACATAATTATCCTGATTCCTATTATTATACCACTCGACACTTTCAAACTGCTGTCGCTCGTACGGTTTATATTTGCGTAGGATTTCAAGCAGTTTTATTACTTTAGGAGTTACAAATTTCAGGTCAAGTGAGGCAGGAGAGAAGTGCTCTTCACATAGTGCATGTATTTTCCTTAGGAAGGTGTCTGTAAACAATAGAAATTTCCTGTGCAGCTCTTCCTGTTCATGTTTGATATACTTTTGCAGTTCTCTTACCATCATCCCAGCTACTTTATCTGCACACCAGGGGCCCAGGACTACCAATACCGCACGACAGTCTGACAGTATCTACAAAAAAAATGTAAAGAGCCAAATGCCAAACAGTAATCATGTAGCATTTTCATATGAGGTTTAACTGGGATTTAAGTGGTCTTCAGCCTGCCCCTTCAAAATAAATTCTCCTCACTAATATAAACACTGAGGTCAATTCCTCAAGGTTGGGGGAATGGCTCACCCACTGGCCTTTTCAGTCTCTACTTTCTCATATGAGAGAGTGTATATAAATATATCTAGATATATCTATATATATCTAGAACCATTCTTTTGTTGTCCCAGAAAATAATAATAGAAAATAAAAGACAATGGTATAATGTTAATAAAATTTAATTTCGGGTCTGTCATTAGTTATAAGTAGAACAGAGTCATTTACTTCCAGGTAAATATGCAAGGAATTATGTAGCAGAGTAATTTTATTTTAGATATCAAAGAAGAGCAAGACAATTTTCTTTGCACTTTACACCCAGAGTGCCACATCTTACAACTCTAGCTCAGAGCAGAATGTAAATCCATAAAGGGGCTATAGGAATTGTCAGTTCCACAGGCAAGTATAAGAACACAAACTTTATGAGAAACCAAAGATGGAAGAGTCTAGGCATTGCTGCTCCAGAACAGATGAGCAGGAGAGAAACTGAGTCTCAGATTCAACAGCATTATTCACAAATGATTGCAAAGTCCCAGGACGGTGGTTCTCAAATTTTAATGCATTGAGATAACTGGAGTACTTGTCAAACCTCGGACAGCTGGAGCCCTCTACCGGGGCTTGAGCAGGTGAAGGATGGGACCCCTGGTCTGCTTTTCTAACAAGTTCCAGGGGGAATGCTTACACAGCTGAACTAGAGTCCACGCTTGGAGGACCAAAGATCTAAGGGATCTCCTCCCAAAGCTGCGCCACTCAGGAATGATGGGCTCATAATCAGTTATATACAAGGTAACAAGAGAATCCCTTCAGTCCAAGGATTCAAGCAGGGACTAACTCACAAAATGAACCCAACCCATCTTCAATCACGGATGTCTATACTTAATCATTGGATGGGTTACCATAAACTCAACCCAGTATGATCTGTCCAATGAAAACTGTCCAAAGAGATTAAGAAGATAAGACCTTAAAGTAAAACATACAATAGCCCCATTAGAAACATGTTTTCAGGGCAACCCGGGTGGCTCAGCGGCTTACCGCTGCCTTCAGCCCAGGGCATGATCCTGGAGACCAGGGATCGAGTCCCACGTCAGACTAACTGCGGTGGAGCCTACTTCTCACTCTACCTGTGTCTCTGCCTACCCCTCTCTCTCTGTGCCTCTCATGAATAAATAAATAAAATCTTAAAAAAAAAATTAAAACCTTTAAAAAAAATAGGTTTTCATTTCAATATTAAGAATAAACAGCTGCCTTTTATTATGCTTTCTCTACTGACTTGTACATGCTTACCTGTTTAGAAATTAGAGTAGAATCTCTTTCTTTCGAATGCACAGATATGTTACAGTCGTTGATAAAGTTAAGTGCTTCCTCTAGCTCCACCAGCAGTCTGCCATAGAGGCCACTTCTGTCCGTGAATGGCCCACAGTCCACCACAATCTCACAGGGTTGAGAAGTGTATCTTTAACAGGAAACAGAAGTTGTCACTGCCACCAGAAACTCCCTACAGCACTGCGATCCATTATTACGTGTCTGCACCTGGGATCTCAGGCAGGCAGTGGTCTTCCTAACGGGCACTCACTTTTATCCATGCTATGCTTGCTCGGCAGGGCTCAAGGAAAGACTGCTTAATGACATTCAAAGAACTTTTTGAGTCTTGTCATTACCTTATTACCTCAGGGTTTTTGGTTTCAGTTTTTAGGTTTCAACTTTCAACTTTTGCCTCCTTGGGCATCAAGTTATTCAAACTCAATAACAATTATAACAATTACTTCTAAGAAGCAGAAATAGGGATGGGAGGGCAGATCCTAGAGGGAAAGTGTTACCATTAAATCTATCTGCTTCCATACTATTGAAATTTTTAGTATTTGCAAATGTCAGTTTTATTTTAATGTGTTTTTAACATATCCTTGTAAGGAAAGCTCACCTAACTGTCAAACAATTACGGTGTCATTCTTGGATCTCTTACGTCTTTCATGAAATCTGACAACCAGAACAGCACATAATATTCTAAAAGCACTAACAGTGATTAAGGAGAAGAAATATACTAAAGACATATTTAAATACTACAGTTCCATTATTTTTTTTTTTAGTTCCATTATTCTCAATCAGAATTTATACTTAACCAGAGTCAAGCTTAGAGAACTAGGAAGAGCCAGATTCAATAGCTCACTTATCAGTTTTACTTAAATGTTCTAATACCTATACTTCTGAAAATTCCAGGTAGTACAGGCCTACCAATCTAATTGGGGGCAGATAAAAGCGTAAGTACAGCCTTTTACTTCTACCTCAGATCATTTAGGCTCAAGAAAGTCAAAAACAGCATGTTGGGAAGGTCCTGAGATTTGTACTTCATATAGCCATTTGAATCCTTAAGTTCCATGAATATGAAACATCACAATTTAATTTCATTCTACAAAGAGAACTTTCCTTGAGTTCCTATTAAATGGCAGGCACACTGCAAGATGTTTTCCATGTATCACTGTGACTGATGAACAAAGAATCCCCTGAAACCACGTCAATGCCATTTTGCAGGTTCCAGGGCAGTAAACGACTCACCTGAAGTTACACAGCCTTCAGTTAGTGGAACCAATATTTCAAAACCCATCTGACTGGACTCCATAACCTGAGAAATCAGCTTCCTAAGTTGTTGTAACTGTTCCAAGAACCACCACTTGATAACCATTAGCCCTTCTAAAGACTGTATCTAATAAAGACATAAGGATACTTTAATATGAATTGAATCATATTTACTTAAAAACCTAATTTAGGGCACCCAGTGGCTCAGTGGTTGAGCATCTGCCTTTGGCTCAGGTTGTGATCCCGGGGTCCTGGGATGGAGTCCCACATCGGGCTCCCTGCAGGGTGTCTGCTTCTCCCTCTGTCTGTGTCTCTGCCTCTCTCTCCGTGTCTCTCATGAACAAATAAATACAATCTTTAAAAAAAAAAAAAAAACAAACACCTAATTTTATTTAGGCTCCCTTCCACCAACTCAAATCAGAAAGTATGTATGTGTGCACCTTTTACTTAAATTCAAAACAGCCACCTTCTCAAAAAGAGACAAACAGGGAATCAGACACACACACCCATTTTCAGAACTATAGGGTGTTTCCAACCATTTTAAGACATACTGTAAAATACTAAATTCTGTCAATAAGTTAGTGTTCTAAGTATCACATGGGACACAAAGGGCAGAACAACCAAGCACACACAGTGACAGGAAAGAACACAAATTTCCTGTCCGAGTTCCTGGTGCTCATCAACATCAGCAAACAGGAGGGGCTCGCGCTTATGCAATCTTGTCTCCGAATGAAGAAAACCTCCATTCGCTCTCTGTGGAAACAAGGTTAGATCCTTGCCCTCGAGGGTAAGTGTCCCGACAGTTCTCTGACTGGCTCATTCCTTGCAACAGCCATCCGCTCTCTTGAATGGCTACTCTCCTATGGAAGATACCAAAGGCTGCAACTCAGGGGCACTGGCTACACAGAAGCCGCCGAGCCCAGGCACATACCTGTCCAATACCACCAGGTCAGTTGCAGTTTCAGCATTACTCTTCAGAATTTTCTCCAGTTTCTGAATCTTTTCTTCCAATTCCTCGGGATCGCATTTCCCATTTAAAATGGAAGCAGTGAGTCCCAAAATACGAGGACACGATGGACAATTTTCACAGAGCTAACACAATAAAAGAGATTGACAATAAGGAATCATTCTGTGAGGCCGGAACACGAGAGATACCACCATGCTAACACATGTCATGAAGATGGACGGGTACTATAAATAAGACTTATGGCATTACTGTAGCTTGTGTAAAAGATCTGTTTATCAAAAGGCACATTTAAATATGCTAGGAGAGATCATATCATTAATTATAGATTATGTACTTCATTTATTTGTATCATATTTAAAATTTTATTCTAGATTTCAATTTACTATGTAGGTTATTTACTATAGTTCATTATCACAGATTTAAGTGAAAATTAATTTAATATTCATTAATTCATACATAGAACCAAGTTCCCAAAATTGGTAACTAATGGTGCTGCTCTTGATACATAAAAACACTGCTTATTCTCAGTAATTTGACCTGAATTAAAAATGATAAAAATCTAAACATTTACCTTCATAATTTCTCGGTAGGGGTGGTCTAGGATTGCAAGATGACACTCATCAAACACCAAAAGGTTAATGTCTGACAGAGATAAGTAACCATTTTTCAAAACATTCAAGGCGACATAGCAAGTCATAACGAGAACCTAAAAGGAAAACTGGCATCAGTATACAAATATGCCTTTTACCTGCCTGGATATACTTACATCAAATCACATTATGGGACCATTATATTGTGGGTGAGAATTAAGAAATTCATTAGTCAGAATTACAGCAAAAATTCTAAATGTATGGAAGCTTCTATTTTGGAACCAAGAAGCAGAATTAGGAAAATATGGAAACAGAATATGAGAAAAATAATCCTTGATAATAGAGACCATGTCTTTCTGATAAATCTACTAAATTGACTTCAGGTTTTCAGGTTCCTATGGCCATATTTTGATTGATGAGACCTATCATTTTAATCAACTTACAAAACAATTCACACCGAGTTTTCCTCTTTTTTTCTCATTAAACTGACAAGGTTTTCTGGAAGAAGGCATAAACTCAATGTTCTTTTTATAGCATCATCACTCATCACTGTGTGGACATGTAAGTGCTTTACTGACAAGGACTCAACCCTGTGGGTGAGACACAGTCGTCACTGTGGACTGCTCCAAGTTTGTGAGGAAGCAACTCTTAACCACTTCAGACCCACCGACACCAAAGAAGCCCCTCAACCCATGCTGGGTCTGCAAAAGCAGGCCAGTTAGAGGAATTCTCTCAAAGACCCAGGGATCTCAACCAAGAAATGTCTCTAGTTTCAAGACCTTCAACTCAAGCATAAATTTTCGAAAAAGCAGGTTATCTACGAGTTGGAGATAGGTCATCAGAATTTGTATTTTTCAACCAAGCAAATCACAGCATAAAGCTGTTTCTCTTCTATGAAGTAAGAGCAACATACATGACTCCTTCCTTGGTTTTGGCATGAGACCTCCAGTGAGAAAGGATGTAAGGGCTAGTTTCTAGTGTAGTGAAATACAGGGAAGTAGAGTTTTCAAACCTAAGAGAGACAGCCAATGCCAGAGATGATCTCTCGAATGAAGGCAAGAACTTGTAGGGATTTAAACAGTGAAATTTCTCTACAACTCTTACCTGGTGCTTAGTAAACTCTTGGTTCCATTTCTCTTTTGTCCAAGATGCATTTACTTCTAGGTTTGAGTATTCCCCAACCTTGAGATCTGAATGAGTTCTGACAGCTGACACTTGTTGAGCAACCTGGTTTGCTGATTACAAACACAATACTCCATGTAAATATGACAAATCTTACCTAGTTGACTCTCTGGACTACTAATGAGTAAGACAGCTAAGGAAATCCTTATTACTATACATTATACCTAACCCCCAATTTCTTAGATAGCCAATTTCAAATCCTATTTCCAAGGTTATCCACCAGAATGCATTTACTACACTGAAGACCCTACAGTCATTTACTTCAGAGAAACCTATACCACCTTTCTTCTTTACAGTTGATTTTCCCCAACTGAAGAATATAACCTCTAAGCTAGAATGTTAACTACTCCAGATCCACCCCGCCTGTTTTCTGCAGTGAAATCAGATCATTTCACTATGAAATAAGACAGTTTCATATATATTTCAAGTACAGGAGAACATGTACATATCACACACTGCAACAATCTAAAACAAACTAGAGAGCAATGGCAGGATTATTTTAGTGCCCTGGCTGTTTAGGTTCACATTTTATACTTTTTAATATATAATCCCAAACACATAAAAACTAGTATTGTAAACTCTTAGTGAATATCTAACTTTTAAAAAGCATCTAACTTCCCTTCTGTAACTGGCATAGCAAAATCATATATCATAAAATTACTGATCTCATAATCTTTTTGACACAACTTTGCAAAGTTAAAACATCAAAAACAAAAAAACTGTCACAATCTAGATTAGATTATATTTGGAAAAGTCAATCAAGCAAAAAATGCCGAATCAGAATTAAATGCAATTCCATTTAAGGAAAAAGCTGAAGTTTAACACCTGTGAAATAAAATGGCTGACTCTTAAAAAAGGCATACTATTAAGAAATAAGACAAAATGATATTCCTTCTACCAGCATTTCAACAAATACATTATTTCTCAAACTCTCTATGCTTTCAATAATCTAACTTAATACAGAGAGAAAACGTGCTTAACCATAAAATCTAATCCAATTTCCTCCAGGCAATTTCATAAAATAATTTTTTTATTACCAGAGTTGACCAAGAACACCGTCCTTTTTCCATTTCTGTTGAAGTCTCCCCTGATCTGATAGGACAGCTCTTTAGTGAGTAGTACTGCAATAAACGTCTTCCCTGAGCCAGTGTTTAAACAGACTATGGTATTATGATCCAGAGCTGCTTCAAGCAGTTCAACCTAGAAATACAGTGGAAAAAAGATTACACACTTCTTATCAAAGTACAAAGTTCGGGAAATAGGATTTTATTTCAATTCAGGAAATTTTACTGATTTCTAAAATGTCCCTGTGATAAATTTGCCAAAAAAAAAAAAAAAAAAAAAACAGACTTTATCTTCACATAAAAATAATCATCACAGGTGTTGAAATGCCTGTTATTTTATAGCTGTGTTTGTAATTATGCGTGGAATGACATTTACAATTTCTTTACGAATTATTTTTGCAGGGGAAAGGAAACTTCTCAAAAATAATATGAATGACTGAGCCTAGAAGTAACCATGGTCCTGCCAGTTCATGGTTGTTCAAATCAATTTCAATTCCTACCCAGCTCATGAGGATAGACACACCCAAGTGGATATTAAGGAGCAGTGAGGTTTTTTCAGAGGGGAAAAAACAAGAAGGAACTTCACAAATAAAACTATCAAATCAATTACCCGGCAGATGTTAGAAAAGAAAAGGACTATTAAGAACAAAAGTATTTGGAATGAGAAAATTAATCAGAAGAGGAGAGCTTAAAAAGGTAAAATGGGTTTTATATAAGTCGTGTCAACTATATGCTAATTTATTCCATTTTAGTGAAAATGCTCCCGTATTAGTGTTCTCATTAGTACCTGATATTTTCTTGGCGTATAAATGTTATCATGAATTGCTTCTTGTTGCCATGGCAGTCCAAAGAAAGGACCCATTGGTGAGGAGGCAGGGGTCATGAGCTGCAGGCCTGCCATGCTGAGGGGCTGCAAAGCAGGGCTTTTCATTCATCCAGTGCTTCTTTCATTGCATTTTGCTCTAGCACAGCTTACTACAAAAGGGAAAAAGAATACCATTACACCACCATGCAGGGTTAAGAACAAAAGAAAGCACAGAAACAAGAGAAACATCAGAATATCATTCCTATGGACCCTTTCAAACTTTTCCTATAATTGTTTTAGCTTTTCCTTGATCTAAGAGGATCATTTTAAAAAGTCAAGTGTTCTACACTCTCCAACCCAGCAATTCTACACCTAGAAACTTATCTGAAAGAATGAGGTGACTACAAATATGTACTGCTGCATTACTCAAAAGCAAGAAATACCTTTCAAAAATATTAATAAAAATATGAGCCACATAAATTATAGTATAGTTATATAAAGAATACTTTGAACCATGAAGAAAACCCATATCTATATTTAGTGATATAAAACTATGCTTTTTCTCATATATCTTTAAAAGAAAACATGACTATGATGCCTTTTTAAATATATATATACAAAATATGTAGATATATACATAAATATATTTCAAACATCCTTTGTCAATTCTATGATGCCATTATTGATAAACTTATGAGATAATGTATGGAAGGTGCTTAGCACCGTGCCTGAATATAAGATTCAAATGCCTGCCAACATTTTGTGGTTTTATCAACAGACCATAAACACATGAGGTCTTTTTCTCAATTGACAACCAATCACAAATGCATGGCTGACCAACTATTTAAATATGTATCTTTAAAATTACACACATCCTAGATAAATTAAGACAGTGTACCATTCTGTGAGTTTTTTCATGATATGTAAGCACTCTTTTGTGTCTCATGTATACTTTCCCAAAGATTAATCTGATTCTGTAAAAGGACAGAGCAAACTTGAGTCTTTTTAAAACTCCTAACCTGCAGATAAAGGGTTCAGGTCTCAAATCTCAACACGAAAACCGAATTTCTGACTGCCAGCAGAATTTACTTGCCCCCAAAAGAAATTTTCACCCTTGTGTTCACTGTTATCACTCTATGAAACTGGAAAGAAAGAAGCCCAGTCTTTGTTCCTTGACAAGAACCTCTGAATCTCCTGACTCGGGAAATGTACAACTCTGATACAGCACAGTAACTTAAGTGATCTCACCTAATCCAACAAGAAGTCTCAAGTGGTCTCTTTCAGACACAGGCACGATACCAAGTCCAGATTTCAGAGATTAGCCCCACTGACAACAACTCCATATCCAGCTAACAGCAGTGCGGCCCCAGGTAAGCAGTAGGGGGCATGGGCTGCAGGAGCGCAGGACTTCAACAGGGCAGGTGCCACTGGACCAGACACTACAGCCATTCTCATCATCATTCTCAGCGAAGGATTCCAGAGTCCACTCTGACAACTACCAACTCCGTTCCTCACAAGACACATGTGCTCTTTCTCTACCCAACCAAAGCTCAAACAGCCATCTTTTTATCCCACACTTGGCATTCACTTTGCTCAATTCCTCAGGCCCACTGATTGCACACCCTCAGGTTCATCACTCAAGCTTTTTATTCTATATGGATGCCCAGAACCTAAAGTGAAATCCATTTTACCTACCCTCCTAAGACCCAGGCAGGCCTCCTGGGGCCCAGGCAGATCATTCTGGAGGCACATGGCTGAAACTGCAGGCACTTCTTACCTGCCTACCGTCCTTGGGATTGCTCCTCTACATCTTCATTATTATAGGCTGCCTGCTGTCCAGAATTCTTTATGCCAAAACCTGACCTGCTCACTTTTCCTCCAAGCCACATGCTAATCCAAGACCAACCCAAAACAGGGCCAAAGGTATCAGGAAGTAAGCCTAAATCCTGGTAGCTGAAGAGAATAAAACAGGAAGAAGGCAGCAATGTAAGTCCCCAAATACCATTTCCTCTACTATTAAACACCATGTACAGCCAGGAACCTGCAGCATTCCTCCTCCTGCCACTGTCACTGGGGTCACCACTTCTTCTCATAGAGAGAACAGTGAGAATAATATTAATTACTCCAGAGTGATAGTCTTTAAAAATGAGAAAAATGCTCTATTTTTTAAAAGGGATTCTATAATCTTCAAAAATGTACAAAATACAAAGAGAAACTATAGGAATGTTCCAGATTAAAGAAGACTACAAAGACACCCAACAGCTAAATGCAGTGAGTGATCTCAGGCTGGGTCTTGTACTGCAGGACAACACCATAAAGGGCATCATAGAGCCCCTGATAAAACTGTTCAAAGTCACTGAAGCCAATAACTACACTGTGGCTATTTTAAAGAGTATCCTTATTCCTAAGAAACATACCCCAAAGTATCAAGGGGTAAAGTGCCATGAGATGTATACAACTTATTCTCAAATAAAAAGAAACTACAGACACAGAGAATGTGTGGAACCAGTAAAGCAAATGGGGCAAAGTACATATCCTTTGTCCTATTCATGTAACTTTGCTGTACGTTTGAAATTATTTCCAAATAAAGGCTTTTTAATAAAAGCAAATGAATAAAAATGACTGATTAGTCTGGGATTCCCTTGCACACAGGAGCTGTAGGTCTCACACACTTGGATAACCCAAAGTACCAAACCACACCCAGAACATGGCAAGCAAGCAGTGCAAGTGTATAGAATGAAAACAGCGTCCATGTGAATGACATAAAAACCTTTCAAAAGGGGTGCTTGGGTGGCTCAGTTGGTTAAGCATCTGCCTTTGGCTCAGGTCAGGTTCCCAGGGTCCTGGGATCCAGCCCCACATCAGGCTCTCTGCTCAACGGGGAGTCTGCTTCTCCCTCTCTCAAATAAATATACAAAATCTTTATAAAACAAAAAACCTTCCAACAGCTTCTGTCTGCCT
The DNA here is from genome assembly GCF_011100685.1 of Canis lupus familiaris. Taxonomy (NCBI): domain Eukaryota; kingdom Metazoa; phylum Chordata; class Mammalia; order Carnivora; family Canidae; genus Canis; species Canis lupus. The sequence goes on from NC_049229.1 coordinate 64,344,242, forward strand.
TTCAAATTTTATGTCCTCACACACATATGTGCAGAAACACACACGTACACACCTTATTCTTCTACCAGCATGCGTGCTCCCTATAAGCAAGACGCAGGTCATTTTCTGCAGCTCTTCAATTTCCTGCTACAATGTACCATACATACATTTACATAAATATCTGATAAATTCAAGGAGAGAGTCATGAAAGTTGCACAACATACAGAACAGAATCGTCACAGTTCAAAAGATAATTTATGTTTGGGAAATCCGGACCCTCTCCATTTCTACTCCCCGTAAGAGTGGTGGAGGAGAGGACCTGCAAGGGAATGAGGACAGCAACTTGAAACCTCTCAATGAACTTCTCCATAAGGTACTAACAGCCAAGGTTATCTTCACTCATTTCATACCCAGTGGCTGGCCCCAGAAACATACTTTCTATTTAGAGAACACAAATCCAAGATGAAAAAAATTCAAAAGGTAATCCAATAATGTGAAAACCGAAAAATCTACAATTTTGCCAACTTTTACTTTCTTTGACATGTTTAAATATAATTTTTTTTCTTAACTTGGTCTTAATGAAAAGCTCTGAATCCCTGCTGGCCAGTGGAAGTCCTGTAGTCTCACAGAACTATCGTTTGGCTGCTTTCGCAGAGCCGACAGACAATTCCTTGTGACTGTTTTTCAATCACAGATTTTATATTTCTTGCCAGACAATTTACATTCATGAAATCGGCGAGGCTGTTTCATAACTTCCATATATTAGTCACTCAGAAATAATTGAGTAAAACACACAAATAAACTCTCTTCCTCTTTCTATGTAGATAAATCACAGATTTACCGTTTTAATGTTTGAGATCTCTGTGTTGCTGTTGTCTGAACTGCATTGTGACATTGTGATAGCAGTTTATTGGAAAATCACAGCATGCCCAAGCTTCTGCTCTAAAAATAAATGCAAAAATAGCCAAGTGTAAGATTCCCGTACTTAAACTGAATATAAACACATCTACAAGAAAGCCCTATTGATATGAAGAGTTAAATAAAAGCCCATTATTTTGTATTAAATTTTAAACAAAAGACATTTGGATTATTTTAGTGTACGAAGGCTTACTCTCTAAAACAAAGAACAAGAGAACGAGATTCAACAATAGCATGCCTAATTCCCAGAGATCTGGGGGAAAGAAAAAGTTCAGAGGCAAGTCCAAGAAAAGATTTCAAAATGAATACAAGAAAACCCAAAGACAGGGGCTAGGATAATGGGGGAGGGAGAGAGAAGAAGACAAGTATGTGTTATTTCCTGAATGCACACACACAAAAGGAATAACGATCACCAGACGAGGCGCTTGGCTGAGAAATCCAAATCACCTCAATACATGTATGTACTTGGTGAATAATTTCAATTTCTCCAAATGGAATTAAAAGCACCACAGTTAAATCCACACCATAAACTCTTTTACACAATTCATTCATGAATAAAAGAATGCAGAACACAATTCAACAATATTGTTTTAAAGAAACATAAATTTAGTGTGGTTCAACCTCAGAGATTATAAATCAAAAACGAGGAAACCATGAAATACTGAGATGGAAAGCTTCATTTAATCACCCAGCATTGATTTTGTTAGATCTGACCCCAAATCTTGCTTGTGCTCATTTCGCTTGACCACAGTACCTCCACTACCACCAGCTCGGGGAAGGCAACGGTTATACACATCTCTGTCTGGGCTAGTCGGTTCAAAGACATGCAAGCACAGGTTACACTTAGTCATTTCAGAGACAAATTCGGTTTGCTAGAAGGTTAACAAAGCAGAATGGGGAAACCTTAGCACTATTTTAGTATGTACATATTTACCTCAAAATGCTGATTCTAAGTTCTTTCAGTTTCCAAGTCTGTATTAATTCATACCCTAGGTAACCTAAAAGCAATCAGAGAGAATATTTTAGAACATAAAACTCATTTTTAAAAACCAACTTTAAGAAAATTCCTACTTGACAAAATTTTTACATTTGACTTATCAGAATAAGATTCCTGATAACTTATTTTTCTACCGAAAGTCAAGAAGACAGCACATGCCTGAAAGCGCTGCCTTTAAAATTAGTATTTATTATGTTCTGATACAACTGAAAATGTTTGAAAGTTGTTACTACAATCCAATTAGCTATAAGGGAGAATTCTTGAAAGTAAATTACATTTTTCCCTATTAAAATCTAGCTTTAAAACTACTCGAACACTATGTAAGTCCTAAGTCAGGACGGTGCTTCACGTAAACAGATCTTCTCTCTCCTAGTGTCAGTCTGTTTCCCAAGCCTCATGCTTTGACGCTTAATTCCATTCTATACTGCTACCTAATCAGATGCAAACTCAAGACATCAACAGGGCCTGATGTGTCATGCCCTACACCAGTCGAATTCACATTCATATCTTTTTTAGAAACACCATAACCAAAATAGTAACACTGATAATCCTTTAAACTTCAATGCAATTCCACTAGTACAAAATTACTGGTGAGTTATCCAAATTATTTCCCTAGACTATTCTGCACAGATATGCGGGAGAGAATTAACATCCAAGTACAATGACAATTTATGTTCATAAATACAGAATAGGTCAAATCTTCTCATTTTAATTGATGATCATAACTTAGATTGCAAAAATGCAAATTCCTGCTTGATAAGCCCTTTCAGGATAACTGAAAAAGATGTGCCACATCCCAGACACTCAGCCAAGTTTTAGTACAAATCAACAAACTTTACCCACATTAGCACCTAAATCCAGTATCCCCCTATAGCCCTTTAGACAAAGCCCTGTAGCAACAGACAACTTACCCCTGCTCATCTGAAGTCTAAAAGCATCTAGAACTTCAGGGTACACATTTCCAAAACTAGTAACAAAACATTCAATTCAGTCATTTTATCATAATGTGTCACAGATGCTGATACTATAAACTTTGTAAGCATCACTGCTCAGATTTCCTTCCTACTCTCATGAAGCCCAGGCATGACTACCATAAAGTCTCAAGGTAAACAAAAGACACAACACACAGGCACACATAACAGTAACACTGTGACATTAAAAAAAGTATCAAAAGTACTTGGGGGGGGGGGGGGGATCCCTGGGTGGCTCAGCGGTTTGGCGCCTGCCTTCGACCCAGGGCATGGTCCTGGGGTCCTGGGATCAAGTCCCACATCGGGCTCACGCTGCTTCTCCCTCTGCCTGTTTCTCTGCCCCCCCCTCTCTCTCTCTCTGTGTGTCTCTCATGAATAAATAATTAAAATCTTTATATAAAAAAAAAGTACTTCTGTAAGCTAACAGATAAAACTAAGAAATGTTTGAAAAGCCTTCAGTTCATAGTAACAAATATGCTACGGAGACCAGGGCATTATTTTAACCAACCAAGGTTAAAATCACTAGGGGAATCTTTGGCTATAGATGCAAACAGGTTTATACATTGGCATAAAGGCAAATCAAAAATTAGAGGCTTGGGGATCCGTGGGTGGCTCAGTGGTTTAGCGCCTGCCTTCAGCCCAGGGCGTGATCCTGAAGTCCTGGGATGGAGTCCCACATAGGGCTCCCTGTATGGAGCTTGCTTCTCCCTCTGCCGGTGTCTCTGCCTCTCTCTCTCTCTTTCTCTGTCTCTCGTGAATAAAGAAATAAATAAAATCTTTTTAAAAAAAATTAGAGGCTTAATTCTCCTAGTTGATAATAAAGGGAAAAGCCTCCTTCCTTCTCCCCTTTGTTCTCGATTTCTTTCTTAATCCTTTCCAAATATAAGTGAATCTTTTTAAAAGCTTAATAGCCTCTAGCCCATCTCACATCTCAGGAATGTCTCCCTAAGGACCTGAAAGCCACCTCTGAAACATAATCATCAAGAAAGACAATGCCCAATTACTCAGTTTCCTAGAAGAGATGGGCCTAGTCAGTCACTTGATTCCAAACCACAAAACCTACCTCATAAAGGGGTGAGGAAATAAGCAATTCTACCTTGAAAACGTGGATGTCAAGTGTCTAACCACTTAGCTGTACAGAAAAAGTATTTCTTTCTGTTTTTGGAATCTCTTCAGTGGACAGCCTGTGACTCACATCACACTCTGGTTTAATGCTCACCCAGTAATAAAACTGTTTTCCTCCCTCTACCTTTGTGGATAGGTTTCTGGGTGGGGAGGAAATTCTGTTTTTAATTTCCTCAAGACTGGCCTTTAAAAATAAAAAAAGACAGGGGCACCTGGGTTGCTCAGTGGTTAAGCGTCTGCCTTCAGCTCAGGGATGGGGATCGGCTCAGGTTGTGATCCCAGGGTCCTGGGATCAAGTGCCACATCAGGCTCCCCGCAGGGAGCCTGCTTCTCCCTCTGCCTGTGTCCCTGCCTCTCTCTGTGTCTCTCATGAATAAAGAAATATAATCTTAAGAAAAAAAAAGACATAAAATATATTCTCAAATAATATTCATGCCAAATAACAAATTTCCATTTCTTGGAATTTGAATACTAGAGAAATCTTAAAATATGCTGCCCATCTATATTAGGGAGATGAGCTTTTAAGATGAAGATGGAGCTAAGTGTGCAAATACTTAACTGTATTAAAAAGGAATCTGCACACAGAAAGGATCCAAGTTGTTTAAAAACTACTCCCACCAATCTTCCTTTTTCTAAATTAAAGTTGGAGCAGGAGGAGTCTCAGCTGTTTTACCCTCAGAAGCCAAGGTGATACCGTCACCCCTTAATACTTTCTCATATACAGTCACTCCTCAGAGAGGCCTTCTGTGTAGGAGGGGCCCAGAGGAAGGCCACTGGGGATCTGGAAAGCAAACCTTTTTTTTTTTTTTTTTAAGTATCCTTCATTTAAAAATCATCTGAAAGTCAGCAAGGGGTCCTGTGTCAAAAAGATCACGGCTTATCAGGCTACCTATGAGATGGTTTCTGTGCTTGTAAAATAACCTCTGGCTATTTTGAGAATTCAGTAAGATCATGTATGTTAGTTAAGCTCAGTAGGAAAAAAGTCCTCACAACACAAAAAATGCCCAATACATGATAGTATTTACAAAACCACACTTATCTCTATCTAGAACCTTTGTTTTCAAGCAATTCCTAAGACTTCAAGAAACTTCTTAAAGAAAATCTAAAATGCACTATTGATCCTAAGATTCAGCATGGAAAATGCATTACCATTTAAAGTACACAAGATCTTATACAGTATTTTTAGCCAGATAAACCCGAAAACCACCAACCACAAACTACCTAATCATCATGAATTTACCGTAGAATGAAAATCAAGGTTAAATCACAAAACACAATATACAATGTGAAATGAAATCAAATAGCTTTGTGTCCACTAGTTCTCTTTAAAAGCAAAAACTGAAAAATACTATGCTTCTGTTCGGCTCCACAGACATCACTGAAAACATTACTTCACTTAACTGCTGCCAGGCAATGAGATGGTATACTATGGGCAAGAAATCATTAAAGTTTGAGAAGATAAAAATACAGCAAATAGCCAAAATATCCATGGTATATAAAATAAGTATTTCAAGGATTTCTCAACTACCATTTGGTGAATACAGGTTATGAAAAGACTAAGGTTAAACAAAAGATTGAGAGACCAAAGAGAAAAGAAAAGGTATAATAGTTTCAAGAATTTAAATACTGATATCTTCAGATAATGAAATACACAGCACGAGAGAAACGTTCCCACTTTTCATTGTTATGTAGGGGCCAACACAGGACGCATAGAGATGGGCCACTTTGGAGGAGAGATTATTCTGAACTGAAGGCAACTGAGACCGTGTGGGCTCAAAAGAAACTTTTGCCTCTCCATTAAGTACATAAAAGAATCTAAAGCAAGGGTCTTTCTCAGAATCAGGGTTATTAGCAGAGATCAATTTTATTTAATTGACCCATCTGTTTGGCAGGGCAAACATCTAATTACCAAACATCTGCTCTTCTCCCTACGCCCCAGGAAGAGCGCTCCTTTCCTCTGAAGTCCTGGCCCCTTTCCTTCCCATTGGTTCTGGACCACCTACGCACCTCTCCCTCTGCCTTCCTGTCTGTGGAACTTCCATGTCTGTGCAGATTCCCCGTATGTACACTGTGGTATTTGATTTTCTCCTGTTAATCTCTTTCACTCAGCATGAGTCTTAGCCCAGCTTGAAGGACCTTAAAGAACACAGGAATTCCTGCTCCCTGACAGATCTGTCGTTATTAATTTAAAATCCTTGCATATTATCTATCCTAAAATATTTTGGTTTTGTTGGTTTGTTTTTAACCTAAAAGAGAATCATTTCTCTCTAGATTTAAATAATCTCTACACCCAACGTGGGACTCAAACTCATGACCCTGATATCAAAAAAATTTCATACAGAAATGCTCCTTCCATCTTTACCATTTATAAATAGCAGAAAGTGCTCCATGTCTAATACTGAATGAGGAGATGGTGTGGTAAACCGGGGTTCATTTTACCGGATACAATGCAACTGAACCATTAAAAATGATGAGTTTAAAAAAAAAAATGATGAGTTTATAATGAACAAAAAAAAATACTTATGGTCCAACATACAATGCAAAAAAAGCACAGCATTTTTATTTAGAGGACGATCATGACTAAGTCAAGATAAAAACTGAACAAAAGAAGAAAAGGAGGAAGGAGAGAGAGAAAATTCACCCCAAAAATGAGGATGGGATTGGACTATTAACATGAGCAATTAATTCCTTCTTTCCTTAAAACTTTTCCGCATTCTAAAATTTCCCACAATTTGAACAGTTTGTGACTTTAAAACTGGAAAACAAACTTTCACACTGAAAATGATTTGTAGGAAGACAATAGTTAGAGAAAAACGATTCTGGGGGTGCCTGGCTGCCTCAGTTCATAGAGCATGTGACTCTTGATCCCAGGTTTTAGGTTAAAAACAAACCAACAAAAACAGAAAACAAAAACAAAATTTTAAAACTTCTCCAGTAAGCCTTTAAATGTGGCTAAAACTTACCCCAGTTTCTATAACTTAAACCACAAATTCACTAGCCTTCTTTTCTTACACTACTCTATTAACCAAATAAATTTCCGGGCTTCTGTAAATCTGTAACAAATATATTGTGTTTATATTTCAACATCATTATGCCTAAAATTAGATTTATCCTAAACTGAAATTGAATACAGGTTAAACAGCATTTTAACAAGTATCATCCATCAAAATCTCCATACAAGAAATATCTCTAGGCTGCCAGCCAATGGTCCACGTACTTGGAATACTTCTTAAAAGACAATATTCCAACGCACCAAAATGGCACCCAGAACCATCCTACCAAGTTCTCTATAATGACATTTACCCTTCAGTTTTGTTTCAAGAGAGATAAATACTTAATACACCGCTAACTTTCAAGATGAGTTTTAAGGTTAATGTTTGATTCCAAGTTTCTGTATTTTACTCAATAAAAATACTGTTCAACAAATGCTAAAATCTACTCAATTCTTGACCATCTTTTTTTTTTTTTTTAAGATTTTTTATTTATTTATTTATTCATAGAGACACAGAGAGAGAGAGAGAAGCAGAGACACAGGCAGAGGGAGAAGCAGGCTCCCTGCAACAAGCCCGATGTGGGACTCGATTCCGGGTCTCCAGGATCACACCCCGGGCTGCAGGCGGCGCTAAACCGCTGCGCCACCAGGGCTGCCTTTGACCATCTTTTATATACCACGGTCTATCTTCTCGCTTATCCTTTATATACCATGTAAGGATATCTATGAGGGGGGAATAAAAGACCACTATTCTATGTTAAGCTATTTTAATACAATATAATGCATGCACATTAATTTTAATACTAAAATTAGTGGTCAGTCCTGAGACAAAAGGAGTCTGAGAGACTGCTGAATATAATGAGTCTGGAAAGCAAATATATTAAAAGTTCCAGGCAAGGGGTAAAACGCCACAATGTAGCTATGTGCAAGACATTCAACCACCCCTGTTATCTGCTTTCCCTAAAATGCTGTAACAATTATATCCTGACCTTCACATGAGCCTCTGCTTCTGGGCCCCAACTGCCACTCACCCTCACCCCCCAAGGACCTAAAAACCTCTATTATTTGATTCTGCTCTCATACAGCACACAGGGGCCATCTGTACCACCTAAATCAGGGCTTATCTGTATCTTCTGTCCCATAGAAGACAGTATTACTATTGCCTATTTTTTCCTCCAAAATTGTAAGATTTTTCAAAGGAGAGATAATCTCATCCTTGACTTACTTGGAATTGAAGGAAAGTTGGAAATATCCATAAGTATAGATATTTAATTCTATGTTGAGTATAAACCTTATTGATCTAACCTTACGTTAATATGTTATCTTTTTGTAGGTCAGATAAAAATTCAATTTAGATACTTCTTACTTTCAAAAGACTTGAAACAACCCAAGTTATTTTAACAAGTTTAAGACCCCCCATCATTAGCCCCTCCTCTAACAAAGTAAAGTTCAGAGCTGACCTGAAACCACCAAAGTTAGAGGCACCCACTGCACCAGGATAATTCTGATAGCATCCTGCTATGCCGTCTCTCCAGCCTAGTCCTCCCAGATCTCCCAACATCTGCAAAATCCTCTTCCAAGCTAATGCAATCTGATACAAACCTTGAAAATGCTTCAGCAACAATATATAGTTCTATTACAACATAACTAGGGAAACCCAAAGACTCATTTTAGAAATGGTTTTATTAGATTTAAAATCCAGTTAAAATTCTATTCAACATAAACTAATAAATCTGGGGGGAATGACAAAAAAAAAAAATCACCATTTTTAACCATGTTAGTAACTGAGGCAAGACTCATTAATGGATGCTAAAACTACTGGATGACATTTACAAAAGAATATTCACATCACTTCAAAGTATTTCTGCACCGATGCCCTATGAACCCTTGTGAAAAGTGATATATTCACCTTGGGCAAACTTGACAGATAACCACAAAAGTGACCTCACCAATACTGGGACAGACTGACATGTATCTCCTAAACGTTGATGAACTGAGAAGGAAATATCATTTATGTAGTTTTCCAAGTTTGCATTTTCCAAAAGTGCAAACCCTGAATCTAATCATGAGGGAGCATAAAAACCAAATCAGAGATGCAATTTACAAAACTGGCTGTGCTCCTCAAAAATGTCAGTATCACAGACACTAAAGGCTGAGAAGCCATTCCAGATTACAAGAGTAAATAACCATGTCAACCAAATGCAATGTACATTACATTCCTGGACTGAATCCTGGATTAGAGAAGGAACACTGCTATGAAGGACATTACTGGAATGAAGGGTGATCAGAATACGCCACCTGAAAATATGCCACCTTGGCCTAAGAATTACTCTGAGCTGAAGGCAACAGAGAAATAGCAGATACCGGAGAAATTCTCTGCCCCTTCCCTTTCTGTGTAAAAGCAGGACATAAATGTCGCTTTGTGAGTGTCCCTCCTCCGCACTCCAGTACCAGGAAGAGGAGAGGATAATTATCACTACAGACGGCATTGATTTGCATCTGCACAAACAAACCTTGCTAAAATAATCCCTATTATTTTCCATCATCTATTCACCTTCCCACAATTTACCACCCCTAGAAGCCCCAATTCTCCCGTTCTTTTGTCACTTGTCCACGATACATGGCCCTTTACTAAAATGGTATATAAGCTCTCTCAAATCTAACCACTTCCTTGGGTTTCCACTCCTTCAGGGTGAATCTCCAGTGTGCATGCAAAATAAATCTTTCCTCTCATTAATCTGTCCTTTGTTAATTTAATTCACAGGCTCCACCCACTAAAAGCACAGAGGGAAACCTTTTTCCTCCCCCTGTAGGGACACTGATGAAATTTAACTATCACCATCAATGCTAAATTCTCTGCATTCAATAACTATATTGTAATAATATAAGAGAATGTTCTCATTCTTAGAAGATACACCTTGAAAATACTCAGTAGTGAAGAGCATAATACCTGCTACTTATTCTTAAAAGGTTCAGAAAAATAATGATATGCGGAGAAACATCCAAATGTGTGGCAAAATGTTACCTACTGGTAAATTTAAGTAATGACATGGGAATTCTTTATGCTATTCTGACAACGCTTAAGTTTGAAAGTATTATAAACAAAGTTAAAAATAAAACTCTGCTAAATATTGATATATATCTATATATATCTATATATCTATATAGATATATAGAGACATATATCTGTTTGACTATCAGAACACAGAAAAATGGGTATTATCCAATTGTGTTTCGGGGTAGTATAAAAACTGATACTTAAGGTGATTTTCCCCCCCTTAAAAGACCTTTGTTTTAACTCCTGCCCCTTATTCATTCATTCAACAAATATTTATTGAGCAAGACATACGTACTGCAAACTTGTACTCTGGAGAAGGTGAGAAGCGGACTGGAGGGCAGTTCTGAAGGATGAGCGGTGACAGCACCAGTCAGGGAAGGGACAGTAACAGGGCATCATGGGGGTGAGGAGCCAGCATGTAGAGAAGCACTAAAAGGAAACCAGGCAAGTCAAGTTGCAGAAATGACAAGCAGTGTGCTGAAGCACTCGTCCCACACTGAGAGAGGAGCTACATCCTAAAGGACCTTAATATACAGCTCCGCAGGGATCTGAAGCTCATCCTGGGCAATTCAAGCAAGATTTGGGCCTCTACCTTTCTAATCTCAGCATACACCTAGGGCTCTCCCCTCGTTCGTCTCAGCCAAGATCAAATCTCTATACAAGGCCCACAGACAGGTACAGAAAAAGACTATACAATAAGTAAGAGGCTTCTGAAGTTTAACTCTTTCCTTTAGAGAAGACGTTCCTTTTCCTGGTTATTATCATTGGATTATACTGGAACTCCCCCTGTTTGCACATTCAAAGTCCCCTGTCCCAGGCACTACCCACCCACTTACCCCAATCGTGGAGGAACCCAGATGGTTGGTTACCCTATCTCTAGCAACGATTCTCTGTACTTAGCTGCCTGTTGCACATTTCCACGTAGAGATCCACATTCAGCTATCAAGGGAACTTGGAACTGTTCCAAAAACTGAACTAATCTACTAAGAAAGATGAAGATTCATTACTGCTAAATACAATTTCAAAGAATATATCCATTACGGGAATTAGAGATTTGTTTCAAAAAGTAGAGAATAAATGCAGCCTCCTAAGGTCACCACCCTTGTTTTGCTCAGTTTTGTCACAATTAAACCCAGTACACACATATTAAAGAATCCAGATGAGAGAGGAAAAGAGGGGGCTCCAAAGGCAGTGCTGACAGAGTCCTTTTGTGGGCCACAAGATCCTGAAATGACCTCATCTGCCTTTCCACCTCAGCCTCACGTCTACCACAGGACCTGCGAACATGCCAGCTTCTGGCTCCTTCCTCTTCCTCCCCAACAGAATCCCACAACATATCCATGTAATTCATTAACTAAGTAAAATACGCAAATCACTAAGAACAGGGGTACGATGTTCGGTGTGAAAAAGAGAACTTCGTGTACCAGAGGGAGGAGGTGAGCCCCTGCAAGAGCCCTGCTAAAGGATGCTTGGCTGAAGGGACAACTGAGAGCACTTGGCATTACTGCCATATTTTGGGACTATAAAGAGTGGGAAAGGAGCAGGAACCAAAACTACAACCTCAGGCTCATCTTTCTCAGGGTATTTATAACCCTCTTATGAAAAAAAAAAAAAAAAAAAGAACGAACACAGGGAAGAATCCACACTAGACCAAAGGCCAAAACTGGCAGCTACCATACCCTGCAAAGCCAGCGTGTTGTTAGTATCCGACACTGCCCGAACACCAGCACAGGTGCAAGGACGCTCAATAGGTTTCAGAATTCTCCACACCTGCTTACACCTTACTGCATGGATAAAGTTTGGCATCTGTAAGGGACCTACCTACACAATAAGTAAACTGTCTGAATGGCAATGGACAATGAGACACACACAGTATGCAACGCTAAAAGCATAAGTAAGTATTTGTCATCTGCCAGACTCAACCTCTTGCCCAGGCTACCAAGCATCAGTCCCAGGGGGAAAAAAAGTGATTAAAAACAAAAAAAGAGTACTAATGGGAGCTCAAAGAAGCATATAACTAGGTATGGAGAACATGAATCAAACCAAGATATAGCAAGATGGCTCAAAATCTTTAACGGATTCCCTTGGCACATAGGATAAAATCCAAAATCCTTACTACATATGGCCCTGCATCTATCTCTAACTGGGGTTTAGGTAACTCTGCTACCTCCCTGCAGCTCTGAGAATCTCTCAGCACCTCCACCAACTCCTTCCTACACCCCAGAGCCTTTGTACTTACCATCCCCCAGCTAACTGCTCCTCAGCCTGTAGGTCTCATCACCACTGTCCCTTTTTCAGAAAGTCAACAGTTTCAGTGAAAAGATAGTAAATCTGTGCATCCAGAACAAACTACCAAATGAGGTGCCTGGCATAAGTGGGATCTTTTTGAATAAATGAATAAATGCCAACAATTCTCACTACTAATAAGTAATACTTAGGTAAAGTTTAATTGAATACTGACTGCCCCACTCCCAAAGAATTCTTAAGATACTATTATTTCCTACTTTAATTACTTATTTTTATTTTTACTATCCCTTAAAAACAATCCTGCAATTACTTATTTTTATTTTTACTATCCCTTAAAAACAATCCTGCAACAATCCCTTAAAAACAATCCAAGAACAGGTTAAATTGTAATTCACTAGTCAAATTAATCCAAAATGAATTCAAGTCTTTAGAAAACAATCCAAACTGTAGCAAAGTTAAAAATTTAGCTCCAAGAGGCACCTGGGTGGCTAAGGCAGTTAAGTGTTCAACTCTTGGTTGCAGTTCAGGTCGTGATCTAGGGTTGTGAGATCGAGCCCTGTGTGGAGTTCTGTGCTGGGTGTAGAGCCTGCTTAAGATTCTCTCTCTCCCTCTGCCCCTACTCCCCTTCTAATTAAAAAAAAAAAAAAAAAAATAGGTCCAAATCTAATTACAGATTTCACATAGCAATAGCTTTTGGATATAATTTGTTTTCGGGGAACTAACTTGATTCATATAAATCACACTTATGCCTAAATTCTAAGAGTATAAAAAACCTAATTTGAGTGGCATTAACCACAGTTTATTCTCCCACAAACCACAACAAAGAGTACTCTTTATATTAAATCACTTAACAATCTCTTAAAAAGTTGTAGTTTTTCCAAATGGAGCAAAGTTTTATCTGATTATCTTTAGTATCAATTACTTCTTAGTAGCCACTCAAGAAAGTATTTTAGGAGAAGTGAGCAAATTCCTTGAAAAACACAATCTAAAGAAACAGAACATTTGAAGAGGCCTATAGCTTTTAAAGAAGATGGATTATTAAAAACTCCCAAGCCCAGATGGCTTCACTAGAGTGAATGCTTCTAAACCTTTAAAGAAATAACTACAATCTTAAAAACAAACCCTTCAGGAGGACTGAAATGAGAGGGGATACTTTCCACCCCTTCTATGAGACTAGTATAAAGTTGACACCAAAATCTGACAAGGGCATTACAATAAAGAAAATTATAGACCTATGTCTCAAACTAAAAATGTGAAAATTTCCTCCTAACCAAAATAGGAGGAAACTGAATCCAGGAATATATAAAAGGAAAATGGATCATGACCAGTGTGGTTTATCACAGGAATGCAAGGATGGCTTAACATGCAAAAGTCAACTGATTTTCTGATATTTAATATAAAGTGTCAATACTTAAAGACAGAGTGAGTAACGGCACAAGAAGAGACAATGCAACAGAACAGACTATGAAAAGAGACTCACCTATATGAGGTTATTTAATTAGTGGATTAACTGTGTATCCAGATGGAAAAAGTGAGTCGTTAACTCCATCCTCAAGTCATACACAAAAATCAATGTCAGTTGAGGGGTGCCTGGGTGGCTCAGTCAGTTAAGTGTCTACCTTTGGCTCAAGTCATGATCTCAAGGTCCTGAGATTGAGCCCCACATCAGGCTCCCCACTCAGTGGGGAGTCTGCTTCTCCCTCTCCCTCTTCCCCTGCTCATGCTCTTTCTCTCAAATAAAAAAAAAAAAATCTTTTTAAAAAAAGAAAAGGAAATTCCTCCATGTTCCTGGAATGAGTTAAAATTTCTTAGACAAGACACTAAAAGTAGTAACTATAAAGGGAAAAAATTGACAAACTGGATTAGATTAATATTTAAAATGTCTATTTATTACATGAACTGATTATGTGAGTGAAAAGGCGAGGCAGGGTTGGAGACACATAAACAATTTCTACAAATCAGTAAGGAACAGGGAGACAAGTACACAGGGACGCTGAGCAGAGGACTTTAACTCACAGGACATCAAATGATCTATAATCTCCATAAGCAATTAGAAGGATACAAATTAAACCACAAGGACCTGCTACCACACCCATCAGAATGGCCGAAATGAAGAGGACACACAGTATCAAGTGTGAGAAAGGATGTGGAGCAGAAAGAACATATCTGCTCTGAATATACACATACTCTATAACCCAAATAATTCCATTCTACATGTATACCTGACTGATACACATATATTCACCAAAAAAATCCACAAGAACTAAGAACTGCACTATCCCTAACAGCCAAAAATGAAACAAACCAAATGTCCATCAGCAATACACAGACAAGTTAATACTGACATATTCATATAACAGAATGCCATACATCATCAGTTGATGCAATGGAATGGATCTCACACACTTAAGATGTTAAGTGAAGAAACTCAACACAAAATCATACCATATAACTTCAACTACATAGAGTTAAAAATAAGGAAAAGTCAGTATGGTGTGTCCCCCCCCACCTTTTTTTTTTTTTTTTTTGGCCAGGGGGTGGAGGGGTGTGAATGCCTGGATACACTTTGCATTTCCTTGTAATTTATGCACTTTCCTGTTTATCAGCTGAAACTGATGCCATTTAAAAGTTTATTTTGAAAGAGAAGTAAACAACCCTCAATGCAATACGTAAAAATTCTTTTTTTGCCATGGTGCATATGTGAGGACGAAGATTTACCTTTACTGAGCACTCAAATTCTGTTACCTAATTTCATTCTCAAAACCCTGAAACAAATCTCATCTTCATTTTACAGGATTTGAAATAGTTTACCCAATGCCATTTGACCAATAAATGGGAGAAGTGGAATTACACTTAAGAGTCTGACTCCAAACGTATTTCCACGATATGCGATAAACTATGGTCTCAGAGGAGGTGTCTATTTACACTGATATGCCAGTCAAAATAAGCTACTTCTGGATACATTCCTTTTGATCTCACCAGGCGGTTGAAAAAAGAGTAAATCCATTCAAAATCAAGAGAAGTAAACTGAGTATTTTAATTTTAGCTGAAACTGCATACACATATAAATAAATACTGCCTTAATTTTAAAGCCTTTGGCAGTTGAAATCAGCTCTGTCCGTGACCTCTCCCTTGGCCCTTCTAGTCTAGGAACATAGGTGCTCATTAAATGCGCAATAACTGACTATATAGCTCACCATTTTTTCTAGTATCTTGACTCCATACAGCTGATGACGAAACATGCAAATACTACATAATGACTTCTCCAGTGAAATGAAAAGTACTACCTTAAAAGAGATCACTATCATAAAGGGAGTTCAGACATGGTGAAATAAACTAAATTAAAATTACAGAAACTACAACATTCCATGCAACTGTCTTCGCTCAGTACAGACCACACAAGTAAGCATTTTACCAGAACATTTGCTGCAGATACAGATAATACAGATCCCATACATGTACATGTGTATTGTGTGTATATGTATGCAAGTATGTGTGTGCATGCATGTCCACATGCTTAAAAAAGGCTTTAAGAAAATTATTTATTTCCCTCTTCTTGGCCAAAGTACAGACCCAACTCACAAGTTAAAAAAACTTCCCAGATTTCTCCCAATGTTCAGCAACACAAAAACTAGCTATTTACAAAGATTTGAGTGTAAAAACAATATCCTCCTTCAGTACCACATCATATGTCAGTGGAGATTTTTTACAAACATATCCCAAAAGGATAGCACTATTTGGCAATATTTTATTTTTCATATTTTACTGAAGAAGGGCTGAAAACTGAAGGCCATATATTGAATAAGCAAAAAATAATTATTCTTTTGAAGAAACTGTTTAGACAAGAAATTATAGCTTGCCTTTTCAGTTCAATTTACAGACTGCATTCAAATGCCCAAGGTAAAAAAAAGGTAAAAAAAAAAAAAAATGCCTAAGGTAGGTTGTTCTGTCATTTGTTCATATGTTTTTTATCAACAAAATCCTGCCTTTTTCTGAAAATATCCAAAATTATGTTCGGTCTAAGATTAACAAATTTCTTGAGTTTATTATATGCAGCAGGTACGTATAACGATTTAGAAGTCATGGATTTCTCCTTTTTAATGCTTAGCTATACAAACAAGACTGAGAAAAGCTGGGTAATCTCAGTATAGTGTTATGTACGAAATAAAAGCCTTTAAAATTAAAATGCCAGGGTGTCTGTTAGACACTTTTCTCCTCCTGATGGCCTCTCGATGGGTTACCTGCTCTTCCCCATACTGATCGGATAGAAGGCTTTAGAAGGTTTATCAGATTTTCCCTCGTTAACAAGTATTTACTAAGCTGTACTAGAAGCAGAAACAGGAAATGAAGACTCCACTGTATCCAAACGACTCTGCCACCCGTTCAAGGCAAAATCTAGCTCTTTCTACTTTTCAAGACGACTTCCCAGGGGTTTCCATCCTGCTCAGAAAAGCTCACAATTCCACCGTCTCCTTTCTCATGGTCACTGTACAGAAACCTTAATACGCAGAGAAATGTAGCCTCTCTTTTCCATGCCTCATATTTAGTTAAGGTTCTCAGCCTGAAAAACGGAGAGGTCCCAGAATTGTGAGTTCAAAGATTACTGACTATAAGATATTTAGAGACTGATAAATGTTCTCATTTTACTAGTGAGAAAATTAAAGCTAAGTCTAGAAAGGCAAGGTGACCTGCCCTTAACACTCAGCTAGTTACTTAGAAGTAAAGCCAGGTTTCTTAACCACACATTACTTTGCACTGTTCATTACATTTCATCTATCATGTGGAACTTGCGTCTCAGTCATTCAGAACTGTGTCAGTGTTGCTCGGTTAACCTATAGTTTGTGTTAAATGCATAGACATATCCTAATCAAGCATCTACAAATGGGATGCAGGAGGGGGTCCCTGCAACTCCCATAATGGTATGTAAAATTATAAGCATGTACATTTTTCTGGAAATCAGATTCACATCTTTCATCAAATCAGTAGTCTCCAAAGAGTGGGAACCACTAGCCGACACTAAGGACATGTGATAGATACATAAAAAGTTCATGACAGTTTGAAATATAGATTCAAGGATCTTGCATTTACTCAGGTCTAATAGAAGAATAATGTGGGAGGAGGTGCCTGTGTGGCTCAGTCAGTTAAGTATTCAGGTCACCGGGATCCCTGGGTGGCGCAGCGGTTTGGTGCCTGCCTTTGGCCCAGGGCGTGATCCTGGAGACCTGGGATCGAATCCCACGTCGGGCTCCCAGTGCATGGAGCCTGCTTCTCCCTCTGCCTGTGTCTCTGCCTCTCTCTCTCTCTGTGTGTGACTATCATAAATAAAAATAAAAAAAAAATTAATAAAAAAAAAAAGTATTCAGGTCACGATCCTGAGGTCCTGGGATCGAGTTGGAGTCAGGCTCCCCACTCAGCAGGGAGTCTACTTCTCCCTCTCCCCCTCCTTTGTGTTCTCTCTCTCTCTCAAATATAAATAAAGTCTTTAGAAAAAAGAAGAAGAATGGTTATTAAGGGAGAGCTAGCAATATTAAGGCACTATTACACTTGGTATCACTGTTAGAGACCCAATTAGACAGCTGGACCATTTGATACAGTGTAGACCATTCTCAGTATAGAAACTTTCCTATGAAATATTGCTGTCAAGCCCTCCTCTCTTTCATCTTCCATTATAAATGTACTGGACATACATCTCTATAGTAATAATTTGGGGGGAATCACAATACAATCACATTAGGAACATAAGCAAGATTTTCTGTAATGCAGATAAATGAAAAATAGTATCAGCGAAATGTTATCAAATAGTAGTTTATGTGCCAGACATGGGCTGAAGGTTTAAGAAACTCATTTTTTCCTCACAACCTCAAGAGGTAATATGACCAGTCTACCAATGAGGGAGCGACACTCAGAAAGATTGTCATATGCCCTAGGCTCCTCAGCTACAAACTGGAAGAAATCAACATTTGAACCCTGGTCTCTCTGACATCAAACACTTGCTCTTCCAACATCTTTATAATGCTCTGATAAAATATTAATATTTAATTTTGCAAGGTGGCAAAAGCTTAAAAGATCACTGGTCAGAGCTCCTCATGAGCCACAGTTGGGCAGCAGGATGTGTGAGAGAAGGAGAGGCCATTCAAACCTTTGGGTTCATCATGTTAATTTTGCCTTCCTGGGCTGTTACCAATAGAAAGACAGAAATCCTGGAATCCCAAAGTATTAGACAAGTCTACTGCTTTTCTTTTC
The DNA here is from genome assembly GCF_011100685.1 of Canis lupus familiaris. NCBI lineage: Eukaryota > Metazoa > Chordata > Mammalia > Carnivora > Canidae > Canis > Canis lupus. The sequence goes on from NC_049229.1 coordinate 64,362,772, forward strand.
CCCTTCAAATATGGTTACTGATCCAACTCCTTAGTCAAAGAACCTTTCTAACATCATTTCAAAGATCAATTTTTAAATTGAGATCCTTCTCTTATTATTTCAGTTAAGTACATTCTTTTTAAAATTCTGAACAGGTATGCTGACATTTTCTAATTCCCAGGGGACTTTCCAAATGTTTTTTAAATCGCTACTTTATTATATACATTGAGCTAGCAGATAAAACAAAACCACCATACAACTATCAGCGAGGCTAAACTCACTTCAACACTGAGAAAGCTTTCAATACCAGCAAAACTCCCAATTCTTATAGCACTTTTCCTCTACGAAATTCTTAATATTTGTCTTGGTCAACAATGTTCCTATGTACCTAGTCATGTGGACATCACAAATGAAGGGGAAACAATAGTCAGCATGATTTGTCCGAAATCAGAAGTATAATGATTTTTTTAAAGATTTATTTATTTATTCATGAGAAACAGAGAGAGGCAGAGACACAGGCAGAGGGAGAAGCAGGCTCCCCACAGGGAGCTCAATGCGGATCTCAGTCCCAGGACGTGGGGATCACGCCCCAGGGCCCAAGGCAGATACTCAAAGACTAAGCCACCAGTAATAATTTTTTTAAAAAGCTTTAATATATAAGCAATATTATTCTCCAAAAATCCATCTTAGCTTATAAATACTTTTATTTTAAAAGTGAAATATAAACTAATCTATTCATTCAACAAATCTGAATTTGTTGACATCCTTCCTGTCTTAAAAACCTTTACACAGCCAAGACATTTAGTATCACCCATGAGCTCAAAAATGAAACACTATGACCAAAATGTAATTATTTCTTCCTAGTAACAGTCCTCCTGACATCCTCAGACAATGCTTTCTTGTAGCATCTTCTTAGTCACTTATTTAAAATGTAAAGCAACTTTGTATTCTAAAAGTAGCAACAATTCATTGACAATTTCAGATAAACAGGAGAGCCACTTTGTACTTGGATTTATTTTAACAAAGGCCTTTTTACATGACTGAAAATTTAAATTTCATCTGCTAGATCTCAAAAATACTGCTTTTCTCTCTGAATTCACTCACTGAGTATACACCACCACATAAGAAAGGCAAACAACACGCATTCCTAAAGACTGGCAGAAAGGTGGTGGAAAATCCTGACTGCCTATACTGTCCAGAAAGGAAGAAAGGAGTTCATTTGTGAATGGATTGTTATTCAGCATCTGTCAAAAGCCTGAATGAGACAAGTGATATTTCAGGGACATCAGCTCAAAGATAAATTAACTAAACTCTAATGAATCAAATTACCAGAACAATGCACACCTATATTACTGAGGCTTTTCTATTATGCCTAAGGCTTTCACACACTTTCTGTAAAATGGCAGGTGAAAAATGTTTCTCTATCATTTGTAAAACATTTTCTCTATATATTGTTAATGTCATTTTGTGCAAGAATCCAAACGATTAATTATTCTTCGTACAAGAGAAAAGTCTGCTTCTCCTGGTATACTTCCTCTCATAAATCAATGCCAACTATAATTAGTCTTATTTCCTCTTTTGCTTTGACTAATAAAAATTAAAAAAAAGAAAAACATCTTTAGTTACGCACCAATGCTGAGCCATCCTTGCCCTAAGCCTCTCCTCTAATTACCCTCTAGCACCTTCCATACTCTACCCCTCAACCTCTGCCATTACATTTAGTCTTCTCAAACCTATTATTTTAAGACAATCTCAAATCCTTTCTCAAAGTAGACAAAAAATAAAGTAATAAACAGTTGTCTCTACATAATCTGTACTAATACTAGAATCACTTTAGCAGAAATCAGTTGTAACTAAAAATCAGCCTGTATCATGCAAACAATGTGGTACACATCAAAGAATCAGAAAATAAGAACTGAAATAAGATCCACCTCACAGGCTAAGGAGGTAAACTCTCAAAGAGATAATGCCGCCTCCTTAGATTCTTGTCTACTTTGGCAAGTCATTAGTGCATAATGATAGGAAAAAAAAATATTACAAAGAAACCTGTGAATAACAGCTAGTATAATATATATACATCCATTGGGGTTTCTGAAAAAAGTAAACTCTTGAGTGTCCAAAAAGCAGGGCATAAGGTAAACAAGATACATCACTTGGCTTCAACTTAATATTTACACAAGTTAAACACGGACCTTCCCAGTCTTTTCTAGCATCCCCCAGAGCACAACAAAACCTCACGATGAAGCAACTGAATGACCTCAGTTACTTGAACATCCACTTGTCAGTGACAGGAAGTAAGACCATAAAAAAATGAGTAAATCCTGGGCCTCAAGGAGATTGAAGTCTTTTATTGACACGGAGGAGTGGTTTATAGTCTAGTATAACTGCCTGGAACAACCCTCAGAAAACTCATATTGCAATAAATTCTGAGTCTAGTGTTTTGATGACTGAGAAACAGTCTGACGGCTACTAAGGATAGATCCAAAAGTGGTGAAAGCAGGCACTCAAACGGATACCTGTATATCTATGTTCAGAGGAGCATTATTCACAAAGCCAAAAGGTAAAAGCAACCCAAGTGTCCATCCACAGAAATATAGACAAAATGCGTGTGTGTAATGAATATTATTTGGCCTTAAAAAAGACGGAAATTCTGGCACATGCTACAACATGAATGAACCCTGAAGACTATGCTAGGTCAAATAAGGCAGTCGCAAAAGGACATTATCTTAGGACTCCACTTAAATGAGTTCCCAGAGCAGTCAGATCACCAGAGACAGAAGAGTGGAGGTTGCCCAGGTCTGGGAGGAGGGTGGAACAGGGCATTAGTGGTTAATGCGGGCAGGCCTCCGGTTGAAGATGATGAAAAAGTTTTGAAGATGGATGGTGGTGATGGTTACAAAACCACACGTATATACTTAATGTCACCAAGCTGCTCACTTAAAAAATGGTTAAAATGGTAAACTTTGTAATACATATTTTACCACAAAAAAAAGGGAAAAAAATCTGAATTATTCAGATAATCAGAGGTCACCAAAATATTGAAGGTTAGGACTTTCATTCATTCAATAGATATTAACTAAGGACTTGCCTGCATGTTATGCAGTTTTTTCTCCTAAAATCCATTTGGCACAACAATGCTTAGAGCCCCCACACAAGGACTCTGAAATCACACCATGAGTGAATCCTGACTGCCACTTCCAGATTCATATCTCAGGTCAATAAGCTGAGTCTTAGTTTCCTTACATGTAAAATAAGGACAATATTGAATCTGCCTCATGGTCACAGTGAAGATTAAATGGACAATGTATATGAAAACAGTTGAAACATCTTGGCACATAATAAGGAGGCACGTTTTATTAAAAAAACTGTCCCTTCTTTCCTGTGCCACAAGTAACGACCACAGGATGTTATGGTCACGGAGCGAGAGAACCCCTAATGAAATACCTACTTTCTGAAACGAAACCAGCATCTCAAATGTCAGATAGTGGCAGGGGATAAATTATCTCAGTGTCATAAAAGTCATCTTTCCTAGAAGGTAGCACTACACCAAAAGAACCACCGGCTATGTAACACCACAGAAATCACTATCAAATAAGAATCATGAGCCACATCAAAACAAACAGTCTTCTAAAACCAAGACAAGACAACTTCGCAACAGCAAGACAACTTTGCTCTACAATTCCTACAAAGAGCCACAGGCGTACTACGGTAGGCAGTCTTAACCTTTAACGATCAGATGATATCATGAGCCTAAAATGATGGCAGGAAGAGAAAAAGATCTTTTCTCCCCGAATTAAATTCACTAATACACCTTTTCTTAAAACAGCCTGTTGATGCTGTGAATAAACCTGTTAACCCACGTGACCACTTAAACGTTCATAGTGACCATATTAAAGACAATCTTTATAGTATTTCTAACCTATACACAGAGCAAGTTTGATATGGCCTAAAATGAAGTTCTGAGCTAAGTATATGCACATGCACGTGTATGTGTGTGTGTCTGGCATATGTTCCACAGTACACGTGTGCCACAGGTAGGAGCTGGCTCTAAAGACCACGCTATGCGATAACAGACTTGATTATTCCAGAGCCTAGATATTAATAACATTCCCCAGAATACGACTAGTGCTAAAATCACTATTCCCTAGCAGTCTCATTCACAATCCTGTGATACCATCTGCCCTCTAACAAATTGCTGGAGCTCTTGGGCTAAGACGCCTATTCTTACTCAGGTCGCTTCATGCTTTAGGGCAATCCAGTCTCGGCCTAGCACACCTTTTATTAATATGCACGTTTAAAAAAACACAAAACTTCCGAAGTTCCTCAACTCCTAACCACCCCCCCCCCCCCGCCCTTTTCCATTCCCTGAGCCTGCTGCAACTTGCAGAACAAGTGCCAGAAGACGCAGCTGAAAACACTGAGTTCGTAAAAGATTGAGGAAACAATGCAAAAAGGCCGGAGAAGCACCTCCAGGCAGCGCCGACCTCGAAGCAACCGCTCTTTAATAAGAGCGCAGGCTTCTTAAAAGTGGGATAGTCCTGAGAATGCTCGAGGCTTTGCAGGCGGATCTGTTAACACGTCGCCGAAAGGAAGGACTCCCTCCCTCCCTCCTTCCCTCCCTCCCTCGCACGGAAGCCCTGGCTGCACACCACGGGGCACCGCTCCTCGCTCATCCGCGTTCCTGCAGATCCCCGGGCTGCGTGAGACGTACACGGGGGGCGGCGTGGTCCGTGAGCTCTGCTTCGGGCCAGAGCCTGGATTCCAGGCGGCTCAGCTTTTTTTTTTTTTTTTCCTCCTCTTCCATGCAATCCACGTCAATCAGCTGTGCTCCCCTACAAACCTACACCGACTTCCCCAAGATTTAAGGAAAAAAAAATATATATATATATATGCAATAAATAAATAAATAAGTAAATAAACCCTCCAGAAAGAAAAGCTCGTTTTTGCAGGGTTCGAGAGGCATTCCGGGCACATTAAAAAAAAAAAAAAAAATCGGAGGGGAGGGGAGGGGAGGGGAGGGGAGGGGCGGAAGGATGGCCCCGCCGCCACCCGCCCCCGGGGTCGCGGCGGGGGTGGGGGGGGGCTGACCTGGGCACCTGCCAGCGGGCGCGGGCAGTCCTGGGCGGGCCTCCGGGGTGCGCGGCGCGGGACCTGTCAACGCCCGCCGGCCCCGGGGGCCCCCCCAGGCCCCCCCCGCCGCCCCGGGAGCCCCGCCAGGCCGCGCCCTCCGCCCCTCCCCCGCCCGCGCGCCCGGCCGCCCCCCCGCGCCCCGCACACAAAGCGCCGCCGCGGGAGCCCGCCTCACCTGCAGCACGGGCCGCCGCGGGCCTTCGAGAACCATCGGCCCCCGCTCCGGCGCGCGCGCGTCACAGCCCAGGCCTCCCGGTGCCGCCCGGCGCCGCCGCCGCCGCCGCCATTTCCCCCCGCTCGCCGGCGTCGCCTCGTCGCCGCTGTCAGGTTACTCCATTCACCTGGGCCTGCAGCCGCCCGCGCCGCGCCGCGCCGCGCCTCCGCCTCGACCCCTCCCGCCGGCGCCTGCGGAGACTGCGCAGAGCCCGGCCCGCCCGCAGCCCGCGCACGGCCCGCGGCGACGGCGCACAGCCGCTCGGAGAATCCCCCGCCCCCCGCGCGCGTGCGCGCCCCCACGCTCCGCTCGCCGCGCTCCGGCATGAGAGCGAGCCCCTGATTGGACGGACGGCGGCGGTGAAAGGTCAACCGGGGCGCCGCAGCCACTCAGGAGGCGGGACACAGCGGCGCGGGAGGCGGAAGCCAGGCGGCGCGTGCGGCCCGGCGCTCACGGCGGACCGGGGGCGTCCCGGCCCCTTCGCCGCCGGCTCGGGGGCTCAGGGGCGCCGGCTCCTCTCGGAATTCGTCCGGCTCCATTGTGACCCCTCTGGCTGCCCCCCCGGCGGCCCCCCTTCCTAAAGGGCCCTCCTGCTCGCCCGCTGCTCCCGCCCCTCCCGCCCCGCGGGCGCGCGGCCCTCGGCATTTGGGGAGACCCCACCCCCACCCCCCGGAACTGGGACGGCCGGAGCGCGCGTGCGCGGCCCCACTTATGCAAATTACTCATTTGCATAGGTCGCCAACCTCTGCCGACTACAGTGCGGCTGGACGCCGAGGCAGGGATTGGCTTAAAGAGCATCCTGTCAATGGGTCCCGAAACGTAGACCTCTCCTGCAGGGGACGCTGCCCCCCTCCCCCCCCCCCCCCGCTGTAACATGGGCTTTATTAGGAAAAAAAAAATTAAATGCAGAGAAACTGTACCGCAGAGGAGACGTGGGAACAAGGACCGTGTTGCACACCTGCAGCCTTCACGCTTAGCACCTACCGCGTGGTTAGAGACCTCGCTGCGTACGGGGCCCGCCAGCGCCCTGGGGGCTCTTGGGCGCTTGAAAGTTGGCCTGTCCCGGCTCAGATGTGCTGGTTGGAACTCCTGCAGGTGTTCTTTACCCCGGGGAGGTGGGGAGGGGGATGTAGGATATCGCACACTGATCATTTATCCTATTTTTTTTTTGATAATAAATTTATTTTTTATTGGTGTTCAATTTGCCAACATACAGGATAACACCCAGTGCTCATCCCGTCAAGTGCCCCGCTCGGTGCCCGCCGCCACCCAGTCACCCCCACCCCTCCCCGCCCTCCTCCTCCCCTTCCACCACCCCTAGTTCGTTTCCCAGAGTTAGGAGTCTTCCATGTTCTGTCATTTATCTTATCAAATACATGTTGAAGTGGTGATCTTTGTGTACGTTGGGATGAACATCGGGTTCACTCGTTTCTTTTTCTTTCCTTTGTTAAATGCGAGTGATGGAAGCATTTTAATGTCCTGCGTGGCCCGCATTTCATTGCGGTTGGACAGGCGGCTCTAGGGCTCACAGGCCTGTGATAAGAGTGTGGGGCTGCCTGGGGGGCTCAGCGGTTTAGGGCCGCCTTGACCTAGGGCGTGACCCTGGAGACCCAGGATAGAGACCCACGTCCGGCTCCCTGCATGGAGCCTGCTTCTCCCTCTACCTGTGTCTCTGCCTCTCTCTCTCTCTCATGAATGAATAAAATCTTTAAAAAAGGGGGGGGGGGGCAGCCCTGGTGGCTCAACGGTTTAGCGCCGCCTTCAGCCCAGGGTGTGATGCTGGAGACCCAGGATCAAGTCCCACGTTGGGCTCCCTGCATGGAGCCTGCTTCTCCCTCTACCTGTGTCTCTCGTCAATAAATAAATAAAATCTAAAAAAAAAAAAAAGAATGTGGACCTTGTGGGATGGGCGAGGTGAGGTAACTGCACCCATTTTAACCGCTGGAGAAACTGGTTCACCTCCAGCAAGCAAGCAGCTAAAGGTGAACAACGGAGGTTAGAACCCCACCCAGGTCGTCTGGCTTGTGGACTAGTGTGTTGTCAAAACGGTACTCAGATTCTGATCGTTTTTCTACCGTAAATTGGCTTGAAGTTTCACCCAAACTTAGACCATGCATAGGCAAAAACGAGGAAACAGAATGCTTTGGGCAGACCTCCATAAGAGCATTTCTTGTATGTTAAGCTTGTGGACAACAGACCTCCCCAGGAACACATATTAAGGCTTTGGGGAGGTAATGCTCTGTGAGAAGGATGGCTTCTCAGGGTGAAGATAGGCTGAGATCCACTAGCAGTGGAAGTTTGTGGGCAGGTAAAACTTCTAGCCCCTCCTGCTGTCTTTTCAATCTGTCCAGACTAGCTGGGCTTCTCCATCGGCAGGTTTGTCAGATTTTGTTCACTTATTTTTTTTAATTTTAAAAATAAGTGGCACATACATATGGTTCATCCATCAAACAGCATAAAAATACATGTAGTAGAAAGAATCTCTTTCCCACATCTGTCCCCAAACAGGTAACTGGTGCTTCTTATTCTTTTGCAGAAATTTTTTATGCATCTACAAGCCAAGGCTTCCTCATTTACAAAAATGGTAACATGCTATACATACCTACCATACTTTACTTTTTTTAAACATAATATATCAAGAATATACTTCATAGCAATATATACAGAGCTCCTTGCTATTTTTTTTCAATCACCATTACATTTATGCTGGGGTGTGCCATAATTTATTTAACCAAATCTCTATTGGTAGACATTTAACTTCCGGTCTTTTGCAATTAAACATTGATCCACTTGGAACTGATTCAGTATATGGGATAAGGGATGTATCCAAATTATTTTTCTTTCCAGATGGCTACACAGTTTGCCACTTATTAGCCATTTGTTGAAGAGTTCGCTTCTACACTCTGCATTTTGTTCCAATGATCTATCTATTCATGCTCCAGTTGCTGGTTTGTTTTCAAATCTGGAGACATATACTCTTGTAAGGGATAGAGTTTCACACTTTGTTTGGATCACTAGAAATCTTAGAGCTAGTATTTCAGCCATGGTAAGCAATAGTACATTACCATGTGGTATGCATTTTCTGTGGGCTAATTTTTATTTTCTCTTTGCCCTGATTGTTTCCATAGTTTGTTTTAATTTTTGGTAGAACAGGCCAGGGTATAAATATACCTTTGTTTAACACTCTCTATTTGCAAGTAAAAGAGACCAACCTGAAGTAGCTTCACCAAAAGGCAAGAATTTTATCATAAGGCTATAGGAGTTTCTCACAAAAGCTGGGAGCAGGAATACAGCTACAGCAAAGAATGAGACCCAGGAGTTGGAAAGCTTTCAGGAATTCAAAAGTACTGTCTGTGTCCTTCTTCTGTGATTTTTCCCCTCCGTATCTGCTTATCTGTGTATCTTTCTCTGCTATCTGGTTTCTCTCTGCTTTTCCATCTACACAGAAGAATACAGTCATTCCCCTATTCAGCTAAAAAGTCAGCCCCGTGTGGAGGTCAGAGCCCAAATAAAGGAAGATGGGGTGCAGTCCTGTAAAGTCAGGTGGCTGATTAACTACACAAATTAAAACTCTGTTGAGAAAAAAAAAAAAAAAACCTGTTGAGGATAATGGAAGCCAGGTTTCTCACTGTTGGAGAATGGGGTTACAAATACAGAAAGTGGAAAAGCAAGGAAGCTTGAGTGGTCAGATTGGAATTGGAGGTACTGACGTGAACTGAAGGCTTTCGGTATATATTAAAGTATACATATATATACTTCCTAGCTCTGTCCACTGAAAGAGCATTGGAGCAGCAGCACTGCAATAGCCAGAAGATCACCTAACACCCAGATCTAAGCACTATTTGCCCCTAAAACGAAATGATGAATCACTGAATTATCCTGAAACCAATATTGCACCTGTATGTTAACTAACTAGAATTTAAATAAAAATTTGGGGGAAGGGATCCCTGGGTGGCTCAGCGGTTTAGCGCCTGCCTTCGGCCCAGGGCGTGATCCTGGAGTCCCGGGATTGAGTCCCACATCAGGGTCCCTGCATGGAGCCTGCTTCTCCCTCTGCCTGTGTCTCTGCCTCGCCCTCTGTCTCCCATGAATAAATAAATACACAATCTTAAAAAAATTGGGGTGAAAAATCACCATTTGGCAATCATCAGACAAAAACTACCAGTGTTTGCTAACTCTAGTGGGTAAAAGTTGGAGAAGAAATGAGAGAGTTACATAAGTTCAAAGGGTCTCCCCATAAAATTCTCATGTTAAAACAAGAACATTACAAAAGAGAATCTAGCAGACATCACCTTACTCAAGTATACAATGTTAACTATCATGCAAAATGTCACAGACACACCCCCACTAGTGGTACATGGTGCAGCTATAATATGGGCTTTATTGGGGGATACTTACATGCAGAAAAGTGGCAGAGTGCACACTATCCCCTAACTGCCATTAGGACAAAGCACAGGCCAAGCATGACTATTGCGTGTGTACCATGTCAAAGTTTCCTGCAGGATGAGGCCTGCTCCAGCCAGCCAGGGATACGACAAACAGAGCCACAGTCCAACACAGAAAGTGGGCCTTGCCCCACGCTGCATTACATATTTATGTGTTAGCCTAGTTGGGGTGGAGAAAGTCCTAGTTTCTTCAGATAATAAGAAATATATCAAGGACAACCCCAAAATAGAGTGCTAAGGAGCAAGCTTACGAAGGACCAAGGTCTACTCAGAAGACCTCTGGGAACAGCCTTGCTCACCAGGAACACTGACCCTAACCCAAGGTCTTGTCTCTCCACAGACCTGCTCTGTCCAGCTTAGCAAGCTCCTAGCTCTGCTACCAAAAAAGGGAAGGAAATGAGCTTCCGGGGCCATACAGATTTGTCTCCCATCACTCTCATTGCCAGTGATGTGACAAATTAACATCAGGTGCTACAGTATCGCTTCTTTAGTCTTGCTGCCAAAAATGGGTATCTTGAATCTTATGAGGAAGCATCAGACAAACCTGAGTTGAGGGATAACCTACAATATGACTGGCCTATATTCTGGAAAATTTTTAAGATTATGAAGGTCAAAGAAGGACTAAAAACCAGTTTCAGAATGAAGGAAATTGAAGATCTATGACAAGTAAGTACAATGTGTAATCTTGGTTTGGTTTGGATCTTTTTGCCCTAAAAGGTATCCTTGATATAGTTGGTGAAAAGTGAATGGAGTATCAGGGTGAAGGGCATATGGGAGTTCTTTGTACTTTTGTATTAATCAGGGAAACAGGAGATATATATATATATAGAGAGAGAGAGAGAATTATGAGTTCTTTTAAAATATTTATTTATTTATTAGAGAGAGAGAGAGAGAGAGAGAGAGAGAGAGAGTGTGTGTGTGTGTGTATACTTGGCAGGAATAGCAGAGGGGAAGAATTGCCAAACAGACTCCTCACTGAGCGAGGAGCCTAACATGGGTCTCAATCCACAACCTTAAGATCATGACCTGAGCCAAAACCAAGAGTTGGACGCCCAACCAAATGAGCCACCCAGGTGCCCCAAGAGGAGATTTTTTTTTTTTTTTTTTTTGTAATAGGAATTAGCTCACCCTGTTATAGAGGCCAAAAAATCTCATAGTCTTCCATCTGCAGAACCAGGAAAGCTGTAATTCAGTCTGAGGCCAAAGGCCTGACCAAGGGCCCAACTCCCAGGATCCAAAGGCCTGAGAACCAGGAGCTCTGGTGGCCCAAAGCAGAAAATGGACATCCCAACTCAAGAAAAGAGAGAGAATTTATAGTTCTTTTGCCTTTTTGTTCCATTCAGAACCCCAGTGGATTGGATAATGTCTGTCCACATTGGTGCTGGTGGTGAAGTTTTTGCTCAGTCTACTGAGCCAAATGCATCTTCCAGAAACATCCTCACAGACATAGCCAGAAATAATCTTTTACCAGTTATCTAGGCATCTCTTAGGCTAGTAGAGACATAAAATTAACCATCAAAACTTTCTTGCAACTTTTTTTTGAAATTATTTTCAAATAAAAAGTGAAATTAAAAACAAGAAAAAGAAATGACACTAAATAATAAAGAAAGAATCTGCAAAAGACCTACTGGAACTAGTATAAGAATTTACCAAGATCACTGGATATATATGTTAATATGCAAAAATCATTTATATTTCTATAAATAAATCATTGGCAATTGGAATTTTTAAATATAATGACATCAAAAGATATGAAGTATTTAAGGATAAATGTAACAAAATATGCACAAGAATTTTACATTGAAAACTAGAAAACGCTGATGAAAGAACGTAAAGAAGACCTAAATAAATCAAGGGGTATACTATGTTCTCAGTATCATAAAGATGTCAGTTCTCCACAAACTAACCTATAGATTCTATGCAATTCCAGTCAAAACCCCAGCAGACATTTTGGTAAAAACTTATAAGTTGGAAGACGCAACTACCTGACTTCAAGATTTACTATAAGGCTACAATAATCCAGATGGTATGGTAATAGTATAAGGACAAATACAGATCAGTGTAAAATAACAATATTAAAAAAATCTGCCCCTTATCAGTGAAAATAACTTCAGTTGAACAGAGGCATTGTCATCTTCAAAATGACTTCTGAACACCCCATCACTGTAGAGTTCTTTTGTGTCTTCACCTTGCTCCACTCTTTCCCTGTCTCCTCTTTGGTGGCATTTCTCTTCTTCCCTTGGGGTCTGAGGATAAAACTTCTCACCCTCCAACCTCTTAGAACAACTTACTGTTTTTTCTCTAGTACAACACGGGCCTCCCAGAAATAGTCTAAATTGATCTATTCCACATGAATACACATGCTCCTAAAAACCAGTGACAGCCCCTACTTTCTGAAAGTCAACAAGCCTCAGTCCAATAACCACATCTCCACAGCTAATGATCCATCAACCCCTAGACACTCCGGTTTCTGAAAGTCCAGCAATCTCTGAACTCCACACTTCCCACTGCCTGTTTAAGATCAGCAGTTTGCTCTGGTCATAAAGACTGTGCCAAATACAACTCTTCATCTCTCTTAAGTCAACAATAAATTCACTCTTTAAACTCAAACATTGAGAGGTGGCCTCTTCCTCAAACAAGTTTTAGAGCTTGCTGACATTCATATCTAGCAAGGGCTCACCCACCCCCATCAGCTTAGTCAGAGTATTTCTCTCCCTGCCAGGACAGTTCCTTTCCTAAAAGGAATTCTGAGTGTCAGCTCTTACAGTGTTTTCTCTCACGTTATTAAAAACACCCATTTATTCACTAAATATTCAGTGAGCACTTCCTTTATAGGAGACACTATTTTGGTGCTAAAACAATAGAGTTGAAAAAGTAGACATGGTTCCTATTCTCATGGAACTTACCTTCCAACAGGAGAAATTTTCAAATAATACCAATAAAACTCGATGATTGCCATAATGACAGACACATATGGATATGGGGCCCTACAATAGGGGAGCCTAACTTAGTCCATGGGGTCAAGGGCATTCTTCCTAAGTAAGAAATCTACTTATAAGCTGAGATATGAAGTACTAGTAGCCAGGTAAAGAGGAGGGTGATTTCTAGGTAGAAAGAACAGGATTCCCAAACCTAGAGGCAAGGAGGCATGGCTCATTCCAGGAGCTGAAAGAAGTACAGTAATGACCCACACATAGAGCAACAGATGAGGAAAGAGGAAAATGGCACCAGAACACAAAGGAACTTGTGTATCATGTTAAGGAGTTGCTGTCTCATCTCAAAGATGGAGAAGACATAGAAAGGTTTTTCAGCCAAAGGTGATAAGGTCAGATACATATTTTTTTTAAGTTAAAACTCCAGCCTGTGTAGAAAATGGAAAAGAGCAAAATTGGGGTGTTCATTTGCAATAATGTAAAAGATGTGATGGTGTGGGGCACCTGAATGGCTCAGTCAGTCAAGCGTCTGCCTTCCGCTCAGGTCATGATCTCAGGGTCCTGGGATCCAGCCCCATGTCAGGCTTTCTGCTCAGTGGGGAACCTGCTTCTCCCTCTCTCTCTCTCTTTCTTTCTGACATTTCCCCTGTTTGTGCTCTCTTAGTCTCTCTCTCAAATAAACAGATGAAATCTTAAAAAAAAAAAAAAAGAAAGAAAAGAAAAGATGTGATGGCTTTGACCAAGATAGTCCTAGAGGGGAGAGAGATATAGCTGAATTAGAGATATCTGGAAGGTAAAAATGTACGTGTTTTACTGTCCTCTTTTATAGTTGTGGTTTCAAGCTCACCAAGAGTCTGTTTCCTGGAAAGTAGAAGGTGTGATTTGGACGAAGCACCTGCGGGGATCAGAGCTTTGCTATCCAAGCAAGGGCTTGTTACCTCGATGAAGATTAGCAGTCTTTACCTCAAGGTTAAACTTTTGTTGTTATTTTACTTTATTTTTTTAATCAAAATAAAACAGCTAAACATAAACCTTCATCTGTTCAAGTAGCATTATCAGATGGAATAAAATGTGGAGAAAAATACAGCAGTCAGGCACACTCCATACCTTTTCTCACTGTCCCAGATTGTCAATCACTCCTCTCTTTAGACTTGAGTAAAATGAAATCAATATCTCCTGGCATCTCCTTTTTCAAGAATCACTTTTGCTCAATCATGTCATTTGCCCTCACATCAGTCCTAAATCCTTGAGGCTTGTGGAATTTAGAAGAAAGAACCCCAACATTCAAATATTATTCAGGACTCTACCAGGGAAAGTCACCCAAAACTACCCTCCACTCTTCCCAGTGCCCTCTATAGCTGCCCTGTATAGTTTCCGTGTCTTTTCACTCTGACAAGGGAAAATAAAACAACATAAAGACTACAGCCATGTCGTTACCCTATCAGTGTCACAGTAGTATTCGATTGACTCCCCCCACTCATTGGACGACAACTTTCCCATATCTTGGCATTAGCTCTTTGTCATTTGGAAAAAATATATACTACACTCTTAATTTATGTTGGATTGTTACTAGTAAACAACATTCACACAGCATTAGTACTTGCACAAACCAATTTTTAAAAGAGCTTAGAAAGATAAATTCAGGTTTACCAGGATTTTTTTTAATGCAGTTAAACAGAACTATAGACCTGAACAATGATTTTAGGTAGATTTATTATTCACTCTTTCTTCCTACTAGCATTTGCTTACCTATTCTCCTAGACCCACCAAACTTATCATGGGTTCTCCTTCCAGTTCCCACATTCCAGAGTGTCTTCCAGGCAGTTCTTCTGACAGCTTTCCCATACAAGATGAGCCAAGCAAGTCAGAAAAAGTCAACTGCATGGGTTAGCTCCTTGCTGAGGTCTGAAGATTGGGTCCCCCAAATTCAGATGTTGAGACTCTAATTCCCAAGATGATGGTGCAGGAAGTGGGGCATATGGGAGGTGAGCCCCCAGAGGTGGGGTTAGTGCTCTTGTAAAAGGATCCCCATAGAACTGCTCACCCCTTCCACCACATGAGGACACAGCAGGGAGTCAGTGGTCTCCAACCAGGAAGAGAACTTCACCAGAAGGCGACTGTGCTGACACCCTGCTTTTGGACTTCCAGCCTCCAGAATGGGGAGAAATAAATTTCAGTTACTAGTTGTGGTTTGTGGTATTTTGTTACAAGATCCTGAACAGACTAAGGCACTCCCTATGTACATCCAACATCTGAAGCACTTTAACATATTGAATATATTAGCCTGCTAGAGCTGCCATAACAACATACCACAGATCGGGGACTGAAACAGCAGAATTTAATCTTCTCACAGTTCTGGAGGCTGGAGGTCTGAGATCAAGGTGTCAGCAGGGTCGGTTTCTTGTGAGGCCTCTCTCCTGGGCTTGTAGATGCCTTCTTCCCCGGTGTCTTCACATGATCCTCCCTCTTCACACTCACATCCCTGGTGTCTTTTTGTGCATCTACACTCCCACTTCTTATAAGGACAGACTGGATTAGGCCCATCCATGTGGCCTCTTTTTACCTTAATCACCCTTAATGGCCCTGTCTCCCCCTACAGTCACATTCTGAGGTTAGCAATTAGGGCTTCGAGGTCTGCATTTGGTGGGGACACAACACAGCCCATAACACTCCACAGTGCTTCTGCTGTCACGGGGTCTCCAGATGCATGAAACGGCCCCCTAGAGGGCCATCCCAAGCTGAGCACTGCTGGGAGCCACCATCCTTGTTTGTTGAGTGTCCACTTATGACCTTCTCCCTCACCAAATAATTCAGAAGAAAAAGAGAGGCTGTTGGATGTGAATCTCTTAGATTGGATCATTCCACTGCTCAAAATCTTTTATTGCCCTCATCCAAACTTTTTAATGTGGCATTCAAGCTCTCCCATAACCCAGCTTCTACTAGGGTTTTCCCCTCATGTCTTGCTCCCATATTTTCTCTATATGCTCTGGGAACACTGATCCTCTGACCCTGCCATGAAAATCCTCTCCTTTCCAGAGGGAGGATGCCTGGGCTCCTCTGTTTTGAGTGGAGTCTATAACATAGTTATTTGACAGCTATTTGTTGGAAAGCCTCCCTTGTCCTTGTCTGCAGTGCTCCTTGTCCTTCAAACTTTATGCAAATACCACTTGATCACATCACCGCCCCTGACTCCTCTCCCACCA
The DNA here is from genome assembly GCF_011100685.1 of Canis lupus familiaris. Classification (NCBI taxonomy): domain Eukaryota; kingdom Metazoa; phylum Chordata; class Mammalia; order Carnivora; family Canidae; genus Canis; species Canis lupus. Next base: position 64,378,676 of record NC_049229.1, read on the forward strand.
ATAGAGGTAATGCCCACCCTTGGTTTTTCTCACAGCAATTTCACCCCTGAGTATACAGCACTGATCACATTGCGTTTTCTCCCCTCTCTGCCTCCCTACCTTCACCCCCGGCCGCATCCCCACTAAGCAGAGCTTCTTGAGGGCACAAATAGTGGAGTTTGTGTCATACTCATCTCTGTCTCCACAGAGCGTAAGTAAAAAGGAAGAAAGAGAGAGGGAGGTGAAAGGAGGGAAAGAGAGAAAAAAAACCAAGACTGTGTGATTCCCTATGATTACAACACATATTCGTTTAACACACCACTTTTGAGTTATGAAGATCCTTTCCTCTGTTTACAGTTTAGCTAAACATACCTTCTTCATGCAGTTGCAAGGCAAGTCACACCGCATAGTAGCTACCGCAGGAGGTAGTGGCCCATGTTTTATGTAGCATGAACACATATCGTTTTGTCTGTCCTGGTGCAGCACGTGCTTTCTTTCTTTTTTATTTCTTAGATTTCATTTATTTGTTAGAGAGAGAGAGAGAGAGAGAGAACAAGCATAGCAGAGAGAGGGGCAGAGTGACAGGGAGAAGCAGAGTCCCCACTGAGCAGGGACCCTGATGTGGGGCTCCATCCAAGGACCCTGGGATCATGACCTGAGCCAAAGGCAGATGCTTAACCTACTAAGCCACCCAGACACCCCCAGCACATGCTTCCTTAAGTGGTAATTCCTTTTCCTGCAATCCCATCTTCAACAGTGTCATTCTCCCAGACTGCCAGGCACGGACCCTACCCCTGATCTCAGAGTGAGACAGTGTGAAGGCTGGACCAATCACTCTTCACACTTCTCCTGGCCACATGACACCACCACCCTGGGATTTTTCTGGGATTTTTCTGCCTGGAATTGGTGAAGATGAATTCCTTTGCCTTACTAGTCAATGTGTTGTAAGTGTATAGTCCTGGAAGCTGCTGGCAGCCACATTCCCCAAGTGTGGAGATGAATCCATTTCAGGAGAGCAAATGACACCAAAAAAAAAAAAAAAAAAGCCGCAGAAAAACCGAGATGAGAGATGGAAACAGGGAGTGGAGGAGGAAGGAGAGACAGACAGAAGGAGACAGAGACATTGTAAGGTATCCTTAAAACCAGCTTCATCCCATTCTTGCCCCAATATTTTTAAAGCCATTCAAATTGCATTTCTGTCCTTGCAAATAAAAGGGTTATGAAAAATAGTAAGCTTGAAGTTTCTTTTTAAAAAAGATTTATTTATTTATTTATTTATTTATTTATTTATTTGAGAGAGAAAGAGAGAGAGAGCACACAGAAGGAGATGGAGGAGCAGACTCCCACTGATCAGAGAGCCGAATGTGGGGCTCCATCCCAGGACCCTGGGATCATGACCTGAGCCAAAAGCAGACACTTAACTGAGCCACCCAGGTGCCCCTAAGCTTGAATTTTCATTGATCCTTAGCAAATTTTCCATAAAATGTGGTAATAGGACAGTATATAAAGTGAAAGAGGGGTCAGGCTCTGTCTCCAGATAATCAAGATGGGAATCCAGCTCCATCTCTTACTAGATCACCTTACTAAGACTTCAGTTCTGTCTTTCATAATGTGTAGATAATAGTACCTATGACTTGGGATTGCAATGAAATATGTGTAAAGTGTTCACATAACATCCTGCAAGTTGTAGTTATCATGAATATTCAAGATGTGGGAAGAATCATTGAAATCAATTCAATAAAAGCGGCAACACATACTTTTTAAAAAAGATTTTATTTATTTGTTCATGAGTGACACAGAGAGAGAGAGGCAGAGACATAGGCAGAGGGAGAAGTGGGCTCCCTGCGGGGAGCGCAGTGTGCGACCCGATCCCAGGATCCTGGGTGATGACCTGAGCCAAAGGCAGATGCTCAACCACTGAGCCACCCAGGCATCCCTGAAGGAGCAACACATACTTGAGTCTGTCTCAAGTATGGTGATTCTTTACTCTCATAATCCCACGCTGGGCACCCTAGGAAATGAGAGAATTGCACATGGTCTGTGCCCTCCGGATGCTGACGATCTCCTAGGTGAGGGAATTTTCAAAATTCTGAGATGCTTCCTAGAGAAGCAGCGTGTTTCGGTGTCTGACACCTCAGCAATCAGCCCCTGAGAGCAGGAAATGTGTCAAATCCTCTTCGTACCACATGCACTTTGCACCATTCTGGGCACAAAGTAGTAGTCTAGTGGAAGTGTTCTGGATGAATGAGCCCCAAAGTAAAAGACACCTGTTCTTTGGAAGTCACTGTCACCAAACTGGCTTTCGAATGGACACCAAAGATTATGAAGCAGGCTAGTTATAGAAACAAAATCAGTCCCACCCCAGGTTTCAGCTATAATGTTCTCAAAGTGTACACACTTTGGAGAGCTTGATCACCTGCCAGGGTAAGTGCCAGTTTTTTAGACTGAACTATCCATGTTTTGTATTTCTCCCAGAAGTTTGGCAACTGGGCAGCAGGAATGTTTCAATATTCCCCTTGTCACCTCCACCCCAACTGCAATCTCTTAGTAAAAATCCACGAATGTGTCAAGAATATGCAGCTCTACTCAGAATGACATTTCTTTGAGGCTTCCCCCCAAAATGAGCTGCCTCACCTTTGACTATGCCAGCCTTCTCAGCAGCCCTGGTACTTCATCTGTGCGCTATACATTTGTGCTGTGAAGCATCTTCTCAGGGACCATTACTGTCTTTAAAGCCACAAAAGCCTGAATTGGTGCTTCCAGATAGGCCGCAGTCCAATGGCTTGTTGCAGACAAGCTGTTTTCTTAGTTGATTGTTTATTACAGCTTGTCTGTATTGATTAATTTCCTGGGGTGACAACCAAAACCAAAGCTAGCTACTTTATTTTTTTAAGAGTTTATTTATTTTTTTAAGATTTTATTTTATTTATTTTAAGATTTTAATTACTTATTCATGAGAGAGAGAGAGAGAGAGAGAGAGAGAGAGAGGCAGAGACACAGGCAGAGGGAGAAGCAGGCTCCATGCAGAGCCCGATGTGGGACTCTATCCCAGGACTCCAGGATCACACCCTGGTCCGAAGGCAGGCGCTTAACCACTGAGCCACGCAGGGATCCCCAAAGCTAGCTACTTTATTTGATAAAGGGATTTTTTGGGGAAGGATATTGTTCAATCCTACAATGGATCTCTGTTATATAGGAGGGAGAGTTGAATAATCCAAGGGGAGGACAGGAAGCATGACCGGTGTGAAGCTCGTGCACCATCTCTCTGGCATTCCGCCATGGATATGTCTCAACACCCATAAATCTAGATTAAAATTCCAAATGCCTGGGAGAGAGAATCCAATTGGCCCAGCTGAGGTCATGTATCAAGTCTTAGACCAAGTGAGAGAAACAAGGCTGTTGGAATAAGTCATGGAGCTGTAATGCACAGCATAGTGACTACAGTTAATAATATGCTATTGCACATTTGAAAGTTGCTAAGAGAGTAGATCTTCCAAGTTCTCATTACAGGAAAACACATTTTGTAGGTGTGGATGGTGATGGAAGTGAATGGCTTATTATAGTGATCATTTTGCAATATATACAAATACCAAATCATTACGTTGTACCCCTGAAACTAATGTAATGCTACATGTCCATTACATATCAACTTAAAAAAAGAAAGAAAGAAAGAAAGAAAGAAAGAAAGAAAGAAAGAAAGAAAGAAAGAAAGAAAGAAATATGGCAGTCCAGAGACTCCCACCATGGGCAGGTGTCTTCCTTTCTTGTTTCTTTAATGGATTACCACAAATATTATTTTTGAACAACAGAAATGTATTATGTTCCATTTCTGGAGGTCAGGAGTCTGAAATCACTTTCATTGGGCAAGGTTAGTTCCTTCTGGAGGCTCTAAGGGGGGAATCCATTTCCTTGCCTTTTTCTGCTTCTAGGGGCTGCCTGTGTTCTTTAGCTTGAGGTTCCTTCCTCCATCTTCAAAGCACAACATTCTGCTTACAACACTACATCACCTTCTACTCTTCTGGAGTCAAATGTCTCTCTACCTTCCTCTTAAAAGCACACTTGCAATTACCCCTAGCATTTACCTGGATGATCCAGATAATCTTTCCATCTCAGGATACTTAACTTAATCTCATCTGCAAAGTCTCTTTTGCCACATAAGGTAACATTAGTAGGTTCCAGGGATCAGACACGGATATCTTTGGGGGCCAGCTTTATTTGGCCTACTACAGGGGGGCGGGAAGCTTTCAAAGGACAGGTGGACAAATAATCCCTAAGATACCCACTACTGATATCACTTGATGACTTCGTGTGATTGCTGGGCCCCAGCCGTTGTGCTACATACCCTACACACATTTTTTTTTAAAGATTTTATTTATTTATTCATGAGACACACAGAGAGAGGCAGAGACATAGACAGAGGGAGAAGCAGACTCCCTGTAGGGAGCCTGATGCAGGACTTGTCCAGGACCCCGGGATCACAACCTGAGCTGAAGGCAGATGCTCAACCACTGAACCACCCAGGTGCCCCTACCCTACACACATTAATGCATTTAATCTTTAGTACTGGTTTAAAAGTTACCATTATCTTAATTTTACAAATAAAGAAATTAAGGTCAAAGAGACAAGGGACACAGTATATCAATAGAAGGCTCTGTAGATAAGGGACACAGTCACATACCGGTTAGTAATGAATCTGAGATTTAAATCCAAGACTGGCTGACTTCAAGGCCTGTGGCACTAGGCTTGGATTGCTAGGCTGTGCTCCTAAAAAGCCAACCTGTACTATTTCCAGGTGCATTGACAGGTGGGAGCCTAATACATGCAGGGAGATTTGTTAAGGCAGGTTCTTGAGTCAGCAAAGCTTGTTGGCAACACTCTTGGCATTTTCTCTTCTCTGACAACTTTTCCTCAATCCTTCATACTGCTTCCCAGTATAAATTCAGTCTGTCCTCCAGATTTCCCTCCCCTAGATGAAAGCACATGCTCCAGACCCACCCAACTTGGGTTAAGTGACTGATTCACATCTAAACCTAGGCAATAGGGAAATGGGACCCTATTAAACAGAATATTGAGACAGCATACATAAACTGGTACTGTCCTAGGCAAGCCAGATGTGTAGTCGATCCACATCTACATGTTTTGGGACCTATCTCCTCAGGCCCCATTTGTAGACAGCTTATTAAAAGCAAGTAGTAAATAAGACGTTGCAAGGTGTTAATAGGTAATAATGGCCTGTCATCTCTCTCAGGTGTATGTATTAGTAGCTGAAAGCGATTGCAGCAATCTCAATGATTTTGACTCTGAAAGGAAACATCACAAATGGTACTATTTTCAGTATTGACAGAGAGCCTGGAGCTAAGGTATGTGTCTGGGGTGGGGGAAAGAGGGAGCAGGGAACAGAAGAGAGGAAGAAGAATTTTAAGGTGAAGAAGTTTCTAGACTCTTCACACACACACACAAATGTTCCCATGGTGGGGGCAGGGCACCTGGGTGGCTCAGTCAGTTAGGCATCCGAGTCTTGATTTCCGCTCAGGTCCTGATCTCAGTGTCCTGGGATAGAGCCCTGAGCTCAGTGGGGAGTCTGCTTGAGGAGTCTCTCTCTCTCTGCCCCTGCCCCCCTTGTGCTCTCTCTCTCTTTCTCTCTCATGCATAAATAATCTTTTTTAAAAAACCCAAGAAGCAAAACTTTGCATGGGTAAGAACCACCTTTCCACACTCCTAAGGCTAGTCATAGTCTTCCCACATTTGCTGTTGACTGTCTGAAGGCCTTAAACCCCAAGTCCTCGTGGGGCTCAGCAGTGGGACAGCAGTAAAGGGCTGGCACTAGGAACCAGATAGGGCTTTGGGACACTAGAGCAGCTATAAACCAGAGTCAGCAAGGTTCCCAGGATCTAAAAGATGTTGATGGGGCTGAGTCCGAGAAGATTCAGTCTGTCATGCAGGACCCCATAGCAAATGAGGTTCTCAGGAAACATCATGACTTCACCCAATTTTCCAGTTTGTGATACAGTTCAACCTGGTAAGGGAAGATATTTGGATAATAATTTGGGGCTCCAAGTTATGTGCTAGAAAAGGCCGAGCAGAGTATCCAAGTTCCAGCCCAGTAGGCAAGATTCAGGGCCATTCTTGAATCTTTGCTTAGAGAACTAGGAGGCAACCGAGGCTGTGGGCAGAAGCCCAGAAGCATTGGTTGGAGAAACAAGCCTGGAGTAAGAAGGAAAGTTGCAAGTTGGTGGCAAACAGAGGTCATGGACTGGCCATCAGGTGTGAAGCATCCCTAGTTACAGCAGTGCAGCAGCCCCCCTGCCCCCAGCACCTGACTCACACAGGTGCTCAGCTGGCGGTATATATGGCTTTCTGAGAGCCTGGTCTCTGTAGTATATAGCTGTCAGCAGCACCCAGCACCCAGCACCACGAGCTTCTACGTGGTTTCAGAGTGCCTAGAGTGAGATGCCTCTCCAGGAATGGCTTTCCCCAGCACCTAGATGATGCATTGCCAGCAAGTTCCACCAGCAACTACTCTGTCATCCAGTAAGCCACACCCTGCTCTCTAACAATTTCTGGTTGTCAGTCCTCAGCAATTTTTACATCTTCAATTCCTCTATCCTTTAGAGCTCTCTTTACTTCCTGCTAGTCAACTCCTTGTGACATAAATCCTTACTATAGTTAATAATTATATTAAAATTTCCCTTTATCTTTGCTTTTTAAACATTTTTTAAAAGATTTTATTTATTTATTCATGAAGGACACAGAGAGGCAGAGACATAGGCAGAGGGAAAAGCAGGCTCACTGCAGAGAGTCCGATGTGGGACATAATCCCAGGACCCTGGGACCATGACCTGAGCTGAAGGCAGACGCTCAACCACTGAGCCACCCAGATGTCCCTTTGCTCTTTTTTTTTTAAGGTTTATTTATTTATTTTAGAGAAATAAAGCAAGAATGGCAGGGGCAGAAGGAGAGGGAGAGAGAATCTGAAGCAGATCCCTCACTGAGCGTGGAGCCTGATGCAGGGATTTGATCTCACCACCCTAAGATCATGACCTGACTTGAAACCAAGAGTCAGACACTTAACTGACTGAGCCCCCCATGGGCCCCTAAACTTTCCCCTTTCAAGTGTTTCTGTGGTTTCTGTCTCCTCACTGAGTGTTGACCACAGAGCCTGGGCATGGATTGAAATGTAGAGTACGGCCTATACTATGAGTACCACCCAGTCTCCTTTCCTCTTATGTTATTAGTGGGGATGCCTAAAGGAGGTTCACGGACTCCAAGAAGTCTTTGCATAGAATTCAGGGTGTTCATGAACCAGAATAAGAAAAAAAAATCTTTGTTTTTAACTAACCTCTAATTGAAATTTAGCATTTCCTTCAATTACAAATGTAGTATAAGCGATGGCCACTATAAGTTACAGCAGTGATTAGACCTGTTGCCATGCTTGCTGTTAATCCAATAAGCACAAATGCAAATCTTTCACAACTATTTTTAATGTAAATATTTTTAAAGGTTTTGTTTGTTTTGTTGTTGTTTTTCACTTAAAGTTTTAAGAATTCTGAGAAGCAGTTTCAATAGATTGCCAAATGGATCCATAGCCTAAGTAGGTTAAGGGCCTTGTTCCGGTGATGGGAGTTTCAGGCAGGCACACAGGGAGCCAACTAGTTGCTCCATTTCCCAAAATGCCTTGTAGCCAGTGTGGCCACATGACCAACTTTGGCTATTGTAATGCATGCAATTTCTGGGTCATACCCCTAAAACAAAGATGTTCTCCTTCCCTCTTTTATCCCTTTCCTGGGGCTGGAATAAAGACACGGTGGCAGGGAGCTGGATCTGTCAGGTCAGATGAGGTACTAGAATCTGCGTGTTGATTACGCAAGACCTACAAGATAGAAAAAACTTGGAATCCCATCTTGGAGACACTGTAAAAGCCTAAAATTCTTAGGTGAGAAATAGGACCTTGTTTACGACACTAGTCTTTGGGAGTTTGTCCCTGAATCAATAACCTCATATAAAAAGTCTGTGAAGTGTGCAGAAAATCTGGACAAAATTAGAAACTGAATCCAAATTGTTTGGGCTAAAACCTGCTCTCTTTGATGAGTCTATTCATTAAGAAAACTTATAAAGAGGGAGGATGTGGGCAGCTGGACTTTAGCTGTTTCTGGGTGAGAAGCTAGCAGGCCCTTGTTTAACGTGGATTCCAGTATCTACCAGGAGTTCATTCTACTCATCCCCTGCCTGGGTCATTTGGGCAATTTCCAAGTATGATACACATTACATTTAGTCCAAAAGAAGGGATTCCCCCCCCCCCCCAGAATTTCATTCTTTTGTTGCCTCATTCATCCACTAATGCATTTTTCCCTTCATTCTTCAACAAAGGTTTTGGGAACACTGGCCATGACCATGTTCTAAGATTCCCCTAGAGTGTGGGGACATAATGGCAAATAAATTGGCGTCTGATTGGCAGATGCTCTTGGTCCAGTGCGAGAGCAGGAGACAGAGGTAAAGTAGGTGTGGTGATATATTAGTGCTTCAGAGTTGATTAATGGGCAACGTCGAGTGGACTAAGTTACAAAGGTTCTGATTTAAGGGTTAATGATCTTAAATGCAATACAAGTTTTTCTAGTAATCTCTGGCATTTTGCTTAATATGAAGACATTCAATTACCTAACTTTTTAAAAAATTATCCATGGAAATGAGTATCTGAAAAAAGTCAACAAATGAGGACTGCATTTTTAAGATATATAATAGTAATAATAATAAATAATGTGGATAGAGCACTTTTTATGTGCCATTGAGTATGTCCACGGGTGGATATTAATCCTGTGCCTGATTAGCCCTTCTCCCAACTTCTGTCTTGATTAAAGATGCCGCCCAGGTCCAGTTGGTGGCTCCTTATCATCCGTTCCAAAGGTGAATTTGAACTTCCCCTTGTGATTCTGTTTCCTCCTCTTTACACTGCCACTGCCCTGGTGGTGAACTTCCATTTCTCTTCTGAACCCATTCCGATAGCTTCCTAACCAGGCTCTCTCCAAGTCTTTTTTTTTCTCCAAGTCTTAACTCACTACAATCCACCTTATGCTTTGCTTCCAAAAGATTGTTCTCTTGTCTCTGCCCTGCTTCAATGCTCTGAGCATCTGCAGGATTTTCGCTCTGGAGTTTAAGCCCCTCAAGAAGCTGGTCCCCGCTTATGTAACTTCTTGCCCTGACATCTGACTCAGCTTTAGCTGCACCAGGGCTACTCTGTTTCCTAAACACATGATGAAATAAATGTCACACCTCTGTGCAGGTGTCAGTGCTGTTCCCCTTGCCCAAAATGCCCTTCCTGTCTTTCGGTGCCCTTAGAAATCCTACTGCCCCATGTTAATCTCACCTGCCTCCTCCTTTGTGAGGTCACCCATGTGACACCCAGTGCCCCGCTGCTGCTGTCCTTGCTCCCTGCAGCAAAGCCAATGTCTTCCTTCTCTCTACTGTGTGCATACATGCACACTTATTTCAGCACACACCCCAGAGGGTGGCTCATCCTTGAGCATCTTTTCAATCTACTAGACAGTAGTTGCTTGAGGCTTTTTTCCAGTTCAGAACATGCAGTCTGGCCTGTGCGAGGCACACCTGCTCTGAACAGAAGACCTGGTCCATCGTGGAACTGTCACATCTGACCATGTCCTTTCATTGGCTTGAAATGCTGGACAGCTGGGGATTAGTGAGAACACCACTGGCCTCTCTTTGTCCTTGCCCCTACTCACCTCTCCAATCCTTTCTAGAAGTCCATTCCTCTCTTATCACTTAACTTCACAGCCATCAAATGATTGCAACTTTAGGTAAAGCAGAGTAACTCCTCTTAGACCCTAAAATCTTGGTCCTTCCAAGGGTCGGCAGGTCACCAGATGTCAGCCTGGGCCAGGGCCTAGGATGGAGCACCTGGGTGGCTCAGTCCATTAAGTGTCTGCCTTTGGCTTAGGTCATGATCCCAGGGTCCTGGGATAGAGCCTTGCATGGGGCCCCCTGCTGGGCAGGGAGCCTGCTTGTCTTTCTTCCTTTGCCCCTCCCCTTGCTTGTACTCACTCTCTCAAATAAATAAATAAAATAAAATAAAAAATAACCCTTCATCTAAGAGATAGGAAGGATAGCATCCTCATGTTAATTATGTTTATATCCCTTAGAGTCCAGCAAGGTGCTCTGAGCCTGACATTGCTTACAAAACTCCCAAATTAAATTCAGGATGAAAATAGACAAAGGTCCATAAAAAGTACAAAACCCAGAGATAACCAATTCAAAGTACATACAGTAGATGGAGCTATATATTTCATGGTGATCTATTCTGTATTTCATATATCATGTGAAATTATTAACATTTTGGCATCTATTAATCAGTTCATACTTTTTTGCTTAAATATATTAAAGCACCATAGGGACTCACTTGCCCTGGTTATCCTTGTTAGCTATACATTGTCAAAAAATGTTTAATTAAAGAGTTTCCCTAAATTGTACTGTAATTGAAAGCAACAAGTAATAGACATTATTAAGAGTCAGAGATAAACCCTAATGTAAACTGTGAATCTCTAGTGATTACAATGTGTCACCATAGATACATCACTTGTAGCAAATGTTCCACTCTAGTGGGGCATCTTGGTAATGGGGAGGTTAAGTACTATGGGGGGCACAGAGGGAGCATGGGAAATCTCTGTACTTTCCTCTCAATTTTGCCGTGATCCTAAAACTACTCTTAAAAAAAAAAAAAAAAAAGGGATCCCTGGGTGGCGCAGCGGTTTGGCGCCTGCCTTTGGCCCAGGGCGTGATCCTGGAGACCCGGGATCGAATCCCACGTCGGGCTCCCGGTGCATGGAGCCTGCTTCTCCCTCTGCCTGTGTCTCTGCCTCTCTCTCTCTCTCTCTCTCTCTCTCTGTGACTATCATAAATAAATAAAAATTAAAAAAAAAATGAAACCTGAAAAAAAAAAAAAAAGAGCCAGGATACAATGACCATCTTCAAGACCCTATAGCTAACAGTGCAAAGGACAGTTACATTTCACAGAAAGGCAGTCAACTCTCAAATAAAGAGGTCAACTCCCTTGCAATCTTAAAAAAGAAAAAAAGAGATATACTTTTATAAATGTATTTCTAAAAGATATTTTCTAAGTTAACCAAAAATGTATGTGAAAATGCCCAAATGTGGTGATGTTCTGTTAAAACTGCTGTATTCCTAGTAATAATAATTGGTGCAATATTTTTGGGAATCAACTTGGCAGGAAACATAAAAATAATCACTCCTTGAACTGGTGATTTTATTCCTGGGAACTTTTGCTAAGAAATACTCCAAAAGGAAAAGGTTAAATTTATGAAGTTGTTTATTATATCGTTTTTAAAAAATCATAGTAAAATATTCAAAACAACCCAGATAACAAACATTAAGATAGTAACTAAGCAAAATATGCTTAGTCCATCAGAATGATGGAATATTCTGCAGCCATTAAAATATGTATACAGACCATATAAAGATATGAAAATGCTTGAATGAAAGGAAGGTTGGACCAAATATTTTCCAGTATAGTCTTATACATGTCCTCTGGTTAAGCTTTGTAAAAATTGTATATAAATATAAACAAGGGGTGAAGTAAATGGAAAAATTTAAATAGTATGTGTATTAAGTGATTACCAGCAGAATTGTGTCCTTTAAAATATTTTTTGTTGTTATAATGTTTTTGCAGTTAAAAAATTCTGAATACTAACTCCATTCTTTCACTGCTAGATTGAAGCAAGCAGAGATTTGCTGAGATTCACAAATTTATATCTAAACAGAAAGAATAGCATTATACTTGGTCTTGGAAAGATCTTTTTTTTCTTTTTATTGGAGTTCGATTTGCCAACATATAGCATATCACCCAGTGCTCATCCTGTCAAGTTGTCAAGTGCCCCCCTCAGTGCCCGTCACCCAGTTACCCCAACTCCCCGCCCACCTCCCTTTCCATTATCCCTAGTTCGTTTCCCAGAGTTAGGAGTCTCATGTTCTGTCTCCCTTTTTGATATTTCCCACTCATTTTTTCTCCTTTCCCCTTTATCCCCTTTCACTATTTTTTATATTCCCCAAATGAATGAGACCATATAATGTTTGTCCTTCTCCGATTGACTTATTTCACTCAGCATGATACCCTCCAGGTCCATCCACGTTGAAGCAAATGGTGGGTATTTGTCGTTTCTAATGGCTGAGGAATATTCCATTGTATACATAGACCACATCTTCTTTATCCCTTCATCTTTCGATGGACACCGAGGCTCCTTCCATAGTTTGGCTATTGTGGACGTTGCTGCTATCAACATCGGGGTGCAGGTGTCCCGGTGTTTCATTGCATCTGTGTCTTTGGGGTAAACCCTCAGCAGTGCAATTGCTGGGTCGTAGGGCAGATGTATTTTTAACTCTTTGAGGAACCTCCACACAGTTTTCCAGAGTGGCTGCACCAGTTCACATTCCCACCAACAGTGCAAGAGGGTTCCCCTTTTTCCACATCAAATTGGCAAAGAAGAAGTCAAACTCTCCCTCTTTGCAGATGACATGATACTGTACATAGAAAATGCAAAAGACTCCACCCCAAGATTGCTAGAACTCATACAGCAATTCAGCAGTGTGGCAGGATACAAAATCAATGCCCAGAAATCAGTGGCATTTCTATACACTAACAATGAGACTGAAGAAAGAGAAATTAAGGAGTCAATCCCATTTACCATTGTACCCAAAAGCATCAGACACCTAGGAATAAACCTAATCAAAGAGATAAAGGATCTATACCCTAAAAACTACAGAACACTTCTGAAAGAAATTGAGGAAGACACAAAGAGATGGAAAAGTATTCCATATTCATGGATTGGCAGAATTAATATTGTGAAAATATCAATGCTACCCAGGGCAATTTACACATTTAATGCAATCGCTGTCAAAATACCATGCATGGACTTTCTTCAGAGAGTTGGAACAAATCATCTTAAGATTTGTGTGGAATCAGAAAAGACCCCGAATAGCCAGGGGAATATTAAAAAAAAGAAAACCAGAGCCGGGGGGCATTACAATGCCAGATTTCAGTTTGTACTACAAAGCTGTGGTCATCAAGACAGTGTGGTACTGGCACAAAAACAGGCACATAGTGATCTATGGAACAGAATAAAGAGTCCAGAAGTGGACCCTCAACTTTATGGTCAACTAATATTCGACAAAGGAGGAAAGACTATCCACTGGAAAAAGGTCTTGGAAAGATCTATTCTCCATCAATAGTGCACATATTTCTGCCTTTAATCCTATATAAATTAAATCACTGGACTACATGATCTTTAAAAGAGGGAGAAATAATATTTTATTAATCTGTTTTCTTCAGACCTTGCACAGCGGTTGGCACATAGCAGGTGCTGCATACAACATCTTCATAATCTGTATTCACAGAGCAAGTGGCTAAGGAAATTCCTAAATATGCTGACACTAAACGTTCTTAGTTTGTATCTGTGAAGTTCAAGGATGCCCTGTGATTTACTGCACCTAAACTAAGCTAGGGAGAGTGTGTTCAATGATTGACCTTCCCAATGAATGCCCACTTGATGTAGTCCTAGAAATTGGTCCCAAAATGATCCAGGGAGATGAAGTATCCCTCACTCTTATCTTTATGCAATGAAGAATGAACTTCTCAGATTAGGAGGCAACAAAAGGCTCAGGATTCTTTGGTTCCTTCTGATTGTCCCCACCCCATAGGTGTGGGAAATGGCAAAGACCAGGGAAACACCTGTACATGGAGTTTTATGAAGAGCAAGACTCATGAAGAGCACGTGTCACATGTCACTTTTCTTGCATCTTATTGGTCTGAGGTTCATCACATGGCCACGCCTAGCCACAAGGAATGCTGCAAATGGAGTCTTTCCTAGGCCATTTGATGCCCCGCCATCTAGAACTAGTAGTAAGGTACAAATAATAGTCCACTATAATGGGATAGTTTAAAGCTTTTTATTATGGAAATTTTTAAGCCTATATACAATGTATAATAAATATCAATGTACCCGACATAAATCTTCCGCCACTGTCAACACTTACCAATCTTATTTCATTCCCACACCCCTCTTCCCCACCACTACCTACTTTTCATGGATTTTAGAAAATTGTGGTAAACATACATAATATAAAAGTTGGATTATTTTTAGCATGACATTTTACCTATAAATATTTCAAAATGCCTCTCTGATAATGACTTTTTAAAATATAATCATAAAATTACCACAAAATTACCAATAATTTGTCAATATGACCTCATTTCCAGTCCATATTAAAATTTCCCCATAGATATAAAAAAAAATCTTTTAACAATTCATGCAAATCAGAGTCCAGACAAAGTCCATACATTGCATTTGGGTTATATGTCTTCTAACTCTCCTCTATTCTGGAACATCTCCCCACACCCACTTTTTAAAATGTCATCAATTTGAGCACTTGGTGTTATTCTATATGTTGGCAAATTGAGCACCAATAAAAAACAATAAAAAATAATAAAAAAAGATAAAAAGAAAAAAAAAGAGAAAATGTCATCAATTTATTGGAGACACCAGGGCATTTTTCCTGGACAATAATATTCCTCAATAGATTTTTAACTTCTGTAGAATCTGGTTCTCACGAAACATTCCTTAGAATAAATTTTTGGAATTTCCTGGTTGAAAACTCATGAGCATCTTGTTCACCACACCCACAAGTGAGAGTGTTTATCAAGTAGGCTCCCACTAGTCGAGAATTATCCTATAACGCTCCTCATAGCTTTGGTGAATGCCAGGTGGCATTTGAAATTATATGCTGATTTAGGATGTGTAAAACAGCGCCTCAATTTGTATTCTGCTAATTTAAAATGTGTAAAGTAGTACTTTTAGCTTACATTTCTTTAGTTGTCATTTTCACCCATGTGTTCCTTTAAGATTTGTTGTTGGCCTTTTCTGACTCGACTCTTCAGATCTCTCCTCTGGCAAGCAGTGTACCTCTAACCCCTTGAGGTAATTCTGTAATAACTTCCCGTTATAATCATGGTTGCCACTCATCTTTGTTTTCATGAATCCAAAAAAAAAAAATTGAATAGATTTTATTGTATAGAGCAGTTTTAAGCGTAAGGAAAAATTGAGCAGAAAGTACAGAGAGTTCTTGGGTATGCCACTCCCTGGTGCTACAGGTTCCTGATTTTTTTAAAAAATTTTTTAATTTTTATTTATTTATGATAGTCACAGAGAGAGAGAGAGAGAGAGAGAGAGAGAGGCAGAGACATAGGCAGAGGGAGAAGCATGCTCCATGCACCGGGAGCCCGACGTGGGATTCGATCCCCGGTCTCCAGGATCGCGCCCTGGGCCAAAGGCAGGCGCCAAACCGCTGCGCCACCCAGGGATCCCGGTTCCTGATTTTTAAAATCTTGCATTCTTGTGGTACATTTGTTATAATCGACAAATCTTCACTGACACATCATCATAACCCCAAGTCCATACATCATGGTAGGCTTCACTCTTTGTGTTGGGTAGTGCTGGGGGTTTTGATAAATGCATAGACCTGTACCCACGATTACAGAATTGCATAGAATAGTTCCACTGAAAATCCCATGCTCCACCGATTCATCCTGCCACTCTCCCCTGTGCACCTGGGCAACCACAGATATTTCTCTGTCTCCATCGTTTTGCCCTTTTCAGAAGGTCATTACCATAGTTGGAATCACAAGGTGTGTAGCCTATCCGCACTGGCTTTCTTCACTTACCAACTTACATTTAAGTTTCCTCCCTGTATTCTCATGACTTGATAGCTCATTTCTTTGTATCGCGGAAGAACATCTCATTGTATAAATGTATCACGGCTCGTTTATCTATTCATCCATGGAAGGACATCTTGGTTGCTTCCAAGTTTTGGCAATTATGAAGAAAGCTGCTAAACACCGGTGTATGGGTGTTTGTATGGACAGAAGTTTCCATTCATTGGGGTACATACCAAGGAGCATGAGTTTTGGATCATATGGTGAGACAATTGTTAAAAAAGAAAAAACAAGTCCAAATTGGAGTCTTTTGCCCCCCATGATAGCAAATGAAGATTAAGTACGGTTTCAACCTCTTCCAAGAACCTTGTAGAAGTGCCATAAACCCCTCCCCACATTTCCCCGTCAGCAGTAGTGAGTCCTCCGCATGATACAAACCCTGCCTTCCTTCCCTTCCCCCAGCAAAAGAAGATGTTCTGGCTGAAACAGTCCTTCCTTTCTTTTCTTCTTCTAGTAACTTCTTGCATCACCCTCCTTCCTATGAAAACCTTCCGTTTTGTACAACTCCTCTGAATGTCGCTCTACTTGCTGCTTGGGCTGTTGCCCGATTCTGGAGTCGCTTAATAAAACCAATTAGGCCTTCGAATGTACTCAGCTGAATTTTTTTTTTAACACTGTGTTTAGCCTTGTGGAAAACTGCTAAACTATCTTCCAAAGTGGCGATACCATTTTTGTATTCCCAACAGCAATGAGAGAGTTTCTGTTGCTCTGTATTTTCACTGGCATTTGGTGTTGGCAGTGTTCTGGATATTGGCCCGTCTAATAGATGTGAAGTGCTGTCTCGTTGCTTTAATTTGCAATTCCCTAATGACCTATGGATTTGGGCATCCTATCAAATGCTTACTTGCCATCTGTATATTTCTATTGGTAGGGTATCTGTTCAGATCTTTTTTTTTTTTTTTTTTTACTTTCTAATTGGGTTGTTGTCTTACTGAATTTTAAGAGGCTGTTTTTGTTTTTGTTTTGTTTTTGTATATTTTGCTTACGAGTCCTTTATCAGATATGTCTTTCAAATATTTTCTTCCAATCTGAGGCTTGTGTTTTTATTCTCTTAATGATCTTTCAAGGTTAAAGTTTTTACTTATTTTATTTTTTTAAATAAATTTATTTTTTATTGGTGTTCAATTTGTCAACATACAGAATAACACCCAGTGCTCATCCCGTCAAGTGCCCACCTCAGTGACCTGCCTTTATTTTGAGATAATTGTAGATTCACAGGTAGTTGCAAGAAATTGTAGGGGCCAAGGACAAGCTGCTCCGAAATGTTCTACTTTGGCATATTGGTTATTTTATTTTATTTATTTATTTTAAAAGATTTTGTTTATATATTCATGAGAGACACACAGAGAGAGAGAGAGAGAGACAGAGACAGAGACATAGGCAGAGGGAGAAGCAGACCCCAGGCAGGGATCCTGATGTGGGACTCGATTCCGGGTCTCCAGGATCACGCCCTAGGCTGAAGGTGGCGCTAAACTGCTGAGCCACCTGGGCTGCCTGGCACACTGGTTATTTTAAATAAAAAGTCACTTAAGAGACAGCCAGTGCAAGGAGGACACTCAGAACTTCCTCCTTCCTCTTGAAAGCAGGAAATAAATATCCCATGTGAAAGGTACCCTCCTTATACCAGGAAGCAGAGACATCCTTATCACCCACCAGAAGTGGGAATTTAGAGCCAGGAAGGCTGAATAGACAACCCCATGTTACTTCTTACTAATTTACTGCCCTGGTCTTAACTAGAATTCCCTACGAATTAGAGCTCTCAAAGTTCAGCATACTCTTTACTCAGTTTCCCCAATAGTGCTATCTTGCAAATCTGTAGCTTATATATCACAACCAGGAGGATGACATTGTTATAGTCTAATACAAAACACCATGTGGTGGTGGCAGGCACCTGGCTTGGCAGAGGCAGCAGTAGTGGAAGTTTGCAAAATTGAGCTCCTGGTGCTGAAAGGGCATCAGAGGGGTATCCCTGGTGCCCTTTCCCTGGGGCTTGAAGGGGCAGGATAAGTGCAGAGACTTTTCTCATCCGACTTGGGTATTGCTCTTGAAGCTTTAGCTCCAAATTCTGTTCTTTACCTCTGCCAACAATCCTGTGAGCGAGCCCATATCCCATATTGTATTTACTTATTTAGTCGATATAGGGACGAGAATGCACAGCCTTTGATTATACAAACAATAAACAAACAAACAAAAACTCTCCAGCATCATGAACTACCCCACCTCTACTCTTTTCATTTGCTTCTTTCTGCTTCATTGTCCAGAGTCCATTTCTTTTGCTTGGAACTAAGGATTTTGACCGATCAATATCCTTAAGACCCAGTCTCTCTTGGACCCCAAGAAACAGAGGTGAACTTTCAAGCACCCTGTGTTTACAGGAGTTTTGCTACAAAACTATTCGTGGGAACCAAAAGAACGCAGGTGGCCATCTGAGACGATACCAGATTGCTTCTATCAGGGAGTGAACCCATGCGACAGGCAGCCGAGGAGCAAGCAGGGAACGAAAGACACTGAATTTAGAAGACTGATCATCAGCATGAAAATCTCTCAGTACCAGCCCTTCCTTTGAGGCAATAATCAAGATGCATATTGAGCTATAGCAGAAAATTAGATTTTAAAGAGACCTCAGGGTTAAAACTTAGATCTTCTCATCTGTTTCCTGCATGATGCCTTGGACAAGACCCTTGACATTTCTCAGCCTCCATTTCTTCATCTATAAAATGGGGACGATAGTGGCGCCTGGGTGGCTCAGTGGATCGGTTAAGGGGCCGACTCTTGAGTTCAGCCCAGGTCATGATCTCAGTCAGGGTCCTGGAATCAAGCTCCGTGTTGGGCGCTGAGCTCAGCAGGTAATCTGTTTAGGATTCTCCTTCTCCCCTTCTTCCTCATTCTCTTTCTCCCTCTCAAATAAATAAATAAATCTTAAAAAAATAAAAAAGATAAAATGGGGATGATAACAATCTACCTTCAGGGTTATTGCAAAGATTGAAAAAGAACATCAAGGGCCTGACAAACTTCCCAGATCATAATAGATACTTAATAAGTGGTCATTGTTACTGGAAAACAGTGAGCTAACCCCATTCCCCAAGATGGACAAGGGGAGGCTGGAGCAGACACAATAGCTCCCTCTCCACCCAGTGTTCATTCTCACCTCTTCTCTGACAGGTCCTTCTTTTGCACGAGGAGCAACAGTCTTAGCTGCAGAACTGTATTTCCCAACCTCCCTTGCTGCCCAAGGCCTGGTCGCGTCCCACAGTGTCAGCCAACAGGATTTACATGGAAGCCTACCAGGATTGTTCTACTTTCTTCTTGGGGCTTCCTTCTTTTGTCCTAGCACAGAGATGGGAGGCTGGGGCTTCAGAGACCATTTTTGACCAGAGGAGACTATGAGGGCAAAAGTCACATGCTAAGAGTTACAGAATAGAATAAACCCCAAGACACTGGTGACATAATGGAGCCACTGTACCTCAGGACCTCCTACTTCAGTGGCCTGTGGGGAAAATTAAAACCTGTATGGTGAGGCTCCTGTGGCCAGGCTTCTACAACATGCAGCTGAATGGATGCCCTAACTGATGTGGAGACCCTACCTACCTGGCCCACCAATCCCCCGATTTGGCTTTTATTTTATTTTTTTAAGGTTTTATTTATCTATTCATGAGGGACACAGAGAGAGAGAGAGGCAGAGACATAGGCAGAGGGAGAAGCAGGCTCCATGCAGGGAGCCCGATGTGGGATTCAATCCCCAGACCCAGGATCACACCCTGAGTGAAGGCAGATGCTCAATCACTGAGCCACCCAGGTGCCCCGTGAATTTGGCTTTTAGTAATGACTTTAAACCATAGGTCATAGAATGTGCCGGGGAGAAAGGGCAGCCTAGACATTCATCCCACTTATCACATACACAGTAAAGGTGAAAGCTGTTATTATTTTTTTTATAAATTTAGAAAATCTGAAGTTTTCCAAAGCAAACTATGTGATGCAGTGTCTCTCTCTCGTTTGAGGTCTCATTGGTCCCTGGAATGCAGCATTGGCCACCATTTCACATGCTGTACATAAGAGGACATTTGGAGATTTGCCGCCCGCTCCCCTTACCAATTGGTGTCCAGGGCTTCAGGAGTTTTTGAAAGAGGGAAAGAAGTCTGATTTGGTTCAGTTCTGTCTGGTGCTTTGATGCTGCTGGAGGGTGTAGGCTGACTGAAGCCAGGTACTCACCTGTGCCCACATGATCACAGCTGGACAAGACCCACCCCTGGCAGCCATAGGCCCTGGGCAGTGTCTTGCCTTGGCAAGTATTCTTCTAGCGGCAGGTGGACCTACCTGCCAGGGCTGTGCTCAGTGAAGGAGGCTTGAAGCTAAACTGGTCAAGGCCACTTGCAAGAAAGTGCTTACAATTTTGTGGGGGGAGGAGAAATTTCTTTCTACCTTTCAAGGTTCTTGCATGAAACAGATTAAAAGGAGAAAAAAAAAAAAAAACAGTGTATAATTACTTGCACATGGAGGCCCAATAGTGAAATCGGGACCTAAAGAAATGACCCAGGCAGGCAGTTTTTATACTTTTAGACAAAGAGAACATGTTTGCGAGGAATTGATGGGACAAAGAAAACTTAACTTTCGGAGGTTCCATTAGTATGCAATTCTAAACAGACTTTGGGCTGGTGTAGTAAATTAGTAAAAAGTGACTCAGGTTGTCTACACAGCCTTCCTGGCTCTAAATTTCCCACTTCTGGTGATAAAGCTGTCTCTTTACCTGCTGGTACAGGGAGGGTACCTTTCACATGCAACATTTATTTCTTGCTTTCAAGAGGAAAGAGGTAATTCTGAGTGTCCTCCTTGCGCTGGCTGTCTCTTAGGTGACTTTTATTGAAAATAATCGAAAGGCACATTTTTGTGCAGCCTGCAATTCTTTCACCAGCCACTTTCCAGGGCACTTGGGCAGCCCTGCATGGCGGGGATGGGCCTGATGGGTGCAACCCCTTCCGATGTGAGCTGTAGTGCGGCTGCTTCTTCCCCTTCTCCTCATCACCAAATCACCTTTGTCAATCCAGTTAGACCCTCAGTAACAAAAGGAGTAGCACGTGCCTTTAGGAAACATAGAAGAATAGCATGAAGATGAAACTAGACCACATACTGGCAAGTGCCTTGTACTCTCACAAGCAAACTGAAAATTTCTAGAAATAGACCAAGACACTGTGATGTGGCAGTTTAGGTAAGTGGTATTTATTTAGTTAATAATTGCTGTGGTTGCATAAGACAAAGACAAAGGTTATCATTTCCCTTTGGAAGGCGGAAGGTACAGTTGGTTTACGGCGATGCTACTCAAAGTGTGAGCCCTGGCTTCCTGCATGTCCTTGGGCCTCTGTGAGGGGAGTTCAGAAACTGAGAACATTGAGATACTTTTGGGGGATGTGATAGCATCACCGTATGTCCACTGAATCTAATAACAAAAAATCAGGGCTTCTTTTTTTTTTAATGTCCTTTTAAAATTTCAGTTTTTGCTTATTAATTTATACCATATGGTACAAAAGTTGTATGACAGATTGGAAATACATTTTTAAAAAAATGTCCTTTTCCCAAGTAGTTTGGGAAGACCTTGCTGAGAGTTTCTCTCTGTGGACTTTGACTTTAGGGAACCCTGTCCCCAGGTGGGCAAGGCTCCAGTGCACGATCCTAGGCAAGCTCTGTCTTTGGATGCACATTCCTATAAAGAGTGCCAAGTGGGATCCTCTGAGGGTCTCTGGGGACTGAGCTAATGCTTCTTAGCAAGTAATTTTGCCTAAAATGGCACCTATGTGATTTGAAATCTAACTTTATCTAAACCCCAACTCCAAATAGACTATCATAAGGGGGAGATTTAAAACTATGTTCAGCCTCTAGTTCTTCCTGTGGTCACTACACACAGGCCGGTCTTTCCCCCAGTAAGGCTGGATGACTTCCCCCAGGGATTCTCCGTCTGTTGGCAGAGGTGGAGCACCCTCTGTGAATTACTTCTGCCCTTTTACACCAATTTCAGTAGCTGGGGCATTGCTGTCCAGGCCAGACAGACTCATAGTGTGGAAATGCTGCCGTCTGTCTAGAACATTCACAGCTGTCTAGACATCCCAAGGGTTATTGCGATGATAACCAAAGTCTGCAAGTGATAAATATTGGCTGGGTGGGGGTTGAGTTCTAAGAAAATATCATTGGAGCTTTGACTCTTTTTTTAAGAGGGACAGACATAAGGACGCTATTCTCATAACACGACCATCTGTCCTTGGGTCATTTCTTGGGGCTTTTCACAGACAGTAACTCATTTCAATCCTCACAGTGGGACTGTTACGATTTCCATTTCACATCTGAAAGATCTGAGACCCCGGGGATGTTAGAGACCTCCCTGAGGTCTCTAGGAGAACTGACCCCCGGCACAGGGTAGCAGGAGAAGCTCTCCTATCCAGTTTTCTTGCCTGTGGCAGGATGTGGGCCTCAGACCAGAATCTGGGTGGCTGTTGTTTCCCTGTGAGCCTTGTCGGGGAGCAGCCATGGATCCCAGGCCCCAGGCCCGCTCTTGTTGGGGGCCTACAGTTAGGGGCACTAATACAGTGGATGAAGTCTGGTGGCCTAACTTCTTATTCGAACTCCACTGGGCAGCATGTGAGTGAATTTATTTTATCCAACCTCAACCTTCACATGGGCAGGACAGGGCCCCCCGCCTCCTGGGATATTGTGTTTGATGATGGTGTAGAGAGTCTCTACGGCCCTGGATGAGCTCAAGGAATGGTAGCTAATGGTAGCTGTATACACCGCTTTGCTCCTCAGCTATTCGCTGGCTTCCTTCAGGGGCTGGACTTGACCCTATTCCTGTCCTTATCACCAACACTGCACCCGTGTACCCAGGACGCCTTCCACGCAAGAGCATTTAATAGAGAAGCTGTACACACGCGGCCCAACTGGACAGCCAGGCCTCAGGCAAGCGTCACCAAGGCTACTAGCTGCCTGTCCCCTCCTACATGCCCCCTCCTGTTAGAAGTCTCTTTAGTTGAGTGTTCAGCCAAAGGACACCCCTCCGGACTCCCTAGCAGCCGTGCTCGTGACTGAGCGTGGTGATGGGAGGCGAGGGGGTGCGTTGTGTGGCTGTCCCGTGGAGTCTTAGCAGCAGGGGTGTCTGGCCTCTGCTCCTTCTGACCTCCTACGGCACAGAACATGCATGGGCTGTGTGGAGGCTGCTGGGGGCACGGACAGCATTCTGGCTCCTGAGGACAACGATGGCAGTCTAGGGACGATGCCACTAGAACGCTGGGGGCGGCGAGGACGGGGAAGCCACCCAGCCAACCCTGGATTGATGGTCTCTCTCCTAAAAGAGACATTAGAACTTGGATCGTGTCCGAGCCAGCACTTGTGTGCCTCTTCCGTCAGAGGCAACTCAAATTAATCCTAAATGTTATAACAATTCATGGGAAGGAAAATGTCACCCCATCTTTACATTTGACCTTTTTTTTTTTTTTAAAGATTTTATTTATTCATGAGAGAGAAAGAGAGAGAGAGGCAGAGGGAGAAGCAGGCTCCATGCAAGGAGCCTGATGTGGGACTCGATCCCAGGGCCCCAGGATCAGGCCCTGGGCTGAAGGCAGCACTAAACCGCTGAGCCACCCAGGCTGCCCACATTTGATCTTTTTTATGGCTGAGTCACACTGTTCAAAATAAGGTAGGACGGTCAAGTTGAAACATAACTATGCGCAGCTGGTTATAGGCCTCGGCAAGTCAAGTGCAGGATGTGCCTTCCTGGCATGTCCCCCATCCCATGCACTGGGCTTCTCAATGGGGCCAGTCTGATGTGTATCGAGTCTGCATTTTCTCCTTGCCTCCGTTCAAGCAAGGAGCAGGCTCCTCTTGACGCCAAGGAGTTCAGAGATTAAAAATGCAAAGACAGCAAGGTGAGAGGAGGGAGGGCCCACGTGGGGGGCAGGGGGCGCAGAGGTGGGGGCTCCCCGGGATGCTGCTGGCAGTGGCTGGATGGTGCCCTGGGGACCTGGGATCCAAACCCCACTGGAGATTCCCCAGCCTCAAGGAGGGACAGCAGCAGAGCAGCCAAGGGGCGGTCGGGGCTGGGCCACATCCAGAGTTGACATGAGGGACGAGGGACGCACACACCGAGGGACGAGGACCTTTGGGCAGAGAGAGAGAGAAGGGGCACATCTAACAGGCATCCTAACTCAGCATGCTCCAAATTCAGACTTAAGCCTGCCCCTTCCATATCCCCCTACCTGGGTGCACAGCACCCCTGCTGTTCCAGCCACTCAGGCCGAACCT
The DNA here is from genome assembly GCF_011100685.1 of Canis lupus familiaris. NCBI lineage: Eukaryota > Metazoa > Chordata > Mammalia > Carnivora > Canidae > Canis > Canis lupus. The sequence goes on from NC_049229.1 coordinate 64,402,725, forward strand.
TGGAGTCTTTCTTGAGCCTCTTCTTCTCTCACACGCCGCACCTAATGTGTTAGCAACTCCAGAGGGTCTGCTTCCAAAATGCAATTGAATTTGGGCACAGAGCAGCCTGGGTGGCACAGCGGTTTAGCGCCGCCTTCCGCCCAGGGCCTCATCCTGGAGACCCGGGATCGAGTCCCACTTCGGGCTCCCTGCATGGAGCCTGCTTCTCCCTCTGCCTGTGTCTCTGCCTCTCTCTCTCTCTCTCTCTCTCTGTCTCTCATGAATAAATAAAATTAAAAGGAAAAAAAAAAAAAGAATTTGGGCACAGCTCACCACCTTGGTCCATAGCAGTTTCCTCTCTTCCCTCCCCTGTCACGAAGGCCTCCCAGCAGACTCTGTGTGCTCTCCGTGTCCCCCCAGCGTTTATTCTCATGGTGGCACATGTAAGTCACATGTGCTCCAACCTTCCAGTGGGGCCCTAGCTCACTTGGAGCAAAAGCCAAAGTCCTTACGACATCCTACAAGGCCCTGCCTGACCTGATCCAGTGAGCTGCTACCTCTCCGCCTACCCTCAACCCACTGCTTTAACCGCACAGGACTCTCGGGTCCTGTGAACATGGACATGACCCTTAAGAACACGGGCCATGGCCCCATCTCAGTTCCTTTGTAACTACTGCTCCCTCTGCTTGGGGAGCTCTCCCCAGACATTCAAGGGACTGTGCCTGCATCACCTTTGGGTCTTTAGTCAAATGTCCCTCAAAGAGGACTTCCTGACTATTCATAACGCCCACCTCCCCACCTTCTCCCCCCCTTCCTGACCTTTCTTCTAGACCTCCTCGATACATATGTGACATGCTGTAGATTTTACTTATTTTGTTCAGGTCTCTCTCCCCTGACTTAGAATGTAAGCTCCAGGGGCATCTGCGTGGCTCAGTCGGTTAAGCGGCCGACTCTTGATTTCGGCTCAGGTCCCTATCTCAGGGTCCTGGGATCAAGCCCCATGTCTGGTTTTGCACTCAGCAGGGAGTCTGCTTCCGGAGTCTCTCTCTCTCTCTTTCCTTCGGGCCCTCCCCCTGCTTGCTCACTTGCTCTAAATACATCTTAAAAAAAAAAAATCATGTAAGCTCCATGAGTACAAGGACTTTGTTTCACTTACAACTGGATTCTCAGCAACCAGAATAGCACCCGATACCTAGTTGGTGTGCAATAAATATATTGCACTACCTTAATTTGGTCTCTTTTTGCCTCACTCTTGCGGCCCTGGGATGCACTTACCCCAAAATGATGTATTAGCATATAAGCTTTACTCCGGCTCTGCTTTCTGGGGAGCCTGTGCTACTAGAGTCTCTTGCCATGGCCCAGGTGGTTGGTAAGAGATAGATCCAGGTTCAGACAGTGTAATGACACAGCCACGTGGCTGTGCCACATGCTACTGATCTCCTAGGAGGTTCATGTGCAAAGACTCAAGGCGAGTGAAGAGTCATAAAGGGCACATTCCCAACAATCCCTACAACTCAAAAGCCAACTGGCTTCATTTTCACCCTGGCCACAGAGTCCTCTTGGTTGGGACACGGGAAACATGGTGCAATTTTTGACCAGCAAAGACAGCGAAACACAGGGAAATAAAAGTCATCAAGGAAACAGACAGTTCATGAAATTTATACTTAAAAATTTTAAGAATACATGTGATTTTCCAAGACCATTCATCATAGCACCGAGCCTACTATTCCTTAATAGAAAACGGTCAAATAGCAAATACTCCAGTTAATTTCCCACAGGTATAAATTATGCAAATAGTCATTTATGTCTTCATTTACAATAATCAATAAATAAGAGTGCACATTCGTACAATTTTTTTTACAAAGATCCCTTTTTACAAAGCTACGGCTATATATATATACTAAATAGACAAAATAATCCTTGTTCTACAAAATAACATTTTACTTTTTTTTTCCCAGTAGTTCTCTTAGAGCTCTCAGTATCAATAAAAATGTTCTGACATTGTCCGTGAAGCTTAAAAGAAACTATAGCACTGAATCTGTTAAACATATCACAGAGCTTGGAACAAACTCGTATCACCATCCAAACAGAACAGGCTCTGAAGAAACCGTTTCCAGGCTTAGTCATCTGTCCGGATGACATTTGGCAGGGAACAACCATTTCTCCTATTTGTCTTTGGCTGCGATGCAAGTGATGTGGGCACTAGGTTATGGTGCAATTTCAGGCACAAAAGGCAGGCCTCCTCCTCGGGGCACCTGCCCCGCAGGTGCTGTGCCCACTCAGGGCCACTCTCCGCAAACGTGCCAGCCTTTGGCTAACGGGATCCAATGTTAGCAAATAGCCCAACTTGAGTGGGATTTCTGTACCTGTTAACTGGGGGAGTCTAGAGGAAAGGGGGAAAAGATGGGAAGGGTGGGAAGATCCAGTCCACAGCTCTTTGTTTCTACGGCTGAACTTTGGCACATGGGATGGGTTTCCTTGGCAAACTGCCTCCGACACAGACTTAATTTAAGGGAATCAGTTTAGGTCCAGGAGCCCTGGGAAGCAGATCTCCCCCATCCCACTCTTTTGTTTCCCACCCCTAACGGACTATACTTTTACCAAACCCTTTCCGAAGGCACCTTTATCAAACAATAAAGCCGAAAGCAACGTTCTGAGCTTGGGGTTTCACTTCCAAATACAGAGAGATGCACTTATTTTAAGCAAAGAGGTCAATTACTGAGATTAAAAAAAAAAAAAAACTACTTTGCTAACCCTTGGGTTTTTAAAGCTAGGAAGGACTTTTACAAAGATTTTCCGACTTCTGACCCAGAGAGGTAAATGAATTATTCAAGGTGTCCCAGCAGGTGAACCAGAGCCGGGATGTGGGCCAGTGTTGTCCTACTTTGGAACAATGTCAATTCTCTAGGTTACAGAAACTCCTAGAGTTTCCTTTAAAGGAATGGTTCAATCCTTGCAGGACGTTTAGGAACAGAGGCCTTTGTGGCTGTTCTTCCTCATAGCACAGCCCTGCAGAGGATCCGTTCTTACCGACTCTGCATGGGGCTAAACGAAGTGGTAGCGGCTACAAATGGAATAAACCAATCAAAATATATTTCCGTTTTTGGAACAATGCAAAATCACAACTTTTAAAATTAACACAAAGGAAAAATAAACATTCCTATCTCACAGCCCAACCAATTATGGCTTCATCCAAGAATCCAAATCCCCCATCCCTATTTTATTTATTTATTTAAAGATTTTATTTCTTTACATAGAGAGAGAGAGAGAGAGAGAGAGAGAACACAAGCAGAGGAAGCAGCAGGTAGAGGGAGAGGGAGCAGCAGACTCTGCAGGGAGCCTGACTCAGGACTCAGTCCCAGGGCTTTGGATCATGACCCGAGCCTGAGCCAAAGGATGATGCTTAACCAAATGAGCCACCCAGGCACCCTCTCCATTCCTATTTTAATTATGCTCGGCCCGGCCCAATGAAATGCGTTTGTGTTTTGAAGGACAGTGAGCCTAATTTCCTGCTCTGAAAAAAAAAGTATGTTGGAGGGCACCTGGGTCAGTGGGTTGAGCATCTGCTTCTGGTTTTTGGTTGAGGTCAGGATCTCAAGGTCATGAGATGGGAGCTCCACCTCAGGCTCTAAGCCCAGTGCAGAATTTGCTTGAGATTCTCTCTCCGGCTCCCTCTGCCCCTCCCACCACCTGCACCTGCTCTCTCTCTCAAATAAATGAATATACATATTTTTTAAAAGTGTGTGTTGGGAGTGGAGAGGTGATTAGCGGGGACGGGGGGAAGGATGGGTAGTTAATCGGTGGCTGAAATTTTTGAGGTTAGATGCTGAGATCTTACTGCTACAGTTTCTTTAGAGGCATTCATTGTAGTTGTGAATCTGCAACCATAGGCTAAAACAGGAATCGGGGGCATCTTCAGTCATTTTTACACGAACACGAAGGAGACATTTAAGCAGTTTTGATAAGGAGTTGGGAGTGGTGTGCAGAAATTTAGGAGTGGGGAGGATGCATGATGGGGCCACCAGACCAACCAAGTCCACCACCTTCCCAGCTCTGGGAATCTCCACCCTCAGTTGCAAACTTGGCCAAAGTCTCAAGAATCAGAAACTTATTTTAGGGCATAACTTTATCTTCTAAGCAGTGACGTCCAGGGTGAAACTGAGCATTTGAAAACTAGCGTCCTCTATGTTCTGGGCTCTGGCACTCTCCGGCTCTGTTGTGATCTCATTTTTCCTCCCTGGGCTTTAGCTTTGTCTCTGCAATAACCTCCCAAGGTGGTCCTGAGGGTCCAATGAATAATGGGTACAAAGTGGCTTCAGCTTCCTAATTATTTACTTATTTTTAAGGAGGCTCCACACTCAGGGTGGAGCCCAATGCAGGGTCTGAACTCACGACCCTGAGATCAAGACCCAAGTTCAGACCAAGAGCCAGATGTTCAACTTCCTCTTTAAAAGCCTAGGATTAGATTTGAGACAGAGCAGCTGGTGGGGATGAAAGGGGGCTGGAGAGGCTGCAAGAAGCTCTGGTCAATGGAACATAAGGAGAGGAGGCGACTGCAAAGCTTGGAGAGGAGGGGAATTCAGAGCAAGGAGCCACTTACTGGACACTTACAGCTTTGTGGCCAACTTGCAAGGAAGCCTGATTCATTCCACAAGTATGTACGGAAGGTCTGCTCTGTACAGAAGACACTTAAGAGACCTACGTGATCATCCGGATACCAGGTGACAGAGCAGGGCCTCAAACCTAGGTCTAACGATTCCCAAACTTGCACTTTTTGGATCCCACACCACCTCCGGGAGGAGGAGGAAAGGAATCCTGATGGGTTCAGTGAGGCAGGCCCCTGCAGGATGAAAGATAGACCTGGCTGCTGGGTGCCAGGAATTTCAAAAGCCAGCAGTGGGACCAGCCCCCGGATGGTCGAGTAGTGTTGTGTTTAAAGAACAACGTGGTCAAACAGGACAAAATCCTGGTTGTCTCTTCCCCATACACGAGAACGTCTTCTGGCTTGTTGATAAGACAGCCCTGGGCCGACGAGAACTCTTGCCTGATGCATTTTCATCAAGCTTCTCAGAACCAAGTATAAACACACATCAGTCGTCTCCCCGGCTCTGTGGGGCCTGCTGATTCCAGGCCAGGCCAGGGCGCCCAGGAACTCAGATGGTCCTCCGGCGACTCTCGGAGAAGCAGGAGCTCCAGGTCTCTAAGCCTTGGCCCGATTACTCCCTCACCCAAGCTCACCCCAAGCCCAAGTGGGAGAAATGACAAGGCCTGCCGGCCAGTGGGGGACTCTGAAAAATTAGAGCAGGGAGGGCTGAGCCTCACACGGAGCCTGAAGCCACAGTGCCTGCACTCGACAGAAATGGAAGATCTGGGGGCAAAATGCATCCCAAGCCCATGTTCCCAGGCACCTGACTCCTTTCCCCCAAGCTGTTGTCCTTCTGCAATGAAATGCCTGACAAAAGTAGAGTCGAAAGATGCGTAGACTCAATGTCCAGCAAAGCAGCCAGGTCTCCTTTCTTGGCTCCCTCCCTTGGCTAAGGGTGAAGGCAACCTCAGCACCAATTTTCAGCAAATAAGCATGATGTCACCCCTGCCGGCTCCCAGCCTTCAGCGTTGCGCCCTGGCACCTGGACTGTGTCACCGGAGCCACCCTGCTCACCAGCTGGGAGGGCCAGACCAAGAACCTACTATTGGGTGGCAGCTTCCCACGGCGGCTGCAGGCCCAGGATGTTCAATCTTCCCCTGGTGGTTTCAGCAGTGATTAGGCAATGTCAGGGAAAGAGAAAGAGCCCAGCTGGACCTTGGAGAGCTTTATGTGCTGGCTTCCTGGCAAGAGCATTGCTGAGAAGGTTCTGGCTTGAAACTCCAACGCAACTCACTTTGGGGACTCCAGGATGTGAAGCTGAGTACAGGTGGGTAATTCGGCAGAGATCCCTGAGGAGGATCTCTAAGTGGGATGGTGGGGGCACATCTCCAAACTCCAGCAGGCGTTCCAAAGATTGAAAAACTGAGCTTGCGGGGAAAAGCATCATGTCACGTGACTGCATTCTAGTGCCCTAACCATGGAAAGGGACTAGTTCTCACCAAAGCAGCTCCGGTGGTTTCTGATACTCAGTAAGATACATTCTTCACGTGTTTACTCTGATTCGTGTTTGAGAGGTTAGCTTCCTGACATTGGGAGTCCTGGGAAAAGAGGGAGGAGCAGGGTAGCTTCAGGATGCAGTTGTGTAGAGAATGTGATTGGGAATCAAGAGGACCATATTGGGGTCACTAACTAGCAGTGTGACTAGTCACATCCCCTTCCTGCCCTTCAGTTGTTCTTGCTGCTTGGATGATGTGCTAGACCCTCTCACGAGATCCCTAAAGCTATAGAAAACTCTAGGACTTATAAAGACAGACCAAAGAAGGGGCCTCTAAATGCTTCTGCCTCCTAAAATGCTCACCCCTTCCAAGGAGCAGGCATGCACTGTGTGGGGGAGAGGGCTGGTGGCACTTCGCTGCATCCCAGAAAGGGAGAAGTGGCATCCAGGTGGCTGTCCTGGGCCGTGAAGGTGTACTGCCTGGCTCCAAGTCCTGGTGGGAACCCGTCTTCCCACGGAGGCCACGTCTGGCCAGGACAGGACGCTGTGCTCACCAGGTTCCGCACAGCTGACCAACAGAGAGGGAAGACCCTGTTTGCTGGCAAACATGAGTGGGGACTGCTTGTTTCCTAAATGTTTCCACAGGACACCTCAGACTAGAGCTCGTGGAGAGTGGGAGATCTGAGTGTCTGGGGGCAGGGGATGAATGAAGAAGGAGGGAGGGAAGGAAGGAAGGAAGGAAGGAAGGAAGGAAGGAAGGAAGGAAGGAAGGATCACTTCTTACTTGGGGGGCTCAAGTAGAGCTTTCAAGGGCCATTCCTCCCTCTCTGCCAGCTGGTATGCAATTATGCGGAGGCACCTGGCTGGCCACAGCTCAGCAGGATGGCCACTGCCACTGCCACAGCCCCAGCCGGGCTCAGGGTGGGCTCACAGACACATGCACCGAACAGCGAGCCACCCAGCAAAGCGGCAAGAAGGCTCAAGTGGGATCTGTGGTTCAAGATGGTGTGCTCTCATGCCTCATGAAAGCCCATGAAAATAATAGCAAAGGAATGAAGATAATGGGATGGAGAGGGGCTGACGGTAGGCGAGAGATGCCAACCAATGAGTAGCAGGGCACAGGACTTGACCACCACACACCGGCAGAGGCATGCCATGGAGCAGCCTCAGCTGCAGTCCTACTCCACAGCGGAATCAGGGGGACTCCAACTCAGGAACACCAGGCATAGCAAGGCAGGAGCAAATTAACGAGTCTAAGTACTGACTGTGAGGAGACCGCCTGCTTGGGTCAGGACACAAGCACTCAGGTGTATGCTAGATCTCCAGGTACAGCTCTACAGTCTGTGCACTGCACAAAGGTGCTTGGCTAAGGGAACAGCTGGGAGTTAAAATCTAGTCCCTGCTCTGCTCCTCAAGCCTTGTCCTAGCTCAGGTCTACATCTTGCTGGAGAAAGAGGCAAAAAATGCCATCTGCCAGTAAGCCAAGTACCTATGGGTGGCATCTGCTCAAAGGGGCATCTTTCTCTAAGTCATCCACCCAGAGGGAATGCCTTTTATTGAAACTGCATGAGGACACTACATAGGCCAGTAGAAGCTCTATGTATGTCCCTCTTTCTCAGGCAGGAGAGAAGTGAAAATATCTTGAAAGAAACACAATAAGCCCTAGAGAAAAGACCTGAAATTGATATGTAGGGTACTCCCATGAAGGGTCCAGGTGCTAACTTGGTGACCATACCGAAAAGCCCACCGGTTGATACACAGAGCTTCCAATTTGTTTTCTGATGTGTCACTCTTTAATATGAACAGATCCAAGAACCATCAGGTATTTGAAAAAGCCTGTAATATGAACAACAGAGCCTGAGACTAACCAGGAGAAAGGGAACTTAGAGTAAACATAGATAGCACAGAGGAGCAGAAAAGAATTTCCCCAAACCCCGTCAGGAACATCCACAGAGAGAGAAGAGCTGCATCCATGAAACAAGAACATGACACGATAAAACAGGAACAAGAGAATAGCAACAAAACATTCTGGAAATAAAGCATTAAATATTCAACCAGTACACGAGAAGATAAAGCTGAATGCCTCTCCCTGAAATCAGATCCTGACAAGAAGACTATAACTAGAAAAGATAAAAAATATTAAAGGATTATAGCCTGGAAGGTCCAACATTGGAATAACAGGAGCTTCAGAAAGAAAGGATGTGAACCATCGTAAAAAAAAAAAAAAAAATCCACGAAGTTTCCCACGAGAACCCAGCATGACATCACACCACCTCTGGTGAGGACATGCCACCACCAGAACAGCTCAGAGCACTAAGAAAGGGATCTTGAATGCTTCTTTGGAGGTAGGGAGAAACCCAAGTCACATCTAGAGGCTTGGGGATGTGGATGGTGCCAGAAGTCCTAACAACTATGCTGGGTGGGGGGCAGTAGGAGGGAGTTATTCTTACGAGCAATCCTATACCCAGCTACCCTTGGGTATGGGCAGAATCAAGACATTTTAAGGTATGCAAGATCTTAAAATATTTACGATATTTACTTCCCATGTTACTTTCCTCAGGAAGTCACTAAAAAATGTGCCACGCCAAAAAATAAATAAATAAATAAATAACCCAAAAAACAAAACAAAAGATTATCAAACCAAGGGGGAAAATTTTGGCAAGAAAGGGCGTGTTACCACAGTGCACTGCTTGGCTCAGGCATGAAGGGTCCTTATGCACGCACGCTGAACAGACATGCATGGAATGATGTGACGTAACCACATCAGGAAAACAAAGTGGGGGATGGAGAGGGGCGAGACCCCCATCCACTGTAAGAGTAAGTTGGAGAAAAAAAAAAAAAGAGTAAGTTGGAGACATTTCTAATTTAAAAAAGCAAAACAAGTATAAGCATGTTATGTAGAAAAGCAAAAGCAAATAATAAGAAACAGCTAAAAGGGTTGAAAGTGTTGCTTCCAGGGAACCAGACTTAGGGGACTGCTAGTTTTCATTAAAGGTCATATAGTATTTGTTTCTTTATATACTGTGAATAAATATTACTTGGATAAGAATTAAAAATCAATTCTTAAGAAAAAATTAAAAACCATGGGTTGGTCTTCCCTGTAGGCTTCTCTATCCACCTTTTATATCCAACTTCTTCTTCCATATAAGCCTATACTCAAATGAGAATTTTTTTTTTTTTTTTTTTTGCCTTTAAAGAAGAAATTTGTTTACAGCCAACTGGAACCAAATGATTTTTAGGCATCTTGCCACTGGGTGGTTTTAAATAATATTACATGTTGTAATGGGTGAGAGAAGCAGCCTAAAGAGATTTTTCTGAGCAAGGTCTAGACTTGCAAAATGAAACGATTTGTGTTTGGGTCGGCTCCTCCCTGGTCTTCTAGAGTCTGGTTTAGGCAAGGGCTGCGTGGTGGCAAGGGTTCTGAAACATCACGCACGTGCTCTCTACTACCTGTACCTTTGGGTTTTCAGGGATGCCGGGGAGCTCATTAATTAGCCCATTCTCCATGGGATGCTTGGCCTTCAAGATGGAACCGCTCCAAGCTCCCGGCGGCTTTCGGCTTGGAAGGCTCAGATTTGTTCTAAGAACTAAGAAGGAGAGAAGGCAGGCTAAACCCAGAATGGGATTTGGGCTGTCATCGATTAAAACGTGCTACGTAACTTCCGTGGGCCATGCTGGGACTCGGTTAAACTTGAAACGCGCTGCCTGAAATAAGCAAGCATCTTGGCTTGCTAAGAGAGAGCTGGGATTTCTGGAGGAGGAACAACTGGCGGCATGGCAGCCGACAAGCTGTCCCTACCATCAAGGGCACTCCAAAAGTCACGGGGGACGAGCGTGAAAGCGCATGCAGCTTCCTCATGGGGAAAATAGGAGTACAAAGCAAAGGTTGTCACTGGCCCCAGTTTTTGGTTTTGTTTAAATGAGGACATTTTAATCTCATCATTTAGTTTTTTTTTTTTTTTTTTTCTGGGACCTTCATGGGCCCAACACGAGTTTCCTCAAAGAGGTGACAGCTCATGGTGGCACGGGTGCCCTTGCAAGTCTGTTCCTGGTTGGCTGCGTGGCCTTGGTCAACCTGCTTTGCCTCTCTGGGTTTGGCAGACAAGAGGCTGTCTGAGGCCTCTCCTGACCTAATGGTTTGTGATCATTTGAGTACCACTTGCAGGGGCAGGAAAGATGGGAGGAGGGTCACCATGGCCCTGCATCTTGGAGGGAAGTGGGAGCTGGGGGGTGCAGGGCAGAAGGAAGATGGGAGGGTGGGGAGACCTCACAAACTGCCTGTTCTGGTCTACTTCTCGGGGTACCTTCCAGAAAGTCTTTTCAAGAATCCCATCATGACCGACCACAAAGGATGCCCACGCTGTCGCAGGTGTACGTAAAAGGCAGGTGGCGGCTGGGCCACTCCCAGCTTGAACAGCAGCCCGGACTTATTCTGAGCCCAGCCACTCCTGCGCTCCTCCTCTGGGCTTTTAAGGAGCTTTTGGCAGACCCTGTGGGGCCTTGGAGACTGGCGCAGAGGCCTCGGGAGCCATCAGTAGAAGCTGGGGGTGCTGGTGAGGCAAAGTGGGAGGGATCCCAGGCCCTGGCCTGTGTCTGCTGAGCTGAGAATCTAAATTCTCCCCTACTAAGAAGTCATTTGAAAGGAGGGTTCCGTTGGTGGCAAATATTTGAAAATCACAGCTTTAACCTCAATTCAGCCGATGCAAAAAATTTACATCCTACCCTTCCCAGCTTCCCCCCAAAAGTAGGCTGAGAGAGAGTGCACCACAGCTCACTACACAGCCCCCACGCTTCCCTCGGGCCTCCCGTTCCTGGACACGTGTTCCTGGAGCTTGCAGCTTTGTGCTGCTCGGATACAACCAACAGCCAGATGAGAGCAGGTGCACAGACCCCCAGTGCCTTCACTCAAACCCCGCTCTGGGAGGAGCTCGGGGCAGTTTCCTTCCCAGGGGATGTCTCCCCGTCTTCCCCATCAGGAGGACCCTCCTCCAACCTGCCCTTAGAAACCTGCGTGGGGGGACGAGCCACGACCCAGATTATGGCTAAATATGCAAAGATGCTTCATACCTGACAAAGCAAGGCACTCAAAAGCAAACCCCATCTAACGATCCAGCCAAACACACACCTGAGTTTCGAGGACGAAGCCGAAGAGGAGAGCATGCTTGGGACTTACAGGACACAAAGGACACCGTGGAGAAGCGGGGGGGGCGGGGGCTGCTTCCCTGAGGCCCTCAGCTGTCTGCAGAAGTGCCCCTTCCGAACACCCGAATAAAGTGAAGTAAAAAGAGCTCCCTCCTGCCCCTGGTCAGGGGCCTGTGGTTTTTATTATGCAGACGCGCGCATCAGAGTCTGTTGACGTCCAGCTGTGGGAACAGCAGCAGGCAGTACACCAGAAGCCAGAGGAAGAGAATAAAATACATCAAATCCGGCTGCTGGACAAACTGCGTCAGAGAGTCGCTCTGTGGGCTCTGGCTCTCCGGCAACGTGGCTTCACCCGAGTTATTGGCCTTCCTGCAGGAGGAAGACACAGGCAGGGCAGTTATGAGCAGGTCCTTACAGCTGGATGGCCGCCCCCCTGCCTCCCCAGAGGGCTGAGGGCTTCCCAGGGGGCCGCCCAGCGCTCTGCGCTCTGGTACAAGCTCAGTCCAACTGCACCACCCTAGCAGGGAAAAGCCGTCAGCCCCATGCCGCAGATGGGCATACTGAGGATTGTGGGGTGCAGTGGCTTTGCTTGCTCAAGGCCACACGATGACTAAGCCCCCCATCCAGGACACCTTCCTTTATGCCACAGTGTCCTGAAGGCAGAGCTGCATACTGACAGCACTCTGCTATCCTTAGTGACAGAGGGGGACGCGGTAAGTCATCTAAAGAAATAGAGTTCCCTGATTACAGATCATTTAAAAACAGCCATTGGAGACAGAGGCATGCTCTACCCCCCACCACCAAGTTTTTTTTTTTTTTTTTTTTTGGCTTTGGGATAGAACCTTGAAGATAATGATTAGTTTGACTTTAGCTTGGTTGGATAAGGCCCAGAAGGATGCGGTGGTGACTGACCACAGCTCCCAATTCCCACAACGGAGAGGGATGGGGCCATAATCTGATTGGAAAGGGGTTGGGGGGGGGGTGCGCCTGGGTGGCTCAGTTGGCTATAGGCATCTGCCTTCAGCTCAAGTCAAGATCTCAGGGTCCTGGGATCGAGCCCCATGTCGGGCTCCCTGCTCAGCAGTGAGTCTGCTTCTCCCTCTGCCTCTGTGATCTCTCTCTCTTTCTCTCAATTAAATAAATAAAACCTTAATAAAGAAAAAAAAAAAGGAAAGGGTTTGGGAACCTCTGCTTAGAGCTGCATTTATAGAAGCCAAGAATGTAAGCTTCTTAGGGTCATTTGCGGTGGAGATTATGACAGAGAGAACCACCTCATCCCTGAACTATCTCCTGATGCAGACAGAGGTAAGGCCAACGGGGGATTAAACGTTTGCCTTTTGGTCTGGAAACGGGTTCACATAGGACAATGGACAGACTTTTTCTTTCTTCAAACCTTTTTAAAAAAATGTAAACTATATTTTTTATTACCAAGCTAGTCAACGCTCAAAAACATGGAAAGCAGGACTGCATTTCTCAACCTTCTAGTTTCTTTTTTTTTTTTTTTAACTTTCTAGTTTCAATTTTCAAAATCTCTATCTCCTAAAAGTGAAAAGCACTACTTTCCTAGGGAGGATGTCATGTCGGGTGGACAATGTGAATTAATATTTCCATTTTATGGTAGGTGAGGGAAATAGGTCTTGCCGAGGGAAATAGGTCTTGCCTCTTTCTTAAAAGCCAGATGGGTAGGCTTCTAGGGATTTTACACTCAGAGATGCTGGGCGATATTCAGAGAGGCTTTCCATTCCAATAATCTAAGTCCTTCCAAGCCAACTGAAATCCGGGGCAAATAGTTAAAAAAAAAAAAAAAAAAGTCAGTAAAATTAAGTGATTCGGTCACTTTAACGGGGTTGGGGGCATCTCAGGATTGTCAAGAGTTAGTGAGATTTCTCTGGTCTCCTGTGTTCTAAATGGGCAGTTTTACAGCATTTCAGCAATATCAGACTGGGCCATCTAGTTCTCCAACAGCAAGAAATACTTTCATAGACATCCTGGCATGTTTGCACTCCCTCTTCATGTCTGCTCTGATGCCATAAAACTGTAAAATCAGCTCAGTGAGCTTCTGAGTATTGTACCTGCAGTGGCGACACAGAATGAACACGTTGTCAGGTGCTGCAACACGGGAGAGCACGCACCGCAGCACGTCACTACTGCCCGGCTCCACCCCGCATGGAGTAAATGCACCTGCAGCCTCGGGCCCGGGAGCACTTTCTGCACCGTGTCCTGCCCACCGGGGTCCAGCAATTTCCACTCTCCCTCCTGCTTTTATAGCTCATGCATTTGCCCTGGAGCGGGGCTCTTCTGCATTACCTCGGACTATTACTATTGCCATCAACAAAGGAGAGCTGGAGGGGAGCCACCCCCACCAGGTAGGCTGCATAGTTAAAAAAGAAAAAAAAAATTAAACCCCACAAAGCTGGCAGTGGAGCCACCAACCTGGTTAACATTCGGTTTCTTCGGTCATCCAGATCTGCTGCGTTCCTCAATTGAACATAGCTAAAATGATCCTACAGTGAAATTTATAAACAAAACCCCGCAACCCAATTAGTAAAGATGAAATCTCTGAAACAGAAAATAAAATGATTTTAAACACACAAAGCCGAGCACGCCATGCTTCTCTCAACATTGCAAACATTTTAGTTCCAAAATCAAACTGCTAACTGATGATCTACAGAGTTCTACTCTCTCCCCCCACCCCTGCCTAAGTGAACCAGAGGGGTCCCGCCACCCACCACCCGAACCGGGGTGCAGACCACGGTGCTTTGGGACCCAACACACCCAGCACTAAGGAGCTGCTACTGTAAAGTGGATCCTCCACCTCTGTTCCGCTTCTGTCTTTGAGGGCGATCTTCCTGGGTGTGTGCGCGGGGGTTGGGTTGGGGGTCTTGGATGCATTTTTTTTTTTACGACAAAGAGGCCTTCGGGCTTTATGATCATCACTTTATTTATTTACATCCCCTATTTGCCCAAATTGGACATCCAACTGGACTACGCTTAACGACAAGGTTTGAATTTGCTTGTCTTCTATCCAAAAGTATATTTGTTGCACATCAGTAATTTCAAAGCTCTGGGCTGAGGAGGAGGAAGGATGGAAATGAATTGATTAGCAGGGGCCACGCAGAAGAAGAAGAAATTCACATACTAACCGATTCCAAAGACCTGTTAGTATGTCGTCGAACGTAAATGCTGGAGTCACTGTGACTAGTCCTGAAAAACAAACACACATGTTGAATTGGTTGCCACCAGGAGCTCCTCACGGCTCAGTCGTACGGTCACCCCCATCCTAAGTCTCCCACAGGTGGATTTAGGCAAGCTAGGAATTCAGACCCAGCAACGGAAAGGAGAAATTTTATCCAGTATGCCCAGTTGGGGTGGGGTGCGCTCACAAATAATGGGATGGATATTAAAGATACACTGTGGCCTCATCTACAAGAGAAAAAAAAAAAAAACAGTGAGAAAGAATTTTAAATAGAAAACAGACCACGATTTTTTTTTTTTTAAGTGCCAGGGCTTCAGGGAGGGAAGGGAGGTCTTTCTCCAAGCATCCTGAGATCTGGGAATTGCTGAGGGTCCTCTGCATGCTAATGGCAGATCGGGGCTGAGACCCGCTACCTGGACTCCTTCTCTAGGTGCTCCTTCCATGCAGGATGCTGCTCTCTGCTTGTCTAGCTCTTGGGTGCACCATCTCTTTTCCTTTCCTGCGCAAGGAGACTACTTTTCTGACTGTATCGTTGAGGCTGATGGGCAACGTGTCCCTGATGATCTACTAAAGCTGGTTCACCCAGGGCTGAGGCAAAAGACACCCAGCCAGTGGCCTGGGCTCCTGATTCACTGGCAACCTTAGCCACACATTTTACATCTGTGATCAGTTTTCCTTATCTGCAAAATGGGTCATTGTTCCCACCTCCACCACGTCATGGAGCTGTGGTGCTGGTGCTGAGAACAGAATACTCCAGGTACCAGCGGCCCTGTCTGGTGCTCAACAGGAGAACTGGGTGTTGGGTGTCAGACATAGTCATCTCAGCTTCCTTAAGGTAAAGCTACCATGTGGCATCCGGGGATCCAAGAAAAAGGCATGTGACCCAAGAGTTTATTTCCAGGGAATTCATCATTGGCAGCCTTGCTATTCCTGCCCACTGCACTGCCCTCCTGAAACTTCACCGACCTCTTCCCCTGCCTTGGGCATGTTTCCAGCTAACAGGTACTGAGTACCTATTATGTGCCAGGCGCTGGGTGAGGTCCAGGGAAATTTTAGTCCTGTCCTCAAACCAAAGCCTGTGCTAGTTTTCCCCAGCAGGTACCATAGCATAGAAACAAAACAAAATGCACTGCAAAGGAAAAAGAACCTCGAGTGCCTGGGACCCAGCACTGTCCCATGAGCATCGATCAGTTCATGGAAGTACCTGGAGATGCAGGTGAGCCCCACCTGCTTAATACCCACTAGTATTTTCTAGTAAAAAAGCACATCTGCATCAGGAAGGGCTCCTGCTCTTCCCCCGCCCTCTCTCGGCACACTTTCCCATAGGTGGTTTCTGAGTTCTAGTACCATCCAGAGGAGGCTCATCCAGGTATGCCTCCTCAACTTCATCCTCTCAGCAAGCATCATCAAGAGCCCTACTGTGTGCCGGCACGGGGCTCGGCACTGAGGGCCCGGCTCCTTGGGAGCCCAGCCACTGCAGGCTGAGAGGGCAATTCATCCATTTATTCATCCACCTGAAGAAGAGTTTTTACTAAAGGGCAGCTGCAAGCCAGGGGTGGTGCTAAATGCCAGGGCTGTGCTGCAGGCCCTCCCTGCCCCCAGAGAGCTGCCTCGCCGTCTAGGGTGAGAGCAGATGATAAATACGGCCTTACACAAATGATCAGAGAAATGACTATTTTGATAAATGTCATGAAGATAAAGAGTAGGAATCTTTATATGTTCTGAGAACACATAAAGGGGGATTAAAAATAGCCCAGAGGAATCTAAGAAGGCTGCCTGGAGGAAGTAGTAGTCGAGCCGAAACACAGCGAAGTAAGACAGGGAACAGGCAGGGGACAGAGGGTCCTCAAAGGCAAAGGAGCTTGGGAGGCATTCAAAGATTTCAATGAGGGACACCTGGGTGGCTCAGTGGTTGAGCATCTGCCTTCGGCTCAAGTCATGATCCTGGGGTCCTGGGTTCGGGCTCCCTGCATGGAGCCTGCTTCTCCTTCTGCTTGTGTCTCTGCCTCTCTCTGTGTCTCTCATGAATAAATAAATAACATTAAAAAAAAAAAATCTCCACGAAGGCCAAGGTGCTTGGCAGGTAAGGCAGGTGACCAAGAGTAGATCCAGATGCGTCTGGAGAGACAGGTGTGGGAGGTCCTGCACGCTCTGAACAAGACCAGCGGGAAGCCCCAGGGGTGACCGGGTCAGGGTACGGCCAGGAAAACATGCTCTGTCCGGCGGGGAGGTGCCCAGGGCTCAGCCTTGTTCAACAGCATTGGGCCAGGCAACGACTTCTCTGAACTCACTTTCTCGGCCATCAAAGGGGTGGTGGCACCTGCTATGGCACAGGAGAGGGGCTCCAGGGGTCCTCGCTCCTTCCCTCCAAGGAGCACACCTCTGCGCCACCTGCTTGCAGAGGGCATGTGGCTTTTCCCGCAGCGAAGACGCTCTGTCCTCTGTAGAGCTGTGCCCGGGGTGGCCGGGAGGCCGCGGGAGGGGGCCCGCTGCTTGCTCTGGGCACATCTGCCTGCAGAGCCGTCAGGCCGCTGCCAGGAAAAGCCAACCGGGCCTCCGTCCCACACCCACCCAGAGGACCTATCCTTTTCCACATTTACCCGCTTGTCTCATCTTCACTGGGACTGGTTTCGCGGGCGCATCTGCTGCAGCCAGTACGCACGATGCTCCAGCCAGTGCTCCCCCTGCTGCCCCCAGACCCCCCCACATCTGCCCAACACGTCCAGAGGTGCCTGCTGTTTGCTCAGGCTGTTTCTTCCACCCGGAATGCCTTCTCTCCTGCTCCCAAATCCCAGTCCCGCGCTATCCCTCGTGCTGAGCTCCAAGGCCATCGCAGCCCCCAGGCGGCCCGACCCTCTCCACCCGCCTCTGAGGGCCTCTGAGGGCCTCTGAGGTCTGAAACCTGCGCTTGCCTCTTGAACCCAAGGAGCAACCCTCACGCCCAGCACAGCAGAGGGGGCACGCCTGCATGTCATCTCTTCCCCAGGGGACCACCCCAGGAGCACTGCCAACGACCTGCTCGGGGAGGAGACGGGAGCCTGGACCACCTGCCTGCTAAGCCACGGATGTCTGCCGGACGGTCCCCTCCAGGTCTCTGCAGGGACAGGGACTCGGGGAGTCCCGGGCGAAGCGGGCGGTGGTGTTTCACTGTGCCTCGCCCCTCACCTGGGCCCCCATCGAGGCTCCTTTTGTCCCCTGCAGCGCAGGTGCAGAAGCAGAGCGCAGGGCAGGTGGAAAGCAGGGCCTCCGTGCCCACCGTGGTGATGTGCAGTCCCTCCCACCTGCCTAAGGCCCCGCTGTGAGAATTCATGGGGGGACTAGGGGAAATGCTGGAAGCATTCAGGCATTAAATTCAAGGTTCAATAATGACCTTGGTGGCCCTGAATGATAAGGGGGAGAAAGCAGGATCTGCCCTTCGGCAGCTCAGTGATCTCCCCGGGGCGACTCCAGCTCCCCCGGCGCCCTCAGGAGCGACAGAGCAGATGTGCACTAGAAGCTTCCTGCACGTAGTTAAAGCCCATGATTCTCTTGCTTCCTCCTCCTCTGAGGCCAGTCAACCCTCCTCACTTCCCTGGACCCCCATTAATGTCCAGCTTCTGTGTGACATTCGTGAGGATGAATCTGCTTCTGGTCCCGGCACAGGACCCCTCGGCCAGATGAATTCTGTACGAACTATGAAGCCGTGTTTCCCTTGCTGTCTGCTCCCACCCCTGGGCCCCCCCTCACCCCCCGAATCAGAAACCAAGAATGGAACGAGTTCAGGGACTAACTCTCTAGCTGGGTCCCCAGGGTAAGAAGATAGCAACACAATACCTGGAGAGGACTTTGTGATCACCAGTGTCTTCTTCTAGGTCATCTGAGGATCGGACGGTGCCGGGTGCTATAAATACTGAACTTTCTACGTGGTCCACATGCTTCCTTTTTTCCTTTTTTTTACTGCTGATTGATTCTCCCATTACCTTCTCTTCTAAAGAGTTTGCTAAGGTTCCAGAGTTTCCGAATTCCTGGGCCTTAAGGACAAGACAACCGGAATACAAGTCAGCCTTTCTCGCAGTGAGGTCGCGTGCCTGACGCCCCACCGCAGCGCTCCGCTCCACCTGGAGTCCAGGAAACTAGG
This sequence comes from Canis lupus familiaris, assembly GCF_011100685.1. NCBI lineage: Eukaryota > Metazoa > Chordata > Mammalia > Carnivora > Canidae > Canis > Canis lupus. The sequence goes on from NC_049229.1 coordinate 64,421,239, forward strand.
GTGTCCCCTCCAGTCCTGCCCGACCTGGGGTGTCCTTGCAGCACAGCTTGCCGTGGCAGAGAAGCCCACCCGCACTCGGGCTCCCTGGGCAGAGGGCAAAGGCCACAGATTATAAAAACAGCATGGATTTCAGAGTCACTACGATCTGGTTTCGAATCCTGAGTTAGTCACCTTATGCAACCGACTTTATTTCTCTCACTCTCAGTCTCATCTGTCAAATGGGTATAATAATTATCGACCTTCTGGGGCACTTGGGTGGCTCAGTTGGTGAAGCATCTGCCTTTGGCTCAGGTCATGAGGTCCTGGGATCAAGTTCTGCGTCGGGCTCCCTGCTTCTCCTGCTGCCCCCTGCTTGTGCTCTCTCTCTCAAATAAGTAAAATCTTTAAAAAATAATCATCAACCTTTTTCTCACTATACCACGGGGTTTCCCATAATGGATGTCCTGTACAGTGGGCAATGCAACCATCACCCACTTAAACAGAGGAGCGGATCCTGGAAGCCCGGTAGGCCAACAGGTGCAAAGGTGGCCCCTGAGCTGGGAGAGGTACACACACAGGCAGACCTGTAGCTTGTGGGGTGACAGCTTCCCTGTGCCTTTGGTGGCACAGAGCAACATCTCTAGCATTTATTTGACAAGGAAGATTCTTTGACCAATGTCCACAACCAGCATTCGGAAGCCCATTGGCAATGCTCCCGAGTGAAATTAAGAAGCCGAGGAGCACGGGAGTTGTTGGAGCCACCTCCCAAGAGTCCCTTAAGGGGCTGGAAGAGTCTGCTCAACAGGTGTCAGAATACGAGTAGAGTGGCCAGCTGGTCACACCCCAGGAGAACAAGGCTCCGAGCAGGAATTAAAAATGCTCCTGAAATGCTGGTCCTTCCCCTGTCACCCACGGGCCAATGCTACCTTTTCTGCAAGGTGAAATGAGAAGAGGGACCTTTTTTTAAAAAAAAAAAAAAAAAAAGAAACGAAGACTAAGAGAACAAACTTTCCATTTTCTGGTGCTGTTGGAAGATTTCTTTTTCTTTTTCCTTTTGTTATGTTTCAAAGAAGAGCCAAGTATCAGAGAAATGCTCCCATGTCATCTTATCTGCCTGGAGGCAAGACTCACAGGCCCCGCCTGTCATCCTGGGCCACAGGCCATCCCTCTGCTCACCCATAAGACTTCTAGGGGTGCTTGGGAGCAGTGGGTGCCTGCCCATTGGATGGGCGAGAGCCAGAGGGGGCAGGCCAGAGTCCAGAGACGCAAACGGTGGCTCGCTGGTCCTGAGATCCAGGAATGAAGTTCTCCCCAAAAGCTCATGCTCAGCTCAGGGGAAGGTAGATTCAAACCTACATCTCCCAATCTCATTCCCAGCCCAAGACTCGTTCAGCCACACCCCAAATCACCTGCCCACAGGCACACATACCCACACCACCTGCTTTTGGCAAATGACTTCTCTCTTTGCAAAGCAGAAGAGAATAAAGTGACGTCTGCATTTCTGAGGCCGCATTCCGTCTGCCCAGGGAGAGGAAGTGAGCGGCTAATAAGCCACATTAAATAGCAGAGATGCAACTAAGGCTTCCTTCCTGCCACCCACCCAGTCCCCTTTCTTTTGTCCTAAGAGATCTTCTGTCCCTTAACAGTCCGGCGAATTGCTGTAGCTATTGTCATGATCCGCCAACCTGGGGATCCCAAGACCTGATCTCACTGCAGGACATTTCTACCCCACTGGATCATGGGGTCTCCTGCTGGAAAAGCCTGCTCGGCTGGGCTGGCTTCCAACGTCACAGACAGTGGGTGGGTGGTGGTGGGCGCCCGGGACCGGGTTCCTCTCCCTGGCGGCAGGAGGAGCAGATGGCAGGTGGGTCCTGGCACCTGCAGGACTACCCTCACTTCTCTTCTCTGTCCGAAGACGGACATAATAGGGGTGATCCCAAAGGGCCAATGGCTCCTGCGATGCTTGCTTCTAGGCTGTCACTGTCCGAGAATTCTGCTCCACCCAGTGCATTTTCTGGGGTTGGCAAACTGGTAAGAGCAAACTTCCACTTCTAGCCTATCTAAATCCTAAACGTTGGGGTGCCTGGGTGGCTCAGTGGTTGAGCATCTGCCTTCAGCTCAGGGCATGATCCCTGGGTTCTGGGATCGAGTCCCGTATCGGGCTCCCCGCAGGCACCTGCTTCTCCCTCAACCTATGTCTCTGCCTCTATGTCTTTCATGAATAAATAAAAATAAAATCTTAAAAAATAATCCTAAATGTTTTAAGGCTACTGATAATGCCCCTTTCTCTTGCAGCCCTCCAGATGCAAGGATTTCTCATTCCCCTGAGCACCTTTCAGCCCCTCACTCAGCCTTGACTCTCCCCTGCCATGAGCCAGAGCATTGTCTTTATCTTGGGGTTCACTTTACCCTACATCCACCTTACACCCCCACACCACCATGCAATCCACCTTTGTCTCCCGCACTGCAAGCCCTGCCAGGCTGCTCTCCAGAATTTGAAGCCAATACACAGATGCTCATTCTCTCCTGGGAGAGAAAAATCACAACCACCAAACCAGGGTAGCAGAAGAGTAGAGCGCTGTCACGTGTCCCTGACTATGGAGGAGAAAGCAACTGTTCTGCCTGAGGAGAAGCTGGGCAGGCTCCTGGGAGGAGGTATTGTTGGCATTGGGATTTGAAGGGGCACAAGTGCTGGCCAAGTGGTGCCGGAGTGGGGCAGAGCAGAGTGTGGAGTGCCTGAGAGTTGGGCAGGGGGGTGGGGGAGGGAAGCCAGTTTGGCTGGAGGGGAGGGGAGGGAGAAGATGGCAGGGGCCCCTGCACCCTCTCGCTGCCCACTCCCGTGGCCCCTCGAGCTGCTGAGCTCAGTGAACTGGGAGCACCAAGCGGTGGCAAAGCATGTGCCCAGCTGCGAGAACTCAGAAGTGCCCTGTCCCCCACTTCCAAGCACAGGAGCTAGATAATTATACCAATGGGCCACCTTCAAAAATCAAGGCTGGGGTCAAAGGTGAGCTCACGTGGTTTTCTCAGGCCATCGCAGGAGGCGGGGGCTAGGGTTCACGGAGCACACGCTAGGTGTGGCTGCCAGTACCCCCGACAATGACCACGGCTGCTACCTCTCCCGGCCATCAAACATGACCCCCTTCCATCCTCTTGGCTGCCCGGGAGGCCCCGAGGTACTAAATCTCAGGAGTGCTCCTCTGGGGTGCTAGCCCTGGCCTTCCCGAGCTGGAGTGAGGGCCTCCTTAAAGTCTGGCCCGGGCCACCGGGCTGCTTCTGCTTCCCTGTTCCATGGAGGGGGACGAGTAGAGTCCTGGGGCAGGACTTAGGGTTCCCGAACCCGCCATCGAGTACCTGATGGCTCTCCACTGGGGCACAGTCGTCGGCCTTCCCCTCGCTGGCGGTCGTCTGGCGGGGACAGGGTGGCGGGTTCTGCGGCCAGTGTGGCGTCCTCCACACCCCCGTCGGGACAAGGCGCTGCGGGGATGCTGGCCTCGGGGACATCCTCCTCCGGCCCTGAGAAGCTGCAGCTACTCCGAGAGGCCTCAGCCTCCGCGGCCTCCTGGGCCTCGTCCCTGGCCCCCACGGCACACGGATAGCCCTCCGGCTCCTCGAGCTCCAGGTCTTCATTTTTCAAGTCCTCCACGCCCTCCGCATAGGCCTCTAAAACCGCAGCCAGGGGCACCTCGTAGTGCGGGTAGTAGAACAGGTCGTGGGGGATGACGGAGATCTTGGACAGGGGTGGAGAGGGCTTGAAGTCCAGGCCCTCCTCGCTGCGGCTGCACAGGGTCTCCAGGCTGTCGCTGCCTCTCAGGGGGTCAGGGGACAGCTCCCCCTCTGGCTCCTGCAGCCCCGGGGCCTCCCCGTTGTCCTCGCCCCGACGGCGCCGTGGGGACTTGCGCTTGGGCTTCTCGTACACCTCTGGCTTTTTATCCACCGGCGCCTCCCCTGGGGCTGGAGAGGAGCCCTGGTCTTCCTGCCCGGTGTCCCTGTGAGGTTCAAGGCCATCGGGCCTCTCTGGGGACTCGTCCGAATCTTTCCTCTGGTGCACAGACTTACTCCTCCTCTTCTCCGGTTTCTCAGCGTGATCCTCCAAAACCTCGTCCTCTGCTGGTTTTTTCTCATGAGGAGAAGGGACCTCATTGAAAGCCTGGCTGGTCGAGGCGACATCTATGAGGTCGCTGCTAAATTTAGAGGTTTTGAAGGGTATGCCCTCAAAATAGTCTTCCCCACCCATAGCTTCTACGGTCAGCAGCTTGACCTTGAACTCCAAGGAATTGGCCATGATGGTGTTGTCCTCAAGGGGTGAGAGGGGACAGCTCTCCTCCCCTGGGCTGCCCGCACCCTCTGGCTCCCCGTTCCAGGATGGAGAACTCTGGGAAGTCTGCGAATGATTGCTCTTGCCGTCCGCCAAAGAGACGTCACCCGGGGACTCATCAGAGGCTGCTTCCGCAATCTTGGGGGCCTCCTGTTGCGACTTTTCCTCAGCAATCTCAACTGCCAGGAGGTACCCATCCTGCTTCAATGAGTCCTTTGTCCCTCTCGGGCTCCCTTCAAAGCGAAAGTCATGACTGTAGAAAGGATCGTTACTGCAGGAAGCGTCCTTGAAGGTGTCGGCCTCAAAGTGCACGGTTTTCTTGATCGGCAATGAGTTGGACCTCCGGCTGTCCTTTCTCGATGATAAAATGGAAGATTCTGGAGACGGGTCGTTGGTGCTGCTGGCCTTACCTGGGTCCCCTTGCAGGGCCTGGTCGATGATCTGGTGCATGAACTCGGGGGCGCTGTCTGACAGCGCACAGCTGGACACGCCATCCTGGAAGCTTTCTTTCACGCTCTCGGGCTTGTCACAGACGAAGACTTTGGAGGGTGGTGGTTGGCTGGCTTCGTGGTTAATGGTGTAGGCCCGGTCCCCGTTTTCGGTCAGAAGGAAGACCGTGCTCTCCTGTTCAGAAGGAGTCTCTTTGATGCGGACAAAAGTGGATTCAATTGGAGCTTCTTTATCCAAATCCGAGAAATCCTCCTGCAAAAACACACGGGGCATATCGAAATCAGGGGAGTACTGACAAACAGTGTGCATCCCCCTCTCCTAAAACAAAAACCGACGTGGAAAAGCCACTTCAGAACTCAGGCGAAGTGTTCTAATTAAGAGACGCAGATGGTTGCTCTTGCTGAGATGTGGAGACACCAGATAAGTTAAAAAGAATATGTTTTTAAAAGCTATGGATACGAAGAAATGCTTACTTTGCTTCTGTCTAGTACCTACCACTACCTGAACTTAGAGAATGTATTTGCTCACTTGATAACTGTCTTGTCTCTCAGAACGAGGCTGTGCGAGGTCAGGGACCTCATGCATTCAGCTTACTGCTGAGCCCCCCTCTCCCACCCCCGAGGAAGCAGCGGGTGTTCAGTAAATTTTCTTTTTAATTATTATTATTATTTTTTTTGGTGTTCAGTAAATCACTAGTGAATTCAATAAAGATCTACTGTTACATTGTTGCTGTCACTAATATCATCTCAAGGTTGGGGACAGCATGGGTTGCAGGCTCAGTGGAGCTGTGGCAACTTCTGAAAGGTCTGATTCCCCTCCAAGTGTAGTCTGGGATTCTGAAAATAAGAGGGTGTGCTTCTGCACTGTCTTGTATCCTTTTTCACATTCTGATAAAACGCAGTAAACTGCTAACATGTTCCGGCCGACATCTAGAAGATCGTGTAGCCAATCCGTGTGCCAAGCAGGCATTTTAACCATCTCAGTGAAGTTTGGTTTCAGGGAAGATGTTTGCAAGAGGTATGGCTGTCCAACTTGCTATCTGCTTATAAATGGAAAGCGCCTTATCTAGGATCCTGAAATTAAAATGTGCCAAGGGGGGGTTCCCTAGGTGGCTCAAGGGATCCCGGGGTGGCTCAGTGGTTTAGCACCTGCCTTTGGCCCGGGGTGTGATCCTGGAGTCCTGGGATCGGGTCCCACATCAGGCTCCCTGCATGGAGCCTGCTTCTCCCTCTGCCTGTGTCTCTGCCTCTCTCTCTCTCTCTGTGTCTCCATGAATAAATAAAATCTTTTTTTAAAAAATAAATAAAACGTGCCAAGGCAACGCTCAAGGGAACTTGAGATCCAGTTTTGATCACTACTGCTCACTGCACAGAACCACACAGCCCGAACCCCAGCTTTGTGTGATGGCCAACAGATGGACACGTACGCTTTCCGCATCGAAGTAAAGGGAAACAAACCTACCGCTTCCAACTCCGGGAAATGTTCCAGAAACTGTGCCACGTAAGTCACAATAGACTGCTCGTCTGGCGTGTCAACCATGATGTCTGTCAAGAGAGACACAAGAGTTGGAAGGATGGTGAATATGCGATTTTTTAAACAGAATCAAGGGATGCTTGATAGAGAAGAGTCCCACAGACCTTTGAGGTTTTCTCTTTATTTTATACTTGAGGAGATTTAAACCCAGGGGGGATGAATCACTTGACTACAGTCTCACATCTGTCTGATGAAGAGCGGAGCTGGGATGCAGAATCCAGAGTTCCTCGTTCCCAAGACCTGTCCGTTACTCCCTGCTGTCCGAATCCCCCCACGGGGAGCAGTCAGCTCCCTGCCGACCCCATCAGCGAGTCTGCTGAGCCAGGCCCTCCGTCACTGCTGGAGGGAGTCCCAAACCAGCTCAAGCCACGCAGAAAGCGATCTGACAGAGCCAAGCGCCTTAAAAAGGTGCGTACTTCCCGACTCTGGTGTTCCACCCGTGGCGTCCGGTCCCGAGGGGCATGATGTGGGATGCACACTGGGCTCTACGCAGCAAGATGTTCGCTGCATGTTGTATGTAAACGTGACTACACCCAAAACAACCTCATGTCCACCAGGGGTAGGAGACCTAAGTCAATTTTGGTATGCCCACCGGATGGGCCATTGTGCAGCCATTAAAAATACATAACAATGACATGACAGCAACAGGTAAGGTGCTGCTGCCATAATTACAACAGTAAGTAAAAAAAAGCAAAATATAGACACAGGTGATGGGGATGAAGAGCACTGAGCAATGGTCAGAATTGTGGAATCACTGGATTGTACACCTGAAACGAATACAATGCTCTATGCTAAGTATATTGGAACCAAAATGAAAAACTTAATAAAAAAAAAAGTAAAATACAGAACCACAATTGATCCTTGAGCGACACGGTTTGAATTGTACAGGTCCCCTCATAGGCAGAATTTTTTTTTTTCAGTAAATACTATATAGTCCTGTAAATGTATTTTCTCTTCCTTAGGTTTTTCTGAATAACGTTTTCTTTTCTCTAGATTACTTTATTGTAAAGAACACAGTGTCTGATACCTATAACATACAGAGTTAAGTGTCCATGTTGTGGGGAAGGCTTCCAGTCACCAGCAGGCTATTGATGGTTAAGTCTCTAGGGGGTCAGAAGTTATACGTGGATTTCCAGCTGTGCGGCGGGGGGGGGGAGTCAGCAACCCCAACCTCTGCACTGCTCAAGGGTCAACTATGTAGACAGTTGATCTCAATTATGTAAAAAAAAAAAAATTGGCATGAGACGCATTGAAAAATACTAAGGGGTAGGAATATAGGAAATAGCAACATGACTTCATTAGATTTTTCTGTATTTTCCAAATTTTCCTACATGCGCATGCATGTATTACACACGTCACAAAAATAATTAACAGGGAAGAAAGAGAAAGAGAGAGAACCAGCACTACCTTCTGGCTCCAGGAGCCTGGGAATGTGAAGAGCCTCGTGTGCGATGCTAAAAGCCTTCTCTAGGTTTTCCCGCATGGAATCTTCCAGAGCCTGCTTCATGTCAACCAGGCTGGGGTCGATGGCCTTGATCACGGCCAGGAAAGCCATCCCGCTCCTCCAGCTGCCTGCAAAGTCCTGCACCGCCACGCCATACCTGCAGCAAAGCAGCCACGGTGCTTTGAGTGATGCAGGTCAGCCAACGGCCTGGACTCCCCTCCACAGTGAGCGAGTGGCACGGGGCAGCCTGCTGGCCTTCTGAGTGGGGCCAGGAGCTGCCGACTCGAGAGGCACTGAGTCCTGGGAGGGCTGGACCAGACCACCATGTCTCCATTTCCAGAGAAACAGAATAACATTAGAATAATCTAGAATAATAGAATAGAGGGACACCTAGGTGGCTCAGTGGTTGAGCGTCTGCCTTTGGCTCAGGGTGTGATCCCAGGGTTCTGGGATCGAGTCCCACATCGGGTTCCCACGGGGAAGCCTGCTTCTCCCTCTGCCTGTGTCTCTGCCTCTCTCTCTGTGTGTCTCATGAATAAATAAATAAAATCTTTAAAAAGATAGAATAATAGAATAGAAAGGTGAATGCTGCACCCAAAGGCAGATGAGGAGCTTATGTTCCCAGATTCCCAGGCATGTAAAGGAACAACTCTCCAAACTGGGCACTTTTCAGTGATGGTCAAAATAGCAAATCAGGGGATGGAGCCAGAAAGATCCAAGCTCACATCCCGGCCTCCCTCTGTGCTTCCCCAGTGCTGTGGCCTTGGGCAGGTCCCGTATCCTCTCGGGCCCTCAAGCTCCACAGGTGTAAAATGAGGACCACCTCACTACCACCTCTCTCTCACCTCTTCCCCACCTCTCTGTTGTGGGGAAGCGTTAGGTTCTGCCCACAAGAACGGCCACGGTGTGAGATCAGCCTAACGTGTGGCACACATCGCCCACAGAAGCCACCAACTAAGCGGCAACTAATGTTACTATTCACATAAATAGCATTAAATTTTTTATTTTTATTTTTAATTTATTTTTATTTTATTTTTTTTAGCATTAAAATTTTTAAAGCGAAGGACAAAGATAACCCTGCCTGGCACCCTGTGCTTTAGAATCCATCCCCTGCGATGCTGCCGATCTTCCAACTGTGGTCACTGACCTCTCTTAAAAAATAGTTTTATTTAGAAATCACTTGAGATTCCCAAGAAGCTATAAAAGTACGGAGAGCGTCTCTCAGTGTATCTTATGTCACGCAAGTGGATCGCCAGAAGCAGGGCTCCTGAACCCAGTCCACTGGGATCTCTCCAGTGTCATTCCCGTGGGGTGGGGGGCACATCCCACCAAGCTGCTCCGTCAAGTGCAGACGCCGCAGCCACCGCCACGACGGGATGGAGATCCCGAATCGTCTCACCATCTCAGGAACGCACGTTCTCCTTGACCGTCACCCTCCCTCCTGACTGTGCTCTCTCTTTCGGTTGATTTCTTTTTAAACCACATCTAAGGGTTGTCTACACTGATCAACTCTGTCATGATCAAAACCCCAAAGATCCAACTCTCTCCTATCTTCTTTTTTTCTTTTATCTTTTATTTCCATATACCGGGGAGAAGGGATCCGATGAGTAAGTGTTTTAAGGGCTGGTACCTCGCAAGGCGCTTTCACGAGCTTGCTTCACTTAATCTTAACTGTCCTGGAAGGCTGCCATTGGTTAAGTTTACCGTCTTGCAGATGCGGCCGTGACACACCAGGAAGGCCCCCAGTGTGTGCATGGCAGGGCTGGGTGGCCTCACAGCGGAATGGCTCTCATTACACGTGGCCTAGCTTTCCAGACATCCCTGCCCACGGCCCAGGCCCCAGGGGCTGTCAGCTGGCTGCCAGTACAAGACCTGATATAAAATTGCAGAGACCCCAATTGCTGGCACGGGGTCACAGAGCAGCCCAGGACCTTTGCTCCAGCTCACCTGTCTGGGTTTTGGAAAGGCCAGCCCTAACCAAGCACGACACCGCCTTTATCATTACTGGTGATTATTTAAGTAGGTACAGACTCTGAAAGATGCCCTGATGTGCATGTGTTGAGGATCCAAGAGCCTTTCTCACTCTGGCATTTAATGGGGTGAAGCCCCTTTGATTTGTACTCAGATCTTCCTATCCGTTTCCTGCAAACCAAACGGTGTGCAGATATAGCTTTGTGTGTCCAGAAAATAAACCGTATGGTGCTCTCTGCTCTCGGAGCCCATATGAAGCGACAGGCACATAATATATGCTGGTGACCCCTTCCCCTGCCACCGCCTCCCACCCAGGGAAGCCCCCCACCCTCTGCCCGACAATAGCATGTAGTTGAGGGGAGGGGGAGCGGACGGGATGGCTTACTTCCTCGTTTTCCTCTGCACCCACGCCAGCAGAGTCCTGATGGCCTTCCTCTGATCTTTCACCGATACCGCCATGCTCCTCTCTGCGGTGGGCGTGGGTGGGAAGGAAGAGTCTGAGTCTGTACCCCCTGAGCCAGGTGACAGGCTGGAAGATGGAGAGTTTCTGCTGAGATTGCCCGTGAGCTCCTTAATCTGGAAGGAAAATGGTATTTCAGGCCCTGGAGACAATCCCAGTGCCAACCCTTCTCTGACCCATGGCCACAGGGAGTCTGGCTGGAGGGACCAGCTCACACCCAGCTGCTTCTCCACACAAGGACAAGGAAGCACCTGTGATGGTCGGGCTGTTTTATGTGGCTTGTGGTCCATGCAGACATTCACAGGAAGCTCCTCTCTTCCTGGAGTCTCTCACTTTTGGCGCTTTGGCCACGCACACACAGTCTTCCTTCCACAGACCCGCTTCTGCATACCCCTTTCCTCTCATGGCCTATGGGCTCCAGAATGCATGATGCTGTTTCAAGCCCCATGCCTGTGTTCATCCTGGTCCTGCTGCCCAGATGTTCCTTTGCTCCATCACCCAATTCCTGGCAACTCGAAATGTGGCTCCTATCGTGTGGCTCTTGCAAGAAATGCAGAAGCCCAGGCCCTGCCCCAGACTTACAGAATCAGAACCTGCATTTCAACACCACCCACGGACAACCTATATGCACAGGGTAGTTTGAGAATTGGCCTAACGCACTCCTGCTCATCCTTCAAAACCCAGCTCTGGTGTCACTTCCTCCGGGAAGTTTCCTCACTCACATAGTTGCTCCTCCTCAGTATTCTAGCAACACTCCGCTCATACCTTGATCAGAACCTGCACCACACAGTCCTATAACTCGGGCCTGCCTTGTCCGTGGTCCCAGAGAGTCACAAGAGGAAGAGTGTGTGTGTGCAGAGCCTGGCACATAGGAGAAACTCAACAGACATTTACTGAATGAATGAATGAATGAATGAGTGAAGAGCTGGGGGGGGGGACTTAAGGCCTTGACTTTTTACACATTTTCAGAGTGTTTCCAGCATCCATCGGAGAGTTTAATAAGACACATTAGTACCTGAAGCCTGTATATAACAAGGGGCTTTCCTACATAGCTGACCACTGCTCCCATTTCGCAGATGTGGAAACAGAGGCTCAGGGAGCCAGCCTTTGGTTTTTTTAAGTCCAAGGCTCACACAGAACTGGATCTGTTGTCTCTAAACCTTGCTTGTACATGCTCCTCTCAGCAACACAAGCACTGGGACAAAAGCCGCAGCAAGTCACCCCTCTGCAGGTCACTGTTCCTCTCGGCAGGGCCGTTAAATAATAAGCCATGACTTTCTGTTTCAGAAAAGGAGACTTTAGAAGACGAAATGTCAGCTTACTCCCTCCTACTCAGGGGCAAGAACTCGAGCTGGTTTTAAATGCCACCCTCAGACTCCAGCCACAGATCCTGTCCTTCCCTATAAAACCCACGTTTCCAAACCCAGGCTGACGTTGCCAAGGCTGGAGAGCACGGTCTCAACCTATCACGTATGCCTCTTCCCGCAACCCTCTTTCATTCCGTCTGTGCTGTGCATGAGTCACTTTAGGATAAGTAACTCCAAGCTCAGTGTTTGGGCAGAAGTGTTTCCCTGGTTCTTGTGATACTTTATAACAAAATTATTTTCTGCGACAAATATTTAACTCTCTAAGTCCCAAGGGGATGGCTCGACTCCTCTGGAGAACCGAGCTCGTGTCACTATATTAAAATCACAGGGACCCAGATCAGTGGCAACCAGATGGCCTCTGGTGTTTTTGCAAGCAACAGAAAAGTCAAAATCTGTCGGAAACAAGATCTCACGGGGTCCCTGGACGCGGCCCCACGCTGTTCCGCGGGCACTAACCAGGCTCAAGGAGATCGTTACTGTGTGTCATGGAAATCACTTTACCTGGAAGAAGAGGATTATGTTCCATATCAGCCCAAGAACCAAAGAGGGGTTGCCATCTGCTATTTCTGCTGCGTCGATGCTAACCAGTTTCACCTGGAGAGAAGCAATTTATGAGCTTAACACGGGGAGGTCAAGTAGGTGCTGGTTTTCCGATGCCCTCGCAGGCCTCTTGCTCTTTCTCATCTGTATCGTTTGGGGCTGCCCAGGGCCCCTCAGGGACCCCAGCATGCAAGACGTATGCAGATGAGTTTCATAAACAGGTACATAGTACTTACCAGGGGCAGACACTACCCTAGGCTCCTTGTACGGATTGACTCAGTTCAACCTCACAACAACCCCACAACGTAGGTACTTCTATTATCTCTGTTTCAGGTGAGGAAATTTCACCGAGGCCAAATGTCACGCACCCGGGACACACAGCCAGGAAAGGGCTCAGTCATTCTTTTCAAGGGGAGATGGTAAGTGCCCACTGGGTCTGTCTGTATGCTACACTAATGCCACCAAACCTCCAGATTTTTTTTTAAAGATTCTGTTTATTTATTCATGAGAGACACAGAGAGAGGCAGAGACACAGGCAGAGGGACAAGCAGGCTCCCTGCTAGGAGCCCGGTGCAGGACTCGATCCCAGGACCCCGGGGTCATGACCTGACCCAAAGACAGATGCTCCACCACTGAGCCACCCACGTGCCCCCAAACCTCGAGATTTAACACATTTTTGGACAAACACAGAGCACTAACACAGGCAGTCAGGAAGCACAGATGGATAAGACCGTTACCATTGCTGGTTAGAAACAGCATGTTGGGGAGGCGCCCAGGTGGCTCAGCTGGTTGAACACACAACTCTTCATTTTGGCTCAGGTCAGGAGATTGAGCCCTGTGTGGGGCTCTGCTCTGGGCATGGAGTCTGCTCAAGATTTCCTTTCTCTCTCTGCCCCTTGCTGCCTCCCTCCCTCATCTCCCTCTGTCTCTTTCTGGGGGGGGGGGGAGAAGAAATAGTGTGTGGGGATAAGGCTTACACCCTGAGTTTCTGCATCATTACAAAATATCCTGCTTAAATTGCATCTATTATAGAAACCTTTAGGGGATTAACGTATTTATTGAACTATGTTCTGACCACAGGATGATGCTTTCAGTGAATCCCTAAGGCACTGGTTTTCTTTTCTTTTTTTCAGTTGTTTTTATTTTTAACTGTTTTAAAAATATTTCATTTAAATTCAATTTACCAACATGTAGCATAACACCCAGTGTTCATCCCATCAAGAGGCACTGGTTTTCAAAGTGTGCTCTCTGGGCCAAGGGCAACAGCATGGCCCGTGATTTGGTTAGAATGCAAATTCTCTCCTAGTCCCCCTGAATCAGGAAGGCCGAGAGTAGGGCCCGGCCACCTGCATTTGAACCAGCGCTCCAGGTGGTTGTCTGATGTGCACTCAGGTTTGAGGCCCACAGGCCCACTGGCTCAAACAGAGTCTGAGCACACAGATCGGGCACCTGCGTACTTCTGTCAAGGGTTGGAGATAAACTCAAGAGTTTGGGAGCCACACTGGCCTCTGGCACATTTGCTTCTTCCTTTATAATTCCTTTACAAAAGTAAAAACCATACTTCGGGGGCAGAGGAGAAATAAAGGCGGTCAAGGTCTCCTCTCAAATCCACCCTGCAAAGTCCTGCCAGGAGACTGGCAAGCAAGCACGAGGAGGGCATCTCGCACAAATGCCCCTTTCTCCCTTTCCCTCGGGTCTTCTGCAACTGTTCCACCCTCATCTCAGATCCTATCAGTTTGTCAGGGGTTTCTGACAACCCCACCCGTAGGGCCCGGCTCTCCTAACCTGGGGGAGAGGCTCCCGAGCTCCCTGGCTCAGGTCGCTCTTGCAGAGGGTATGACTCGCTCCTCGCCGGCAGGCTGGAGCCAGGAAGGAAGCTGTCGATGTTGTGAATAACACGGCAGATCAAATTCAGGCCCAGGGTTCCCTCCACACCTGTCCCCCGGGATGGATCACCTGCCATCGGCGGCCTGCTGTCTCCTGAGCCCCTGCGCTGACAGCCCCCTCCGTCCTGGAGGCTCATGCACTCGTTCGGGTGTGGGGAGATTAAAGCGGTCAAGGTGACCATCTCTGCCTTCACTCCCACCTGGAGGAAGCCGAGCGTGGCTCTTGGAGCTGAGCTTTACGGGAAACCTTCCAAAGCCAGAAAATGATAGGGCTGCCTTGTCGGGAGACACTGGTCCACACTGGTGACCGGCCCCGGAGGGTGACCGAGGCCAGGCCTTCCTGCCTTAGCTGTGGCTTCCCCAGTGCCACACCTGTGCGGGGCTGGTCCTACCTGCACGGCCCACCAGCCTGGCTGCCCACTGCTGGCCACTGCTGTTCGCCCCTAAGGGATCGTGACCACCCAATCCCGCCTCCCGTTTGCCCCTGGCATGACATGCACCTTGCTGTCCACCTGAGGCCTCTTCCATCAGACCCTAAGCTCCTTGAAGGCGCCGACATGCTTCTAATGCAGCTGTGTGTCCCCAACGATGAGCACAACCCCAGGCCCATGGAAGACACTTGGTCAAGATGCCCCCAAGGGCTGCTGGAAGCAAACCCACTATCTACGGTGCCTATATTCCAGGCCCATCAACGCGGGGCAGCTGACGCAGCAGGAAAGTGGTTAGGGGTCAACCAGCAGGGAGGAAGAGCGATGAATATTCCAGGTATCTGTTCTAAGGTTCTATGTTATCAGAGGAACAATGGCCCCTTTGAGATGAGAGGGGACACTGCTCGGTGCTCCCTTCCAGGAGCAGAGATGCAGGGGGCAGGGAAGTGGTCAGAGCAGGTGTTCACAGAGCCCTCGCCCAGGGCCGGGGCACTTGGTTAAACTCCACCGGGCTGGGCACACTTGATCCTCAAGACTCTGAGCTATGGCGTGGTGCTTTTATTATTTCCATTTTATAGATGAGGGAACTGAGGCCCCGAGAGTCGGCCTAATTTTCCCAGGTTGGAAGCCTGACACGTGTGCGCCAGGACCTGTGCTCTGAACCGCACAGAGGCACAGAGGCCAAGGTGAGGCCAACGCTGGGGACAGGCCAGCCATTTTCATGAGTATGTGATGTACTTTTTGAAAAAACAGCCTGGGGAGCCTAGGTGGTTAGGCTGGTTGAGTGTCCGACTAGGGATTTCAGCTCAGGTCATGATCTCAGGGTCGTGGGATCAAGCCCCATGTTGGGCTCCGTGCTCAGTGGGGAGCCTGCTTGAGATTCTCACCCTCACCCTTTGCCCTTCCCCGCCCCAAGCGTGTGTGCCCTTGCTCTCTCTCTAAAACAAATAAATCTTTAAAAAAAATCCCGGCTTTATTGAAACATAACTCACATTGCATTCCATTCACTCGCGTATGGTATATCAGTCAACGGTTCTGGCTTACTCTTGGATGCATGCACCACCCGTCACCACAATTTGAGAATATATTCATCACCTCAAAAAGAGAACCCATGCTCTTTAACTATCACCATGTCCCCCACAAACTTAAGCAGCTATGAATCTATTTTCTGACTTGAAGTTCCCCAGTGTTGGACTTTTCATAGTAACGGAATCAAAGGAATAAGTGCTCCTCTGTATCTGACTTCCTTCACGTGGCATCATGTTGCACCCCATTCTTTTTTTCATGGCTGAATAATATTCCATTGTGTGGATAGACCCTATTTTGTTCATCCATTCACTGGCTGATGGATACTTGAGTTGCCTTCACTTAAAAAAAAAAAAAAGATTTATTTATTTGAGAGAGAGAGAAAGAGAGAGAGAGAGAGAAGGGGGCGGGGCGGAGGGAGAGAAAGAATCCTAAGCACATTCCACACTGAATGTGGATCCCAACACGGGGCTCGATTCTAGGACCCCAAGCTCATGACCTGAGCTGAAATCAAGAGTCAGCCGCTTAACCCACTGAGCCACCCAAGGCGCCCAAGTTGCCTCCACCTTTTGGCTGTTGTGAATGATGCTGCTGTAAACTGCCCTATGCCTTTTGGCTGCCACCATCTGAACTTCCTCCTGTGTCTGGAGCTTTCCCCACAGTATGGCAGGCGGAGCCTACCTCTTTCAGAAGCCAAACGTGCTTTCCCTCCTTCGTGGCAGTGGAGACATGGGTGGGATCCAGGCATGGGAGCCCAGGCCTTCGACTCTCAATGTGTAACACTGAGAGTTCAGGCGAGGGGCTGTGACGGGGGCAGGAATGTCCTTCTCCCAGGGGCAGTGGCAGCCCTGTGCACACGGGTCCCTGTCTTCTGGGGAGGCGGGCTCTGCAGTGGTCCTGGCACCTCGCATCCCTGGATTCCCTCCCCGACTCCTCAGTCTAGCAAGACATTCTGTGCGCTACTCGGCATCCCTTCAACACTTTCCTTTCCTGCGTACGGCAGCCCAGGTCAGCCTCTGTTGCTTACCATTAAGAAGCCCGGGTGAGTCACACTTGATGAAGTTCTACCGCACGCGCCAACACACCGGGCAAGCCGAGGGCTTTTTACCTCTGGTGAAACTTAATGGAAGAGGAGCTCTGGAAATTTCATCCCTCCAAGACCATCTCATCCCACTTTTGTTTTTTTTTGTTTTTTTTTTTGTTTGTTTGTTTGTTTTCATCCCACTTTTGAAGGACATGAAGCAGAGCTCAAAACACAGAGCTAACAAATCTAGAACGTTACTTGCTAAGAGAAAGCCCCCCAGTGCAGCACACTCTCTGCACTACGATTCAAAGGGATAAAGAAGAAAACGTGAACTGCTGATGGCCGGGGGTCCGGCCTGCTGGTCTGCCCTTCCCATAGCTGGGTGCCCCCCAGAGTTGGCGGCCAGATGGGACAGGGAGCGGCGGGCAGGGAGTCAGGGACCATCCCTCCAGCCCAAGGATCACCGGAGTGAGTCCCACTACATTTAAATTTAAATTTGACCAATTTAGCAGGGTCCCCCTTGGCACGCTTCTCCTGTGACTGGCACTCAACTTCAAACGCTGCCCCCCTCCTCGCAAGGAAAGCGGTGTTACCACGATGTGTTCCAAATACTTACGTTGCTATCTTCCAAAAACTTAAGTGCTTTCGCTATGTTGTTCAACCGGAAAATACGATGGGATGAGGATTTGTATTCGTGCAGCTGGAACACAGAACAGAGCAAACCCGAAGTGAATCCGACGGAGGCGCTCAATGCCCGGCGGTGCGGTGGGGTGTGCCTCTGTCTTTACCTTTTTCTCATTAGTCTCAGGAGAAAGTTAGGGGCTTGCAGCTGAACCCCACCCCTTCCTTCTGGTCCTTGGGACTTAATTCACTGGAGTTGGTGAGTGGGGGAAGGGCGCCCTGGCACGTTAAACAGGGGACAGATTTGTCCAATTTTTCTCTCTGACCCGGCTCCTGGTCTAGGTGTTCTTCATCCTCCAGAGATCTCCAGGGACGTGTTCTCCCGGCCACGCTGACAGTTTTGTCAGGCAGGGAGCATCAGCTGGGGTGTCCCCACAGCTGCTAAATCATCCGACAAGTCCCTCCTGCCAACAGCAGATGTTTCTGTTTTCTGCCAGGAGCCTCGTGGACAGTTGTCCCAGGTTGGAGAGAGAGGCAGACAGACAGACAGGCAGAGGGAGAGAGAGAGACAGACTGAGACAGAGAGAGGGAGACACAGAGACAGAGATGGAGAGAGAGAGAAAGAGAGAGAGAGAGATGCTTGCAGGAGCTAGAACTCTGCCAACGGTAGCGGAGTATCCCGAGGAAGCTCCTCCTGACCCGGAGCTACTCCAGATGACGGTTTACATTACAAGGCAAACCAGTGGTGTCAGCTCCGCCAGCTGGGAACTCCAGCCAAGCCAGTGGGTAAGCAGAGGCCTGCTCTTGTCTGGGCTCCAAAATCAAAGACCACCCCCAACAGAGGCCCAGCACGGCCATGGTATCTATCAACTAGGGGCCTGGACGCCAAGTAGGAGCTGGTGTTGCTGGGAGCACAGAACAAGGAACCAGGATATACTTTTTCAGGACGCCTGTTGGGGACTGTGCTGCTGGCTCGTTGTCAGATCCACTAAGGAGCCAAATGCTATTTTTGCTGCCACAGGTCCACCCTTTGTGAGAGTTCATTATGTGACTTGGTTCAGTCCACTCAACACCCCCCCCCCGCCCCCCACAAAAGTAGCTAACGGAAATTCCCATTTTGCTTTTGGGAAGGGTCAAGGGGCATGACAAGGTTCCAGCTACATTAGATCTGAAAGTAGGACGGGCTCTTGACTTTAAACCTACAATCAAAAATCGATCTGGAGAGGTCCACACTGGCTGAGCTCTGGGCCAGTAGACCTGTGATCCGCGGCTGCACCTTTGCCTTCGCCACAATGGGGCATGGAGGCCACATCAAACACTAGACTGTAGTGTGTGGTTTTGAGACATCACCACCACTGGCATTTTGGCCAGGTCACTGTGCCCCCTCAGTGGACATCTGGCCACGTCAAGTGACATTTTTGGCTATCACACCTAGGGGTGCTACTGGCATCCAGTGCATAGAGACCAAGGATGCTGTTACCTATTCTGCAATGCCTAGGACAGCCCCCATGACAGAGCTGTTAGACCCAAAATGTCAACAGCGTTGAGAACCCCTGCTCTGGGAAGGAGAGAGAGAGAAGGACAGACCTGTGCACAGCAGACCCACACAACATGGACAGGTATGGTGGAGATCCAAAGTGGAATGAACCTCGAGCTCAGCTGGTTTAGTTCAATGTGTCCTATCGTGGTCGCCCCTTAGATGAGGTCTCACTTTCCAAGACCACAGTCAACTGTGGTCTAAAGCAGATGATCCTCCTTCTGATGTGCGGTCAGAGGGTTAGTGGTGGCCTCACACTAGGTCACATGCCTACGTCATTCCCCTCGCTTCCTCTCATCACGTGGACATGATATCGTCTCACATCGTCCCAAGAAGAAGGGTGAGGAGAGGACAATAAGGTATTTGGAGAGAGGGAGAGTCCATATTCACATAATTTATTCTTAATATATTTTTTGACATCCACATAATTTTTATAATAGTATGTGGTTATATAATTGTTCCATTTTATTATTAGTTACCCTTGTGAATCTCTTACTGTGAATCTTTAATTTCTGAATTAAACTTCATCATAGGGATGTGTGTATGGGAAAGCACATAGCATAGATGGGGTTCGGTACTGTCTGCAGTTTCAGGCAACTGCTGGGGGTCTTGGCATGTATCCTCTGCAGGTAAGGGGGAATGACTATACTTATGAGAAAGTTCTAGAAGCCAGCAGTTGTTTTAGCCTCAGGTGGATAATAGAATTTAGTTAGTAAGATGCCTTTCTCCTCCATCTTCCTGATTCTTGGCTATTGTTCTAGTTCATGTAACAGCTGGAGAGCTAAAGTTTAATGATCTAGTTTCAATCTTTACCCTTTACAGACTCCCAGAAGACACCGAGCATTTATTTATTTACATACTAAAGTATATTTACTTATTTTAAAAAAGAGGACACTGCTTAGTTATACCTGATTCTATCAGTCTTGGGTCACTGAGAAAGGAATGTCACCCCTCCACGTTTCTGGTCACAGGATCACGCATGGCCAGGTACGTGTACCTATATCCAAGGGTGTACTGAGTGCAAACCTCCAGCAGTGTTTTCCTTTGCATTTTATGCCTGCCTGACCTTTCCGTGACATACGTACCAGATTTCGCCCAGACAGGACTTCTAACAAAGCCATTAGGATTTTGCCATCTTGTATATCAACGAATAAATCTTTCACTTCTAGAGGAGGGTTGCACTGTGGAAGAAGGAGAGGAAAGAAGCCCATGAGTGGTCTGTGTAATCCACCAAACTGTGCCCGAGCTGCAGGTCTCCCCCAAGAGACGACTTGCACGCACCTAGATCTGTCTACAGGCAGCCCCTGGGGCAGCCCCTGGGATGGAGGGTGGGCTGGCAAGCCATGGAGGAGACTCGGCACCAGACGGCCCATCACTCAAGTGGCCCTGAAGACCCTTGGGACCCTGAGATCTGAGGACCCTTCCCCCAATCACATTACATCCACACTTCCCCCTAAGGGGAGGAAGAAAGGGCATGTCTTGATTATAGCCCTCCATAGAAGAAAATAATTCCAGCAGGACTCCCATGAAATTACCCTAGTATAAGCCCTTCACTTCAAGTCCTCAAAGAGGCTAGGTGACATGCCCCGCATTTGGTCAGATCAGCTCTTTAGTACAGTCAGTCCTGGTTTTTTTTTTTTTTTCTTTCTTTTTTTTTCTTTCTTTTTTAAGATGTTATTTATTCATTCATGAGAGACACACAGAGAGAGGCAGAGACACAGGCAGAGGGAGAAGCAGGCTCCCTCTGGGGAGCCCAACATGGGATTCTGGGACCCCGGGATCACGCCCTCAGCCCGAATGCAGATGCTCAACTGCCAAGCCACCCGGATGCCCCAGTCCTGTTTCTTCATCAGGACTCACTGGCTGCCCACAGGGGTTATGCAGACCTGTGCCACGATGGCAGGACCCTGGGCTGATGACCCTCTGGGCCTCAGTGCTGGGAGTTAGCAGGACTCCCTCGCCTCCAACACGGCTCCATCTCTCTATGCGACCTTCCTGAGGTGCCAGTTGACACTTCGTCAATATTCAGTCCAATTGTGGAGACTTGGGCAGATGTGGGACCTTTGGTAGAGGAAGCTGGGAAGGTGGCTAGCGTGTGTGACTCAGCTGTGGGGCACAGGAGCCAGCCAGACAGGCCGCTGGCCCATAGAGTGGCTGGATGGCTGGGTGAGGAGGAGAATCTATTCCTCCCCACCGGGTTTGTAGGCCTGGTAGGGACTCACAGGTTGGGAGGCTGAGTTACCTGTGTATATTCACGTTTGTTTATATGTTTAGCCACAAAAGTCACACGTGCCCATTATTACAAATCAAACTCATGACAATTTGATAAAAAAGCCAATGAGCATTCTGAGTATCACTCCCGCTGTTCCTGCACAAAATCCAGGCTACTTGAGGTGAACCAACGTTTTCTCAAGACGCGCTTTTTACCTGTTCTGCTAAGAATCAAGGGAGTTAGATGTACCTGAGTTCAAATCCAGGCTCTACCCTCAACAGGGACGGGGCCTTGGGTATTTTCTTTAATCTTCCAGGGCCTGAGTGTCCTGGTCGGCAAGGTCTCAGAGTACAGGGGCTAAAATGAAGTCATATTGTGCAGGGAAGGTACCCGGCACTGCACCTGCCTTCCCAGATCAGTGCTTCCGTAAAACCAACTCATTAAGTGGCTTCTTTCCTACAGCGTCTTGGGGTTCCCCCTGTAGGTAGGCATTTCAGCCTGGGGGGTGTACGTTTCCCGGCCATAAGTGGTACAAAGGACATGACCTTAGCACAGGGAATGGCCCTGAACTATTCTCTCTGCCCTATTTGCTTCTCTTTCTGGGTTTCTGGGGTCGGCTCCAGTTCACTTAAGCTCCTGCCTCTCCCTGAGGGGAAGAGGCAAGTCTGCTCACATGACCAGGGTGTGAAGGAGGCCTGCAGGGGAAGAGCTGGAGGCTGCCCTGGCTTTCCTCTCTGGGCCTAGACCCGGAGAGATCCAGTGTCTAGGTGAACTGGCACCACGCTGTGTCCACCAAGAGTCTGGCTGGACGTGTGGCCTGGCACTCCCAGGGCTGCCTGGAACTTGTCAGTTGGATGCTCCTGCAGGGGTTTTCCAAACTGTGTTTCCTGGAACCCTAGACTGGAATGGGAGCAGCTTCACGGTACCCTGTGGGGACCCAGGGGTGTTGAGGAGTCAGATCCACTGCACCCCTCCCCCCCTGCTTGGATCAGAGAGGCTCAGCTCTCCCTGGCCTTACTTTAGGCCAGCTTGATAATAGCTCTTTCAACACACTATGATTAGAATTTATACTGTACAGAATCTCGGGGAAAGGGCTCCAGAAACGTGCATTTTAAATTAGCCCTCCCCCCAGCATGAATTCTTGGTTGACCTTTGGTAGTGGGGCTTTCGGCAACATTAGAACAGGTGGGCAGGGTGCTCTCTGTGCTCCTGGGTACGATGAATGAGGTGTTCACATAGGAGACAGGACTTGGGGCGCAGGTGGCAGCTGTAAACCAGCCAGAGGCCCGGGGACGTGGAAAGTCTGAGAAACACAGAGGAGTTGTGGTCTGGGCACCCTTTCCCTCCGGGAAGGCCTCCTTCCCACGATAGCTCTGGAGGGTCTGCGTGTTCTTTTTTATTTTTTATTTTTATTAAGGAAGGTGGCATTTCCTTACCCCTTATACGAGCCCCCTGACCCCCAGTTAGTCCGAACGCAGACCAATTCCTCCCACAGGTGCACAGACAAGAGATCTGCTTCAGGGGCTGCAGACTTTGAACTGAAAGGCCAATTATTTTCTTTGCAAACTCCCACAGCTCCTTGGGCACATTCCGCTCGGAACAGGATGGCATCGGGTTACCGAGGCTCTCGTGGAACTGTTATTCCTGCTAAAGCGAGGCAGAAAAACGTGACGCCCCAACAGAACACCCCCTGATCGATGGACTAACAGGTTTCCAGTCACCAGCCCTGGCCGCCAAGCCTCGCTCGCGAGCCGAGCCCCGAGAGTAATTTCCACCGACGGTGTCTGCAGGAGCCTCGGCGGCAGCAGCAAACGGGGCCTTGGCCCGCGTCCACGCGGCCCGATGGCAGCAGGAGACATTGAACCCGCTCCAGCGAAAACACGGCGCGGGCCCCAAACGTTCCGCGGGCTTCATGGGATCGGTATGGCCGGGTAAACAGCACCCCCAGGGCTTTCTTCATGATCTAACTCCTTCGGTAAATGAAGGAATTATTCCAGAAGCCCGAGACTCCGTAAATATCTCTGACAGCCTTCAAATTGTAGTTAAGCCCAAGTCCCCGAGGGGTTCCTGGGTTTCCTTGACATGAAAGGTTGGTCTTGAAAGTCTCAAGGTTGGAAATAGGGCTGTTAATTTTGCCCTGTTTATTAGGCATCGGTTTCAGGTGCTATCTGATTTATCCCCCGAGCGGGGCTCCCCACCTGCCCCGAAGACGGGACGGGAGCACGGCCAAGGGGACCATCCCTGATCCAACAGGCGCGGACCCAGGCCCGGCGGAGGCCGGCGAGCCAGGACGCGGGCATCTGCTGCGTTACCCTCTGTCCTTGCCTCTATTTATTTTTCAATTAAAAAGCAAGCAAGCAAGCTGCCATGGCGACAGGAGGAATTTCCAGCTACCCTGACACACATCAGGCATTAATTTAGGAGTTCCGCGAACTCAGATTGGGGGAACGGGTTTTCCTTTTTTTTCCCCCCCAAAAAAATAACACTTGGCTTTATGAGCCTTGTCGAAAATGCACCAACAGTCAAAACAACTAGCAAGTGATTTATAACGCTTTATCCCGGGCAGCTCGGGAGCCCTCCTGGGTCCGGGGGACCCCACTGCGCAGGTGTGGAACCGAGGTGTGGGTGGTCAGGGCCTGCTCGGGGGAAATCGTGCAGGCCCAAAGGTAAACTGCACGAATTGGAATTTTGGTCAAGAGCTGCACTTCCGAAAACCACAATTATTTTCTTGGCCATATCATGATTTCCTCCATGAACCTTTCTTCTGGGTTAACCCTACAGGCAGGCAGTAGTTGCTCTTGTACCTTCTAGGAGTACAGGAGAGAAGAAACCCCACAAACCCGGCCTCCCCGAAGTGGAGGGCTTGAACACTACCAGCTTTACCCGGAAATGTGGCCGGCCACATCTAGCGGGGGATCCACATAGCGGAATTTAAGAAGAAATGATGGGAGGGAAAGGAATCCTGATGAATCAGCTGGAGAGATTCATCTCATTCAAGAAAGAGATTTTCTTGGAGAGAAAACTCATCTCTCCTCCCCCAGTCCAGGGCAATGTTCCCTATTTTGGGGGCTAACTGGTGTGAGTGGAGGGCTCGGAGGGCTCAGATTTCCGCACCGGGCTATTCATCCACTCTACGACCCCCCCTCTCCTCTGGTGCTCATCCTTGTCTGTTTTTCTGGAGCGCGTTCAGCCTTCACGGTGAGTGTGCACGAAAAGCTGGCAGACAAAAATGCAATTCCAAACTGCCTGGCCCCAGAATGTCAGAAAGAAAGAAAACGGGGAAAAGAAGTTGAATGCCAAGTTGAATATTCCGGAAGAGCTTCCCTCGTGGTTGCAGGAAAACCATTTCGGCCTCAAAGCTTCTCTCCTCGTTGGTAATGGGAGGGGTAACGAGGGTTGTCCCGGGGACGGAAGTGGACGTGTGACGTGCTAAAGCAGGGTGCCTGATGTGCCCAAAGGGGGCAGGTCATATCCTTGGTAGGTAGCACCATTATGCGATTAACAAGGGAATCTGGCTTTGCTAAAAGGTGTTGAGTTCTTGCATAAATCAATCCCAAATACCTACAGATGATGGCTCTCATGCCGAGAATCCCCTACTATCTATCCCCCCAGGACTGGAAGCCCAGCTCTATCCCCACCCCAGTCCCTGCGTCCAGGGAAGCCTTTGGGGTGCTCGACGACGAATGTCTCCTCATGTTTGCTCATTGATTCCTATTTAAAGATAGATCCTCTCCTTCCCCACTGGACTGATCGCCCCATGAAGGCAGAGCCATGTCGTACTTATGTCTGGGTTCCTGACACAGAGCCGGACACTTGGCAGTGAAATATGCCAAGTGCAAGTGAATGCACGACTAAACACAGAGCCATCACTTCCCCCTCGCCGCACTCCCGAATTGCACCCCGAGACAGACCAATCTCTCACTTAACAAGAACCCAAGCGCCCTGCTTACCTTCTCTAGATGTAGATTTACCCATCGCGTAAAGGTCCTCTTCTGCACATTTTCTCTCTCAACTGAAAACAAAGAAATGCTGTTAGCTGGATGAACTGAAATCCGTGCAAAATGCTGCCCTACTCTTCCCCAAGGGGGATCCAGGTGGGCGGCAGGCAGACCCGGGGGATCCCCCGTGGAAGTGAAGCCCATCCCAGAAGGGGGTCCACAATGACTTGCATGGTGGCTAGAATCCATTTCTTTCCAGCCCAACTCCATAACCTCTTAGCGAGAATAAATAACCATGAATTCAGACACACACGTGTTCTTTCAGATAGGAAAACAGGGAGCACCTGCCCAACGTCATATGACCAGCAAGGTCATTCCCATTTCACAGATGAAGAAACAGAGGGACAAGCAGCTAATACGCAGCCAAGCTGGGACTTGGAGCTGGATCCCGTGTGTTTCCCACTTGCTGCTGAGCTCTGTGGCCTTAGCGGGCTTGGTGCCCTAGGACCTGGACCACGGGTGGAGATGCCAGCGCCTAGGTCTGGGTGCTCGCTGGCTTGTGGCAGCAGTGTCCCCCCCCCCCCCCCCCCCCCGCCACACCGCAAAGCTCAGGCTGCTACACCCCGCAGGAAGCTTCCTTGAAATGTCTGAGCCAGATGACTCCTGAATTACTAAGTCCTGGATTTCAACATATTGGAAGAACGTATCACATATGCTTAAAATCACTCCACGTTTCTTTAGCCATAAGTAAATGGGAGGCAATTTATCTCTTGGGGGAGCAGAGGGGCTACGGTTTTCTGTAACGACTGTGGTTCTTTTTCCCTCTCAGTCTCATTATTAGGTAGATAGTGGTGCCCATAAATCAAATTTTAATATTGTGGCTTTCAATCTTTTTAATTGAAGAGCCAGCAGACAGTAATTATGCACATAACTGCTTTTTTTTTTTTTTTTTTACTCATTTTCCTCCTCTTCTGAAAGGAAAGGTCACTTAGCAAGCAGGCGTAGGAATTAAAGATCTAATTCCAGTAAACTGTGTTTTGTGGGCAGAAGAGAAGGAAAGGAAAAGAACTTGAAAGAAATGAGGGAGGGAGGGGGCATCTGCTGAGGGCCATGAGCTAGAGTCTCGGAGCTTTCCAGAAGACTGGAGAGCACGCTGCCCCCAGGCCCCACTTGGGACCTTTCTGCCAGAATATAGGTGTTGCAATAGCTCAGCGGCCGTCCCTCTGTGGACGGCATTTGGCAGTTGACGGTTTTTCACTGTGACAAGCAGTGTGGCAGCGAACATCCTTGCACAAGTGCCCTGCTGAGTGGTTCTTTGTGCACAAGCGTATGAATATACGTCTCATGCCTGACAACTAAAAGTGGAACTGCAGGGTCTTAGTGGTAGGCACATTTAAAATTTTAATAGCTACTTCCAAATTGCCCTCCCAAAAGGCCGCCCCGGTTTATACTTTCACCCCCACCTGTCTTTAAACAAGTTTATGGGATTGTAAAGTATTTACACACACATTCAAACACTCAGGCTGGTTTCTCCATATGGCTTCAGAGAGAGAGCAAAGTACGTCCCCTGAAACAGAAGTGCATTCAGTGAAAGCCTGAGAGAACCTGGTTTGGACTGTTGGCTTAACGATGCGGAAGGGTATAAAAGAGGAAGTGGGTGTCTGTGAGTCTATATATGCCTCATGTATCCATCCCCGCATCCATCTGTCCATCCATCTATCCTTCCATTCATCCAACCAACCAGCCAACCAACCATCCATCCATCCATCCATCCTCCCCCCATGCATCCATCCAACCATGTATCCATCCATCCTTCTACCCATGCATGCATTCATCCTTCCATCCTTCTGTCCATCCATACAACCATGCATCTATCCATCCATGCATCCATCCTTCCATCCAACCATGTATCCATCCATCCATCCATCCATCCATCCATCCATCCATCCATCCTTCCATCTTCCCAGCTGATATTGTCAGTGCTCATCATAGAATAGGAACTATGCCAGACCCTGTGGGTAAAATCAAAGATAAAGAACACATTCATGGAATCTGCACTCCATGAATTCACAGCCAAGAAGGAGAGAAGGCGTGGATGCTACAGAGCACATCGGCAAGGAGAAATAAATCAGAAATTTCCAGGGCTGGGATCCCTGGGTGGAGCAGTGGTTTAGTGCCTGCCTTTGGCCCAGGGCGCGATCCTGGAGACCCGGGATCGAATCCCACGTCGGGCTCCCGGTGCGTGGAGCCTGCTTCTCCCTCTGCCTCTCTCTCTCTCTCATAAATAAATAAAAAATTTTAAAAAAACTTAGAAATTTCCAGGGCTGATGGGGATGAGCGGAGGTAATTTAAGACCCCAGGGGATACCCTTCCAGGGGCCCTGAGAGGATCCCATAGTAGAAGTGGGACATGGAGGGGCTCCTGCAGGCAAGGGCAGTCAGTGTCCCAGCCCTGCCCTGATCCACAGCCGACCTCTGGGAGGCTTCATTTCCATTCCAGCCACAGTCTGTGGGAGAATCTGAGCACAGATTAGCTTTGACAGCAAAGCTGACCCACGGGAGGGCAACGCGATGACTGAAGACAGCAGGGGACCGTGAGACTAAATCACAAATAACAGATGAGTCCCAAACTGAAATAGGGTATGGAGACCATAATTTCTGGACCTGAAACTGGGACACATTGCTCAATACACAGGAGAGAAAGAGAGAGGCTGTGAGAATTTAGCCTGCCCCAGAACATCCACCCGAGAGCCACACACCACTAGCTGTGCGACCTTGGGCAAGTTCACGGCTGTCACTGTGCCTTCGCCTCAGTCTCCCCTCTCGAGGAGGAGGATAACTGTGCCTTCCTCACAGGCATGCAGGGAAGATTCGAAGGCATCACCCCCGAAGGCTTCCCCGACAGCTGATCCATGAGGGCCACTTACCTGGCCCACAGCGCACCCTGGACCTGCAGTATTTTGTCTGGTGTCTCGACACAAGGGTCTGATGTTCTTTCATGACCTTCTCCATTTCCAAATACCCACCCCCATCCTGCAGGCTCTTTCTACTTCTGGCCTGCCAAGACTCCATAAACTTTATATAGTTTCCATAAATCCAGTGCCCCCTTTTTTCCTCGGCATCTATCACGTTGTAAAGGTGTAGGGAACTATTTCTCTGGAAGGGTCTGGCCTTTTCACGGAGTGTTTGTGGGGCCCGGTATGGGTTTGCTGGGCAACAGTAGAGCAATAACAGTGCTGTAAAAGCACCATCCCCGGGTCTGCCTGGCTGGCCGGGGTGCCCAAGCGCTGGGGCAGGGTGGAGGACGAGGAGGGGGAGGAGCAGATCACCAGGCCTGGGACCGAAGGGACAGAGAGAGAGAGAGGACGGCTCAAACTTCAGGCACAATGCCACCATCCTGAATCCCCACCTCCCCACCCCCGACCTGACTCTGGCCCCTGCCTTGCCAAGAACTGAGAATTTCAGGGGCACCTGGGTGGCTCAGTGGGTTAAGTGTCTGACTCTTGATTCTGGCTCAGGTCATGATCTCAGGGTCATGAGACTGAGCCCCACATCAGGCTCTGAGCTGACGCAGAGGCTGCTTGAGAGTGTCTCTCTCCCTCTGCAACCACCCCACCCACCCCTGGCTCATGCGTGCTCTGTCTCAGAAAAAAAAAAAAAAAAGATAATTTCAAAATGCGACCTTCCTCCCTTCTCAGGAGTCAGGAGCCACAGAGAGACGGATGCTGGCTCGGGATGAAAAAAAAAAAAAGAAAAAAAAAAAGCAGGTTGATGTACACTAAGGCCTCCCTTCCCTATATCCACACTTCCCTTAAACCTACTTCCTATATAACATTTCCTCTTCCACACTTCCGCTCTTCCCCACCCATGAGAAAGGCTTGATGGCTTATCTATTTATAAGCATATGCTCGTTATTAAAAAAAAAAAAACCATAAACTACAGGAAAGCATAGTGAGATCTCAGTACACCCGGAGATCACCACTACTGATAATTTACGGATTGTCCTTCTAGAACCACACGAGCACACGCGCGTGTGCATGCACACACACACAGCTAAAGCACAAAGATACTCACGTAAACAATTTAAATAGGGCCAGCGAATGCCTTGATGTTTCTCAAAGTATGGCCCACAGGTCACTTGCTCTAGGAGCTTCTGGGGTGAGCGTTAACACGCAAATTCCTGGACCCCATCCTACGCCTACGGACTCACTCTTTTTGGGGTCGAGGCCTGGGAACCTGCATTTAAACAGCTTGGTGCGCGCCAGTGCTGCACACTTTGAGGGCCCGGGTCTCACTGGGAAGAGACAGCTCCTGGCTATCTCCAGGCGGAGTGTAGAGGGCAATGGGCACGTCGGCTGGTGGAGAAGGAGCAGGCCACGTCCACAGGCTTCACCACAGACCGAAGACGGGGACACATGGACGGTTCCCGGGCTTGCCTACTGGCCACGGGCAAGGAAAACGTCCTTTCTTTTTCCTTCATCGTCCAAAGGGCTCTTCCTGCCACTGCTCTTCCAGTGGCTTTAGTCCCTGAATTCATACCTATCTCTGACTCCCCAGAGAGATGAGCTGGAATTTACTAGAAGGACCGCAGACCAGAATTCCCACAGGGGGCCTGCATTCAGAGGCAGCGTTTCCTCCCAGCTTCGGAGGCAGTGCCTGGTGAGAGGAGGGAGGCAGCCGGGTGGGCTGTTCCACCTCCACCTCCGGGAAGTCCTCCAGCTTTCTGGCTGCCCTTGCCTCAGACCCCTTGCACAGGCTGGAGTCCCCCAAGGCCGAGCTCTCAGCCTGTGGTGCTCAAGCAGGGGCGCCTCTGCCCCCGCGGGACACCTGGTAGCACCTGGGGAAGTTTGGGTTTTCATCCTGGAGCAGAGGGTTCGACTGGCATCTAGTGGCTCGAGGCCAGGCATGCGGCTCCGCATCCTAGTGTGCATGGGGTGAGCAGCCCTTGTGTGCGTGTCGGGGGCTCTGGGCCACCCAGGCGGCTCCCCCCACTGCTACCAACTACACAGAAAAGCTACAGCAAGTGAGAGACCTGCCGATACCCTCCCTGAGGGCCTCTGTCTACCCATCCGTACAATGGGGATCACAGTACCCACGTCACGGGGTTGGGAGGGTCAGACGCATTCAAACTGGCCTCACCCATCACAGAAGGGCTTCCGCGTGCGAGGGGAGTGGGTGATGCACTGTGGGTACCCCCCGGGTCACCAGGCAGCTGGGGAGAGCGTGTAGGCAGGTGACAGATCGGGGGCAGGGGCGGTGACGAAGGGCCTTCCAGGGGCTCAGCACAGGGCAGGGCCCACGGGGCTGCGGAAACGCAGCTGTCACCATTCCCCGTACCCACCACCGGCGGCCGAACGTTTCTGAGGCTGGCAGGGAACCCTTCCTGTGAAATAGGAGAAGAGCCGGTGGTGCCCGTCCGTGCAGGTGTGTGACGGAGCGTAGTGACCGGACCTACCCGTCCTCGCTGTGCACGGCCCCTCGTGGGCACACGCGTGGCCCTACGTCCTTTAGTCCTTTAGCAAACCCTCCCGAAGACAAGCTCCTTTCTACCAGTCGACCTGGCCGTCGTGGAGGCTGGCTCCTTGCGGCCGGGCCAGTGCGCAGGAGGGGACACCAAGTGGCCGCAGGGAAGCGGGGGGTGTCACATACCCAGGCCTGGGAAGGCAAGATCACCCGGGGCAGAGTCCTGGCTATGGCTGTCCCCAGTGGGAGAGTCACCCTCCCCTCTCTGTCCGGGAGGGAGGGGAGGGCAGGGGGTGAGAGGGGGCCACACTGTTCCACCTTCACTTCTGCTTTCTGCAGGGGCAGGATCCCATGTGCCCCGCGCTGTTTCCCGGCCACAGCCACAGCCCCCACTGGTGACAATCGCTAGGGGCTCCTCTGATAATAACCCGGTCCAGAAAGCCTCTGCCCACCCTTCCAGCGGCAGCAGCCTGAGATGCTTACACATACCCCCCCATTCTTGCCAAATAGTTTTTCTTTTTCTCCGCAGCCCAGACTGGCTCTCCTCCGAAGTGGCCTCCTGGGCTCACTTTGGCTGTGCCACCCTCCTCCGTCGCTCGGGCGGCCACGGGGACCTTTCAACAGAGATGGACACACAGCTCCCCCTCTCTGGTCACCAGGTGGCCTGCCGCCAGCCCGTGCTAGGGCCCCTCGTGCCCACCCCACCCCGTACAGCACCCAGAAAAGCCAGCACTCGGCAGCCCCCGCCCGCCCCTCTAGTCCTGGGGCCGCTGGACCCCCGGCAACCCTCGGCCACCCCGTCTGGACGTGGTTTTGCTCCTTTCCCGTCTTTCAACACCTCCCAGCACCGCAAGCTCATTACTTGGCCCCATGCTGGTTCACTTGAGAAATAAAACTCAGAAACAAATTAAACGGCAATTTCTTTTTAAACAGGAGAGGGGCCAGGCTTCGGGAATACCAGGCCAATGTTCCCTGGTTCCGACTCCTGGGGGCCACTTCCCCCCGCCGGCTCTGGTGGTATTAAAGCCAAGGCCTCCGTGTGGTTTGTCCCAGCAGTGATTTCGCATTTAATTTCCTTTGTTTTTCCTCCCCGAATGTTTGCTCTGACCTGCATCCCTTTTATCAAGACTTTGGTAATAAAATGCAAAACCCTCCTTGGGACCACAGGCCAAGCAGCTCGCCCACTCGCTGCAAATAAGGGTGCAGAGAAGAGCTGGTCACCCTCTCTCCGGGTCCCCTGCCCCCTGCTCTCCTGTGTCCCTCCTGCAGCCTGGGGACGCACTGGGGACATCGGGGACGGAGACTGGGTAACCTGGCCCAGCCGGTGCAAACTGGTGGTCTCCCCAATATATACCCGTAGAGACTCCAATAAAACTGCCAAGCTCACTCTAACTGGGGACTCCAATCCAATTCTCTCACAGGTCCCAGAGGCCACCAATTAACATACCACGTCCTGCCCTGCCGTGGCCCCGCTCCTCCGCCGCTCCAAAGAGCTAGTCCCAATTACACACCAAATTAAGTTTTAAGCTATATATATATATTTAGGCTGGTGCCTGTAACAGAAATAAAAAATAAACCCGCTCTAGTTTTTTCTGTTGAGTGATTCTGTATAACCTCAGCGCTAAACCTCAGTCCACTTTTATGATGACGGGTGACGCCAGCCAGCCATAAAAACCCAAGCCTAGGAAAAGGGATTTTTAACGTCCACCCCGATGGGCAGGCCAGGGTGACTCGATCAGTGCAGGCGGACTGCCCTGCCGCGTCCGGCCGAAGCGAGATGGGGCCGTACGTGGCCCCGCACAGATCATGCACGTCCCCATGCAGGTGGCAGAGGGCGAGGACTGCACTCAGCCACGGACGATAAGACGTCGACCGCGTCCAAACAGGTTCTGGAAGGACGGGTGGAGAGAGGGAGAGGAGGGGGGGAGGAAGAGAAAACAAGAAAAAAAGGAGGAAAGGCAGAAAAATGATCTCTTCACACAGCACCGCGAGGCTCAGCTCTTCTCCATAAATTTTGATTTTTTTTACACAAGTGTTTTCGTGAAAGTATTCTGTTTTCTGAATACCGAGCAACTCCTAAAGCAGTGTTTTCTGAACCACCTTCTGTAGATTATTAGTTCTCACGGGCCTCTCAAAAGAGGAGCCCAAGAAGTCTGGGAAATAGCAGTATAATAAAGACTCTGATAAGTCCTGCAATAAAAAAAAATTTTTTTTTTCCTTTAACTTGGTGTGAACCAAGCTCATTTGAAGGCAGACCCCTCTTCTGGGTAAAACTGATCACAATTTCCTTGTAGGAGCCTGCTCTGGAGACACAGATGTTCGTTAATGGGGACGCCTCCACTGGGTCCTCACAGCCAATGAATTGGGCAGCCTCACATCCTGTGACAGAGACTACCATGGGTTTGCCAAACTCTGTTTCCTTTTCCTCGTGGGCGCTCAGCCAAACTACACTTCTCAGCAGTCCCCCTCCCCTTGCAGGTGGTGGGGGCCTCACGACTGAGTTCCAGCCAACAGCACGTCGGTAGGTCCAAGGTACGCCACTTTCGGACAAGACCCATACAATTATACAGGGGAGATCCCAAGGACACAGAGGATGCCACAGCCACAAGGGGGAAGGAGTCTGGACTCCCGAGCCTCCCATGGACAAGGGTCACCCGGCAGCGCCCCTGGATGAGGACTATCACTCTTGGGCCCCTGATTGAGTCAGAAACACGTCGTCGCAGGCATCGTGGGGTTGTGGCTGAGAGCTGCCCACCCTAGCTAACACCTGTCGTGAGCAAGACGCGGGCTCCCCGGGAGGAAGGGAGGAGGCCAACATTACCATGTCTCCCCCGGCATAGTGAGAATCACCCGACACCTGCCATTTACTGTCCCAGCTACCCACCCCTCAGGGGAGCGACACCGTTTCCTGCGTGGATCGGGACACCGTGTCTCAGACAGGGGATGGGACTTGCCCCAGCCTTGGCGGTAGAGCCAGGAGAAGACTCTAGTGTGGTCACCGCAAGCCCACACTCTCCCCGAGGCTGGCGCCGGGCTGCTCAAAGCCCCTTCAAAACTAACATTTTACCGAAGATCCTTCATGAAGAACCTGCTTCGGGATCCCTGGGTGGCTCAGCGGTTCAGCACCTGCCTTTGGCCCAGGGCGTGACCCTGGGGTCCCGGGATCAAGTCCCGCATCGGGCTCCCTGGATGGAGCCTGCTTCTCCCTCTGCCTGTGTCTCTGCCTCTCTCTCTCTCTCATGAATAAATAAATAAAATCTTAAAAAAAAAAAAAAAGAACCTGTTTCGTGCCCATGTTAGCTCAACTGCGGAATAACGGCTGACCTGGTGTTTTATCCCCAAACAGATCTTAACAGGCCTACTAAGAATTAGCTCGACTGCTTGGGTTCAGCTATATACATACATACATATTTTTTTTTTAAAGGAGATTGATTAAAAACATTCCACTTCATACAAATGACCCTGATTTGCATTTTGGAGCACATCTGTCTTTAATAAACCCCACACCTGCCCTCACATACCGATATTTTCAGCCAACGAGAATCTCGGTTGAGTATTAGGGTCACCCATTGTCCCGGCTCGCCCAGGACTGACGGGACCCCAGGACTCGGGAGGTGTTAGTGCTAGAACTGGGAAGGTCCCCGGCAGGCCGGGATGAGCTGGTCGGTCTGGCCGGTAGACACGGTGGGAGCAGGTTCCCCGGGGGACAGTGGAAGGCACGGGGACACCCCCCGCGGGAGACACAGACAGCGAGAGGCAAGGTGGTTAATATTTGCTTTAAATGCCAGGACTAAAGCAAACTGTGAAACCTCCATTTACAGCTTTCGCCTGCCAACAAAAAGTGACACCAGCGTGACTTTGAATTCCTACTCGGAGCAGGAGAGGCAGGGCTGGAACCTTCGGTGGGGGGAAGGCCAGAGGTGTGGGATCCTCCCCCAGATGGAAGCGTTACCAATGCTTCGCGTTAACTGGCAGGAGAGAGGACAGGCTGCCTGCGCTGGGGGCCAGGGACTGAGCCGTGCCAACGCGACACAGGCACTTCCCACAGCACCGGGTCCTTTTAGACACACATTTGCTTGAAAGCAGACGAAAGTCATCTACTGATGTGAGCCACCCCAATGGACACACTTGCGCACATCCGTGTGCGCGTGCAGGCATGGCCCTCCCCGTGACGAGGTCCACCTCCAACCCTCTTTGGGCACCTGCAGTCCCCAGGGTCACCGTGGGGATTTCATCAGGACGAGGTCTCCCGTGTGGCACGGACACGCAGTTCAGACCTACGGGCTGCACTCTGACACTGAGGTCAAGGCTGCATCACTGTCACTGGGTACAAATCCTACAGAATGGCAAATTCCAGTTCTATAATCTTAAAAAAAAAAAAAAGAAAGAAAGAAAAAAAGAAAGAAACCCACTGAGATGAGACACGTGATTCTCAACCTTGGCCGCACACGACAGTCACTTGGGGAAACTCTAAAATAAAGGGATGCCTGGGCTCCACTCCAGGCTAATTGAATCCAAATCCCTGGGGGTGGGGCCCAGGCATCTGCATTTTTAAAGCTCCCCAGGTGATTCTGACACTGAGCCTGGGCTGAGAGCCACTGCTCTAGGCCAGGAGTTGGCAATTTTTCCTGTCAAGGGCCAGACAGTAAATGTTTCAGACTTCGCAGGCCATATGGTCTCCAGCGACTAGTCAACTCTGCGGTCCTGGTGGGAAAGCCGCCAGGGCGGCACATAAACGGGCACGGCCGTGTTCCAATAAAACTTTATTTATATGAACAGGCAGCGGGCTGCAGCGTGCCAAGCC
The DNA here is from genome assembly GCF_011100685.1 of Canis lupus familiaris. Classification (NCBI taxonomy): domain Eukaryota; kingdom Metazoa; phylum Chordata; class Mammalia; order Carnivora; family Canidae; genus Canis; species Canis lupus. The sequence goes on from NC_049229.1 coordinate 64,456,236, forward strand.
CTGCGCTGGACTCCGCAGGCCCCACCGCCGGACGTAAGCAGCCATCCCAGGTCTCACTGGGGGCCCGACCTCACAGCCCAACTTTTAAAATTCACTTTGGGGCTTCAAAAGCAGGGGTTTGTTTGCATTCTATTTACTGTCATAGGAAAACAAAACAGCAGGGGCAGGGTGGCTCGGGTGGGTGGAGTGGCAGGCACGTGGGAAATGAAAGTCGAAAAGCTGGGGCGCCTGGGTGGCTCAGTCCGCTGAGCCATCCAACTCTTGGGTTTCAGCTCAGGTCATGATCTTGGGGGAGGTCGTGGGATTGAGCCCCTGTGTGGGGTTCCATGCTCGGGGGAGGGGGGGAGTCTGCTTCGGATTCCTTCTCCCTCTGCCCCTCCTCTCTCTCTGTTTCTCAAATAAGTAAAATCTTAAAAAAAAAAAAAAAAAGAAGAAGCAGAAGCAGAAGCAGAAGCAGAAAGGCTGAGTGTTTGGTGCCTGCAGATCAGAAAATGCCTTCTCTCGGGCAGCCCGGGTGGCTCAGCGGTTTAGCGCCGCCTTCAGCCCAGGGCACGATCCTGGAGACCCAGGATCGAGTCCCACGCCGGGCTCCCTGCATGGAGCCTGCTTCTCTCTCTACGTCTCTTTCTCTCTGTGTCTCTCATGAAAAAATAAGTAAAAAATTAAAAAAAAAAAAAAAGAAAATGCCTTCTCTCCTCCCATCACCAAAAACAGTAAAAAAATAACATCTGGGCAACCAGACTTTGACGTGATTCTTCCCTTTGCTTTCCTTCCTCAGCAACCGGCCTTTCTCAAGACAAGTTGATCATACTCCTCTTCCCTCACCTCACCCCTACTAAATGTCCCCTTTGTCTGAGGAACCCAAAAGAGCAAGAGGAAAAACCACCCCAGACCATCATCATTGATTTTTTTCTTTTTTTCTATAAAGTTTAAATGGAAACAAGCTAAAAATAAATCAAATAGGCTACCTCCTCCTTGTAGGCAAAAATTCTGAGTAGATTAAATTTTGTTCAAGGGCAGTAATCTCCATTTTCTTCTGCTTCACGAGGAATCCAGAATCACTCTGCTCATCAGCCATTCAGGAATCTGGTAATCAGGCTGGAGATTCTTTTTTTTTTTTTAAGATTTTTTTTTAAAGATTTTATTTATTTATTCATGAGAGACACACACAGAGAGAGAGAGAGGCAGAGACACAGGCAGAGGGAGAAGACTCCACACAGGGAGTCCGATGTGGGACCCAATCCCAGGTCTCCAGGATCACGCCCTGGGCCAAAGGCAGGTGCTAAACCACTGCGCCACCCAGGGATCCCCTCTTTTAAGATTTTATTTATTTATTCATGAGAGTCACAGACAGAGGCAGAAACACAGGCAGAGGGGAAAGTTGGCTCCCTGTGCAGAGCCCGATGCGGGACCCGATCCTGGGACTCCGGGATCACGACCTGAGCCAAAGGCGGATGCTCAACCACTGAGCCACCCAGGTGCCCCTCTAGCTGGAGATTCTTAAATAGGATTATTGAAGGAAGCTTCCCAGCCAGCATCGGCATGAAGGCAGTCATCCGGAGTCCACCTGAATGCTTCTCAGGAGGAGAGGCTCAGCACTACTGCAAAATCAGTCTTCCATGATCTTACCGCTGTTTTTTGGGGGAGAAAGGGCAAAGCCAGTAGGGGTACAACAGTTAGGGAAGTGACAGGAAATAATCAGGCTTCAGTGTGACATCAGGAAGGCAGGCCATCAGTGTCCCAAAGACACAGCACGCTACCTGGAGAGGCCAAATGTTTCCAGTCTTTCAGATCTCAGCATTTTAGAAAGAAACTAAAAGCACACAGGTATGCTATAGCAGCTGATTCTCATAGAAAGCCGGTAAATGGTTTTCAGGCTGCTGGAAAACCTGGTGAACTGGAAGGTTCTGTTACTGCCATTATAAGTCCTCCATCCGGATAGGCTCTGACATCCCTCCTGGTCACAGATTTCTTCGGGGTGGAATCTGTATTTGAAAATGAATCTGCGTGTTTATGCGGGAGGTGAAAACACAGGAGTCCACCAAGAGAAGGGACAGATTCTATCCCTAGCAGATTCCTGAACAGCTTCTTACATGAAGGGCAGGGGCCGCTGCAAATCCTCAGGTTTTCCTCGTTGGGGACAACCAAAATCTCATAGCCAGCGGAATTTCCTTTGTTGCTCTGCTGTCAGGAAGTTCTTTATTAAACCCCAATGCCAAGTTTCGCAGAGGAACGGAACCACGGCCCAGGTAATCTGGATACTAACTTCCACCCAATTTTTACAAAGATATCATGTGATACAGACCCTTTTGTTGATTTTCTTTTTTTAGCTGTTTCATGAATCAGGTGAGCCACCTTAAATGTTTTTGTTCAACGAGGCAGGGTATACTCAGGGAATGAATGAACAGGTGAATGGGGATCTCCGTTGGTAGAAAGGGTCTTGTACGTCACTGTTGCCGCTGCTGTGCACTGCACCACCCCCAAGTGCCTTGCACATGAGTACAGATGCTCGTTGAATGAGTGGGAAACCCCCCTACCATCTGCTCCTTGCACCTGGCCCCCACTACGCCCATTCTGATGCAGCCTGGATCACTCACCTTCCAACTGCCACCTGCACCACTAACCTGTCTGTCTAACCTCCCCAAGTGTGGCTCTAGGAAAAAAAAAATCTAGGATATCTCCCTTTGTGTGTACCCGCCCTCTGAGACTCCCGCAGTCCCTGCTCACAGGTTTGCTGGGCCTGCTCCTGTGAGCCACAACCTCAGGTAGATCCAACAGGACAGGAACCCAGAAAGCCCAGGCGAGGATTCCCAGGAACTGGTGTGGGGACCAGCTCCGCGGAGCGCTGGGTTCTATCGGAGGGAGTCTGACCTGGAGTCCGAGTCCACGGGGTTGTTCGGGGGCACTGAGCTGCCACAAGGGGATCTCTCCCAGGATGGCATTTTTCAGGCCCATGTTCAGGAACGAGGAGGGCAAGCCTGACCGCGTGATGCCCACCACCTGTGCACAGCGGCCGAGGGCCACGTCTGGCCTGTGTTACCATGTGGCACTTGGCTTAAACGAACGGTCTAAGCTCTAGTTAAGGAGCTGGGGGGGCAGTACAGGCTCCATCTGGTTGGTCCCTGAATGGAGGGGGTGGCGTGGTGGCCACCTGCTGCGGGGGAGGCTCAGGGGCGGACGAGTACAATCAGGAGAAGGATGGAGCGGGGCAAAGTGTGCAAAGGACAGTTCTGTTCTGGCCTTTTCCAGAGGCCCTGCTGTACCCAGGCCTTTGGATTCAGTGGGACTGATGTATTTCTCTCAAAGTAAATACAAGTTTTTAGCTTCATCACGCTCTCGTGGGTTTCTGAGGGTTACAGTTAAGAGCATCCTCACTAATTTCTTCAACAAAGTACAAAGAAAGAGATGAAGGAAAACCTATGGATGAAGGAAGGTTTAAAGGCTTAGGAGACCCCAGGTGATTGCAATGGAGGGCCCTTGGCGGGATCCCAATCCAAACTTTTATTTTTATTTTTTTTTAAGATTTATTTATTTATTCATGAGAGACAGAGAGGGAGAGGCAGAGACCCAGGCAGAGGGAGAAGCAGGCTCTTTGCAGGAGCCTGATGCGAGACGCGACCCCAGGGTCCCGGGATCACGACCCAAGCCAAAGGCAGCCGCCCAACCACTGAGCCACCCAGGCATCCCTCCAAACAAACTTTTAAAGACCACATCATTGTGTTCTGAAAGTTTAAAACCACAGCTAAACGAAATTCTCGGAAAACCGTAGAATGCCGAAACGAGAGCAGGAAGAAATAGAGAATTTAAATAAATCAACAGATGTTAAAAACCAACAACAAAGAGTCCTTACCGCGAACATCCCTGATTCCTATTTTAGAGACGCACTGACCAAGCCAGGGACAGGTCAGGTCACCCTGTCTGGTAAGATCCGGAGCTGGGGTTCACACCCAGGCCTGACTCCAATGCCAGTGACCTAACCATGACCTCGCCCCTGACCGACTCAGACTCCCCAGTAAACCAGGATGGAAATCATTAGTTAGATATTCTAAGTCGCTCCAATTTAGGTCACCGCCTCCTGCCACGCTGCCTGCCACCTTGGCGGGTCCCTCTGCAGATGGACGCATATTTCATAAATTTTACTGAGCTCTTCCGACACCGAACCACAACTCGGGCGAGGGAAGAGCCCTAGGTTAATAAGTCTAAGAGCTGTCAAAGGACTTCCCTGTGGGGACAGGCCAGCAGGTGGAGAAACCTGCAGGAGAAGGCTACAGCAGCTTTCCCTAGAAGCTTGTCTGTGTATTTTATCTTCCTAACCATGTGCATATATTTGGGAGAAGTGTTAAGTTTTACTTAAAAAAAAAAATTGCTATGTACGCAACCCCGTGCACAGTGCAACGTTTCTGATCTTCTGTCTTTCGGACCATTGGGGGAAATATTTCCAAATGTAATATTCGACAAAAGGATTTTCTGTTCATAAAATAGATAACCTGTAACGGAAAAAGTTGGAAAAGTCAATAGGAAAAAATGCTTCCAAGACAGCTTCTTTCCTTTCATCTTTCCTTCTGCATGGGTTTGAATTTTGCTCGCTGGTTTTAACAGGCTTTTGACCATATTATGTGTGCAGGACAGTATTCTGTGTGGCGGGCACTGCCGGGTGCCGAGCCGGGATCCTTCCTCACTTTTCCTAAATGGTGGTTATTGCTGCCATTCTTTTTTTTTTTTTTAAGATTTATTTATTTATTTATGATAGACAGAGAGAGAGAGAGAGAGAGGCAGAGACACAGGAGGAGGGAGAAGCAGGCTCCATGCCGGGAGCGTGACGCAGGACTCGATCCCGGGACTCCAGGATCAGGCCCTGGGCCAAAGGCAGGCGCCAAACCGTTGAGCCACCCAGGGATCCCTTATTGTTGCCATTCTTATTATCTTGCTCCTCTTCTCCATCCCTGCACACTGGCTGGGCGGGGGGAGGTGGGCAGACAACCTGTCTTTTCACGTACAGGCACAAGGAACCAGACACATTCAAACCGGCGGGGAACCTGGCACAGGCCTTCACAATCCCGGATTCCAAGCCCTGGCTGCACCAACAGGATGAAACCTTGTAGCTCTCTCCTTGGAAGAAGGTGCGTATGGATGCTGGGCAGCTTTGGGTAGGCTGCAGCAGACAGTTCGATGCCTCCCCTATAACCGTTTTGCTCTTCTCAACTATTAGGACCCTTAATCTTGAGTGAGCAATCTGCCTAGTTTAAAAATGGTCATTTCCCAGCCTCCTGGGCTGTTAGGAGTAGTCCTGGGACAAAGCCTGGCCAATGAAGTTGGGGGTTTGGGGGTGGACGATAGGGTTGGGGCTTCCAGGAATGTTCTGCAGAGGCGTGCAGAGAACGCTGGGATGTGCCCCCTTTGCCTCCTTCCTAACCCTCTGTCTTCTTGTAATGGAGCCATGAGGCTAGAAACACAAGAGCCAGTGCTAAAGATGGTTGGACCATGGAAGGAAATAGATGGTTCCATGGTGGCCCTGCCGGGTCCCTAACCGGCCATAGGCTGCCTATTTCTGGGCTTCCTGTTGCAGGAGATAGATGAATCCTCTTGGATGAAGTCCTATAAGTTGGGTTTTTGTTACTTGCAGCTAAACACAATCCTAAGTGGTACCGCACATGTCCTCTTGTTTTTATGAACCCATCAGAACCCCGGCGGTGCTGCCTCAACCACATCCCCACTGTTGGCAGTCAGGCTAGCTGCAATGTTTCTGGCTGCTAAAAACACTTTAGTAATGAAAATCCTTTTGTTTATTATGCATAAACACCCACGGGTTCTTACATCTCTACAGCACTTTACAACCTGCAAACCTGTTTTGCACACACCCCGTCCCCAGCGCAGCCAGAGGAAAACGATTCGAGACAGAACAGCTCAGCAGCCACACGATAGGTAATGGGGCTCTCCATCCATGATGTCTTTGCTCTGTGTCTGTCCCCCCTACTCCTACATCTGAGTTATGCTCAAAAAGCCATCCAACTCCAGTGAATCGTGGCTGCTGAGTCTACACAAGAAATGAGAAACAATTACAAAAGGTGAAGAGCTAAGGGATGTGTTGTCCAGGTTCAAAACCCCGCAGCTGAGCCTTATGGGAGGGCACGATACCAAGTCAGGAAGCCTTCCTCTCACCGCAGGGTGCAAAGAATGAATGAATGCAAGAGTCTGAGGCATGGGGAAGGATGTGTCAAGACTGTATATCGCCCGGGAGCCTCTGAACAACATGGATGGGGGTAGTGGACTAGAGTCTCAGAGATGATGAGCCAAATGTTTTTGTGTTGGTGGATAAGTTGGTGGAGTGTGGGGGGGAATTGGGAAGGACGGGTATTAGGAAAGGGGGCAAAGACTGTGAGATCTTGAAAAGGCATTAGGCTTTTAACGACAATACAGGAAATCTGCTCGGGGGACCACCTGGAACCAAACATCACCCCCTCTAACCTCTGGGTTTCCTGCGCACACTTTTTATTTCCCATGTGGTAAGTGCACTCGGCATCTGCAAGAAGTGATCCCATGTGTGTGTGTTGGGGGGGGGAAGGGGTGTGGAAGAGCCAAAGGCAATGTCCGTCTTCCTGGTTCTTAGATAGTGGTGATAGGACCACCACCTGGCACCTTGCATGCTGTAAAAGCTTTGCGCCTCCGCACCCGATGGTCATTCTGCAAATGGGATCCAATCATCCTGGCTGCAAAAGGAGTCTCAGTCCTCACTGACTGACCCTATAAACTAAGAGGCTCATCTCCCAGTCAAGTGGTCTTTGCTATCTTCCGTAACACACTGGATCCCCACCTGTGCCATGCTGAACGTCTTCAAGTTTATAAATTGATCCTGTGCTCAGGATCGCACAGGAAGAAAGAGAAATGCTAAATGTAGGGAGCAGGATGCCTGGGTGGCTCAGTGGTGGAGCGTCTGCCTTTGGCTCAGGGCCTGATCCCAGGGTCCCAGGATCGAGTCCTGCATCGGGCTCCTGCATGGGGCCTACTTCTCCCTCTGCCTGTGTCTCTGCCTCTCTGTGTGTCTCTCATGAATTAATAAATGAAATCTTTAAATGTAGGGAGCAAATTCACTCTGACCCCAGAATAGGAGAATGGCAGAGAAATCGCTGGGTCTTTGGTGGGAGCCCCTCCTCCCACATTCAATCTTCTCCTTCAGAAGGAGCAGCTGGAACCCTTCAGGACGTGTGGGTTTCTGAGCCACATTCCTTGACGTTTGCTGTTCTCAGAGCTGCAGGCCCCGGTTCTCCACCCGGGTCCGAGGGCCAGAGCCAGGCCTGGGGGCCCTTCACGCAGAGAAGCGTTTTCTGCCCTTGGCCCCTGCAGAAGGGAAGGATTAGCGAGGCAAAGCCCAACTTGATTGAAAAATAACTTCCCTACAGGCTGCTTTATGGCTTTGCACCTCTTCCAGCTCTCGCTGAGTCTGGCCCCGAGACCGGCGGACTCGGGGTGGTCTTTCCTCCTCCAAGGAGCCGGAAATTAGCAAAGGAACGCCAGGGGGTGCTGGACAGGCCATCTGAAGTAGGGCAGCAACTTATTAATGTTTTTTAAAAGTTTAAAAACGAGTAGCCAACTATAAGGGGGCAAGGCAGTCTGGCTCCACTGCTTACTAGCTCTGTGACGGGGCAAGGGGCCGCCCCTCGCCGTCCCCATCTATAATGTGCGTGTGTACGTGTGTGTGTGTGGGGGGGAGTTGTCTACACCACCATGTGGTTGGCATGGGGATGAAATGAGAGCTGGTGTTTATAAAGTGCTTACAACTGACACATGGTCGTGCCTGCACATGGGACGGCCCCAGGCCTGCGCCAGAATGAGCACGTTTATATCCACCAGACCAGCCAAAGCCATGAGTTCCAAGCAGGGTAGACTCTGGCCTTGACCAAAGAGAGGCCTGGCCTTCATGCTGGGCTTCTGGGAGGTGATCTTCATATGCAGTAGGAGTGTGCCTGGAGAGGGCAGGGCTGAGCACAGCGGATCTCAGTGCAGGGCTGGCCATGGTCCGGGAAGGCCAACCGTGTGATTGATTTATTTACTTATTATTTTTAAAAAGATTTTATTTATTTATTCACGAGAGACACGGAGAGAGAGGCAGAGACACAGGCAGAGGGAGAAGCAGGCTCTCCGTGGGGAGCCCAATACAGGACTCGATCCCAGGATCCCGGGATCACGATCTGAGCCCAAGGCAGATGCTCAACCACTGAGCCACACAGGTGCCCCCCAACCGTGTAATTTAGGGTGGTCACGCGGTATCAGCTGGGCTGGAGACTGAGTTCAACAATGAGAGTAATCAGTCAATCAATCAATTTTGCCTCAATTGTGCATCAGCTTCTCTGATGGTGATGCTCTGTGTGTACCTCACACATCGGTGCCAGGAGAGTAACGTGAGTGTAAGAGCTCTCAGTGGGGATTGGGTCTTTCTAAGGAGTTATCAAACCAGAGGGTGAACGTGCAATTGGTGTCGGAAATGTGGCCTGTTCCCCTCAACCTCTGCAGTCTGGTGACCCCGGGCAATTTCTACAACAGGAACCCTCCTGAGCTTCATGCCCACTGTCGCCCCCAACCACCCAAACTGGAAAGGGTGAGGGGACAACAGGAGCTTGTGTGGGGCACTAAGTGAAGCGCTTTCCAGAGGCCAGCTCATGGGTGCCTCAGTCTACATGTCTGTCGTCATAGCCAGTTCTGGCTGGACTATTCTAAGCACTTCACCTAAATTAACACTTTTAATCTTAATCCTTCTACCCCTGGTGACCAGCACAGAGAGGTCAGGTAATTTGGCTACAGTCGCACTCCCTGGACGTGGGGATGCTGTGGTCTGAGCCCAGGTGGTCAGGCTCTGGCGCCCAGGGTGCTGAGCCCCCACCACCAACTCCTCTGTGGTCAGGGAAGGACTGCACGATGCTCCCTATGTCATTTTACACTCGTGCTGTATTGTAAGACCATGACTCTCGCCCAAGGAAATTGTAACCAGTCGCTTTGTGATCTACGAGATAATTGCAGTGCTTGCTGCTGAGAACGTGCTGTCTTTATGAACACGGTTTTGCTCCCTGAGAAGATGCTGGCTTGGAGGCATAGTCCACCTGCTGTGCCCAGGGGAGGGCGTTTGCTCTGTGCTGGCCGAGCACTCCCTGTGCCCCCAACACCTCTCTTCTCGCCCATCTCTCAATCATTCAAGACACTTAAATGGCCAGAGCACACCATGTAGCTCGGGGCTCAATGTCCCTTATTCAGTACAGATGAAAATGAACAATGCACTGGACACAACATGTGTCTTTGCTGGTCTGCGAGAAAAACTGCCAAATACAGAGTCCCGGTCCACAGCCTGCTGGATGGCAGGACAAGGACTCTGCTGGGGGACCGGGTCACCAGCCTCAGCAATGTCCCCCGGTGGGAAATGAAGCTGTAGCAGGGACTTGCAGGTCCTGGGAGACCCCACCAGGCAGGGAAGTGGGATAACAGTAATGATCATAATAACGAATGGTGGGTTCTGAGACAGGCTAAGCCCAGCTCCACGGCGGGGGGGGGGGGGGGGGGGGGGGGGGAGCGGCGCTCGGTGAGAGCCCTGAATGCCACCCAAGGGCTTCCTTTGGACCAAATATACAATGAGGCCGTTCTTCACATGGGCTCCTTAAATTAGAACGTGCGATCTTTCATTCTGGGGTGCAGTCTACACTGGTTAGAATTTGAGAAGTACACCAAAGGCAAAGGCAAGAGTAAAAGAGATGATTTATACTTTGTTCATCCAATTAAACAATTGTCCAGAACCCGCTGCCAGTTGCGTCTAGACAAGGAACCATTCGCTACTGTTTTTATTCATTTTCTGTCTTCGTTCTCTATAAGGAATGGATTTTAAGTCATTCTCTTGGATGTGAAGGACGCCAACCCTAAATGAAGGTGTCTATTCATCGACAAAGACCCAGCACCGGCCATTTAAAATATTTGGTTAATAGAATAACTATGCGCTTAAATGTTAAGGCATACTTTAACCTGCACCCCATTAATTCAAATTAATCTCCTTTAATTCACTTGAATTACATAAGGGGTGGATAGGGAGAAGGGAACTCACATTTCCAGAGGCAAGCAGTCAGCTCAGAAGGCTCATGAGCACCATCTTGTTTAATTGTCAGGGTGGGGAGCTCCCTATTTTCGACGCTGCCTCCTTGCTCCCCTGACACTGCCAGTGGCTCTGAGGGGTATGGAGCTACCCTGTCCTATGGGACCTCAGATCCTAGGCCATGACCCTACCACACATCAGAACCCAGCCCCTCTCAGTCACAGATTGCCTTGGAGGACGCGGGACCCCAGCTGAGCCAATGAGCGTCTTCCCTGGGAGCTTAGGACTTGGGTCTACAGAGACCACCAGGGAGATCTCTCTCTCAGGACTGGAGCTGTGATTTGAACATAAGGGTTCATGGTGGTCATATTTCCCACTCAGTGGTGGAAGTTGATCCAGAGAATAAGGAGGGAATTTTTTTTTTAAGATTTAATTAATTTATTTATTAGAGAGAGAGCAAGTGAGCAGGGGGAGGGGCCAAGGGAGGGGGACAAGCAGATTCTGCACAGAGCCCGGCACAGGGCTCAGCCCCATGACTCCAAGATCATGATCTGAGTGAAAATAAAGAATCAGACACTTAACCAATGGAGCCACCCAGGCTTATTCCCAAGAATGCAGAGAGTGAAATCATGGTTGATGCCTGAGTCCTGGTTTCCTTTACTCCTGGGCCCCGGCTACATCCCTGCCTGGTCAGTGGTCTGATCAGTATCTCCTCCTTGAAATTCATAAGCAAATTTACTCCTGTTATCACTTAGGTGAGTTCCAGTTAGGTTTCTGTCACCTGTCACCAAGAGTCCCAATAGGCAGGCAGCATCTCACCAATGTCTTCATTGCTTGGGATGCATGCCCAAGGCCATGCTGCTAAAAAGTTTCCCAACTAGAATCTGACCCACAAATTTCTTCATATTTTCAACATAACCTTGGATACGTGCAACAGAAAGAACAGTCTCCGTGACTAACGTTACGGGTCATTCTGGTTGGAGAGTGGGGTGTCCTCAGAGTCAAGCACATAAAGGCATCTGCAGGGATGGGCGGGCTCAGCTCTCCATCCTTTCCCATCAAGTCCCCACAACCCCAACCACCCCTCAAAGCCCTCTCCAAGATGGCTGCTGTTGGGTGGTCTTTGGAGTCTGGCAAAAGTCGGTTCTTCTCCTAGCACCACCTCCCAGCTATATGGTCAAGGGTAAATGCTCTACGATGGGCTGAATTAAGTTCCCTCAAAAATTCATATGTTGAAGTCCTAACCGCCAGTACCTCAGAACTGACCCTACTGGAGATGGGGTCTTGACAGAGGTAGTCATGTTAAAATGAGGTCATGGTAGGGGGCAGTAATCCAATATGACTGGTATCCTTGAACACACACAGGGAAGACTCAGTGAAGACACAGAAGAACACAGCTGTCTACAATCCAAGGAGAGAGGCCTGGAACAGATTCAGACCTCATGACCTCAAAAGGAACCAACCCTGACGGCACGCTGACCCTGGATTCTGGCCTCCAGACCTGTGAGAAAATGAATGTCTATTGTTAAAGCACCGGTCTGTGGCACTTTGTTACAGCAGCTCTAGAGAACTATTAGACTCTTGGAGATTCATCCTTTCCATCTGTGGAATCATTAAAACAATACCTGTGGCCCCGCAGTGTCTGGGGGCGGGGGTGATGAGAATTAAAAAGTAGACATCACGGCAACAGCAGTATCACATGCCTTCAGGGGTGGCTACCTATGTTCTAATAATGCTCCCCCAAGAACTCCAGGAGGTTCTCTTTCCTTTGCCAGTTCTTCAAGGAATCCCATTGTTTCCTTGACAACCATGTTCTAAGGAGCTGACACATGTCCATCTTTCCTGAAAAGACTGCTCGAATCTGAAGGGCCTGCAGTAAAGCCAACTGGGTCTCTTTGCACCAGGGACAAAAACTTCCAGGTATTGGCTCATCCCAAGAGAAGAGGGAACGAAGGGTGCATGGTTCACTGGATACGCCCAAAGAGCCCAAGGTGGAGGGAAGGATGACCTCAAGCACCAGTGGGTGTCCATGTGGCTGACATTAACAGGTACTGGCCAGAACCCTTAGGCCACCCCATAAACACAGTGAGCCTCGGAAAAGAAAGTCCTGATAGGAAATATCTCTGAGGAGAAGGGAGCATGTGGGGGCTGGTACTCACAGGGAATAGAATGCATCTCGTGTGTGTGTGTGTGTGTGTGTGTGTGTGTGTAGTATATGGAGGGTATGTGGGGTGTGTGGGGAGGTGTGTAGTACTTGTGGGGTGTAGGGGGTGTGTGTGGGCTGTGATGTGTGTGTTCAGGGGCTGTGGGGGGGGCCAGAGGCCGGAGGAGCCAGGAGGGCGAGCTGTAAAGGAGAGGGAGCCACACTCAGGGAGCACCTCCTGCAGGCAGCAGGGGGAGAGATGAGGAGGGTGTGTGTGTGTGTGTGTGTGTGTGTGTGTGTGTGTGTCTGGCTGGGAGCCGGAGAGCTCAAGTGCAGGCTGGACCCTGGCCATCCACCGGCTCCCCTGCCCAGGCCTGACCTCAGGCCCGGGGCAGGGAGGAAACGCTGCATGGAAAAGCCTGGCAGGTGCCAGAAACGAACTCCACAAGGACAGGGAAGGACACCCCGCCCCCACCTCGGCCCCGGCCCCCCTGGGGTTTCAAGAAACATTTCAGAGGAAGCGAGATGGCTGTGGTTCCCACGGAGCCGCTGGGAGTGGGCCAGAAAACCAAGATCTTGATCTGTTTGGGGATCCTGTTTGTAATGCCTCACTGGAGGGGCTGGGAAAGAGGTGTGCGTCTCGCCCCCCTCCTGGGTGAGAGCCCCCCCAAGGTGAGAGCCCCCCAGGCTGCCTTATGCCTCTGAGCCCTCCCACCTGTCTGCACAGCACAGGTAACCCGGCTCGGTACCCACATGTGCTGTCAAGCTAATTAAGGACAAAGGAATCATGTCTGACTGCAAACCACCGAGGACCTAAACCCCTCAAAGGCTTCTTGTCACTCAGGGCCACTCCTGTGCAAATACATGGCCCCCGGCCCTGGCCCCGCTGCTTGTTCAGCTGCACCCATCCTTTTGGCTCCCCACTCCCACCCTGGACCGTGTCCCCTTCGCTGCTGCACATCCTTGCAGCTCCTAACACATCTGCTTGCCATGGCTCTGGACCCTTGCAGGTGCTTGTTCCTGCTGCCTGGAACACCCTCCCTGCACTCCTCCACCCAGCTGTCCAATCTCCCTGGATGCCCACCCTGCAGGCGCCTCCTTTCTGCTCCCCACTACTGCAGCACCCAAAATTCTGTCACTAACGGCTTCCTCATCCCATGGGTACCTGGCACTTGGCCTCCCTCCCTCTTTCCTTCCTTCCTTCCTTCCTTCCTTCCTTCCTTCCTTCCTTCCTTCCTTCCTTCCTTCCTTCCCTCAGTCCTGCATGTAGTCATTCATTAAAAGAAGGAATCGAACAGAGAAATCAAATGAATGACTCAAATATTTGTGGAAAGAATCAAACACTCATCATATTGCCTACTACGAGTCCGGTCCAAAGATTTATAAAGAACACATTCCCAGCCTTCAGGGAGCTCATGCTATTGTCACACAGTAAGATAAACGTGTGGGGATAATGACTAGTATCTTGCAGTCGGTCATGTGCTAAATCAATGATACGCATATTGGGGGCGAAAGAAGCTAGGGGAAAGATCTTGAGGCTAGAGGCTAGAGAGACCATGGGAGGCTTCCTGGAGGAGGTGGCTTTGCATCGGTCTTGAGTGATTGATTACATGATCCAGTTTATCCCTACTGACCAAAGAAAATACAGTTGGTTCTCATTATTCAGGGCCGCTATGCTCTAGAAAGTCACCACGAACACTGACTTAGCAAATACTGAACTATTATTAATAGTTATATATGAACTATTATTGCTGCAGGAGAAATGCAGGATTAGTTTCCTGCAAACACCGGGCCGCGACATTTTTGTTGACCAATCAATCCATACCTGGTTTCAGGTGTATTTCTGTCTGAAGACACCTTAGTTAGCATAGAGTGGACTCTTGAACAACACGGGTTTGAACTGTAGGAATCTATTTATGCGCAGATTTTTTTTTTCCAGTAAATCCAGTACAGTACTGAAAGGGTATTTTCTCTTCCTTATAATTTGCTGAACGACATTTTTCTTCTCTCCAGCTTATTTTATTATAAGATAATAGCATCGGATACATATAACATACAATATACGTGTTAATCAACTGTTTAGGTTGCTGATAAGGCTTCCCATTAGCGGCAGGCTATTAGTAATTAAGTTGCAGGGGCAGGGAGGAGGAGCCCAAAGTTACACTGGGATTTTGACTGCAGGAGGCATGAGCCCCCCAACTCCTGTGTTGCTCAAGGGTCAACTGGATATTGGTGACTCATTAACACTGAACTCCTGACCAACAGCACCATAACTCTGGCCGAGACAAAGCTTATGTAATGCAAGCATTTTTTTCCGTAAGGTAGGTCACAGCCTTCTTGCGCTTTAGCAGGGGGGGGGGGGGCGCATTTTAAACAGCCAGATCACCAACAGAAAGCACAAAAATGCTGAAAATGTGCCATTGACTGGACCCCGAAAAGGACACTTGTTTACGGGATGAGAGCTGAAACAAGAAGACACACTGTCACTTTGCTCTGACTCAACTGGGGCCACGTGCCACTGGTTGCGTATCTGCAAGGGACCAGGAAAGCGCCACAACTATTGATTTTAGGGTTACAAATAATTGTAGTGAGTGTGTGAACTGCAAAGATGAGACAAGTGGCTAAGGAGTGTCGACTAGAATTAACAGCATCCCCTTTTTACGTTCTCAAAAGTTTGAGTCACCAAGGTCCCCAAGCCCCGTGTCTCTGCAGAGGGACCAGGCAAAGCACACGGTGGCTGTTGGGCAGGGTGGCTCTTCCAACTCTGGGCATCCGTGGCCGCCTACAGGTGTGCTCCCCATGAAGGTCTGTGAGGATCCCCACTGCCCACCCCCCACCTGCAGCAAGGACCCGGAAGCCATCACTGCCCTGGCCTCGGAGGGCACCCATCAACATCATTCAAAGAAGGAATGAATCCTGACAACCTGCTTCCTCTCCCAGATGCCTTTTCTGGGAGTTTCTCCTCTGAGTATTATGTTCAGCTTATGGCTCAGGAGAACCAGCATCAAAAGCCTAGATGGGGACACCTGGGTAGCTCACTGGTTGAGCATCTGCCTTCAGCTCAGGTCGTGATTTTCGGGTCCTGGGATTGAGTCCTGCATCAGGCTCCCCACAGGGAGCCTGCTTCTCCCTCTGCCTGTGTCTCTGCCTCTCTCTGTGTGTCTCTCATGAATAAATAAATAACATCTTAAAAAAAAAAAAAGATACTGGCTGGGCCAGTCTGTGTCCCCAGACACCCCAGGAAGTCAATATGCACTCTGCACGTGTCTCCCTGAGTCGCGTGGGGTGCCTGCAATCAAGAGTCGTCACCTGTTCAAAGGCATGAAAGCCATTCTCAGTCAGGTTCTGGGGGCCTCTCTGGAAGATGACTTTTCTCAGGGCCCTGAACGTGCCCCGTGCTTAACCCAGTTTTTGGCCTGGCTACTGAACACGGAGCTTTTCTCTAGCTGTTCTGCTCACCGGAAAGCCAACCCCACCTCCCTCCATAAAAGACAAATACATTTCAGTGACCAGAGGACAGCTCAGCAAGCTATGGCCTGAAAAATAATCTAGAACGAGCAGCGTGTCAGCCAAGAGATATCCACTTGGTATTTATTAAATGCCTAATAAAAATAGATACCAGGGACGCCTGGGTGCCTCAGTGATTGAGCGTCTGCCTTTGGCTCAGGTTGTGATCCCGGGTCTTGGGATCAAGTCCCGCATTGGGCTCCCTGCATGGAGCCTGCTTCTCCCTCTGCCTGCGTCTCGGTCTCTCTCTGTGTGTGTCTCATGGATAAGTAAATAAAATCTTTTAAAAAGATAGATACCATTTCTTGAGCTATTGCTGTGCGCCAGGCAGGCACTGTGATAGTACTTTATCCAATCTTGCTAAGTTCGAGGTGGGTGCTACTCTTTAGCCTCTTTATCCAGATGAGATCGGGCCTAGGAAGTCTGGGAATAGGCCCTGGGACACACAGTTGGCCCTTCTGGGAGGTGGAAAGCAAACCTGGCCCTTAATCACCATGCAGTGGGTGCCATCCCGGGCTCCGCTGCTGGCAGTGGACATGTGGCTCCTTGGGACCAGGTACCTGGCAGGACTGCATGACCCAGATACGGATGGGAGGATGGTGCTGCCACACATATCCAGAGAAAGGGCTGTGGTGCGACCCAGAAAGAGGAGGCCGGGAGATCTGCTCTCTTCACCCCAAAGTCAGAATTCAGCATCGAAGCCACAGCATGTATTTGCAATGGGATCACAGATCCCATAGAGTAACTGCATATCCTCGTTGGGTGGCTGGGTGGGGGGTGGTACCAGTGTTAGGAACCAATGTTTGTATCTCCCCAGAATTCATATATTGAAACCTAACCCCTAAAGTGATGGTTTTAGGAGGTGAGGCCTTGGGGGATGATTAGGTCATAAGTGTGGACTCCTCATGAATGGGATCAATGCCCTTAGAGAAAGGGGCCCCAGAGGGGCACCTGGGTGGCTCTGCAGCTGAGTGTCTGCGTTTGGCTCAAGTTGTGATTCCAACTTGGTTCCAGGATCGAGTCCTGCACCAGGCTCCTCGCAGGAAGCCCGCTTCTCCCTCGCCTGGGTCTCTGCCTCTCTCTCTGTGTCTCTCGTGAATAAATAAATAAACTCTTAAAAATGGGGCGCCCAGAGAGCTTCCTCATGAAGACACAGCGAGAAGGCACCGTCTATGAAACAGGAGCGAGCCCTCACCAGACACTGTGATCATAGCCTTCCGGCATCCAGCACCAGGGGAAATGGATTTCTGTTGTTCACCAGCCAGTCCGTAGGAGTGCGTCGGAGCAGCCCGAGTTGACGGAGCCCGAAGGGCGGTGAGGTGGCTGTGCGGGTGAAGGAGGAGACTCGAAGCAGACACCTAAGCTGAGCCTTGATCTCCTGGAAAATGGGGGGAATCGCTGTGCCCACCTCATGGGGCTGCTGTGACAACTAAGTGAGCTCATTTCATGAAGGGCTCAGGCAAATGCCTGGCGAAGGTGGGTTGTCACTGTCCTTGTCACCATCATCACCTGGCCCTAGATGGCAAGTCCACCATTCCTAATGGGGCCCTTTGGCAAAGAAACCTGTTAATGACTGAGCTGGGCAGATGCCAGTCTTGTGTTTGGTGGTCTACGCACACGCCTGCATCATACTTAACCAATCCTCACCCAGGTTGATGCGTGGTGGTGGGAGGTCTGGGACCCCTGGGCCAGAGCTGGCCTCCACACCCCACTCTTCCACTCCAAGCAGTCTGGCATTAGGACAGTTCCCTTCAAATGCCCTGTCTTTATTTTTTTTTTAAAGACTTCATTTATTTATTCATGAGAGATACACAGACAAAGAGACAGAGAGAGAGGCAGAGACACAGGCAGAGGGGGAAGCAGGCTCCATGCAGGGAGCCCCATGTGGGACTCGATCCTGGAACCCTGGGATCACACCCTGAGCCACCCAGGCATCCCCAAATGCCCTGTCTTTAAACTTGGGAAGAATCACGAATCCACCACGCTCAGGCCCCATAAATGGCTGGTACTTTTACAGAGGCTTAGAGAGGTTCAAGTCACATCCCTAGAAAATTCGGCTGGAAAGATTCACACCCTGGCTTCCCAGCACCCATGCATTCTGCAGGTCAACCTGCCGCTTCTGTGTGCATGTCTGGATTAAACACAGCGTGATGGGTAATTTTATTGCTGAGTTGATTAGGCCATGCACCCTAGTCACAGGTTATTCTGGATTGTTTTCTGTGAAAGTAGTTTTCTGGATGAGATTAATATTTAAATTAATAGACTGAGGGAAGCAGATTACTTTTCATGGTGTGTTTGGGCCTCACTCGATCAGTTGAAGGCCTTACTAGAATAAGAAGTGAGCCCCTCTGAGCAGGAAGGGATTGGGCCAGCAGACGGCCTCAGGACTTGACCTGCAGCTCTTTCCTGGTGTCTGGCCTGCCAGGCTATGCTGCAAATTTGGACTGACCTGTCTCCATAATCGTGTTAGTCAATTCTTTAAAATAAATCTGTCTCTCTATACATGCCCTGTTGGTTCTTTTTGCTCTGGAAAACCCTGACTAAGACACACAGGTATGAATAGGGGAGTAGATACACTACCTGTGTATCAGACCTCCAATCTGCAATAATTTGCAATCACCGCATCTCATTTTCACCTCTCAGTGAATCATACTTCAAGCTGCTGGCTGGGATCACAAAAGAACAAGGCATTCTTTTCCTGCTCAGACACACACTATTGAACATACACCTTCCAATAGCCTGGGGTAGGCAGAAGGAGGAAGGGCCTCCCTGTGACATCCTCTAGCCTAGAGGAAAAAGAACATTCTGGTTTAATGACTTTGATTTTGAATATAATCAGATTTTCTCTATAGCAACCACCTCACAACACGAGCCTCTTGGCAGCTCCAAGGGGCGAGCAGCCAACTCCCTGTGGAACGCATCTCACACGCAGGCCATGGGCGAAGCTGCCGCTGGCACATGAAACACCAGAGTCCTGCATGGGACAGTCACATCTAGGCCTCAGCTGTAGACCAGAGTGAAGGGGGAGCCCGTCAGCTGCTCCAGGCCTGTGGTTCGGCACTCTATAGGTGTTCTTGTAAAAACATGCTTCCCCTCTGATTGGTAGATCTGAAAGGGGGTCAGATGGTCTGACCCTCAGGACCCAGAAGGCTTTATCCCAGCTCATGACACATGATTAAAGCTAGAGTGCTTTGTGTTCATTTCTTGATTTCCAATTCACCAAAGGGCTTCTTCTCATGGTCCAACTGAATAATAATATGGCCTCTTGACTGGTCAAAAGGTCCCATCAACCTGAGCCTCTGCCAGGCTCCCCTCCTGGATCCATGAGCCCAGCCGCCTGCCCAAGAAGGTTCATGCTTCCCTCCAAAGTGTGGAGACATTCCCAGGGGGCAACTGTATCTCCAGGCCCCTATATCAAGATAGGGTCAATGTCATAGAGTTCTGGTCAACGGGATGGGGTGGAAGGATGTGTGTCGCTTCCAGCTTGGCCATAACACCCTCCCCTGTTCTCTCTCATCCCATGCACGGTTATAAGGTGGACTGTGCATGAGTAAGAAATTAACTTCTGCAATGGCAGCCCAGTGAACAAGAGGAGATATCTGCAAGTGATATACCTGACAAGGGATTAGTAGCCAAAATATATAAAGAACTTCTACAACTGCACACCAGACAAAATAAACTATCTGATTAAAAATGGGCAGAAGATCTGAACATTTTCCCAAAGACATGCAGACAGCAAACAGACTCATGAAAAGATGTTCCACATCACTAATCAGAGAAATGCAAATCAAAACCACAATGATACATCGCACCTGTCAGAATGGCTAGCATCAAAAAGACAAGGAATAATAAGCACTGGCGGGGATGTGGGAAAAAAGGAACTCTCTTGCACTGTTGGCGGGAATGCAAATTGGTACAGCTACTGTGGAAAACAGTATGGAGGCTTCTCAAAAAAATTAAAAATAGGAATACCATACGATCTAGTAATTCCACTACTGAGTATTGGAAAGAAAACAAAAACACTAATTTAAAAAGATATATGCAGGACACCTGTGTGGCTCAGTGGTTGAGCGTCTGCCTTCAGCTCAGGGCGTGGTCCCAGGGTCCTGGGATCGAGTCCCACATCAGATTCCCTGTGAGGAGCCTGTTTCTCCCTCTGCCTGTGTCTCTGCCTCTCTCTGTGTCTCTCATGAATAAATAAATAAAATCTTTAAAAAAAAAACCCAAAAGATCTATGCACCCTCATGTTTACTGAGCATTATTTATGATAGCCAAGATATGGAAGCAGCCCAATTGTCCACAAAGAGGAATGGATAAAGAAGATGTGGGCTATTCATACGATGGAATATTATACCATAAAAAAGAATGCAATCTTACCGTTTGTGACATGAGTGAACCTAGAGGGTATTACACTAAGTGAAATCAGACAAAGACAAATACCTTATGATTTCACCTATTTATGGGATCTAAAAAACAAAATGAATAAAACCAAACAGACTCTTAATTACAGCAAATAAAACGGTGGTTGCCAGAGGGGAGGTGGTTGGGGGGATGGGAGAAATAGATAAAAGGGATTTAGAAGGACAAGTTTCCAGTTATAAAATAAATAAGTCACGGGGATGTACAGCATAGGGAATATGGTCAATAACGTAATAAGGTTGCATGGTGACAGATGGCAGCTACATTTATAGTGCTGAGCCCTACAGAATGCACAGGACTGTCAAATCAGTAGGTTGTACACCTGAAACTAATTTCACACTGAACGTTGATTATACTTCAGAAATAAAAATAATCAACTTTTAGCTTTTGCTATGTTAAACCACTGCAGTGTGTAGGTTTAACTGTTACAGCAGTTAACACAGGTTTCCATTTAATGTAAGTAAACAAAACCCAAAAATGTAGGATGACTTGGACAGGGTCACACATCCAGCACAGGGAGGGCTGAGCCCAGGAGGCAGGTCATCCCTGGGACCCTCCCCAATGTGACATGCCACATCTCTTTGCCAAGCCACAGTCCAGACGTCACTATCTTTACTGACCATCTTCCCACCATCATCATCTAATTCAATGTTTTTAATAAAAAAATTAATTCCTCATATCTGCTAAGTGCCTTACTCATTTTTTAAAAATATAATTCCTATGCCATTATCTATTTAAAGTAGAGGTCAGTGGTTTTTAGTGTGCACATGGAGTCCTGCAAACATCACAATCTAATTTTAGAATATGCAACAAAAGAAATTCTACACTCATTAGCAATCACCCCTCAACCCCCACCTCCCCAGCCAGCCCCAGGCAGACACTAATATACTCTCTCTCTTGATTTAGGACATCTCCTATCAATGGAGTCTTAACAGGTGGCCTTTTGTGATTTGCTTCGTTCATTCAACATAGTGTTTTCAAGGCTCATCCATGCTGTACCTTGAACCATGCTTCATTCCCTTTCGGCACTGAGTAATATCCCATGGACACCATGTTGTTTACCCACCGGTTCAGCTGATGGACATCTGGGTTGTTTTTATGTCTTGAGTAATTCTGCTAAGCTGCTGTGAACATGCATGTGCAAGTTTCGTGCAGATGTATGCTTTCACGTCTTTTGGGTAGATGCCGAGGAGTGGAACTGCTGGATTTTTATGGTAACTGAAATTTTGAGGAGCTGCCAGATTGTTTTCTAAAGCAGCTGCACCATTCTACATTCCCACCGGCAGTGTATGAGGGCTCCAATCTCTCCACATTCTTGCCAACACTTGCTACTGTCTTTTTTTTTTTTTTTTTTTTTAATTTTAGCCATCTAGTGGGTGTGATGTGGTATTTCACTGTGGTTTCTCAACCGTTTCCCTAATAACTAATGATACTGAGCATCTTTCCATGTGCTTATTGACCATTTGTACATCTTCTTTGGAGAACTGGCTATTTAAATCCTTTGCCCATTTTTAAAACTGGGTTATTTGTGTTTTTATTGTTGAGTTAGAGGAGTTGCAAATATCTTCTCTATTCCCTGGGTTGTCTTTTTGCTCTCTTGATGGTGTCCTTTGGAGCACAAAAGTTTTTCATTTTGAAGACACCTGTTGCATTTTTATGTGATTCCTGATGAGCTAAATTACTCTGAACATTGAATCCCAGCACAATAGCCGTGTTCTCCTGTCCTGTCTGCAGAGACCACATCCCTGAGAAGCACAAGGACAATACCACAGATACCGGGCACCCCCTCCCTTCTCTTACATCATTTCAAAAGGATATTCTACTTAGGAACAAAGCTGGTCTGAAGATACAAATGACACCCACGCAACGGAATGCTATGCAGCCACTAAAATCATGCTGCAGATCTACAGCACAGCGGACTGTTTCAAAAGCTGAGAGCAAGTATCAGGGAACAGAACAGGAACAGGACACAAACCTCTTCTTAATTTCTGCCAACTGAGGCATAATTTGGCATAATAAAACATGCAAAAGCTAAGTGTATAGAGAGCCTCACGAATTTTAACACATGTATATATCTGTATAACCACCACCCAGACCAAGAATACAGAATATTTCTATGACCCAGAGAGCTCTCCTGTGTCCCTTCTCCGTCCATATCCACCTAGCCCTGGCCACAAAGGTAGGTATGATTGTGACATTCATCACCATAGATTAAATTTGCTTGTTCTGGAACTTCATATACATGAAATCACATAATACATCATCTCTGTGTCTTTTTTTTTATTGCTCCATTAATGTTTTCTATATTCATCCATGTTATTGTGTGTATCAATACTGTGGTCTTTTTTTTTTAAGATTTTATTTATTCATGAGAGACACACAGAGAGGCAAGGACACAGGCAGAGGGAGAAGCAGGCTCCATGTAGGGAGCCCGATGCGGGACTCGATCCCAGGACCCTGGGGTCACGACCTGAGCTGAAGGCAGACACTTAACCACTGAGCCACCCAGGAGTCCCAATACTGTGGTCTTTTAAAAAATTATTACCATGTATTATTTCAACTAAAGCATGATTTTTTTTATCTCTTCTCTTGCTGATAAGCACTAACCCTGTCTTCTTTTAAAGAAAAACATAAATATTTGAATGGAAAAAGGCATGGGAAGGAAAATGCCACAATGTCAAACAGGGATCATCCTTGGGTAGAGTGAGGTACTCAGCCCACTGGTAGTGAAGCGGCAGGAGGGAGGAGGAGGCCACTCTAGGGAAATGGGGAGGTGTTAACGTAACGCCAGCTGCTGGAACACATAACCCCCAACCTCAGTGGGGGTCTAGGGACAACAATCAGCCATCCATGCATCATTCAACAGAGCTGTCCTGCCCACCTACTATGTGCCAGGCCCTGTGCTAGGGGGCCAGGAAACTCAGGCATTTCAGCACTAAACTCATCAGATGTCTCTGTGACCTTGATGCTCCTTGATGTCTGGGGCAGCATTCAAAGAGTCTGGTGGATAGAGATTCAAGTTCACTGCTACAATCACCAGCCATACATCCTGCATCAGTTCATTCTTCCTCAATTTACCAAACGGCTCCATCAGGCTGCGTGCCCAGCCCTGACCCCGATTCTGAAGAACCAGGCAGACACAGCCCTGCCCGTGCGGGGTTCATATTCTAGAGGGAGAGATGAAAACCCAAACTCAAACTAACTAATCAATAAAATAACTGTACATTGTTCATAGGGCTCCAGGGATAAAACCCTAGGGCCAAAGTATTGAAAACCTTCCATTATTTTAATGTAAATTTGAATACACATTCACTTGGCTCAAAATTCAAAATGTATAACAAAAGTGAATAATAAAATAATAAATAATAATAAGATCATAAAAGGTGAGCTCCCAAAAAATAAAAATAAATAAATAAATAAATAAATAAATAAATAAATAAATAAATAAATAAAAGGTGAGCTCCCTCTCTCCAGCCAGTCAATTGCCTTTCCCCAAAGCAAATAATTTAGTCGTGCCATGTGTGATTTCTTCCGGAAATATTTTAGACTTTTATAAACAAATGCATGTATACCCATGCCACCTGCCCCCAATTTAGCATACTCCAATGGACTGGACCCTGAAGGGTGGGGAGAAGTCAGCCTTGCAGAGGGTAGTGAGAAGAACATTCCAGAGAGAGGGACCAGCCTGTGGAAAGCCCCAGAGGACGTTCAGACCCTGTGGACATCTGGGCGGGCTCATCCATTACTCACCCCTACGTGGGAGGATCCCTCATCTGGTGTCGGGCCATGTGCTTATCAGCGAGGGGGAGGCAGCGGCATTTATGAGACTACAGTTCACCTGTAACTAGTTGCTGCCCGTGGCCGGCTTTGTCATCTGATGGGGGCCTGACACCCCGATCTGAGGTTGGTTCACCCCTAAATAAGTAATACTCCCAATGCAATGAGGGGTGGTCAGAAAGAACAGCCCCGAGAGGCTCAGGGGTTTCTGTGACAGGTCGGTGACAATCACCCTTGTCCTGTGCGCCCTACGCCCATGGGAGCATCTGGGGAGGGTCATGGCCTTGAATGTCTCAGCCCGCCACCGGGGGGTGGGGAAGCAGGGCAGGGAAAGTGCCCGTGTATTTGACCTGTGGTCCTACACATCCTGCCTCCGCCCTCACCTACCCCATCTCCCCCTCCGACTACACACCTTAGGTCAATAGCAATAAAACAGCTAACAATCTCTCAAGTCCTCACTGTTTGCCAGAGCCGGTCCTACAATCGGCCACTATAGGATACTCCCGAAACATCATAGATGACGCTGGCTCCCTCGGATCTGAGCTGTCCAACCAGGAACCCTCCACCCGCTGTAGCTGTGTTACCCCTTCTCTGTGTGTTTGTGGCAGACCAAGGCGAGGAAGAGCCTTGCCCCCTGTCTCTGGGTGTCATCATTTGGGCTCTGGCTTGCCCACCATTTATCCTTCATTACGATTCTTCTATTTCCCAACTACTATCATTTTTCGTCCCCTGCACACCCAGAGCTCTCCCTCCCTCCTCTGGCCTTTCTTGCCTCTGATCTGCTTGGCAATGTCTGTTTTCTTTCTTTTGCCCCATCAGGCCCCATGCTGCACCAACTGTACCTCACAAACTTCCCAGAACTATGTGGCATGCCCAGAACCATGAAGTCAGCTGGTATTTTAATTGCCACCTCCACCCACACCTTGCACTCATGGCCTCGTGATTAGCGGTCACTGTGTCATCACGTGGTGGCAGCACACTCACCCCTGCCCAGCACTTCCAGGGCTCCTCAGGCACATAGTCCTGGCCACTGCCTGGGAGGGAAGCGTGTCCTGAGCCGCCAAGGAGCTGGGCACACTCAGCATGCTGCCTCAGAAGGAAGGCTCCAGCCTCGTGTGGCTCCTCGGAGGGGACACTCTGACCGGCCTGCTTCCTTCTGTGTGTGTCCTGCAGGATCACTGAACAGTCCCTTGTTGGTTCAACATTTACGATCCCTCTTACGGGCCAGACAGTGGTCCAGGAGACCATAAAGATGGGTAACTAACTTACAGACGAGATAGACAAAAATCCCAGACGCATGACACGTCAAGCCTGGTATGGAGAAGCCAACAATCCATAGCATAAATATGTAAAATGTCTACTCTGTTAGGAGGGAATAAGGTTGCTAAAGAGAAAATATTTTTTAAATCGGGAAGGGGGATGGAGATTATGGGTGGAGGAAGGGCAAGGGGTGGAAATGGGTGGCCAATGGGTGATTTTTATTTTCCCCAATTTATATTTAAATGAGTTCTTGTGAGTGGGTGATGGGCACTGAGGGGGGCACTTGATGGGATGAGCACTGGGTGTTATGCCATATGTTGGCAAATTGAACTCCAATTAAAAAAAAATATGTAAAAAATAAATAAATAAATTAGTTCTCAATCTGAGCCGATATTGCTCCCAGGGGATATTTGGGAATTCCTAGACGTGTTTTTGATGGTCACAATTGAGGGGAGGGTGCTACTGGCATCCAGAGGGCACAAGCCAGGAAGGCTGCTCAGCATCCTACAGATGCATGGGGCAGCCCCCACAATGACACGGAATCCCCCAGCCATCACGTCCACAGCACTGAAGTCGAGAAACCCTGGTTTTTAAAAAAGATTTTACTTATTTATTCATGAGAGATACAGAGACACAGGCAGAGACACAGGCAGAGGGAGAAGCAGGCTCTCTGCAGGGAGCCCCACATCGGGCTCCCCATGGGGAACCTGCTTCTCTGTCTCTCGTGAATAAATGGGTAAAATCTTTAAAAATACATACAAACGTACACTGTCTAGGGAGGGCCTTACTAAGAAGGTAACATTCGGGTAAAGACCCGAGGGAAACAAGGAACACCAGATTTGTGTGATCACACACACCCCTGAACAGACTCTGACAGATACCAGGCTCCTCATATAGGTTTTTTTGGTGAGACTCACCTCTACATCCTTGTGATTAGCTCAGACCACAAGCACTGAGGGGACGTTTAGGACA
This sequence comes from Canis lupus familiaris, assembly GCF_011100685.1. Lineage (NCBI taxonomy): Eukaryota > Metazoa > Chordata > Mammalia > Carnivora > Canidae > Canis > Canis lupus. Next base: position 64,482,380 of record NC_049229.1, read on the forward strand.
CAATAAAATAAATAGAGGAGTAAGGAACTGTTTGTCAAGAAAGGTGGAAGTACAGACAGAAAGGAGAAGCTCCAGGAGTTTGGGCGAGACAGGGAAGTGACCCCATCCCCAGAGACCCTTCGAGAATTTCCAAGCCCTCCTCCCCCCACCACAAAGCACCTCTAACTTAAAAAGATCTTGAAGACAGAGCAACCAAATACAACGTGCAGCCCTTGTCTGAAGCCCCATGTGAACAAGTGGCAAAAAGCATAGGAGCTCTAAGAAAAGTTCTGGGGGGTCAATTTTACCATCCCGTCCTGGCAGGTGGAAGTTGGTGGGGGAACCTACACCAGGGTCCTGAACAGGTTCTTCTGGTGCCAGGAATATGGGAACACAGGAGGGAGCGGCTTGTCACAGCGCCAAGGCCCCTGCTACTGGGACCCTTTGTTCCCTTCCTGGCGGAGCAAGCCCCTATAACCATGGGCTGGCTATCTGGGCAGGCATCCAAGGTGGCCTCAGAATAAAATGGACTGTGCCAAGAAGCCTTTGCCAAATGCCCAGAAGCCTCTCCCTGTCCCATGCCACCGTGAACATCTTACAGACAGGGACCGAGGCCAGGCCAAAGAATAACCAAGTGGAGCTATCAGGCTCCTGATTAATTTACATTCTGGCAACGCAAACACATCAGGAGGAAAGATTTAGATGCAAGCTCACGGCCCATCTGCGACCCCCTTTGAATCATCTCAAGGAATGGCACTTCATTGAAGCGGTCACTGGGACAGAGAAGGTTCTAGATAACGAAAGCTTATCTCTTAATGATTCAAACAAACTCCTCTTGATGGAAACCTTCGTAGACACGCTTATTTCCCTTCTGATGTTTCAAATACAAAGCATCAGACCCTGTGGAACAGCTGTTCAGGCCGGGCCTAGAGAAGGTCAGGCTAATCAAGAGAAGAGAAACAAAGGAAAGACCGAAATACAGAAATGAGGGCAAAATCCAGAGAAGCAGGTTGGCAGAGGAGAGTCAGATGGGGTGGGGGACTCAGATGGCAGAGGACCCAGATGGGTCTCCCCTAAATCCAGAAGGATCAGTGAGTGACCATTCACTCATTCATTCAACAAACCCTGAGTACTACCTCTGTGCACAGCACTGTGTTAGACACAGGAAATAATAGGATGAAAACGCACCATCCTTGCCCTCTAGGAGCTCGTGGTCTAGAGGCGAAGAAGCCCAGCTACAAGCTCTGGTGGTGGTAAGCTCCTAACCCCCTTGACTGGGGGAATCAAGGAAGGCTCCCTGAGGAGGTGATGCCTGGTGGCACTATGGATATGTAGGTACTTCCCTGGACAAAGTTCTGGGGCAGCGTGGCACTGCCAGCATCAGTAGGACACCTCTGTATGCAGGGATCCCTTGGGCTTGCAAAAGCAAAGTGGTCTCTGCTCAGAGGTGCTCCATCAGGCCTGGAGGGAAATAAGGTGCCAGGTGCTTCATGCTTCCACAGGTGTGATCTACTAGTCCACAGAGCCAGAATCAAGTCGATCACTGGGAAGCAGTTCTGACATTTCTTGTAATCTGCTACGACAACACTCCTTGGCTTGAGATTCAGATGGTCCCATTCAATGCCATCTACGTAGGGAAAGTTGGAAGCAAGTTTTAGAAAACCTGACTTGCAATCTCCCATGATCCTTTGTGACAACGTGCTATTCTGGCACAGAGACGGGCCACCCAACACTGGCAGATGAAGGGAGACAGAGAAGCGGTAGGCACCTGCTCCACCAACCCCAATTTGCCAAAGAATGGCTCCATTCTCACCTGCTGTGGGCCACGCCTTTTGGACTTGGCTGTGTGTCCCTCCCCGATCATGCATGGTTAGGAACTTTCCTCAGAGCACCAGCTGTATGGGAGGTGACAATATGTGAACTGGGTTCTGAAGGATGAATAGGAGTTCACCAGGCACAGCTGCTGGAGAAGAGAATCTCCAGGAAACAGTATGTGCAAAAAAAGCACAAACCAGTTTGGTTCTGCAGGAGCAGAGGAGGGGTAGAAGGCAAAAATCAGATCTTGAATGGTTTTCCTTGTACTGAGATTTGGACTTTTTAGAGAACCATGGGAAATGGCCAGATTCAGACTTAATGCTTACGAACGTCACCCTGGCAGCAGCATATGGAGAGGAGACAGGAACGGGGGCTATTTAGGAAGTACGATGAATCCAGACATGAGTGTTGGGGGCTTGAGCAAGGTCAGGAGCTAGGAGTGAGGCAGGAGGGGTCAGATCTGAGGAAAGAGCTGATGATTTGTTCAGAGTTGACTGCAAGGCAGCAGGGACTAAGGGGGGGCAGGCTCCAATGGGCAGCTGAGTCCAGTATGCTGGCACCAGGCAAGATCCCACCCCAGGGGCAGAGTCAAGGCCCCGACTTCCAAGGCATTTCCCACCTGGGCACCGGCAGCTTTACAGTCCTGAGTAGGGGCGGCCAGACGTACGGGAGGCCAGAACAGCGCCTTGAGGGGCGCAACCGGGGCAACTTCCAACAACCTCTCCGCTTCCTCTCTGCGTAAAGCCCTCTCCTCAGCAGGTCTAGCCTGTTCTTTGCTGGAGCAGGAGTGGAGTGGTCACAGGCAGGGCTGGCCGAGGGATCACCCACCACGGAGCCCACAGCCTTTGTGTACACAGGATGACACCAGGACCAGGGGAGGAAGAATGACCCCCCACCCCACCCCAAGATCACAGAGCGGAGCTGAGCCAGAGCAAATCTTGAGGCTTCAACTCCGGGGCTGTCTTCTATTGCAGGATGCCATGGCTTTCGGAGTTTTGTGCTGGGTGGAATATTAAACCCTAAAACTCCCCATCCTTAATGGGTGCCTGAAATTATACCCATGAGAATCACTCCTTCAGGGACACGTGGGTGGCTCAGTGGTTGAGCGTCATCCTTGGGCTCAGGTCATGATCCCGGGGTCCCCGGATCGAGTCCCGCATTGGGCTCCCCGCAAGGAGCCTGCTTCTCCTCTGCGTGTGTCTCTACCTCTCTCTCTGTGTCTCTCATGAATAAATAAATAAAATCTAAAAAAAAAAAAAAAAAAGAATCACTCCTTCAGGTCACTGAATCCTCTCAAGAAGTTTCTCAGGAAATGAGAGCATGAAATTCAAGTGTGTGTGTGGAGGGGGGGTGGAGAATGAATCAGCCCGGGAAGGCAGGACCCACATCTGAATGCTGGGGTTTCGGGGAAACAGTACCGCTTCTTCTGTGCTGTTGACACAGGGCCTGGTAACCACTGAGTGAACAGGGGAACATGCCTTCCCCCCTCTGGAGACATAAGACAGGACCCATGAAGTCCAACGGAGGAAAAGGTTAACAATGACTGGATGAACTGAGAAGGTCTTTCAGAGGAGCGTACGTTGGAGCCTGGTATTAAACAGGACAAGATGTGGGGTGCGGGCCTGGGGGCAGGTGGATTGTCAGAGAGGGCGCATGGGTGACTGGGTCCCTGGGTAAATGGGAGACAATCTCCGGGATCTGTGGCTAAGGCATAGGCTCTATCCATGCCCAAGGCAGGCACCGCTAATGAACCACGGCACGCTTTTCCCACTGATCCCGGATTTGACCTCAAAACCCTCTTGTGCTGTGCACTCCAGACAGCCGCTAGCAATCGATCCACGTGGGACCACGTGATGAAGTCTTCTCGAGATCTCTGATCCGTGGGAGGAGGAGGAGAGAAGACGAGGCAGGCCTGGGGGCCAAGGGCCAGGCTGAAAAGCTTCTTCCTCTGTCTGTTTGGTGATATGCAGACACTGTCATCCATGGTGTCGTGGCCACGCTTTTTCAAGAGTCCTTATCTCTTTAAGAAACATACTAAAATATTTATGGATGAACTGGTGCAAGGTCTGCAATTCACCCTGAAATACTAAGTCCCAGACAGTGAGGCGGAAGGATCCAGAGGGGAAAGGTGATAGCCACGTCACAGAACGTCATCTGTCCATAAAAAAGGAATGAAGTGCTGACCCATATGACAACATGGACAAAAACCAGACAGTATCATGCAAAATGAAAAAAGCCAGACACAAAGGCCACATATTGTATGATTCCATCTATATGAAGTATCCAGAACAGATAGAAAATATGAATGGTTACTGGGATTGGGGTTGGGGCAGGCATGGGTAGAAACTACTATTGGGCAAGGGGATCTTCTTTGAGGGTGATGAGAATGTTTTGGAACATGAGAGAGGTGATATAGATGGACAACAATGTAAACATGCTAAATGCCACTGGTTTGTGTACTTTAAAGATTCATTTATTTGAGAAAGAGAGAGAGAAAGCATGAGCAGGGGGAGAGGCAGCGAGAGAGAGAGAGAGAGAGAGATAAAGAGAATATCCAAGCAGACTCCACGCTGAGCACAGAACCCAACACGGGGGCTCGATCCCAGGACCCTGAGATCACGGCCTGAGTCAAAACCAAGAGTTGGACGCTCAACTGACTGAGCCACCCAGGTGCCCCTGACTGGTACAGTTTAACATGGTGAATTTTATGCACTTCACTAAAAAAGGGTTTTGCTCCCAAATAAACATGTTGCTTTTCCAAATTAAAAAAAAAATCATAATAAAATAAAACATGCAGGAGCTAATAAACGCGTGAAAATGGGAGAGTCTGCGGTGGGAGGAGCCCCTTCTCCCCCCAGGCCCAGGAGCAGGGTGCCGAGAAACAAGGCGGGAGGGCTGCCTGGGTGGCTCAGCGGTTGAGCGTCTGCCTTTGACCCAGGGTGTGATTCCGGAGTTCTGGGATCGAGTCCCGCATCGCGATCTCTGCAAGGAGCCTGCCTATGTCTCTACCTTCTCTCTGTGTCTCTCATGAATGAATAAATAAAATCTTAAAAAAAAAAAAAAGAAACAAGGCAGGAGCCTCCCTGGATGCAGCCCAAGTCACATGAGTCCGTGCCTGGCAAGAGCGTGGCTCTCTGAACTACCAGCTACGGACGCTGCGGTTAGCATCCTCAGTATTAACACCCTCCTAGGCACCTGCTAGACTCTGAGCTGGAGTCGAATTCCGAATTTCTTCCTCCCCAAAAGAACGAGGACAAGAGAGAGAGCGCCGTGGAGAAGGCTTTAGCTGACCGCAGCAGAACAGGAGGGGCGGAGGTGTCCCTGGTTACTGACCAAACGTCCCCAAGCTGAGCGGGAGGTGTGGCGCTTTCCTGTCCGTCTGGGGCGTGGCTCGCCGTCCAGGAAACCACCTGCTACAGGACCGTGTTAAATGGGGGCCCAGCAGCCTAGCGATGGCTCCGTAAACAGATTCCTCCTCCCGCCCACACCGATCTGCATGCTACAGCTCCTGCCCTTCTCAGAGCTGCCTGACAACCGGGACTGTGGGCTGCCTACGCCAAAAACACAAAACCCGGCCACCCACATCCTCCCTGGAAATGTCACTGGCCAGAGTAGCCGCCTCTCGCCCCCAGAGGCTCCTGGTGACAGGCATGGCCAGGACCGATGGCTTTTGCAAATAAACATCAACCCAACCAGAATGCCGGGCGAGGGAGGGGAGGGAGGCCCCAACAAATCAGGCGTGGCGGGGGGGGGGACACGGAGTGCTATCACCCTTCTGAAAAGCAATCTGATCTCTGTCTGGGGCCCCAGAAATCAATTCTCATAGCCTGTGACCCAGTATGTCTACATCTCCGTGTCTGTCCTAAAAGATCATCAGAAATGGGGGTGAGAACCAGCGTGCAAGGAGATTCACCATCACAGGACGCATAGGAAGGAGTGAAAAAGCAGAGAACCGAATTGCAAACGGTGGCTAAAGACATCATGATTCTACTGTAGCCACAGAATAATGTTCACCCGACATTTCAGACCCGGGAAAACTCTAAGAGCATAATACAGAATAAAAAAGAAGCGTCCAAAATTATATGTACAATTGGCTGAAATCGCTACGGGTGGCTAGGAGCATTTATCTCGAGGTCACTGAGTCCCCACGGCTGGACGTGTAGTCACAGGACTTCGCTGAGCCCTGCCGCCAGCCTGTGAGGAAGGACCAACCACAGGCCCATTTCACAGGTGAAGCGGTGGAGGCACAGAGAGCAAACAACATTAGTTCAACACCACTAGGCCCTACGATCACTAAGCAGTGACTTTGGCACCAGACTGCAGGTCCAGAACGCAGCGTGTAATGACATTTAATTTAAATTAAATTAAAAAAATTTAAATGGCATTTAAATTAAAGCCATCAATGCATTTTACAGAAAAGAAAGCCCGAAGAGCAAATATATCAAAACACTAATGGTAGCCATCTCTGCGTGGTGCCATTTGGGATGATATTTGTTTTCAAAGATCTTTATATTTTAGGTATTTTTCCATATTTTATCCAGGGTACAAGGACTACTTTTAAAACCGGAAAGCATGCTATTTTTACAAGGCTCCAGAGATTTCATAACCTTCCCCAGAATGGTTTAAATAACAACAACACAAAGACCAGTAATGCGAGGAGGCCTGCCTTCCCAGGACCCCGCCCACCCCGACCCCTGGGCAGTCGGAGCCATAGCCCTACACATTGATTTTCCTTCCTGGGAGCCTGTGCCCTTGACTTTAAATAGCTTCAGGTCAAGAGCGTGAGAACAGCTCCCCGCTTCTGCCCTCTCGAGGGGTAGGGAGGACCCTCTGCACCTGCTCCCTGGATTCTCAGGCTGGTGGCAGGGCAGGGCGGGTGTGGTCACCGAGTTCGTGCCCCCCACTGAAAACACCAGCTCTCCCAGGAGCCAGGATCTGCTGGGAGCTGGCGAGACATCGTCAAGGATTATTAACACAAGCAAGCTTGGGAGGGCGAGATAAGGCTGGGAAAGGACAGGCCTGTGGGAGCACAGGACACCAGCAGGGGCGTGGGGACAGGAGGCCCGGAGTCCCTGTGTAGTCCGTGCGTCTCCAAGGGCTTGGCTAATTCAACCCCATCGCCCCCAACCAGCCATCGAACTGATCCGACAGGAGCAAGCACGGAGCAGGAAAATGGGGTAGGTGAGTGACACAGAGCAGAACGCAGTTTTGCACGTAGCCTTTCGTGGCTGTGAGGACAAAAATAAATGTATTTGAGAGACGATTCAAATAAATACATAAAACGACAATAATGATGTCACAGAGAAAGGGCTGGAAGATAGCTTGCTTTCCTTGCCTACCCCCACCCTATACTCCCGCGATGTCTCTAATTTGTTTTTAAATCAAATCAAATAAGCATATACGTTTCTGAAGCCCTCCTGGGAAGCCTACCAGGCTCCAGTCTTCACCGGCCTCTTTGCACCCAAGGCCAGGAGCAGTTTCCAGGGGGTTCTGGGTGCCTGACCTTGAGGGCCGGAGGAAGCCATAGAAACCCCAGCGCCAGCGCACAAGGGCAGAGCCAAGCTGGTGCACTGCCTCCAACGTGGCCTCGTCTGGTTTGTGAAATGAATAAATAAATCCGTGGCAACAACAAATCCCCTGGCTGAGCTTTTCCCTGAGAGGCTGAGCAGGCTCCAGGCCGCTCCCTCCCTCCCTAGGGCCATGAGACAAACCTACGGTCTCGAGAAACCTGGTGTTGGAAATGGTGAGAAAGGAGACAGTGGAAAAGAAAAAAAAAGGGGGGGGAAGCCCCTTTCCCTCTTTAGTCTCTCCCCTAATGCTGCAGCTAAAGCTTGCAGAAAGCCAACAGGGAAGGAGCCAGTCCCAGCCCTGCTGGGGAGGGGGGTCAGCCACAGACGGAGGAAGCAGGTGCTGTCCACACCTGCCCTAAGAATAGAGGGGGTGGGTGCTGAAGGGGAGGAGGGGACGCACCCCTCCTAGCAACCCCCTCCCCAAACAGCCAGGAGAGTGGTCAGCCTCCCGGCTGAAGAACCAAAAGTCAACCGAAAGTGAATTCTAGAGGGATCTGCTAAGCACTTACTATGCTCCAGGCCCTGGATGAGGCTACAATGATAAGCAAGGTGCGTGGCCCCTGTTTGCCACGGGGAAGTGGGTATTAATCAAAAAACTCAATCAGAGAGGGGCACCTGGGTGGCTCAGGGGCTGAACTTCTGCCTTCGGCCCAGGGTGTGATCCTGGGGTCCCGGGATCAAGTCCCACATCAGGCTCCCTGCATGGCGCCTGCTTCTCCCTCTGCCTGTGTCTCTGCCCCTCTCTCTGTGTCTTGCATGAATAAATAAATAAAATCTTAAAAAAACAAAAAAACAAAAAACAACCCAGGATGTTTCTGGAAGAAGAGCCAGGTGCTTGTCTGGCCTGCATGGCCTAGGACGCGCACACAGCCAGCGCTTAGGGACCTATGGGAAGTTGACACAAGCTGACCAGATGGAAGGAGAGACCCTGGAGGCCGACCCGCGTCCCCATCCCAGCTCTCCCTCGCCTGTCCCTTCTGAGCAGTATGACCTTGTTAAGTTACCCCACGGTCTATAAACACACGCAGAAAGACACGTTCAAGTGCCCATGGAGGAGGAGAACGTAAGTCCCCGTACGGCTCGGTCTCCACTTGCACGTTGCCTCCCACCCACTCATCCCCCATCCGGGAGGCTGATTCTTCCACAGGCTGCTTCCCGGGTCACCCTGGTCCTCTGGCCGCCCGCCTGCCGGGTGCCACCAGTGGGCGATGCTGGCAGGACAGCTGGGCAGGGCGGGGGCAGACGACTGATCCCACGGCCGCCACCCTCACCTCCCCAGCTGTGCTTCTGGCCTGGGCTCCACTCATCCACCTCGGCCCATAGTTCCTGCTGGGGGGCCCTCGCTGAGCTGTGGCTTTCTGGGGTTCCTCAGGTTCCAACCCTCTCCGTGCCCTCAACAGCTCCCCGCTGCTGTGAGTCCCCCACCCCCAGGTGCTTGCACGTTCCCCACAGGGGCCCTCCTCCTGCCCCCGCCTCTGAAACAGCCCTTCTTCCAACGCTGGACTCACTTCTATGAGTCTCCCTGCTGGGCTCCCGACTGATCTAAAGGCCTGTGACAAGCTCAATCCATTTGGTCCCCACAGAAGGGTGGAGGACATGACACGGTGGGGGTGGGAAGTATGCTCAGGCCGCAAGGCTCACAAGCCGGTTAGCTCAGTCTAACGTAGGAGGCTGTGGCTGGAGACGCCGGGCAGGAGGCTACGATCCCTTCTGGGGTCAGAGCGATCTCAGCGAACGCCGCACCTCCGTCAGGTGCTGAAGACGAGTGGGGGACTAAGAGCTTTTACCCCCCAGAAACAGCCCAGCGGAGGTGACCCACAAACAAGTGCAAACAAGTGACCGGGGGACCCTGGGCAGAGCCGGGAACCACCGGGGGAGGAATCGTGGGTTCTATCAGGAGAGGCTTCTCGGAAGCGACACCGGGCTGGGCCTCTTTGAATGTGTAGGAGTTTGCTGGGCTGAAGGAGCACTCAGGGAAGAGGGGAAGACGCGAGCAAAGACAAAGAGAGGAGAGGCCTGGCGGGGCAAAGGTCAGCTTCTCGTGTGGCCCAAAGGACCAGGTCACTGAAAGTGACAGCTGGCCATGACAGAGGAGTGACCCGCAAACAAATCCTTGCCCTAGCATGTTTGCACTTGCTCGTTCCTCTCTCCAAGGTCCTTTTCACTAAAAAGCTTTGTGTAGCTGCTACGTCTCATTGTTCATCTCTTCAGAGGCTCCCTCTGAGCATAAAGAGATGAAACTGTAGAAGTTTCCCGTTGCTGCTATAACAAAGCGCTGAATGCAACACAAGTTCTCTTACAGTTCCAGCGGTCAGAAGTCTGAAATGAGTCCTATGGGGCCAAAACCAAGGCTCTATTCTTTTGGGATGTACTGGGGCAAAGCCATTTTCTATTTCCAGCTTTTAGGGGGCCACCCACACCCCTTGGCTCGAGGGCTCCTTCCATCTGTAAAGCCAGCGACAGTCAGTCAAGCCTTTCTCGAGCTATGTCACTAGCTCCGGCCTTTTGCCGCCCTCTTTCACTTGCAAGGACCCTTGGGGCCTCATGGGGCCACTCAGATAATGCAGGATCATCCCCTCATTTAAGATCCTTAACCACATCCGTAGAGGCTCCTGTTCCAGGTAAAGCCACATGTTTGCAGGTCCCGGGGATGAGAATGTGGACACCCGTGGAAGGCCCACTATCTGACTCCCACACTCCCCTCTCCCCTCACCCAACACTTTCTCTTCCCTTTGCCCCTCTTGATTTTCCTCCAAGCACCTCAAACATCCAGATTTGGATTACCTGTGCACTTGTTTATGGCCTATCTCCCGCACCAGGATGTGGGGCATTCAGGGCCCTGAGGTCTTATCCGCCCTGCCCACCTGGTGTTCCGGCACCTAGAACAGCATCTGGCATATAGTACATGCCCACTAAAGATGAGCTGGAAGGACCAGAGGGCAGGCAAAGGAGGCCCACCTGACAGTCCAGCCTTGGCAGCTCCCCACACCCATGCCACCCCCCCCCCCCTTGGAAGGGAGCAGTTTTGAAAAGCCTGAATCTCACCTGCGTTTTTGCCTCAGGTGGGCCACTGTCACTGAATCCAACCTCCTCCTGGAGCCACCCAAGATGGTGTCCTAGACCGCCATGCTCTGGGCTGAGGGAGGAGGGTTCATAGTCCGGGATCACGGACAGAGAGAGGAGCCAGCCCAGCTGAGGGCCGGTTTGAGAAGGAGCCAGCTGGGTGAATGAAAACAGCTGGACTCATGCATAGCAAGCAGGTGCCAAGGACAAGATGGCACTGGGCCCAACAGCAGAGGGAGAAAGGGGCAGGAGGGCATCACAAGTCTGGGGCCCAGGCGTCTGCAGGCACAGAAGGAGTGGCCTTAAGCAAGCAGGAGGCCAGGCCCGGTCCCACCCTGGGCTCGAGGGAGCTCCTGAGGAGGACAGACAGACTTCCCCAACCCCGGCTAGGGCCTGATTCTCATTCTGCGCTGGGCTCCACCAGTTAGGTGGCCAGCCCCGGGTACAGGTCATAGACCCGCCGACTGTCACAGAGATTTCTGAGATAATCTAGTCCTGGGACAGTAAATCCTCACCCTGTGCAAAATCCTCCCAACCCAGCACCACGGCAAACATTGCTCCTCAAATCCCACAAGCCATCCCACCGAGCCCAGACCTGGCCCCAGCCCTGATCCAGGTGATCGTGACCAATGGGAACAGGCAGCAAGGGCCAACCCTCCATTCCCCAGGTGAGGAAACAGGCCCAGGAGAGAAGGCCCAGGCCCAGGCCGGCAGCTCCACCCTCTGGCTGGCCAGCTTTTTAGGCTTCGTTAGACAGCCTCGGTCAACCGACGAGAGCTCCAAAATGAGACTGCTGTCAAGCCAACGCTCCTTTCATTATGTGAATTATTCATGAGTTTTGAGAAGTTCCATTTCCATCGAGTAGGTTGAGATGGAGACAAAGGAAGCGCCCATGGGGTGGATGTGTCTGCGGGGAAGGCAGGGCTGGGAAGAACGGAGGAGGGCTGGAAGCTCGTTCTTTAAACATGAGTTTTCTTGTTGGCAAAGACTCAACATATTGTTTGTAGAATGATCAGCGGCTACTCCGGGACTAGGTGAAGTGCAGGGAGGGAGAGCAGGGCCCGGGGTGGACAGCTGCCCTCGGCGGCCTGGGGTCCAGCCAGGGGTTTATGCACAGGCCACCTGCCCCCTCCCCTCTGCTGAGCGAGTGCAGGAGTGGCAGAGAAGAGGCACCCGGCGGTGGATGCGATGCTGAGGGGCTGGGGCACCATCTCCCACTGGGAACCCCTGCTGCAACCCCCCCACCCCTAAAGGAGGGCAGCCTTGTTCAGAGGCAGGACAGTGAGCTCCCTCCTCCCCCAAGGAAGAGGGCACGGCGGGTCCTGACATGGAAGGGGACTGGTCCGCAGGGCAGGCGGGGTAAGGGGAGGCCACGGCCATGGTCAGGACAGGTCAGGGGGAGAACAAGCCGCTGCTGACAGAAGCATCAGGCCCTTCCCGAGTGGATGCGTTCAGTGTCCTCAAGCAGGCCTGGCACTAGGCCGATGACGGAGCAAAAAACAACGCAGAAGCCCAGAGAGGTCACGCAGCTGGCAGCTGGCAGGATTGGGGTTCACAGCACCCCGTAAACTCGGTGTCAATGACAGCCCCCCCCAACACGTGCGGTAGACCGACCGTTCAAATGGAAACATCGCCGTGACCTCACCTCGATCGTTCCCAATGGGCACAGCCCACTCCCCGACCTGCACCAGCATCCCCCTCCGCCTGGCATGCCCCCGCCAGCCCCTCTCGCTACTGGGCTGCTGTGCCTTCAAGGAGGCCCCAATCTAGGGGGTCCCCCTGAGCCCCCGTAACGGGTCTGCCCACCCTGGCCTGCTGTCCTGCCCTGCTGTGCACACCGTCTGTCCCTGCACAAAGCTGCGGGCATCCGGGGTACAGCGAGGGAGCCCTGCCCCTCGCTGCCCGGGCTCAGATCTCAGCCCGCCTCTCACTGACCATGCGACCCAAACGGGAATGACAACCGGGTCACTCCAGCGCACAGAAAGGCACGGAGCTCGGGCCACTATAGAGGAAAGCTCGGGGGGACACCAGAAAGCTGGGGGCTTGGTCCTGCGGGCCCATCAGACTTAACTGCTGGGAAAATAGGTCCGGGTGGCTGGATCTTGGGCATCTGCAAAGCGTATGCTCTCCGAATGGTATTCCCTGGGGTGTCCCCTCCATGGCCAGAGGCCATTTAGGGAAAACACAGCAGGAATAATAAATACGGTTACCATGGGGAAACTGAGTGCCCGGGGGAGTATACACACATCATCGTGTTTAAGTCTCACAACAAGCAAGAGCTGAAGGACTTGTGCTCACTTCACAGACAGGAAAACTTAGACCTAAAGAGCTCAGACCCTGGTCCAGGGCCCCACAGCCAAAACATGACAGAGCTGGGAGCTGCGGTGGAGAGCAGGGGTTGCCTCTTCCACTCCAAACATCCATTCTCTCTTCCCTGTGTGGACCTAGAACCCCGTTCTTAGGTGAGCACCACACACTCTGCTTCCCGGCCTGCCTCAAAGTTCACTGCAACTGTGTGAGCACGTGCTGGCCAATGAGATGTCAGCAGAAATGCCAAGAAACTTCCGTTAACGAGATCTAGCATTCACCCCTGCTTGACCTTTATTTATTGTCCCTTCTGCTACCCCGCTGCCTGAAACACTAAGGGCAATGGCTGGAGCTCCAGCAGCCGTGCTGGAAGGGGAGGCCAAGAGCTAGACAGCGAGATGGCCGTGCAAAGAGCTAGAGGAAGCCTGGGTCCCTCAGATTTCAGGATGCACACCTGCCACACAGCTTTGGATCGCCCGTGCAGAAATGCACACCAGTTTATGACACTGGTATTGGGGGTTCTCTGTAACTCACAGCCAAAACCAATCTAGACTGATCCAGAAGCACCCCTAAGTCTGTCTCTCTCGGAAGTGGAGAAGGCAAAGGCAGGCCAGTTAGCGGGCTCCCAGGGAGGGCTCTGGGCTTGGTGCCTGCTGGGGGCCAGAGTGAAAGGGTGGCTGCCAGACTCCTACCTGTGGTTCTCCCTGCAGGTCTCACTTTACTAGGCTTGAAAGAAGTCTGTAAAGTCTCATTTACAAGGTAAATCTATGCCCAGGGCTCAGTGGGGTTCCTGTGGCTTTTATGAGGAAGAGATTTCAAAGATCAGTTTAGAAAGTTCTTATTTACATCAACGGTCACAGAACCAAGAAAGGCCACTTTTGTGCAATGTCCCATTTCAACGGACATGCCAGCATCACGAAAACAACCGTGATAAAGTGACCGTCAGCTCCTTAGCGGTCCCTCTCTCTCTCCCTCCCTCCCTCCACCTACCTTTAAAGCCAGATTTATTGAGGCATGACTTACATATAGCAAAACTCACCCTTTCTCGTGTACAGTTCTACAAGTTCTGATGAATAAAGTTGAGGAGCCCTCACATTCAAGATACAGAATGAATCACCCCAAAAAGTTCCTTTGTGCTCCACGGTAGTCAACCCTCTTCCCCACTCCTCAGCCTCTGACGACCACAGGTCCATGTTTGTTGTTGTTCTATACTTCTGGCTTCTCCAGAATGTCGTATAAATGGAATCACATGTAGAGCCTTAGGAACCCGCCTTCCCTCACTTGGCACGTCTGTGCAATCCACCAGAGTCATGTGCACACGCGGTTCTTCCTTTCGCATGGCTGAGCAGGGCTCCCCTGTAGGAGGCACCATGGTCTGGGTATCCATTCACCAGCTCAGGGACATGTGGATTGTTTGCTTTTTTTTTTTTATTTTAAATATTTTATTTATTCATGAGAGATACACAGAGGGAGAAAAAGAGAGAGAGAGAGAGAGGCAGAGACACAGGCAAGGGGAGACGCAGGCTCCCTGCAGGGAGCCCAATGTGGGACTCGATCCTGGGTCTCCAGGATCACACCCTGGGCGGAAGGCAGGTGCTCAACCACTGAGCCGCCCAGGGATCCCGACATGTGGATCGTCTCCACTTTTTGGCTCCTGTGGATAGAGCACACGCACCTATGGGGGAATATACATATATATAAAGAGTGAGAGAGAGAGCTGTGAGCTTGAGCATGTTTCTGCTTCTCCTGGGAAATACCCAGGAGGGGAATTACTGAAGCGGATGGCAGTGTATGTGTCGCTTTATAAGAAACCACCAAACTTTTCCAAAGCAGCGGCACCATCCTGCATCCCTGCCAGCGGTGAGAGCATCGCGGGTGCTCCCGGCCTTGCCAGCCCTTGCTGAGAACCACCGTAAGGTCACAGCGTTGTAGACATCAGTGATCATCCCCGACCCGCCCATCGGACCACCACAGCCACCGTGTCCAGCTCCCGACCGGTACCTGCCTGCGGCTCTCTCCTCTCCTCTCCCGCCGCCCCTCCCAACAGGTTTGGCCCCCCAGCTAACCACAGAGCACGAGGAGGAGCCTGCTTCTCTCTGGTTATGGACAGGAAGATGTGGCTGAGGGAGAATGGATGGATTCTGTTCAGCCTGTACCAAGCAGCCCCCCGGTTTCACAGGGGCTCCCTCTGGCCACCACGATCTTCTCCCGCCGTCTTGTCTGCCACCCTGGAGTCTGGCTGTGTCACACTGCTGCCGCCCAGGGACCCCAGACAGGGGAGGGTCAGTCGTGCAAAGGAGATGGAAACCTCAGTGAAAGCAGTGTGACTCCCCCACCTGTCAGCCCCCTCCCCGAAAACACACGATCTGTATGACGGAGAAAGCAGCTTTCCACCCAGGCTAAGGTGATCTTGGGCCTAAACACTGGGGCAAGTGTAAACCAGGAGGCTCCATTACAAGTGAGCAGACACTGTTTTGCTCAAAAAAGGTCCATTAGGGCAGCCCGGGTGGCTCAGCGGTTTAGCGCCATCTTCGGCCCACGGCCTCATCCTAGAGACTCGGGATCGAGTCCCACGTCAGGCTCCCTGCACGGAGCCTGCTTCTCCCTCTGCCTGTGTCTCTGCCTCTCTCTCTCTGTGTCTCTCGTGGATAAATAAAATATTTGATGAAAAAAAAGGTCCATCAAAGGGGCAACTGGGTGGCTCAGTCGGTTAAGCATCCAACTCTTGATTTCAGGTCATATCATGATCTCAGGGTCCTGAGATCGAGTCCCATGTCCGGCTCTGGGCTCAGCAGGGAGTCTGCTTGAGATTCTCTCTCCCTTTTCCTCTGTTCCTCCCCCTGCTTGCTCTCTCCCTCTCTAAAATAAATAAATCTTTTTTTTTTAAAGGTACATGTATACCTGCAGGGAGGGGCAGCCGACTTGGCACCAGCAAACCTAAATAGGCATATTCAGCCTAAGCCCCGTGACTTGGGTGTCATCATCCTCACTTTGCAGAAGAGGAAAGAGAGCCCAGAGACGCACACAATCACCTACTTGGGTTTGCAGCTGAAATGGCCAATTTGTGAGTCCATCTGGATTTCCCAAATCCAACATATCTTTGGAAGGAAACTTGTTTTATTTTATTTATTTGTTTTTAAAGACTTTATTTATTTATTTATGAGACAGAGAGAGAGAGAGGCAGAGACGCAAGCAGAGAGAGAAGCAGGCTCCATGCAGGGAGCCCAATGCGGGATTTGATCCCAGGATCCCGGGATCACGCCCTGAGCCAAAACTGCTGAGCCATCCAGGCGTCCCGGGAGGAAACTTATTATAAAAGCTCCTATGATACCACCAGGTTTCAGGCATTTTAATGCCTCATAAAAAGCCTTCCAGCACCTTCTAGAATACATTCATTCATTCACGCAAATGTTTACTGAGTGCCCTCTATGCATCAGACACTATTCCAGACATTTGGGACACATGCACGAAAGCAGCAGACCAAATCCTGCCTTGGCAGAAGTTATGGCCTAAAGAGCCACTGGGTGGAGCCGGGAGACAGTGGGCTCCCGAGGGTCTTCCCCGTGGTTCCCCCAGGCCCTCTCCCAACCCCAAGAGACTTGCCCAAATCGGGAGTGAGCAGCCAGGGAAACTCAGAGCCCAGAGAGAATATTCTGAGTTCCTTGGTGCCCAGCACCCAGTGAGATCCACATCAGAGAGGAGGTGCTCGGAAGCTGGAGCAAGAGAGCACCCTGAGCACACAGCCATGCTGTGGATTCATTCTGGTGTTTGCTGAGCACTCTCTGCACTAGGCACTGGGGACAGAGGGGACCACAGCAGGGCCCATGCCCGGGGCGGGGGTGGGGATGGTGGACAGCCTCACACCTCCTAGAGGAGAACTGTCAACGCTCACTAGGGGGCAGAGGGCTCCGTGCTGGGGTGCCAGAAATAGCAGGTGGAGAACCACGGAAGGCTGCCTGGAGGTGGTGAGCGGCAAAGGTAGACAGATGGGGCCTGGAGGGAGGGGCATTCCTCACCCAGGCTTCATCGGATCGTCCCTGCCCCTGTGAGGAAGACGGTGCAACCATTTCAAACCTCCTTCTCAGGCGAGGAGACCGGGACCTGGAGGCTGGTCAGGGTCCCATGCGTCCTCGGCCACCCAAGACCCACAGCTGCTGGTTTGGGAAGGGCTGCTGTGTTGGGTCTGTGTCACACACATGGTGGGCATCGGCTAGTCTGCACCACAGTTCTGGGAATCCTGAGGGACCCTTCCCTCCTGCCCCGTGAAGCCGATGAGCACAACCTGGACTGGGAAGGGGAAGGGGGCAGGAGCACCGCACCTCGCGGGCTGACCTCACGGGCCGGCAGCTGCTGGAGCAGGAGGCGCCGCTGGGCTGGCCTGGGCCCTTCCGGAGGGAGCGCTCATCCCTGCGAGCTCACCCCTCCGTGGGGGGTGGGGGGTGCAGCCAGGCACTTAGTGTGAATCGCTCCCATGAGAATCAGCTTCACAACTGGTTTTTCTAGGAAGTGCCCAGGGAAGTGAGTTTGAGAGGGACCCAGAGCCCCACTCCCCAAAAGAAGGGCAGTGGCAGCCCCAAGTTCAAAACTCACCACAGATGTTGACTGAGAATCACAGAATGTTGGACCTGGTCATCATTTTCCAGGGAACCCATCCTGGGAAAAGATCACCCCAAAGTCGAGGTGGCCGTCCGGAGCGGGATGCTCGCGGAGGCGCTCTGTGGACAGCAACTGCACCTCTCTCAGGAGGGCGTTGGTTAAGAAAAATCCAGCCGGGGTGCTCAGTGGGGCATGGCATGGCCCTGCTCTGGGCACTGCCGGGCTGGCTCCAGGCCAGGCCCTCAGAGGTAGCTCGGGCCCCCCAGCAAAGGCCTCCCGTCACAAGTCACAGCAGTGTGACAACGAAGTGACAAGAGCTGAGACGCAGTGTCAAGGGCAGAGGGAGGCTTCATCCCACACGGGGTGCCGGGGGGGTGTGTCTCCCCAGCAGCCCTGGATGAGACATGGCAAAGAAGAGTTAAAAACCAAGTCTCAAAGGGGTGACAAATGCAAGTGTGGAGATAGGAATTCATGAAAAAGACCAGAGGGATAAGAAATGGGTGGGAAATATCAGAAAGGGAGGCAGAACATGGAAGACTCCTAACTCTGGGAAACGAACCAGGGGTGGCGGAAGGGGGGGAGGGCAGGGGGTGGGGGTGACTGGGTGACGGGCACTGAGGGGGGCACTTGACGGGATGAGCACTGGGTATTATTCTGTATGTTGGCAAATTGAACACCAATAAAAAATAAATTTATTATTTTAAAAAATGAAAAAAAAAAAAAAAGAAAAAGACCAGAGGGATGACCCAGAAGTCACAGTGGCAGAAGTGTGAGGGCAGGGACCCCACAAAGTGGTTAGATGACTTCTATAACCACATGAAAACAAACCCAGCAACTGCCACAGAGGAGTACCCCGGGAACAGCCGTGCCAACCGCCCCGCCCTGTCATGCCAAGTGCTCCCCCCGCATTATCGGTAAGGCGGGCACTGCTGTCATCCCCGCCCAGATGAGGGCACGGGCCAGGGAGGTCCGGGGGCTCACCCTGGAATCCACGGCTTCCACGGCCTATCAGGGCTCTGTTTTCAGACAGAACTCTCTGAGGGCAGAGCTGAGCCCTCCCTCCCTCCTGCCCTGCTGTCTGTCCTACACCTGGCCCCTCGTCACCACCACCAGCCAGGATGGCCCCACCAGTGTCGTGAATCACCAGTTTAATCCTCTGACCCCAGGGTCTCTAGATCTGAGCCCACGGGAGGGAAGAGACGGACCAGTGAGGGAGCCAAGGCCATTAGAGACTGGGTTACAGGTGGGTACTTAACCCATCTGCTCAGAGGCCTCTCTCTGACTTCTCGGGCGCCACGTACACAAAGTCAAATCTTTGCCTCCAACCTGCATCTCAGGCCTGCGGGACACAGGACAGGTCAGGACCACCCTACCTGACCTGAGTGCACGGGCCGCTCAGCTGCCTCTGAACACTCGTCACCCACCGTCCATCATGAGGATGACACATGTCAGCTACAGAAGGCCCCTACCAAGTGTGGGGGCTTGCCCGATATCCTCTTATCTGAACTACCCCACGAGGAGGGCAAGATTCACTTCTATCTTATAGACGAGGCGTTCGAGACTGAATGGTGAGGGATGACTCGTCCAGGGTGGCAGGTGATGCTGAAACAGCATTTTGGTGATGGGGTCAGAGGTCAGGCAGGAGAGGAGGTCGCCCGGGGGAGTCTCAGGGACAATTCAGAAGGGGGCTTGGGACCCAAAGATACGGCACAGGAAGAGGAGAAACTCAGGCCCCAAGTTTGTAAATCAAAGCCCTAACAGGTCCTTAGAAGTCCTAGTCCAACCGACATCCGCTAAGTCAGAATAGGACACGAGCCACACAGGTTAGGTTGCAATTTCTAGGAGCCACGTTATAAAAAGGCGACACGGGTGAAATGCACTTTAACAAGGTACCTTATTTAACCGACTCTATCCCAAGTGTTCCTCATTCTGACACGTAAACAAAATTTAAAGACCATTAAGGAGATGTTTCACATCCTTTTTTTCCTCTCCGATCTTCAAATTTTGTGCACTCTTCACACTCCCAGCACATCTCCATCTGGACTAGACACAAGTGACCCAGAGCCACAGGGGCGTGGTGGCGACCACAGAGGACAGCACCCATCCAGGCGGTTGGTGTACAGTGCAGATACTGAGGCCAAAGGGGGGGACAGAATGAAGCCAGAGCCATGTGCTTGTAAACCGCATTGTAAACCGGTTTGGGTCGGGGGATTGGTGTGGCTCAGTGGAAAGAGCACAGGTTTTTGGAGCAAGAACTATCCAAAGCTGAATTCTGAACTATAACTAGCTGTATGACCGTGAACTTTGTACTGGACCTCCCTGGGCGGCAATACCCTATATAAAAAATGAGCACTTCCCCTACTCATACAGTTCACATGTAAATGGAACAGAAATACCCAACAGAGTTCTTTTTATTTTTTTTAAGATTTTTTTTTTTATTTATTCATGGGAGACACACAGAGAGGCAGAGACATAGGCAGAGGGAGAAGCAGGATCCCTGCAGAGAGCCCGATGTGGGACTCGATCCCAAGTCCCCGGGATCATGATCTGAGCCGAAGGCAGATGTTCAACCACTGAGCCACCCAGGCGTCCCCACCCAACAGAGTTCTTGGCATGTAGGTAATCAATATGGAGACATAATGGTGATCTAGGTGGTGAATATACTGCCATCAGCATCTACATTTTAATCCTCCCCAACAAAGAAAATGGCACTTGAACAGAGCAGCCCCTCCTGGCTAGGGGTGGAGGGTGCAGATCTGCCTGGGCTGGGACAAGGGCAAAAGAGGAAATGAGATGACATGGGAAGAGGAGAGGACACACACCCCTGGGGACTAGAACCTCAGTGCTTGCTGCACCCCAAAGCTCATAGAGGAATAAGACAAAGGCCACCCAGCTCTGTGGCCCAGCACCAATTAGTGTATTCTCAGTGGTGGGGGGCATGTCTTCGGAGCTGAGCCGATTTGAAAGGAAGTGAATCACAGACCTTTTGATCCCTCTGATAATGGCCCAAAGCCCCACTGGCCTCGCTGCATGGAAAAATCAGAGGCTCTACCTTCAACTCCAAAGATATGCCCATCTTCCCCTTTTCCATCTGGCCAATTCCCATTTATTCTTCTCATTTCATTTGAAAATGTCACCCAAAAGTCTTTCATGGCACCTATGGGGGGGCTCACTTGCTAGACACTCACACTAGCTCCCCATCACATCATTATCCTATCCCAATGGGACCATGCATGGGGACTAACTCCCTGGCACGGAACAGAGATAGGTCTGTATCTCCCTGGTGCCTGGGAAGGTCCTTGACCCCAAGGAGACACTCAGCACGTATCTGCTGGATGTCGTCCTTGCAGGAAGTTCACTCAGGAACCAGAAGGGCTCTGGTTGGTCTGACATGGAGAGAAAACAGGGAATATTCTAGAAAACAGAAATATAAGCTCCAGCTTCTGCATCTGATGCAATCATGTTCCATGGAATAATCCAAAAGGGTCATGCATTGTTGCGTCACCTTGCTGGATGCTTCCAACAGCTGGAGAGTACTTGGTTATAATGGACACAATTCACAGAATGACTATTACATCAACTATTGATTTTCCAAGAGCGGCAGAGCTGGAGCTTCATATCAAAGAGTCTTTTGAGTGAGGGGCACATGTAGTTACCACGACTCTTCTGTGTACACAAGAGGCGATGGCTCTGGAGGAGCATGGCTTCCCCCTTCATTTGCATACATGTCACCCTATTAGTCTCAAATGGATGGTTACCACTCCCGGGGAGAAATGTGGAGGGAGATTTTGACTGTCACCTGATTAGCATTTTGTGGGCTCACTCAAGGATGCTAAACCACCTGCAACATATGGAACGGCCCATCCAAGGAAGATCATCTTCCTCCAAAGACCAACAGCACCTCCCTACTACTCACTAGAGAAGGGGGGGGAAGGAGTTAGAAAGATCACTAGATTATTAACAAACACTCACAGACACTGCCCCACTCTGGGCCCCTTTCTCACCCAGGCTGCACCAGTCAGTCACCTTCCGAGCACTCCAGCACATTCCTGCCTCTGCACCTTGGCTCACGCCAACCTCCTCACTCACCTAGAAGGTCATCCCAGCTCATCTCCACCCACCCGTCCTAAATCCCCTCTCAGCACAAGGTCCTACTACCTACACCTTTCTGGATGGCTCAACCCCAATCATCTCTCCCATCCCCAAAGGATGCCAGGCCTCCAACGAGACCACTCGCTTAATGTTTGTCTGTCAACTAGTGCCCTGAGGTCCTCGCAACATGATCCCAAGTACAGACACCAGATATGACCTTCAAAAATGGACTAAGTGATCGATCCATTCCCATCGTTCAGTTGAATGCCTATCAAAATCTCCACCACCATACCAAAATAATAATAATAATGATGATGATGATGATGATGATAAAGATAATAAATAATTCCTTGTTTAAAGAAACAAACACTTATTTAAAAGGACCTGATGAGCATTGGGCACTCGGCATTCATGACTTCATGGAATCCTCCAAACAACCCTTAGAGGGTGACACTATTATGAAAGTCACATTACAGATAGAAAGGATCAAAATTCCATAGGGACTCATAACCTGGCTAAAGTTCCACAGCCACAAAGCGAAGGAGCTAAAATTCAGGGTCATGCCTGGCTTCAAACATCTCTTCCCACTGTAGACCAGGCAGGCTCTGCTTTCTCTGGTCTTGTTCTTATTCATCAACTGTGTTTACTCAATCGGGGCTGCAGGATAGGAAAGCATCATTTCAGGGTGCCTGGAGGGTCATGTATTGATTCCACCTTTACTGGTTATCTCTGAGTTGCTTCCACAGTGCTCCTCCTCCTGGGTAATCCAACCCACTCAAAAATCTAGAAGATCAAGTACAGTCGGCCAGGCAGTGTCTGATGGGGAGGCTCAGGCAGGATAATCTTTAATCTTGCCGTGAAGAATAGCTTAACTTTCAGAACTTGGCACCAGCCAATTCTCCCCCAGGTAGCCTGTGGCTTTGGGCTTGGGATGTTTTTATGAAAGCAGGCAGGGCTCCAACATCAAACAATGTAGAGACCAAACAACCGTTCTTCCTTCACTGGTTGGTTTTCTCTCTTGAGGAGCCATTGTGCCCCGTGGGCAGCACAGGTGACAGCTTTGCATAACGCCCAACAGCAAGTGTATGATGACTAGCACGGGGTAGGAGAGCAGACAGTGAAAATCCCACCTGCCCAGCCGAGAGGAGCTTTTAGCCTGCCAGGTGGGGATTTGAGACCTGGGAACATCAGTGGCAAGTTCATCAGAGGTGGTCACTCTGTCCCTAGAGCTGCACCCCACCTGGATTCCAGACCCCCAAGCCTCAAGACTCCAGGTAACCAGAGTGTGCGGCCGAGAAAACAGCTACCAGGTGTGACCAAACCTCTCTTGCAATTTCCCTGATCTCCCTTGGTAACCAGGACTCAGCAGCAGTCTCTGGAAAACAGTCAAAATGGAAGGGAATGTAGCCAAGCAAGTGTCCTCACACTTTGAACATTCAAGGCCAGGTGAATGTGGCTCCTGCTGGCTTCCTCTCTGGCTGTTTGGAAGACCCTTTTGAGAGGCAAAGGATGGACTTCCTGCAGAAGAGGACTCGGGCTCCCACTCATGGCCTTCTAATTTCAGTCCATCTCAAAGTCCTACTAAAACCCAGAGTAAAGGGAGTCTTGTTTGTGGTGTGCACTATGTATTTATTTAAAATATTAATCCACAAGGTTGGAGAGAACAGAAGGAGGGAAGACAGCAGCAAAATCCCAAAGGGTGGAGAGAGGAGAGACCTGTGGTCACCGATTGGCATCTCAAGAAATCCACCCCTTAATGTGGCAGCGAGGAAGGACAAAAACAGCTCAATTTACAACCCAGAAGTCCCAAAGGTTCAGGAATTAGTGGTGACAGGTATCTCTGGAAATGGGGTTGCGGTGGGGGATCGCAATGAGATAATGAGCCCCCTTAATCCCCTGCCCCATGTCTCCTTGCAGGTGATGGTCCCATCCTCCATCAGGCCTAAGACCAGAAGTTTGTTCTCTAAAAAGGATAAAACAGAATGTCTGAGTATGAATTGAGCTGACAATGGCACAGTAAGTGATTTTACACACTGGACACAGAGGCACTCCTTGTCTCTAGCCCCTCTTTCTTCTTCCAGCTTCCAGCGCCCCACCTTTCATCCCCAGCACCCTGGCCTGGATCCCCCAGACAAAAGACCGTAAGGCTGTCTCAGTCTGACCAGCCAGGAGGAAAGACCTAATGATCCTGACATAGGGGTTCTGTGATACAACCCAGCAGGGCACCCAGCAGAGAGGCACCCGGCCAAGAAGCCCTGCCCCCTGTGCTCCAAGCTTACAGTACACTTTTCAGTTCCCAACTCTTAAATATGAGAAAACAATCAAGGACTATGAGCCAGCTAAACAAAGAAGCCTCTAATGTGAAAGCTCCAGGCCAAACCAATCCACATACATAAAGAGAACGGCTGATGTAACACACACACACACACACACACACAGCACATCCAATGGCTCTACGCCCTTTGCTCCAACAGCTCATGCCATCATCACAACTCTTGAGGCAGATCTCAATATTATTACTTTCATTTTACAGATGAGGTGTTTGAAGAACAACGAGGCTAAGTAACTTGCCCAAGCTCACAAAGCAAGTGAGTGGCAGAGCTGGGATTTGAACCAGGCCATTTGGCTCTGTGCTCTCAGCTACTGCCTTTCAAAGCACCACCTCAGCTGTCACTGTGCATCATTAATATGCCCAGTGTGTAAAAGGTACCACAGCCCTGAAATAAGACTTCTCCAAAGAATAAGAGCTCCTGCAAATAAAAAATGTAGTAGATTAAAATATACAATATAAAATAGATGAAATCGCCCAGAAAGTAGAACAAAAAGCAATGAGGATGGAAAATAGAAAATTAGAGAATTAGAGAATTAGAGGATTAGTCAAAAAGAACCAATATCCAAGTAAAAGGAGTTCTAGAAGATTAGAGAAAACCATTAGCAGAAATCATGATTAAAAAAAAGAGAGAGAAAAAAAAAGAGAGAGAGAGAGAGGATCCATGGATGGTTCAGCAATTTGGTGCCTGGTGCCTGCCTTCAGCCCAGGGCATGGTCCTGGGGTCCCAGGATCAAGTCCCGCATTGGGCTCCCTACATGGACCCTGCTTCTCCCTCTGCCTATGTCTCTGCCTCTGTGTGTGTGTGTGTCATGAATAAATAAATAAAATCTTTTAAAAAAAAAAGAAAATTTCTCAGAACAGGACATAGTTCCAGAAGGAAACGTCTTAATAAACAACCAGCATGGAGAGACCAGCAACCAGGCAGGCCACTCTGAAGTCTCAGGGCACTGGGAACAAAAATAGGATCCTATAAGTTTCCAGAGAGTATAAAACAGGTCATACAATACATAAAGAATGACTTCACACTTCTCAACTACAACCCTGAAAGCTAGAAGACAATGGAACAAGGCTTCCCATACTCCAAAGGAAAATGACTTCCAACCTTAAATTTGATACCCAGCTATCATAGCAATCAAGAATCAGAAGAGAACAAATTCATTTTCCCAAGGGCAAGTTCTCAGAAAATTGATCACTTAGGCAAGATGTGCTCCTGGATTCAGGCGACTAAGCCAGAAGAATAAGACAGGAAATGGGAGATCAAGCTCAGGAGAGAGGTGAGAGAGGTCACAGGGGACAGTAACAGAGGGCCCAGGTGACAGCCAGGTCCCAGGTATGGAGAGTAATGAGTCCAGACTGGAGTAGACCTAAGGACCCTGATGTGCTCAAGAGGAGGAAACTGAGAAAATTTATCTGATGCAACCAAACAACTTGAAGGGCTATCCAGAACATGAGCAGAGTTTGGGGATGAATTAATAAGCCAATATGTCAATGACAGACACCTTCTAACTCCAAGGAAACCAAAAGTAGACCAGGAAGGGAAGAGTGATCGTAAGTTACCACAGGACTCAGCTCTGAATAGTGCTGACCTAGTCATAATGACGCAAACCTCAATTACTAACCTTACCAAAAATATGATGAAAACATATCAGGTAGTTGGAAGGATGGGAAAGAGCTGAAGTTAGAAGAAGAGGAGACTTATAGCCTTATCTTCCACAGTCAGAAATCAGACCCTTGAACCAAAACATCAAGACAAAGGAATATGCATGTTACTCAGAGACATGAAGGAAAAATACCAAAACCATCTGCTAAAAAAAATCAATAAGAGATTGGCCCTGGGAAAGGAGGCATTAAGGGAGAACCACTGTTTTTCATACAAGCCTTGGAAATCCATAGTTATGTATGATACAGAAAAGGAAAAGGAAAAGGAAACATGTTGAAGAATGTGATGTCACTCAATATTCTAACAACCAAAAGAAGGTGGGATTTTCACTAAAAAGATGTTGCAAGTCTCAGAGATCTACATCTAGTCGACACTAAAGAGACTAAAACTAAAAACCCAGGTCTGCCAGAGCCTGGAATCTATACTTTTGAGTCTACATTCACATATCCAACAAACATACACTGAACACACCCTGAGCCTAGAACAAGAAGCAAGGCCCTGGGACACGGTGGTGGACAGGATAGGCCCCAGTGCCCAGCCCATTGAGCCTTCTGGTCCACCAGGCCAAACCAGCAGTCAACAAGCCATCACTGATAACAAATCCCAGTACAGCAGTGCTCCCCCTGGGAAAACGGTCTATCCGAAGGGTAGCTCTTGACTGATTCTGGCCACCTCCTCTGCTCGTCCATCACCAGTCCTGTGACATCATGGCATCTAGTTCCCCACATCCTCCTATAGGTAAGCCATTTCGTGGCACCCACCCACAATTCCGGGAACTTGACAGACCATCATCCAGGCCTGCCAACACTCTGCCACTGGTGCTGAAGGCCCTCAGCTTTGATTTGGAAGATATCACTTTTTGTTTTGTTTCGGATCAGTGTCAAGTTCAAAGGCCAGACCGGTTCTCCAAGGGAGAGTTCCACACAGTCCCTTGTGTACATAAAAGGAAAGTGAATACCTCGTACAGCCTGGCTCCCAACAAGTGCTGGGGGTCTGCAGGGCCAGGTAAGTCTCAGATGCCACAGTAGGACATGAAAGCTCATGCCTTAGTTCTGCTGACCTCCCCTGGGCCTCAATGTCTGCGTCTGTAGAGGGGATACAATGCTAACCTCAGGGGTTTACAGTAGAATTAAAGAATACAGTGAAGGTGACTGTGCCTTATAATCTGCCACTGCCCTTATCACAACCCATGATGAGAATGATAGGATGGTTTCCCACGGTTGCCTCCGGTCAGTTCCGCCATAAGGTTACAGGGATTTCATTTTGTCAACCTCTTAGAATGGGATCCCTGTCCCTACTCTTCTCAGCTCTGCCCCTGGGAATCACCAGTCGGGAATCATCTGTTAGGGATCTAGAATTGATCTTGTCGCAGTGCGAAGAACCTGGTAAGTACGTGACCATAAACAACTGAGTTGCTGAGTCCCCCTCCAATAAGGCTCACTACCCAAGGCTGGCTGGCTTCTTGTCCAACATCCTTCAGCCTGGTCCAGCTTTCTTCCTGGGTTACAAGTCAACTGCCTCCTCCGTAGCCAACTGGGCCTTGAGCCAGTGTTCACCAAGTCTCTTCCCTCCCCCAAACCTAAGTTTAATCAGTGCCTGCTCTTAACACCCCCTCCCCCCAACTTACTTCTGATTCCTGATTCTACCACTTGTTAGCTCATAGCTTGGCATCCTTGCTCAGCCCTAGCGTCTGGGGGACAGACAATAACACCCACATGGGGGTTGTTTGGAAGACATGTACAGTGTCTTCCAGCAAGTGGCCACCTCCCTTACATTTCCCATAATCACATCAATGCCCTTTAATCAATTAAGACAATCCTTGACTTGGGGGATCCCTGGGTGGCTCAGCAGTTTAGTGACTGCCTTCGGCCCAGGGCATGATCCTGGAGTCCCGGGATCGAGTGCCACATCAGGCTCCCTGCATGGAGCCTGCTTCTCCCTCTGCCTGTGTCTCGGCCTCTCTCTCTCTCTGTGTGTCTCTCATGAATAAATAAATAAAATCTTTAAAAAAAGAAAAGACAACCTTTGACTTAGTTGATTCTTACACAACCTGTACTCTCTGCTACACTCTTCACAGCAATGACACTCCAAGGTATCCTCTGTTACTCAAGTCAGGGCTTCACGAAGTCAGCCAGACAATGAAGGGGCCACCTTCAGCTACACTGGCTCCTTGGTTGTACCATGTTTCAGAAGTTACTGAAGCATCTGATTGCGTTTCATCCTTCTCTTATAAAAATAAGTAGAAACAGAAAAAAAAAGTCATTACCAGTGATTACTACTGGTTTCATAGACTTAATACCACGAAGATGATGGAGCCAGAGCATCTTAAGTCGGGAGGTGCCCTTCAACTAAGGAAGGAAGGGGGAAATTGCCAAAATAGTAGAAAACAATATGGCGGCCTTCAACCATGCTTCAACTGTGAGGCTTGATTAGAATTTTCTCTGGGAATTTAAGTTCCTCATAACTTATATGTCTAGCCTTGGACTTTTAACGTTACAAAAAGTTGAGAATTGCCCATAAGGCAAGATCCTAAGGATGTTCTCTTGTTTTCTAAACAGACTTGAATATTTCATAAGTAAAAGACTGTTTCAAGTGCCCGGGACTAGACCTGTTCTCGGTTAACAGCATTTCTAAAAAGGACACGAGGATTAGAAGGGAGGTGTTACAGCTGCCAGAACGTGTTAAATCCCAGGGTTTACCCAATAGGATTTGTACCTGGAGGCTGCTATGATGTCACCCTCTTCATGCCACAGCCCTCCCCACTGCCCAGGCCCCGGCACAGAGACAGGGCCCCGTGACATCGTCCCTGGGGTCATTCACAGCCCTGCCGGGATCTCAGATCACACCTGTGGCCTGTGGACTCCTGGGTGGAGCCCCTTCTCCTGTCTCCTGCTCTCTCGCCCTCTGCCAGGTAGCCTCCCCAAGCTCCACAGCCAAGTGGTGGCGGCCCTGTGCCCAGAGCCCTGGTCTCTGCACTCCTAGCCTGGCTCGATGCCACCATCTGGATGTCCACCAGGCTTGACAGGTGCTTGCAATTCGTGTGTTAGTCTTCTGTTATTGCTGTGACAAGTTACCACATATTTGGAGGCTTAAAACAACACAAATTTATTATCTTTCATTTCTGGGGGTCAGAAACCCTCGATGCATTTGACAGGTTTATAACTGAAGTTATCAGCAGGACTGTGTTCCTTCTAGAGACTCTCCCGGGAGAATCTATGACCTTCTCTTCTCCAGCTTCCAGAAGCCAACTGCACCTTTGAGCTCATGGTCCCTTCCAGCAAGGGCATCACTATGACCTCTGCTCCCAGTCACCTCTCCTCTCTCTCCCTCTCTCTCTGAGCCTCCTGCCTCCCTAAGGATGCTTGGGATGAACTGCACCCAGCTGGATAATCCGAGATAATCTCCCCATCTCAACACCTTTCACTTATTCAGTGAAAGTCCCTTTACCGAGTGAGGTAACATAACCCCAGGTCCTGGACATTAGGACATGGCCCTCTTTGAGGGTCCAGGGCTCATCCTCCAATAATTCAGCAAACAGTTCTGAAGACCTAGTCCATACAAGGGGCTCACAGGACAAAGATACATGCACTCCTCTCAGGGATCTGCACATGGGGGCTCCCGGAGTTCAGAGGAGGTGGCTGGGATTTCTACCCAGGCAGGTGCAGGTAGGGCTCGGGAGGCTGCTCTAGGCGGGGTTGTGGTCATCCTCTGCAGGAGTCCTGCACACAAAGGCACAGGGTGAAGGGAGGAGGGGCCTGTGGTGCTGCAGTTGGGTCGGGTTCATTCCAGGAAGGACAGGAGAAATGAGGGAGCCGGAGCACACAGCACAGCTTCATCCTGAGGGCAGAGAGGCGTCTTGCTAGAAGATCAATACAGAGAAAGATCTCTGGGGTTGCAGGCATGAAACAGGATCAGAGGTGCTGGAGGCAAGAAAAGACTGGTCCCGGCAACCAAGGGGGAGGATGTTGGCCATAGCAGGCAAGAATGGAAAGGCGAAAGGAGAGAGCAGACCAGGACTGACGTGGAGGTGAGGGAGGGCGACCAGAGGGTGCCCCGGAAGGGCCACGCTCCTGCACCACCAAACTGGCAGGTTATCTCCATGCCCCCACCCCACCCGCCGCCCCAGTTCCCAGCTAGAAGGCCTCAGAACCCTGCTTTTTAAGTATGTCATACCATAGAGGATTAAAAATAGTTTAAAAGAGGAGAGGGATATAAATATCGCAAAGGTTCCTGCCTACATGGAGAGCCCCCCAGGAGAGGGAAGCAGGAGTGGGGCACGGCGTCACTGGAGCCCTTCCAATGAGACCTCCAGTCCTGCAAGACTGGACAAGTGACTCCAGGGCCTCTGCAAATTCCCTAGGTCCTCCCAGGCTTCTCCCCATCCTGGTCCTGGGGGGTCTGGGGTATCATCTCCTGAAAGCAGTGGATCTCAGTGCTCCAGAAGGCCAAGAAGGAAAATTATCAGATGCACAGGCCATTCCTGGGGCCCACTTTCCCGTACACCCCACACCCCAACCCTGGTCACAGTGCGACCCAAGAGCCCATACCCTGCCTGCCACCATACACTCCCCTACTCCCTGGCTTCACACCACAGATACAGATTTGCCATTACAGCCTATTTCCTGTCCCCCCAGGACCCTCACCCTTAATGATGGATTGGGCCTCCCCTCACTCCCAGACTCCTGCAGTGCCCACCCTGAGCACCCTTGATCCTAACATGCTTATCTCAGCCTCCCCATACTCATGTGTCTGCATCCTGGGGCCTCCTGGAGTGGCCCCTTCACCCCGTCATGCCGGCTCCCAGGATTTCAGGACGTAGCACCTGCAGTTTGGCTGGATGGCCAGGCTTCCCGGGGGCGAGTGTTTTTCTAAGGCAGGACCAGAACCCACCTTAGGTGTGCATCACCCCTCTGGAAACAAGGCTGGGCCTGTTACACGTGCAACAAATGTCCCCTGCGAATGTCATCACGAGCATCTCCTCCTTGTCACGTGCTGAGTCTAGATTCAGAAGCCACCTTACAGGAAGCCCTCTGGGTTCCCTACAGGAACCCTACAGGAAGCCCTCTGGGTTCCCACATTCCACAGAGTAAATAACCAAATAGTAAATATTTTTGGCCTTGTGGGTACTTCTTTGTCACAACTACTCAACTGCCATCTTAGTACCAAAGCAGCTGAGGACAACATGCAAAAAATGAGCCCCACTGTGTTCTAATAAAACTTTATTCGCGACAACAGGCAGTGGGCCAGCTCTGGCCCGCAAACCGGAGTCGGCCAACCCCTGCTCTGACGGAAAACAATTCATGGAAGAAAAGGAGACAGACCAGTTGGGGGGCGGGGAGCCCCACCAAAGATTCTTTAAAGCCACGCTCATGATTTTTGGTGCTGCCTCTAATTCCTTCTATGACTGATGCAATCTACCACCGTAAAAAAGAAAAGAAAAGAAAAAGAAAAAGACGCAAGGGAGGGGGTGGGAGAAATCAGAAGAGGTTTCTATGGGAACAGGGAGTTCACTTTTCATGGTTCAATCACTAAAAAGACAATTACTTTATTTCTCTCACTTCCCCTCTGAAGCAGGGCAGGCGTGACCTCCGGCTGCCTGGGCAGGACTGTGCCCAGTGGCTCAGCTGTTCTAGTCACAAATTAAATGCCAGAGTGTTCCACGGGTCAGGGAGGGCAGTTAATGTAATCTAGGCCTCCTCGGCAAAGGGCCGCTTCCCCAGAGCTCGGTCCGGTCAGGAGTTCGGCCTCTCCCACGATGCTGCGCGGCCGCAGGTGGCTCTGGGCTGCTGGGTCGGAGTCAAGGCCAACTGGGACCGTGGCTGCTAATAAGTAACCCTGCGGTGACACCTCTTCCTAGGTCAGCTGCCAGCTGACCAAGGGCCCCTCTCGGCCCTGACAAACCTGTTTGCTAGGACTCTCGTTGTACCTGGGCTCTGACCCCTCTGGTTGTACAAACTTGCACCGGGGGAGGCAGGATGCCCTAGTTTGCCCTGACTGTGGATGACGGGTCACTACACCCACCTGGGCACCTTCAACTCCACCCAGCTGGTCCAGAGCCGGTGTCCCCGGACCTCCTTGGGCTTTTCATCGAGACTGTACTTGATCAGCCACCAACAGCTCAGCCAGGAAGGTGCACCACTTACTGCGGCGTGCTCCTACAGCAGACTTATCAACTGCAACCTTTTCTACAGGGGACCCTTAATGGGGCAGTGGGGAGTCTCTAGTGCTTGACAGAAGAATCCAGGAGCATGACCAGCTGTGCTCAGTGCTGCCCAAGGCTGCATGCCGGCTGCCCAAGTGGCCAAGGACTGACACTCAGGTGCCTCCACGTGGGCACATGCCATCCAGGCCATGCCACTCTTCACGCTACCTTCCAAGGGGCCCATCTGAGCCTGAGCGTCCAGCGCTCTGATTTTGCTGTGACAATACTAAGGCACAGCCAGGGAAAGAGATGTCCCAGGAGCCCACAGCAAGTTAGCAACAAAGCCAGGACCCAGGCCCAGGGCGTCAGCCTCCAGGTCCTGGCTATGGCTCCCCCAGATGCACAAAAGGCTCCAACCAGAAAGGCCCCTGGAGAAGAATCCATGCCCCAGGTTATGGGTGGAGCCGGGACTGGAACATGGTCGTTGGGGGGCAAAATCCAGAGCTAACTCAAAGCCTGTAGCCTAACTCCAGCAGAGACCCCAGAAAAAAATGCTCTACGTAAGGATTTATCCTTTAGAACCAAGTATACAGACCCGGGCTGTGGCCCTCAAGGACAGCAAGTTCCTACAGGACAGGAAGCCTCTGCATTCGATTTTCTTTGACTTCATTCAGAAACCTCCAGCACACAGGCTGTGCCCTCTGGGAGCTGGGGGAGGTGGAAGCAGGAATGGTTCCTCCTTGATGCTGGGTAACCCGGGGCCATCTGTGATCCCTCTGTTGTATCCCCAGGTGGTCTATAGGTATGGGGATGAGAGCCAGGAGGGGAGGGTGCTGGAGGCTGGGAGCAAGTAGGTAGGTGTCAGAGAGAAGGCTGGCTGGCATCTCAACCCAGACCACAGAGGATCTCACAGGCCGGGCTAAGGGGCTTGGCCTTGATCCCGTGAGCCGGTACAGCCCAGCATTTTTCACATGGCGACGTCCATGGTCTATGATACTATTATCCTGGGATGGACCCGGTTGCCGCCCTCCACCCAGAGCTGGGTCAGGGAGCCCTCCTGAAGGGATTAGCAAGGGCATGTGTGGGGTGACTGAGTGATGGGGAGATTGGAAGAAGTGACGTAAGACCCAGAGCCATAAAGAGGTCACCAGAGAGTCCAGGCAAGCATGGGGAGGGCCTGCTCCGGACCTGAGCCAATGGAATCAGGGGAGGTGGGGGTGGACAACACCGCGAGGGCTGATCTTTTTAACCACACACGCACTGCCCTGGCCGGAGCCTGCCATTAGGATTTCAGTGCAGTCACATTTTTCTGCTCAGCCCTCAAGGCCTGACTCCGACAACCCTCCTCTGACCAGCCTGCTCTGCCCCCAGCCAGGCGGCTTACCGGCTCCTCCCTGGGCACCCATCACATGTGATTCCCAGAGCTAGTGCCACAGGACACGTGGGCTCGGCCTGACCCGGGTTCACATCCCAGATCCGCTGGGAAGCCCATGACCTCAAGTCACCTGACCTCTCTACACTTCCGAAGCCAGCACCCACCTCAAAGGCTGGTGGAAAACCTCACGGGGGCAGTTAGAGCCGTGCCTGGTGCACGGGCTTCTCGGTCAGGTGAAGCGCTTCCACCTCTATCTGGCAGTTGATTCCAAGCACCCCAAATCACAGTTCCCGTTCTGCCAACCCCAGGCGCTGTGGCTTCGCAGCTCCTTCTGGCTGAGGCAGGGGTGTGGACACAGCTCAGGGAGTAGCAGCCAGCAGGGCCATGCTGGCCCCCCCAGAACAGCAGAGGGGACCGCCTCCCATCTGCCAGGGCCTACCCAACTCCATCCATCCACCTCCGGCTCTGGGTATCGGGTCTTAGCTGCGCTGCTCTGAAGCAGTGAGGTCAAGGTGCACGACATCAGATGGAAGAGGTGCCAGAGCAACAGGGGACCCCCAGGAGCCGAACATCTGAGCCCCTGTCTGGCTGCACACTCCTTTAAGGCAGGAATCAGAACCAACTGCCCTCCTTGTTGTCTGCATATGTTTGTTAAACAGAACAGGAAAGTACCACAAGGGACGCCTGGGTGGCTCAGTGGTTGAGCATCTGCCTTCAGCTCAGATCATGACCCCGGGGTCCTGGGATCGAGTCCTGCATCAGCTCCCTGCATGGAGCCTGCTTCTCCCTCTGCCTGTGTCTCTGCCTCTCTCTGTGTGTCTCTCAGGAATAAATAAATAAATAGTCTTTTTAAAAGGGGCGGGGGGGAGAAAGCAGACATGATAGCCTCATCATGGGAAGGGCACCAGAGCCCTTGGGACCCACAGTCGGGCCGAGAACCACGGCACAGAACCGCTAACTGACACTTTCTAGGCTCAGTTCTACCCCACAAAGCTCCAAGGAAGTAGGGCCACCAGGGGGAGGCTGCGAACATCCTGCAACTCTGTTGTCTCCTCTCCGAAAAGGTCAACAGCTTGGGTGGATCACCTCCATTTCCTTGGAAGGGACCCCATGAGGGACCCCATGCTCTCCAGCAGCGAGCCTTTCATTTGCAAACGCTTCTATGAGCCAGCAAAGTGAATGTATCACTGAGGGCTTCATCTGCCCACGTGTCAAGCTGAGTGACAGGCCTCCTGGGAGAGACCATGCTTTCTGCCTGAGCTCGCCCCAGTCTCCAAAGACAGGCCAGGAAGTCTTCGTCCCAGCGTTCCGTGGGGGATGACCTGGTGACATCACAAACATACCTGCCTGGACTCCGGAACCCCCACAGTTCAGGGCCATGAATAAAGGCTTCGATGAGCAAATGAGCAGAGGCCAACATACCTCCAAGTCAACTTGGAAACCGAGGTAGGGAGAAAGATGTAAGCGTGCAGGTATGCTACTGAACCGTTCTTCCTGGAAATGCAGTGTCCTCAAGACTGACATTGTGGGGCAAGCACCTGGTCCCAGGACCACAAGAGTGAAAGGTGTGTGAAAAGAATAGGACTGCCTGACTGTAGTAACAGCAGCCACCACCTGCAGATGGACGCTGGGCATCCTCCTTGGCCCCTGTGATTGCAGATTCAGGAAATCCCACCATACCCAACCTCCCATCACCACGACAACTGTTGACCACCTGTGCTCTAAGCAAGCACACGCCTTAATTCAAAAAAACAACCCTTCTTCCTGGACTCCTCCTGCCTCCCTTGACTACCACCCACTCGGAGTTTGGAGGAACAAGACTCCCGCCCCGCCTGTGGCCCCAGCAATACCAACCAGCTGGTTTGGGCAGATGCTCAAAGCACAGCGAGCGGCGCCTTCTGGACTCAGTCCTTTGGTTGGGACTTCCTGAGTAGCACGAAGATATGGAGGGAAGAGTAAGCACCCAGGCAAAAGACAGGGAAGCCAAAGGAAAGCGGAGAGAAGACGGATTCCTGCCCCTACCTCCTCCCCCTCTCCTAGTTTCTCCTCAGCAAAGCTGGGCATGGCAGCAAAGCCACAGGCTGGCACCTACACGGTGCAAATGCTCCCCTACACTGCAGGGACGAACAGCCTCACAAGAGCCCCGAACTGCAAACAACCCAACTGTCCCCCACCAATGAGCAGACCAACAGAGAGGGTTGCACCCGTAGGCAGAACTGTCTTCGCAGCAACAAGGAACCGCGTGTCGCCTGGGTCCAGGGCTGCGAGATGCACATGCTGACCACCAGGGAGCTGTTTCAAGTAGTGAAAACGCTCCAAAAGTGGATTGTTGGGATTTTTGTCCAACTCTGTGGACGGGCTAAAAATTACTGAACTGTGACCTTAAATCAGGTGAATTCTATGACATCTAGATCATACCTTAATGAAGCCATCTACAAAGGTACATGCTCAAATGGTAACTGGCATCGCCTAAAAGCGAGGCCAGTTCACTGGGAGCTGAGAGGAGAGCCCATTCAGTGAACACCCTACCCAGCCTTCAGGACCCATCCCAAACTGTCCCCATTTAGTGAAGCCTTCTCTCAGAGTTCCAGCTGCAACTGCTCATATGGCTGAGCCTCCCTTCAGAGAAGTCAATCCCCTCTACACTGGGAGCGGAGCTTAGAGGAATGCAGGGAGTTGATGCACTAAGAATTGGTTAGCATGTGTTTATTAACCACCCACTGATTGCCACACACACACACACACACACCCCAGGACAGCCCAAACCGCATGCCATCTCAGCAAGGGATACTAATTCCCACCCCCAAATAGGATGTCAATTCTGGGGCAGCAGGATCCGGACAGGAGGCTTACTATCAAAAGGGATCATCTGCCACATCTCCAGCCTGATCCTCCTCCTTTGACACAAATCACAGCCAAAGGAGATCAGGGGAGCCCAGAGCAAATGCAGTTTCCAGCGTCCACTGCACTGGGCCCCCCCCCACCCCCACTTCAGGTCACCTCTGTTTGCAACTGTCCTAGCAGAGCTCAGGGGTGGGAGCAGGTCCATAGGACTCCCAGGAAACATTCTATCAGGTA
This sequence comes from Canis lupus familiaris, assembly GCF_011100685.1. Classification (NCBI taxonomy): domain Eukaryota; kingdom Metazoa; phylum Chordata; class Mammalia; order Carnivora; family Canidae; genus Canis; species Canis lupus. Next base: position 64,518,389 of record NC_049229.1, read on the forward strand.
TAATGTTTAAAGCTGATTGCCTGGCCACCCCCCCCACCCACACACACTGCCCCACTCCACCCTGCAGGCTGGGGATCCCCACCCTCCAGCAGTAAAGGCAGGCACCCAGGAGGGGGGCACCCACAGCCCCTTCTCCTCTCTGCCCGGGTCTCCCAGCATCCTGTGCAGCGCCCCCAACCTTGGAATCTCTAGAAACCCAAGCCTGCCCAGGAAACCGCGAAAGAAACTTCTCCCGCCGGGCCAGCCAGGTCCGAGCGCCTGCAGACAGGCCGGAAGTGGAAGTCCGTCAAGTTCTACAAAGCCCACGTCTGAGAAAGGCAGAGGCTGGAAATACACCTCCGGGACAGGCGGCTGGCTTTGGGGCGGCGGGCTGGGTGGATCCGAGGGCGACCCGGGTGACTCTCTCCCTTTAAACGCGGCTGTGCTTTCCAAGTTTCCACAAAGAATAAACTCTTGAAAGGTTAGCACGCCCCGCGTGTGGCGGGAGCCACCCCAGCCCTTGTTTCTCTTTCTCCCTTTCTTTCACCTTTGGGTCCAGGTGGCCGCGCCCCCCCCCCGGGGCCCCCCGTGGAGCCGCAGGCCCGGGCAGGGGTCGCTCCCTGCAGCCTGGTTGGCCCCGGGCTGGGAGCCCAGCACCCCCCGCCCCCGGATGCGCGCCCCCGGGTCGCCCCAGGTCGCAGCCCACCCCAGCAGGCGCCGCCCCCTGCGTCCACTCCCCCAGCCTCAGGGGTCCTTGGGAGGTGTGCAAGCTCACGCGCGCGCACACACACACACACACACACGCGCGCGCGCGCACGCAGTGGCACTTTCTCCTCCGTCCCCGACCTGGGCCACTGGTCCCCAAGAGCCCACACGTTCAAACTTGGCCAAACTCGCAGCAGCGGCTGCAGGGGAGTCGCGACGTCCCCCCACGCACCCCAAGAAAACGGGCCCCCACCCCGCACTCGCACGTGCGCCGGCCCCCCCCGGGCGACCTCCGGGCGGCAGTGTCAGCCCCCCCAGGCCCCCAGGCCCCCAGGCCCCCCCGCCCCGAGGGCGAGCCAGCCGGGTCAGGCCGGGCCGGGAGCTCGGGTCGGGGTCGGGGTCGGGGTCGGGGTGGGGGTCGGGGTGGGGGGTCGGGGCTCCGGGGCCCCCAGCCGGCGGCCCTGCCCGGGGCGGGGGCGCGGGGGCGCGTACCTTGCAGGTTCTGGACGCGGATGTCGCTGATCTGGCCGATGAGCTCCTCGCGCTGGAACCAGTCCCACTCGTGCGCAGCCATGAAGCGCGGCGGCGGCCCGGGGCGGGCGGCGGGCGGCGGGCGGCGGGCGGAGAGCCGGGCGGGCGAGGGCGCGGGCGCGGGCGCGGGCGAGGGCGCCGCGGAGCCGGAGCGGCGGGCGGGCGGGGCGCGCGGGGCGGGGCGGGCGGCGGTGCGGGGCGCCCGGCTGGCGCTCACTCCCCCATCCGGGGGCGGGGGCGGGGGCGGGGGCGGGGGCCCCGGGGGGCGAGGGGCGGGGCGGGGCCGGCGGGGGACGGAGGCCGGGCTCCCGCAGGTTTCTTTTTTTTTTTTATTCCCCCCCCCCGGGGTGTTTGTTGGGTCGCCACCGGGCGCTGATGATGCGCGGGGTCCCGGCCCCCCCAGATTGTGATCTCAGGGGGCGGTGGGCGGGGCGGCGCGCACCCCTGGCCGGGACCACCCCCCCTGCTGTCTGGCCTCGGGTCCCCTCCCTCCGCACGATCCCGAGGGGAGCGAGGCCAGGCGCCCCCGCGGGCACCCGGGGAGTAGGGGCGAGCGATGGCAGAGATGGACTTAGGGGGAGTCCCCCTCGTCCACCTCCAGACTGGGGACAGCCGTCGTGAGAAGGACTTCCTTCCTGAGTTTGAATATTGGGAACCTTTTCCCTGGGGATCCCGTGGGGAGATGACCCCCCCCAGATTCTGGGAAGGAAGGAAGGAAGGAAGGAGGGAGGGAGAGAGGGAGGGAGGGAGGGAAGAAGGAAGGAAGGAGCCCGCGCCCCTACCTCCACCCGGTTCAGTCCCCTGAAGCTCCCAGGTGACCCTCTCTGAGGCTTTACTGAAAAGGAGTAGGGGCCTTCCCGGGAGGGGTTTCTTCACTGTTTCTATTAACTCTTGAGAGTTCCAGGGTCTTGTCTTGTTTGGGGCTTGTGAGTCCTACTGAAGGCAAACTTCTTTTTTTTTTTTTTTAAGATTTATTTATTCATTTATGATAGACATAGAGAGAGAGAGAGGCAGAGACACAGGCAGAGGGAGAAGCAGGCTCCATGTACAGGGAACCCGACACGAGACTCGATCCCGGGACTCCAGGATCGCGCCCTGGGCCAAAGGCAGGCGCTAAACCTCTGAGCCACCCAGGGATCCCCAGCAGGCAAACTTCTTAACTGGTTTCACAAACACTGGAAAAAAAAAAAGTGAGGTCCTGGAATCTTGGAATTTACTTTACCCAAGGCTGAAGAGTGAGTTAGGGGCATGAGGTCCAAGCCCCTAGCTCAGGGCTTTGAGCCTTTCCTAAGTGCTGGGACAGGGGTACGTGCACACACACACACACACACACACACACACAGAAGGCCTTATATATGGGGTGTTCCAAGAGGGAAAAAAATGGTGGGCAGGGCTTCCTGAGCATTTAAATATAGATTGTGGGGGATCCCTGGGTGGCTCAGCAGTTTAGCGCCTGCCTTTGGCCCAGGGCCCAATCCCGGAGACCCGGGATCGAGTCCCACATTAGGCTCCCGGCATGGAGCCTGCTTCTCCCTCTGCCTGTGTCTCTGCCTCTCTCTCTCTGTGTGTGTCTATCATGAATAAATAAATAAATCTTTAAAAAAATAATAAAAATAAATATAGGTTGTGTTCATCCCTGTTCATGCTACTGAACTACTAGAAACCCAGATGGATGGGCTACTTCCTCATACCTATGCAGCCCCCGCAGGTAAACAGACCCTGTGGTCTGGAGGCAGGGCCATCAGGTGAGCGAACCTACCCTCAGACACTACCCAAGAAACAAAATCATACAGAAGTGACTTCCAGAACAGAGAAAATCCACTGGGGTAGGTAGCTGGGATGGGGAAGGGGGTCTAGGGAGTCTTCCCTGGAAGACTGACCTTGGAGCTGAACCCAGAGGATGAAGGGAGCCACCACTGGCCAAGCAACCGGAGCCGGGGCAGTGGACACAGGCCCCCCCCAGTGGCTTCCTGTGTGCTGCCCATTTCTAGGTGCTGGGACACCATCAGGGACAGGACCTCACAGCCCAGTGAGTTGACCATATCTGTGGGGCAGTTTAACCAGAGGATGAACAGGAATATAACGTCAAGGTGCGAAGCTCTGGATTGCTTTTTCTTTCTTCATGTTCTGTTTGTCGTGTTTCTCACCAGGAGCATAGATTTTTCTAATCAAGCAGAAAACCAATAAGCTCTCCTTGAACCTCTCAAGACCCGTTCCAACCTCTCCTCATCTATGGGTCTAGACACCCAGTGGAGGCCAGTGGAGCCAGTGGGTAGCTCAGAGGTGCCTGGGCCCATGCCCCGGGGCTGGAGGCAGCAGCTGCCTTCTCCTTCACTGGGTCTTCATTTCACACTCCAGGGAGCAGAGTCTGCTTCTGTGTCCTACAGAGCTGGGTGCTAGTAGCCAGGCATCACTTAATTTTGCCCCATCTGCTAGCCATCTCCTGTTTTTACACTTCAATTTATTTTCCATAATTGCTATGGAGAGGGGAGTGAGGCTGAAAATCATTTTCTTTACGAAGCAAAGAGTCAAGAGAATCAGCCTTCCTGTCCATCAAGAGTCGGGGCTCAGGGAGCAGGAGGCTTTAAACAATGAGGTGCCGGTGTCAGCTGCAGGGATGGCCTCTTTTTCACGATACAAAGATGACTGTCCTGTGCATGGAAGGCTGCATGGTTTGAGGAGCATTGTGTAGGCAGTAACAACTCCCTGGCAGAGAGGGGCCACGATCACCACTAATTGAGCATCAGCTGTGTACTGGATGCTGCTGCAGAGAAATTCTTTGTACCAGGGGATAGAGAATTTTAGGGGATTTTCAGGATGGAGTAGGACCCCGAGCTGACCCTAAACACAAGGCTGGCCCCTACCAGGTACTCGAATATTCAGAGCTAATGTGCATCACCCCTCTTTCCTTCATTCTCTCTGGACTCTGGCCCTCCCTGACTGGTCCCTGTGCCACCGCCTTGCCCATTAATCCTGGTTTTATGCTCTTCTACCCAGGATGTGGAGTTATAGGTTCTGGCCACACCCCAGTCACCTCGAGGCCTTTGCTCACTCTGTTCCCTTTGAAATGCCCTTCCCTTTCCCTATTCTCTGCACTTCCCCTTTACCTAGCACACCACTGCTAACTCTTGTTCACCTCAAGAGAACCTCCTCCAAAGCCCCTAAGCCCAGCTGAGTGCCCATCTTATACGATTCAGTACAGGCTTATGATATCCCATGAACCCCTATCTTAACACATTACATTATAATTATGTTTACTTGATGGTTTCTGCACACAAGCAGAAGTACTCGAGAACAAGGATGTCTCATTAATTTCTCTCCCTGAGCACTTAGCACAGTGCCTGGCACAGAAAGAGGTTTCGATATTGAGCGGATGGAGGAATGAAAGGCTCATTATACACCTGAACTCACAAAGCAAGGACCAAATGACAAATAGCTGATCCCAGGTCACCGGGCCTGGGAAAACTTCTGGAAAGGCAGACCAAAAAATGTTTGCATACCGGCAACGGGCAAAGCAGATGCTGCTGGGCCCCAGGCAAGTACCACACTGTGCCTTCCTTGGGTGGATACAGCCTCCTGGGTCTGGAAGTCCAGCTGGGAGGGAAGGGCATGTGACTTCCATGGGGGTTTAGGCTATTTGCCTTCTTGCCTGAATTAACAGTACTACTTTTCTTTCGCACTTTTATTTTTTGGGAAGGAAAAGTACTCTGCCTGAAGGCTTGGCTTCCCGGGAGTTTCCAGAAATGAATTTTCTAGAAATTGCCCAATTCCACTAGAATCTGTGCCATTGTTTAAAACTGACTTCTGCCAAGGGAAAGGACATGGAGTCAGAGAATCTCAAAAAAAAAAAATCCCTGGATAAGACCTCAGAGATCAAGTCCAACATCTCTCCTATGTAAGGATTTCTAAAACATCTGGCCCAGTGATCTTCCTGCCTCTGTTTATGGGGATGAATGACTTCAGGCAGATGATCTGGACAGAAGGTTTCCATGTCCACATCATCCCAGGCCCACTTTGGGAAAGGATAAGAACTAAGATAGCCTCAGTGTACCTCCCACCCCTTGCAGGAGAAGGGAATGATGAGGGCTCCAGCCAGGAGGAGGCTGTCTTCTCTGGTCATTGTCACGATCCCTTATATGTCCATGGCACTTGAGGTCTGGCCAGCTTATCTTCGGCCAGTGCTCAGTTGGACTTCACAATAACCTCATGAGGCCAATAAAGCAGGGTGATTTTTAGGTGGGGCTTAATGCTCAGGTACCTGTCCAAGGTCAAAGAGTAAGGCAAAAGTAGACTTTGAACTGTACTTCTCACTGCCTGCCCACATCCATCCCAAGCACGCCTGGACTTACACTATGGACCAAACACTGAGCAACTTGGTATCAGTCGTATGTACCTGTGTATTGTCATGTTCACACGATATTTTTTAAAAGACTTAGGGATCCCTGGGTGGTGCAGCGGTTTAGCGCCTGCCTTTGGCCCAGGACGCGATCCTGGAGACCCGGGATCGAATCCCACGTTGGGCTCCCGGTGCATGGAGCCTGCTTCTCCCTCTGCCTGTGTCTCTGCCTCTCTCTCTCTCTGTGACTATCATAAATAAATAAAAATTAAAAAAAAAAAAGACTTAATCATCAGTGTATACAAACTGTTGGGGGGGGTGCCTGGATGGTTCAGTGGTTGAGCATCTGCCTTTGGTTCAGGTCATGATCCTGGGGTCCCGGGATCAAGTCCTGCACTGAGCTTCCCGCAGGGAGCCTCCTTCTCCCTCTGCCTGCGTCTCTGCCTCTCTCTCTGTGTCTCTCATGAATAAGTAAATAAAATCTTAAAAAAAAAAAAAAAAAACAGTTGGGGATTTCAATTAAGTCCAACTAAGAGGCTGTAGTGGATCCTAGCTAAATTCACCAATGACAATTCTTCAAAAGGACCAAGAATACTTCCTAGGCAAGGGGTCTGCATTATGATGTCACAAGATGCACTGTAGCGTGAACACCCCCAGGCTCGTGTATTCACTTAACTAGCATTGGTTGAGTATCCTACCCGTGGCCTGGCCCTGCGCTGGGACCCAACGGTGGGCAAAAGCCAGAATCTGCCTACGAGGAGGGGGTCCCTGCTCAGGGCTTTGGGTATTGTCATAAGAGGATCCTTTGGAGGAGTAAAATGGGTCAGACTGTCCCTTTCATCGTGGTGTAGAGAGGGTCAGAGGTGTCAGTCTCAGACAGGTGTGAGGTGGTGGCGGACCACACCAGCTGTTTGGGTGGTGAAAATGACAGCACCTGTGACTGGCACAGACTATTGCAGTGCCTGTCCGTGCGCTGGACATGTAGTAGGTGCTCAGGAAGGGGTAGTGGGTTGTGGGTTGTGTAAATAAACAAATTATACTGAAAACTTCACCAAGCAGTAGTTCCTAAAACTTTCTGAGCCCTTGGCTCCCCAAAAGAGGGTCTCCTCTGGGTCTTAGGAATGCCAGATGTTTACCTGTCTGCCGATTTTTTTTTCCTGATAAGTATTTCCCCCTGATTGCTACCTGCCCCCAGGAATCCTGCAGGACATGATGCAAAGGCTGGTAGCAGAGAGAGATGCTGAGACACGGAAGGAATCGGGCTCAAGCAAAAAGGAGGGAAGATACATGGGGCAGTGGACAGTGGGTAGACAGTAATGGTCTGAGCTGTGTGACTTCAGGCAAGTTCTTAACCTCTCTGGGCCTCTCTGCTTTCATCTGTGAGATGGGGCCCAGAGTCCCTACCTGGCAGGCTTGCTGTGAGATCCAACATAGGCATATAGAAAAGAGATGCTTCAGTTAAGATTCTTCAGTAAGATTCAGATTCATTGCTAAATAAAATGAACCACACTCAGAAGAAAAATTACCCCTAGAACTTGGGAGATTACCTATAATGTAAAATATTAATGTGTTCTCTGGGATTTTATTAGTTTTCTTGGTATGTGTAGGTGTTGATGGGTGGTTAAAAAAAAAAATCTGCTTCCCTAAGTAGATAGCACCGGATGTCCCAATTTCCACAAATAAAACCCTTCATTTCTTCCAGGTTTGAATAGTCAAAGGCTGCTTCCCTGGAGACAGTGCTGCTAATTTTTTTTTCAGGCATTAGAACACTAAGGACAGTAGATTTTTCAGTTAAGCAAATGGAACTTGTGAGATGTTAGCAAAGTAAAGATGTGGGGTTATGGACAGAGCCAAAACACCCTATATTGTTGTTGCAATAACCCTCCAGAAATATATATAATTTTTTAACATTTTGGAATCAAAAGCAAACTTTGTTGATGATAATAACAAAGAAGGGGGATTTAAAAGCCAAAACTTGGGGATCCCTGGGTGGCTCAGCGGTTTCGCGCCTGCCTTTGGCCCAAGGCGCGATCCTGGAGTCCTGGGATCGAGTCTCACGTCGGGCTCCCAGCATGGAGCCTGCTTCTCCCTCTGCCTGTGTCTCTGCCTCTCTCTCTCTCTCTCTCTCTATGTCTATCATAAATAAATAAAAATAAATCTTTAAAAAAATTAAAAAAAAACAAAAGCCAAAACTTGGTGCAAATAAAATCCCTGGGCCAGCCCCTCAAGCCTATGTTCTCAGACCAGCTAGTGGATCTCAACAAAGTTATTGTGCATCTCTTCTCTGCCCTGCAGTTAACAGCTGTGGAGAGCTGGCTACCTGCCAACGGTTGTGTCAAGTGCTCTGCATCATCTCATTTAATCCAACTACCTTTTTAAGGAGGTACTATTATCCTCTTTATGGTTGGAAACTGAGGATAAAAGAAATTCAGTAATATCTCCAAGGCCACACAGCTCGCAGGTTAACAGAGAAGGGACTTGACCCCAAATATTTTGCAGAAACCAAGTCTGACCTTTCTGCTCCATGTCAGCAACCACCGACCTTTTGGAACTAACCCAGGCCACCAAGTGGAACCGTTCATCTTAGAGATTCACAGGTATTTCCACTGCCAAGCCCTGTGCATCTCAAATGGTGACTCATCTTGTAAAGAACCCTCAGAGTGGCTCAGCTGGAACAGTACATATTTCATACTATACAAATGGATTTGAGCATGCAGATTCCAAAGGAGAAAGGGCAAACGTCTTTATCCACGCCAGCAACAAGTCCTGTCCGGTTTAGGTGATCTCCCCGAATTCATGCTTGTAGTTAGTGTCAGATGTTGACTTTCCTGTCTACAGTGCTCTGCAGGGTCTCACTTCTCCCTAGAACACCCTCTGCCCCGTGCTATCCACCTGTTCCTTTCACTTCCTCAAAAGAATTGCTCTATATGCAAGTTTCGTGGCCCAGCAATTCCATTGCTGGTCTATACTGAGCACAAATGCTCTCAGATTCCTTCAAAATACGTGTTAAAAAGCATTCATAGTGGCTTTACTCTTAGTAGCTAAAATAACCCAAGTGCTGACCAGGAGGAGAGCGGATAAATCATAAAATTCATCAAGGAAGATGAAAGAACAACACGGGTGGGTCTCAGAACCATGGTGTGGAGCAGAAGAAGCCAGGCATTGCAGGATGTATCCTATGGGATTCCACGGTAAAAAGTTCAAGAACAATCTATGGAGTTCCAAACAACTCCTCTCTGTGGTGATAGAAGGTCAGGGTAGTGGTCAGCCTGGGAGGGAGGTGGTCCTGGGAAAGGGCATAGGAGGTCCTCCGGGGTCCTGGTCATGGTTTGCTTCTTATATGGGTCTGATGACATCATGTTTATTCATTACATGACAGTTCACCAATTTGTACATTTTTCTGGGGATGTTTAATAAAGCTTTAAAAAAAAAATACAAGCACAGTCCTGCCTCCTGCCAAAGAGCACATGCTCCTTGCTCCATCTGGAATTCAGCTTCTCTTACCCTTACCCCGGTGGATTTCTGCCTGTTGTTCAGATCTAGCTCCGCTCTTCCTTCGTTGGGGAAGCCTTTTCCTGCTGTATCCATCAGTGTTGGCTGCGTAACAAACCATCCGGAAATGTACTGACTTACAGCAATAATCATTAACTAACTGGTGACTCTATGGTTGCCAGCTTGGGTGTGTCCTGTGCGAGCCTCACCTGGGCTTGGTCACGTACCTGCACCCTGGCTGGGCCAGACGGTTCTGGGATGGGCTCACATGTGGGGCAGCTGGCACAGTGTTGGTGGGGGCACCTCAATCCTCCTCCATGTGACCGACCTCTCCAGCTGGCTAGGTGGGCTTGTCACATCACGGGCTCAGGACTCCGAGGGCCACCAAAGAGGGCCAGCCTCAGTGCATAAGCTCTTCTTAAGCCTCTGCTTGTGGCGCATTTGCTAGTGTCCACTGGCCAAAGCGAGTATGGAGCCAAGTCCAGATTCAAGAGCTCAAAAAATAAATTCCGTCTCTGAACAGGAGGAATTATTCAGGCTAGGTCTTTGTAACATTCCACCACTGCTGCCCTTCCCAACTCCTTCCAGAGAAGAACCTCCCTGTTACCGATCCCTGCGATTTCCCTCCATGGCACTCACCCCCCTGTAATTGACTATTTATAGAGCGGGGTTGTTCATCATTGTCCTCCCTCACTTCCCTACAAGTCTGTACACAAGGGCTGGTGTGTGCAACTCATGCCCAGAACAGTGGCTGGGACACGATGGGTACTAATAAATATTTGATGAAGGAAGTTGAAAGAAGAGAAGGGGGAAGAAAAAGAGAGAGAGAGAGAGAGGGAGGGAGGAAATGAAGGAAGGTAGTTGAAGTCCTAGAAGAAATGGAGGGACTCCTTTGGCAGAGGACACCCGGGGCCACCTCTGAGAGGCTAGGTACCCACATATCATCCACCCCCCAAATTCACTATTCTTAACTTTTGCATCTTCACTCACCCTGTCCCTCCCACTGGGCTGCCCTCCCACCCCCTCCTTCTGCTTGCCCAGCCCTTGGATTATTCAGGGGGCAGCTCAAAGTCTGCCCATCACCCCAGCAAACTTCCCCTCCATCCCCTCCACCCGGATATCTGCATGCCTGGCATCCAATGCCCACAGTGTCATGAAGGCATCTTACTTCACAATTTTGATCGAACATCCCGCCAGCCCCATGGGCAATCTAGGGTGGCTATACCGATGTTTCCGTGAAACGGATGAGAACTTTGTCTTGAGGGGAAAGCTCTGGGGCAGGTGGGAGGTAATGGGATTTGAAAGAGGCCCTGGAGCTGGGGGGTTGGGTTACTAGCCGTTTGCCCTCACAGATGCCAAAGCTGGAGAATCCGGAGTTCTGACCTCTGGGCAATAGCAGACAGAGGGTAGCCAAGGGGACAGGGAGGAACCTGCCTTCTCCTGGTTAGCAAGGGGCTGTCCTGGGATGATGGGGCCCTATGGCAGACCTGCAGCGGCCAGGGCGAGGCTCCTATGGGCAGCGCACAGCCACGTATTCCAAGGAAGGTCAGGGCAAGCCCAGCCTATTTGCTCAGAGAAGAGATGAGCCTGACTCTCAAGAGGCAAAGGGACTTCCAATGCTACACAGCAAACTAGGGCAGCCCGGGGCTGCCGATCGAGGCCAGCGTCCTTTCTGTCGCAGCCTGTCCCTCCTTACTGCCTTCCCAGCCCCCCACCCCCTTCCCACCTGCCAGCCCTGTCTGTGACCAGCCCAGGGAACTGAGACTGGTTACTGAGAAGGCCCCCAGGGAAGGGGCCTGGCTGAGGGAGCAGGCGGGCTAGGCATGGGGTGCAACCCATAATCAGCCTTTGTCGCACATCTGTGACCATCTTTAGAACCACGCTTCAGTAGAAACTGCAGGGTGAGTGTGGGTGCACTAGCTAACTTTAACCTACACCCTAGGGGCTGGTGTTTGAAGTCACACAATCATGAATCCACAGAACAGAGAGCTTCGAATATGGCTTTGCTAAATTGGCACCAAAGGGTTTGGCTAATTAGCATAGGAGATGTTGCAGATGCTTTCTCATTGGTAAAATGAGCTGTGTGCAGGAACTGTGGTCTGCGACCAAGGCCACGCGAGGCCTTCCTCTCTCTGTGAACCAAATTCAAGGATCCTGTGAGTCCAGGGGGTCTCCCAGGGGAGGCCACAGCTCCGACTGGGCCCTTGTCACCACTGAATGGGGATCCTGAGACCAGTAGAAACCTGGGGACCCTGTCTTCACTTGGGGTCCTGCCTTCATTAGGGGTCCTGCTTTTGGAAGAGGGTTGCCCTTGCCTTAGAGCATCCTGGGCCTTCAGGGTGCTTATCAGATGCCTTGAAGGATAGAGCGTGCTCCTCTTTGCATGCTTACTATGTGCCAGGGACAGTTCTTGACACCGTTCATGTATCACCTTGTTGAAAACTCACCACGGCAAGTGGGTAAACTGTGGTATACCCACACAGTGGAATAGTATTCAGCGGGAAAAAGGAAAGGGAAGGATAGTGGTTTCGAGCCATTAAAAAGCCATGGGGGACACTTAAATGCGTAGTACTGAGCCCATCTGGAAAGACTGCTTACTATAGGTTTCCACTGCGTAACATTCTGGAAAAGGTAAAACTATGTGGCAGTGGAAAGATGAGCTGTTGGCAAGGGTTACTGGTGGGGAGAGCACAGAGGATGGTCAGGACAGAACGATTTCATTCTGTTGGCCACCATGATGGTGCACACGCGTCATTACACATTTGTCAAAACACGGAATGTAACACCAAGAGTGACCCCGAATGTGAAGTATGGACTTCGGATGACAGTGAGGTGTCAGTGCGGTCTCACCGAGTATGACTAACACACCTCTCTGGTCAGGGGTGATTTTGGGGAAGGCTGTGTGTCTGGAGGGACAGGGGGCATATGGGAAATCTCTGCTTCCTGCTTAATTTTGCTTTGAACCTAAAACTTCTCTAAGAAATTAAGTCTGTTCTTAAAAAAAAAAAAACAAACTCACCGGGACCCTAGGACCCCCATTTCACAAGGGAGGGTGCAGAGTGGGTAAGTCCTTTCACCGAGGCTTCACAGGAGCTGGGATTCGAACCCAGGCTGTGCTGTCTGATTGCAGAGTGGTTGAGATGGTCGGAAGGAGCCTACGAATGTCCCTCCCTTGCTTTGTGGCCTCCATGGCTCCTGCTCTGGACCAGAAGACCAGGCTGGACCCTCCAGCCTCACCTCCTCGTTCCCCTGCCCACTGAGCTCCTGCTCCCGGGCACACCGGGTGGCGCTTCGCTCAGCATCCTGGACCACTCGGGTCACACTCTGCTGCCCTTCCGTCCCCTCGGCCACCACCGTCCAGGTAACCCCTTCCTTCTCTCTGAAGACCCCACTCAGAGGGGACTCCTGGGTGGTATAGTTGGTTAAAAGTCCGACTCTTGGTTTCGGCTCAGGTTGTAACCTCCGGGTGGTGCTCTCAGGGTCCTGAGATCGAGTCCCACGTCAGGCTCGGCGCTGAGCACAGAGTATGCTCTGCCTCTCTTGCTCGTGCTCTCTCTCTCTCCCTCTCTCAGAATAAATAATTAAATCTTCAAAAACCAAAAAACTTCACTCAGACCTCACCACCTCTACAAAGACAGTGAGACTGGACAACCTATACCCTTTGAGACAGACCAGCCTGGGGTCCATCCTCACCCTGCCTCACTTTGCTGTGTGACCTTGCACAAGTGACTGGACTTCTCTGAAACCTCAGTTTTCCTCATCGACACAGTAGGACAATCAGGTTTCCTTTCTGGACGCTGTAGGGGTCCACATGCAGGCACCTGCCGTCTAACAAGAGTGCGAAAACACACACCAGGCGCCTGCCATCTAATAGGAGTTCGAAAAATGGTCCTCACCTCCAGGGAGCTCTTCGTGCCCATTTCCGCAGCAGCACTGGATCCCGTACGCACCTACTTCTGTACTGGTGACATCCATCTGCGTTTATCTGCAATTTTAAGAAGCCCCAGATACTGTCCCACAGTCCTTGGCCTTTTCCTCTGAGCACTTCTCATAAGCTGGCATTGCTGATGTGCTTCTGTTCATTCTCCTTCCTCCCTGTCCCTGTTGCTGCACCCCAGAGGTACAGCCCCCTAGGGACGGGGATCTGGTCCGTCCTGCTCATTGCTGGATTTCAGCGCTTAGAATGCCGCCCGGCACTGGGGAGGCCCCCACTTAAAACCTGCTGGGGAAACGAGTGAACAGTTGAATCCAGGAGCATCTCCTGCATTAGCGTCAATCTTCAATCTCCCACCAGCCTGGCCCCATGGCCCGCATGGGTGTTCGTCCAGCTGTAGAACGATCTTATCGATAACTTGTTTTTTGCTTTATTTGATTTCTTTTAAAGATTTTATTTATTCACGAGACACACAGAGAGAGAGGCAGAGACACAGGCAGAGGGAGAAGCAGGCTCCATGCAGGGAGCCCGATGCTGGACTCGATCCCTGGAACGGAGATCACGCCCTGAGCCAAAAGCAGATACTCAACCGCGGAGCCACCCGGGCGTCCCTGTGTTTTGCTTTATAAGATACAAGAGTATAACCAGTGCATGGGGTAGCGTGCGTGATGCTCTCCGTGGAACTTAGGCAAGACTGATGAGCCATGTATAACCTTTGTCCTTCTCTATTCCGTGCTTGCTGGAAGCCCATCCAATCTCCCCGCTCCCCACCGCCCCCCACCAGCCTCAGGGAAGTCCCTGAGCCCTGCAACCCAAGGGAACTGGGTCTCCATTCAAATGTCCAACTTCTCTGCTTTTACAAGTTGCAATTTGTGTGCACCTAATTTGCTGGGTTGCTGGAAATGCACACGGGCGTGAAATAGCACACAGGAGAAGATGGCTCGGGGAGGGATTATCATGTTTCCCAGGGTTTCGAGGTGAGGCCTCACTACGAGAAAAATCTGTAACCCCTCTCCTGACCCACAACCCTGTATAAACAAGTGGGCTCTACTTGCCACCCGATACCTTTGTCAGGAGGATCCTGGGTCCTGGGAGGTGAGAGAGGCCAGCCACTGCCACACCCCCGTGTCTAATTTGGGAAGAAAAGGAGCACAGACGCCCTGAGAAAAGTGACCTTTCCAGTTGGGGCATATGGCCAGGCTTGCTAACACCTCGCCATTACAATTGATGTTCCTCTTAATCAGCAGTGATGGGGGGATTGTTTCTTAAAAGCTGCTAAATACAGTGACGGGTCCCAGGTGAGAAGGGAAAACTCTTGCTAATTCTCTCTCTGGATGTTCCGAAGCCGGAAAGGGTTTCTGGCAGCCCCTACCTGTGAGGAGGACCTGTTTCCTTACGTTGGTTGACGTGCATCTGGAAACTAAGAATTGTCTGCACGTTGCCTGTAATTTCCTATTCATTTTACGTGTCCTCCTGCCCCCACAACTATTATTTTTTAAGAAAAGCAAAAATTAAAGCTTCATACCTCTCAGGAAGAGTGAGGGGGCGGCTGTATGCCAGCATCTGGTGCCTCGTTCACCCCAAAAATGACTTCAGGTGAATCCACGTAATACTCCTTCAGAGGCAAAGCAGAACCATCTGCAGAGCTCAAGGGGCCTAAGACTCATTGAGGGATTCCACATGAGGCCCTCCCGGAGGGATGCAGCATCTCCGCTGGGTGACAATGCATCAGGCTGTTCACTCTGGATGTGTGTCACCGCCCCCAAACTGTGACCACCATCATGAGTTCAGAGCCACATAGACCTGAGCCGGATTCAGCGGGGCTCACCACCAGCAAGCTCTCTCTCTAGCTTCTCTGAGGCTCAGCTCCCGTCTGGAAAATGGGCTGGCTGTGGGATTAAGAGAAGCTGGAGGCCTGCATGGCCTACCCCTTTTCCTGGCGGAGGAATCACTTCCTGGACTCACAGGAGCAGCCACGAACATCTAGTCCTCCATCAGTTCTAACTGCACCACCATGCATGACCCAAGGGGTGGTCTGGATCACATGGGATGCCCACGGGCTGTAAGAAGAACAGAAGCTGGGTGCCCCCGGGCCAGGCCCACACAGCAGCATGGAATCAATACCGCCTTCCCTTCAGATGAATATCAGTATTTCCATTTTATGGACGGGGAAGCTGAGCCCCTGAAGGAGGAATGTAGTAGAATCGTGTTCATTTTCCCCGTCCAACATTGATTCCCCTCCTGCTGATAAGAGTGCCCTGACTTCCTTGAGGGGACTCCCCTCCTCCTCCTGATGGGCTGGAGGTGGGATTCCCAATCAAGGTGCCCACATCCTCAGCCCATCAGAAGCTCTGTCTCTCAGTCCCTGCAGTTCCCATCTCATGCACAGAGATGAAAGCACTAAGGATGGCTAAGGCTAACTTGTCCTAGGGAAGAGGGTTGGGGGGGGAGGTGTGAGGAGATCCCATCCGTCCCTCATTGGTTATTGCCCTCTGGCCGCCTCCTTTGCCCCATTGTCACCCCCAGGCAGTCTTATTCTACCTCCAGAATCTGGTCTTTCACTTTCCTTCCAATTCGAGGCCCTCCTGAGCCTGGCCTCTTTTGTGCACATGAGCCAGATTGGTTTCTGTTGGTCGTGTCCCCCAAACGCCAGCCTCCACGAGAAGTGACACTTCCAGGCACACAGCTGATGAGCGGCGGCATCAGATCGAGGACCCCCATCAGCCGGCTGCTGGGCCAGTGCTCTTCCCACCCCTTCCACCAGGCTGGCCTGGGGGGTCCTGCCACAGGGAGAGCCTTCTGATTTTGGAGAACGGCATCGGCACAGGCTGGCGACAGGAACCCATGTGGCCTCGTTGCCGTGGAGCCAGCTGGGAGACCAGGGTGCTGGAGCTGAGCTCCGAGGGCGTCCCTCACCCTCTTTAGTCGTATTCAATGGGATGTCTTTCCCGCTCTTGCCAAGCAATACCACCATGGATTTTCACAAGCAAGAGTAGAGACCTTCCTTAAGCAGGTCTCCTCATTTTCCTTAGTAACGGTGTGAAATGGACTTAGTCGTGACCTTCTAGGAGAGAACCACTCGCTTGCAGCCCACCTTTCAGGGCCCGAGGCGGTCTAGAGCACGGCAAACACCAGCCTGGTTTGCAATCCTGCCCCCTAGGGCAGGTCACCCCCATGCCCTCCTCTGCAGTGGGCACTGGGCCAGACCAGGGCTGGGACAGAACGTCAGAGTTAGGGACGTTCAGATTCACCTTCTCACCCTTTCACTCAACGCACTTCCTGTGTGACACAGGACAACATACTGGAAACTGTGACTGTCAATTCCCTAATCTGCACAAGGTGGAATTAATACCTCCTTCCCGCAGGCCGGGGTGGGAAGGGGATGCTCTGTGCCCAGCAGCCTGTTTGCTTGGCCCCCATGCCCGTCCCTTTGCAGGTGGATGGATCTGAACTCCTGACAGCTGGTCATCCAGCAGCCCAGAGAAGCTGGAGGTAGATTGTCTGCAGCAGCGACAGCCAGCCTCTTTCTTCCTTGCCCATTTCCTCCTACAGAAGCTCTAAGCTGTAGATACTTTCCCAGACTCCCCTGTGGCCACATGTCCAGCCCTGACCAGTGAGATGACCATAGAAGGGTCTCTTTTGGAATGCCTGGGTGGCTCAGCGGTTGAGCCTTCAGCTCAGGGTGTGATCCTGGGTCCAGGGATCGAGTCCCACATGAGGCTCCCTACAAGGAGCCTGCTTCTCCCTCTGTCTATGCCTCTGCCTTCCTCTCTGTGTCTCTCATGAATAAATAAAACCTTAAAAAAAAAGTGTCTCTTTCATCTCGTAGGCGGGTCTCCAGGGAAATATTTATTTCCCTAAAGAAAGGTGAGCTGCTGTGGGTAAGGCCTCTTTCTTCCTAGCCATAGATGTCACCACTGTGACCATGCCAAGTGCAGAGAAGAAGCAGAGGCTGGCTTTGTGGGTATGGAGTCAGTGTAGTTATCCCACAGCGCCCCACATTTGGGATCTAATGCTCTGGATCTAATCTTAAAATACTGAGTTATTTTATCTTTGAATTTGTATTTTGTAAGTGAAGTCCGATGAGACAATGGAGCACGCTTTGGAGGCATGAAGCCTTCGTTCACCACTGGTCCTGCCTCCTGCTGCCTCCTCACGTCTCAGGAGGGGTCTCAGCTGCCCCCTGCCCACCTCCTGCTGCTCTAGGCCACCCCCCCCCCCGCCCCGGGCCACCACATGTCAGTCCCATGATTGGCAAGGAGAGGAGCCCAGCAGCCAGCGTGCCCAGTTGGGGCAGGATGCCCCTGGCCACCTGGGTCTCATTAAATAGCAAATAAAAACACCTTGACGGGTCAAGAAAGAGACAAGAGAAAAAAAGAAAATGTTTTATATTTTAGTACTTTCTATAGCACTTTTATCCTGCTTTTTTAAATAACTGGCCCTTCGTTCTCATTACAGCTGGGCCTTGCTGATTATGTAGCTGCCCCTGGCTGAGATGACGGGTTGGCGGTGACAGACACAAAGGATAGAAAGAAACTGGATTCTCCATTGGTTGAGCTGTTAAACCAATTCTGGAAAAGCCCCCTGCAGCTGTTGGCCGAGAGAATTCTCTTTATTGTTTGAGGCATTGTCAGGAGGACATCTTGTTACTTGCAGCCAAAAGCATCCTGACACAGAGTCATTTTATTTTCTACTCTCAGGATGATGCATGAGGGCCCCCACAGAGCAGCTGAGTGACAGTGCATGAGATAACCGCGTGCACAGACGTGTTGATGCTGAAAAGTGAGGACCCACTCATACCGTCGCCAAGCAGCCGTTAGCCTGGACTTCTTAACAGCAACCATAACTTCACGGCTCATTTTTATTTTATTTTATTTTATTTTATTTTATTTTATTTTATTTTATTTTATTTTTATTTTATTTTATTTTATTTTATTTTATTTTATTTTATTTTATTTTATTTTATTTTATTTTATTTTATTTTATTTTTATTTTTATTTTTATTTTATTTTATTTTAGTTCAATTTGCCAGCATATAGCGTAACACCCAGTGCTCATGCCGCACGATTCACTTTTAAAGTGCCGTCTTACAGGATCCTGCTGTCAGTATTACTTTCCTCACTTTTCAGATGTGCAGTGTGAGGCTCAGAGACGTTAAGTCATTTGTCTAAGGCCACACAGCTCCTAAGTGTTGGCGGCAGAGATCAGATCCATTATTTCACGGCTAGAAAGACCGTGGCCTTTGCACTACACCTTGGTCTCTCTTGTTCCTTCACCACTTCCTCCTCTCGTCCCTGCTACCTGCTGGGATGCCTCTGTGTGCCCCGTGCTGCTCCGGGGGTCACTCTCTGGCTGCCCATCTTCCCCAGGACTCTTTCCCTGAAGTTGCTGCTGGGACAAGACGGCAGTGTGAGCATCAGACACCAGCAGGCCCTGTAGTTTGGCTCAGGGCCCTGCATCCCACCAGGGTTCCCTCTGCTTCGTTCTCACGCCCAAGGAGGCCTTCCGCTGGCACGTCACTGACGGCCGTGCCCTGTGGTCAGGACCCGGAGGGCAGAGGCCTGATGCCCACCTCTCTGCCAGGTACAGCTGCAGCAGGTGCGAGAGAGCCCGGAGCCCACGGGTCCTTTCCTTACCGGGCTCTGGAGCTCGCTCTCTCTCCCCCACTTACTTCCCCAGGCCCCCCACTTCCTCTTCGCCCAGACATTCCAAGAGTCCCCTCTGGCCTGTCTCCTGGCCGCGATGCACACTGGAGCCCGAGCCCTGGTCAGTGGAAACCCTTGGAATTGTATCTGCCGTCCCGTGGCCCCATGGGACGCTCTCACCCCTGCCATCAGGAATGCGTCTCTGGGGCGGTTTGGGGGAAGCCAGGCGGCCCTTAATGGTAATAGTCCTAACTGCGGCCAATTTTCGGTAATTGGTGGCATTTGCCGGGGCATTCCTGCCTGTCGCAGCCGCTCCTTTATGCCCGCTTTGATCTCTACCAGTCTCCAGGAGAGACAAAATGCTGTTGTCATCTCCAATTACCGCAAGGGGCAGCGCGGCCTTGACCTTGCCACCGCGTCCCCAGCCTGCACAAGGCGGCAGCTGCGGAGGAGGGAGGATGGGTGACAGGTGAGGGGAGTCCCCAGCTCCCTTCCTGGGGGCTGGGGCCTCTGGAAACCCAGCTGACATTATGTGTGACGGTGGGACTCCAGAGCAGAGAGCCTGGGGGAGCAGGGGGGCAGTGGGGAGGGATGTGCTAGCAGATAATAGAGAGCGCAGACCCCAAGCACCTCTGTGCCAAGCACATCCCTTCCCTCTAAAGCCCTGAGCATGTCCTCTGCTGGGATGTATACTTATCCCCATTTTACAGAGAAGGATGCTGAGGCTCAGAGAAAAGCCATGGCTGGTGGGTGGGGAGTGGTGGGAGGTGCAGGGGGTCTGGCCCAGGTCCACCTGGCTCTGCTCAGAGATCTTTCCGCCTTGCCCAGCTCCTGGGACCTGCGGGCGACGCCAGGCTCCATCTCCCCCACCAGGCTCGGAGCTCCTCGAGGACAGGAATCAGGTCCCATTCGAATCTGTGCCTCCCACAGCTCCTAGTGCAGCACCGGCCATGGTGCAAACCCAGCCTAGTGGAGTCAAGCGTGGGGACGAGTCCCTTGTCTTCTTTTTTCTCTCACACTGACTTGTCAGGGATGTCATCCAAGCTACTGGCTCTAAGACATCGTGTGTAGCCTGACACCTCCCACTTTTCTGTCGCATGGATCCACCTGCCTATGTGATGTCTCCACCGGATGTCTAACAGACACATCCAGTTCACTCGGTCCCAAACTGATCTCCTCGGGTTCCTCCCCAGCAGGCTCCCCCTGCAGTCTTGAAGATCTTCATTTTTGGGTTCTCAGGGACATCCTGTCAGTATGACTTAAAAAAAAAAATCCACAATCCAACAGTTTCACCCCACCTTCACTGCCACCACCACCTCTCACTGAGATTATTGAAATTGCGTCCTCACTAATCTCCCACCATCTGTCCCTTGCTCCCCCCCCCCCGCTGCACCGCAGGCCAGCCCAGCAGCTGGATGGATCCTGCAAATACTTAATTCAGATATTGTTGCTTTTCTGCTCCAACCGTCCAGCTGCCCCTCGCTCCCCCATGGGGAGATTCACTGGGGTCATTGACGTAGTGCCCGGCATCCCTGTAAAGGGACTACAGCCAAGAGTGGAATGGTTAAGGCCCATAGCGTGGGCCATGGAAGCACCGGGTAGGGGGATTGATTCTGATGGGTAGAGGAAGGCTTCCAGGAGGAGGTGTCATTGGTTGCTAAGCTTTGAACCCTGAATCATGGTTGACTTGGGAGCACCCTGGTGAGTGTCCCCTGAAGCCTGACCCCACCGAAGGATCTAACCCAGCTTCTGGGTGAGCACAGGTTCACATCACCACATCTCTCCGCTCCTTCGGTGTGCTGACACTGGGCAGGTCCTGAGGGCTCGACATCCTTGCTCCCTTTATGAAACATATTCCAGTCGGGTCGACAGACAATTGGCAAGTATACAAATGAGAAGGCTCTTTGGGAGCAGCACAAGCGGTATTATTATTTACTGTGCAAAAATAAATACCTGCACCAGCTTTTTCCTGATACACCAGCGCAAGCTCGAAAGATGCAGATAATTTTTAATAGTGGCTTGAACTGATGGAGAGCCACCTCCAACTGCCAGAAGCCCAAATCAGCAGCAGCTCAGCCCTAACCCCCCTTGGCTTTCTGGGGCTCTGAGTCCTATGCGTGCTATGTGAAGATATCTCTTCCTCCCCATGTGGTCCTACAAGGTAAATCCTATTGTCTATGTTTCACCAGGGAGGTGAAGCCACTTGCTCACAGTGGCACAGCCAGCTAAGGACAGTACCTAGATCCGTAGCAGTGCCCGCTCTCAGCCACGACCCCCGGCCACCAGCCCAGGAGGCTTGCTGAGCCACAAAGACATCACATGAAGGTCTCATTCTCTCAGGGCTGATTCAGGGCCCACCACCATTCATGTTGTAGGTGGTCTAGGTGGGTGAGCACCAAGGCGACCTGAAGGGCTCATTCCTGTGGGTTTGTCCTGCCCCGGAACCCTCTCCACCCCCACCTGCACTGCCCGCATTGCCATCCCGGCCGCCGGGCACACACCCAGAGACCTTTGCACTGCAGTTGGGAAAGTTATTTAACAAGAAACTTTCTGCATCTTTCTTTTTCTCTTGCCAGAGGCTTCTGCATACATAATTCTGCAAATTCTGCTGTGCTATTTCCTTGTAGAAGGCGAAGCAATTTTTATTCCTGGTCCTCTTTCTATTTCAATTCCCTCTAAATATTTCTGTGGTCACTTCCTCCTTCCTTTTTTACAATGATATATGTTTATAGCTATGTCTACACCTGTATTTATAGTATGTAGGTGCCATTCTGCTGCCTTCATTTCGTCATTTCAGGAGGAGGCAGGGACCCAAAGTTCCAGGCAAGGACTGTCTGTTTATCCACCTAAGTGACCTCAAAAATAATTCACAGCAAGCAGGTCGGGTTTGATGGGATGCTTCCACAAAATCAAACTCTAGACCCAGAAGCGTGTGGTAATACTCAAAGTGCTGAGGGAGCTGTGGGGGGCACCTGCGGCCGGCCCCAAGGCCCCCCAGCTCTGTGCAGAGGACCTGGGTTATGTGGTAGAAGCCATATGGGCTTCAGCATCAGCAGGCTTGGGATTGATTCAAAGCCTGGCTCTGCCAGTTTCTTGGGCAAGCTTCTTAACTGCCCTGGCTGCCGTTTCCTTGGTAAATAGTGATGACGATGATGTTTACCTGGCATGGACCTGGGAGGATTGATGTCATAACGCCCACAAAGGGCGTAGCACAGAGCCGGACACATAGTTGGCACTCAGCCCCCTCTGTGGACTGCGGGTAGACTCTGGAATCATCAGGTGTGTGGGTGGCGTTTGGCAGATGCACAGAGCTGCACCGACGGGTTGCTGCTTCCTGCTTGGGGCATGTTCTCCTACAGCGGGGGCCCCAGAAAGGCCTCCCTGAGGGATAGGTGAGCAAGTATGCACTTACGGGCCCCACTAGCTCACACCCAACCACCGTCACGATGGAAAAGCATTCCCTGGGGCTGGGGTGACAGCTTGTGGATTTTGCAGATTCTTTGCTTCCGTTTTCTCCCTCCCTGACCCCAGCAGCTAGTTGCTTTGTGTTTTTGTGCTAGTTCTACCGGGTAAGCAGGGGAAAGGATATGACCTTTGAGTCAGTCTTTTCCTCCGTGTGCCAGCAACATTGTGCATGGGGATGAAGGCAAGCCCACACCAAATATTTACTGAGTTCCTAGTTAGTGCCAGACACTGTGCTAGACACTGGAGATCCAGTAATGAAAAGATGAAGACCCTGCTCTTGTGGGGCTTATATACTCTTATAAAAGGCGGCAGGAACAAATGCATATATAGTTAATAAAATGCAGGGGCAATAAGAGCCATGAAGAATATAAAGCAGGGCAAGAAGATAAAGAGGAATGAGGGGAAGGGGTGGGGTTCTGTGGATAGAGTGGCTAGGCAAATGTCCCTTCTTCACTTTCTGAAGAAGTGACTTTTTTTGTTGTTTCTTTATGATTTTATTTATTTACTCATGAGAGACACACAAAGAGAGGCAGAGACATAGGCAGAGGGAGAAGCAGGCTCCATGCGGGGAGCCCGATGTGGGACTCGATCCCTGGACTGGGATCACGCTCTGGGCCAAAGGCAGATGCTCAACCACTGAGCCACCCAGGCATCCCAAGAAGTGACATTTGAATAAAGAAGAGAATGAGGATGTGAATCATGTGTTGGGTGGGGGGAGTGGGGAGCTTTTCTGGCAGAAGGTAATGATCCATAGATGACAAACTGGTCAGCTATTGCCACAATAATGCCACATAACAAGCATTCCCAAACTCAGCGGCTTAAGACAACAATTATTTATTCTTGATGATGCCTCTGCAGATCAGTTAGTGGTTGGCTGGTCTGGGGTGGCCTCAGCCAACCTTGGTTCCACTCTGCAAATCCGTGTCTCTCATCCTCTTTGGATCAGCATGCTGGGGAGGCCATGTTGTCATTTTGACAGCAGGAGAGCAATAGGGAAAAAAGTGGAACTCTGTTAGAGTTTAGGCTTGGGGCTAGCACACTGGGCCTTCTACCCATCCTTCATGGTCCAGAGCACATCACAGGGTCAAGTTTAACACCAATGGAGTAGAGAAGTAGACTTTACCTCTGGCGGGTGCAACTGCAAAGTACAGAGAGGGAAAGGTGAAGAATTGGGAACAGTGGTGCTATTTACCACCGATGGGAAGCAACTTTGTGTGTTTGAGTATCAGTCATAGACCAGCCATAGGCTGGAATGGATGAAGAGCAGAGAGGTAAGATTTGAGGTCAATGACCCGGGCAGGGCCATATCATACATGGCCTTGATCAGAATTTGAACTAATGCATGTGATGAGAAGCCACCAGGGAGCTATTAATCTTTATTTGAATTTTAATCAAAGTAGGTGGCACCGAATAAAGTACACAAAAATGAAGTATACACATCAGTGATAAATGTTTACATAATGAAAGGCGAGTTTTGCCTATTTTGAACTATATATACATGGAATTAGTAAAGTATTTCTTTGTGCCTGTCTTCTTTTGATCAACCTGGTCTGCAAGAGTCATCCATATCCTTATATATAGCATTTAGGTTCTTTTTTATCCCCGCCATCACTATATACTATTCCATCATATGCTATATCTTAATTTACTTATCTATTCTATTATTAATGGACATTTGAATAGTTTCCAGCATGGGCCTATTAATAAAAATCCTGCTAATATTTTTGTTCATGTTTCTTGACACACATGTAAGCATTTCTGTTAGATACATACCTAAGAACATGTATCATGTATATATATATATAAATATGTATATATATAATGAATATATATTGAATATAATGAATATATAATGAATATATAATATCTAATGAATATATATATTCATTAGATATATATATAGTCTGCTTCAGTAGAGTGGCCAAAAAATGTGATTCTTGGACATATGTACTACAAACATCTTCCATTTTATTTTTCAATTTTTTAATTTTTCAATTTTTTAATTTCTTTCATTTTCCATTTTATAGTTTGCCTTTTGGCGCTTTTTAAAGTGTCTTTTGGGGGCACCTGAGTGGCTCAGTGGTTGAGTGTCTCCCTTCAACTCAGGTCATGATCCCAGGGTCCTGGGATCAAGCCCTGTACTGGGCTCCCAGCTCATTGGAGAGCCTGTTTCTCCCTCTCTCACCCCCTTGTGCTTGCTCTCTCTAGCATTCTCTGTCTTCTCTCTCTCAAATAAATAAATAAAATCTTAAAAAAAAAAAACGGTGTCTTTTGGTGACCAGAAGTTCTTGATTTTAATAAAATCCAATTTATCAGTCTTTTTACTTGTAGTTAGTATTCTTTGTATTTGGTTAAAGAAATCTTTGCTTACACAAAAATCATAAAGATATTCCCCTATGTTTTCTTTAGATGCTTTATTGTATTATTTTTAACATTTAAGGACTTGAACATATTTACTTATTTATTTATTCAAAAGATTGTATTTATTTATTCATGATAGACACAGAGAGGCAGAGGGAGAAGCAGGCTCCCTGCGAGGAGCCCGACATGGCACTGAATCTTGGATCCCAGGATCACAACCTGAGCCAAAGGCAGAGGCTCAACCGCTGAGCCACCCAGGCGTCCCAAGGACTTGAAAATATTTAATGAATTTACACAAATCAATAAGAAAACAACAGACAAGCCCATTTTTTAAACTTTTTTTTCCAAGATTTTATTTTTAAGTAATCTCCAGACCCAACGTGGGGCTCTAACTCAAAACACTGAGATCAATAGTCATATGCTTTATTCACTGATCCAGCCGGGTGCCCCCAGGCAAACCTATTTTTTAAATGAATAAAATTATTGAACAAGATCTTCACAAAAGAGGACATCCAAATGGCCAAGAAGCCCATGAAAAGATGTTTGATGTCATTAGTCATTGGAGAAATGCAAATTCAAACTATTTGAGATTGCTCTAACACACCCACAAGTGTGGCTAAAATGAAACAAAACAGAAAATAACAAGTGTTTATAAGGATTTGCAGTGACTCCTGGCAAGAGTGCATATTAAATACAACCTTTTTGGAAAACTCTTGGGTGGTTTCTACTGAAGCTGAGTGTACACATATCCTGTCAACATACACATCAGATGGGCCTGAGTAGAGGGTCATCCTACAGATTTGTTGAAGACATGAAAGCTAGGGAAGGAATGAGAATTCATTCCAGATTAGAGGAGACTGGAAAGACATGAACACAAAATGCAAATTGATGTTTCTCATGACCAGACTCTATGATGACAGTTCTGTTTCTTGCTTTATTGCATTGGCTAGGACATCATCTGAGAATTACAAGCAGATGAGTGGCATGATATGATTTGCTGCCTTGAAAGATGACTCTCGTGGCTGTCTGAAGAACAAATGGGCAGAGTTTGGCAGGAATGAGGCCACTTAGGAGACTGTTGCTCATTTAGGCAAGGGATGATAGTCATGTGGACCAGGGCAGGTAGAGAGCGGAGAGAAACAGTCGGAATCCAGAGGTATTTCAAGGGGACTGCCAACAGAATGTGCCAATGTGAAGTATGAAAAGGAGAAAAAGGAGGCAAGAATGATGATGTTAAGTTGTTGGCTTCAACATTTGGATGAATGTCCATCATTTACTGAGAATGTCCATCATTTACTGAGATGGACGAGGCCAGGGGGCCGGGACAGGCTTAAGTGTGATGAGGTGAGCAGTGGGAATCCAGAGACTCAAGTTTGAAACATTCAAGAGGGTGTCAAATAAGCAGTTGGGTTTGTGAATGTGAAGCTCAGAAGAGAGGACAGAGCAGGGGAGACATCTTTTAGAGCCATAAGGGTAAAGTGATATTCAATGCCTTGAGAATGGATGGGTCACTAATGGAGTGACTGTAGGAGAAGAGGAGGAAAGATGAGGAGAGAGACCAGGGAAGGCAGGATCTGGAAAGAGCGGTCAGCTCAGTGGCAGAAAAACCAGGAAGATGTGGTAGCTCAAAGTAGGTGAAGAAAGGGTTTCAAGATGGAGGAAATTGTGATCAATCATGTCAAACGCTGCCAAGAAGATGAGGATGAAAGTGGACCATTGGATATGGTAAACTGGATGTCTAAAGACTGTTGACTCCAAGTGAGACTGGATAAATGACGTCCCTTCATAAACTGTCAAGGGCAGGATTTGGTCAGGGTCGGACACGTGTTTGTGATCACAGTTACCAGTACCCCACAGGGATAGCTCCCTCGAATCTCTTGAATCCTGGGAATGGTGATCCCAAGTGAAATGTGAAGGAGCAACCACTGTCACTCAAAGTACTGGTTTTAATGGCCTCAGAAACTTTGGGGTTTGTCAGAGTCAGGGCACTCAGGTGGTTGGCCGTGAAGACCCGAAGTGAATCACATTCTTGCTACCACTCACCAGTCTTTATTTTTAGGTGAATAGGGAAGAAAAATCTAGGTTTTTTTGTTTTTTTGTTTGTTTGTTTGTTTTTATTTTTTTTTCAGAGCAAGTCCCCAGCTCCATTTCAGCCATCAAGGCCTCCTTGAAACTCTCAGCAAGGGTGGTAGCTTAGGGCTAAGTTCACTGAGGAGGATTTCGCTTCCCCTACTAGCACGTTGATTGGTTGATTACTTGCTTGGTTGGTTATTTTTTAAATTTTTTGGTGCATTCATTCATTCACTCATGACTTCTTTATTCAACAATCCTTGCTGAATACAGGCACTCTAGGGCTTTGTAAAAGTAGAAGACCTGGTTCAAAGTTGTGTTGGGGGGCGGGGCATGACAGCAGATAAAGGCCATGTAGTGGACGGGACCAGTGCCAGGACAGAGCCTGTAGAGTTGCTGTCCGGAAGCAACACAACGAGAGAGGTGTCAGCTTCGTCTGGGGAGGTTGAGACAACCTTCCAAGTGAGGCCAAGGGCTACCTGGGGCTTGGTGGAATTGGTCCAGTCCCCCACACTGGGAGGGACCCAGGGCAGATGAAGCAGTAGAGGCAAAGGCAGAAAACTGCAAGGCATTTGCAGAGCTTAGACCATAAATGGAGAGAAGACTTGCAAGAGCTGGAGCCTGGGCGAGTAATGATAGTAATTACTATTATAACAATAGCGCTGGGTAACATTTATTCAGTTAGTTGAATAGCGACATTTATTGCATGGTTGCTGTGCGCTAGGCCCTTTTCAATGGAGAGAACACTGCATCCTGTAGTGTTTAGGCAGAGCTATTTTATTCTCCTTTTCTAGCCAGGCCCTGAGAGGATGGCTCCAATGCACAGACGCCCACATTCTAGAATGGGTGCCAGCCTGCCTAGGTGGAACTTGCAAAGGAGGTTGCCAACCACGGATCTCAGGACCTCCATCTGCTTCTCCCAGAACACAAGAGAGGCCAGAAGATGGGAGGACTCCTTCAATGAAGTGCTCCTTGTACGTGAGCACTCCCTCACCCCCACCCTTAGTCCCCTCCTCCAACCAGGGACACGTGGGTGGTGCTTTCCTCTTCCAGGCTCCTTGGTGGGGGGGACTTCAAGGAAGCAGCGGAGAGCCTGTCATGTGTCTTCCACAGCCTCGGAGACACAGTGGGCTGGCTGACTCATTCTTAAGGAGTCTCCAGAGCTTTGAGAGGCTGCCCGAGTGGCTTTGGCAGCCTGGGAGGGAGCAGCGTAAATGTACTCACGTTGAAAATGGGACAAAGGGTGCAGAAGCGTTCCCCGAGGACCATGATGCTTCTAGCCATTTGCTTCCCGGCTGAGGGAGGAGAAACTGGAACTCTGAACAAAGTTAGGAGTTTTGGTCATTAGATTGAATGAACACAATATTGACTATAACGAGACAGGAGACCACTGTGATGATGATGATGATTATCAGTGAGATCCTTCCAGGGTGAGCAGATAAGCCAGGAGGCCTGCCCAAGATTTCATCAAGGGGCGGAAACTAACCCCCAAGAGCAGGCTGTGGAAGAGCAGGCTGTGGAAGGCATGCTGGAGCGGCTTAGCAGTCTCACCTTTAAGCCCTGCCCTGTCATATGTTGGAACAGGTGCAGACCTGCCTCGTGTCCAGTGAGGTCAGTCCTATTATTCTTACTAGTCTACAAATGAAGAAACTGAGGTGCAGGGCTGAGGCACAGGGTTTTGAAAGGATAGACTGGAGGTGAAGAATTATAGTACAGGACAGGAGGATGGGTCTCTCTGCCAAGTGGAGGAGGAGGTAAGAGCTGTTCCCTGGTTCCCAAGACAAGCAGGCTGTCCTCCCTGATGTTACGTGGAGTGGCTTGGGAGTGGGGAGGCTGGTGGAGTTCGGGGCTGGAGATGGTTAAGCCCCCTCCCAGAGCTGGCTCTAGGGCTCCCCCTGGATGAGACCCAAGGCAGTGCAACAGTCCTGGGGTAGTTCTGGGTATGCAGACCCTGCACTTGAGATGGAAATCTCAGATGGCATTCAGGAGATGCCAAAGGTCAGAAATTTACCACAGATCGGGGACTGGAGAGAAGACAGATTGCAGGAGGATGCCCAGACTTTTGCTTCTGAAAAGAAGCGAGTTTCATGCAGGTGGGGAGAAAAGGCTGGGGGAGATGACACAGTGGGAAAACCCTGGCCCAGAACAGCTCCACAGCACCCCCTTCTCATGGTACAAGTTGCCTTCCAGTTCCTTCTCTGCCTAGCTGTGTGGCCTCAGGAAACACCGCTCTAGCCTTTGGACACCCTTCAGATGTTGACACAGGTTTGGAGAGTAAACCAAGGGCCCATCCCTAGAAGCTCCCCACCCCCAAGGGTTGCTTTGGGCCCTTTTACAACAAAAGGGACAGCCCCACTCCCCACCCCCTACACCTGTTGGCCTCCACTCCAGGAAGCAACCTATAGGTCCTAAATGATAGTCCTTATTTGTTTAACATTTTACTGGCCCCACCTGGCTCCAGGGGTATTTACAGGTGTCCATTATAAGACAAAAAAAGCCCCAGCTAGGCCTCCACCATCCACAACAGCTTTGCACATCTGCCTTCCTCTCTGGGAGGGACAACAGAACCCTGTGTGGCCCAGGGTGCAGAGGATGAAGATTTGGGTAGGCCTGCAGTCCCAGCTGTGCTGATTACTGCAGCCCTCGGGGCCCCCCGGGCGAGTCACTATGTCCCTCTCATGAACAGTTTTCTCTTCTGTGAAATGCGTGTGTAATTCATACTCCCGGGTCTTAAGAGATGGTTGTGAAAACCAAGTGAGGTAAGAAATAGGGCTTCACAAGTGGTCAAGTGCGTGCACAAAGACCTGGATATTATTTTTACCATACAAGTACCTCCTTCTCCTCTTGATATTTTCCTGTGGTTCTTGGGTGGGTATGAATGGATTCTGTGCTGTCTAGGGGTGCAGGACCAGAGCACTGGGGGGAGGTATTCTCAGGCCCCTTTCTGTCTGGCTGTTCTGGTCCCCTAGCCAGTTCAGGGAAGGTGGCCGGGTCAGCATAAGCCACACCCAGGGCAGATCCAACAGATGTGACTTTGAGCCCAGTGCGGAACCTGCAATCCTGGAGCACCCTGGGAGGTGATTGTTACCTGTGAAATGCCTTGTCCAGACTCATGCTGCTGGTAAGGAGCAGAGCTGGGATTTAAAGCTGGCTCACACACACACACACACACACACACACACACACACACACAAGCCTGCTCACCTTAACACCCAGGCTCCTTTCCCTACTCTCCATTTATCAGCATCAACAGTACCCCCCTATCTGTCACTGTCAGGGATGACACCACAGCTGGTGGAGCTCATGGTGCTGGCAATCCAGAGCATCTTGTCAAGAATCAGCTTCTATGGGTATTTATTTCTCAGACAACTGATACTCCTTTGAAAATCTTGACCACTGTTTTGTTTGCTTTTTTGTTTTGTTTTGTTTTGTTTTTGTTTTGGTTAAAAAGCTTTCTAAAGCATATTATGCATGTCCCTCCATCCTGAACAGAATACAGACAACCATTTGTCTTATTTGGTTTATTATAACAGAACAGAATACAGACAACCATTTGTCTTATTTGGTTTATTATAAACCAAATCAAGTTTATAATAAACTTGATTTCCAATGCAAAGATACTGCATTGAAATAATGTCAAACGAATCTGATTTTTCCATAGAAAGAATGTCATAAGAAGGGACAATGTCCCTCACCAAGGATCCAAAGCTGAATTTGAATAAGAATGAACACAAATGATGAAACTTAATTAACTAGCTGGTGTATCCTAATACCTTAGTGCAGTGCCCGGATACCTAGTAGGTACTCTGTAAACCTTTGCTGAATTAATAAAAGAATGAATATATACTCAACGACACAAAGCTGTAAAATAAAATATAGCAATTGATAACATTTCATTACTATGTTTCCTAGGAGAGGGACCAGGTGCCAGGGAACCCTGAGATACAAGCTATGCAGGGGCTGGAAAAATTATCTGGAGCTGGAGGGAAAGGTAGCTCAGTCTGAGAGCAAGACTAATTTCAGATTTTTCTATTTCTTCTTGAGTCAGTTTTACTAGGATGCGCTTTCCAAGTAATCTGTTTCACCAAGTTGACAAATGTATCAGCATAAAGTTATTCATGATTATCCACTGAAACTTTGTAGCATGTGTAGCAATGCTCCATCTTTCATTCCTGGTATTGGTAAGCTGCGTTGGTTTTTCCCCCCTATCTTTTCTTTGTCAATCCAACTGGAGATTTATGTTTTATTCATCATTTCAAAGAAACAACTTTCAACCTTGCTGATTTTTGCTGTTGCCTGTTTGCTTTTGGTTTCACTGATTTCTATGCATCTTTATAACGAGCTTTGTTCGAGTTCAGTCTGGTCTTTTAGACTTTAAAACTTTGTTCTTTTTATAACATAGGCCTTTAAAGGTAAACATAAGAAGTGTTTTAGCTGCATCCTACATCTCTCACTATGTTATCTTTTTTTATGATTCAGGTTGTAATATTTTCTAATTCCCTTGGTGTTTCCTCTGTGACTCATGAGTAGATGTGCTGAAGAAAATTTAAAAATGTTAAATAGAGAAGGATCAGTAATGTTGTTTGGAGCCATACTGTTGCCTGAGGTAAAAGGAAAAATCAGAAATACTGATCCCACCATTATTTAAAATTTTGGTGTTTTGTTCCTCATGGATTTTTTTTTTGCATTAATTTTGATTTTTAAAAATATATTTTTGTTATTTTTTAAAAAGGCAATTTGTTGCCTTAAAATATTATCTATTGTGATGACAGAGTTTGTTGGTGAACCTTTACATTTTGCCCCCAAGGTGAGTGAGTGCCTCTCTTGCCTTACCCTAATCCTGACCCTGGATCTATCAGGTATCAATGGAGTGACTGTCAAAATCTCCAACTGTGGGATCCCTGGGTGGTTCAGCAGTTTAGTGCATGCCTTCAGCCCAGGGCAAGATCCTAGAATCCCAGTTGGACTCCCTACATAGAGCCTGCTTCTCCCTCTGCCTGTGTCTTTGCCTCTCTCTCTGTATTTCTTATGAATAAATAAAATCTTAAAAAAAAAAATCTCCGACTGTGATTGTGAATTTATTTCTCCCTTTAATTCTGTGAATTTTTGCTTCACTCGCTTTGAAGCTTTACTATTCATACATGCATTTTAAGGTTATTATGTTTTTTTTTAAAATTTATTTATTTATTCATGAGAGACACACAGAGAGAGAGAGAGGCAGAGACACAGGCAGAGAGAGAAGCAGGCTTCCTGCAGGGAGCCTGACGTGGGACTCGATCTCGGGTCACCAGATCAGGCCCTGGGCCAAAGGCGGCGCTAAACCGCTGAGCCACCCGGCTGCCCTATTATGGGTTTTTTAATGAATTGATCATTTTAACATTATGGAATGTTCCTCTTTTTCTCTGGCAATACATCTGGTCTTGAACTCTACTTTGTCTGATATGAATGTATCGACACTAGCTTTTTTGTGCTTAGTGTTTTCCATGTTATGCATTTTTTCCATCATTTGACTTTCACATCTACTTTTTTCATTATGTTGAGAGTTCTCTCTTGTCAACAATGTCAAGCTGGGTCTTGTTTTAATTTTTGATTGTTTACTCTTTGATCCAGTTCGACAACTGCTATCTTTCAACCAGAGTGTTTATTTTATGCATAAAGGAATTACTGATATGGTCGGGTGCAGGTCTTCATTTCCTACTTTTTTTTGTCTTCCTCCTTCTGTTTCTTTATTTCTCCTTTTGGGTTTCCTTTTGCGATAACAGAATATTTTTAGTGTTCCATTTTAGCATTTGTGTTACTTCTTAGTGGTTACTTTAGGTATATAATGTGCACTCTGAACTTACCACAGCTCACCTTGAATTAGTATTACACCATTTCATGTAAAATGCAAGCATTGCCATGAAGGGCAGAAATCCATTTACCCTTGTCCTGTCCTTTGTGCTTTTCCTGTCATATATTTTACTTCTTCCTAAGTTATAAACTCTACAATGCACTTAAAATGTTTTTGCTTTAAGTGCTTATGTGTCTTTTAAAGAAATTAAGAAAAAAATCGTCATTATATTTACTATAATACTTAACATTCCTGGTACTGCTCTTTCCTTCCACGAGATTCCTATTTCCATCTGCGTCAGTTTCCTTTAGCATGAGAAATTGCTTTTCCTATTCCTTGTGGTGTGGATCCACCAGCAGCAAATTCTCTCGGCTCTTGTTTATCCGAGGATGTCTTCATTTCCCTGTATTTCTTTTTTTTTTTTTTTTAATTTCCCTGTATTTCTGAAGAAAATGTACTTACTGGCTACAGAATTTTAGGTTGACAGACATTTTCCTTCATACTTGTGAAGCTGTGAATCCATTGTCTTCTTCTGTCATCCTGTTTCTACTGAGAAGGCAGCTGTCACTCCCATTATTGTTGCCCTGTACTTAAATTTTTTTTTTTTTTTATACTGGACGCTTTTAAGATTTTCTCTTTCATTTTGATTGTGATGTGGATTTCTTTCTATCTTTTCCTGCTTGGGGTTTGTTGACATTTTCAGGACTTGTAGTTTGTCGGAAATTTGAAAAGAAAAAGTATGGCCATGATTTCTCCTTATCTTTTTTTCTGTCCCCATATCACTCTCTTCTTATGAGACTCTGGATGAGCATATGTTAACCTGCTGACTAGTCCTACTAACAGCTATTTATCCAGTTTGAATAATTTCTATTGTGTATTCTTCAAGTTCATTGATTGTTTCTTCTGTTATGTCCAATCTGCTTTAAGCCCATTCAATATAGTTTCACAGCTTTCCTGATGTGTAATTGACATATAATAAATTAAACATACTTGAAGTGTAAACTCTGAAGAATTTTGATATATGTAAACAACCCACAAAACCATCATACAATTAAGAAAATGGATTTACTCATTACCCCTCAAAATTTCCTTTGCTTCTTTGAAATCTATTCCCATCTCTCACCCTCCATCCCCAGGTAGCCACTGGCCTGGTTTCTGTCACTACAGATTAGTTTGCCTTTTCTAGAATTTTATCTAATCAAAATTGGACAGTATGTGCTGTTTTTCTTTTCTGTCTGGATTCTTTCTTAATGACATAATTATTTTGCACCTCACACATGGTGTTGCAGGGGTTGACAATGAATTCTTTTTTTTTATTACTGAGTTGTATTCTGTTATATGGATGTACCAGTTTGTTTATCCATTCACCTATTAATGGACATGAGTTATTTTCAGTTTTTGGCTATTATAAAAAAAATAGCCTGCTGAGAGCATTCATGTATTGGTCTCTGTGTGGAAATAGACTTGCATATCTTGTGCATAAACTCCTTGGACAATGGCTAGATCATACATAAGTGTGTGTTTAGCTTGAAACCACCAAAGTGTGTTCCAAAATGGTTGTATCATTTTATATTTCCACCAACAGTGCAGAGAGTTGCAGTTGCTCCACACCCTTGGCAATACTTGGAATAGTCAGCCTTCTTCAAGGAATGAAGAGCAGCAGAAATGATAAATATGTGGGTAAATATAAATTTTTCTTCTTTTTTTTTTTTTTCTTAAATTCTTTTTTTTTTTAATTTTTTTTTTATTTATTTATGATAGTCACAGAGAGAGAGAGAGGCAGAGACACAGGCAGAGGGAGAAGCAGGCTCCATGCACCAGGAGCCCGATGTGGGATTCGATCCCGGTCTCCAGGATCACGCCCTGAGCCAAAGGCAGGCGCCAAACCGCTGCGCCACCCAGGGATCCCAAATTTTTCTTCTTTTAAAGAATCCCTTTAAAAGGGACTATGGGTTGCCTGGCTGGCTTAGTTAGTAGAGCAAGTGACTCTTGATATCCGAGTCATGAGTTCAAATCCCACATTGGGTAGGGGTCCTACTTAAACAAAAAAAAAAAGATACATGTTTAAAGGAAAAATACTGACAACATAGTATGCAGCTTATAACACACATAAGCAAAAACACTTGACACATTAGCACACGAAGGCCAGGAGAGAGGAAATGGAAGTTCACTGCTGTAATGTAATAAACTGATGTATATCTCATACAGTATATGAAGCAACATAATATCACATGAAGGAAGCATGCAATAAGTTAGAAACATATGCTATAACCCTAAAGCAACCACTAAAGCAAATATAGAGCTGTAGCTAAGAAACCAACAAAAGAGATAAAATGGAATCATGAAAAATACAATCCAAAAGAAGGCAGAAAAAGAGGACAAAAGGAACAAAAAACAAATGGGACACTATCAACCAGCATGACACACTTGATATTTGCAGACACTTCACTCACAGATGGCAGAAAATACACTCCTTTCAAATGCACGTGGAATGCACGTCAAGGCAGTCTGCATTCTGGGCTACTGACTAGGTCACCATATGTGCCTTTGGATTCCAGGTATATAAAGTGTGGTCTGTGCCGAGGGAATTAAATTGGAAATACCCAAAAGATATCTGGAAAACCCCACAATATCAGAAACTAAATAGCACACTTCTAACTAACCCAAAGAAGAAATCAAAAGGGAAACCAGAAAATTACTTGAACTGAATGAAAATAAAAACACGACATACCAGCATTTGTAAGATGCAGTTAAAGCTGTGCTTAGTGGAAAATTTATAGTACCAATTGCCACTAGAAAAGAGGAAAGTTCTGAAAGCAATGACCTAGGCTCTCATCTGAAGAAACAACAGGGAAGACAAATTAAGACCAAAGTCAGAAGTAAAGAAATAATGAAATAAATTAGAAATCAGTAACCTTGAAAACTGAAGAGGAGAATGATATCAAATGCTTTTTTCTTTGAGAAGAACAATAAAATGATGTTTTCTATTTTTTTAAGAGTTGGATCTCCTCCCATTTTTGGTGGCTTTTCAGTGCCTTCAAAAAAATTTTTTAAAGATATTATTTACTTATTTGAAAGACAGTGCACACAATTCAGGAGAGGGCAGTGGGTGAGGGAGAAGCAGACTATCCACAGAGCAAGGAGCCTGATGTGGGACTCCCTTCCAGGACCCTGTGATCATGACGTCAGCTGAAGGCAGACACTTACCCAACTGAGCCACCCAGGTGTCCTCTTCAGATGGTTTTTTAAAATGTGTTGTCCCTGGGCACCTGGGTGGCTCAGTTGGTTAAGCAACTGACTTGACTTCTGCTCAGGTCATGATCTCAGGGTGGTGAGATCGAGCCCTGCATCAGGTTCCCTGCTGGGTATGGAGTCTGCTTAAGACTCTCTTTCCCTCTCCCTCTGCCCTTCCCCTCCCAGCTCACACATGTGTGCTCTCTCTTTCTAAAAATAAATAAATTAAATTAAAAATAAATAAAAATGTGTTGTCCAGAGATTTTAACTGTTAGAATCAGAAGGGTTAGTCTGATGAAAAGGAATTCCCATGTAATGTAGCGGGAACTTCATCTCACTGTTTCTCACTATCAGTGCGCCTCCCCGTGGAGCCTTGCCTCCTTCTTATTGCTGTGTCTACCTGTCTGTGAACCAGGAGATCAGACAACTGCACTTGTGAGAATTGTGTAAAAACAAGAGGAGGCGGTGAGTGAGGTCCCTGAGTCTCAGCTCCAGAGCCTCCTTTGCTGACTCCTTGGGAGGCCATGTGACTCCATGAAATGGAGATGAGTCACCGAGTCTGACCTACGTCCCAGGCCTGGCTCTGCCCCTTAGCTGTTGCACGACCTTGGGTGGTCACCTTTCAGGACTGTTTCCTCCCCTGTAAAATGGGGTAGATATGACTCTCCAGTTTGTAGCAGGGATAAGAGGACACAATATAGTATAAGTGTCTTGCACGGGCTCAGCACGTAGTAGGTGTTCAACACAAATGACCTTCCTTCTCTATCCCCTTTCCCTCCTATCTGAAGAGTAGCTGTTGACTTAAGTAGTCATCATATAATTAAGTTAGGATGTTTCTAGGTATCAATATACTCTGAGCCAATTTGCTTTCTCATTTTTTCTTTAATTGTATGTTTTAATGAATTGTAAAGGGATCAAAGATTCTATTCAATATTGCAAACACTTAGCTTTTTGCTTCTAGTTTGTGTTATATACTCAGGATGAGTGTCCAAGAGCATGTCAAACAATAGTGGCAGCGTGATTTCATTCAGGGGTTGGTCAAGTCCAACCATTTACTCTCAGGAAACTGTGTAAAGGGCTGAGGCACCAGGATCTAACGTCCTTTATGGGCAGCTTCTAGGCAGATGTGTGGATGACTCACCCTCCTTGGGTGAAGCGTGGCCTCCAGCAGACAGAGCATTGTCCAGCTGCCTCCTGCTAAACAGCTGGTTGACTCAGCAAAGGAAACACCAGACCTCCCAGCTTCTGGCCTCACACCTGTCTCCTTCACCACCTGCCCCTGAAAACTTAATTAAATTCAAGCAGGGCTAGGGAGTCCCTGCTCCAGGAGTGTTTTCAGGAATTATCACAGGCCCTGTTCAAAGTGTCTAATGTTCTCAAGGAGACAGGATGAGGGGGTTAAAATTCTGCACATTCTAGAATCCAGGCTTAGGAACTCTGTTGAGAAAGGAAGAGTTGGCTGGGTGGAGGAGAGTTCAAATCATATGTAGCAGGTGTCTCCAGAGGCTGGCAACTGCCCAGTCATTGTCCAGGCATTCATTCACTTGTTCATTCATCCATTCATGTACATTTATTCTTTTGTTTAACCATTAAACAAGAATTTCTTGAGCACCTACTACATGCCAGACGTACTGGGGTTGCTAAGGTAAGTGTGATAACCCAGCTTTACCTGCTCAGTACCCACTCCCCATTCTTTTGGTGTCACTACCTTGATTTTGTGTAGGGGACAGTCCCACCCAATGGAGATAGCCTTGATTGGGCTGTCATCTAGGTGGGGCTGTCCTTCTGTAGTCCAAGAATCCCCCCGCCCCAGAATTGGAATATTGAGCAGAGTGGCATGAAGATGAAGGGGGGTTTGTTATTTATAGCACTTGAAAAGACCCTACATCTGTCCCTGATACCTGGATCCCTAGGGATCCTCACTCCTTTCTGAATCCAGTGTTTGCTTTTTATTTGAATTCTTCAAGCTCTCCCAAATTCTCCAGATCAATTGTTTTTGCTTAAGTAAACCTGTGTTCGTTTCTGTTGCTAGCAGCCCCAGAATCCTAACATATTCTCTTCCCTCCAGGATCTCAGTCAAGTGGGACAGACAAATAAAGAAATTATTTGGGTTTAGGATACCCTGGTTGTGATCACACTGGGGGGCCTGGGAGCCCAGAGGAGGGGCCCAGATTAATTTCTTACCCTGGGTTCTCTCTAACCAAAGAGACTTGAAGGCTACCCGAGGGTGTTCTAGGTGTTCTAGTTTTCCATTGCTGTATGTAACAAACCACCCAGAGCTTTCACCTTAAAATACAGATGCATCAGTATTTCATGAAATTTTTCGTGCTTAGCTCGTGGGTTCTTGCTTATGGTCTTCCATGCTGTCTGCATGTCAGAATTTAACTGGGGTTGGAATTATCCGAAGATTTTACTCTGTAAATGTCGAAGATGGCTCACGGAGCATGATGGCATGCTGGTTGTCAGCTGGGAGAGCAGCCACAGCTGTCAACAGGAACACCCAAAAATGGGGTCTCATGCAGACTTCTTACAGATGGTGACTGACTTCTGAGAGAGACCATTCTTGGATCAACCCAAGGGGCCCCAGTGCATGCTGCATAGCCTCTTTTTTTTTTAATTATTTATTCATGAGAGACACAGAGACCGAGAGAGAGAGAAGCAGAGACACAAGCAGAGGGAGAAGCAGGCTCCATGCAGGGAGCCCGATATGGGACCCGATCCCAGGTTTCCAGGATCACACCCTGGGCTGAAGGCAGCACTAAACTGCTGAGCCACCAGGGCTGCCCACTGCACAGCCTCTTAAGACCTAGCTCTAGAGGTCCCGGACGATCAGCAATGCCACTTTCTCTTGGTCAAGCAAGTCACCAAACCAGCCCAGACACGAAGAGAGGAATTAGACTCCCTTGCCTGATGGGAGGGTGGAAAAGTCATACTACAGAAGACCACGTGGGAGGAGAGAATCTATTGTGGCCATCTTTGGAAAATAAGATCTGTAGCACCAGGCAATCCCCCTAGAACATTCCTTGGGCTGCTAACATGCCCCAAATAGGTGGCAGGTGCTTGGTGTTTGATCCTGAGTCTCTCCCAGATGTCAGATATGGCTTTTTGGAAATACCAGTCTTCAGTGTCTCTGGGCATCATCATGAAGCTCTGTAACACTCTCAGACCAAACCGCTAAGTTTTCCTCCACTCTCTTCTATACACTCCTCTCCCAATATTGCTGTAAGGGAGGTTAAATTAAATCAATTAAATTTCTTTATTCCAGTCCCTTGCTGTGAGATTTGCACTCAGGTCTGCAGGCTTCCATGCCTGAGTGGGCTTCCCTAGGAGGTGCTTTATCGTTGCCATGGGAATGGGAAGGTCTGGGGGTTAAGGAGGATCCGGGCTTAGGGTAGGTGCTCCACAGAGGCTTGTTGAATGAAAGAAAGATGAATGCATTAATGCATTAATTAATGAACAACCTGGCATTCTCTTTAGCACAGTTTGTGGACCTTTGAAAACTCAATTGCACCTCTTACTGTTCTCATATTACTGACTTTCCTGGAGTCCAGGTAGGTGGAATTCAGGTCTGCTTCAAATTCAGGTTGCCAGGAGCAGCAGCAGGACTCCCCTTTCTGCTGCTGTAGCACCTGGTACCTCCCTCCCTCCCCCCCATCACTTCCTCCATCTTCCTTCCTCCACCCAACAGATTGAGGCTCTCCTTCCCCCCAGCTTGCCCTAAGAATGTGGGTGCAGCCGCCATTTCTCGAATATTCCATCATTTCTGTTTACATGGCTATGACAACTTGAGACAGACCGCAGTCTTACTCTTGGCATAACCCCCAGGGCCCCGAACTGTGTCTGACCCGTAGGACAGTGGCCAATAAATGTTTATTGGATGAATAAACAAATGCACGAGTGTTCCAAGTGAATGGTTTTGGAAAGCACACAAGTGTTGCTCCAGTTCAGTGACAAATGAACATTTGGCTTCATCTGGGGGTTCGTTCCACTTTGGGGTCTCGGGTCATTTCAGTTCAGGGTTCCGTTGCGGAATGTGAGGTTTTGTCCCTGCAGGGCTGGGTCGCCCATCCGAGTTCTGAGGATGGATGACTTTCTCAGGGGCCCCGGGACAACCCCGCAGCGCTGCTGAGGCCCTGCTGGAGGCACTGCGTGCCCTGCGCACACCGTGACCTTGATCGAGGCCCCTCGCCGGGGCGGTGGCGCTGGTCCCAGACAATGCACAATGCGCTGCTCGGTCACAAGCGCTCCATTGACGGGCCCAGGGCGAAGAGTCATGAGGACTCTTTGTTCAGGGGCTCATGTGGGGGCTGCTTGGCCGCCCACACAAATATGCAAAGCCTTCCTACCCTGCCTGTGGAGAAGGCCCACCCGGTCACCCTGGAACTAGAACTGGAATCGCAGAGGAGAAGGAGGGCTGGGGAGAGGGGGACAGACCCCGAGCTCGGCCACCACCGCTGGGGAGGGACCACATCCCTGGGATCCCCTTCTATGCAGCCGCCCTGCACACAGACTAGGTCTTGAAATTTGTTCCCAGGCAGTAAACTGAGGCTTGGAGAAGTCGGAGCGCTAGACCGAAGCCCCAGGAAGGCGCCGATCCTGAGGACTGCAAAGCCCCAAAACAACTGGAGCGCAACACTGTTGACCCTGAGAGCAATGATAACGGAGATCGTGGAAGGACGCTTCTGCTTGCTTTGGAAAACAAGGTTGCATGTGTTTCTCATGGGAGCTTTGCCGGAGGCAGGCCAGGTAATGGCAAGAATGTGGGCTTGGATCCCCACAGTCCCAGGCTCCCAGCCCTGCTGTTTCCTATGGCTGCGTGACCCTGGGCAGATTGTCTAACCTCTCTGCTTGGTTTACAATAGTACCCATCTCCCAGGCTTGTGAGGATCGAGTGAGATAACCTGTGTTCAGCCCATCCAGAGCCAGGCTCGTGGGCGCCTGGTCATGGTTTTGTCCTCGCTGTTGCCAGGTCGCATGTGGTGACTCACACTGAGACCCTCAGGTCTGTAATACAGGTGGGCCTCAGCAGAGCCAGGTCAGCATCTCCCCCTCTGGGCCTCACTGTCCCCATCGGTGAAACGTTTGGGGGCAGACAAGTTGGACTAGAGTGGGCTTCTCACCCTCTACCATGACTGACATTTGGGGCCACATACTTCCTTGCTGTGGGGGGCTGATGTGTGTGCATGTAGGACGCCCAGCCACATCACTGGTCTCCACATACTAGATGCCACTAGCACACCCCGCCACACCTGCCAGTTGTGACAACCAAATCTATGTCCAGACGGTGCCAGATGTCCCTGGAGCAGAAAGATGAGGTTATATTCTTCGCCCATCCGAGCAGGTGAGCAGAGTGAGCACCTCCCGTGTGCTCGGTGCTCTGCTGGGTACTGCAGGTGGCATGACCCTGCCCCCGAGGACCTCATCTTCAGATCGGAAACCGTCAGTAAGCAATCACACAAGAAACCAATTCTGCAAACATTCACCGGTGCCTATCCCATGCCACAACCTAGAGGATCCTGGGGTCCAAGGGGAGGCGTCACCCCCTCCATAGAGCCATCTGATTCTCCTGCTAGGTTAATGCCGTCCTCTGTGCTTCCAGACATGTCTCCCCCAGGCTCCCAACAACGCTTGCAGATGATTTTTACAGATGGGGGGTTGGGGGCTCAGTCAGGGACGGGGAGGGACTCACCCAAGTCCTGGGGTGTAGAGAAGCCCAGCTCCCATGCTCACTGACTGGGCGGCCTCTGAGCTTTGCCTCTCATACCTGTACGAGGGAGACAATTACACCTGACCCACGGTGTTCCTGTGAAGTGTTAGCGAGGTGACACAGCGTGCCTGGCATGTAGTAGGTGCTCAGCAAACAGCAGCCATAACGATTGTGGCTGTCATCCCTCAGGATGCAGACGTAGTTGTCGCAGGGGGCTTGCCAGGTAGGCTGGCCTGGGCAGCCTGCAGACACCAGCTCCCTGAGTCTGCTGCGGAGCTGGAGCTGGAGCTGGAGCTGGAGCTGGAGAAGGCCTCCTCTCCCTTCCACTCTCCCCGGGGGCACCTGGGGCAGGCCCCGGTCCCCCCCCCCCCCCCCCGCCCCCCAAGAATGGCAGGTGTTTGAACTCTGTGGAGGCAACAGTGCCCCCTACTGGACAGTCTGCAGAACTGGGAGAGGGGCCAGTCGCCTTGACAAGGCTGGGGCCCCTGCAGGAGGGGCCCGGGGACCTGGCTGGCTTGCCAGATCCTTCCGGCCAAGGAGCCGCTCACAAAGATCGTCCTGAGCTGGCCCCTTTCCCAGGTGAATCCTTTTGTGCGAGCCGGAGGAGCCACATCCTGCCAAGGACTGCCTTTCTCAGTTCAACCAAGTTCATTCTTCCGTTTCTCTGACTTAACTCTAGCATCTCTCCTCTCGGGGGACACAAAAGTAGAGGGAACTCTGGACAAAATAGCTGAGTTTTCATCTGAAATGCTCCCACTGACTTCCTGGCTCGAGGAGGGTAAGAGGTGGCTCCACGTAGCAGACGGAGCAACGGAGGGCTGACCTCCCGGAGGTGCCGGGGCCCTCGGGAGAGGCCCATGCATGTGAGTAGCCGTTTCTGCCAGGAAGCTTTTCCATCACAGAAAGGGGTAGTGTTCACCTTTCTCTTGCAGCCGGTATTTAATAAGGTTGCCATGGAGTGGACGTGAGCCTGGGCGCCCAGGACTCAGAGAAGCCTCAAGAAAGGCAAATATCCACTCAGATGGAATTTCCACTGGAAGTGATAAGCTTCTCCAGTCCCCTGATGGTTTCCAAAGAAGGTGAGGGTGTAGGGGGGCTCCTTGTCCACTCTCTGATGTCAGGATGGCCAGTCGGGAAGGAGCCGTGACCCCTTACGTGCTGTCGGATGCAACAAGCAAATGCGACCCTCGCTCTGGGAGCCGGACTTTATCACCCAAGCACGGCGGAAGGTACTTAGATGGCCCGAGGAGTGACCTGTGTGCTCTCTAGCTGTCCAGTTTCGAGGGGCTGATCCATCAGACCCCAGCTTCTGTCTGCAACCAGGCGGGGGTCGCTAAGTTGAAAGGAGCGGGGGAGGCAGGTGAGAGACCTGGTGGTCTCAAACGCCCTCATCCCAGGTCTGCAGTGACTGGGACCCTGGCAGGGACATCTGATTGTTCCCTTGCTTTCTTAACACTTGCCCTGCACCTGTGTATAAATGGAGAGAAGGGCCATGTGCTTGAGCCCGAGTACAGAGCAGAGGGCGAAGAGATGGCCCCTCTCCTGGCATGGTGACCACTCCGTGTTCACACTGATTTCCTCTTCCCCTAACCTCAGGAGAGAGTCTGCATCATCGGTTTTGGGGAAGCTTCAAGAGATGGAGAGTGTTTATTTGCTAAAGGTGCCTCTCCG
This sequence comes from Canis lupus familiaris, assembly GCF_011100685.1. NCBI lineage: Eukaryota > Metazoa > Chordata > Mammalia > Carnivora > Canidae > Canis > Canis lupus. Next base: position 64,561,349 of record NC_049229.1, read on the forward strand.
CTCTCTTCCTGATGACAGGATGGGCTGTGGGCATAGCCAGCTGATGGCCCCCATGAGGTCCTGTCACTCTCGGGGTTTGGGGACGTTTGGCCAGCCAGGCTCCAGGCCCTGGAACCAATGCTGTCGTCCTCTGTCTCCACTTGGGGCACTTGGGGCAGGGGGCGTGGGCTTCCTTCCCAGCAGTGAGGATCCAGCTCTGCTCTCACCCGCACACGAACTTTGACCTTTGCAATCCTACTCTTGCAGAATTTTTGAGACAGTTGAAGAGGACAATGGGTGTCAAGGTCCCGGCACTGCGGCTGCTCAATAAATGGCTGTTCTTTCCTTCTCTCTCTCTTCTGCCCTCAGGTCCATTAGCTTTCAGTTTGCCTCCAGTGACATAAATAATAAATGACCTTTCCCCTTCCAAGGCTTATCAGTCTTTAGACAGCCTGTTTTTAAATAAATAAATATTACTTGCAGATTTCTCATCCTTTCTCTTAAAAGGTTTTAAAAAAAAACCCTTCAGTAATATTAGAATTTCCCAAGGGGACTAAAAATCACATTCATTGCATCAAAAGGGGTAGTCTCAAACGAGGGGGGGTCATTTGCCCCCCTCCCCAGGAGACATTTATTGTTGCCACCACTGGGGGATGGACGCTATGCTGTCCGGTGGGTCAAGGCCAGGGCTGCTGCTGAGCATCCTACAATGCACAGGGCAGCCTTCCAACAACACAGAATCTGGCCTCAAATGCCATTAGTGTCAAGGTTGAGGGACCCAGGTCTAAATCAGCAGCCACATGGAATGAGAGCTTCTCCATTGGAGGTGATGGCCATGACCAAGCCACCAATGCTCTGGATCGCCCTGCTCCTAGGAGGATCTCTAAGAGAGAAGTCTGCATCCGCCAAGTCCAGAAACAGAATTCCTGAGCAAGTAAAGTCCTCTGCGTCCCTCCCTGAGCATTTCCAGACTCTGGGTGTTGCAGGAACAGTTGGCCTCAGTGGTCGGAGGCCAGCCACAGACTACTGTTTCTCTGCTCTTGTGCTGTGTGCCACCGGGCAGGCCGCTTAGCATCGCTGAGACCTAAGTAGGTCCACGTACGTCAGTGGTTCCCCAAGAGTGAGGTGATTTTTTTTTTTTAGGATTTTACATATGTGTTCATGAGAGACACAGAGAGAGGCAGAGACACAGGCAGAGAGAGAAGCAGGCTCCATGCAGGAAGCCCAGTGTGGGACTCGATCCCAGGACCCCGGGATCACACCCTGAGCCAAAGGCAAACGCTCAACCACTGAGCCACCAGGTGCCCCTAGAGGCGATTTTGATGGCACAGGGACCGTTGCTTTAACAGCAGACCATGACATGAAGTCATCTTTCCCTTTTCCGTTTGCTTCCAAATGTCTGGCTAAGTCACGGACAGAACCTCTGCTTGGTGCTGCTCTGCCTCTAACGCCTCTTTGACTTTCACTGATCTCCCTCCTTAAGCCAGAGCAGCCAGACCCCAGGTTCAGAGCCATGGACCCATGACCTCCTGTCTGGCTGGAATTTGGCACCCTGGGCTTACGGTCCTCAGGTTTTGTTGTGGCTACAGTCTTTTACAGCAGGCACTGCTGGTTTCCCATTTTTGGTGGTGAAGTAAAGCTTCCTTTGAAAATGAAGTTTAGAAAAATAAACAAGTGGACTTAAAGATAAGTATTCAGTAAATAGCAGCATGCGTGGTACATGGAAGTGGTGGGTTTGTGACGAGTGTTTCGAGAATGCCTGGGGTTTGCATCCCACTTTTATAGCTTCTTATTTTATTTTATTTTATTTTATTTTATTTTATTTTATTTTATTTTATTTTATTTTATTTTATTTATTTTGTTCTATTAAGTAGGCTCTATGCCCAACATGGGGCTTGAATTCACTACTCCAAGATCAAGAATTATGTGCTCCACTGACTAAGCCAGCCAGGCGTCCCAAGAACGGCAGGGGTTTGGAGCTCAGTTGTTCAGCTTCTTCATATGGAAAGGAAATAACAGTCCATCCTCCTGGGCAATTGGGTTGGGGTAACAATCGAGCAGCATGGGGTAGGGGAAAGCACTTGTTCCTGGTCCACTATGCACCTGCAAGGTGCTGCTGTCCATGCGACCTTCTGCAAAGTCAGTCCCCCGTCTCAGGTTTAGGGTTGCATGTGCCTGCTTATGCTGTTTTGCTTACACCATCATCCTGGCCTGGGAGTCAGGGCGCCTGTGTTTCAGCCCTAACTCGGGGGGAGGGGTCAGTCCCAAGCGGGAGCAGATGTAGTATCCATATGCCAATTGGCTGATCCTAAGATCATAGTGGGTAGAGGGTAGAGCATGAAAATAGGGGTGCATGCCCTGCCTGTGAGCAAATTCAAACATCTAAAAGATATTGTGAGCTGCTAGCCAGTCAGTAAGACTTGACCAACAGGTGGCTGGTTTGAGACCCCTCAACTAGAGCATTTGTAGGGCCAGTTGGGGTAGACACCCAGCACCAGGTGAAGCCTCACCCTTCTGCACGCCCATCCTTCATACCCATACTCAGGAATAGGCTAAGAAGGACTCAGGAAATGTTTACTCCATTGAGCAGGGATGTAGTGGTAATGCCACTGAATGCATTATCTGAGGATCCTCTTAGGGATTGGGAGTCTGTAAGCTAAGATCATTTCAAAGAGAAAAAGTCTTTGTAGAAAAAGTCTTTGTATTAGATGATCAGTTCCTCTGGAGTCCAGGAGGTGCAAATTACTTTTTTCATTGTCCTCAAACAGATAACTGTGATAAGCCTTGAATGAAGGAGATAGGAGAAAAAAAAAAAAAAAAAAAAAAAGCATGTATTTAAGCCATAGAGAACCCAGGGGCAGTCAGTGTTCCTGCTGGGAGGGGACATCTGGGCTGAGATGGTGGGGGAGCCCAGATTCACGTCTCCCCACATGGCACCGGCTCACTCAGGGCCTCCGTCCTCTGGATGGGATAGCAGGAAATACAAATGCACCATTTCCATGTGTTATTTCTCTGTGCAAGTCCCTGTAGATGAATTTGCAAGTTAAATGCATTAGGTTACAGCCGCATCGTATAAGGCAAGCAACCTACGTCTTATGAAGAGTGATCAACCACCTGTTAGGACAACTTTTAAGGACTGCCGTACTAATAACATAATAATAAAAAACAATAATATAAATATATGCAAATCCTATAATAAGCATATACAAATAATATAAATTTAAAAAATCATAATATTTTTTACCTCATTACCAAAAATCCTCTTCTATAATTTCAAATGCCTTGTTTTATAAATTTGGATACTCATGCACACATAGAGTTACCAGATAAAATACAGGACACTCACTTGTATTTGCATTTCAGATAAACTGTCTAATTTTTGTCTAAGCATACCACAGGCAATATTTAGGAACACTTCCATCGAAAGAGTAATACTAAATACTAAAATTCAAAGGTGGGGCATGAGGGTGGCTCAACCAGTCAAGTGTCTGCCTTTGGCCCAGGTCATGATCTCAGGGTCCTGGGATCGAGCCCCACATTGGGCTCCCTGCTCAGCGAGGAGTCTGCTTCTCCCTCTACTGCTCCCCTTGTTTGTGTGCTCGCTCGCTCTCTCAAATAAATAAAATCTTTTAAGAAAATAAAAAAATAATAAAATTCTAATGTAACTGGGCATCCTATTTATCTGCTAAACCTGTTATCCCTGTCGACACACATATACGTTTGTGCGTGTGCCTGCACACACACAAGGACCCAGGTACAGGTACACAAATACGTGTGTGGGTACACAGAAGACGGGTGTGCAGTGCCTGTGGCTCCAGATGTGCATGTGCGTATGTGCACGTGCACAGACACGCGGAGACCCCCCTGCAGGCGCAGGCGCCCTCCCATGTTGCTGGGCGCAGCTGGGTCCCCGCCGCGCTTCTGGCGCTGCCTCCTGAGGCCGGCTGCCCCCGTGGCTCTCCAAGACCTGCCCCAGCGGGGCGGTCTGTGCACTGTTGAGCGGTCCCCAAGCCTTTGAGGGCCCTGCGCTGGTCAGGGGTCCCCAGGCCTTTGAGGACCCTGCGTTGGCCAGGGATCCCCGGGCCTTTGAGGGCCCTGTGCTAATCAGGGGTCCCCAGGCCTTTGAGGGCCCCGTGCTGGTCGGGGGCCCCCGGGCCTTGGAGGGCCCCGCGCTGGTCGGGCCGGGGCCAGGGCCGGTGGCTCCCCGCGCAGCCCGCCCTGCCCGTCCCCTGTCCCCCGACCCCCACGGCGGCTGCGGCACCTTCCGGCCTGCGGCCCGGCTGGGGGCTTTCTGGGAGCAGCCTCTTCCCGCGGGCTCCCCAGCGGCTCGTAGCCTGGTTTACGGCCCGGGCCGCGCCGGGGGGCCTGCAGCCTGGATGTTGGGAGGTTTTTATTGGCGTCTCCATCGAGATGGGGGCCGTGGGGGTCCTTCAGGCCTTCCGGAGCCACTTTATTGGAGCCGCCGTCCAGACGCGCTGGGGAGCAGCGGTTTCCAGGGGAATCTGGTTTCTCCGCCGGGCCCGCACCCCGTTCCCTCCGTGTTTGGCTTGGCAGCGCCTGGCCTGGCCTGTTCAGATCCTCACCTCGTGCTGGGCTTTGTGGCCGGGGTGTGGGTGAGGTGGCGCGGGGCGGCCGTCCCCCCACGGCCGCAGGACACAAACGGAGCTTTGTGTCTGGGCGGCAGGTGGAAGGCCGAGAGCCCCGGCCCTTGCAGGGCGGAGGGGAAATGCTCTGGCGTTGGAAGACATTAAAACACAAATAAAAACCATTCCACGTCCCCTGCACCTCGGGAGCCCAAGCCGGCTTGTGAGAGAGGATTGAATGGCCGGGTCTCAGGGACTGCCAGCTCCTATGGGACCCGGAGTAGGAAAAAGGCGGAGGGGATCCATATATTCTGCAAGGAGATTTAAATTAAAAAGAAAACTCCAGGGGGAGTTCAGTTCCCTCTTAGCTCAAAAGGAGCAACAGATGGCAGGAGAGTGGTTGGCGGCTGAGCCAGGAAGGAAGTGAGGTGGGAGCATGGGCCTCTCCCGGAGGGTCCCGTGTACCATGTGGCCCTTCTTCCAGCTTGGTGGCCCCCACACCGAATGAACAACCAGCCTACTTAACATAAAAGATTCGAGGTTGGTATTATGGACTGGATCGTGTTTCCCCAAACTCCGATGTTGAAGTCTAGTGCCTCCTGGACCCCAGAATGTGATTGTTCGTAGACAGGTCTTCAGAGAGGTCATTAAGGCAGAATGAGGCCATATGGGCATGACCCTGACTCAATCTGACTGGTGTCCTTATAAGAAGAGTAGACTGGGACACAAACACACACCCAGAAGAGGCCTGGCAAGGACGCCGGGAGGGGCCAGCTGTCTACCAGCCACGGAGAGGGGAACTCAGAAGAAACCAGTCCCACCCTCACCTTGACCTTGGATTCCTCCAGACTGTGATGAAATGGATCTTTGTTATTTAAGCCTCCACTCTGCGAGCTTTGTTACGGCAGCCCCAGCAGCAAAGGCAGTTAGCACCAGGAAGGAAGTTATCGGCAGAACTTTTAATTGAATTTTTTAAAGTAGGCTCCCTGCCCACCGTGGAGCCCGATGTGGGGCTTGAACTCACGACACTGAGCATAAAGCAAAGGAAAGGTGAGAGCTACCCAGTGAGTTACTGTTGTGAGCAATGGGCATGCAATCCTGGGACCTGCTGAGACACTGCAGCGCTGCTTATAACTGTCCCTCCAAGGGCCACCCATTCCTCATTCATCGAGGGTTACCCTGGGCATTGACTCCAGGGCTACTCTAGGTGCTGGAGATGGATGGTGGCCAGGCCAGAGACATAGAAGATGGTCTGGTAGCGTGTGGGGAGGAATGTCTTCCAGCGTGGCCTGAGGGATTGGGGTGGGGGCACCAATGGCCTCTGCTTATCGGTTGCATGACAATCTCTCACTGCCCTGGCCTCCCTTCCTGCAGATCAGGACAAAGTCCTAGAACCTCTAGTCTCCTTGCTCCTCACTAAGACCCATTTCCACTGCCTTGCACACCCACCTTCACCTCTGACCTTGGTTCCACACTTGACCCTTGGATCTGCTGACAGATTGTCTCTCCAGCCCTCACCCTGTGCTCTCCCCCTGGGACAGTAGTCGTCTGCACACTGAGGACCTTCATCCTTCTAGACCCTCTTTCCCCAAGCCCCTCAGAGTCCCTGTGTGAGTCCTGTTGTCTCCCTTGAGGCTGTGAAGTTGTCTGAGGACCAGCCCCGTCTTAAGGGAAAGCTTTTCCCTCCCTCCTTCCTGAATTTCTTGACTAATCACTGTGCGGTGGATGCCGAGGGCCTGCTTTGTGCCTAATGACACACCAGGGGATACTAAAATGAGAAACTTGGGGTCTCTGCCCCTGAGCTGTTCAGTCTCATGGCAAGAGCTGGCCCTGCCTCACTTCCTTTGCAGATACTGGCCATCCCAGGCAAAGCCACTCCGCCTTCTGAAAGTCGAGATCTGTCCTGTCACCAGTCACAGGTGTGGGGAGGAGCCCTGAGTGAATGTTCTGGCTTTGCTTCCTTCAGACAGTTCTGTGAGGCGTTTTGGATGCCTCTCTGAGGGTCCCATGCTTTTGGGCCTCCATAGGTGTGATGGATGTGTAGCACGATCCCCTGAACTCCATTCATAGGGATGAATATGCGACTATTTTTTTACTTTCTTATTTTTAATCAACTTTACTGATCTATCCTTTACATACAACAAAGTGTATAGTTGGACAAATTGTGACAAATTATGTACCCCAGTGGTCACCATCCCAGTCAAGAGAGAGACTATTTCCATCATCCTAGAAAGTTCCCTTATGCCCTGTCCTAGCCAGATATCCACACCCACCTCAGCCTGGCAACTTCCAATCAAATTCAGTCACTATGGAATAGTTTGCTTATGTTGCAGCGTCATGTGTATGGAGGCATCTAGAATGTTCTGTTCCAAGAGTGGGTTCTTTCCTTTCTTTACCGAATCCTATTCTTTAGTATAAGTCTTTATGCAGTCCTATGGTTTCATTCTCTTGGATAAGGACCTAGGGGTAGGATTGTTGAGACTATGGCAGGTTTACACTTAACTGTGTAAGGAATTGCCAAACTGTCTTTCAAAAGTGTACTCTTGGTGATCTACTAGAATTCCAGGCACTCCCTCTGTTTCCAGCACTTGGTATTTTCAGAATTTTTTATTGTAGCTGTTCGAGTGGATGTATAGTGGTATCTCCTCTGTACCATACATTCATATCTTCTTTTGAGAGGTATCTGTTCGAGCCTTTTGCCTATTTTAAGAATCAAGTTGTTTGTTTCCTTATCATTGAGTTGTAGGTGTTCTCTATGTGTACTGAATACAAGTCCTTTCTCAGGTTGATGCATTGCAAATATTTTCTCTCAGTCTGTGCTTTGACTCTGCAGTTTCTTTCTTTCTTTTTTTTTTTTTTAAGATTTTATTTTTGTATTCATGAGAGACACACAAAGAGAGAGGCAGACACACAGGCAGAGGGAGAAGCAGGCTCCATGCAGGGAGCCCAATGTGGGACTCGATCCCGGGTCTCCAGGATCAGGCCCTGGGCTGAAGGCGGCGCTAAACCGCTGAGCCACCCGGGCTGCCCAACATTTACTTCTCTTTGGTGCACATTAGTGGTTTGTTGTTTTTTTCCCCTTCATATTAAAAAATGTTGAGAACTATTTAGAGATCCCACCCAATGTTCTTACCCATATTTTTTTCTGGGGGTGTGGGAGACTGCTAGTGTTTGTTTGTTGTTGTTGTTGTTTTTTAAAGATTTTACTTATTTATTCATGAGAGACCTAGAGAGAGAGAGACAGAGACATAGGCAGAGGGAGAAGCAGGCTCCACATGGGGAGCCTGATGCAAGATTTGATCCCTGGACCCCCAGATCGTGCCTGAACCAAAGGCAGATACTCAACCACTGAGCCACCCAGGGGTCCCCTGCTAGTGTTTTTAATGTGTGATTTTAATAGAAATGTCTATTCAAAATCATAAAGAAATACATGCTTCTTATTTTAAAAAATCAAACACTGTGATCAGGAATACGTTAGTGATGCACTAACTTCACTCAACTTCAGCTTTTTGGCAGTGAGCCACAATCTGATATTTGGCCTTCACTCTGGCTTAGCTTTGAAAGGTCAAACAGTTGATGCCAGCTTCAATGTAATTTCTGGCATCCCTGAACTTGTATGTGATCAACAATCATGTGATTGTCTCATATCTCGTTATCAGAACAAGAGCAGTGATATGAACAAGGCATGGCATTCAGATTTATTAACTACTAAACATTCATTTTGAAGTATTAGCAGGCCTTCATCTAGAAGCCTGGAGTGAAGATCTCTTTTGTTCTTTATATATTGAAATGTTGTCAATTAGTTGAAATAAAAATGTGCATTTTTTTTTGCATAAGTGTGCTGCAACGACCATGTGTCAAAGTTGTTCACTTTAGGCATGAAAATGACTGTGAGCTTCCAAATAGTTAAATAAATAGGGGAATCGCTGACAGTCTAGTGGTAGGAGAGAGTGTGTTAGCTAGACAATTTTAGGAAAAGCATCATATCTTTATGTCCTTTTTGGGAACCAAAATATCATAAAACCCAACATTACTTGAAGGTGAACGTCTCCTCAGTGAGATGGGACCCCTCAGTAAAGGAAGCACAATACATCCCATAAAATGATGGTCCCAAACTACTCTTCCTGCACTCGTCAGACCTTAAAATTTCACTATAGTTTTAATACAAAATTGTCATAATAGTTTTTCTATAAAATGATACAAAGCTTTCATCTCTTCTTTGAAAATTCTTTTAAAAATAGACTTAATTTTATTACAGCAGCTTTAGGTTCACAGATGGTATAGAAATTTCCCATATACCTCCTGTGACAATGGGATCTTTTGAAAAGCAGAAGGTTTTTAAAGTAGTAAATTCTGATTGGTCAATTTTTTTCTTTAATGGTTAGTACTTTTTGTGTTCTAAGAAATCTTTCCGATCCCCAAGGTCACCGAGATTTTCTTCCATTTTTTTTTCTAATTATTTTTTAAAGAGTTTTACAAAACTGTTAGCTCCCACCTTTAGGTCTATGATTTATTTGAGCTAATGTTTGCATAGGGTGATGGGTACTGCTTCTCAGTCTTCTCAGCAAACAGGGCTAGGATACCTGTAATACTCAATGCTTCATGAGTCATACTGATATTTCTAAACCAAATCAAAACCAATCAGAGTGTTTTGTTTAGTTTGCTTAACTTCTTCTCTATCACATCTCTTCTTTCTTCTGCACTGAGCATCCCACTTATCAAGGACACACAGGTGTTCACATTCAAATATCCCACAATTCATTTACATGATCTCATATGCACGTCAGTCATGATAATATTCACACAACCACCACCAATTCTGGTTGCTGACTATAGTTAAGAATGTTTTTACATGTGCTTCCCGCTCCTCTCCCGAAGGTCCTATTGCAGTTGTCCTGTGGCTCTGTGGTCAGAACATACAGTCGGTACATCTATATGTACTCATATGTTCCATCTTCACTATGTTCAACTGTGGGTGCCTCCCTACTATTTTGATAGTAGCTCATTCTCTAGTCAATTTCTTCAGAAAGAGGGTGCCCACGTGGCTCAGTTGGTTAAGTGTCTGCCTTTGGCTCAAGTCATGATCCTGGGGTTCTGGGATCGAGTCCCAGATTGAGCTTCCTGCTCATCAGGGAGTCTGCTTCTCCTTCTCCTTCTGCTCCTCCCCTGCTCGTGTCTCTCTGTGTTTGAAAATTGGTTTTCTCAAATGTAAAATCTTTGGTTCGTATTTTCTCCTCTTGCATATCTTGACTAAGTTATTACATTTTCTGGTATAAATTGTTGTTAAAAGTTTTATACAGCAATTCAATTTTCTTTGCATGTGTAAGTCATATGCTCTTTGTCCCTGAGCTCCCAAGGGACTTTTTCTTTTTCATTAAATTCTGTGGTTTTAGGAGACTTAATCAGGTTAATGTTCTTAGGTATACAGTGTGCTCTTTCAGTACGAAGGTCCAGATATTTTTCTTTTCAGGAAAGTGGTCTTGAACTTTGGTTTTTAGTGCTTTTTCCCCCCTATTTCCTTGCTTTGGTTTTCTTTTTAAAGGTGTCCCATTATCCATATGTTGGATCTTCTCTTTTTATTTTTAGTATTTGTCACTGCCTTTCAAATCTTTTTTTGTCTCTATTTTTATTTTTAAAATGAATCTACTTTTAATCTATTTCTCTTCAGACATTTTCTATGCTGCTGTTTGCAATTGTTTCTTCTAGTTCTGTCTTCATTTCTAAAATGATTTTTTTCTTCTACTTCTAATTCTTGAGTTCTGTCTCCTAATTTGGTTTTTGAGATACACTTTATATTTTTTTTGTGTGCTTTGTAACATATTAATGACTTTTGGCTTTTTTGGCATTTTTTCTAAAATGATTTTTTTCTTCTACTTCTAATTCTTGAGTTCTGTCTCCTGATTTGGTTTTTGAGATACACTTTATATTTTTTTGTGTGCTTTGTAACATATTAATGACTTTTGGCTTTTTTAAAAGATTTTTTTATTTTATTTACTCATGAAAGATACAGAGCGAGAGAGAGAGAGAGTGAGAGGGGCAGAGACACAGGCAGAAGGAGAAGCAGGCTCCACTCGATCCCGGGTCTCCAGGATCACACCATGGGCTGCAGGCGGCACTAAACCGCTGCACCACCAGGGCTGCCCTGACTTTTTTGGCTTTTTAAAAAATATATTAGGTTTCCATTTTGATCTATCTTTGTAAGCACGTCTTTCTGTTACACCTCGTTGTCTGTGGGTTTCTAATTCTCCTTGTTCTCTATTTTCTTATAAATACTCAGTATAGGATTGTCCCTGATAATCTTTGAGTGTTCATTTGAATATTAATACAGTTTTCATGAACTTTTTTTCTGGGGGTTTCAGCTCAAATAACTCTTCTAACTTCACAGAACTCCTTCTTCTGCTGTTTTCTTTTTTAAATCTTTTTTAAAAAGGTTTTGTTTTTATTTAGTTGAGAGAGAAAGAGAGCATGAGTAGGAGAGGGGGACAGAGACAGAGAGAAGCAGACTTCCCACTGAGCAGGGAGCCTGTCTCGGGGCTCTATCCCAGGACCCCAGGATCAAGACCTGAGCCATGGGGATCCCTGGGTGGCTCAGTGGTTTAGCGCCTGCCTTTGGCCCAGGGCACGATCCTGGAGACCCGGGATCGAGTCCCATATCAGGCTCCCGGCATGGAGCCTGCTTATCTTTCTGCCTGTGTCTCTGTCCCTCTCTATGTCTATCATAAATAAGTAAATAAATAAATCTTAAAAAAAAAAAAGACCTGAGCCACCCAGGCATGCTGTTCTGTTGTTTTCATATTTAAAAATGATGTCCTACTATCCAAGTGTCCTGACTGTTCCTCCCTCTGACTTTTATCTGCCTTTCTCTCTCCATTGCTTTGTTCCAGTATTACTCAGGTTTAATTCTCCTGCCTGCAGATGTAACCAACAAAGAATAAATTGATGGCGCCTGTGCCACTGTGTGTGTGTGACATTCCTCAAATGAGAAATGAGAAGAGGGCAGCCTGGGTGGCTCAGCGATTTAGCACCGCTTCAGCCCAGGATGTGATCCTGGAGACCCAGGATCGAGTCCCACGTCGGGCTCCTTTCAGGGAGCCTGCTTCTCCCTCTGCCTGTGTCTCTGCCTCTCTCTCTCTCTGTGTCTTCCATGAATAAATAAATAAATCTTAAAAAAAAAAAAAAAAGAAATGAGAAAACAACTAGCCCTCCAACTAGGGAGGCAGCTTCTAGCTATGGGGTTCTCAGAACTTGGCTTGGGCTCTCACAGGAGATGGAGTGCTCTAAGCACTGTCCTTTAGGTGAATGTACCTTCTGAAGCCCACATGTACTGGACTAGAGCTGTTTGGGGCTTCCTATTGACACAGGGATGAAAGTGCATTGTGACTCTAAAATGTTTACCAATCTGATTAGGATCGCTGTGATTACGGCTTCATTCATCTCTTAGGCAAATATTGGGTGAGCATCTGTTAGGGCAGGCCTTGTGCCAGGGGCTGGGCCCTAGCTACAGACAAGACAGACTGTGTGTGTGCTCAGGGAAATTCCAGTTCTCTTCTCCTCATAAAATTGAAACTTTATGCACATCAATAAAAGCATCTCCAAGCCTCTAAAGCCACAGTGTCTGCCATTGGGAACAATGACTCAGTGAGTTTAACCTTGTTGAAAGTAGAACAGGAAGATATTTGGGTTTCTCTCTTTTAAAATGCACATACAAAACAAACAAACAAAGTATGGCATTTGCATCTGGGTTTCTGGTTTTAATTTTCCCCTTTGGGGCCCAAGTCAGATCCGAGTTTCTAAGGAAGTTTATCCGTGGGGGGAGGAGAGTCGGGATTTTATATTGCATGGAACCCTTCCTTTTGAAGCCCTCATCTGGAGTGGGCATTATCTTCTGCTTTTGCACAGATGTTCCTGTGACCTCCAGACTGGCCCATCATCGAGGCCTGACTCTGTCATGAGACGTGATAAGCGGGGCCAAAGGGTCACTTTTACTGTTGAAGAGAATGCGAAAACTCCACAAGCAAAAATGTTTATTATCCGAGAACTTGTTGGCAGGATTTATAGCCCTTGGGGAAGACGGGAGGGTCATCGAAGTTCAGTATCTTGGTTTCCCTACAATTAGGGAAGCAGGAGACTCCAAAATAGGATGAGTTTATAAAATTGTGTTGTCTGGGAGGTTTGTGTCCTGAGATGATTCAATTCACCAGAGCTGTTCAGCCCCACCTCTGTGTGCCAGGCACCAGGCTGTACCAGCAGTCCCAGCTTTTATTTATATTTAAAATATTTTTTCTGTATTGGTTTGAGAGAGGGAGAGAGAAAGAGTGAGGGAGATTGAGAGCATGAGTAGGGGAGAGGGGCAGAGGGAGAGGGAGAAGCAGACTCCCCGCTGAGCAGGGAACCTGACATGGGACTCGATCCCAGGACCCTGAGATCAGGACCTGAGCCAAAGGCAGATGCTCAACCAGCTGAGCCACCCAGGTGCCCCAGTCCCAGCTTTTAAAGGCAGGCTGAGCAGGGGAGGAAACTCACATTTTTTGGTCACTTTCCCTAGACCTGGTAGAGCTCCCGGCAGTCCTCACGGCGACCCCAGGGAGATACAGGTGAGGGAATGAGGGCTCTTGAGGGTTGTCCGAGGTCAAATGTGGTAAAGACAGGGCTTGGGCCAGGGCGTTGGAGTCCATGGACCCCACCTAGAAAGTACGTAGGCATGGGGACCACCAGCCTCATCTCTAGTCTCATTTGTCCACGAAAGTGCTGGGGACAAGTGAAAATCTTACAGTAGCAGATCCCTGGTCTCTGGCATTAAGGAATCTGAACAGTCCAGTAGTTCTCGTATGATTAAAATCAACCAAAGGTTGAGGTGGTGCAAAAAAAGAATCTGGCACTAAGCATGGGTAGCTCTGTAAAAAAGGCGGAGAGACACCTGGCGTGTTAAGGCGTCCAGAAGTAGGACTCCGTTTGCATCCTGAAAACCTGCTTCTCCCTCCACCTGCCTCTATCCTTAGCCCTATCCTTATCCTTATCCAGAGCTCCATATACCCATCCTGCCCCTCTCACATTTTCTTGGCTTCACCTGAGCACCTCCCCTCCTCCCACCCTCCAGGGAGCCTGGCTCTGCCCTGGGCCAGTGTACATGTTGGAAGGGAGGCTGGTCTAGTCCCGGCCTCTGGCCTGGAAAGAGTGTTTGGGGGGCTCCAGTCTCCCGTTTAGTGGATCTGCGAAGTCTGGCTCTTATGCCTTCAGAGTCTAAACTGGCCCTGTGTCCCTCCTCTCTGGCCTGGACTCTTAACAACAGCTCCCTGCTGCTTCTCTTGGCCCTGAAACCTTCCTCAACAGTTGGAGGGGCCTTGTCAGAGCATAAAGCCCACCATGTGCACCTCCTCGAGCCCCGCCAATGGCTCCAGCCTAGAGTGTGGAAGAACTGAACCCCTCCTGCAGCTACAGGGCTGCACAGCACCTCCTGCCAGCCTCCCCAAGAACAAGTCCTGGAGGCCCCGTATGTGCCAGGCACTAGGCAGGCTCTGGGCACTCAGTGGACAGACCAAAGTCCCCATCCTCCCAGGGACTATCTGGCGGGAAGATAGTAACAACAGGTGAAACCGTACATCGAGGAAACCATGAGCCTAAAGAGAAATCCTACAGACCAAGTAAAGGGATCTGCCGTGTGATGGGGATGGCATCAGGAAGGCCTCTGGGACGAGGACAAGGGGACAGTCAGGCAGAGACTCAGGTGGGAGGAGGGTGTGAGCATGGCTGAGTTGGGGACCCAGGACCTGGGCCACAGTCTACTTGTTCTTCCTCAGGTCCACTGAGGGGCCGTCCTGGGTCCTTGGAGCAGCTGCTTGCTTTACCCTGGACCCTCACCCCCAGGGTTCAGGATACTCATACCTTTGTGTTATTCAGGTCTTACCTGGATCAACACCCAGAGGGGCCTTCCCCCTTCACCTCTCCTGCCCCGCTGTGTGGATAAAACAGTTGAGACTCCAAGCAGTGAAGAAACCAGTGCAAGGTCAGCTGGCTGCAGGCATCTGGGCCACCATCTGGAACAACCCCGTCTTCTCCACCCCCTCGCCCCGGTTGCTGAGTGCTGTTGTAGGGTGATTGATGCCACCGAACACCTGGGGTCTCCATGTTATGTGGGCCCTGCCCTCTTAGTGACCCTCTGAGCCAATCTGGGCCATTCCCAGCTCCTTATCCCTCACCAGCGCTTTCCAGCTTCCAGCAGTCTACAAACCCTTCCTCCCTTCAGCCTCTCCACCCCAGGAGAAGCCTCAACACCCAATTCACAGAAAGAAATGAAGGTCTCCTGGGAGTGTCCCTCCCGCCTGGTGGGTTAGTCAAGATTCTCCGGAGAAACCAAACCAAAAGGATGTAGCTGTGGAGCGAGAATGAGATTTGTTATACGCAATTATGGAGGGAGTCGAGGAGTCCTGAGATCTGCGGTTGGCAAGCAGGAGACCCAGGGGAGCTGGTGGTGGGGTTCCTGTCCGAATCCAAAGGCCTGGGAACCAGGAGGGCCTGGCGTCCGTTCCAATCTCAGGCCAGAGGCTCAAGCAGGCAGGCAGGGGAATTCCTTCTGACTCAGTCTTTTGGTCTATTCAGCTCTTCAGCTGATTAGAGGAGGCCCACCTCAGCAAGGAGGACAATCCGCTGTACTCAGGCTACCCATTCAAATGTTACTCTCACCCAGGAACACCCTCACAGACACACCCGGAGTATTTGGGCACCCGGTGGCTCAGTCTGCTTGGCACAGAAATAGCCATCACAGCTGACCTCTGCACACCTACAGCCTATGTCCAGGAGTGGTCCCTCGTTCCTCGCTCACATCTGTCTTAAGAAAAGGCATGACTCCCCTAGTCTGGGGCCAATCCCTCCCTCTGTGCTCTGGGTCTGCTCCAGAAAGCAAATCAACTAGCATTTCGACTCCACATTACTTAAGATGGTCTTGTGGGTGAAAGCCCAGCGTGGGAGGGGAAGGCGATAGTTCTGGGAAGGATGTCCAGAGTGTGGGTTGCGTGCTCAAATGGACGGCCAGACAGGCACTCCTGGAAAGCCCCCCACTCTGAGATCTCCGCCGAACACCCCTCCAAGCAAGGCCCTCCCTGCATGCAATCACTCTTTCTCGGGACCTATCCAGAGCGCTGGCCTGCTCTCTGCAGGGAGCTTCCCTCTTTGATCTTCATGTCAACCAACCCTCCTGGGTCGAGCAGGACTTTCTCACTGTGGGTGTCAAAATCCCAAATCAAACTGGTTACAGTAAAAATGAGGGTTTATTGGCTGATGTAACCAGAAAGTTCATGAATGGGGCTGGCCTAAGGACTAAAATAGTATCACTGGGCCTCAGTTTCCCTTTGTCTGTCACACTCACTCACACACACGTGGACCCCAATGTCCCCCACTGCTGTCCTCTGTGTGTAGAGCTAGTTTTTTTTCCGCTGTAGGTGATTTTCTCCGTGTAGTAAGGGGGAGAAAGTGTCATAGCTGCAGGAGTCCAGGTGTTTGTCAGCCCGGCTCAGCCACTTGAAAGTAGACCTTCTCTCTCTCACCTTCCATATTGTATGTCCCAGCAGGGGATTGGTCCTACTTGGTCACCTGCATTGCCTGTATGATTACCTTACTATGGCCAGTGAGATGGGAAGCTCCTGCTTGTCCAGGCCTGGGTCACGCCGCCACCCCCTTGGCTGAGGTACCAGATTACATGAGACTCACAGGGATGGAGAGCAGAGCAGTTCAAGGAAGGAAGGACCTATTTTAAGAAGCAATGGGAGGGTGTGCAGGGCAAATAAAAACAGCAGAGGACCCCCTCGCCGCCTGGTCTGGGGGTGTAGGATGGCGAGACTCCTGGCTTTCTTAGACTTATTTGTTCGATTGCATCATTTTTGTAATATTTTTTATTTTTATTTTAGAGAGTAAGCGAGAGAGACAGAGAGAGAGCTGGGGAGGAGCAGAGGGAGAGGGAAACGGGAAAGGGAGATAATCTCCGGCTGACTCTGCACTGAGTGCAGAGCCCGACTCAGGGCTCAATCCCATGACCCTGAGATCATGACCCTGAGCTGAAACGAAGAATCGGTCGCTCAACCGCTAGAGCCACCCAGACGCCCCTCGGCTGTGCCATTTTTAAATTCTATCAGTGCTTGCTTTGGCTGGTTCTTTTTCTATCTTACTGTTTGGTGAAGGTAGTACCTTGCTCACCTCCGTGAAAGGTGCTAGAATGCAAACACATGCCAGGACACACAAGCAGATGTTGCCAACTGGATTTCTCATGTGGAGTCCACGTGGCCTCCCCCTCGCCTGCCCTGGGAACAGCCACATCTCCCCATCTCTGTTTGCCTTTTTTCCCTGAAGTTGGCTGAGTTTCAGATTTTATGCATATGAATTCAGCCCCTACTAGGTGCCCAGTGCTTTCCCATCTGTGATCCCCCTGACCGCTCGGTCACAGCTGAGGAACCAAGGTGGAGAGAGGGGAGTGCCTGTTTGAGTTTCCTAGGGCTGCTGGCATGGAAATACAGTCCTGTAGAATTCAGAAGGCCAGCCATCCAAAATCAGGTATCGGCAGGTCTAGTTTCTCCTGGGCTCTGTGAGGGGGAATCCATTTGGTGCTTCTCTCCAAGCTTCCGGTCATCGCCAGAAATCACTGGCATTCCTCACCTTGTAGATGCTTGGATCCGGCCTCTGGCTCTGTGGCCACATGGCTGTCTTCTTGTGTGTCTTCACATCATCTTGGAAGGACAGCGGATATACTGGGTTGGAGCCCAACCTCCCCCCAATGTGACCTCATCTTAAACTGAGGACATCTGTCAGGACCCTCTCTCCGAAAAAGGTCACACTCTAAGATACCTAACCCCCAGATTAGAACTTCAAACATATCTTTTGGGGGCAGGCGGGCCCAATTCAACCCCTAACACCTACTGGGCAGTGAAGTCAGCCCCAAATCCAGAGCTCACCCTCTTCCTGCCTGTAGGTGCTGGTAATGACGAAGGGCATTTTCAGGAGGGAGGCTGCTTTCGCAGACCATGCCTTACATTTTGCCATTTAAAATGCACAACAGTCCTATGGGGTAGGCCCCTTGGGTCCATTTTACAGACAAGGAATTCAAGGCGTGGCGCGGTGAAGTGCTCAAAGGCGCACACCTCCTTAGGAACGGAGGTGGGTTCTGAGCTGGTTTGTCTGACTTCACATCCACTCCGCTCAGAGCTCCACTTTGCTGAGTGAAAGGGCACAACACAAGTGTTGATGAAGTGCCATGGAAAGCCCCCGGGCAGACGGAGGCCAAGCTGCCTGCGGATGGTTGGGGTAGGCCTGGTGGATGGAAAAAAATCTAGAAATCCTTCCTAGAGAAAGTGACATTTCAGCTGGGCCCAGAAGGATCGGTCAGATTTAGTCGTGCAGAGGTGACGGGGAAGGAAGGATGTTTTGGACGAGGCATGGAGCAGAAGCAAGACCTAAAGGCGGGGAAGTATTTGGGGGAACAGAGGGGTAGATCAGCCTGTCTGGTCCAGAGCCCACATTTTCCTGTGGGCACAAAAGGAAAGAGGATCCGAGGCAAACAGTGTGTTCATATTTACCCTCCAGGATCCCCCCGTTCTAGTGGAAATTGTTCCCAAAGCCGCGTCCCCCGCAGGAGCAGGGGACAGCCCAAGGAGGCAGCATAAGCCTTTCTACACGGGACCAGCCCAGGGGTGCCCATCGGCCTCCTCCTTGGCATGTACCCACAGCCAACCCCATCCAAGCCCAGAAACCAGAGAGCTGCGTAGACGCCTGTTCCTTCTCGTCCTCTCCAGAAGGCCCAGCTGAGATCTGCTTTAATCCACCCGAGTGAAAAGGTTTCCAGTGTGTTTACCCGGTTGCCATGGGTTTGCTTTCTGCGTCAGGCACCCGGCCTGTCAGACATGACAATTGAATAATATTTTTATTTTTAGGCACGGGTCACCAAGTCTTTTCATTCTACTGCCAGGCTCGCCTCCGCACCGGAGCCCCAGGGAATTGGGCCTCTGGGCGCCTGGGCAACGAATGGCTGTGGCCGGAGGCTGGGTGGGTGGTGTTTGGCCTGAGCTGGACCCTGTCCTGCTCATCGCGGCGGGGGTGGGCCCATTTGGTGTCTTGGCAGCACCACAGTAGCTGGTCTTGGCAAAGACCTGGGGGCCGTCAGGGCCGAGTGCTGGGGTTGGCAGGTGGGTGGGTGGACCCGCTGTGGGTGATGGCACGATGTCCACATGGCTGATGGCATGTGGCAACGGTGGCGGGGAGCAGGTAAGGGGTCAGGATGGACAGGGAGCCACGGGATGCCCAAAGGTGCGTTGTAGGCTTTAGGTGAAGGCCGGAATGAGTTCTCAGGGGTCCAGTCAACGTGGGGGGCATTCAGAGGTAAGACCCTCCTATCTGGGGCCGGATACAAGTCGGGCAGGACCTGGGGACAGAGCAGAGTTCCTTGCTCTTTGCACTGTTGACATTCGGGGCTGATCATTTTTTGTGGGGTCCGCCCTGTGCGCCGTGGGGTGCTCGGCATCCACCCACTAGAGGCCGGCCACACTCCACTCACGGTTGTGACATGTGACAATGTCTGCAGATATCACCAGACGCCCCTAGGCCAGCGGGGCCGAGTCGTCTCTGGTTGAGGGTTAGTGGGAGCTGAGGGGTTTGGGATGGGGGCAGATGAGGGCAACTGGTACTCCTCGGCTCGCCCCACACCGGCCAGGGCCTTTGAGGGCAAACGACACTGTTCCATCCTGGCTAACATACCCAAGAGGCATGGGGATTATTTGGAATAAAGGGTGCGGAAGGAAGGCGACTACAGAGGTAGGGACACTGAACAAAAATACCAAAAGGGTGGAAGATCTGGCTTCAAAATGGGTGGAGACCAAGGCAGCCTCAGTTTCCTGATCTGTGTAATGGGAATAATAGCTGTACCTGCCTCACGGCAGTGAAGGAGGGGTTACCTCTGGGGGTTAGCACACACCTGACACGTGGTGAGCGCCACGGAAGGACCAGCCCGTGTAACCATCACTCGTGTCACTTCCCTGTTTGCTACCTGGCTGGTGGCCTTCCCTCACCTCCACATGGCCTCCGCCTCCACCCTGCCCCCACACACCTGCCAGCCCCACGCACCTGCCGGCCTTTCAGAAGCTAAACCACTTCAGGTTTCCACTCAGCTGAAGGGAAGGCCTGGGGATTTGTTTTCAAGGTTCTGCTGATACTGTCTTTTTTTTTTTTTTTTTTAAACTATTTATTCATGAGAGACACAGAGAGAGGCAGAGACACAGGCAGAGGGAGAAGCAGGCTCCATGCAGGGAGCCCGATGTGGGACTTGATCCCAGGACCTGAGCTGAAAAGAGACGCTCAACTGCTGGACCACCCAGGCGTCCTGCTAAATGCTTTTAAATATGAGCTCATTTAACATCCACAGTGACCCTAGGAGGTGGTGTATTAGTTTCCTATTGTGGCTGTAACAAGCTGCCACACCCCTGGTGGCTCAAGATAACACAGATTTATTATCTTAATAAGATTAATAAGAAGTCTGGGGCTCCTGGGTGGCTCAATCAGTTAAGTGTCTGCCTTTGGCTCAGGTCCTGGGATGGAGTCCCACATCGGGCTCCCTGCTCAATGGGGAGTCTGCTTCCCCCTCTCCCTCTGTCCTACCCCCTGCTTGTGCGCTCTCTCTCTCTCTCTCTGTCTCCAATAAATAAATAAAACCCTTAAAAAATTAACAAGAAGTCTGAAATGGGGCTAAAGTCGAGGTGTCAGCAGGGCTGTGTTCTTTCTGGAGGCTCAAGGAAAGGATTCATTCCTTGCCTTTTCCAGCTTCTAGAGGCTGTGTGCACCCCTTGGCTTGTGGCCTGCCTTCCAGCAATGGGGATAAAAGAATGGATGGATAGACGGATGGATGGATAGACGGATGGATGCACGCCAGAAAGCCTTGTCTCCCAGGCTGTCATCTCCAAGGCTAGGACAACTGAAAAGCATCTTTCTCACCCCCATCCCCAGAGCTGCTGTTTCTTCTCTCTCCATCGGCGCGTCAGGCCCCTTCCCACTTGGCCTTGTGGGTGAGAACCATTCTCTTTCCAAACCTCCCGCAGAACCAGTCCCCTCCAGTTGTGAGAAAATAAGTTACGTTGCTTAATCACCAGAAACGTCGGTCAGGGAACCTTAAACAAAGAGATTAGTTCTGCTTTTATTTGTTGGTACAATGGAGAGCATGAAATATTTAACAGCATCGTAATGCGGAACAGATGGGAAAGATACTGCCTTCCGGGACCTCTCCTCTCCCACCTTCCACCAACAGCCAAAACCAGGCGGCCCTTTAGGACAATTTATGGGCTGGAAGGCAGCCAAGGGACTGCTTGCCCAGAGGCCTCAGGTACTGGCCCGACCCCGACAGCACCTACTGGGTTATTCATCAAAGGGGATCAAGTTTCAATCTTGCGAACACTGGGCATGCCTCAGTGGACCTAGATGCTACATCAGGTTCAAGGCCTCCTTAGCTTTATGCAGTCCTAAGTGTTCAGAGAGTCTTTTTCCTCTGGTGCAGATGATATCATGGAATTTCCACCCATAAAACCCGAAAGCTGGAAAAATCCCCGAGGAGTAAACTTTGATTTGGGTCTGTGCTGTGCAGTCTTGGGCAGGTCTGTAACCTCTCTGAGCCTGTGCCTCCAACATTGTGAAGAACGAGAAGAGCCAGCTGGAAGTCACTGGGGACCTGACAGAGACAATGTGTGTAAGAGCCTGCTGAGAGGCACATAGTAGGTGCTCAAACCGCTCTCAGGCCCAGTGTGGGAGCGACCAGGGTTTGAACCACGGGTCTGCTGAGAAACATACCACATGCGACGGTGTCTGGATCTGCATCCCACATAGAATTTTAGAATTTGTGAACTGAAAGGAATCTTGGGGTTTATTTGGACTAAAGGGTGCAAAGCAAAGGCCCGTAGGCCACGCGCAGCCTAAAAAAGGTGCACACGCACAGGGTTTGCACAGGTACTTTGCAATTATTCACATTACTTGCCACTAAAAAGAAAATTTTTTTTAAAGATTTTATTTATTTATGCATGAGAGACATAGAGAGAGAGAGAGAGAGAGAGAGAGGCAGAGACACAGGCAGAGGGAGAAGCAGGCTCCATGCAGGGAGCCCGACGTGGGACTCGATCCCGGGTCTCCAGGATCACACACTGGGCTGAAGGCGGCGCTAAACCGCTGAGCCACCCGGGCTGCCCCGCAAAACAAATTTTAATATTAAAATCTAAAATCTTATGTGATCTCAAAACTGTCAAACACAATAACCCAAAGCTCACACACCCACATGGCAACAGCCAACCTGTTCTCAGGATATTTTTTTATACGTGGTCTCATCTCTCCTTTGCGTTTCCTGGCTGGGCTCTGCAGGCATGTGAGTTTGTGAGCCCCAACGGAGAGCAATCCTCTTGCTTTTCGAGACAAATAAGGTTAAGAGAAGGAATCCAAACAGGCCCCACCTGTTGGGAGACCCCACCACTGCTGTGGTCACCAAGCGATCTCGGAGCTTTGCTGAGGCCAAGCCTCGGAGTCCTTCTTAACCCTGTGCTTTGGGCAGTGATTCAAGTAAACCTATCAGGCACCTCTGGAGTGAGTGATTTTGTCCAACATCCTCCAGTCCTGCTGTATTCTTCACCTTGAGGCTTTGTTCTTTCTTCAGTTCCCAATAAATCAATAGTCTTGGGGGTTGGACACAATAATGCCTTTGACATCTATTGTAAGAACCAAATGAAATAAGTGCCTAGCAAACTGTGACGATTACGCTATCACGTTATTAAGCCCAGTATGCATTACTCATAAAATAAATGGCTCTCCCCCTGACGTCCCCCCACCCCTGGATAAACTCAGGTTTTGCTACATGTGAAAATGTAGCTTGTGGGAGGAGTTCTGGTAACCCAGACTACACACTTTGTGTTTGGCCCCCTGGGCCCCTGGTCTAGGTCGGACATGCCTTTCAGCAAAAACATGATTGTAAGAAGATGTTTCTTTAATTAAATGCAATCTCTTTCTTTATAGCCTCCATATTACTGACCCCCTCCCTGACCCCAAAAGGCAAGACTTGCTGCGTATTCAGATGCTGGCTCTGATTGCTCCGGGCCCCACCTCCTCCTGACCTCACCCACCAAAAGGCTCATTAACCCACACAACAGCCTTTTTCTTTTCAAGCTCAGTTAAGAGAGAGAGAGAATTTGAGAGAGAGAGAGAGAGAAAGAAATGTCCATTCTCTTTTCCTTTCCTGCAGTAATCCTCAAATTATGCACAATATCCGGAACAGAAAATGGCCCCAAATTTAATTTTCTGGTTTCTGAAGAGACTTAATCAGGCCAGAAGTCCAGAGGGAATCCCCAGGGATGTGCCCCAGAACTCTGGTGGGGCTCCCAGCCTAACACCCCAGCAAACACAGTCACAAAGGCCGGACGGAGGGCCATGTGCGTGTGTCTGTGTTGGTGTGTGCCTCTGTGCATGGTTTGCAGGGAAGGTAACTGGGTGTGGTGTGTGTCTGTGTGTCCGTGTGTCCTGTGCATGTCTATATGTGTGCATCTGTGTGTTTGCAGGTGTCTGTATGTCTGTGGTGTGTGCAGCTGTGCACGGTCTGTGTGGGGAGTACGTGGGTTTGTATCTGATGTGAGCATGCACGCATGCAGGTGTGTGTGGGATGTGTGTACAAGCGTGTGTCTATGCTGCGTAGGGTGTGCATCCATGTGAGTGTGCACAGATACCTACATGGCTCATCACGCGTGGCCACAGCAGGAAAGATTAAACAGAGGCTCTACCCTGAGCTTCCCTGGCACCGCCTGCGTGCTGTTGCTGGTTAGGTGGGTGACAGCGTAAGGAGGATTGACAACCTGTAGGAATTCTCCAGAGCAATTCACATCCAAGCCCCCACTTGACAGCAGAGCGGGCCACTTGAGTTCCCTGGAGACACGGAGTTGGTGGCCACTGCTGGGGCTGGAAGCAATTTCTCCTGACATCTAGTCCAGTGTGCTTTCTCCCTGGTCCCCTTCAGGGGGGTCAGGGCCAGCCGACAGGGAGTTGGTCTTCCAGAAGGATCTGGCTGGGATCCAGGGGTGAACAGCTTAGATACAAGGAGGGGCTGGGTAGGGGGTGAGAGTTGCATAATCAGCATCCTTAATCAGAGGTTGACAGATGCTTCTCTATAGGGCCAAATAGGAAATATTTTAGGCCTTAAGCTCAGAGGCAAAATTAAAGATGCTATGTAGGTACTTATATAACCACTCCACATATGACCATTTAAACATATAACCATTTAAAAATTTAAAAATCATATTAGGGCAGCCGGGGTGGCTCAGTGCTTTAGTGCCTGCCTTCAGCCCAGGGTGTGATCCTAGAGACCCGAGATCGAGTCCCACGTCGGGCTCCCTGCAGGGAGCCTGCTTCTCGCTCTGCTTGTATCTCTGCCCCTCTCTCTCTGTGTCTCTCATGAATAAATGAATAAAATATTTTTTAAAAAATAAAAAAAATAAAAATCATGTTAATCTTCTTGAGCTGGGAAGGGAAGTCGTCCCCCATCCAGGGACCGACTGAGACCTGGTCATTGGTAATCCATTTTTCCTGGAAGAACAAGGGACTGGGAATACAGATCTACGTGGATGGTAGGCAGTGGTCAGCACTGGGGACTAAGCTCCATGAAGGCAGGAGCTTGGGTTTGTGTTTTGTTCACCGTTTTATCTATACCTGGCATATAATAGGAGCTCAATAATATTCTTCACTTAAATATTCTTGACTCGAGGATGGTCAAGGGCTTGAAAAGCTCGACTTTGGGGATGGATAACAAGGAGGTTCGAGGATGAGGTGTGTGGGTAGCCCTTTCGGAGGAGATCTCATGTGCGAGGGTATGTGTGGGCTCTCAGCCCGTCTATACAGAAGAGGCTCCTAAGAGTCGGATGGGCAATCCCACAGCCTCTTTCCCCAGCCACCCCAGTGCCTTTTCATGGCCAACACTGAAAGGTGTCAGGGACTGGGTGGTTAACCTTATAATTTAGTTTGCAGACTTCAGGACATCAAGTCAAGGCTGTGAATGAACCCGAGGGAAACAGAGCACAGAAATGGATGGAGCATGGAAATGGAGCACTGGCTAGTGAGACACGCTGCTAGGTGTGCACCTGTTTATGCGAGAGGTAGATGCATTCCACGGAGTGGGAGCTGATTGCTTCTGCTACTGTTTTCATTTGGAAGCTTCAATATGGGAATAGAGGTGTGCCCCGATATTACGTATTTAACGGTGTGGACTGTTGGGTGCTCCTTCACCACCCACTAAGCTCCTTTCAAGATGCCCTCCTGTCATGCAGAGGATAAAGCTAAAATGACATTTCCCGACTCCTTTGCTGCCAAGTTGCTGATGTGACCTAGGAGTAGCCCGCTCAGATTCTCCCGCACGGTGTGCAGTATTGGAAGAGAGGGACACGCGGAGACAGCCTGGCGTGGGGCCCCTGTGTGGCCGCGGTGGGTGGCAGTGGAGACGAGACTCTTCAGGCAGCAGCAGCCGTGGCTTCCCGGTTTGGCAGCTTTTTGCAGAGTGGTCCTAGGGCCAGAGATATTCCTGGAATCTCAGACTAGACTCTACTCCTTCAATCCTTCCAACAATGTTGTGAGTCACCTAATACCCCGTAATTTACCTTTTTCTCCTTAAACTAGTTAGAGTGCATTCTGTTGTCTGCAATGGAATCCTGGCTGATTCTAGAAGCCCCCTCTGCAGCAAGGAATTCCCGGGACCCTTGTAAGTGCAGAGGGGACACCCCGGACCCCTAGGAGCAGTTTCGAGACAGCACTTTGGGATCAAACTAGGTATCCTACAAGCTCCAAGTTCAGATGGCTAAAACAAGATGTATCTTCTGAACCCGCCCAGCATGATGGAGGAGGCGACTGGGATGGAGCTGAATGCACAGCTCCCAAGCGCTGTGCAAGCTCTTTGCACACACTGTCTCGCTGAACAAACTTCCAACCACATCCCTTCGTGCCGAATATCATTCCAGACCACTGAAGAATTTCCACAAGTTCACTACCTTGCAGATGTGGTTACTGGGAGCCAAACACAGATCGGGCTGTCTCCAAGCCCACTCCTAGAACAGATCCAACCCCATTTTTAAGGGAGCAGTTTATGGGCAAAAGAGAACCCTCACATTTTCCCCCAAGGCCATAAAAATCTATATTTAAATTTTTTTCTTTTATTTGGAATAATTTTAGAAAAGATGCAACCGTAGCACCCAGTTTCCATATGCCACTCGGCTGGTCTCCTTCAATGCTAACATCTTATATGACCGTGGGACACATGTCAAAACCAAGAAATTCACACCAGTGCAATGTTATTAAGGAAACTCCAGACCTCATTTGCGTTTCATTCAGTTTTTCGATAATGTCCCTTTCCGGTTCCAGGATGCAATCCAGGATACTGAATTGCATTTAGCTTTTTTTTTTTTTTTTTTTTTTTTGTCATCCCATCACCTTATTCCAAAGCAAACGGGCCTCAATTATTTGCACATGCTCCAGGACAGGAAACCCACACTCCCCACACTCGCTGTGAGAAAGGCTGTCGCAGGACAATTTGGAGCAATTTCCTTTGACGTCCACTGGTAGCGGAGCCCTCCTGTTGGAAATTGGCAGCAGAAGGCCACGGTGAAGACCCAGTGGGAGCTGAAGCAGTGGCCGAGCAGGATGCATGCCAAAGCACAACTGCACTTCGGAATCCCCGCCACGGAAGCCCCGAGCAGGCTGGGGTCGCTCCCCCTGAAGCCTGATCGAAGGAAGCAGGGTGGAGAAAGGTCACCGCAGGAGCAGTGGGAGCCAGGGCTGGCAAGACGGTGACAGATGAGGCCAAGGCCAAGTAGCTGAATAACGTTCTCACCCAGGGGTTTCCACGAAAGATGATGAATCTCTCCAATTAGACGTGTCACGGCTGGGCTTGGAAGCCACAGATGAAAACAGAGGGAAGATAATTACTTCCATAGCAGGGTTGGTTGTGAAAAAAAAAAAAAAACACATACTCATAAAAATGACTTGGGGAGCCTGGTGACTCAGTCGATTGAGTGTCTAACTCTTGGTTTCGGCTCAGGTTGCGATCTCAGGGTTGTGAGATCGAGCCCCGCATCGGGCTCCGTGCCAGGTATGGAGTCTGCTTGAGATTCTCTCTCTGCTTCTCCATCTCTCTCTCTTTTTTGCTTCCTCTTGCTCTCTCTCTCTCTCTCTCACTCTCTCTTAGCCAGAAGTATAAGAACTCCATAAAGATTTAGAAACTATGATTTTCCCACTGAGATCATGTTTTAACACTGAAGTTTCTCACCCAGGGTTTAATGCCTGTTGTGGAAACAAACACGTACAGCCCGCAGTTAGTATAAACGAGGCACCGCACACTTTGATGTTCTGCAGATTAAGGCTTCTTTAGAATCAGCTCAACAGGCCAATGTCATGACCTACAAACACCTAAAGGGCAGAATATCCCGGGGAATGAAGTTCTGTCTTTCTGCACAGCATATGTTTTGTTTGGGGGGACAGCCAATTAGAAGTCGAGGAGCCCCCTTAACCCAGGCCACAAGATTCAGGAGGGTTTCTTCGAGGGCCTTGGGTGCTACTCTAAGGTGATAGCCAGTGGGTCCCAGGATATGTGATGGACTCACAAGTTTCAGGAAATTTCTTGTAGTGAACAAACACTGTTTTTGCTGTAGTCTGGTGGTGGAGAGTCATTCTGTCCTTCGACACCAGCAGCTACCAGCTGGGGCACTGGGATCCTCCTTGGTTCCCTTGCTAGTAAGGCCAACCTTACTATTTATTATATTTAAATAACCAAGGACCCCCTTCTAGCAGAACAGACTCTCCCATCCACCTCAGAGACTCAGAGAGCGATTGGAATGGTGTTGAACTCCAGGGCATGTGCCATGGAACCGGATCCTGCATCAAGAAGATTCCAAGTCCTTCTCACTCACCAATCTGGACACCATGGAATCTGAAACCTTGCCTCAATCTTTCACCAGCCACTTAAGGAGTGAGGGATTAGACACACTTTTCTCATTTGAGAGATCTTCTCTCTCTCCTCTCGATACATGACGGGAGTCGCTTCAGATAACAGAGCGGGAAAGGTATTACAAGCTTTGTTTGAAGTAACAGCAGATTTTTGAAATCTGGGGTTGGCGGGGGTGGATAAAGAATGCAAGAGGCAAAGCCGTTCTGTTTGAAAGCCTTCTCGTGAAAAAAAAATATTTTTTTTAATTAAAAAGAAAAAAAGAAAGCCTTCTCATGGAAAGTGTTCTAAACTGAAGTGTATGCTTTGTAAACAGAAGATTCTGGATGCAAATTCCCCTTTTCTTGGCAAGCCGTGGCCATTGCCAGGAGGACTTCATTAACAGGTAGTGGATCTGGGGTTCACCGCTGGTTTCTTAGACCTCTCCTTGAAAGTAGGGACAGCATCTTCCCTTCTCCTCATCTGCACCCTCTCTGGGTACAGCCTCCGGTGCATCGTGGGTTCAGAAGCTAGATCCCCTGACCTAAGAACTCGTTGTTAAACAAACCGTCAATGTGGGGCTTTGATCCAAGGGGTGGGACCAAAGTGTTAGAAGGGCCTTCCATTATCTGCCTGGTGCCTGTCTCTGTTTTGGGTCTTCTCTCTACTCAGTGCATTTGGGATTTTCAAAATCCACTTGGCTTACCTGCCCCCCCACCCCGCCCCCCTGGATTGCAGCCCCGAGGTCTGGGGAGATGCTGGCAGTATTTGTGAAGATACTGATGTTCCCATTGGGCTGAGAGCTGCTATCACCCTGGGGTCAACCTCTGCATAAACAAGGCACTGACTCTGCCCAAACCAGGCACCGACTCTGCCCGGAAATCAGAATATACAAATCAGCCAGCCCCAACCACATGCCCTCTTTCTCCTCATAACCTCTTCAGACAAAACCCCTTGACTTCAGAAAAAGATTTTCCAAACCATACAATGCTTCATAGACCAAAATAGAGATTTTTATTTCCCAACATAAAGCAGATACATTTTTTAAACACATAAAGCAACAACAGAAACACCAAGCTGTCTTTGAGAACACAGCTACTTCCAACCTGAACAACAGAAAGGGGCCGAAAGCTTCAGTGTGACTTTGAAACACAGTACTGAGAAGAGACTAGAAGAGCCCGGCGTCCCTCCCTCTGGAGCAGGGAAGGCTCTAGGCTGGTTGTGGACTTGATATGAACCGAGATAAAACACATATGTTCCAGGACACTCGTTTGGCTCGGATACTGCTTGCTTTCCCAGAAAGCTTAATTTATTGCAAATGCGTGTTTTACAATCACAAATAATATGATGAGAATGGATATGGTCCCCGTGAAGACTGTTTACATAGTAGAACATTCTAAACAGTGAAGTTAGTTTCCTTTTGATGCCAAAACCCACTTATGTGGCATCTACACATACACACACACACACACACACATTCCACCAGGCCAGTTGCCTGGTCTACACTGCATTAACCAGACCAGCCCAGTGGTGTAGACAGCTGGTCAATATCAGGTTAGTGTCACCAGGTCTTTGGGGGCAACGATGGCAGAGCTTTGCTCCTGATGACTTGGCTGAGGGTACAGAGAGCCCAGAGAGAGCCCTGGCCGATGCCTCCAGGTGGGGTTTTGTAGAGGCCTGGACCCTCCCGTGGGAGCGGGGACAAGACATACTAATGAATCCATAAAGCTCACATGCTTTGGAACAAGAGGGTTGGTCTCTTGGACTTGAAATGGAGGGGGAAAGTATTCATTCCTCCAAATCTGGTCCTAGAAACCTGTCATTTTTTCCTGCCTCTGGCACCTAAGGCACTTAACAAATTCTATGAACACCAGTGGCTTCTAAAACACAAAGACACAGACAGACACACAGGGCAAGAGAGACGTGGGTGAACCTAGGACCCATCAAGCTAAGTCCTCTTTCACAAGCTATCCCGAGAGAAAGAGAGAGTATCACCTCCAGACCAGCTTTAGGAAATTTCCAGATGGCAAACAATCTCAGGGGTCAACTGACATTCCCCTCAGTGTGAACGGCAGGGGACAAACAGGTGCTCCCATTAGACGTACAAGATGCTCTTATCAGGGGAAATGTCCTGGGTCTGGCACAGTCATCCTGAGGTTGCCAGAGACCGTGGTATGTCTGTTTTCCAGAAGCCCAGGGCTGGGAACCAGGCTGCATGTCTGCTTCTGGGCAGATATGTGTATTGTGTACATGATACCACATTCACACAGACACACCACATTCACACTCATACACACACACACACACACACACACTTCCTCTGTCCACTTCTTCCTTGCCAATAAAACCTCTAGACCATGTATGGCCTCATCCCCTAGAGAGAAAGTGACTCTTTTTCCCCTAAGAGAAGAAATTGGAGAAGCTTTAGAGGCAGCAATGTCACAAAACCCACTCTGCCACCTACCCTGTGAGAGGTGGCTTGTCCCTGTTCTTCCAGGGAAGACAAGCACCCGCCCCCAACCTCTGGCCCTCACCCTGGTATAACTTGTCCTGATGCCAGTAAGAGGTGAAGAATTCCCTAGAGGGAGTGGGTATGGGGGAAAGCCCTGCAGCCCCTGGGCCAAGTGTCACCCTCCACGAGCTAACCGGCCGAAGCAGCCACAGCCTGTGGCTACCAAGAACAGAAATGCAGCTAAGGCTGAAGTTCCATGGAGAGGCCCAGAGCTCACAGTCTCTGAGTTCAAGTCCCGATCGGGCCACTTGCTGACTCCCTGGTTGCTTTTAGGCAAGCGGCTAACCCTCCCTGTGCTCCAGTTTCCACGAGATCATGACCCATGATGCAAGCTTTTAGAAGGAGTCAGGGCCTCAATGGATGTTTCTTCCCTCTTCTTCTCATCAGAACAGCAAGTGGGGTGGGGGGGCCTGCAGCCCTGATTGCTGACCTTAGGAGTCTGCAACCCTGAAAGGAAGCCCGGGCCCTTTGGGGAAACAGATCCCTCCGTACAATCGCTGTCCCATCTGGGCAAGGTGGTTGGGTACCAACCAGTGAGCGCGGGTATGTTCCCATGACAACCAGCAGGCAGCACGAGGCGGGGGTGGGGTGGGGGTGGCGGATGCCACATTGGCTGACTATTCTCTAAGGCTCTGGGAGCTGTGCAGGAAGATCTGTTTTTAGGCTGTAAATTTTGTTTTTTAATTCCCTTTTCAAAACAAGTTCCTCCTTCTCACCTTGACAGACAGAAGGCATTTCTCTTGTAATTGAAACTGGGGGAGAACTGATGGTTGGTTAAGTCCTTTGAATCTGGCCCTCTGCAGGGGGTGCCCGGGGCTGTCAGCCCGTCCCGTCCGTGGGAGCCACCTGTGGATGTGTCCCTGCACCCGCCGTTCTGATCTGCCAGAAAATGGGGAACCGGCCTGGAAAAGCTCAGAGAGTGCCTCTTTCTGGGATTTGCACCCAGGAGTGATTCATGTTCCAGAAGTAATCAAAGCAAATATGAATTTCCTGGGCTACTTCCAGACACGGCAGGGTTAAAAAGCTTGGCCCGGGGTGTCAGGGGCAGGACAGGGGAGGAGCTGCCTCTACAGACCCTGGGCAAGCAGGGGCACGTGACATATCTGCCTGGCGTCCCCAAGTGTTACCAACAGGTGGGCCTGGAAGTGCCCTGAAGGCGGAAGGAATGCCCGTAATACCTTGGGGAGGGTAAGGACCCAACGGACCCAGGGAGCCCTGCCAGCTGGTGGCGCAGGTGGTGGGCAGAGGTGGTCCTGCTCTTGCTCCAGTGATGAGCACCTCCGAGCCCCGGTGGCAGAGCGTGAGACCAAGACATGGAAGATGCAGGTATCAGAGGCAGAGACACCTTAGTGCCACCTGAATCCACCCTACCCTCTTTCTTGAGATGCCTGTTTCCTGGGTTCCTTGCAGTTCAGCTTGCTCATCCTGGCTCTTCCTACCTGGAACCCAGATGAAAAATCGGAGGTAGAGCAAGCACCTAGGGCCATGAGGTAACCAGGAGGAGCGGGAAAGAGAGCTACAGAATCCTTGGCTCTGACATCCCTGAGCTGAGCAGAGGATGCCAACGACTACCTGGCTCGATTTCTCAGGATGAGGTAAAAGCAAAGTTCCTGGTTAACCCACAGCTGGTGGGAGGAGGGATTCTGAGACTCAGGGCTGAATCTGGGGATTTCCCACCACCATCTTCTGGGAATCTTCTAACATCTCAAGCAGCATGGGGATTCCAGGGCTAACTTCCCCTTTAATGGTTGTGGGGAAGCTCCCCCGAGGTCACCCAGCTGTTAATGGCAGAGCTCCAACTGCGCCCCATCCAGCACTGCTCACTGCTGTCACTCTGTCACCTGATGCATTGAGACCTGTCCCCAGCTCTGGAACTAACTCCCTGCCTCACTGGGTGAACAAGAACTGTCGGGACCTCAGTTGGCTCACCTGTAAAATGGGCACAGGTTGGAACAGGACAAGTGTATAAAAGTCCCTACTACCAACAGCCTGGAAAACCAAGTAATTTAGCATTTCCTACTCCATTTTGCTTCCCCTGGAAGTTCTATCAATTCATCGATTATCTGATAATTCATCGATTATCTGCTTTCTGGGCTTAGCTTGTATCACTCACCTACAAAACTAAGGAAAGTGATTTTTGATTGGGAACATCCTAATTTTAAAACTAAAAAAAAAAAAAAAAAAAAAAAGAGGAAGAGGCCAGAATTGAGAGTTCTGAGGGGATGGGTAGTATCAGGTGCAAGGAGGTCAAACAGGTTTTTCTGGCATGACAAATGGATTGGCAGCAGCTGCCAATGGTTTTGAGAAGGGCTGTGAGGTCCAGTCCGGCTGGAGAGGGGCAGGGGAAGAGCTCGGTAATCCCTTACCAATGTCTGCCGTGGACACAGTAATAGAAGTACCTGCTGGCGTATTTTGTGCTGGGGCTGTGCTGAGCTCAAAGCTCATGGCCTCGTCCCTCTCCTGTGCTGCTGCCCGGGATTGGTGACAATCAGACTGGGTGAAAGGAGTGGGGTCGGGGGAGTCCCACTGGAGTAGCTGAGTTGCCATGAGAGAGGGAATTAGGGCCCAAGTCCAGCTAGGCCAGGGACACAAGAGGCTTACTGGACGTCACTGTGCTATACAGCCCACGAGAGCTGCTCCTTCGGATCCACAGAACACCCTGCACCCCTCCTTAACCCCCTCTGCCCCAGGCACAGCCTCTCGAGGGGGTCCCCCAGTGCGCCTGCTCTGGAGACTAACAGTGGGCAGGAGGTGGGGAGAGGCAGGAGGTGGGGAGAGGCAGGAGACAATCCTAATTCTTGGCCAAATTGATCAAGGGAATGTATACTTCCAACCCAGAAAATCTCCAGGGTGGAAAAGTGGGCTTCTCGGTTTGGTATTTCCAACCACAAATTTTTTACCATGACCCATGATTGCGGATGAATCATTGTGCCAGGAATAGAAATGACAATAAACATGCAGCGTTTGAGGGCTTGCACATCCATGGCTTCCGCCTTAGGCCTTGCCAGAAGCTTCCAGAAACCTTTTCCAAGGCACAGCACACCTCGAGGAACCACCCCTTGACTGAGCGCAGCCCGACCCGGCTCCTGCTGCCATGCCCAGGCCCTGATCTGTCCTCTGCACGGCTTGCCTCACAGCTGCATGGTGACCTCCAAGGGACAGACATATCAGGTTAGTGTCACCAGGTCTTTGGGGGCAACGATGGCAGAGCTTTGCTCCTGAGGACTTAGCCAAGGGAACTTCCAGGGGAAGCAAGACACATGCAGGCCACGGCCTGGGCCATCCCAGCACCTCCTCCTTCCAGCTTCTGTGATGGTGGCTGTGCCACCTCCAGGAGGACAATGGGCAAAGTCAAGCGCAAGGACTCAGTTTGGTTTGGCATCTTCTGTGGCACAAACCCTTCTCCTGGGCTGTGAGCTCCCAGAGGGCAGGGCCTGCAGCCCCTGGCAGGGCTTTTATTCACCTGAATTCTCCAGCACGAGCCTGGCACAGACAAGGGACCTGAGAACGCCTGCTGCGTTGGCTTAAAGACAAAGGCACAGGGCACCCTGCCTGGCCCCGTTGTCACAAACTCCACCGGACTCGCACTCTGTCCACTTCCCAGGGCTCTTTCCTCCCACCCTGAGAGTCCAGCACAAGGCATTTCTCGAGCTGCCCCCTCACATCTCCTGGCCTTCTCCGGCAGGGATCTCCTGGCCTTCCAGAAAGAACAGTGACTTTGGGGAAAACCAACATTGAGTTGGCAGCTTTTAATTTTGTCCTCTAAGGCCCCTGAAAGCATACCCCAGAGGAGGCTGCAGCTCACCGCCCCGCATTCCTCCAGGCCGCCCAACGCCAACAGGAGGAAGGATATGCTCCAGAACAAAGGGTTGTCGCTTAGATGAAACGTAGAGCGAACCTCCAGGCTTTTGTCCTTATTATGACTATTATTTTCATTTTGTCTTCGGTCAGTGAAAACGTTGCCACTAGTCCTTGTTTCTCAGATAAAAGTTGAGAAGTAAACACATACAGCCTGCTCTCCCTCCTCCCTCCCTCCCTCCTCTCTCTCTCTCTCTCTAATTGTAGCAAAACTGAAATTTACCATCTTCACCAGTTTTAAGTGTACAGTTTGGTGACATCGAGTGGCTGTCCCCTCCTGCCTTCGACACCCATTCGCCATCCCTTCCTCCATTGGCTCTGTCTGCCGTCTCTAACCGGGACAGCTTCCCGGCAGGTCCCCAAAGCCACGTGGGGCCACTCAGTGCCCCCTCGGGGGTCAGGCCCTGGTTCAGGCTCCTCCCGGGAGATGCCATCACCCCCGGGCCCTGTGCTGCCCGGCAGCCTGAGCCAGGGCCCCGCGAGGCAGGGTGGCCCGAACCGCCGGTGGCACAAGCTGCCCAGGTGCAGACCTGCTGTCTCCCGGTGCTGCCCGGGGACATGCATCCTTGGACACTGGGTCCTTGCTGGGAACTCCAGCCAGACGCCAGGAGGTGAGAGGTGGTGAGAGATGCGAGTGAGTCCATGGGGAGCCACTTCCTCTGCATCCTGGGGGGGAGGGTTGGGGTCACCTAATGCACCCGCCCCTGGGGTTCTTCACACCAATCAACAACCACAGCCGAAGTCCCCACCTGGTGCTGGGCACTGGGCTTCCTTCCACTGGGGTCAGCCACGCCTGGGGGTGCACAGGACAGAGAGGTGCTCAGCCCCCCCACAGGCAGAAGTTTTGCCCTGCTTCCCCTGCCGCGGGAAGCGACTGGTGTGAGGTGTCTGCAGAGGACCCCGTGACTGTGCCCCCCGGCGCCCCCGCGCAGAGCCCAGGGCCGGGCCTGCAGGGAAGCACCCCGTCCAGTCCAGCGGGCTCGCTGAGGGGCACGTGCACCCGGGCCCCCAGCCCCCTCCCCCTCCCGCGGCCCGGGCTTGCACGGGGCCGCCCCGGGTTCAGATCCCAGCTCCGCACGGCTGGTGTGTCTGTCTTGACGTGTCAGCTTTCCTGTCTCAGAGAAAGCAGGTGAAGGTGATGCCACCCCCGGGCGCTGTCGCGGGGGTTCGGGGACGCTGGCTCCCCAGGCGCCTACCGAGGGGCCGGGCCCCGCCTGCACCAGGTGCGAGGCGCTCTGCCTTAGGGGCATTAGGGGCATGCCGCCTCGGGCCCACGTGGGGCCCCGAGGGTCTCCTCTGCCGCCGCTTCCGCGCATCCCACCCCTCAGCCTTGGGTCCTGCCTGCATCTCTCCCTGTGGAGGCCCAACTGAGGGGGGGGGGGGAGGAGGGGAGGCAGCTGAGGAGGGGACCTGCGCCTTTGATCATACTCCTCTTCCTCCTCCTATCCCCTCCCCCCTCCTCCTCCTGTCTCCCCTCCTCCTATCCCTTCCTCCCCCTCCTCCTCCCCTGCCCTCCCCATCCTCCCCTCCTCTCCCCTCCCCCGTTCCCCTTCTCCCTCTTCCTCCGCCTCCTCCCTCCACTCCTCCCTTCTCCTCCTCCTGTCCTCCCTCTTATCCCCTCCCTCCTCCTCCTCCCTCCACTCCTCCCCTCCTCCTCCTGTCCCCCTCCCCCTTTCTATCCCCTCCCTCCTCCTCCTGTGCCCCCTCCTCCCCCTTTCTATCCCCTCCCTCCTCCTCCCTTCCCCTCCTCCGCTCTTCTTCCTCCTATTCCCTCCCCCCTCCCCCTTCCTCCTCCTATCCCATCCTCCTCCTCCTCCTCCCCTCCTCCTCCTGTCCTCCTCCATACTCCTCCCTCCTCCCCTCTCCCTCTGCTTCCCCCTCTTCTTCCCCTCTTCTTCCCCTCTTCTTCTTTCTCTCCCTCTTTCCTTCTCCCTGTCTCTCTCCCTCTCTCTCCGCCCCCCCCCCCCTCTCTCTCTCTCACACACACACACACACACACACACACACACACAGCTGGGCTGGGTGGAGATATTCCCATTTCTCTCCACTGTCACTCTGGGGACAGAGGAAACAAACACATGCAGGTCCCCCCCCCCCCCCGGCCCCCCTTCTGGAAAGGCACCTGAAAGCTCTTGGCGGTGGTTGATCGGGGAGCTAGCAAGTCATAAACAGCCTAACTGTCAGCATCCACTTTAAGCAGAAGAGATGACACTTGAGAAGCACCAGCAAATGCTGTTGTTACTTCACAACTGTATTTGTAGGAAAGTAATGAAAATAGCAATTCTCTCTTTAAAACAGTTATGCAAACAAGCAGGCTCTGCAGCCTCATTATCAAAGTTTAAAAAACACCCAGGGACGTTGCCCCCGGCCAGCCCACCCACGGCCTCCCCTCCCTGGCGCGGGCTCATGGGACACAGCTGCCTGGGCCTGAGCGCCTGCTGGGGGGGGGGGGGGGGTCGCACCACAGTGGGCCTGGGCTCGGGGCTCGGGGGTTGGGGTGGGGGTGCTCAGCTCCTCCCAGGCCTGTGCGGTCAGGGCTAAGCAGTTAGGGCCCTCGGGGCTGGGGAGGGTGGGCCCGTGGGTGCAGGGGCGCGGCGGGCAGGGCTCGACACGGGCGGCCAGGACCCTCCCAGGTCCTCGGTTTCCCTCCCTTTACAGGCCCTTTCCACGGCTCGACACCTGCCGAACCCACAGGCCTGCAGGACCCCCTCTTGGTCTCCTACGAGAGGAGAACAGACGAAATCAGTTTGGAAAGAGTAAGCGCGAGGCATTTACTAAAAGGACACTTAGTGTTGATTTAGGGAAAGCACGATCCAGTTCTAAGGCAGTTAGGAGCCAGCTGGGGTCCAAGGCTTCGAGGTGGGGGTTAGCGCTCCCGCCCCCCACCCCCGTGCACGGAGCCCCGATCATGTATGCTGTTTTCGTGCCAGGTCTGCTCGCTATAGTTCTTCTCCTCCTCCCTTGACATCACTCTACCACTTGGCACTTTTCACTGCGGTCACCAGGCCGGCCATCGATAGTCACCATTTCTGCTTCAAACCCAGAGAGCGTCCTCTGTCCTCACTGTGCACAAAACAAGAGTAACTGGGGGCCGAGCGAGGGCCTGTGTTGCTCTGCTATGTCCGCAGCTCAGGGGCCTTCTCACCAACATCTGGGCTCGGGGCTTGGCTTCCCGGGCAAGCGGTTGCCCTAAAAGCGACACATTATGATTGCTCCTATGATGGGGGGTGGGGTGGGTGTATGTGCAAACGTGCCCCGAAATCCCGCTGGACACACCGACTGCTGGACATCCTCCCACCTACAGATAGACGTCGTATATGAAACTAGACACGCCGAGCAGCCACATACAGAGGCTATAAAAATTCTATACATTCTTCCGAGGCACACAGAAGTACGCCTTTCGTATAAATAGACTAAGACAACACCGTATAAAAAGTGGTTTTGTTGTGGGAACATCAATAGAGTATTTACACCTCCGGGGCTGGCGGACGGTCGGAGAAGAAAGTCACCCTGCTGCCCGGGCGGCTTAGGTGGGCGGCGGGCCGCTGTAGCGGAGCATGAGCCGGAAGGAGCGGGCGAAGTTGTTGGCCACGGTGCAGCTGCGGTTCTCCTCCCCGACCGGGAGCAGTAGGAGCAGCAGCAGGAGAAGGAGCAGCAGCAGCTGCAAGGGCAGCGCCACGCAGCACGCCCTCCGGAAGAGGGAGCAGAGTCCTCGCCACCGCCACTGCCACCGCCACCGTGGAGTCTGCAGAACAAAAGCAGGTGTGAGTGGGCTCAGGGCCCCCCCGAGCAGGAGGAGAGGGCGAAGAGGCCGCTGGGCCGGCGGTGGCTCTGGGCTGACCGGCGGACCCTACAGGCCTCAGTTTTTCCAACTGTGAAATGGGGCTAATGTCAGTTCTCCCAGAAATGAAGATCTCTGGTTTTCTCCAACCATTCCAGGTATGAAAGGTAGAAGAAAAATGCAAAGTTGCAGGCTTTGGTTGGCTATTACAGAAATCTTTGCCTGGTGGTAAGAGCCCCGGTTGTAAACCTTGAGAAGGTGGCTCAACTTCTCTAAACTTCAAATTTCTCATCCATAAATATGGACAAAAATGGTACCCACCTGACAGAGTCGCCGTGAGGGTTCATGAGACAGAGCCTGGCACATAGCAGGTACTCAAAGCTGCTGTCATGATTAGTATGCCTCATTAATATGATCACTATCTAAATCATGGTCATTACTACCATGCTCATCATCATTTCCTCCTCTTCCTCTACCTTCTTTGTCACCACCTGTACCATCAACACCACCAATATCACCTGAAGGTCAGACACACAGGTCGGAATGCCTCGTGAACTTCCTTGCTGCAACAAGAAAGTGACCAAAAGACATTTCCTAAATTCTAGAGAAAGTAGTTGGGTTGTGGCCTCATGGGATGTCCTCACTGCCAAAGACTACAGGCCCAAGAGCTGGTTACTCACGGAAGTAGAGGCCTCGTGGCCAAAATATAGCATGATGCAGGGCAGGGGCCTAACTGTCAGGAACCTGGCTGACTAGGTTCCAGGGCAGACTGTCACACAGTATCTGTGTGACCTTAGGACAGTCAGTAACCTCTTTGAGCCATTTCCTTCTCTGCAAGATGGGGATAAAATATCTACCCTCATCTGCCAGGTTGTGGTGAGGACTCAAAGCAAAGTATATTTACATGCCAATTTAAAAGTATATTCGCTTCTATTAGTAGGATTGTTATTATAGAATGGATCTGTTGGCTCCCTGAAGAACCAAAGGGTCACTCTCCAGGACACTAAAGCCCACAGTCATGTGATGGTGAGGATGATGGTGAGGATGATGGTAAGGATGGTGAGGGTGATGGTGAGGATCATGATGATGATGTGATGATGATGCTGGTAATAATGATGATAGCATGATTATGATGGTGACAATGACAGTGGTGACGGTGATGGCAATAATAGTGATGATGGTGAGGATAATGATGGTGATGGTGGTGGTGGTGGTGATGGGGATGGGGAAGGTGGTGATGATCATGGGGAGAATGATGACGGCGATAGTGGTAGTGATGGTGACAGTGATGATAATGTGGTGATGGTGAGGATGATGATGGTGGTGCTGCTGATGCGGATGGAAAAGCATTGCTGAATGGGAGTGTTCCTGGGAGGTTCTGACCTGGGCACTTCTGACTCTAGCTCTCACACCCGAGTCACCTCACCTGCTCTCCTGCCCCAACAATCTCCTCCAGGTTGCTAACACTTGACCCTATCACTCCAGCTTCAAATGTTCTCACTTGCTGAAGCCCTTTGACACTGATTTTGCAATAACAGACTTCTTACAACCCACAGGGCAGAGAGACCCTCCTGGCTGCGCTGCAGTGACTCCCAGGAGTGGGGTGAGGTAGGTCGCCCGAGCAGCTGAGTGTGCACGAGTTCCCACGGCTGCCGGGCTGGGTTAGACCTGGCTGGCATGTGCTCTGTTCACTGGCACATGCTTGGCTCACGTGGGGCTGTCTTAGCCTGCGTGGACTCTAACTTGACTCCTTGACATTTCACACTGACTGTCTGATTCCAAATCTCTGACCCACCCAGGAGAAAGAAAAAGAGAGCAACATGCTGCAGGCCCATGGTAGCCTGGCTTTGCAGCAAACTAAAAACCTAATATTAACAGTTTTTCAAATGGAAAATCTGTTTACAGTGTCCTGTTTGTTTGCACTTACATTCCCGGAGCTAACACTTTGCTTATTTAAGTGAGGAGAGGTGCCTGGGCCATGATCCTCTGGGGAAAACATCTCTGAAGTTTCCAAAGTGCGTTTGCATTTACAAGTGTTAACAAGAGGTGGTCTTTTTCAAAAGACTCCCACAGTCTGCCCAGTGGCTCTTCGCTTGGAGCTCACATCTTTGTTGTGAGGGACCTGCATTCTAAAATGCTCTTTGAAATAAAAAATGCACTTTCGTATGATCCTTGAACACTTAGAACACACAACACACACACAGAGGCATGAGCTACCTTTACCTTCCTAGACGCCAACAAAGAAGTTGATAATCTCAGCTCTTCCCAGATCTGGGAGCTGCTCTGTGCCTCAGTTTCCCCTACAGAAAGTACTACCTGTGTCCCACCCAGTCAGAACTACCCCAAGACAGAAGGGAAGCAATAAACTCCCAAACCCTTAGGATATAGAAGTGGAGGCTCGACAGCACGTGGTGGTAGGGAGGAACTAGGAGACGTTATATAAGGTAACTACATGCTTGGGGGTCCTTCAAGACCTCATGCAGACTGGAGACTCTGTGGAATTTTGAGGGGTTCAGGCAAGACGAGTTATCACAGTAACTCTGACCTAATCTTCTACCCTTGATGAGAGGCGATGTGGGGGAAAAGAAAGGGTTTCGAGTTCCTGAGGTCTCCCCTGGCTCTGTCACTCCCTAGCTGTGTTACCTAGGACAGGTCGTCCAGCCTCCCTGAGCCATAGTTCCGTCATCTGTTGGGGAGAAGTCAGAGAATGAGGCCTGCCTGCCTAAGTCAGAAGGATAAATGAGGCAATGCATGCTATGCTCAGTAAATGTCCACTCCCTTTCTCCTCCAACTGGTGGAGACAGGGGCAGATAGGCCACTCCTATGGCCCTACAAGCTTCCCCCTTCACCTGGTGGAGCCAGGGATCAAGAACCCAGGCCCATCAGAGAGTAAAGCAC